>NC_083415.1:44016963-45266963 GCF_020745735.1 Hemiscyllium ocellatum
CAAATTCTCATCCTACGGGAACACATTCAAAGAACATTGGCACAGGTAGCAAAGAAGCTTACAAACACTCAAGTGGAAAAAAAAATCCAATGAAACTCAATGCAAGCTGGAGTTACAACATCTCATTTCCCACTGGCACATTTTATAACCTGTAAGACTCAATACTGGGTTCCACAGTTAGAGGATAATTGCTGCATCCTCCTCTAGCCATGATTTTTAGGTACTGTTGGTTTTGCTCTTAGCAGAACTGACCTATTTTGCATATTTCTCACTCCTTTCCCACCATTATCACTGTACTATTATTTTGTTCTGGGCACCTTTACAATCTTTTCCATTTGCTCCTCCTCCCCTTCTGTCTCCAGCATAAAAAATGACTCACCATTTTCCTGTTCCTCTCATTTCCAAAGAACAGTTATATGGGATTCTGAAAAGATTATTTTGATTCTCTCTCCAGAGATCCTGCCACTCATGCTGGGTTTCTATAGCACTTCCTGTTTTTATTTCATTTCTGCAGCATCTGCAGTATTTTATTTTCATTTTTTTAAAACGTTCAAGGTGTCAAAATGTTGGATCATAGCCCTGAATTATTTAAGGATATAATGCACTTTTAATTACAATATGTGTTTTCAATAGAGGGCATACAGCCACATGATGACTAGTGCTTGTCTGAGGAAGCCCTATGTGAATCCACTGAACATAGAATGTCAGTGAAATCCTTAAACAAAGAGACTGAAAAGGAAGAGGTAATGATGGATAGACTACTCCTCTCAGCAGGAAGCATCTCCTGCAGATGTGCTTTAATGTTGCAGAAACTAACTGCAGCCCCTGGACTGTACATTTTGGTAGGCTGATATCCTAGTGTGGACGAGTGTATTATGAAAGTCACAGCTTGAGACAACCATTAGACATAGTGGAGCTGCGAATAAAATAATGTCTCTCCCATGCATTCAGTGCTGGAGGCCAAGCAAACCAGTGAAATCATCATTAAGTCAGAAACGACTGAGGTCTGTAAGCTAACTGTCGAGCCGAGAGACTCGAAGTCAATTGCTTCGCTCCCAATATCAGTGTTGCTGGTCCCACTGACCTTCACAGCTGCAGGTTGCATGGTCCATTCTTCTTGGAACCCACAGAATACTTTGTATTTCTTTCTTACTGTTACTTTTTTACTCAATTCACACTTCTAAGATGTGCATGTGCAGGTGCATGTTTTAACATTTTGTGTTTAATAAATAAATAAATAAATTCTTGGTAGTGTGGATGTGCAGAGGGATCTTAGAGTCCATGTACATAGATCCTTGAAAGTTGCCACTCAGGTGGATAGTGCTGTTAAGAAGGCATACATGTGTTAGGTTTCATCCGTAAAGGGATTGAGTTCCAGAGTTGCATGCTGCAACGAGATGAAACGCTGGTGCGGCCACACTTGGAATATTGTGTACAGTTTTGGTCCCCATATTTTGGGAAGGATGCGGAAGCATTGGAAAAAATGCAGAGGAGATTTACCAGGTTGTTGCCTGGTCTGGAGGGAAGGTCTTATGAGGAAAGGCTGAGAGACTTGAACCTGTTCACATTGACAAGAAGGCTTAGAGGGCATTCAATAGAGATGTACAAGATGATCAGAGGATTAGATAAGGTAAACAGTGAAAGTCTTTTTCCTAGGATGGTGACATCAGCGTGTACGAGAGGGCATAACTACAAATTGAGGGGTGAGAGATTTAAGACAGATGTTAGAGACAGATCCCTTACGTAGAGAGTAGTAAGGGCATGGAATGCACTACCTGCTAATGTAGTCAACTCAGCCACATTAGGGAGATTTAAACATTCCTTAGGTAAGCACATGGATGATTTTGCAATAGTGTAGGGGATGAGCTGAGAATAGTTGACAGGTCAGCGCAACATCGAAGGCCGAAGGGCCTATTCTGCACTGTGCTGTTCTATGTTCTAAGATACAGTCTTCGTTTAACTCAAGGCAGCTCGGTTAATTAGGCTTTTCTTTAAAACATAAGTATATGTGAATCGGGAATAAGAGTAGGATCCTGTCAAAATGAATCTTGTTGTGACCAACAAAACGAGCGATTGATTTAAGAAGGATAACCAGTTGACTTTTCCTCACCAAAGAACACAACTATTTGGGAACAAGGCATCTGAAGAGTTTACTTCAAGCCTTCAGCACTCTGTACAAAAAATTAAATAAAATTAAAAGCTATTTCTCTAGTCTTCACTACTCCTCCATGTGCTCCCACCCCAACACATCTCCCCCACCCCTTACCCCATACACAGCAACCCACGCTACCTAAAACACTCCACACATCCCCATTGCCTCTCGTATCCCAATACTCCTTTACTCATTCTCCAAAACTCATCATCCACTGTATATCATGCCAACCCACTTAGTAGCTATAAATTTCTATGCACACTGGAGAAAATGCAAAATGTCATGACTTGAAATTCTATTTTATAAATTCCACTCTTATTGTTAAAAAAAACAGATTCATACAAACACTTAAACATGGCTTCATACTTCTTGGCACTTGAAGACAAGTCTTGACAGACCATGAGACATCTGGACAGTTACTGACACTTTTTGACAATAACAGGTTGAAACTCCTTGACAGGCTGATAGTCCATAATGTGGAGGGGCCAGTGTATGACTGAGGTGGTCAAAATCAGAAGTCACACTTCACCAGATTCTAGTCCAACAGGTTTATTTGAAATCACAAGCTTTCGGAGCACTGTTCCTTCATCTGGTGAGGTTGAAAGAAGCATACAGGTACAGAATACTTCTTGACACACCTTTGATACACTTGAAAGCTGCGTCACAGGTAGACAGGGTCATGAAAAAGTTATTTGGCATGCTTCCCTCCATCAGTGACAGCATCAAATACAGGAGTTGGGACATAATGTTACGCTGTACAAGACACTGATCAGGCCACATTTGAAGTACTGCATACAAATCTGGTTGGCCTGCTATAAGAAGGATGTCATTAAACTAGAGGGATTCCAGAAAGATTTACAAGGGTACTACCAAGATTGGATGGTTGGAGTTATAAGGAGAGGCTGGATAGGCTGGGACTTTTTTTCCATCGAGCACAGAAGACCTGAGGGGTGACCTTATACATGTTTATAAAATCACAAGTGACATAGATAAGATGAGCAGCCATGGTCGTTTCCCTAGGTTAAGGGAGTCCAAAACTAGAAGGTATAGGTTGAAGGTGAGAAGGGAAAAGATTTAAAAGGAACCTAAGGGACAAAGTTTTCACACAGTGGGTGGTGCATACATGGAACAAGCTGCCAGAGGAAGCGGTGGAGGCTGGTACAATTGGGATACTTAAAAGATATTTGGACAGGAACATGGATAGAAAAGATTCAGAGGGATATGGTTCAACCGCAGACATCTGGGTTCAATTTGGGAAATTTGGTCGACATGGACAAGTTGGGCTGAAGGGTTTGTTTCCGTGCTGTATGATCCTTCAACTCTATGTTTTGACAGGTTGGCATATTGGAGTTCACAGTTTTTAATGCACCTTTTATACATAATTAGCTCCATAGTGAAAGATCCCAAATGGCACATGATCACCACTTTCCCCTCCCCCCTCGCAACCTGTGAAATTTCAATGATTTCCAGCCTTCAATGCATCCTGGGTCCATATCCACAGCAATACATCAGTTCTGCAAAGGAGAGCCATAGATATTCAAAAGAATTGCCTGGAGGACATGCTTGAACTTTCCTTGTCTAATTTTCACATTCTGGATTCTAGAAACCAGGAACTACAGATCAGATTTGAATGGAGGCAGCTCGTCATTTAAATGGACACCTATCTCCACCAACTATGCATCTGTAAGCCAGGATCTGCCACCAATCCTATCCCTGCAAAAATCTGAAATTTCAAGTTTGAGGTTGGACTTATGATTCCTGATATCTTTCACCATGGTGGAGAAGTACTCCAATGCAATGCAAATCTGGGCCTCAGAACACTTTTCATAACCATCAAATCACTCAAAGTACTTGATAACCATTGAAATACTTTCTGATGTGCAGTCCCTGGATAGCACAAAACATTACAAACTGCCACAACCAGGAAAATGGTGATGACCAGGTAAAATTCATCAAGATAACATTCTTTGCTTTGCTTTGAAGTCGTGTTGTGACATCACCTACACCCATATAAAGGGGTAGATGAGGTTTAATGTTCATTCAAAATATAGCATGTCCCACTGTTTTCATGTTTTGCCTCCAGAAGGATAATTTACTTGAGGCAGAAATGTTTACATCATCCCTTATAATGTAAGGGAGATGGCATGGATAAAGTGATATGGAAGATTCAACTGACATTTAGTACAGCTGGATATTATATACAGTTATTTACATGCACAAACACACCAGTACAAGCATAACATCAGACAATTTTGATTTTCTTTTATTCATTTGCAGATGAGGGCATCACTGACGAGGCCAGACTTTATTGCACATCTCTGATTATCCAGAAAGCAGTTTAAGAGTCAACCACATAACTGAGAGTCTGGACTCACAAGTCAGCCAGGGAAGGATGGCAGTTTTCTTCTCTAAAAAACATTAGTAAACCAGATGGATACTTCCAACAATTGACAATTTTGATCATTCTTAGACTCTTTAAATCCAATTTTTACTGAAGCCAAATTCCACAATCTGCCATTGCAAGATTCAAACCCAGGTCCCCAGAGCATTACCTGGGTCTCTGGATTAGTAGTCTAGCAATAATGCTGTTAGGTCATTGGCTCCCTAACAAAGGGAAGTTTGTTACAGAAGAGCATGTTTCTGTAAGTGTGTCATGCATTAAGTGATCAGAGTTAGTAAATACTGAAGCAAAGTAATGATTCAACATGTCTGCCATATCCTGATGTTTCAGTCTTTATTGGGCCAACATTGTTCCAGACTAGAAAACAAAAAATGCCAATATCTCAGTGGGTCAGGCAACATCCATGGAGAGAAAGCAAGCTAACACTTTGAGTTAGATTCCAGCATCTGCAGTAATTTGCTGCTACATTGCTCCTGACCATCCATTTTCCCTTTATGTAGCTACAAAAGCTCGACTTATTGATTTTGATGTCCCTGGCAGGTTTTCTTTCAAAATCCTTTTCAGTAGCTCTTATAAGCTGCTTTTGGCCCTTTGCTGGTCTTTGTACATTTCCAATTCTACAAGATCTCTGCTGTTCTTTGCAGTTTTCTAAGCCCTAATATCCTCAGTTGTCCATAGCTGTTTGTTTTCGTGTGAAGTCGTGCTTTTCCCTGTCAGAGATATAAGCTGTTTTTATTTTGTGTTTAGTGTTTCTTCAAACATCCTCCACCGCTGTGTAATTGTTTTATCTATTTGCAGATTTTCCCAGTTTACTGTGGACAGCCTCTGTCTCATCTTGTTAAAATTGGCCTTACCTAAAATCTACTACTCTAGGAGTTGATTCCTGCTTTTCACTTTCAAATACTGCATTGAACTCGATCATATTATGATCACTATTTAATAAATGTTCACGCACAATTAGGAAACTAATTAAATCTGGCTCATTACACATTACTAACTACGATATTTTTTGGCCCCCTGTTGCATCCAGGACATATTGCTGTAACAATCTTTCCTGGACACTATCCAGAAATACACTACCTTTGTCTCAGGTGCTTGTGTGTTTCTCCTAAATAATGTTAAAGTTAAAATCTCTCCTTTAATACTATTCTGGCTTTATTTAACTGCAGAAATTAGGCAAATGTGTCATAATCTGGTACTTCACAACGCCTGTACAATACCTATTACAGTTTTAAATCATTTACCTCAGTTCCACCAATACTGTCTTCACTGTATGCTTCCCCCTCCTTGTTACCACCATAATATCATACAATCCCTACTGTGTGGAAGCAGGACTTTTGGCCCATCAAGTTCACATTAAACCTCCAAAGGGCATCACATCTAGTCCCATTTCTCTACCCTATAGCCATAATTTTGTAATTCCCATAGCTAATCCACCCAGACTATAGGGCAATTTAGTAAGGCCAATCCACCTAACCTGCACATCTCTGGACTGTGGTAGAGAATCCACACAGACACAGAGAACATGTGCAAACTCCTCACAGTTGTCCAAGGATGGTATTGAACCTAGGTCCCTGATGCCGTGAGACAGCAGTGCTAATCACTGAGCCACCTTGCCACCATATGATTGCGTTAAATGTAGCATTTGAAAAGATGAAAAGTATTGAAATAATTTTGTTTCTAACTAGTAAGACTACTCCAGCTCCTCTCGCATTTTCCATATCTGCTCTGTAAACCTTAAAACCTGGTATGCTATATCATAATCCTATCTTGCAGCCACATCTCAGTAATGGCTCTTTTATCCTAATCTCTAATTTGAATTTATGTCTGCAGCTCATTTAATTTTTTTCCTTTACTCTGAATATTTGCAGATAGAACTCTTATTTGGGTGATGAGTGTAGCCTTTTCCTCAGCACATATGCTTTATTCTTATTCTTATTTTGAATAACTTCTCCTTTAAGACATCTCACTTTCTCCAAGTCAATAATATGGTAATGGTATCCACATGAGTCCCACTAATGCCAATCTCTTTGTGGGGAATATGACCATTACTTGCTCCAGTCCCACTTGGACCTCCTCCCACAATTCTTTCTCCAGCACGTTGATGGTGTCGTCACTGCTGCTTCCTGCTCTTGACTAGAATTGGAAAACCTCATCAGTTTTGCTTCCCACTTTGATTTTTCTCTCCCCTTCACCTGGTCCACCACTGATTCTTCCCTCCCATTTTTGATTTTACACTTCCTAATTCTGAGGTCCGTCTGTCCAGCAATCTCAAGTACAAGTCCACCAACACCCAAAGTTACCTCAATTACACTTCCGCACATGTTACTGCCTGCAAGGACACCATTCCTTCCTCCCAGTTTCTCTGTCTCCTTCATAAATGTTCCAGTGATGTCATCTTCGATATTGATGTCTTCAGCATGTCCTCAATTTTACTTTAAACTTAGATTCCACTCCTACCATGGTTGACAGGGCCATATCTACCCCACTTCCTACATTTCTACTCCCATCCCTTATCTTCTCTCCCAGAACAACATCAGAGTTCCCCTTATCCTCCAGATTCACCCCACTATTTTCCACCCAGTATTCAAAGGATCATCCTCTGCCATTTCTGCTACCACCAAGCACATCTTCCCCTCCCTTGTCAGCATTTAACAAGGACCACTCCCTCCAGAACACCGTGGTCCATTCTTCTACACTTCTGAGCACTTCCTCACTTACCCATGCAATCCCAGAGGTGAAACACATACCCTTGCATCAACTTTCTGACAAAAAAAAATACATCTTTCAGGTGAAGGAGCATTTTACTTGTATTTCTCTCTCCAAAGATGCTGCCAGACCTGTTGAGTTTCACCATTTTCCGTCTCTTTTTTCTGTTTTTATATTTTAAAGGTTTGCTGACACAGAATGTTGCTTTAAAGGTGTGCAGATTTACTGACCATGATACATGATACAAAAATAACACTGCAGCACTCCCTCTGCATTGTACTCGACTGTCAGCCTGCATTTCTTTGCCCAACTTCTGTATTGAGACTTACACTCACAACTTCGTGACCCAGAGGCAAGCATGCAACCACTCAGACATGGCTGTCACACAAACACTTAAAACTAAATTGATTCTCAAGAGGTTCCCCTCTATACTACCTTTCCTTAGAAAATGGAGTGAGTATTACTCAATCTATGAGAAAGCCTGATACTCAAATTATTGAAGGAATTAATGAAGTTAATTAATGCTTTAAGGATTATTCGCTGAAAATCATGTAATGTAACATTGGTGAAGAAAAGCAAATTGGATTGTTGTACAAAATCGCAAATTATGAAAGCATTGATGACTTTAAAATAAACCCATCAATTTATTTTGATAATGAGAGGAGTACACCACAAATATCTGAACAGATTTGTTGCTAATGTCATGCAGCACAATTGAATGCACTTTATACTTTCTGAACATTAATTATACATCCTTCCAGGCATCATTAGCAAAGCATAGCTTTTGAAAAGAAAGTATAACTTTTGCAGCAAATTAAATAGAATGGGGTTGCTCTTGCAGCCTTACTGCAGAGCAGTTGGACCATTGATCGTCAGGTGCTGCAAATGTCTCTTTGCTGCACAGAAGTATTTGTGGTAAAATACAGGATTATCTGTTTCATCTCCATGCGTGATACTAGATAAAAAATGATGTGTTATGTACACAGCAGGGTGAAGGGGGTAGAATATCCCACACAACAGCTGTTGAAGAGACAGCAGCTTCCTCTTAAAGCTCACTAAAAAATCACAAGGCAAAGAAGCTACAAGATAAGCAGACCAAACAAGACAGCTTTGGAGCTGCAGCTGAGACTCTACAATAAAGGCTGGTCATGTTTCTCGAAGACTATCACCCTCCAGTGAATCTCTGTGTCAAAGCCGGGGAATCAAAATGGCACCGAGAATGATCGGAGCAGCAGCTGTCCACAGAACCTGACAGCAGATTAGGGAGTGATTTTCTGGTTCACAAATCACCTATTCTGTCATGTTTCTGAGAGATAAAAGTGTTTTCAACCATGTTGTGTAATACTGCAATTTATAAAATTTAATCAAAGTTTACTCTGAAGGTTTCTCCCCATCAAAAAAACTTGCTTGCCAGAAGTGGAGGTTAGAATGTAACAAAGGCTGCTGTGTCCAACTCTGATGTAGCCAATTACCTGGCAATTAGAGTTAGTGGCTGTCAGATCAGGATTCCAAAAATCTGGTATTTTAACTTTCATACCCCATGCTCTGATCAGTGCAATTGCATTTGTGGTGAAGTTTCGGATTTTTAGAACTATAATGCAATCAGAAATCCTTGGTTGAATTTCAGGCATAAGTATCCATTAGTCTTTTTGTAACTTACAATGGGTATCTAATGGCTCTTTGATGAACTGGAGATTTCTACAACAGTGATACCACAATCAATAATCCTCTTGAGCAAGAGTCACACAGACAGGGAAGGGAGTGGAAGACAGCTGCTGGTATCACACTAAGTGATTTGGTATTATGTGACATCCTGCAGCAAATCAAATCACGGAAGCAGTGAAAATGCGAAATACTAAGCGTGGATGAGTGATAAGGAATCACTATCAGCAATAAATCACTCATCCCACTGACAGGTCTGGTTGGGTCAATAACAGAGTGAATTTCTCACTCAGGTGGCAAATGTGAAAATTATGGATACTAGACAACAAAATTAATATCCAGATCTTACAAACAGCTATATTTTAAGGCATTACCATCTGTATAAAAGGTAAACAAGGAAAATCTAGTCTTCATGGAATCTTACAGGACTTTGATTTAAGTCTGGTATAACCTCTCATCGGAAGTTGTTTTTTAATTCATTCACAGGATGAGGACATCACTGACTGAGCCAGCATTTATTGCCCGTCATTAATTGCCCAAATTGCAGTTAAAGGTCAACCACATTACTATAGGTCTGGAGTTACGTATGGGTCAGACCGGGTAGGGTGGCAGTTTCCTTCCAAAAAAGGAAAGTAGTGAACCAGATGGGTTTTTTCTGCAAATCATGTGCCATGGCAAGATTTGAACTCCAGTCCCCAGCATATTATCAGGTCTCTGGACCATGAGAGTTAATACGTATTTTGTCTAATATTTTAATTGCAGTTAGCCTGAAATATAAATTAATTACTTTATAGTTTGATATTCTTTGTACTCACACAATCATTTGTTTCATATGTCAAGCAACAATATTCTGACAGAGTTTTCTATTTATTCATTCCTTCATTGAATCCATTGCCCTTCTCTAATTGCCTTTGAAAAGGAGGTGGTGAGCCAACTTCTTGACATGTTGCAGTCAATAGGTATATTGGTACAGACACATTGCTTTAAGGGAGGGAGTTCCAGGATTTTAAACCAGCAAAAGTGAAAGAACAGTAATTATAATTGCAAGTCAGGAGTGAGCACTTCAGTCAAGATTTAAGTTGCTGCAGTGTTCCCACTACCCATTGGAATTATGAAGAACAACAGCTTGGTTAATGAGACTTCCAATTTCCAAAAAAGGTGTTGATGTTTTAGCCAATCCTCAATTTCAACCTTAAGCAACATCAATAGATACACATTTGTAACTTGAGCTGTTCAAGTTTCTACAAACAGTCGAAGCGTAACTACATCATTTTGTCTCTCAATTTTTCAAATACAGTTTATGTCTCCAAACATTCTTACTTTCCATTAAAATGTGGCTTTATTGGATTTGTTTTTGTGCAATTATGTCAACTTGCATTAGCCTGATGCACAGAGGTCTCTTATTTTTGCCAAAAAATGAGTGTTGAACTCCAAGTTAAGACCGGAATATTAGCCCGGGACTTGTAAAGTATTGGGGTATCATCTTTTGGACCAATACGTATTTTGTGAATGTATTTTCAGATAGTAATTATATTAGTGATAGAAAAATTCTGTGGAACACAAGGGGATCCCTGGCCAACAATTATAACAAATTACCAAAACAAATTAACCATCACTTGTTGTTTGTGGAATCGTGTTGTGCACACATTGGTTGCCATGTTTGCCGACACAACAACAATTGCATTTTAGAAGTCAGTCATTGGTTGCAAAACATTTAGCAGCATACTGAGAATCTGAAGAATTATAGAAATACAATTTATTTCTTGAAGGTGCAATTGAAAACTATTCTGTTGTGACACTGAAGCACAAAGGAGAAATATGTGCAAGGTTAAATTGTGCAGCCCTCTGCTCCCAATGGAGAGTCTACTCATCGGAATGTAAGTTGGAGATACAGTGCTAGTCTTGTAAACCATTTTTTGATTGCACTCTCTTTAAGCATAGCACCTCAATAAGAGCAAAGGATCAGAATACTTACCTTTCAATCCCAATAAGATTAAATATTTACAATTTAGTCATATTTTTCAGATTCATTGGTGTTGCTTCCTAATAGATCCCACTATTGTAATAAGACATTTTTACACAGAAAGTTTATTTTAGCATTAAAAAAAAACCTACTGACAACAAAATGCACTTGAAACAGATTTCCTGTATTAATAAAACCCTGTTAATTGTTTAAATCGGTGCTTTCAAATACAGTGGCAAGCTTTTAATTCTGAGCTAACTGAATGACATAAAATGTGAAGTGCTGTTTAACCCTCAAATGAACGTCAACATCAAGAATATTATTTTCTGTTTGGCTTTAACTTGCTGACAAAATTGCTGACCCTTGGAAAAGAGAGCTCTTGTGAGCTTTCCATTTGTTTCTAAGCAACCATGAATTTAAAAGACAGAGTTTGCCAAATGCAATAACCAATGTAGACAGGCACTAGACAATATAAGACACCTGAAGCATATTTTACCTCAAATGCTGGCCAGAATTGATGAGACTGTCCAGTGCAATTGCACATATAGGAATACCTGCATCAGTATCATGTTTCATTGATCTTTTACAAGGTAAAACAGCATTTATTGAAGTTGGAGCAGAATTAATACATTTGTGAACATGTAAACATTTTTCACAATCAGTTGGTGTTAAATATTTAAAGTGCACAGATCTATCCAACTGTGTAAAAATTTGAATTTGATTTTTAACTAATCATATTTTATTGAAGGTTAACCCTGAAAACATACAACCACCTGGTCAGTTTGTATATTTTCACAAATTTTGTTTTCTATTTCAAATTTCTCCTTTTACTTTAAACCTCTATTTGATGACAGAAGCACCAAGACCAGCAACTTTGATCTTACAGCAAGTAATGCAGATTTTTTTGCTTTTGTATAAAATCAGAAGAAGGATGGGTTTCATCTGAAACAATTCTAGACCTGCAACTAATCAGACAGGTGCTCAGTTATTAGGAACAACAATATAGAAAACTTTCAATCACACTGTGGTAATGAGCAATTTTTCATGCAATTGCAACCATATTATATAACCTTCCAAGTTCACTATACAGGTCTCAAGGCAGAGCCTTGAAAGTGGGTATATTAAGTTGTATTGATTTGGAGGAGCCGGTGTTGATCTGGGGTGTGCAAAATTAAAAATCACACAACACTAGGTTATAGTCCAACAGGTTTAATTGGAAGCACTAGCTTTCGGAGCAACGCTCCTTCATCAGGTGGTTGTCCACAACCACCTGATGAAGGAGCATCGCTCCAAAAGCTAGTGTGCTTCCAATTAAACCTGTTAGACTATAACCTGGTGTTGTGTGATTTTTAACTTAATAGTAAGTTGTATATTTGTTTAAAATAATTTATCTATCCTTACCCTTATTTGGTGAATCTTTGTTACATGCTTTCTTTTTTCTCTGACACTCTGTTGGAGTAATTCATGAATTTGGTCCTCTTCTGCAACCTGTTTCACTATGGATATTTAATTGGCTGACTAAGGCCAAGTTTCAATACAGTGCTGTCCATTTTTCAAACAGTGCAGAGCAGATGACACGTCTCAAGGTGAGGTGCCAATGCTGGATCAGTTGAGCTGCAATACAGTCCAGACATAAAGAGTGGCAGACAAAGGGGGTGTGGAGTGGGGTGGGTGGTGGTGGATGTGATGGATCCTGTAGACCTAGGGAAGTTGCAGCAGTCATCCGGAGGAGAATAATGAAATTCAGAAAGAGGAACCTTCAGCAGGATACAGTATTGCAGCTTCGGGCACAACAAGTAAAAAGTGAGGTCTGCAGATGCTGGAGATCAGAGCTGAAAATGTGTTGCTGGTTAAAGCACAGCAGGTTAGGCAGAGCCTGATGAAGGGCTCTGGCCCGAAACGTCGAATTTCCTGTTCCTTGGATGCTGCCTAACCTGCTGTGCTTTAACCAGCAACACATTTTCAGCTTCGGGCACAACAAGCCAGTTAGGATTTAATGGACGCTTGACTCCAAAACATGTGACATGAGAGCAGTGGTCATGTTCTGAGTATAGATATATTATTGCTACCAAGGCAATAAATCCTCTATATGTTTCCATAAGCAAATGCAGCAATTTGTTCTGGTTTGTTTTTTCTTGGCTTTTCTGTTGTTGACTAATAGTGAACACTTACAACTGTTTGAGGGTTTTCCAGCATGCAACACTCCCACTAAGATCCCTAAACTAGTTTCTAACATAATGTGGCACTAAAGACCTGCATAGCTTGACTCTTGGAGCTGCAGCTAGATTGACAGGTGGTCAGTATGGTGATAAGGTCAAGGCAACACATTGGAGTATAATTTAATTTTTGCACTGTGTGACCTATGTGATCTCAGAACATTTTCTTCTTCCTCTAAATGCACTGTGAAAGGCAGCTCTTGGCACCTTTTGCAGCGCTGGGCTTTAAATATAGTGCCAGGGATTCTGGAAGGATCCAGCAGTGACAAGTACTTCTGCCATTGCTAAGCCCACAATTGCATGAGTAGGGTGTCACTGAGAGACGGTACATCGCTAATGAGGCAAGCAATGTGCAAGAAAACTCACTGGAGTTCACCAGACAGAAATCTTCTGCGAAAGTCCCCCACAATTGACACTTATGTAGTATTTTAGTAGAAGTTAGCCTCTAATTTCATATTTTGGCAGTGCAAAAAAAATATAATTCCAGAAAATGATGGCTTGTTTAGTTTTAACATATTGGGCCATAATTTGCTGTCAAAATTATAATCAGGTGAATGACACTATTTTTCTAATAAATACCAAAATTTGCTGAAAAGGGTAATTGCAAGTTAAACAGAGAAACTGAAAGTTTGCTGAGTTACACCACTCTGGTGTGAACTATACTGAAGTGGAAGATGGCATGGGGCAGGTTGACACTAGGCACACGGATGCACAAGATGGCCGCTGAGCCATAAGTTGGCCACTTGATTCACAAGATGACCACCGGATTACAATATGGACAGAGGCATCAGAGCACATATACTGCCAGGGGCCATCAGAATGCCAGCACAATGCATTCACAATCTAGTTGATTAGTTTAAGGCGAGTGAGGGAGAGAATACATATGAGTAGCTTTTCTGCCTGCCGAAGTATCTGGGTTCAGCCAACACCTTTGATAGAAATGCGAACTGTTGATATGGGCTCAATACAAGGTGCTAATAGCCACGGCTGCAGTAATCATCCTTCTCAGGAAGACTGATCAGCACCCATTACTACAGCAAGGGACTTCTGCGCAGACATTGAAACTGACAATGATCGGGCTGAAATTAACAAAGGCTGCGCTGGAACTGACAATGACTGCATCAAAAGTACCAATGATTCTGCAATGTTTACAATAAACAAACGATGTTACAAAGACAATAATCTCATCACTGACCTATTATATTACAAAATGTCTAAAAGTATCTTGACATGTGTTCTGGGGGGAGAGAAGACTTGCAGCTGACCACTATGCTATTGGTGTTTTTCTCTCCCCAGAGCACCAGTATTTCCTTGTACAATAAACTCTGTCATTGAACCCCAACTCTGACTCCGAGACTGGTGATTTTCTCCACAACAATACTTTGCACAGAAATTAAGTCCTATTGTTTCAAGTCTAAAATATAAATGTTAATTGCTGCGAATGAACCTTGCTGCAGTGAAATATATAACTATAATAGGTTTATTGTCACATACACTCAAGTACAGGAGTACAGTGAAACTTTTACAATGTTGCCCCACATGGTGCCATCTTCAGTACAAAGTACCTAGGTACAAATATTGGATGTGAAATAGAGAGATAAAGAAAGTTAGATTACCTTACAACTATTCATAGCGTAAGGTAGAAAATTAAGAACTGAAGTTGAAAAGATAAACAGTTCAGTCTTTCTATAAAGGGCCTGCAGTAGATCAATGCAGGGGGCTTCCACATGTCATCTGACCTGGTTCATTTTTTCACGTTTTAATTGTTGTTGGAGATTTTAGAAAAATTGATATATCTTTTTCTTTTACTCAGTCCCTTTTTTTCTCTTTCTTAATTCATTCTCTTTCTTTCTCTCTCTTTATTTCTCCTTATGCCCTGATTTTACACTGTTTTCCATGCCTCAGTGTGTTGTTATTTTTACAATTCTTGTGTCAGAGATTCACAGTTGCATACCGTGTTCACTCTGGCCCCATACTTGCAAATTTCTATTTGTTGCACCATATTTCTCCACACTCTCAGTGGCTTGGGTTACAAAGATTTAACTCCTAAACACATTCAGATAAATCAAACTATGATTGATGTCAGATGCCCTGGGCTGAAAATGTGATGCTGGAAAAGTGCAGCAGGTCAGGCAGCATCCAAGGAGCAGGAGAATCGACGTTTCGGGCATGAGCCCTTCTTCAGGAATGAGGAGAGTGTGCAAAGCAGGTTAAGATAAAAGGTAGGGAGGAGGGACTTGGGGGAGGGGCGTTGGAAATGCGATAGGTGGAAGGAAGTTAAGGTGAGGGTGATAGGCAGGAATGGGGGTGGGGACGGAGAGGTCAGGAAGAAGATTGCAGGTTAGGAAGGTGGTGCTGAGTTCGAGGGTTGGGACTGAGACAAGGTGGGGGGAGGGGAAATGAGGAAACTGGAGAAACCTGAGTTCATCCCTTGTGGTTGGAGGGTTCCTAGGCGGAAGATGAAGCGCTCTTCCTCCAGCCGTCGTGTTGCTATGGTCTGGCGATGGAGGAGTCCAAGGACCTGCATGTCCTTGGTGGAGTGGGAGGGGGAGTTGAAGTGTTGAGCCATGGGATAGTTGGGTTGGTTGGTCCAGGTGTCCCAGAGGCATTCTCTGAAACGTTCCAACAATTCCAGAACAATAAGTTACCACATACAAAGACAGTATACAGCATGGCATTATTTGGGCAAGTAATTACCATGATCCTGAATGGCTTCTCACAGGACCATCCTGTCCACTGTTAGTTTAAGAAACAATGTTTGACTTTAGTTCAAGATGATGTTTATAATTCTTCATGTTTTAGATTTCATTCTCTCCTTAGATTGGAAATTAGTGAAACAAACATCTGTCATTAAAATATTAATAGTTACCTTTCACTTAGGAAAGTACTAAATTAAAATTGGTCAAAAAGACCAAAATGCCTACACATTGAATTTTCTTAATATGTTGTAAGTTATGATGTTTGCCAGCAGGGACAGGGAGCAATATCAGTAAGTTTCTTCCATTAAGATAACTTAAATGCTGTCACATCAGCTCTGGTATAATGGGAGCCTAAGTTGTATAAATTCTGAACCCCTCCTCTGGAACATTCCATGCAACAAAGATGACACTTTGATGCACCTGCAGCAGGAAAACATTGTCTAATATCAACCTATCAGCAAATGGTTTTACTATAGTTTTCATCAAGTCACTTGGTAGCATCTCTAATGCACAGTATTAGTTTGTTAACAACAGCATTTCCACTTATGTGTCCGCTATGCCACACCCATGACCTATATGGCAGTAAGCTGAAGCCCAATCAGTATTTCTCATAAATACCTTCATGTCCTCCTCCAAGTACGAGACAGCAGCAACATAAACTTGAGTCAAAAAAGGCACAACTATCAGTCATGTCTTTTGCAGATTTCAATCTCTCACCTCCAGGACAAAGTTTTTTTATAGGCCTCCGCAGAGTTCCAGGGAGGTGGAAGAGAGGATTAGCAAAATTATTCTGAGTAGGAGTGAAAGGAACAGGGTGGTCATTATGATGGACTTTAACTTCCCCAACATTGACTGGAAATGTTATCGTCCTAGAATGTCAGATGGATCAGGTTTTGTCCAATGTGTATAGGAGGATTTCCTGACACAGTATGTAGAAAGGCTGACAAAAGGGGAGGCCACACAGGCTCTGGTGCTTGGTAATGAACCAGGCCAGGTGTTTGATTTAGTTGTAGGTGAGCACTTTGGAGAGAGTGAGCATAATTCAGTTACATTTGGTTTAGAGATGGAAAGGGATAGGTACATGCCACAGGTTAAGAGTTATCAATGGGGCAAGGGCAATTTTAATGCGATTAGACAAGAATTAGGATGCATAGAATGGGGCATCAAAATGCAGGGGAGGCAGACAATCGAAATGTGGAGCTGGTTTAAGGAACAGATATTGCATGTCCTTGATAGGTATGTCCCTGTCAGACAGAGAGGAAGTGATAAGGTAAGGGAACCATGGGTTACAACAGAAATTGCATCTCTTGTTAAGAAGAAGAAGGAGGCTTATGTGTTGATGAGGCAAAATGGTTCAGATGAGGCGATGGAGAGTTACAGATCAGCTAGGAAGGATTTAAAGAGAGAGTTAAGAAGAGCAACAAGAGGACACGAGCAGTCTTTAGCAAATAGAATAAAGGAGAACCCTAAAGCTTTCTATAGGTATGTGAGGAATAAAAGGATGATTAGGGTAGGAATAGGGCCATTCAAAGACAGAAGTGGGAAGTTGAGTGAGGACCCTGTAGAGATCGGAGAGGTGCTAAATGAACATTTCCCATCGGTATTCACTCAGGAAAAGGAGAATATTGCAGAGGAGAAGAATGAGGTACGAGATATTAGACTAGAAAGGATCAAGGTTAATTACGCATAGGTGTTATCAATTTTAGAAGGAGTGAAAGTAGACTAGTACCCTGAGCCGGATGGGATTTTTCCAAGGATTTTCTGGGAAGCTAGGGAGGAAATAGCAGAACAGTTGGCTTTGATATTGAGTCATCATTGTCTACAGGTTTAGTACCAGAGGATTGGAGGAATGCAAATGTTGTGCCATTGTTCAAGAAGGGCGGCAGAAATGGCCCAGGTAATTATAGACCAGTGAGCCTTACTTCAGTTGTAGGAAAGGTTTTGGAAATGATTATAAGAGAGAAGATTCATAATCATCTAACAAGCAACAATTTGATTTCAGATAGTCAACATGGTTTCGTCAAGGGCAGGTCATGTCTCACAAACCTCAGTGAGTTTTTTGAGAAGACGACCAAGCATGTAGATGAGGGTATGGCAGTTGACGTGGTATATATGGACTTCAGTAAAGCCTTTGAAAAGGTTCCACATGGTAGGCTGATGGGGAAAATGCAGAGGCATGGAATTGAGGGTGATTTAGCAGTTTGGATTAGAAATTGGCTTTCTGGAAGAAGGCAGTGAATAGTGGTTGATGGAAAATATTCAGTCTGGAGTCCAGTTACTAGTGATGTGCCACAAGGATCTGTTTTGGGAACACTGCTGCTTGTCATTTTTATAAATGACTTAGACGCAGACATAGATGGATGGATTAGCAAATTTGCAGACAACACTAAAGTCGGAGGAGTAGTGGACAGTTTGAAAGAATGTTACAGGTTGCAGGGGACCTGGATAAACTGCAGAATTGGGCTGAGAGGTGGCAAATGGAGTTCAATGCAGCTAAATGTGAGGTGATGCACTTTGGGAAGAATAACAGGAAGGCAAAGTACTGGGTCAATGGAAAGGTTCTTGATAGTGTAGATGTGCAGAAGGATCTTGGAGTCCATGTGCATAGATCTCTGAAAGTTGCCACCCAGCTGGATAGTGCTGTTAAGAAGGTATACGGTGTGTCAGGTTTCATTTGTGCAGGGATTGAGTTCCAGAACCGCAATACCATGCTGCAACTGTACAAAACGTTGGTGCGGCCTCACTTGGAATATTGTGTACAGTTCTGGTCACTCCATCACAGGAAGGACATAGAAGCATTGGAAAAGGTGCAGAGGAGATTTACCAGGATGTTGCCTGGTCTGGAGGGAAGGTCTTATGAGGAAAGGCTGAGAGACTTGGGTCTGTTCTAATTGAAAAGAAGAAGGGTAAGAGAGGATTTGATCGAGACATACAAGATGATCAAAGGATTAGATAGGATAAACAGTGAAAGACTTTTTCCTAGGATGATGACGTCAGCTTGTACGAGAAAGCATAATTACAAGTTGAGGGGAGATAGATTTAAGACAGATGTCAGAGGAAAGTTCTTTATGCAGAGAATGGTAAGGGTGTGGAATGCCCTACCTGCCAATGTAGTTAACTCAGCCATATTAGGGAGATTTATACAATCCTTGGAGAAGCACATGGATGATTTTGGGATAGTAGAGGGGGTCAAGCTGAGAATAGTTCACAGGTCGGCGCAACATTGAGGGCCGAAGGGCCTGTACTGAGCTGTATTGTTCTATGTTCTAAGTGAACAATATATAAAATTGTATAGATTTCTTATTTAAAGATTTTTAATGTAACAACTGAAATCAACAGCAAGCAAGCATTGTTAGCAGTTAAATAATACACCGAACTGCAGAAACAGTTCTTTCTCCATCAACTAATTAACAGGACACTTCTCATTTCATGATCTCTGCAAATATGGAATCTTGTATATTCAAGCCCAAATCCCTCCTGTGGTTTTGCCAAGCCCCCTCCTCCAAAAGAGTGAGTCTTCTGTGTACTTTCTGAAAGTCCCTTCATTCAATCTTCTGAGTGAACACATTTCCCCCACAAAATCCATGTTATCACTTTGGTTCATAAATCTCCAGAAAATAAATCAATTCAACCTGAACAATAAACCAATTCTTTCAAGCATCTGGCTCACCATTGTAGCCTCTTTCCTTTGCACAGCCACCAGTATTTCTCTTTCTGTCTCCAGGTTCTCGGAGAGTGGAGCTCAGATTTTCACCCCAGTTTGGGAAGCAGGAGGCATGCCAACTGCACTTAGAAGCACATTAGAAGCAGCCTCAGGATGTGCCAACTGCTGATGTAGTCTGTTTAAAAGATCCACCTTGGTTCTCCAGGACTTCATCCAAGTTGCTTTTTGTAAATATTCACCCTCTAAATCTCACTCTTCGTAACCATCCACCTCTTCAATTGCTCTCTGTACACCAGCTCAAATATTCAATTTCAGTGGTCCCTGGTCATACAAATTCATGTGACCCACTCACTCCAATACTCTCCATACTCAACTCCACAGATTCTCCATTTGCAGCCATGCCTCATATGTTCCTGCATGATTAATCATAATTTCTATGCCAACTTAATACCAACTCATTAACACACCATCTTTTGCCTTTCATGCCAACTCTCTAAGACACACCTAGGAGCCATACTGAGATAAAAATAAAGTTCTAAATGTCTATTAGGGTCATTACTATGACATTTTTGAAATTCCACTCTTTCATACAAGTCCATTCAAAACATTTAATTCCTTTCAATTTCTTAATCCCCTATTAAGAAACAAACAGACTTGCATTCATAATCCCACAATGACACTTAATTATTTCATAATCTCTGAACTCATAAACTGTGAATTTAGGACCCCTATTGAGATAGTGATAGGATATGAAAGCAATTAAGCATTAATAATGATATAATGATAACTCTTCGAGAAAATGTCAACAAACAAAAATTGTAACTGCCAGATTTGTTTCACTATTGTTGACATAGGCATTCTTTTAAAAATAGGACTAAAGATATTTGTAACTTCATGGCTCAACTTTTATTTTTACTTCTGACTGGCACTGTCAGCCTTTTAAAATGTATTTAAACTGTGGGGAATTAAATAACTTCACAGCGTGACAATTCTACAAACCTTATGTGTTCTTCATCAGCATTTACAATGATTTAAACTACTCTAAATATTTGTAACTCTCACATTGATAATTAAGGCCCTTGCTACAGTGACAATAGGGTTTGTTTGAACTCGGTAGTAAATACAACTTTACATGGAATACAGGCATCACTAGCAAGGCCAACATTTTTGTCCATGCTTAATTGTCCTTGAGATGAATGGCCTGCTCAACCTTTTCAGAAGACAGTAAAGAGATAGCCATATTGTGGTGAATCTGAAGTCACTAATAGGCCAGACCAGGTAAGCATGGCAGACTTCCTTTCCTAATGGATGTTGGTGAATCAGATGCAATTTTACAACAATTGACAATGGGAAACCTCACAACCTTTCAAAAGCACTTGAAACGTCATAGCATTCAAGACTCTGGACCATGTGCTAGAAAATGGGACCAGAATAGATTTAGTATAGTTCTAGTTAGTGTGGACTCAATGGGCTGAATGATCTCTTCTATACTGTATGAGTCTTACATGGTCATTATTTAGAGGTGCTTCTTTGAAAGTTCCAGATAATATTTGATTCAAATTTCATCATTTGTCATGGTAGCATTAAAACTCATGACTATAGCTTGTTAGCCTAGGGCTCTGGATCACCAGTATAGTAAACAGATCTTTATGTCTTCCCACATGGATCAGCTGAGTTTAGATTTCCCCTGTGTGTGTCACATGCTATTGTGGCACCTTGCACCTGAAGGAATCTGGCACCGTTTTGCAAACACATGCACTTTAAACTCCATAATAGCTTAGTATTTCCAAAACAAAGACACACAACTCATTAAAATTGAGCTGGCATATTTAAATCTGCACAAATTTGCAACAAACTGCGTCATAAAACTGCCACAGAACATTGACAAGCATGCAACATGTCTGACTGTCTAGTTCCCATTAGTTTTCAGAGAATAATAGATTATGTAACAAAAGCAGTAAGGCAGAAGATGGCTTAAGTGCAACAAAGCTTTGAAGCTGGGTGACATGCATCAGAGAACATTAAATAAAATAAAAGCAAGAAGAAGAAGGAGCCTTAGCAGGGATTCTCGTAATTCTTCAGGCATAGAATGGGATTTCTAATGGGTGGAAAATAGAGAATGATGTATAATGTGAAGAGGGATTGAAAAACAAATTCTCTGCAAGCATTGAGATTTTTACAAGGCATAAATTACAGCTGCATTCAGACTGCTAACATGGTTTATGCAGAGAGGTCACAGAAGAGAAATTAGTTTGACTTTTTTGAAAGCGTATAGTGATCAGGACAGTGTAATTGGGTAATTGATTACATGCTTGCATATTCAAAAGTAATTGTTTCAGTATTGCATATGAGACAGCAGCATGACTATACCTCATAAAACTGAAGGGGAAATTTTAGAGAAAATTGGTTAGGCAATGGTAAGTCAAGGAGTTAGGAGGTTATTAATGGTCTCGTCTAAAAATTAGAGTAGTTTATTCTGTTGCTCAGAATTTCTAATTTCCCATCTTCATCAAGGACTTTACTAAAAGCAGTGGAGGTAAATTTCAAGTTTTATCTTGACACCTCTCACATTGTGTTATGATCTGAGCTTATAGTAATACTGGATAAGTCAGATCTCAATAAAACTTGGCTTGGTAAATCACATAAATGCAATGGGTTAAAAATATGGTGAGTCACTTAAATATATTCACACAAGGCAAATCAGGGCAGGTCCTGGGGAGTGTTGCTGAACAAAGAGACCTTGGAGTGCAGGTTCATAGTTCCTTGAAAGTAGACAGGATAGCAAAGGTGACATTTGGTATGTTTACCTTTACTGGTCAGTGCATTGAATGTAGGAGTCCAAAACTAGAGGGCATAGATTTAAGGTAATAGGGGAAAGATTTAAAAGGGACCTAAGGGCCAACTTTTTCACGCAAAGAGTGGTGCGTGTATGAATTGAGCTACCATGGGAAGTGGGGGAGGCTGGTACAAATAAACATTTAAAAGACATCTGGGTGGGCATTTGAATCAAAAGGGTTTGAAGGGATATAGGCCAAATCCTGGAAAATGGGACTAGATTTATTTAGGATATCTGATCAGCATGGATGAGTTGGGCCAAGACAGTTGGGTACAATTGCAGCAAAACAGAGCAATGTCATGTCAACCTTTCAGATCAAACGTCTATAAAAATTTGCACCATTTAATGTCACTTCCTTCCAAACCAAATTCAAAGTTGCTGTCGGTAATCACTCTACTATTGCTATTTGCAGCTCCTCCAGTCTCAGGCTTTATTTCTTGACTTCTGTTGCCTCCCACTCACCAATTGCTTGGCACCATGATCTCTTTCATTATTTACTCTCTCTTGCCTTCCATCCTATTCAGACTCTCCCTTCTGTTCTTTCCTTGAAAGTTTATTAACTGATTCTTGGAATGATGGAGGTTACTTCTGAGGAAAGATTGCTCAATTTGGGCTTGTATCCACTGGGACTGAAAAGAACGAGTGGCAATGTTATTGAAAAATCTAAGATCCTGAGGAGAATTTACCGGCTGGATGCAGAATGTTTCCTCTTAAAGGAGGGACGAGAACAAGGGGACACAGTTTAAAATAAAGACTCACCCATTTAAACATGGATAATTTTTTTTCTCTACCTTAGAGAGTAGCAAATCTTTGTAACTCCTTTCTCCTGGTGAAGGCAGGCTGATTAAAAGCAGACATATATAATGATTCTTGATTAAATGGAGAGTCAAAGGTAATCAGACACAGGTCAAAATGACAACTTGTGGTGACAATCAGCTTAGTAATGATCTTATGGAATGGTGGCACAGACTTGAGACATCAAATGGCCTAATCCTATTCTTAATTCATATACCTGCATCCATGTTTTGCATTTCCTTGCCTCTACTTTCAAAATTGTGAATGTTCTGATTTTTGTCCAATTGTGATGGAAGATTATTAACCAAAAACATTAACTCTTTCTGTCATCACAGATGGTCGCAGACTATCTGATTACTTTGTAGGCTAAATTAAATAGGTCACAAAATTGGAGGCGATCATTACAGGCATTTTGAATCAACTTTGCTCAGGCATGTTCTAATACACTTCTGGAGCAGATGGGCTTTGAACCTGGGCTTTCTGACTCAAAGGCAGGGACCTTACCACTATGCCTCAAGACCCCCATGAAGTGCACCTATCCAACCCAGTTCAATGTGATACTAGCAGCAAGAACTGCTTTTTGACTGTGCTGTCCAGTGTAAAACATCATGCTGTTTGAGTGCATGGCTCAACATGAGAATGAAGTCTGTGCATGCCCCTCCACCAGATAAAGTTGGCCTTCACTATTTAAAGCCAAATTACATCTCTTAAAGGAAAGATACATTCCATATTCAGCAAGGACTAGAATGGAGAAAGCGGAGTTGAAGACTTGGAAAACCTATGAAAATGATCCAGGGAATGTTCCGCACGATTGACATGCTGCTGTACACTTTGGAGATTTGGGAAAATTACAGTAGGTACCTTGTAGCATTGGAGTTGTAACAATATGTGAAGAAACTCCAAATCCAGTGCCATGAGAGGAACTTCAAGAGCAACGTCCTGTCCCGAGTCAATGTACTAGTGTCTAGGTACCACCTGCTTCACATATTGCTTGCATACCTGACACCAAATTTTGAAGCAAGGGCAGTGCTTAGAACTTGGTTGTGGGGAGATGCCGAGGAGGATTTTGGAAGGGACCTCCTCAAAGTATCCCTGAAGAGGTCAAACATCCCTACGAATTTGAGAGTCCCTGGCTGTGACACACTAAAATGGATGAGTTTAGTTGCAAGGCACCAAACCCATTGATTGACCTCATCAGGAGCATGAAGGGATGAAGAGCTGAAAATGTGTTGCTGGAAAAGCGCAGCAGGTCAGGCAGCATCCAAAGAGCAGGAGAATCGAAGTTTCGGGCATGAGCCCTTCTTCAGGATTCCTGCACTTTTCCAGCAACACATTTTCAGCTCTGATCTCCAGCATCTGCAGTCCTCACTTTCTCCATGAAGGGATGAAGGCAAGTTGATGGAGAGAGTGCACAAACCTTCAAATACTTATTTGCCCGAGCTTTCAAGCAACACATGCCCTGCACATGGGCAAATCTCCAGATAATTAAGCATTTTAGAACCCATTTAATTGGAATGGAAGGAAGTCATCATTGATCCCTAGGGAGAGCCGATAAAGGGAAAACATAGTGAATATCAGAAAGTCTGTGAAGTTGACTTGTCATGACTTTTCTCAAAAGCCCTATTAACTTCAATATCAGCCACAAAAGCTCTCTCTTCAAAATCTGTGATAAATCTAAAGCCTTGGATTTTTCTGTGTTAAAAGATAAAACTGTAATAAGCATTGTGCTGTTGCTGTGAAAGAACTTGATATTTTAATTGTGACAACTATCAATGTGAACTGTAATGTTATACTGAGACACGGAATCCTGAGATCAATGATACATTTTTGAACGAAGTAATTGAATGTGATGGAGCAAATCAAAACAGTCTAGAATATGATTTGTTTTAGGATTAATATTTAAAAGAATGACATCTTTCTTTACGTTTTTCTAATTCCAAAACAAATCAGATTTTTGTGTTTAAATGTTTTTCATTCTTTCCACAATTTAAAAATTCTTTCAAAGTCTTCCAATAGTAAGCTTTATGATCACCTGACAACAGAGATAAAGACTCCAATGCATGCTATTGGAGATTTAGAATATGGGAAATTATGGTGCTGTACATTTTACAGATATATCACATGAAAACTGTGTGTCCATTTAAGTTGCTTATACTTTTGTTGGGACAGTGGAATGTTGTATTAATAGGAAGGTAATGGTCTACTTGGAGAGTAAGCCACTGCATCCCTGTGTTCCACAAGCTCGGTTAAAAGCTTTAGCATAAACATTTTTCTCAAAATACACTAATGTCCAGTCTTTCTTGCATAAAATATAAACCAAATTTAATGTGCCCATCATTATAGTTGTGTGTTTAATGGATACTGAAACTTTGAAACCAGAATAGTTAAGAAACAGTGTTCTCAGTACTAATGATGGCTTGTCAAGGAAGTGACAAATTCAATGGAAAAAATAACGCCTGTCTTTAATGAAAATAAAATGCCCTAAAAGCATCATATGACTATGAACAAAGAAACTAGTGAGAAAACGTTACGGAAAAGAACAGGACTTTTAGATCATAGAATTCGTACAGTGTGAAAGTAGGCCATTCAGCCCAGACTAATCATCCAGCAAGCATCCCACTCAGACTAAACCCTCTCCCTGCATTTCCCATGGCTAGTCCACCTAGCCTGCACATTCCTGGACACTGTGGGCAATTTAGCACAGCCAATCAACCTAACCTACACATCTTTGGACCATGGAAGGAAACCAAAGCACCCAGAGGAAATCCACGCAGACAAGGTGAGAATGTGCACAGACAATCACTTAAGGATAAAATTGAACCTGGGTCCCTGTGGCTGTAAGACAGCAGTGCTAACCACTGAGCCACCATGCCATTAGAGACATAACACAAATTATGAACAGATAAAATTGGAGCAGAAAGAGACCATTTGACCCAATGAGCCTGCTCTGCAATTCAATAAGACCATGGCTGATCTGTTTATTGTCTGTCTTAAATTTCATATTCACATCTATTCCTGATAAATCTTGAATTCCCTCACTGAAAATGATCTAAACACCTGTATCTTAAAAACAGTCAATGACTGTTCCTCCTGAGGCAACATTCCAAAGTCACAAAACCTTCAGAGAGAAAAAAAAATCTCATGTCTGTCCTGATGGTGTGACCTTTAATTTTTTAACTGGCTCTGGACTAATAAACAAGAGGAAACATCCTTCCTACAGTCACCTTGTCAGGGCCATTCAGGATCTTACATGCTTCAATCAAATCACCCTTTACTTTCCTCAACTCACTTCAAGTCCAACCTGCCCAACCTACCCTCATATGATAACCCAATCATTCCAGTTACCAATCAAATGAACTTCTCTGAACCACCATCCGTGACTGCAATGAGACATGACTGCTGGATACAGCCAACATCAGCAAGATAAACAAATTGAGCAAGCATTCATAAAATAAGCTATGTAAGCAAGGAACTATTTTTGTGTATATGGAATGAGTGATAAAAGCCTCTCTATCAGGTGCAGAGACAGATTATAAACAGAATCTTATGGGCTATGATGAGATATGTGGCAGATTCAAAAGGCAAGTCCAGCAAGGTCCAGCTGGACATCAGGAATAGTTTATTCAACTTGAATGCTTTTGCCAAGAAATAAGGTGAATTCCTCACTAGGGAGCAGAGAGCTCCCAATTAAAGGGAGCTTGAAACTTCCTCACCCACTTTTTAACAATGCAATCCATCTCATCCATATTTGGCTGCCTATCTTACCAAATGGCCAGACATGCCAGACATTGAGAAACTTCAACATGGAAATCAAAGTAGGTACCTGGCAACTTTAGTTCGCTGTTGGCTAGAAGGAACTTCCATGCTCATCAGCATGACACAGCATCTCAGGGCAGAACCCATGAGCATCTATCACATGCTGATCTTTACATCTAAAGGACTAGAGTATAAGGATGCAGATGTTATGCTGCAGTTATACAAAACACACTGGTTAAACACCAGCTGGACTATAATGAGCAGATCTGGGCATCATGTCTTTGGAAGTATGTATTGGCCTTGGAAGGAGTACAACATAGAGATGTACATGGAAACAGACCCTTTGGTCCAACCCATCCATGTCGAACAGATATCCTAACCTAATGTAGTCCCATTGGCCAGCACTTGGCTCATTTCCCTCTAAACCTTTCCTATTCATGTACCTATCCAGATGCCTTTTAAAAGTTGAAACAAATCATACAGATGCTTTTTAAATGTTGCAATTGTACCAGCCTCCACCACTCCCTCTGGCAGCTTATTCAAAACACATGCTACCCTCTGTGTGAAAAAGTTGCTCCTTAATAAGGTGTCTTTTAAGTTTTTCCCCCTCACCCGAAACCTATGTCCTCTAGTTCTGGAAATCTCCACCCCAGGGAAAGACCTTGTCTCATTACCATATCCATGCCCCTCATGATTTTATAAACCTCTACGACATCACCCCTCAGCCTCTGATGCTCCAGGGAAAACAGCCCCAGCCCTATTCAGCCTCTCCCTGTAGCTCAATTGGTTGGGAATTGAATGAGATAAGGGGCTGTCCTCATTTTGGTCTGCAAATTATGCATACCAGAAATTGCAAAATCATTTTCATAAATAGATCTCAATGTTCTGGGCCACAGACAGTCTTCTGAACCCATGCTCCACAGACTGTTGATACATGTTAACTCTGGTGTGTATCTTCCCCAAAATCTCTGCTCACAGTGAGGACAGAATTACCAGCCTCTTGTCACGAACCAGCAAATCACTCAGAAGAGTAAAGTTCCTCCTATGCTTAAAGAGTATTTTCATCACTGTACCACAAAGACTCTGCCAATGGCATGCAATACTGGCTGATGTAGAAACACTCCTTATGTTGCATTGGCACATTGAGTTTTTGTTTTGAAGCTTTAAATTTGCTGGTCAGCCATTGTGCTACTGTCAAGTGTATAAATGTCTTAATTGTGTAAAATGAAGCAGTTGTTCTGGATGATCATTGATATCTCTGGATAATGCACATGCTGTTGTTTGCTCTTTAACTTGGATATAGGTGAATTATATTAATCATAGAATCATGAGCAGCATGGAACCACTTGCCACAACTTGGTCCATATCCCTCTAAAACCTTCCTGTTTATATCCCCCATCCAGATGCCTTTTAAATGTTGTAATTGTACCAGCCTCCACCACTTCCTCAGGAAACTCATTCCATCCTGACCAAAATCTCTGGATTCTCATTGGAATTCTGAAAAGTTTCTTTTCATCAAGTAAGGAAACTGGAGGTCTGCACTCTGTTTCCATCAAGACCTTTAAGCTAATGATATGATCTGCCAACATTCTGCAAGCCCACGTGATTGTGAAAGTCACTTTCCCTGTGACTGTGTACCACCTCTTGGTGCCAGACCATGCTGAAAATGCATGGTAAACTGACCTGTGACATCATATGGCTTTTGATCAAAAAGAACAGACACAATCCTTGGTCCAGATAAAATGTCTATAAATGAAGACAACGGAGAGTCATTCAGGGTTTAAAAAAAATATTTGCAATGCAGGGCAATGAGGCACAATGCGCTAAACTATCTTGTGTAATCAGAATTTCCTTCATCCTCTGAAATTCATGTTCCTGATGTCTAATGCCATGTTCGAGCTCGCTTTAATACTCTTAAGGGCTCGTTAACTTATACCAGGCTGGACAGAAATCTTGACACCTGATTGAGCAACCGTCAGGAATGACCTGAGTGGAAGTATGATTGGGGAATTCGTTAATGGCTTACCTATTGTTGGTCTGCCATTATACCCTCACTGCCAAGAATGTGCCCCATGACACGAACAGATGTTTTCAAGAATTCGCACTTTTCACCAAGTGCTAGGTTGTCTTCTTGTATATTTAAAACTGCTTCAATCTTCATAATGTCTTATGGTCATATAGCATGGAGACAGACCCTTTAGTCCAACTATGTTCCCAAACTAAACTAGTTCCACCTGTCTGTGCATAGCTCATATCCTTCCAAACCTTTCCAATTGATGAATATATCCAAATGTCTTTTAAACTTTGCAACTGTACCTACAGCAACCACTTTCTTTGGCAATTCATTCCACACAATTTCAAATCATGTTTTTTTTTTAAACAGTTTCACTATGGACTAAGTTATCATCAATATGGCGTATTTCTTCTTGAAATCCCTGTAGAATGTTTGGCATTGTTCTTTGAAAAATTTTCAATGCTGATATTGTACTGAATAGTGAATGATTAAAATAAAATCTTCCAGAGTAATAAAAGTTAGAACATAGAACATTACAGCGCAGTACAGACCCTTCAGCCTTCGATGTTGTGCCACCCTGTCATACTGATCTGAAGCCCATCCCACCTACACTATTCCATGTACATCCATATGCCTGTCCAATGATGACTTAAATGCACTTAAACTTGGCAAATCTACTACTGTTGCAGGCGAAGCATTCCATTCCCTTACTACTCTCTGAGTTGTTTACAATTTGCACTAATCATCTAAATAATCTTGCCAAAAACCATTGTTCATGTCTAAATTTGTTAACATGATGTTTTTGGACAACTTTTCCAAGCTTTCATTCACTGATAGTATTGGACATAGTTTTCTTGCTATCGCCTTATTGAGTTAGGTCTCCGTAAACCTAATGGTCTTTTTGCAGTTACAAATACAGCACCAATCTGGAGGTTTTGTGACAGGAGAAAGAATCCCTTCCTAGGCATCTCTTCCTGCTGAAGTTAGAATTGTTTTTTTTAAGTGGATCTGGTATTGCCCTAGCTCTATAAAGGCACTTAGGTCTTTTCACCAGGTATGCTATACTCACTCTTAAGTCTTCCTGGACGAGCAACTCATTTTGGGAAAACGTTTCTCTGAAGTATGATGACTTTATCTTCATAGGTTCAAAATAAAGAGGCTTTACTTTATATGGTCCCAAAATGACCAATTTACTTGAAGTAAAAGCATTCTGTTTTGCAAGACATCTTTCATTCCGGCCAGTGGTTTTGGTGTTATAGCAATGGTAGGGTTTATGACAACTTGCACTTTCTTTACAAATTATACTTTCTTCTTGATGCTCCTTTTGCATGCTCAAATAAAAGCAAAATATAACAGATGCTGGAGCTCTGAAATAAAAACAAAGCATGAGAGAAACTCAGCAGATCTGGCAGCATCTGTGGAAGAGATACCCTCTGGGACACCACTGGTCACTGATCTCCAAGCAGAATACTTTCCATCCACTACCACTCGCTGTCTTTTTTCAGCTGGCCAATTCTGTATCCCTACAGTGAAATTTCCCTGGTATCCCATGCCTCCTAACTTTCTAAATAAGCCTACCGTAGGGCACCTTATCAAATGCTTACTGAAATCCATGTAGACTACATCCACTGCTCGACCTTCACCAACTTATCTTGTCGCATCTTTCTTCCTCTTGACGAGAAGCTCCTCTTCTCTTGTCATCCAAGGCTCCTTCACCTTACCATTCCTTGCCTGCCTCAGTGGGACAAAGTTATCCAACACTCACAACAAGTGCTCCTTAAACAGCCTCCACATTTCTGTTGTATATTTCCCATAGAACAATTGTTCCCAATGTATACTCCACAGCTCCTGTCTAATAGCAGTATAATTTCCCCTCCCCCAATTAAATAGCTTCCCATACTGTTTGTTCCTATGCCTCTCCATGGTTATGGCAAAGTTGAGGCAGTTGTGGTCAGTGTTACTGAAATGCTCTCACACCAAGAGATCTGACACCTGGCTCATTGCCGAGCACCAAATCTAATATGGCCTCCCTCCCTAGTTGGCCTATCTACATATTGAGTCAGGAATCCTTCCTGGACACACCTGACAAAGTCTGCTCCATCCAGACCATCTGCACTAAAGAGGTTCCAATCAATTTTGGGGAATTTGAAGTCACCCATAATAACAATGCTATTACATTTGCACCTTTCCAAGATCTGCTGTCCAATCTGTTCTTCCATCTCTCTGCTACTATTGGAGGTCTATAGAAAACACCCAATAAAGTGACTGCTCCTTTCCTGTTACTGACTTCCATCTATACTGACTCAGTATACAGACCTTCCTCAATACCCTCCTTTTCTGCAGCTGTGATGCACTCTCTAATTAGCAATACTGCTCCCCCTGCTCTTTCAACCCTTCCCTGGAACATCCAACAACCATTCCTGCCCCTGTGAAATCCATATTTCTGTTATGGCCACAACATTATAGTTCCAAGTAATGATCCATATTCGAAGTTCATCACTCTTATTCCTGGTACTCCTTGCATTGAAACAGACACATTTTAACCTATCCCTTTATCCTATCAATTATGTATCCTTCCGGACAGACACTCTGCATTCTATTTATGCCCATTCCTCTTACCTATAGGTCTGAATCCCATTCTCATGCCAAACGAGTTTAAACCCTCCTGAAGTGCTCTAGCAAATCTCTCACCCAGGACATTTGTGCCCCTCTAGTTTAAGTGTAATCTGTCCTTCATGTAGCAGTCCCACCTTACCCAGAAGGTACCCCAATGATCTATGTATCTGATGCCCTCACTCCTTCACCAGCCCTGTAGCCAAGTGTTTAGCTGCACTCGCTCCCTGTTCCTTGCCTGTGGCACCAGTAGTAATCCTGAGATTACTACTCTTCTCATCCTGCTTTTTAGCTTCCAACCTAACTCAGTGAAATCACTTTCTAGATCATCATCCCCTTTCCTGGCTATGTCATTGGTGCCAATGTGCACCACAACTTCTGGCTGTTATTTCGTTTTCAAATATTACCTATGGCAGCTTTAATATCGCCACAGTTCCAACCAGTTAGCAAAAATATTAATAGCTATAGGTTTTTGATAGTGCTGTAGTTAATTTGAAGGATAATGCACAGCAGGATTTATCTTTTAAATGCCACTTCATCTTTTTCAATGATTTTTTTTCCCTCATTTGGCAATCTAGTTCTCTTCAAATGAAGGAATATAAATAAAACTTTTTTTTCCATCGCATACACTGAGCATAATGTTCTTTCACACATAAAATATCTTCTTCCTATTCCAATTCAAGAAGGAATAACTGAATTATTTCTGGTGCATGCAGAAGCAACATCTGTGATAACATGGAATAAACATAATAAATTAAAGCTGGCAAGATATTTTAATAGAGAATTTATCAAACGTACTTTCAATGAAGATCATTAAAAAGATGTTTTGAAGCAACAGAAGTAAGGTGGAGAATTCAATGTCAGTGTCAACGTGAAACTAATTCTTCTGTTTAATATTAGTTAAGTGGAAAGAAAAAATAAAGGTGAAACATTGGACCATAACTAGCTTATATGTACATCAGTGATAATAAAAATCTTTTTAATGGAATATTTAAAAGCTTCATTGCTCAAATCCATTTTGTCTAATGGAAATCCTAATTCAAGTACATAGGTAATAATAGCAAACGTTAAGTAATTTGAAGACTTCTGTCATCTTATGCTGCCTATCTGCTGTTGAAAGAGTGCCTGTTTAAGTGCCGCATTTTAATATGCTATTTAAATAATAGGGTCCAAATCAAACAAATGCAAGTTCAATCCATGAGAATGCGTACACTTCGTAAATTTGTGCATATGGGTTTGCTACTATTGCTACTAAGTAGGCAGACAAATACTCTGCTTATGCCAAATGAACAAAGTAATTTTCCTTTTGTTGCCTTTCAATAACAGCATCCTAATGCCTAATGCTACTAGTTCAAGGTTGGAAAGGAAACAAAAACTTTGAGGCAAATGTAAAAAATTCTGTCTCCCCAAAGTGTAATTTTTATCTCAGGTTTTTAGAAAATATTATAAGAAGCCTTGCTGAAAGGAGCAAAAACCTAATTTAACATCATAATACTTTTCAGCTAATTGGAGTATGATTTCCCAGCTGCTTAGATAATTACTAAGGTGAGTACTTCATTTGCTCATTGGAGTGACACTCAGAAAAGATCATTTAAGAATTGCAAAGCTTTTTAGCGCGCGCCTTTGTTTCCAAAATCTTGCTGCTGTTGTTGTAGGGGAAAAAAGAACTCCCTGAAATAATTATTCATTCTAAGAGCACATAATATCTATGAGCAACATTATCTTCTAACTCAGTGGACATTGAATAGTAATTGAAGCATTCAGGAAAATATGAAAAGCTGTAAAAGTAGCTCTTATAATAAAATTCTGGGATATGGCAACGGTGCAGTTCCATGAAATCCAGAAAACTAAATTAGAATTAGTGATAGCTTGATTACTATGCAACATGATAGAATGTCATTGCTTCCTGAAGAAGGTGTCCAACAACACCCTTGAACTGTTCGGGGAGAGGTGGGCACCGCAGGGAGTGGAGTGTTTTATTTCCCCCTCCAATTCTATTTTGATTTAATCCCTGCTCTCCCCTTCACTGTTTGATGAGAAGGGCACTGCTTGTCACTGGCCACTTGGCTGTTTTCCTTTCTTCCTGGTGATGGAATTTGAATAAAGATTTGTACACCTATTGTCTTTCACTGTGTCTCACACCTGCACACACACAGCATGGGTGCTGGGGAAAATATAAACACTACCGCAATTAGGCGGTAGTGTGGGGAGAAAGGGGAAAAAAAGGAGTTTAAAAAAAAGAATTTCATTGTTGAGGAATTAGTATTAAAGTAGGCATGCCAGAGGCATCAGAAGGCTTTGAGGCAGATTGTCAACACTATCAAATATGAATTTGTACATTCCCATCTTCAAATGATAGGCAAGTCCAACACATCAATGCAAAAGACAAAGCTAAAGTATTCTCAACCAACTGCAGCCAGAAGCACCAAGTGGACGACTCATCCTAGCCTCACTGGGAGATCCTCAGCATCACAGGTATCAATCTTCCGACATTCAATTCTTTCCACATGATATCAAGAAGCACCAGATATTCTCAGGTCCATAGGCCCCAACAACGTTCTGGCAATGTCACTGGAAGCATGTGCTCCAGTACCAATTATGACATGAGCCAAGTTGTTCCACTACAGCTATAACCCTGGCACTTACCAAGCAACATGAAAGATTACTCTGGTGCACCCAGTCCACAAGAAGCAGGACAATTAGCCTGGCCATGTACTACTCTCAATTAGCAGCAAAGTAATGCAGGTATCTTCAACATTGGTATTACTTGTTCAGCAATAACCTACTCACCCGGTGTTTACTTTGGGTTCCTCCAAGGCCACACAATGTCTGACCTCATTACAGTCTTAGTCCAAACATGAATAAAAAGTGCTGAACTCTCAAGGGCAGGTGAAGATGACTGGCCTTCACATCGAGGCAAACCAAATTCAGCAACAAGGTGCCCTAGCAAACCTCGAGTCAATGGGAGTGTGAAAGAAACTCTTTGCTAGTTGGACTCATACCCAGCAGAAAGGAAAGTCATTGCAGTTAGTGGAGTAAATCATCTCAGTTCCAGGACACTCCCAGGACTGTAAGAATTTCTCAGTGCAGTCTCTTGTGTCAAACAATCTTCAGTTTCTTCATCCATTACAGTTTCAGAAATGTTAATGTTCTCTGATAACTGCACAATGGCCAGCACCTCATTCTGACTCCTCAGGCACTGAAGCAACCGTGGTCCGTATCAAGCAAGACCTTAACAATATTCAAGGTTGGAGTGGTAAATAGCAAGTAACATTCAAGCCACAAAAGTGACATCTCAAATAAGAGAGCATCTAACACTGATGCTTAATGTAAATACAATCACCACATCCCCTACTATTATGAGTGCAAGTTTATAATTTATTTTTATTTGGGAACATGGATTCTAACTTGATTTTTAGTTTTGGTGCTGTGAAACCATCTGATCTGTTTTCGTGTAAATCTTCTGCTGTAGAAGGCAGTCATTTGGTCCATTGCTCCTGGAGCAGCTTGTTAATTGAGCATCATTACCTTTCCTTTAAGATGTAAAAGTCAAAGATTAACACGTAACAGACAGATAAAGACAATATTTCCAAGAAGTCATGTGACTTAACCTAAATTACCCAACAAGCCACCTGATGAAAAAAGTTAAAGATCACACAACACCAAATTGTAGTCCAACAGGTTTATTTGGAAGCACTAGCTTTTAGAGTACTGCTCATTCATCAGGTGGTCGTGGAATATAAGATCGTAGGACACAGAATTTATAGCAAAAGGTTACAGTGTCTGACAGGAATGTTCCCTCCCAGTCGGGGAACACTTCAGCGGTCTGGGACATTCGATCTCAGACCTTCGGGTGACCATCCTCCAAGGCGGACTTCGGGACAGGCAACAACGCAAAGTAGCCAAGCAGAGGCTGATAACCATGTTCGGTACCCATGGCCTCTACCGACACACACATACACTCCTACAGACCCATACACTCATACAGATCCTCCCTCCCACACAGGCTCTCTCTCATATTCTCACACATACACCCCCCACACTCACACACACCCTCTTACACACTAATACTCCTTTACACTCTCTCTCACACACACACACACATGCACACAGACACACACTGTCTCACAGACACTCATACACTCCTGCACACACATACCCACATGCATGGGCACACATATGCGTTTGTGGGGTGAATTTGTACTTGCAGAATTACATTTTATTTTGCTCAAAAACTGCATGAATCCATGTAGGATTCTGTCAATCCTTTTTTTAGAAATAGTATCAGTCTGAACATTGGGGCACAGACAGCCTCACACAGGGCACCTCACACCTTCAATTCATTAATTGGACCAACATGGCACCCATTGTTAAAGTTCACTTGAGAATATAACTTTAAGGAAGTTCTGGGATTTATATATGAAAGAACTGAAACTAACATGCTCTTTCTAAAAGATGAGAGACTTAACAAACAATCCAGGTCTTTTTGAATATATAATTTCAGTTGCATCACACTGTAAACATTTGCTATAAATTCTGTGTCCTATGATCTTATACTCCACAACCACCTGATCAGGAGCAGTACTGCAAAAGCTGGTGCTTTCAAATAAACTTGTTGGATTATAACCTGGTGTTCTGTGATCTTTAACTTTGTACATCCCAGTCCAAAATCGGCACCTCCAAATCATGATGAAATAACTGCTGCTTTTTTTTTAACATTTTTGTTCTCAAGTTATTTTGTATACTATCATTTTGGGTTTGAATTTTATAGTAATGTAAATGAGTGTTTGATTTTCGCACTGTGAAGATTAAATCTAAACGTAATTTCCAAGAAAGCATGTCACTTAAGCTAAATGACTAAACGAACTCTTGATGAACTGTTTACAAAGTTGAATTTTTAGTGACATACAGAAGAAGAGACCAGAGATCACAATCAGGTTTCAGTAAGGAAAAAAATTATATGCAAGCAGAAGGGCAGCTAGTTTTCAGCAATCCAAACTTTCAGAACAGGCAAGAAGTCTTCTAGCTGTTTTAGCAGTTTCAGTCAAAAGCTGTTTCCTCACGTTGTTAGGTCAAGTAAATTGAAGTGGCCAGTGTCTGTGCATTTCAGGAGAAATATTAGTGAAGAGAATCATATCAACTGAATATATAGCAAGTTAAGAAAGATGTTAAATAGTCATGATAAAAATCAGATAGTATCTCTCTGGATTGAGTGTCTATAAAAGGAAATTGGGTTGATCTTTTCATTTTTGCTGTTTACATTAAGATCCATCTGAGTTATCATGTAAATTTAAAGCTTTGTTTTTTTTTCCCTTTTATGCAACAAACTTTGTGTGAAAATGGTCAGTGACTGACTACCATGGCAAGCAGATTACAAACACAATATTTGTGGTTGATCCAGCCAGGTTGTGGTCTGGAATCTATCTTGTCCAATGTTGCCATAATATTCTGATCCCAGCTATCAACTTTGTCGGGGTTGCCATTCTCCAGCAACTAAACTAGTCCAGGCAAATAAATACTGTGTCTATAAGAGCAGTTCCAAGCATAGAAATTCCACAGTGAATAACTCATCTTTTAACTCTCCAATGCATGTCCACCATCAATAAGGTACAAGTCAGCAGCATGATGGAATATCTCCAGTTGCCTGGTTGGCTGTAACATCAGCATCATCAAGAAACTCAACAACATCCAGCACAAAAGAAGTCTCCAAGTCACATATCATCTTAACTTGGTACTGTTTCATTATTCCTTTACTGTCACTGGGTCAAAATCTTGGAACTCCCTGGAAGATGGCTCACCATTGTTTTCTCAAGAGTAAGTAGGAATGGGCAATAAATACTATCCAGAAATGCACATCCCATTAAGTTTTTTGTTAAAATAATCAGACAGCTAATTGCTAATCATCTTGAGGAATTGGCTTGGATAAGCATTGATCCAGCTGTAAGTATGAACCATTTGTTGGAAAAACGTTTTATCCAGCCATCTTCAAATCAACTTCATTAATTTTTCCAATGTCAAGTAATGTTGTCCTCCTTCAACCTTTGGTGTTGCCATTTACTGCCAGGTCAGACAATTGTTCTTATACTGGTTCATGCAGCTGTCTCTCCTGTGGGGGAAATTACTAAACATAGGTAAAAACAATGACTGCAGATGCTGGAAACCAGATTTTGGATTAGTGGTGCTGGAAGAGCATAGCAATTCAGGCAGCATCCAAGGAGCAGCAAAATCGACGTTTTGGGCAAAAGCCCTTCCTCTCCTGATGAAGGGCTTTTGCCCGAAACGTCGATTTTGCTGCTCCTCAGATGTTGCATGAACTGCTGTGCTCTTCCAGCACCACTAATCCAAAATTACTAAACATGTCTCTCCACTTGTCCACAGAAACTGGTTCATAGCTCCATGTATTTGACCAGACAAGGGATTGGTTCACTTCTTCTTTGGCTGTCTACCCAGTTGATAAGAGCCACTGAAGGTGCGAGGTAAGGACATTTCCTTCACTCCTGCTAACATTTTCTTCTTCACTGGAGAGTAGTGAATAAGGAAACATACATGTGCAAACTGCCAAGTGAAATTTAACAACTCAGAGTTTGGGACTCTCCCTTTTGAGTCTGTTCAACAGCAATTGCCACCTCTGTGGAATGGGCACTGTTGGTGACTCGGACCCTAACACTCCTGACCTAATTACGCCTGACATTGTCCAACTCCATTTCCTTCTTCAAGGTCCCACAGCTTTTAAAGCACATCTCCACCTGTCGTTGATCCCATTAACAGGATGGAAATCATTCCCGAATTGGCCACAGACTCCCTGGGTCCCATTGTCAGCTGAGATGGGATCATTTTCTTCTTTAGATACAATCCTGCACTTCTGCCCTTCAGTAATTTTCAGCTTATAAACATTAAGGTAAAAAATGAAATCCGATGAGCAATACATTTGACAATGTTGAATGTCAAAGAGTCATAGAAATGCACGGCACAAAAACAGACCCTTCTGTCGAACCCATCCATGCATAGATATTCTACATTAATCTAGTCCCATTTGTCAGCATTTGGCCCATATCCCTTCAAGGTCTTCCTATTCATATACCCATCCATATATCTTACAACTGTACCCACCTCCACTACCTCCTCTGATAGTTTTTTCCAAACACATACCACCCTCTGCATGAAAAGGTTGCCCCTCAGGTCCCTTTTTAAATCTTTCCCCTCTCATCTTAAACCTATGTACTCTAGTTTTGGACTCCCTATGCTGGGGAAAAGACCTTGACTATTCACCCTATCCATGCCTCTCACAGTTTTATAAACCTCGATATGGTCACCCCTCAGCCTTCAACACACCAGGGGAAAACAGTCTCAGCCTATTCAGCCTCTCCCTACAGCTCAAACCTTCCAATCCTGGCACCATCCTTATAAATCTTTTCTGAACCCTTTAAATTTCACACTTTTCCGACAACATGGACACCAGGATTGAACACAGTATTCCAAAAATGGCTGAACAAATATCCTTCACAACTGCAACATGACCTTCCAACTCCTATACTCAATGCACTGGCAATAAAGGCAAGCATAACAAACACCTTCTTCACCACCCTGTCAAGATGAACCCCAGGGTCTCTTTATTCAGCAACACTACCAAGGACCGAACCATCAAGTGTATAAGTCCTGCCCTGATTTACCCTACCAAAATGGGGAATCTCACATTTATCTAATTAAACTGGATCTATCACTCCTCAGCCCATTTGCCCATCTGAGCACGGTCCCAAGAATGCTGTGAGGAAAGCTTGTAAATTGCTGAAACTAATATGAGTGAATAAACAGTTAAGACAGTAAACTGACAATTCTCCTTGTTCAATCCTAGTTCAAGCATTTACTGTTTTATTTTTAATGGGTTAATACATTGGAGAGAATCATGTCAAATGAATGCATGAAACATTTGTCCATGCAGATCGACACAACCAACTTCTGGCCTCAAGTCAGCATTGATAATTCTTATTTACATAATTTGTATACATCTCCCATGTTCTCTGTTCTTGTGGAGATTAAGCTTGCCTAGAGGTGATAACTTTCAAGGTTCAGTCCATGAATGTTTAATCAAGTTCACTGCTAGTGGGGCAGCATCTTAGAGATCAAGTGACTAAACGAGAATTGTAACAGGCTCAACAAACCACCAGAGAAGGGGAAGTGGAGAAAGACAAAATACAAAGGACAGAATTGTTTCATCAGTAAAATGAACAATTTTCAAATTGCATCCTTATAATGGCATGTTTACTTTTGTATATGTGAGAACAGCGTTTTGCAAAGGGAATTTTCATCAAAACATGTCTTTTAAGCAAATGACGAGAGCCAAAAAGATATTTTTAATAAGTATCACAAATAATGTGCACCATACATGTAAGCTAATCCCTTGCAAATGCAGTCAACACAAGCAGCATGATAGATTAGCAAATACTTTGGAGGAAAAACAGATGGATGCAAAATGAGTCTGAGACTAAATTGTCTTTGTAAATGGCGGTGTATTTGAACAGATGAAGCAAGTTATTTATGCTGACACCAAGAAATTAAACATCTTTAAGCAAAAATACAATGTCTTGAAAAGCAAAATCATTATTTTGTGTCAAGAATTTTATACTTGTTTTGGAAATTTTGCACAGCCCAACAAGCCTTTTTTTTATGAAGGTTCAGGTCATAGGTGAGACAGTATTAATTCTGTTAGCTCTATGATGCTGCTCTGGTATTCCTCTCAAGGGGAAGCAGAGCAGGGAAGGTTCTGTTCTGCTTCAAATATCTGCCCTCCTTGGTACAACCTCCAAAATAACAACTTAGAATGCTGCTGCTTTGTGTTTACAAATTTATAAGCCAGGCTCATAATGTTCAAAATTTCAAGAGTGCCAAGCTAGTGTCAACCTTGTCTCAGTCATAGTACTCTTACCTTTGAGGCAGAAGGTTATAGGTTCAAGCCCCACTCTTGAGACTTGAGCGTGTTATCTTGGCTGATACTTGAGGTCAGTACAGAGTGAATGTCATGTTATCAAAGCTGTGAACTATGAAACATTCAGCTGAAGTCTTCATCTGGCCTCTCAATCATGTAGAATTATTCAAAGTAAAACAAGAAAATTGCCTCTGGTATCCTGGCTAATGATTACTTCTCAATCAACATCACTGGTTTAAAAAAATGCTTTGGGTCCTCATTGTTAGAGAAAAGAAGATTGAGAGGTGACTTAATTGAGACATATAAGATAATCAGAGGGTTAGACAGGTTGAACAGTGAAAGCCTTTTTCCTCAGGTGGCAATGGCCAGCCCAAGAAGACAGCTTTAAATTGTGGAGTGATTGATATAGAACAGATGTTAGAGGTAGTTTCTTTAATAAGAGAGTAGAAGGGATGTGGAATGGCCTGCCTGCAACAGTAGTACACTCGCCAACATTAAGGGCATTTAAATGGTCATTGGATAGGCATATGGATGAGATTGGAATAGCATAGGTTAGATGGGCTTCAGATTGGTTCCACAGGTCAGCGCAATATCGAGGGCCAAAGGGCCTGTACTGTGCTGTAAGATTCTGTTCCATATTTTTCTATCCCATTGCGATTTGTTGGACCTGGGTACAACTTGTAAATTAATTAGCTTCAAAGTACTGTGGGATGTCATCGATTGAGCAAAGTTTATCTAAATTCTTTAAAAACTGATAGGTTCTAATACCGACTAATGCATCAACTACATATCTAAAGGATTATACAGTCATAGAGATGCACAGCATGGAAACAGACCCTTCGGTCCAACGTATCCATGCTGACCAAATATCCCAAAACAATTGAGTCCCACCTGCCAGCACTTGGCCCATATCCCTCCAAACCCTTCCTATTCATATACCCATCCAAATGCCTCTTAAATGTTGCAATTGTACCAGCCGCCACTACTTCCCCTCACAGCTCAGTCCATACATATACCATCCTCTGTGTGAAAATGTTGCACCTTAGGTCTCTTTTATATCTTTCTCCTCTCACCCTAAACCTATGCCCTTCATTTCTGGACTCCCCGACCCCAGGGAAAAGACTTTGCCTATTTATCCTATCAATGCCCCTCATTATTTTATAAACCTCTATAAGGTCACCCCTCGGCCTCCGACGCTCCAGGAAAAACAGCTCCAACCTGATCAGCCTCTCCCTATAGCTCAAATCCTCCAACCCTGGCAGCATCCTTGTAAATCTTTTCTGAACCCTTTCAAGTTTCACAACATCTTTCCGATTAGAAGGATACCAGAATTGCACTCAATATTCCAACAGTGTCCACTCCTCCTATTGCCCCCTTGACGTGGACACCTCCTCCTACTGCCCCCTTGACCATGACCCCACCTCCCACCACCAAACCATCATCTCCCAGACCATCCATAACCTCATCACTTCAGGGGATCTCCCATCCACCGCCTCCAACCTCATGGTCCCACAACCCCGCACCGCCCATTTCGACCTCCTGCCCAAAATCCACAAACCTGACTGCCCCAGCGACCCATTGTCTCAGCCTGCACCTGCCCCACCGAACTCATCTCTGCATACCTCAACATGGTCCTGTTCCCCTTAGTCCAAGAACTCCCCACTTACGTTCGGGACACCACCTACATCCTCCACCTCCTCCATGATTTTCGCTTCCTCGGTCCCCAATGTCTTATCTTCACCATGGACATCCAGTCCCTGTACACCTCCATCCCTCATCACAAAGGACTCAAAGTCCTCCGCTTCTTCCTTTCCCATCGTACCAACCAGTACCCTTCCAGTGACAACCTCCTTCGACTGACTGAAGTGGTCCTCACTCTGAACAACTTCTCTTTCCAATCCTCCCACTTCCTCCAAACCAAAGGAGTAGCCATGGGCGCCTGCATGGGCCCCAGCTATGCCTGCCTCTTTGTAGGATATGTGGAATAGTCCATCTCTCACAGCTACATCGGCACCACACCCCACCTTTTCCTCTGCTACATCGATGACTGTATCGGCGCTGCCTCGTGCTCCCACGAGGAGGTCGAACAGTTCATCCACTTTACTAACACCTTCCACCCCGACCTCAAATTTACCTGGATCGTCTCAGACTCCTCTCTCCCCTTCCTAGACTTCTCCATTTCTATCTCGGGCAACCGACTCAACACGGACATTTACTATATTCCGACCGACACCCACAGCTACCTAGACTTTGCTTCCTCCCACCCTGCCCCTGTAAAAACACCATCCCATAGTCCCAATTCCTTCGTCTCCACCGCATCTGCTCCCAGGAGGACCAGTTCTAGTACTGTACAACCCAGATGGCCTCCTTCTTCAAAGACCACAATTTCCCCCCAGTGTGATCAACGATGCACTCCACCGCATCTCCTCCACTTCCCGCTCCTCTGCCCTTGAGCCCTGCCCCTTGAATTGCCACCAAGACAGAACCCCACTGGTCCTCTCCTACCATCCCACCAACCTTCATATATATCGTATCATCCGTCATCATTTCCGCCAGCTCCAAACGGATCCCACCACCAGGAATATATTTCCCTCCCCTCCCCATCAGCATTCTGAAAAGACCACTCCCTCTGTGACTCCCTTGTCAGGTCCACACCCCCCACCAACCCAACCTCCACTCCCGGCACCTTCCCCTACAACCGCAAGAAATGCAAAACATGCGCCCCACCTCTCCCCTTACTTCCCTGCAAGGCCCCAAGGAATCCTTTCATATCCAATTCACAAATTCACCTGCACCTCCACACACATCACTTACTGCATCGCTGCACCCGATGTGGCCTCCTCTATATTGGGGAGACAGGCCGCCTACTTGCGGAACGTTTCAGAGAACACCTCTGGAACACCCGGACCAACCAACCCAACCACCCCGTGGCTCAACACTTCAACTCCCCCTCCCACTCCACCAATGACATGCAGGTCCTTGCACTCCTCCATCACCAGACCATAGCAACACGACGGCTGGAGGAAGAGCGTCTCATCTTCTGCCGAGGAACCCTCCAACCACAAGAGATGAACTCAGATTTCTCCAGTTTTCTCATTTCCCCTCCCCTCACCTTGTCTCAGTCCCAACCCTCGAACTCAGCACCACCTTCCTAACCTGCAATCTTCTTCCAGAACTCTCCACCCCCACCCCCACTCCGGCCTATCACCCTCACCTTATCACCCTCACCTTAACCTCCTTCCATCTATCGCATTTCCAATGCCCCTCCCCCAAGACCCTCCTCTCTACCTTTTATCTTAGCCTGCTTGGCACACTTTCCTCATTCCTGAAGAAGGGTTCATGCCTGAAACGTTGATTCTCCTGCTCCTTGGATGCTGCCTGACCTGCTGCGCTTTTCCAGCAACACTTTTTCAGCTCTGAATTTTATGGACCCCATCTGCAGATTTGAAGGCAGTAGGAACTCGGTAAAGCACGAGACAGGGTCGGGATGTGGGAGGAGGTAGAAAATGTTGGGGTTGGGTGTTGAGGGGGTGTACCATCATGTACTTCCCTTTAATCCTCGTCCTGCGAGCCCTCTCAAACCTGAACCCACAGCCCGTCACTGCAGGCTGCCACCCAGGCCCAGCCAATACCCAGGACTCACTTCAGATTTGGTGTCCATTATCTCATTTTCTTCATGGATTTTTGATATTCCAAACAAATGGCTGAATCTATAATTTGGTGCTGGTGGGACGACAGAGCTGTGGGCTAATTGGATTGGCTAGCAGCTCTCTAAGCTCGGATTTTCTCTTCAGCTGGGAGCTGAAGTCTCACACTGAGCTAATAATCCCCACTCTGAATATTAAATGGCTTTGAGGGAGCTAGCATCAATGGAGGTGCACTCCATACGAAAGATTCAGGTAGTGGGATAAGAAATCCCAGCACCAGAAAAATTCTGCCCATGAATTCTGCTTCTCTTTCCATAAATGCTGTGAGATGTACAGAGTATTTCTAGCATTTTCTGTTTTATTATCTAAAATATTAGCTTATGAATTCAAACATAAAAATGTGTTGGCTTAAACAAAAAAAGATAACATGCTAATGTTTGGAAACACACATGGACAAGCTACAGATCATTCTCAAAATTAAATTTTCCGATTAAGTCACTTTGAATCAGGTAGTTAATGCATCAATTTCCCACGGTGAGCTTTACATTATTCCTATTCAAGCAAAATAAATCAACAATCCTTGCTTTGACATAATTCATTCAATCTAGCAACATTGCTGTCCCTTGTTAATTTGCCTTTTTTCTGCTTCAATTACACCTTTTAACCTTACAAGTACATGCCATAAAAACCCTTTCCTAAAAGCCATCGATCAACAAGATCATTTTGCTGAACGTGTTGTTTTGTGGTTGCTATTAGACAGAAGCCATGGACAAATCACAGGTAATCTCACACCATAATGACCTTTGTACATTTTTTTTAAAACCATGTCAGAACACAAAAATCACCTTGTTACAACCATGAGGGAATATAAAGCCACTTGCCTTAAATTCATTCCACTGATAAAACTGTGATCAGTAATTACTCTACATGCAAGAGGATAAAGACAAACTTGTATATTCCAAGAATCTTTATTCTCTTCAGGCAATTCTGTTCAGCAAAGCCGAATTGTTCAGCTGTTTTAAGAAGATTTCACAATACAAAGTACCTTCTACAGGGAGGAGATTGCCGAGCCTTTGGCATTGATCTTTAAATCGTCATTGTCTACAGGAATAGTGCCAGAAGACTGGAGGATAGCAAATGTGGTTCCCTGTTCAAGAAGGGCAGTACAGACAACCCTGGTAATTATAGACCAGTGAGCCTTACTTCAGTTGTTGGTAAAGTATTGAAAAAGGTTGTAAGAAATAGGATTTATAATCATCTAGAAAATAATAATTTGATTAGCGATAGTCAGCATGGTTTTGTGAACGGTAGGTCATGCCTCACAAACCCTATTGAGTTCGTTGAGGTGACCAAACAGGTAGATGAGAGTAAACTGGTTGATATGGTGTATATGGATTTCAGCAAGGCATTCGGTAAGGTTCCCCACAGTAGGCTATTGTACAAAATGTGGAAAAGTGGGATTGTGGGAGATATAGCAGTTTGGATCAGTAATTGGCTTGCTGAAAGAAGACAGAGAGCGGTGGTTGATGGGAAATGTTCGTCCTGGAGTCCAGTTACTAGTGGTGTACCGCAAGGATCAGCGTTGGGTCCACTGCTGTTCGTCATTTTTATCAACGACCTGGATGAAGGTGTAGAAGGTTGGGTGAGTAAATTTTCAGATGACACTAAGGTCGGTGGAGTTGTGAATAGTGGCAAAGGATGTTGTAGGTTACAGAGAGACATAGATAAGCTGCAGAGCTGGGCTGAGAGGTGGCAAATGGAGTTTCATGTGGACAAGTGTGAGGTGATTCACTTTGGTCGGAGTAACCGGAATGCAAAGTACTGGGCTAATGGTAAGATTCTTGGTAGTGTAGATGAGCAGAGAGATCTCAGTGTCCAGGTACTGAAAGTTGCCACCCAGGTTGACAGGGTTGGTAAGAAGGCACACAGTACTTTAGCCTTTATTAATAGAGGTATCGAGTTCCAGAACCATGAGGTTATGCTACAGCTGTACAAAACTCTGGTGTGGCCGCACTTGGAGTATTGTGTGCAGTTCTGCTCACCGCATTATAAGAAGGATATGGAAGCTTTGGAAAGGGTGCAGAGAAGATTTACTAGGACGTTGCCTGATATGGAGAGAAGGTCTTATTAGGAAAGGCTGAGGGACTTGAGGCTGTTTTCCTTCGAGAGTTGAGGTTGAGAGGTGACTTAATAGATACATATAAGATAATCAGAGGGTTAGATAGGGTGGACAGGGAGAGCCTTTTTCCAAGTATGGTGACGGCGAGCACGAGGGGACATAGCTTTAAATTGAGGGGTGATAGATATAGGACAGATGTCAGAGGTTGTTTCTTTACTCAGAGAGTAGTAAGGGAATGGAATGCTTTGCCTGCAACAGTAGTAGATTCGCCAACTTTAAGTACATTTAAGTCGTCATTGGTCAAGCATATGGATGTGCATGGAATAGTGTAGGTTAGATGGGCTTCAGATTGGTATGACAGGTGGACGCAACATCGAGGGCCGAAGGGCCTGTACTGTGCTGTAATGTTCTATGTTCTATGTTCTACTGAAGTATCCCCTTACAACAAAGCAACTTCCAAATATATCTGCATTGACAACTCACAAAATGTTGAAGAGACAGAGAGTAAGAAGATTATATGTAAGTCGGAAACAGTGAAATAATTAGATTCTGCACGCTGAAGCTAACTTGTTTCACTTAGTTTGCCACCAATCTATGCAGCTGTACACCAGATATCAAGTTACTGAATTGTGGCAACTGAACCAAAACAAAAGCACAAACGACTTTTAGTTCATATAGTTTTTAATTCTTTGTAAATATATGCTGATATTTTGCAAATGAAGAGTAAAATTTATGATACAGGGTCCTGACTACAAACAGTACACGGTACTCAATTGCACCTGCATACAAATTTATAATAGGTGGTTCAAAATGAGTGTTCATTTGAAAAGCCTGTCCCTCTCTATTAAGTTACTTCATTAAGATTGTTAACTAATGATCTTAATGAATCTATAAATCTTGTGAAACAAATTTTTGAAAAAAGCCTTCTCAAAATACTAATTAACATTTATAAATTTTGCAATCATTGCAGAATTTCTGATTTGACTGTTTGAATAATGCTGTTGTGCTTCACAGCATTTCTGTAAATCTGAATTTTATTCATCAACAATAATTGGACTAACGAGAAAAAAGGCTGCAATGCTGCTCATTTGACCAGAAACCTTTTAGCAGATGTTCACTAACAGTGGAGATTAAATGGACTTTGAGGAAAAATCACCAAGACCAAAAACACACTTTTTGCTTAAAAATGCAAAGTAATTTGTGATTGTCCCTTTTTTGGATTGACAGTTCTAAAGAAACACACCATTAAAAATTAAAAACACTTTATCTAAGATCATGTTTAAAAATGTAAATCTCCCTTAAAAATATTGTTGTCTATTGCCTGTAGGAATCATCTTCCACACTCATCACTGGCCAGCTGTGTAGACCACCAAAATGGATTGCTTTTTGTAGAATTGAATGGGGGATTTATTTTTTCCCACCATCTTTCTGATTCCTGATCAGTTTACTACAAGCCCATTTCTCTGTATGTGAAAAATGTACTCACTTAAGCATTCTTGAGACTTGTGTAGAGAGCGCCTGATATTATTTTCATGGAATTAAGATTCCATGTGATTTCAATAATGCTGCATAGGCATAGAGGCATCTTTGAAAATATTGCATGTTCACATATCACCCACCATGACTACGAAAAGAAAACAATGTCATTAACAACTGAAATCATGGATGGCAGTTTTCAAAGTTTATTCAAATATTTAGGAAATTTGGTGCCTAATGGAGTAAAATGCCTAAAAAGAATCAAATCATTTCTCAGTTAAAAATTATAATTTTTTTATTTTGTGGTTTCCATGTGAAGATCTAAATACAGAACTAAGAGTTTTCTGGAAAAAAAATAATTGAGTCACAAATTGCTACAAACTGCAGTACTGATGATGAATTTTGCTATCAAAATACATAGAAGTTTATTTTCTACAAATTTATACAATAAATGTTTTTTACAAAAGAAAACATTTGATCCACATATAATGGTTTCAAGAACCTGCACATCTAATGTATGAGTTAACAGCAAGAAATACTGTTCTCTCAGGACAGCAATGCAGCATTTCTGGCAGAAAGTTTCAAACAGGTCCACCATTTTGTACAGTTGTCATCGGAAGTAGAAAAAAGATGATGGCACAGTGAGAGAAAATTTTTATAATAAGTTTGTACCATTTCCCAAATGCACTTGGCTAAAACACCTATATCACAAAGTGTTGCCAATAATTCCCATCAATACTGCAGGGATTGATCTCAGCTTTATAGCTTTTATCACTTATCATAAATATTCAAACTCCAGAAGAACATATAGTCAAGCTGCAATATACAACTGGCACCCTTAATGCACTCAGATCTTCAAATTAGTTTGCACATAGAATAATCCCAAGTCTGCTTATATGACAAATAGGAAAATACACAAGAAAGAAACAGCATTTCATCTTTCAACACTTTGAGCCTGCTCCATCATTCATTATGATCACAGCTAATCATCCAACTCAAAACCTTGTTACTACTTTCTTGCCATTCCCTTTAATCCCTGATATGAACTATATCTAACTCCTCCTTGAAAACATTCAATGTTTTGGCCTCAACCGCTTTCTGTGGCAAAGAATTCCATAGGCTCACCACTCTCTGGGTGAAGAAATTTCTCCTTATCCCAATCCTAAATGGTGTACCCTTTCTCCTTAGACTGTGACCACTAGTAAGTCTAGACTCCATAGTCAATAAGACCATCCTTCATGCATCCTACCCTGACTGGTCCTGTTGGAAGTTTATAAGTTTTATATGATTGCTCCTCATTTTTCTAAACTTCAGTGAATACAGTCATAACCAATTCAGTTTCTCTGCATCCGTCAGTCCTGCCATCTCCGAATCAGTTTGGTAAATCTTTGCTCCATTCCCCCGCATCCTGCCTCAGACAAGGAGATGAACATTACACACAATACACCCGGTACAGTCTTTGCAAGGCTACATACAATTGCAGCAATACATCATTACTCCTGCACTTGAAAGTGCTTGCTATGAGGAGCAATGATCCATTTTCCTGCTTCATCTGTAAGCTCACTTTCAAAGGCCGGCATACAAGGACATCTAGACCTTGTTGCACCTTTCCTTTCCCAATTCACCACTATTTACCACTCATTCATTCAACATGTCTTAATCACACTTAATGACATCGTTTAATAACAAGATGCCCTGAGGGTTGCCAATAATGATACATGTACTTTGCGAAATATAAAAGCACAGTGGATACAAGGACAAAAGAAATGGGAGTAGGAATAAACCGTGTGGTCCATTGAGCCTGCTCTGTCATTCAATATCTTCTTGACTGGATGGGGAGGTGGACTTCCACTGTGAACACTCTCAATATCCCTCAATTCCCAGAGAAGCAAAACTCTCTCTCAGCCTTAAACATATTTAGCAATTCTTTAGCCACAAGCCACTGGGATAGTGGTTTCCAAAGATTCACTCTTTGAGTGAAATACTTTCTCCTCATCATAGTCCTAAGTGATTGTCTCCTTTTCCAGCCCCTATGTGCCATGTCATACTGCTGTTGCTATTCACTATGAAAAGCAATAAAATTGCTAACTTATAAATTAGTGACCTGTTGGAAAGATTTATGGGCACTGCATTGGCATAACTGCACATGGTCGCTCTATCGAGAGAAGCAAAAGGCAAAAATGCTTTGGGAACAGAATGGTTCCAAAAGTTGAGAATCATTAACTCTGAACTTTTACTGAAGTTGGTGCAGATTTATAACTGGCTTTTGCCCACAGTGTAAATTTCTAATGGGCATTGCAAAGATGCCTGAAGATAGGCTCAGTGACATAATGCCAGGTGCAGTTCAGCTTTCATCTCTGTTGATCTCCCAACACACTTTCTTTCAGTTTTAACCACATTAATAATTAATGTACTAAATTAGCAGAAATTTGCTCCAGCTAAATGCTGGGGAAATTGAACTAATTTCTGTTTCAACCTCACTTTAAACACTCTTGCCCAGATACTAGCTTCACCCTGTGCCTAACACCAATCTGACTGCAAACCTCAGACACACTTGACCTTGGAGTGGGCTTTTAGCCACATATTTCAAACAATACAAAAATGGCCTTTCTCAACTGATGTAATATTACTCAAATTCATCTAATTTCTGCTCATGTGCTGCTGAAACCATAGTTCATGTCTTTTTTTAAAAACTGTTCTGCTGAGTTTGTCTTAACGTCCACAAATCCCATACCTGTGATCATTCGCATATATTCGTTCCCAATCCAAACATCTTGATTTTAAAATTGCCATCCTGATGTAACATCCCTCCTTGGTCTCACCTTGCTCTGTGTAATTTCCTCTGCTAACACAACCCTCAGATATATGATGCATCTAACTTAGATGTCAGCATTCTTCATTTATGTTCCAAGTAGTCATACCTTCAAATTGCCTGGGTCCCAAGTTCTGGAATTCCCTTTCTCATCTCTCAGTCTCATTACAATTTGCTTTTAAGACATTCCATAAAAAATGTTTAAGCACTAAACCTAATGGCCAGATTTCTCCTAGCCCCAGAATAGCACAAGCAAAGGAAAATATATGGCAAGATGGCAAACCAAGATTCACAATATTGAGGATTTTAAAAAGTCTGATTTTCCACTCACAATTTGAAAAGAGAGTGAGTGGAGAAGGGTGTCTTTGCATGCAAAGGATCTATTTGCAATTTATATTTCATTACCACAAACACTCTTCGTTTTTATCTGAAGTTTGCTCTTCTCCCACATGGCAGAGAGAAACTAGATGGCAGAAGAGAGAAAAGAAATGGTGCCAATTCCAAACATAATGACCTGAATGAGTAGCCAGCAGCTCTAACTCACCTCTTGCTCCTTTGGGTCTTCATCTTGGGCAGCAGTCCAACATCTCAGGGCATGGATCATAAGTAGCATTATCTGCACACTTTATCGGCCAAAATTGGCCTTGGAGGAGCACCAGCCTCACCAGATCATGTTGCCAATTCTCCAATTCACTTAGGATGTAGGATTCCAGTTTTAAGTGCATCAACAGCTTTCATTGTAATCCTCTGTTAATGGATCCAGCCAAGTAGGGGTTATTGTAGCTGTGACTGCATACCAAGAATGCACAAAGAAATTGGAGAAACAGACATGCCAACAAGGCCAGGATCAAATGCAACATCTGCAGCCTCCACATATACCAGTGACAGCTGAAGTCCCCCTTAGCAGCAATCACCATCATAGATGGAAGATGTTCCAAATCAAAATTGTAACATCTGCTGGAGTGCAATTTGTAAACTGAGGGGATTTGTGGTCACCCTCTCCTGGTGGCTATCAAGATGATAGCTGCACTGAATCTTCACACAACTAGCTGCTTCCAAGGATCCACTGGAGACCAATGTGAGACTTCTCAATCCCCAATCTATCACTGCGTCAAGTGTTAAATTCAGCCCATTATCTCCAATGTGGCTTGGATCATATTTTGTTTTACAATAATTCATTGAACTCTTTAGAACATTTCATTAGTGTATTAAAGCCACAATATAAATACAAGTTGTTGTTGTAATAATGGAGACACATGTTCTTCCACAAAAAATAAAATGAGCTTTTCAGAACCAGTAATGGGGTTTAGAATAAATTAAGAGTTTGGTATGTAATTAAAAACCAAGTTACACGTGGAATGTGGTGGAATAGTAACTTGATAGACTACGATAGTGATCAACATGGCAAATAAAGGAGTTCTCATCTATCCATATCTATCTGATCTGACGAATGCCCGAAACATCGACTTTCCTGCTCCTCTGATGGCGTCTGACCTGCTGTGCTTTTCCAGCTCCACACTTCATCGACTCTAACTTCCAGCATCTGCAGTCCTTACTGTTTCCAACCCAACTATCCACAGATTGTTAGAGACTGCACTTTGGGAAGAGCTCAATAGTTCAGTCTGAGAAGCATGGGATCACTGATAGCAGCCTCTGGATTTCTGAGTTATTCTGCATATGTGCGATTTCCAAATGTTGCTGACAGTTTTAGTGGACTAATAATAATACCAACATGCATTTCCATCGTAACCACTGCAAAATTGAGTTGGTTATGTGTCCTTAACTCATGAAAGTTTGACTTACCGAAGAATTGTGATTTATGTAACAACTTATGAAATATTTATTTTCCATTGTCACTGGACAGTAGGGTCTCTCATGACGGCAGCTTTAATTGCCCATTCCTAAGTGGCTGAAAATATAATAAGATGCTTTCTTGAACCATGTGGTGTGCCTACACCCACAATGCCTTTAGGTAGAGAATTCCAGGATTTTGATCCATTGACAAGGAATAGGAATATAGTTTTATCTTAGGATTGAGAACTACTTGAAGAATTTGCAGGCAGTGGCTTTCCCAGACCATCTGTTGCCCTTGAACTTCTAGGTTGTAGACATCATTGCTTTGGAAAGTGCTGCCAAGAGAGTTTGGCAAATTGCTTAATGCACCTTGCAGGTGGTATATGCTGCTGCAACTTTACATTGATGGTGGAGGTAGTTGATGTTTCAGCTGCTGGATATGTTCAGGTGCAGTCATGTGTGTTGGTTTGGCCTGGATGGTGTCAAGTTTGAATGTTTTTGGAAGTGTACTTATCCAGACAAGTGGAACTTATTTATCACTCTGCTAACCTGTGCTTTGTATCATATTACTGCTCAACTGAAATAGGTAGACATTCTTCTGAAAGTCAGGAGAGCAGAATTCTCAGCCTCTGATCTGCTCATGTAGCCAGAGAATGTATGTGATTAATTACACTTCAGTTTGAAGGTAACCCCAGGCTGCTGCTGGTGTGGGACTCAGATGCTCATGCCGTTCAATGTTAATATAAGATGGTTCGACCGTCTCTTATTGGACATGGTCATTACTTGGCACAAGTGTGGCATGAATACTAGTTGCCACTTATCATATCAAGTCTGAATATTATCCAGGTCTTGTTGCATGCAGCACAGACAACTTCGGTATCTGGTGAATTGTAAATGGCACCAATCACTGCGCAATCATCTGTGAACATCTGTTTGAGATTCTTTACTCCTTCACTGCATTAAAGTGAATAAGGTCACTGGAATGCATAATCCCAGAAAACTGCTGAGACGTTGATTATATTTAGCACCCAAAATAGCCATGAGGTTTGAAAGCATTATGGTTACATACCCATCTGCTGCTTGATATTATCATTTAAGTCAGTAACATTCAGACTTGAATCTGAAATTCCTATTCTGAACAATTTAGTCAATTTTATTCTACACGTTAAACAGCTTGAATGATCTGAAAATATTTAATTTGAGGTGTAATTAAAAGCAAACATATTTGATGCATTTTTTGCAGTCCATAAATTTAGTATTAAAATTGCACAATGCGTTTCAATTGGGGAATAACAAAATTGGCATAAATGTACTGAAAAAGCAAAATCAACTGATGTTAAGAATATTCCTTCATAGAGATTATGAGTGAACTATATCAATGCTGGTGTGATGTGGGATGATAATTTACAATTGTCAGTTCATACTCCATCTGTTGCAATTAGCATTGAGAATAGGAAATACTTGTACGTTATATTAAAGCAAAAAGTTGGTAGCCTAAGAAGCTATCCCTTGCTTTTCAGCTCTGAATTTTCATTACATATTCTTTTACACATACAAAGGTTATTACACAACTGAAATGAATATTGTTACTCAATACTGGGTATTTCAATCCAATGGCGCAAGCATGGGCCACTGGCAGGTCTCAGTGGGTGTCCTTTACCAAGTGCATTCCTGCAGCAACCTTCCCAAGGATACAGAGGTGACGTAAGTCTCTCGCTTTGAAACAAGTTTAGTTAAAGGTCTTAAATATTTCTATGCAGTCGCAAAACATCTACACTCATGTTTCCATAAAAACTAATGAAAGGTTAGCTGATGTTAGTGCACTTCACTGAGCCCACGCCCATGTTTGATCAATCAAGCACAGTGAGCATAGAGCTCACTTTATCAGCAACTAAACTTGCGGCTCAATATAGATCCGAATATGGTGTACCTGTGCTACAATAATAAATCTGAAAATCCATCTTTGGGGAGCTTGAAGTCTCAATTTCAAATCTTAAAATTAGTTAACATTAACATAAAATAACCAAAATAGGCACTTACTGCTAATAATCTCTTTCCAGAGTCATAATAAGATAAAAATCCAAACTCAATTGCAATTTTGACATTAACAATTTCTTTAAACATTTATGAGAGACACCGAGAGAGTGAGTGAGAGAGATAGAGAGAGAGAGAGAGAGACAGACAGACAGACAGAAAACAGAATAAGGGGCAACTTTTTTTCCATTCATTCACAGGATGAGGACATTTACCCATTCCTACTTATGAAGGGGACAGTTCGAGTCAACCACATTGCTGTGGATCGGGAATCAAGTGTAGACCAGACCATCTGTTGTGGGGGTTTCAAACCCAGGTCACTAGAACACTATTCAAGTCTCTGGAACAAATCTAGCAATAACACCTCTAGGCCATCGCCTTCCCCAGTTTCATCAAAAAAGGGGCCCCAAATTTTGTGGGAATATTTTTCCTGATTGCAAACAAAAAACACCACAGCCCATTGCCCAGATCCCATCAAGATTCTTCTGCATCCAGCTCAGACTGGTAAGAGTGGGAGCTAACTGGTTCCCATGCTCGAACTTTGTTCTTTCTTTCAGAGGTGCTTCCAGACCTACTGGATGTTTCTGGCATTATCGCTTAAAATAATAATATTTTCAGCATTTTATGTTGTGTAAATAAAATAATCTTTCCTCATCAACATGTTGTTTTATTCTGTTAAGATTATAAAATAGGAAATGACCTTCAGCAGCAAACAACGTCAGGTAAGTAAAAACATGTCATTTGGTCATGCACCAGGGTCGCTTTTTTGCATTAAGGTGCTTCAGCAATCAAGGGCAATTTTTTTCAAACATACTTCTGCAAATTAGCATCTTCCTGTCTTGAAAGGAGAAAGTGGCAGATTTTTGCAATCTATCCATGCAACTTCTTAAACATTGAAAAAAGGAATGTGGGCTTTGCTGGTTGGGCCAGCATTTATTGACCATCCTTAACTGCCCTTGAGAAGATGGCAATGGTGACCAGAGGAAAGGTTTATTAAACATTTAATTCTAAAAGAATGGAAATACCTATATCAAAATTGTCTCCATTTTAAAGTTTTGTTCCAAAGCAGAAACACTTGCCTCAGTTATGTAGGCATATTCACTTTAGTAACCCAGAGTGACATGATTGGTCCAAATGTGTTTGAAAGAAATGTTAGTTCATGTTTCTGCAAGTACTGCAATAGAATTGACACTAGAACATAAAATCAGAAAGTTTTGTTTTCAAATAACAAAATAGTGCAGTTTTGGGGGCGTTTCATGGATGGTTTCTCACTTTGAGCCTATCAAGTTATTGCATCAAGTTCTCAGCTGCTCACCTTATTATCTATGCACCATACCCTTATGGCACCGTTCTCACATTACTTTGCTCACTTGAAGTGGAAATACTTGCCATGGTCGGGTCTTGCTTGAATTTCCACCTATGGCATCACATTTGTCCAGTTGTGCTCTAGGTCACCACCAGCCACAAATAGCCTTTCACTTACCAGGAGAGAAACCAAAACAAAAGCTTCTAAAGGAACAAAGGCATGGATGGCATTTCATGGCAAATAAAAGCTCAGATTCATAAATATATTGCCACTTTGTATCATCACATGTCAGATTATTTATCATAGTAGCTACAAGAACCAAACTATACAGGCTATCCATCGCACCATTCTTTTCTTCCCTTGTAGGTTGTGGGTGTCACTGGCCGGCCAGTATTTATTACTGTCCCTAGCTGCCTTGAGAAGATGATAGTGAGCTGCCTTCTTTAATTGCTGCAGTCCACCTGCTGTGGGTTGAACCACAATGCATTGGGGAGGGAGTTCCAGGATTTTGACCCAGTGACAGTGAAGGAATGGCAACATACTTCAAAATCAGGATGGCGAGTGCCTTAGAGGGGAACTTGCAGGTGGTGGTGTTCACATAAATCTCCTGCTCTTATCCCTTTAGATGCAAGTAGTTGCAGGTTTAGAAGGTGCTGTCCAAGAAGCCTTGGCGAATTTTTGCAGTACATCTTGTAGATAGTAGACAGTGCTGCTACTGAGCGTCAGAGGAGGAGGGAGGGAATGCTTGCTTGTGAATGTGGTACCAATTGAGTCATGGATGGTGTCAAGCTTCCTGAGTTTTGTTGGAGCATCCATCCAGGCAAGTGAGGAGTATTCTATCATACTTCTGACTTGTGCCATGTGGACAGGCTTGAAGAGTCAGGAGGTGAGTTCCTCGCTACAGTATTCCTAACTCTTGTTGACACTGTGTGTATGTGGTGAGTCTATTTGAACATCCTAATCAATGGGAACTCCCCGGATGTTGACAGTGAGGGAATTCAGTGAAGGTGACAGCATTGCATGTTAAGGGACGGTGGTTATATTGTCTCTTATTGGTGATGGTCACAGCCTGGCATCTGTGTGGCACAAATGTTATTTGTCACTTGTCAACCCAAGCCTGGATATTGTCCAGATCTTGTTACATTTGAAAATGGACAGCTTCAGTATCTGAGAATTTATGAATGTACAATATTCAGCACCAAGCATTGGTGAACATCCCCACTTCTGGGCTTATGATGGAGAGAAGGTCATTGATGAAGCAGTTGAAGACAGACAGTACCCTGAGGAACTAATGCAGAGACATCCTGGAGTTGAGATGATTGACCTCCAACAACCACAACCATCCTCCTACGTGTCAGGTATAACTCCAATCAGCAGAAAGGTTACCCCCAGATGCACATTGAATCTAGTTTGCTAGGGTTCCTTGATGCCACACTTAGTTGAATGCAGGCCTTAATGTCTCACAGAATTCGGCTCTTTTATTAATGTTTGAACAAAGGCTGGAATGAGGTCTGGACCTGAGTGGCCCTGGTGGAACCCAAACTGGGCATCAGTGAGCAGGTTATTGCTGAGTAAGTGCTGCTTGATTGCACTGTCGATGATGACTTCCATCACTTTACTAAAGATCAAGATGGGGTCGTAATTGAAGAGCATGGATTTGTCATTTCCTTTTATGTACAGGACATATCTGGATAATTTTCCATATTGTTGGATAGATTCCAGTGTTGTAACTGTACTAGAAGAGCTTCACTATCGGAGCTGCAAGTTCTGGAGTACAGTCTTCAGTACTATTGTTGCAATGATGTTAGGGCCTGTGACCTTTGCAGTATCTAGTGCCTCCAACCATTTCTCGATATTGTATGAAGTAAATCGAATCAGCTGAAGCCTGGTATCAGTAATGCTGGGGATCACTGCAGGAGGCGGAGATGGATCATGCACATGACACTTCTGGTTGAAGATTGCTACAAATGCTTCAGCCTCAGCTTTTATACTGATGTGCTGGGCTCTTCCATCATTAGTGATATGGATATTGGTGGAGCCTCCTTCTCCAGTGAATTGTTTAATTGTCCACCACCATTCACGACAGGGATGCAGCTGGACTGCAGAGCTTAGATCTGATCTGTTGGCTGTGGGATCAATTGGCATACAAGTAATTGTGCTTGGTAGCTTTATCAGGTGCATACCTAATTTTTAGGAATGCCCAGTGCTACTCCTTGTATGTCCTCTTGTACTCTGCATTGAACCAAGTTTGAACCCTTGACTTCATGGTAATGGTTGAGTGGGGAATATGCCAGGCCATGAGGTTGCAGATTGATCTGGAGTGCAATTTTGTTAATGATGGACCACAGCACCTCATGGATGCCTGGTTGAGTTATTACATTTGACTGATGTCTGTCCTATTTAGTGTGGTTATAGCATCACACTACTCTACACAATTTAGTCTCAATGGGAAGGCAGGACTTCATCTCCACACGGACCATGTTGTGGTCACTCGCCACGATACTGTCATGGACAGGTGAAACTACAGCCGGCAGATTAGTAAGGATGAAGTCAAATACATTTTTACACTTGTTAGTTCTCCCAAAACCTGTCAAAGGTCAAGTATAGCAGCTAAATCATTTAGGACCTGACCAGTTTGATTAGTAGTGCTGCTGCTGAGCCATTCATGGTGGCGGAAATTAGAATACATTTTGCACCCTTGCCACCCTCAGTGCTTCCCCCATGTGTTCAATGTGGAGGAGTACTGATTTATTAGCTGAGGGAGGATGGTATGTAGTTGTCAGTGAGACATTTCCTTGCCTTGAGACTTCAGAGGTCCACAGTCAATGTTAAGGACTCCCAGGGCAACTCCCTCCCAACTGTGGGACAGGACAAATCCTGGGATGATGTTGATAGTGTATGAGACATAGTGACACTCATGGAATCTCACAAATACAATTTCAGGCTTTTACTTAACTAGACTGTGAGAGACAGGTCTCAGTCAAAATTGGAAAAGCACAGCAGGTCAGGCAGCATCCTAGGAGCAGGAGCAGGAGAGTCAATGTTCCAGGCAGATGCCCTTCAGCAGGAATGTGAGACAGCTCTCTCAATTTTGGCAGCAGCCTCCAGGTTAAACCCTGCCTACAGTACTGCTACTTTCTCCCCCACATAGCCATACCATCTTATCATTGTTCAGGACTGATCATGGTATAACCTCCTGACGGACATGGAAGGACAGCGTAAACTTGAGTGACTAGTTTCCTGACTCAGCTTTATGCAGCTCCAGACTAATTTAAATCACTAACCCCCTGTCTGGATGCACTGGGGATTTGCAGGAATGACTGTAGTCCATTTCCCAGACAGAAATACCATGGAACTCCTGATGCTGACTATCCAAAGTAACTGTATCCATGTCCCTGCACTGATATCAGAAAATGCCCTTCACTTGTGTCAGGACCCTCTGACTGACAACAGTTTCTGAACTTGACTGAGAACTGCTCCCCTTACATTTTCAGACTCGGCCATTTGGCTGATGTACGTGTGGTACTTTTACTACATACATTGCCAGCACATACTGTAGGTATGATGTTGACATAGCATGCTATCATACAGCACCTTATCCTGTCCATTGATAGTCACTGTTGGCAAACATGACAAGATGTCCAGCTTTGTCTATGAACTCAGAGGCAAAATGAGACAGATTAACAGCAAAACCAGCAAACTCTGAATGACGTGCCAAGCCAGGGTTGCTGTGAGCATCTAAGTAGGCACAGAATGTGTTGTTGCTAAGAGACATAAACAATTCTAATCCATGGGATGGGTGACTGTCCCTGCATGCAAAAGGAGTCTCGTAGTAGCATTATAATGTAAGGAGTCAGTGCATGCTAAAGTACAGCATTGAAGTGGATAACTGGACTCTAAGTGAGTTTGAGAAGTATCATGTTGATGTGGCAAGACTGGTGCATTGTCCAATGCCAACTTTCATGGATGAGGTGGGAGGTACAGGCAGTTGCAAACCATGGAATTAGTCCAGAGGTGTTGGGTAACGCTGGACAAAATGGTCTGAAGGAGCAAATTGTGAGCTGAAGCCATCATGTACCCATTTTGATGATGGGAGATGTTACCATTTACCCTCTCTCCATTGTATGGGAGAATAGCAAACTGCATATAAAAATGAGGCAAGAGCAGATCATAAGATGTTAATATATAAGCCTCAGGCCTCACTAGGGAGATTCTCATCTTGCTGTTCAAACTTTGGCTGCCAAAGCGGACTTTTTTCCCCTTTAACATCAAAAAAATTAATTTCTCTGATGTCATTACATTATATTGTCTTGCAGTCACCTATGTGACTCAGGAGCTGGGAAAATTCAACCAAAAGACTAAAATCAGTCTTCAGTTCCTACTTTGGAGTCTAAGAAAATCGGAATGAAAAATCATAATGGCTGTGAGAATTAGCTTTGTGAAATGCCTACTTTAGTAATTATGTCATCTGAAAGTTGCTTTAAGTTATGGAGTATTGAAATGAATGTCTTACAAAAAGCAAACATTCTCTGATAGGAGGTACCATTTATTGACAGCAGTTTTATTGTACAATTAAGAGAAATAGATCTTTCAGGATCCAAATTAAATTTAAATTGATTTATTTTGTAATTTAGTAATTAGGCTACATTAAAATAAGTCAGGATAATTTTAACTAAAAAAATTGAAATCATATTCCAAGCCACAAAATACATTTCATTCAACTACCCAACTAAATAGCATGAAGGAAAACTGTAAACTTGACAACTGCTTAGTTAGCAAGTAGACAATCCGATCAGAATTTATAACTACTTTTACCCCCACAAAAGATACCAATCTTAATTAAAGACTTGTTGAAATCAATACCAATAAAGATTCTGCACTGTCAGGAAGTTGCAATGTTGAAAATCTTGTATGATTTTAAAATGCAGAAATGTCTTGCACTCATGGAATACTGTATTTTAAATGCACTCACCAATGAAGTGAAAAATTAATGTTCCAGTACAGAGAATGGTAAAGCATTACAAAAATCATACAAATCCTCAGAACTGCAGTAAACCCTGAATTAAATATATGATCTATTTTAATCAAAGAAACGTGTTTTGTCGTGAAGTTCTAAAATTAACAAACTACTAAGTGCACTAACAAAAACCATTAAGGTTAAATCAAATACACAGCTAAATATACAGCTCAGTTGTCTGACAAAGAGAGCCAAAAGAGGTTAAAGTATCCTGCCCCTTCTCAGCCTACTGCTAAATGTAGTACAGCTTGCCTTGCCAAATTAGGATTTCTCAGTCATACCACATAAATGTTTACACATTTTGACTAAGGTACAAACTAAGTATCTCAGAAGGCTGGAAAGAAGAGATAGGCACCTTTTCTAAACAAAAAGTACTTAAGAAACAGTGCTTCACAAAAAGCTGCTGGGTTGTTGATTTTTAAAGGGAAAAACATGTTCTTTTGGGACAAAGGGTTAAACATTTTTATTTCCCCCCAACCCTCTCTTATTATTAAACTTATTTTCATCCATTTGGTTTGTTGTTGCTGCTTGCCAAGAAGAGGTCTGTTATCAGGCTTCTTACAAAGCTCTCTCCCTCTTGTGCTCTCCTCATATATCCACTTACCAGCTGTCCAAACTAAAATCAAGCAGCCCTGCATTGTGATATTTGTGTCTATTATGGACTTTCTACTTATACATCATGTCTATTTTCAAGATTGTTCATTTATACCTTTATACAAACATAGATCCACACTTGCCAGAATTTGCTTCTCAACTTTTGATGCATTGACATTTGTATTCTCTCAGGTAATGCACATAGATACCCATAAATAAAAGATGCAAATAACATTTAAAACCAGGTGAGAGGTCCCCGCTCCCCTCTTTTTCAGCACACTTCAGTTCAAATTAGTTAACCAGACAAAGAGCAAAGGAAATCCAATTCCATGGCTTTCGCAAGCAAGAATGGGGTTTTATGCCGACTAAGTTGAACAAAAAATTAAGTGCGAAAGACACACACAACTGTACATGTGAGGAGTTTACAAAGATGGGAAGAAGGATTATTTAGTACATATTGGAAGGTATTGCCAGTTGCAGTGAAAAAAAAACTTGAGTTACGAGAATGAAACTTTAGCTACTATGTTGTTTCCTCCATAATGGCAAAGTTGCAGATCTCTTGGAGTTCTTCAGTACATCACTGTTGCTGTTTCAAGTTGCTTTTCATTAGCTAGTTTCTGAGCTTAAGGGACATTTGGGGATGGGAGGGCTAGCGAGAAAAAAATACACAAAACTTCCAGTGTCTCTGTTATCAGTCCATGGTGCTTTCTGTACAAAAACAAACAAAACAAATATGGAAATAGTTCATTTGTATATTTCAAGTCCAGCTCCATTGTTTTCAAACAGAAGTAACATCTAATGTGTGCTGTTATCATGCGGGTGCGTGTGTAAAACTAGAGATATTTCTTAATCCACACTAAGTTTCAGTGCAATGTGATTAAAAATGACAATAGAATCATTTTTGCATATTCCATGTGAGTTGACTGGGCTTATCATTTGACTACAGCATTAATTTGAGGCCAGCAGTATCCTTTTTAAAAACATTGTTCATCCACAAAGGTTTTGGGTAAAGTCAAAAAATGAAACTTGACTATTGATATTCTATTTTCACCAAGATTGCATTTAGATAGCTCTGTCCTCAGAAATATCACAAAATAAGCAAGCAATGAAAAGCGCTTGACATGTGAGATGGTACAGAAGCATAGAGGAAATGTTATGTGCTGAAGATTCTTGAAATCCTAAAAACAAAATAGTTACTGCAATTATCTGCAACAAAAGTACAATGTTAGAGGAAACAAGAGGATGATTGAGAGAGTGTTGCAATTAATTCTTTTGTGCAGCAACAGGGTCAAGGTGAACATCAATTGAAGAATCATGGAAAATCTTTCTGACAAATCAGAGCACCACACAGAGAGAAAAAAAAATGAGTTGCAGCATTGCAGCTGATCCCTTTGAGAAGAGAGATCATTGCAGCAAATCCCTGCAAAATGTAGTTCTTTCTACAAGTGAATAATAAAAACATAAACACTATTATAAATTGTTACTAATCAGAGAAGATCAGGCAAAAATGCTGCAAATGAACCACTCCTTATGGAAAGCATCTTAACAATGGAAAATTACTGCAGATGATTATATATAAATTGAAATATCCAAGGGATTAGATTGTCACCAAAAAAAAGAGCAAGTTCCCGTGAGAAACTATATTCTGCATCTATCACAGTGAATCACGAAGGGAAATAACCCTTGGAGCCAAGTTATAGAAGGAGCAAATCTGTCATTACATGTTAGAAGGACTTTCAACAACAAGAACTAAAGTGTCCCAGTGAATCACAACAAGTACCTGCAATGACAAGACCATCGTATTGAATCAAGACCATTGTAGCAAATACTCCATCCTGGGGAATCCTAGTACTGTTCTAACCTCAAGAAATGTTATATCATTGCAAGAAATGAAAGGTTTATTCTGAATTACTCCAAGAAATGAGTCTATCAATGATGGCATTTTAGCAAGTTGCTGCAGGTATCAGAACATTTTGCTGAATATATATTAAATGATTAATTCAGATCCTGTGGGAAACTAAAATAAATCATAGAAAATTAAAACATTATTCTTCAGCTGGACTGATTTGATAAAAAAAGACTTGAATATGAAACCATAGAAATGCTGCTGCCTGTATTACAACAAACTAAGCGATTTGGATTCAAAAGAACTGTAACTTAAAGAGAAATTAGTCTACTGCTAAGTTGTGTATTTTGGATTTTACCACAAGTGAGTTGTGTTGGACTGAGGTCTCCAAGAGCACACAACATATCTTTATCAGGCTGAATCCACTCACAGCACTACCATTCTTAGATTAATTCAGAAGATGTGGGCATCTCTAATTGGGCACACATTTACTGTAATCCCTAATTGACCTCACAGACAGCTGCTTTCATGAAATGCTACAGTTTATTTGATGCAAGTACACCCAGTCTTGTTAGGGACGAAGTACCAGAAATTTAACCCAGCAATACTGAAGGAATGGCAATATATTTCAGAAGTAGGTTGATGAGTACATTGGAAGTGAGCTCAGAGATGGTGGTGTTCCCATGTATCTGATGGCAAAAGTCAGGACTGCAGATACTGGAAACCAGAGGAGCAGGAAAATTGATGTTTTGGACAAAAGCCCTGATGAAGGGCTTTTGCCCAAAACGCCGATTTTCTTGCTCCTCGGAAGCTGCCTGACCTGCTGTGTTTTTCAGCACCACTCTAATCTAAACCCATGTATTTGATGCCCTTGTTCATCTATATGATAGTGGTCATGGGTTTAGAAGGTGCTGTCTGAAGATCTTTGGTGAATTTCTGCAGAGCATCTTGGAGATAGTACAGACTGCTGATACTGAACGATGGTAGGGGGAGTGGATGCTTATGGATGTAGTGCCAATCAAGTGGGCTGCTTTGTCCTGGATGGTGCCAAGCTTCCTGAGTGTTGTTGGGACTGCACCCATCCAGATCAATGAGGAATATTCCATTACACTCCAGACTTGTGCATTATGAAAAGGACCAGTTTTGGAGGAGTTGGGAACCCTTGTCGTTCACAGCAGCATTCCTAGCTTCTGACCCACTCTTGCAGACACTGTATTTATATAGATAGTACAATTCAATTTCAATGGCAACAATGGTTACAACGGGTCAATGGCAACCCACAGAATATGTATAGTGGAAGTATTCAGGAAAGTAATGACAATAAATGTCAGGAAGGGGTGGTTAGATCCTCTTTTCAATGGAGATCTTCACTGTCTGCTATTTGTGCGGCATAAATGGTACTTGTCAATAGTAAACACACGTCTGAATATTGTGTAGGTCTTGTACTGCTTTAGTATTGAGGAGTTGTGAATGCATAATGTTGAACATCAGCAAACATTCCCACTTCTGACCTCGTGATGGAGAGAAGGTCTTCAATGATTCAGCTGAAGTTACTTGGGCCCTGCAGAACTCGTCCACGGATGTCCTCGAGCTATGATGACTGACCAACAACTACAACCAGTATCCTCTGTGCTAGCTAAGACTCCAACCCACAGAGAGTTTTCCCCAATGCTCATTGATTCTAGTTTGGAGAGGGATCTTTAATGCCTGACCTGCTCAAATGCAGACCTGATGTCAAGGGCAGTCATACTCACCTCACTCTGGAGTTCAGTTCTTCTACCTATATTTGAATCTGGGTTGTAATGAGGTCAGAAACTGATTTAAGCCTAATTTGGGTTCTGCCAGGACTAATGAGCAGGTTATTGCTGAGCACCTGCTTTGTACCATTGCTGGTGACCTCTTCCATCAACTCAATGAAGAGCAAAAGCAGATTGATGGGATTGTAAGTAGTCAGTTGGATTTGTCCTGCATGTGTACAGGACATACCTGGATAAGTGGAACAGCTTGTCTCAGGGCACAGCAAGTTCTGAAGCACAAGTCATCAGTACTATTTCTGGAATTTTGCCAGGAACTTTGAGGTATCCAGTGTCTTCAACTGTTTCTTGATATTATGTGGAAATTGGAAGTACCATGGATCTCTGGAGAAGGATGAGCTGAACCACTCCTTTGCGTTTCTGGCTGAAGATTGAGTTGTTTTATTTTCCCATCACCATTCACAACTTGATGTAGCAAGACTTTAATCTATTGCTTGCTCCTTTGCTGTTTGGCATACAAGATGTTTTATGTTATAATTTCACAAGATTTAAAACTCACTTTCAGGTTGCTTGATATTACTTTTGGCACACCCTCTTGGCATCTTCATTGAACCAAGGCTATTCGCTGATAGTCAAGGTAGAATAGAGGATGTGTTAGGTCATGACATTGCATATACTGTTATATTATTCTGCTGCTGATGACATCTCACAGATATCTAGTCAAGTTGCTCGATCTGTTTATTTAGCATGGCTGTAGTATCATGGAGGGCATCCTCCGTATGAAGGCAGGACTTCCTCAGCCAACGATTGTACGGTGGTCACTCTTACTGATCCTGTCACGGACAGGTGTTTGAGTCAGGTGAAGAAGAGGTAAAACAGGATTATGCCTCATTTCCTTTACCTGTTATAGTCCCAGTCAGTCTAGCAATATGCTCTTTAGCTTTCAAACAGCTCAGTCTGTAGTGCTGCTACTGAATGACTTTTGGTGAAAACATTAAAGCCTACATTCAAGTCCGTTCTGCACCCTTCCCACCCTCTGCACTTGCTGAAAGTGGTGCATGAAGGAAGACTGGTCTGTCAACCAAGGGAATAGGAAAGGGTGATAGGTGATAAGCAGAAGTTTTCCTTGTGAGTGTTTCATCTGATGCCATTAGTCATCATGGGGTTCAGAGTCAAGATTAAAAAGGAGTCCCAGAGCAATTCTCTCCTCACTACATCAGTGTGCTACCAACTCTGCAGTGCTAGTGGCACAGGACCTAGCCAAGGACCAGTAATGGTGGTGTCTGGGGCACTCTGGTCAGGCTGTTGCTTGATTAACCTGAGACAGCCCTCCAAATTTGGCACTGGTGCTCAGATGGTCTGAACGAGGACTTTGCAGGGTCAGCAAGCGTCAAGTTTGCTGTTGTTTCCAGTGCTGAGGTTGACGTCAGGACCTCAAACCAGTTTCTTTCTTGAAACTTGATTGCAACCGGACGACAAAAACTTGTGGCTTACAATAGTGGGGGAGGTGGGTGCACAGAGAGATTACATTATATGGGAGTATCTGCCCTACATTAGCACCTTAAAGTAGCTCATCATCACATTCTGAACAACATATAGAGACGGACAATAGATGTTGGACTTGCTGGTGACACTCCCATTCCATACAGAATATTTAAAAAAATATACCTTCAGTAGATGTTACATGAAAATCAGTCTCAGTTTTATGACGCATGGTAAAAAGAATTGGGAAAATTGTGACACCACTGCAGACATGAGGAAGATGAAGCTGCACTTGAATAAAAGAGGGTCCTGTGTACACAGTTGACAGAGGCAGTTTCGGACAGAGTGTTCTCATTTGCAAGTCACAAACGGCTTCCTCGTCCCCAACGCACAACACTGCAGCATAGAATGAGGACGGAGGCAGTTTTGAGAGTACAGTTGATCTTTACTGTCACTGCTGCCAAGTTCATTTAAGCTGCAGGTATTCTTGCAGCAGATGGTACAGTTCTGCATATTATTCTTTGCTGACCTGGAAGCTGTGAGGACAGTTCCTCATTGTCATTGCCAAGCAGTTATGCCAAGGCAGCAGATTTTTTAATGGTAACACAGTGAGTTCAACTAATCAGTTGGGACTTACAATTAATATCTGTGCTTCATCTAGTACCACTGAAAATCATAGGACAATGACTGACTGTTTCTAACAAACTCAGCCTCTAGCACTAAAGTTAGTCAGTCCTCCACAGTTTACATTCATGCCATGAAGTCTGCTGCCATGGCCTCACATGGATTTGGAGTTCTGTATGCAAATGTCTATCAAAAGAAAGACTTAGATGTCTGCCCATAGAGTACCCACAGCTGTCCAAGTCCCTCTGTGGTAGCATGATCTTTGTGGCAATGTAAATCCATAAAGGGAATGCCACATAAAAATAAAATCTTCAGCAATAAAGTTTCAACAACAATGTCACAATTAATGTGAATGAAATTGTTTGGAAGTAGAAAGCAATCAAGGAGTCACTCTTAATATGAGAGGTAGTAAAATAAAGAAATGTTTGACAACAACATTATTACCTAAAATGAAAGGAAAATACTATGGATGCTGGAATTTTGCAATTCTGTTTTACTGCATTTAAAATGCTGCAGATGTTGGTTGATTTTATTGACACCAATCTGCATGTAAATCAAATTAGAACAGAATGCACAATACATAGTACTTAAGAGATTCACACATGATTTCACACATTATTTGACTATTAATGTGTTTGGCGACAGCAGATGTTAATATCGCTGTCCATATTTCAGTCATGTCACTTTCCTGCATGAAAACACAAGCCATCCAGGAAATAAGAATTAGATTATTCTGGCATGAGTGTTTTATTCTTTTCTCTTGGGTTGCTTTCATTTATAAATTTTAGCAAAGGCTTTCTACCTCATTGAATCTGTTGAGTGCTATTCAGCTGGGAATCAAAGATGTGGACAATTACCGAGAACTTGTACTGAATGAGTTGCCAAGTGTGCATTTGAGTTCTCATGGTGTTTGCATACTCCCATAATCTGCAGGCTGGGGTGTGATTATTTGCTTGCCAGTGTATTGCTTTATTTTGGCGATGGAGTTGAGAAAGAACTGAGATCAGTAATTCACAGTTGTGCAATATTTTCTCCACTGTCTTTCTAGCACCAACTTCTTGTTTATTGTTTTAGCCACAAAGCTAAAGCAAGTATAACTCCTTTTTCTGTCTTCAGTTCCCCTCGTCAATCTGGACCCTCTGCCTGTTCGTTTAAAATTAAAAAGAAAAAGGTATCGGCGCAATTTGGTTATCAGTGATTCACAATCTCACTGGAATTGCTTCCTAACAGTTTGCAGTACTGCTCTTTCAGATCCAATCCCAAAATGTTGATCAAAATCAATGAAAAGGAGGCTGTTATTATTGTATGGATCACCTGCTGAAGAGGTAGCACCTCGAAAGCTGGTGCTTCCAAATAAACCTGTCAGACTATAGGCTGGTGTTATGTGATTTTCAACTTCATCCACCCCAGTCCAGCACTCGTACCTCCAAATCATTATTGTATGGGGAATACGTGACCTCACATGTTTCTAAGACTATATAAACTTAACATTTCCTTTCAGCTTGATATTCAGCAATGAGAATGGAAAGATATCATTTAAGGCCATTACTAGTCTCATCTCCTCTGGAGATCAGAGCAAATGCCTCTAATTTCACAATTCCCCAATCTCTGAACTGTCCATTTCTGCTTCCTTCCCAAACTAATGCTGACTAGCTTCTAGAGTGTTCAATATTTTTCATTTCTGCTCTTGATTATGTGAAATCTGCAACTTCATTTAAAATGACTTGTAATTTTCACTTCCATAATTAGCTTATCATGCATAATACACTTGAAATATGGCACAATAGTTTGCCATGTCTTCCTGAATCTTGAGTGACAATACTGCACTCTGATATTCATAGCTGCAATCAAATATTGAAAACCTTTTCCCTACTTAAGCTGCCATGCAATCCATTTCACTACTGGACTTTTCTTTTTTAAAATGAAAAGTCGCTTCTATATATCTATACAAATTGATCTCCAATATCATTTCAAAAAAAGGGGGTCAAAGTCAAGTAAAGTACAAAGTCAAGTAGCTTTGGTGGTCATGGAGTTAACCAAACCAAGGTGGAAAGTGGGAAAGGGGCAAGTTGAACATGCAGCAGGTAGGGAACGTTTAGGTTGAGAAAAATGAGCAAGGTGGATGTAAAGATGAGTAAACAGAGTAAGGAAAGTTTTGGACAGAAAGGAATGAAGAGGAGGAAGATAGGAAAATGGAAGTGGTGCACAAGAAAAATAGGAGGAGGAAGGTTATATGACAGATTAGTAATGGTGAAACAGACTAAACTCCTGCTCAGTTCGGGTGGAGGAGTATGAAGAATTATTTCAGAGGTCATACTTTTGCAAGTGTAATTAGTTTTCCCTCCAAATTTATGGTCTCCAAGGTGTCACTCGATTTTCAATCTAGAATCCCAGTTTAATGTTCTCAGGTCATGGGTTTAAATCCACTATAACAGATAATGAAACTTGAATTCAGTAAAAATCTTGTATTAAATCCTGGCCAAATGGTAACCATGTATTCATTATTGATTGCTGGGAAAACCATCTGGTTAACCAATGCTCATAAGGAAATCTACCATCTTTACTTGGCCTGACCTATGTGACTCCAGAGACATAGCAATGCGGTGTCTTAAATGCCTGCTGAGCAACTGGAGATGGGCAATAAATGCTAGACAAGCCAGAGACAGCTACATAACATGAACCACTAATAAAATAAAGCCCACCATCGATATTAAGCTGACTATCACACAGCCTAATTTTTAAGACTAATGTTTACAATCTTCTGTTTCTTTCTCCCATATTAATGCAAGTTTGTGACTGGAAATTTGCAATATCTATCAATATTTCTTTCAGTAACCTTACTACATTCTATCTGGACCTATTATCTATCTATTAGCAACTGTCTATTATGTTAACCTTTTAAATACAATCACATTATCTATGTTTATACATTCTAAAGTTGCTACTTTCTCTATCTTTTTTTGCCACATTGTAACTGCCTCTCTATTGAAGCGAAGCTGCCAGAGTACTTATTTAATTCTCAAGTCATACACTTTGTCTTCACAATAATACATATTCGTTGGTCTTTAGTTGACTACTCACTACCCCTTCAATACCTAGAGATCTTCAAAGTGCTTTAGATTCCTGTTATGTTAGTCACTGTTCTCAAACTCACTCTTTGTCTTATTCTGATTTAAGATCTTTATTCAGCTTACTTTTCCATTGCATTGTGACCCTTACAATGATCCAAAGCTGCTTTTCATGGGCCCATGGTTGGTCAAACTGTTAGAATATATCATCACAACAACTGCAAAACCAAAAGCAACTTCTGATGCCTGACATATGCAATTAAATATGGAAATCTGGAAACTTTATCAATGATTCCTGCTTAAGTTATCATAGCTGGAAATCTTAGATTTCCATTGGTTTGACATGAATTTCACTCATTTTGGACCAAATGTAAGGTGTTGCATTCCAGGTGCAATTTGGTTGGAGAAACTTCCAGATTTAAAGCAAAACACACTATAGTTTAACTATAGTGGATGAATAAAAACACATGAAAGAAAGATGAATTTAGAATAACTTAACTCTATTGAAAAACTTCACAGAATAATAGATACAGTAACTATTACTAATTAACTGTTCCAATATAGTAACATCCCATCAACACGCTCTTGGCAACAAGCAAATTCAGAAACCAGATTTTCTGCTAAAGGAGTTACATATGAGACAGAGAACACCCTGTGTTTGGCTACAACCAAGAGAGGGAAAAATAGCATCCACTTCAAGCCTCCAACAGCAACTACTAAAAGCTAAAACCAAAATTCTTGGGCCTGTGGCAAGTTCACCACACCCATTCAGGCTGCTTCTATTGTTCCAATCGTTTTTTTTTCAAAAAAGACTTCATAAGTTGTTTACACTGGTGGCTCTGGTAGATTGCTCTATACCTTAAAACCTTTCTTGAAAAAAAAATGACTGGGTTAAAAACATATCCTAAAGCCACAATTTGTCACACACTTTTTATACTGTTGGTCTCACCTGAAAAAAATTGTTGAAAAAGTAATACCTTGTTGGATGAGGATTAACAGGTTTTGAATTACTTTCTAAATTACAATTATAGCTGATCAGACAGTATCTAAGCAATTTTTTTATGGGAGATCAAATTTCTTGATTATTAAAAAAATTCAGATTTTAAAAGTAAAAACTGAAGATGTAAAATACATTTTTCCGATATATAAAATTAAATCATTATTTTCCTTCTGGGAAAAGGATTAATGAAGAAAGTTAGTGCGTTTTAACTTTCTGGTCTTTTGTGAGAGTTTTAACATCATCAGCATTACCTTACATCATAACGAAATTATTTTTGGAAAATATGAATCCATTCAATAGAGATCAATAGGTTTTTAAAAAGGACAATTTTCTTTGAGGTCAGCAGTGTGAATCATCACTAAACTCCTGACCTCAAAATTAGGGTCTCTACCTTTCAATTATCCAGTGGGTTAAGCTTTGAACCATCTTCCTTTTGCTCTCATAGGTACTGATCTACTCTACCTGAACCATCTACTCATTAAAAGGTCTCCCTTTTTCACTTATTGTTTTACTGACCAATGTTTTATTCCAATTCATCAGCAACAGCTTGCTTTCAAACTCACTGTATTCGTTTGCGATAAAAAAACTGCAGATGCTGGAATCCAAGGTAGACAAGCAGGAGGCTGGAAGAACACAGCAAGCCAGGCAGCATCAGGAGGTGGAAAAGTTGACATTTCAGGTATAGCCCTTCTTCAGGACTTGAGGTGGTGTAAGGGGAGTTACAGATAAAGGGGAGGGAGGTGGGGGAGGGTTATGGGTCAGGAGAGGGGCAGGGCGGTGAGGTAAGCATATGTAAATACAGCAAGAGGGTACAACTTGGTTGGTTGATGGGAGGAATAAATCTGGTTGGTAGCTGAAAGACAGGGTTAGTCAGGGCCTCCTCCATTGCCACAGCAAATCAGACCATAAACTGAAAGAAGGTAGGGAGCACTTTGGGGCCATAATTGTATAAGTTTTAAAATAGTGATGGAAAAGGTTAGACCAGTTCCAAAATTTGAAGTTCTAAATTGGAGAAAGGCAAATTTTGATGGTATTAGGCAAGAACTTTCAAAAGCTGATTGGGGACAGATGTTTGCAGGTAAAAGGATGGCTGAAAAATGGAAAGCCTTCAGAAATCAGATAGCGAGAGTCCTGAGAAAGTATATTCCTGTTAGGGTGAAAGGAAAGGCTAACAGGTATAGAGAATGTTGGCTGACTAAAGAAAATGAGGACTTGGTTAAGAAAAAGAAGGAAGCATATGTTAGGTATAGACAGGATAGATCTAGTGAATCCTTAGAAGAGTATAAAGGTAGTAGGAGTATACTTAAGAGAGAAATCAGGATGGCAAAACGGGCCCATGAGATAGCTTTGGCAAATAGAGTTCAGGAGAATCCAAATGGTTTTTACAAATACATTAAAACAAGGCGACTTTTGTGTGGAGCCACAGAAAATGGGGGAGATACTAAACAAGCATTTTGCATCAGTATTTAATGTGGAAAAGGACATGGAAGATTGGATAAATCCCCAGGTACTGATCAGGTGTACCCTGTAACTCTGTGGGAAGCTAGGGGAATGATTGCTGGGCCTCTTGCTGAGATATTTGTAGCATCGATAGTCACAGGTGAGGTGCTAGAAGACTGGAGGTTGGCTAACGTGGTGCCACTGTTTAAGAAAGGCAGTAAGGACAAGCCAGGGAAATCTAGACCAGTGAGCCTGACATCAGTGGTGGGCAAGTTGTTGGAGGAAATCCTGAGGGAAAGGATGTACATGGACTTGGAAAGGTAAGGACTGATTAGGGATAGTCAACATGGCTTTGTGCCTAGGAAATCATGTCTCACAAACTTGACTGAGTTTTCTGAAGAAGTAACAAAGAAGATTGATGAGGGTAGAGCGGCACATGTGACCTATATAGACTTCAGTAAAGGCGTTCGACAAGGTTCTCCATGGGAGATCGGTTAGCAAGGTTAGATCTCATGGAATATAGGGACAACTAGCCATTTGGATACAGAATTGGCTCAAAGGTAAAGGAGGGTTGTTTTTCAGACTGGAGGCCTGTGACCCATGGAGTGCCACAAGGATTGGTGCTGGGTCCACTACTTTTCTTCATTTATATAAATGATTTGGATGTGAGAATAAGAGGTATAGTTAGCAAGTTTGCAGAACATACAAAAATTGGAGATGTAGTGGACAGCAAAGAAGGTTACCTTAGATTACAACGAGATCTGGATCAGATGGGCCAATGGGCTGAGAAGTGGCAGATAGAGTTAAATTCAGATAAATGCGAGGTGCTGCATTTTGGGAAAGCAAATCTTAGCAGGCCTTATACACTTAATGGTAATGTACACCTTGGAGTGCAGGTTCATAGCTCCTTGAAAGTAGAGTCATGGGTAGATAGGATAGTGAAGAAGGCATTTGGTATGCTTTCCTTCATTGGTCAGAGTATTGAGTACAGGAGTTGGGAGGTCATGTTGCAGCTGTACAGGACATTGGTTTGGCCACTGTTGAAATCTTGTGTGCAATTCTGGTCTCCTTCCTATGGGAAAGAAGTTGTGAAACTTAAAAGAGTTCAGAAAAGATTTACAAGGATGTTGCCAAGGTTGGAGGATTTGAGCTACAGGGAGAGGTTGAACAGGCTGGGGCTGTTTTCCCTGGAGCATCGGAGGCTGAGAGGTGACCTTATAGAGGTTTACAAAATTATGAGGGGCATGGATAGGATAAATAGACAAAGTCTTTTCCCTGGGGTTGGGGAGTCCAGAATTAGAGGGCATAGGTTTAGGATGAGAGGGGAAAGATATAAAAGAGACCTAAGGGGCAACTGTTTAACACATTGGGTGGTACGTGTATGGAATGAGCTGCCAGAAGAAATGGTGGAGGCTAGTACAATTGCAGCATTTAAAAGGCATTTGGATGAGTATATGTATAGGAAGGGTTTGGAGGGATATGGGCTGGGTGCAGGCAAGTGGGACTAGACTGGGCTGGGATAACTGGTCAGCATGGACTGTTGGAATGAAGGGTCTGTTTCCGTGCTGTAAACTTCTTTGACTCTATGCCTCTAACAAAACCTTATTTTCGCCTGGGCAGCCTACAGCCTGGAGGACTTAACATTGAGTTCTCCAATTTCAAATAGCCTTCCTTCCATCCCCTGACTCTCTTTCCAACCCTTCCTCTTTCCAACCAATCCTCTGATTGACCCTTCCTTTCAACTACCTACTAGATTCATTCCTCCCATCAATCAAACAAATTGTACCCTCTACCTGTGTTCACCTATCCCCACCTCACCATCCCGCTACCTGCACCCCCACCACCACTTATCTGCAGCCCCCTTACATCCACCTCCAGTCCTGAGGAAAGGTTACACCTGAAACGTTGACTACCTGGCTTGCTGTGTTCTTCCAGCCTCCTGCTTGTCTACCTAAGTATTAGTTGGATCAGGATTTAAGACTGACCATGATAGTTAATTTTATTTCAGTTTTCCCAATTTCTACTCCCATTATCTTAAATGCATGTCAAAAAACACATGTATGATTATTTCTTTATTTTTGTTATTTTAATTTTTAAACAAGCAGCCACCTCACAAATAGTATCAGTTCAATTATCAAAGACTCATATCAATGGTAGGGACAGACGACAGCACAGCCGCCCTTGGATTCTGAGATGCATTTTCTGTTCATTAACTGCTTCATGATCTAGCTTGTGATTTCTTCCAATCATTGCATTATTCAGATTTATGAACTCACTAACCTGATGAACTCTGAAGACTTGGAAACTATTAAAACATGCAGTACTAATGGCTCTGGACTCTATCACAAGCAAAGTAGGTATGTTATAGTCTCCAGAGAGTATCCCGACATCACTGTGGTGTCTAAACAGAAGCTGGTGAGAGATGATGAGATGCACTTTCAGACGATGCGCTGAATACTAAAGTAAATGACACGGTATTTATATGCCAGTCATAAGGCAAGCAGTTGACAGCTGAAAAAAATAAAATTGTTAGCAGAATCCAAGATGCCAGCATCTTTCTATACCTGATTAAAATGAATAGAGTAGCATAATACAAGTGGTGCATAAAAAGTGCATTAAGAAAATAATGCTGTCAAAAATCTACTAGCCCACATATTGGTGGGTAATTATAACAGCAATCAAGACATTTGAACAAATATTAACTTAGATACTGATGCTCAGTTTTCTTCTGAAGAAACAAAATTGCACTTCACCATAAAAGTTGAACCTCTCCCGAAATTGGAATAGCCCTCCTGAATACACAGTCAGCACTGAAAGTAGTTATTATTCAAAGCACAATAAAATGACCACATACAATAGCAAAACAAACCTGCAAGTTGCTTAAATTAATTTCAAGATCAAACTGCCATTTGCAACATTAGCAAATAAATGCTTAACAGAATTCAAAGACATATCTCACTCTGGTACACTGACTCATTGTATGTCATACACAGAGGATATGATGAAAATTTTTTAAGCGCTCACAAGATCATTAGGCAATGACCATCTCCACCATCTCCACTTGACAGTCAATGCATTACTGAATCCGTTACTCTCAATATCCTGGGATTATCACAGTCCAGAAACTGAACTGGACTCATGATATCAATACGGTGGCTACAATAGTAGATCAGAAGTGAGGAATACTGGATTAAGTAATTCAACTTGCTACTCCCCAAAGCCTGTTCACCATCAAAGGCACAAGTTAGGAGTATGATGAAATACTCCCTATTTGGCTGGATGAGTAGCTGGACACCATCCAGAACAAGGCAGCCTATTTGATTGGCACCACATCCACAGGTATCCATTCCCTCCACCACCAATGCTCAATAGGACCTGTGTGCAGCATCTAAAAATGCACTGTAGAAATTCAAAGAACTTCTGAGGCAGAAACTTCCAGACTCACAACTATTACTATCTTGAAGGACAACGGCAACAGATACATTGAAACACTTCCCCTCAAGGTTTTCTGCCAGGCCACTTACCATCCTGACATGAAAATGTAATCACTGTTCTTGCAGTGTCACATGGTAAAAATCCTAGAATTCTCTCCTTTACTGCATTGTGGACCTACCTGTAGTTGATGTACTAAATCAGTTCAAAATGGCAGCTCTCCACCACCTTCTCAAATTTAATTAGAGACAGGCAATTAAATGCTGGCCAAGGCAAGGATATGCACATTCCATAAGTGAATTAAAAAAACATGAACAGTAACTTCAACTATCTTGTTCGACCTTGATAATTAACAGGAAAGTGAGGCAATGCCTTGTAGCAGGAAATTGACTCCTCATATTTGGTAGGTGTAGAATAAAATTGTTTTTTAATTAAAATGAATTGGCTTCACCGAAGGTAAAATGTAGAATTGAGAATTCTTTTATACCCAAAGAATTCTTCATATTTTCCTTATTATGGTTAAGTCTAATAAAGGTTTTCATATAAATTACACATGGAACAGTCAATGAGTTATTGCTGCCATAGGAATAAAATAGTGAATGATAAATGAAGAACTTTAATTTGAAGAAGTTGGATGAAAAATGATTGGAGATATGCTAATCAAGCAGAAAATTCATGATACATGGTTGATGGAAGTGCTACCTTTACATTTAATGGAAAACTTTAACCCTAGGTTATACCACTATACTTTTTTTTAATTCATGCATGGGATGATGGTGTTGCTGGCTGGGCCAACATTCATTGCCCATCCCTAATTGCTTAGAAGGCAGTTGAGAGTCAACCACATTGCTGTGGGTCTGGAATCATACGTAGACTAAGAAAGGATGGCAGATTTACATCCCTAAAAATGACATTAGTGAATCAGATAGGTTTTCAAAACGACAATCAACAATGGATTCATAGTCATCATTAGACTTGCGATTCCAGGTTTTTATTGAATAGGGAGTTTTGATCCCAGGTCCCCAGAACATTATCCTGGTTGCTGGATGTTAATCCAGAGATATTACCACGAGGCCATTTCCTTCTCATGTGTATTATGTGTGCATGCACTCGTAGTGTGATCATCATATTTATATACTATATTAAAAATGGAAAACTGAAGACATTCTCAAGAGAAACCACCACACCAATGAGTGCTAATTTTGTTGTGAAGGGGATTTTATACCTTTTGGAATTGTACTAAAACAAACAATTTACCATCATTGGAAAGACTTGTCGGGTTAGAAATGCATATTTATTCAGTGGTGTATATCTGATCAAAACTCAGTAGAATTTCTCAGGAAATGGAATAAAGTGAAGATGTTGTGTATCAGTCAGAGCACAAAATAGATAAATCATTCAACCATCAAACTCCAGGCTTTCACAACACCTACTGAATAAAAAAAAGGGCAGCTTTACCAGAGTTGCCTAGTTAATACAAGCTTGGCTATGTTGTATTGAGGAAATGACAAGAAATGTCAGTTTGACATGTCCTGAAGAAGAGTGTACATTCAGTTTTGTAAAACTGTCAGTGAAATGCATCGACAGAGATATGTGTACAATTCCATTTTCCAAGCAGTGTATTCGAGCTAGAAAATATCCCCTCTCCAATGTTCCCACAGTGTGACAGGAATACCAATAAAGATTGACAGCAATTTTTATTATTTATTTCCAAAACAAATCTAAGATTCTGCCTAACACCAAGTCCACATCACCTCTCTGTGAAAAAGCAGAGAACTTTCTAATCTGGAAATCCACCAGATCCTGAAACATCTACAATGCATAAGGAATTACAAATAGAATTCCTATTCATTAGTAAGTTCGAAAGGAAAATCAGAAAAAAAGGACTTTGGGGAAAAGCAGAGAAATGAGGCTAATTGGATTACTCTTACGATAGAGCTGACATAAGCTCAGTGAGCTTAATTCTCTCCTTCGGGGGTACATTGAGTGATAATTCCAATGCTCCTATCCTCTTAATGTGGAGAAGAACCTGATACGACAAGCACTACCTCAGCAATTGTGTTCTAAGCAAAAGCATCCATGAGCCACCTTCTCAACGTGCCACTAGTTAAAACACTTTTGTGGTCATTAAGGCCTCAATTTGCCATTAGCTTATTTATCTGCCTTCAGGAACAGGAACAGTGGGGTTAGGGTGTAGCAACTAAAAGCCATCCCCACACCCTTACATCCAATCTCTTTAACCCACTCTTCCCGACAACACCTAGTCCACAAGCTCCCACCAGAAGAAGATTGACAAACTCTCCTTTGCAGCTCTTAATTACTGCTCTGTTTGGTTCTCCAGTAATACCCTTAAACTCTTTTTGGTTGCTGGCCTCAGATTGACTAGTAAGCTCAGGTGGGATGAGACAGTGACTGAAGAAGCAGCTCACTGGTCAATACTTAAGTATCTAACTGGTACTTGACCCATTGAGTTTTCATGTGAAAGGAACAGGGAGTAATAGTCCCTAAAAGCACCTGTCCCAAAAATTGGTGCAAATAATTTTTGGAAGTGGATCTGTTAGCAATGCATATCAAATGTACCAGTAAAATATCAGGACTAGTGTTAGCAGGGACCAAATAACAAGGAATAGTAAATGGAACTGAAAAAGGATAAAATTGCTTCAAAATCAATTTGTAACTGGAAAATCACAAATTAAAAATGTAAAATAAGTGTAGAGTACATGTTCTACAGTAATGACTAAAGGTCAGTTAAGAACAGCTCACTGCCTAAGTTATAACATATTTGTAATAAATTCTATTTGTGACTAAAATATTACGTTCATCAAATACAACAAAAACTTGCTGAACAAATGTGGAAAAGCTTTTTTTTCCACTGGTTTATTTTTAAACAATGGTAATTACTTCAGAATCATGGATTGTTAAAATACAGAAGGAGATATTTGGACCATCACACTAGCTCTCTGAATGAGAAATTTACTTTGTGCCTTGCACCCCCACCCCCAACCCTTCGAAAACTCTGCACAATCTTCATTTTCAGATTACAGTTTAAATTCATTTTGAATGCTTCTATTGAATATGCTTCTTTCACACTCTCATTTCAGATTTTAACTACAGTGAGAAAAAGTTCTTCCTCAAGTCACTTTTTCAATAGGAAAAGTTTCTCCCTATCTACTCTTTCCAGACTCTTAATGATTTTGAAGATCTCAATTAAATTTCCTCTAAGTTTTCTCTTCTCCATATAAATCAATCTTGATTTCTCCAGTCTATCTCCACAACTCAAGTTCCTCATCCCTGGAACCAGTCATGAGGCATTTTTCAGGGCATTCTCCAATATCTTCACATTCATCATAAAGTGAGGCACCCAGATCTAGGCATGACACCAAATGACACAGAACTGGTATCCTATGAGTTCAACATAACCTCCTAAATTCTTTGCTCTTACACTCTGTGCCTTATCAATGAAGCCCAGTAATAAAGTACCTTTATTAACTGGTCTCTTAAAGCTGTCTTGCCACCTTCAATGAGTTCTATTACTTTCAAAGTATTGCAACACTGAACCTGCAGTTCAACAAAATAATATTTCAAGTATGGAAAAGTCACAAAACGCTATGTCACAATGCGAGTAATATCTTGGTTAATTCATCTGCCTAACTTATTAGAAAAGCTAATTCATTCCATTTAGTTTTTCTTTTCAACCCAAACAAAATGAATTGATTGAACAAGAGCAGATAATAACTGTGTTTTTAGCTCAGAATACCAAAAACTTTTTAGACTACCGGAGATGTCATTATATTTTCTGGTGAGGAAGTTTTGATGGCTCACATCAAACAGAAGACTTATGTTGTGCAGCATAAGTTACATCAATGTTTAATGCACAATTACCTTCTGGTCTACGCACTTAGAGAAGTTAAATATGTTTATTTAAATGCAATGCAATATGAAGAGGATTTTTAGCTTCAGGGCAAGAAACTGTCAGTAGCTGAGAACTTGTTTGTACTGAAGAAAGAGTGGAAGGGATGTAATAATGGTTTAATCACACTATTCAGTGTTTTCCAAAGTACAATCTCTTTGGAAAACATGGGTGCCAATTAGAACAGGAACTTATGCAATGAAATTAAAGCAAAGTATCGCAAATGCTAGAAATCGGAAACAAGCCCAGAAAATACTGGAGAAGTTCAGCCAGTCTGGCAGCATCTGTAGAGAAACCAACAGAGTGAATGTTTCAAGCCCAATATGACTCTTCTTCAGAACTTTGATTGAGAAGTATACAATGAAATGTCACAATATGATTTGGGAATGCAATATTGGCCAGAATACCAAAAATGTACTGAATTCGCCCAGTAATAGAGCAATTACATCTTTTTGGAACATCTTAATTCCTGACCGCATATCTGAGGGACATCTGCTTTGGTAATATAACATACTGAAGTCTAAGCTAAATTTCCAATTCCACAACAATAGCTTTCCAATAGCTTTCGGAAAGTCGTTCTTGAAAACCAATGTCCACTGCCCATCTAGTCAGTAATCAGAGGAACAAAATCTGAGTCCCACCCCCCCCCACATATATTTATCTCTCCATCCTGGAGGCTGGAGGCTCCTTGCTTCCATTCATGATGAAGGGCTTTTGCCCGAAATGCCAATTTTCCTGCTCCTCAGATGCTGCCTGACCTACTGTGCTTTTCAAGCACCACTCTGATCTAAACACTGGATTCTCGCATCTGCAGTCCTCACTTTTGCCTTGTCATCACATGGGCTGTCCCCACAAACACCCCATTGGGACTAATGATCCCAATTAGCAGCCCATGTGATGACCTTTACCCATTCCTTTGTCTGTCCAAATGTTGTTCTGTCTATCTGGGCTTCATCTCTACTTATTGTTTACTCCTCCTCCCCTCTCCCAACTCCATCTTCAGCATACATTATATATTAATCTTTTCCTCCTATAATCAGTTCAGATGAAGATTCACAGAACACTGCTTTCTCTCCATAGATACTGCCTGGCCTGCTGATTTTCCAAGCTCTCAATTTTTGATTCTGGATCTCCAGTATTTGCAGTTCCTTAGTTTAGTAATCAAAGTACATCAATTTAAGATCATTGTCAAAAGAATGAAGCAATGAAGAGACATTTTTTAAGGGAGAGGATTAATGATGCCCATTAGAAATAGAGATAGAAGCATCAACCACAGTAGTTTTTAAAAGGTAAAGGGAATAAATTTGTGAAAAATAAAGATCTGAAACATATGAGCAATGACGTTAGTCTTAGCAGATCACTTTTTCAGAGATACTGTAGATGTAATTGGTGAGGAGACTTGCTTTTTTTGCAGCAAGATAATCTGGTAAAATATAACTCTACTCTTCATAGCCATATTAAACCACATTTGACGAAATCTTTTCCTCCGTACTCCATCCTGTTGCCAAGGAGTTCAGTATTAAAGTTACACGTGTACAGGCCATTCTGCTATAACATGCATTTTGTCAAAGCGAATTCACTGTAACTCGATTGACGAATTGGGGATGCTGCTTCTAAAGCACGGACGTTTAAAATATGTTGGCTGTAATGCAATTGCATCACCAAAACTTTAAGCACTGCTTTTAAAGCATGGTTTTTCTATAACATGGGGTTGCACAAGAACGCAAACGTTGTGTTATAAAAAAACTGACTGTATAGGTAACAGATATTATCAGTTGCTGTTAACTCATAAGTATTGATCAGAGTTCTATCCTAAAAGAGACTTTGTAGAAGGTAGGTGGAAATCATTCATGACTGAACAGTGGGCACAATGTTGTCCCCGTTACAGAGCCAAAATGAGAGGGTGAACGTTAGAATAATCCCCCACTGGCTTGCATGCCAGTTCTCCTGAACTATGTGGAATCTGGTTTGTTTTTGTCGAGATGGGATTGGGAAGGTTGTGGCGTTGTAAAGGAGGGGATGCAGGGGATTTTTCCATAGGCAGTGGTTAGCCAACAAGGCTTGTCAAAATGCTGTAAAAGCCAACTAAAGAATGCTGCCTGGTGCCAGTTTATGATCCCACCATTCTCCCCAGCGCAGCACCCATTTTTTCAATTTCGGTTCAAATATGATGGAGTAGCAACACTCCATTTTGAAGTGTCTTTTGATTTACTTAACTCCATTGCAGCCTACAGCTCGTATTGAGTTGCACGTTCTCAAAATTGGCCCACCAGTTCCAAAAGCCCATTTTTAATTCAATGATGTATCCGTCTCCAAGCCAATTAAGAGAGTGCCCACATCGAAATCAGAGCCAATTGGACCCAAAAAGCATGTCGGCTTCTCTCCCAGAAAGATCCTGCTCCAGGTTTGAGAGTCAGCTTGGAAAGATTTTGTTCGGATTTTAAGTATTGTATAACATTCCGTCCATAGTGTCAGGTTATCTCCACTGTACACAGTGTGAAATTAATAGCATAAACAACCAATTGATTCGGCTTTAGTAACTGAAACAAAGAACTACCATGCTGTGCCACTCTTTGAGTTTCTTTGTCTCCCCATGAGCATACATAAAAGATGTTGCACTTGTAATGATGCTCTGCTGTTTTATCTTTTACAATAATTCACCAACAATATAGGTCAGAGAGAAATACACAGATCTCCTGTGACATTGTTAGGCTTCAGTAAAATGCATATTACTTTGTACTGACTGAAATGTTGAGTAGGATTTTTCGACAGGCTTTAGGATTCAACATCATGCTCAAAATGGAGGCCTACAGAGCTTTCTTGCTCTTCTGGTCCTGCTCTCAGCGATATTTCCAGAAGCAACTCTAAGTGGCCAGTTCTGAGGGGTTGAGGATAGGTATAGACTCACAAGGTTGTCAGTCCATCAGACAGTGGCTGCTCCTTGGCATTCCCATCAGGTAAAGGTAAGCATTGCTGATGTAGTTTAGGGCCCATAAGCACATTTGAAGATGAAGCTGCCCTTGGAGGGGGCCTGAGTACATAGAATAAGATAGAAGCACAAAGTTTCGAACAGAATCCTGCGGAGAGAAAAGAAACATCCTGAAGGATGTAAAACAGATTTTAATTGCTTTCAATGTGTGGTGTTGAATGTGAAATGATGTAAAGAGCCAACCAACAATGTTGCTGTGAGTCTAGTATTATATGCACTGCTCCAGAGCAAATGGTAATTATATTGATGTTCACCTGACTGTATAAGAACCTGATTCAAATATGTTGAATGTTCTGGGTATGGGATTCCTCATGAATGTTCCAAGTGATATGGCAGAGAAGGGTCAGGTTGAATATGGAACAGTAAGCACAGTTGTGATCCAGCTTCCTTTCCAGTCTGCTAAAAGTTATTTAAACTAGTCGAATGTATGATCTCACTAATCATAAATAAATTTGAAGTGATTTCCCAAACTGAAATAATTTGAAAAGTATCATGTTATTAATCTAACATTGTATTCATTACAAATCTTTGCTGATAGATAAATATCATTTAAACTTTTAAAATGTTTATGATTTATGACTAGAGAATAGTTTCTTAAACACTGTAACAACTGTGATATCAATAAATGCTTGCAGAATTCAAGACATTTATTTTATCAGAAAACCACTGAGTTTAGATACGAATCTATGTTGATTTCACTCTCTGGGGATATTTGTCTTTCATGCCTTTTACATTGTAGTCTCTGCTGCTTTAATCAAAAATATTTGTTCTATCACCAATTTGTAATTCATGAAATTCCTTTGAGCTACAGTTGATTTATTTTTTGTCACATGTATCTTGTTACAAAGACATTGAAAAGGGCTGTATAGTGTCGCCACTCCCCAGCGCCATCTTAAAACACAGAAAAATAAACCAAATCTTTGGCAAAAACATGAAGAAGTAAAGTAAGTGTCCAATTTTACAGGGCTTCTTGTTAAGTGCTCGGTCACTGGCTTTTGGCCTGCTGGCCAGCACGAGTCCCCTTCACTGTGTCGCTTCTGCTGGAATAAAGTCACCACTCTTCAGCGACACGTTGCCTCCACTGGAACCCACGCCCACCATGAGTCTCACTGGGCCTTGCCAATGTAGATGCCACTAATGCAGCTGAGTACTGTACTGGCCCAAGTTCGACTCTGCTGCTGCCATGAAGCTGCTTTGGGCCCAGCTCACCAATGCAGCCACTGCTGATGCTGCTGGGATATGAAAATTGCCTCCGCAGCAGCAGTAGCAGCAGCCATGAGTTGGTCTAGGACTGCTTCAAGGTTGTAGAAGATGTCAGGAGTTCAAACTCACCTCTGATGCTGCTGCCATAGTCTGCACTGTTGGGCCTACTCAAGCCCACATGGCTGTGCCTACTTGAGTCTGCGCTGTTGGACCTACTTGCGTCTGTGCTATTAGGCCTACATGAGTCCGTGCTGCCGGGCTTACTCGAGTACGCACTGTCTGGCCTACTTGAGTCCATGCTGCCAGGCTTACTCGAGTCCATGCTGCTGGGCCCGCTTGCCACCATTGAATCTATCATGGTGACCGATCTCTTCACCAAGATGTAAGTAAAATAAAATAGATGAGAAAAAATTTAAGATAAGAGAAAAAAGAAAGAAAAGAAACAAAAATAAGAACAAACATTTCTTTTCTTTGGTTGTTCCTTCCATATAGAGACATATTCAAAATTCAGATGAAGATTTCGAAGTCAGCAAATAATCTACAACACAGCATCCACTTTCTCATTACTCTAGAAGGTCATCTGTGTATTGTTCACTCTTTGTTTAAATGCAACCTCCTGACATTAGTCTTAAACTTGTCTTCCACCAATTTCCAATACCACTCACTGTCTAGGATCAAAGAGACCAATTCTCATTTGCCATTTTTTCAAAACTGCTTAAGTCTCACATAAAAGTGACTTTGATTCACCATAGTAAACATGCCGGGGCAGGAGTTACAATTTTCCAGAAAGGAAGAAACCTCATTCAGCTGTAGTTGCCGGGGTCAAATCTGGGTTCAGCTAATTACATAAGTTCCATGCAACATGTACTCTTTGTTCTCCCTTTTCACCATCATTCCCACAGAAACGGTAATTTACTTGAACGTCTTTCAGTCACTATTTGCTGTTAATGATGCAGTCGCTTCTCGTTTGGAAGAGCCAAACAGAGATTGGGCTGACTGCTTTCTGAAGCACTATTGTTCAGTCTGCAAGCTTCTGATCACCTTTCATTTTAATTCCCTGACCAACTCTAATTCTGGTCATGCTGGGCTGCACTATTGCAATTAAACTCTATGTAAGCTCAAAGAACAACACCTGTTTTTTTTCCCATTAGATGACATATAGCCTTGTACACTCCACATTTTGTTTAATAATTACGTTGGATGGCAACACTGGTGATAATTCTACTGCTCCCATTCGCAACTCCCATTTATTGGGTCTTTACTTGACCCATTATCATTTTCCTTTTTCTTGCACAATCCTTTTTGTGACTAAATCTCTCCCATCTGCTCACCTATAAAAGACTTTCTTAACAATCGTTACCCTCCTGCTCACTTTTCTTGCCTCTGTGATTATTTGAACCCTGTTACATCTCTATTTTTCTCCTAGTTCTAAGAAGTTCCAGATCTAAAATGTTGGACTAAATTTTTGTTCAGGTTTGGGATCTTGATGTTGGATACATTTCTGCATCTCAACCCTATTGCGTTAGTACTCTTGTGCACACAGGCTGAGGGGGAGTCCAAAAGAAGAGACAAAATCCAGAAGTTGACTATAAGCAAAAATAATAAGTAACCACAGCTGCATCTCATTCTTAAAAATAACAGTGATGGATCTCCACCATCCAAATCAAGTTGAGCAGGTTCTAAAGACATCTGTCATTTGCTGGATGAAGACCATGCTATATGGAGTAAAGTTGCAGTTGACTGTGGATTAGACTACCTCCCAGAAAGAGATGAGTTCAAATTCCTTGTGGGAAAGACAGTTGAAAGATGTGTGGCACACTGTAATAAACAGCCAATTTGCAAAGCTTTTTTTAAAAATCGTATTCATTCATAATTACTTGTTACTTCATGTTTAACTCAAGGTAATCCTAAATAGAGTCATAGAGTCATACAGCACGGAAACAGGCCCTTCAGTCTAACCAGTCGATGCCGAACAGAATCCTGAACTAAACTAGTCCCACTGCCTGATCCTGGTCTATGTCCCTCCAAATGTTTCCTATTCATATATTTATCCAAATGTCTTTTAAACGTCATAGTTATGCTCTCATCAACAACTTCCTCAGGAAGTTCATTTCACAAGTGAACATTGGTCTTTTCAAAGTTTCTCTCTTCTCACCTTAAAATTATGCCTGTGTCTTAAAATTCCCCATTTTATGGAAAGACAACCACCATCAACTCTATCTATACTTCTCATTATTTTACAAATTTCCATCAGGTCACTTCTCAACCTCCTTTGCTCCAGTGAAATAAGTCCCAGCCTATCCAGCTTTTCTTTATAATTCACTCCTTCCTGATAAATCACTTCTGAACCCTCTCCAGCTCAATAACATCCTTCCTATAAATGGGCGACCAGAACTGAATACAGTTTTCCAGGAAAAGCCTCACCGATGTCCTGTACAACCTCCACGTAACATCCCAACTCCGATACGTAACTGGAGTATAGGACTGATACTATTTTGACTTTACCTGGTTGACTCTTATGTTCTAAACTGTGAAAGCTTGTGGCTTTTTATTTCAGCAAATAACTGGGATTACCAATGTTTTTTACTTTTAAAACAAAAAATTACTGGTTTCTAATAAGTTTGCAATAGGAGAATCAGAGATCTAGACAGCTATATATATGTTCTAACAAATCTTGAGCAAAATTTAAGATTAAAAAAATTCTACTTTTCCAGTAGTCATATGATGTGGAGAAGCAATTCCAATGAAAACAATTAACAGTTTGAAACAACAAAATGACTGAGAAATAAATTGAAGGGTTTTGATGCAATGACAGACAACTGATGAAAAAATATCTGAGGGATCATAAGAGTTGACGAAATTATGCATATGTACCACAAACTGCAACTTATTAGAGTGGAATAATTGCATAGGAGGGAATGATTTCCTTGAGTTTATGATGATTACTTTGTAAATTTGAAAATAAATTACTACTGACAATATCAGGATATAAACATTTGTATGACATTCTTGTTTTCCACTTCAACTGATGTATTTAACATTTTCTTGTGAAGAGAACTATCATGTGACTGTCTTGAACAATTGTCTGCTCATATTTTTAACAGTAATTGCTGATATTATAGTTTATGTGCATTGTCTCTTGAGAGCATGTAAGTCACATAGCGCCCTTTAAATAATAAACTGTGAATTATCAGAGTTTCTGCTTTGCGTGGAATTGGTAATTCAGGCACAAGTTACATACAGCATAAACCTCTTCCTTCAGTTTCTGTTCAAACATATTTATAAAATAACAAGTACAAAAACAACCATGAACCAATTCTGACAGGTATCATTTTAAAATCTCTACTTTATATTAAAAAAATGTATAAACAAGACGTCCCTGGACATATAAAAGTGCTAACTTGTTGCAATTTAATTATTGCAACTTAAAAAAATGACAAAATCAACGTTTTCCAGTCACTGTACCAATCTCACACCCTGAAATGTGTACTTAAAAAAACACCAGTTTCCTTGTCAACATCAACTCCATTTTTTTCATGGACTACTCCTAATCCCAAAGGAATCCACCAATCCATCTCCACTTCCATCCCCCACCAGAATGATGTGAGGCCATTCTACTTTCTTCCCTGAACAGATGCTCAAACAGTTCCTATTTCCCCATCCTTCCTCACCTCGCTGACATGGTTCTTCAATTGAATAATTTCTCTAACTTGTCTCACTTTATTTCTTTAGGTACCTTAATGAACTCTAGCTGTGCTTGTCTTTTTACAGGATAGATGGAACATTCCTTGTTTCAGTCCAACACCGGTCCACTTCCACAAAATTTCCACAGTGCGACATGACTGTGTCAAATCCATTTCCTGATCTGACCAATTTTTCTTCCAATTTCAACTCCTCTCTCACCTTTGCCTAGTCTGAGTTGTCATTTTCTTCCCTAACTTTTCAATCTTAATTTCCACAGACAGGCTGTGTAGTTTTGTATAGCATTCATTACAAGTCCACCAATTCCCACAGCTACATTTCCTCAAATCCTTTAAGACCTCCATTGTATTCCATCAGTCTTTCTTTTGTGTTCTAATGATGCTACCTCTTATTGTGGTTCTTCTAGCACATCATTCTTTTCTTTCTCAAACTCTGGATTCTACCCCATTCTGGTTGACAGGACCCTGAACCATTGTCAACCCATTTCCAACACCTTTGTCCTCTTCCATGTCCTCCCCCACCTTAAAGAACTATGGTAGACTCCTCTTCTTCTTGTTTCCTATTGCTCGCATATTCAAAGCTATTTCTGCTTTTTTCTGCCACCTCCACCAAACACATCTTCCCCTTTCCTTTCTTATCAGCACAGTGGAGATACTGCTCCATTGCCAACACCCTGGTACACTCCTTTATCTGTCACAAAATCTCATCTCTTCCATGTGGTGCCTTCCCATGAAATTGCAGAAAGTGTAACACTTCTCCTTTTATCTTCTCCTCTCTCTGTTGAAGATTTTGAACATGTCTCCCAGATGAAGCAGCAATTTAATTGTATTTCTTTCAACCTATTCTAGTGCATTGGCTACTTAGTGCAGTCTCTTTGACACTGGGGAGACCAAACACACATGGATGACTATTTCTTGGGGAGATCTCTATTCAGTTTGGAAGAATGATCCCCACCAACCAATTACCTACCATGTCAAAATACCATCTTGACTTTACACTCACACTTTTGTCCTAGGCACAATATAATGTTCCAGTGAAGTCCAATGCAAGCTGAAGGAACAGCCCCTCATTTTCCACTTAGGTACTATAGGCTACTTAGGCTTAGAACTATTGACTTCAACAATGTCAGACCACAAACTCTGCCCCCATGTTGATAATTTCTATTTTCCCTTTAATATGCTTTTAACACCTTCTCTGAACAAATGTTCTGTCTTATCTCCAACCATTACCACTCCTTTTGATCTTTGATCTCTAATCTCTGTCACATTCTAACCTTTCCCTGACCTCTGGTTTTGATGCACTTGGTCATCCCTATTTTTCCAACAACATAAGACCCAATACATTTATAACTCGCTTCAGTCCAGAGAACAGTCACATTGGACTTGAAATGTGAACTGTGTTTTTCTCTCAACAGGTGCTGAGTTTCTCCAGGTGAGTGAGGATGTGCATCTCACCCTATCACTGGCCTTAACCCTGATGTCTCGGTTAGCAGAAGTCACTAGCCAATCAGAGACCTGCAACTCTGTGCCCTAAAGACTTCCTGACAAATCCTACTCCTCAGGAAATCCAAAGGGTACAAGACCAGTAATTTTTATACTCTTCACATGGAGTGGTGGCCATGGGGAGAGAGAGGTCAGAGGTATAGACAAGTGGCTAACCAAAGCCCCACATCCATGCTTCCAATTTTCTCTAGAATAGGGTTAATGAAGTCTCTCCTCTTGTCGCCCTCTTCCCCCCACCCCCAAATCAGTGGTAGATTGTACTGATTTTCTAGAGGCAAAATTAACCACTTTTCTTGCCTGCTGGGGAGACAGGTAATCAAGCAGTGACAAGCAGAGGCCCTGAAATAGCCAATAACTGATACTTGAGGACATAAATTACTAGCAAATTGAGTAGGTTGCTGATGGATCTTCTCACCCAGCACTTAATTGTAGAGGTGAAAAGAACGGGGGTTCAGTTTCCCTTCAGTGCCAACTCCTCCCATTATTTCCAGTTCTGTGCACCTCTCTCACCATCCCAAAGGAGGGGAATGTCACAGTCTTTGATTTTTATTGTACATAACTATTTGCTGATTACGATGGAATAAGTGAGTTCTCAGTAAATGACAAAGCAAAATTGTATTTAAATGTGCTTAGTAGTATCTAAGTGCCCAACATGGTCAACTTAGATTTTAGAGACTTCTGGAAGGCCTGAAAATGAGTACAATTATATTAAGAAAAGCTTTCAATAATGATGTCAGATCTGGCTTTTAATGCAATGTTTTTAACACCAGCACTAAAACAAAATTCAGTTTAAACAGAATTTGCTTTTAATTACCATGAGTTTTAGAGGGGTTAATGAAACTTATACAAACTGCTGAAAACGACAGTGAAAATAAACCTCAGTGAATTTCATGATTTTTAATGCCATTCAATTTCATAACATCTTACGTAACGTATATATAGGAAGGAATCTTCACTATTTTTGGTCAAATTCTGTGCAAATTAATGGAGAAATAAAACATTTTTTTCTGTACTGCACAGAAGGAGAATTTAGAAGAAAAAGTATTGTTTCAAGGAAAATTAAATAAAATTGATGAAATATTTCCCTTCAATTTACTACATTTTATTCCGCTCAATAATTTACTTGTTCTTTGCTATATATGAATGGATGTGTCTGACAATAGTCATTGAGCTGGCTTGTCAATATGTCTGGGATTAGAAGGCAGCCAACCCAAGTGAATGTGTGTATTCCATGGCAACGTTCTGCAGAATACATCTCAAATTCAAAATGAGAAACACAGTTCTTCTTCAAAGTCATTCACTGTTACCTGGATTTTAGACATTGAATCTAAAATCTAAACTAAAACAATCCATCACCAATGTTGCTTTTTACTCATTTTCTTGATTCGATTTCCTTTGGCATTAGATTTATTGAAAGCAGCAACCTGCATTTTGGCAGCTCTCAAAGCTATTTGCATTATATCACAGATTGTCAACATAAGATGAAATATGTATGAAGGGAAAAGAATATGTAGAAAGAAGATAACGTACAGGAAGAGAAAAAAAATTGTATAAAGGGTTTCAGTTTCTGAATGGTATGTTGGCTCCCTCATGCCAGGATCAGGGATGTCTCAGATTGGCTGCATGGCACTCTGAAGAGGGAGGAACAACAGTCAGCAATCATGGTGCAAGTCAGTACCAATGAGGTCTACAACCAGAACTTTAAGAGTTAGGTGATAGGTTAAAGAGGACGACTACTGTGGATATAACCTCTCGATTACTTTGAGTGCCACTTGCTGAGTACAGGAATAAGAAGGTAAGTCAGATGAATGCAAAGCAAAAGGGATGATGTAGGAGGGAGGGCATTGGATTTTTGGATCTTTTAGACAGTTTCTGGGGTAGGCAGGATGGGCTGCACCCGAAATAGAATGGGTTCAATATTCTTGCTAGGAGGTTTGCTTGTGCTGCTGGGGAGTAAGGGTTTGTAAAATCAGAACCAAGGTCCAATCAGACATCAAAGGAATCCAGCAGGTGGAAAAGTCCTGGGCACGATAAGGAGCTGAGAACGTCTAGAAAGCTAAATTTTATCTATTTAAAATGAGGAGCTTGACTGATAAGGTGGATGATCAGCACGTGGAATATGATATCATTACAATCACTGAGACATTGCTAAAGGAAGGGCAGGACTGAGCTCAACATTCCAGGGTAGAGAAGTTTTGGATGGGATAGGACATTGCAGTATTGTTAAAGGGAAACCATCACTACAATAATGAGGGTGGATGTAAAAGGCTCTAAAAATGAAGTCATCTGGGTTAAGTTTAGAAATTTAAAAAGGGGCAGTTATTTTGCTCAGATTATACTACAGGCCTCCCAAACATCAGAGGGCAACATAAGAGCAAATATATAAAGAAATCACAGGAAGGTCTGAGAGGAACAGAGTTATAGTTAAGGAGGATTTTAACTTTCCTAACATTAACTGGGATCACTTTAGAATGAAAGTTTAGAAAAATTAGATGGGGAGGAGTTTTTAAAGTCTATCTAGGAGAGCTTTTTTTTTATCCTAGCATGTAGATAGTCCTACGAGAAATGGGGCAGTACTCAACCCAATCAGAGGGAATGGAGGCAGTCAAGTGGTTGAAGTGTTACTGGACCAGCACTTTGGGGATAGTGACAATATCTCTAAGTTTCAAAGTCATTATGCAGAGGATAAAGACAATGCAGAAGTGTCTACATGTTTGGGAGACGTTGGTGGAGGAGGAGGCCAATTGCCATATCATTAGACAGGTATGGCAAAAAGAATCTGGGATCAGCTTCTCGTAGATAAGTCCGCTTTTGGAAAGTGGGAGTCTCTTAAAAAGAATATACTGAGACTTCAGAGTCAGTATGCTTCTCCGAGAGTGAACGACAATAGCAGCAATCCAGAGAACCCTGGATACTAAGGGATATTGACAGTTTGAGAAACAAAGAAAGAAACATGAGTCAGGTACAGTACCTTAAAAATGAGAAAGGCACACCAAAAGTATAATGAGTATGGGGGGGTCTTGAACAAGAAATAGGAGAGCAAAGAGGGGTGATAAAATATCTTTTGGAAGATGAGATCAAGAAAAACCCAAGGCTTTTTATCAGTATGTTAAGCGTAAGAGGATTACCAGGAAAGAAAGAGGCCTATTAGAGACCAAAGAGGCAACCGGTATATGGTGGTAAAGCATGTTGTTAAGGTTGTAAGTAAATGTTTCTCATCTGTATTCACAAAGTAGAAAGACACTGTAGCCAGGGATTTCAGTTTGGATGAAGTTCTAGGTTATTTTGAAGATTAGTAGGGAGGAGGTATTAGATGTTTTAGTGGGCATAAAGGTGCATAAATCCCCAGGCCTGATCAGATATATCCCAGGCTGCTTCAGGAGTCAAAAAAGGAGATTGCAGGGGCCCTGGCAGAGATATTTAATAATTCACTGACCACAGGTTAAGTGCCAGATGACTAGAGGACTGCTAATGTGGTTCCGTTAGAAAGGTAGCAGGGATAGGCCAGGTAATTACAGACAAATTAGTAATTAGACATCAGTGGTAGGGAAATTATTGGAAGATCTTCTGAGATACAGGGTTAAACAACAATTGGAAAAGTGGGGGTTGATCAGAGATTGTCAGCTCAGATTTGTCTGAGGAAGATCCTGTCTGACTAATTTACTTGAGTTTAAGTAAAAGATACTGAAATATATTGATGAGGATACTGTAGTTGATGTGGTTTACATGGACTTCAGTAAGGTCCTGAATGGAAGGCTGGTCCAAAAGATCGGCAAACTGGATCCAAAATTGGCTTACAAATAGGAGGCAAAAGCGTGATGGTGGAGGGATGCTTTTGTGCTTGGAGGCCTGTGACCAGTGATATACCACAAGGATCGGTGCTGGGACCATTGCTATTTGTTGTGTACATTTTCTTGGATGTGAATGTAGAGGCATAACTAGTCAGTTTGAAGATAACATGAAAACTTGTGGAGTTATTGATAGTAAGGAAGATGAACTCAGGTTGCTGCCTGATATTGATCAACCGGTAAATTGCACAGAGCAATAATAGATGGAAGTTAATCCAGATAAGTGCAAGTTGATGTATTTTGGCAAGTCTAATAATGGAAATATATACACTAGTGAACGGTAAGTGTCTAGGGATTACTGAGAAACAAAGGGACCTTAGTGTACAAGTTCATAATCCCTGAAGGTGTCAGCATGGGGAGAGACATTAGTGAAGGCAGCATACTGGATGTTTGCCTTCATTAGCCAGGGTGTAGAATTTAGGAGCAAGGAAACCTTGATACACCTTAATAATACATTGGTAAGGCCACAGATGGAATATTGCATGCAGTTCTGGTCGTCACACTGTTAGAAGGATATGATTGCACTAGAGAGGGTGCAGAGGAGATTCACCAGGATGTTGCCTGGGATTGAAAGTGTCAGTTATGAGGAGAGACTGGATAGACTAGATTTGTTTTCTTTGGAACAGGAGAGACTGAAAGGGGATCTAATTGAGGTATACAACGCTATGGCATAGGCAGAGTAGATTGTAATCATCTTTTTCCCATGGTAGATGTGTCAAAGGCAGAGGACATAAATTTAAATGTGAGAAGTAAATAGCTTGGAGGAGATCTGAGGAAAGAATTATTCACCCAGAAGGTGGTAGAAACATGGAACCTGCTGTCTGAGATGATGGTGGAGGCAGGCACCCTCACAACATTTAAGAAGCCTCTTGATAAGAACTTAAAACACCAGGGCATAGTAGGCTATGGTCCAAATGCTGATAAGTGGGATTAGTGTGGTTTGGTGTATGTTGGTCAGCTTAGACATGGTGGGCTGAAGGGCCTGTTTCTATGCTGTATGATTCTACTAATCCTTTTGACTGATTTATACAGTCATTGTTCATAATAAATTTAACTAATGTTTGCAAAGTACGAGACTATTCTGTCAGTCTGCTGTTGAATTATGAATGATATTTTCAAGGACATATGTATTGCCATTCAAAGTTGACCTGAGAGTTCATGGTAAATCAGATATTCCAGGATTTCCCTTCCTGGTGATGGGAAACAAGAAACATAGAACATTCCAGCCCTAGGACAGGCCTTTTGGCTGCCCTTCTCTCGGTTGAAAGAGTGTCACATGGCTGGGATTGTTGATAAAGCAAGCTTGGAACTGCCATTGTCATTACATCCAGCTCATCATTTACTCCCAGATATGATTTGGAGATGCTGATGTTGGACTGGGGTGTACAAAATTAAAAATCACACAACACAAGGTTATGGTCCAACAGGTATATTTGAAAGCACTAGTTTTCGGAGCGCTGCTCCTTCATCAGGTAGTTGTGGAATATAAGATCATAAGACACGGAATTTATAGCAAAAGTTTACAGTGTGATGTGACTGAAATTGAAAAAACCTAGATTATTTGTTAAGTCTCTCATCTTTTATAATGACCATGTTGGCTTCAGTTATTTCATATGTAAATTGCAAAACTTTTTTAAAAGTTACATTCTCAAGTGAACTCGAACATTGGTGTCATGTCGGCCCAGATAATGCATTGAAGGGGTGAGGTGCCCTGTGTGAGACTGTCTGTGCCACAATGTTCAGACTGATTCTAATCTAAACAATGGATTTAGAGTCTTACATGGATTCATGCAGTTTTTGAACAGAGTAAAATGTAACCCTGCAAGTACAAATTCACCCCACAAACTTATATGTGTGTGTGTGTGGGGGCGGGGGGGGGGGGGGGGGGGGGGGGAAGGTTACAAGTGTTTGTGAGAGTGTTGTGTATATCTATGAGTCTGAGTGTAAAGGGGTATAAGTCTCTTAGAAGGTGTGCGCGCGTGCATCTGTGTGTGTGTGTCTGTGTGTATGTATAGATTAGAGTGGTGCTGGAAAAGCACAGCAGGTCAGGCAGGAAAACTTCCCTGCTCCTCAGATGTTGCCTGACCTGTTGCGCTTTTCCAGCACCAGTCTAATTTTGACTCTGACCTCACAGCATCGGCAGTACTCACTTTTGCCTCTGCGTGCTTAGTGCAATGATGTAACCTGTAGTGTGACATGAACCCAAAGTCCCAGTTGAGGCCATCCCCATGGGTCCCGAACTTGGCTATCACCCTCTGCTCGACCACTTTTCATTGTTGCCTGTTCTGAAGTCCGCCTTGGAGGACGGTCACCCAAAGGTCTGGTGTCAAATGTCCTGGACCGCTGAAGTGTTCTCTGATTGGGAGAGAACACTCCTAGCTGTTGATTGTTGTGCGGTGGCCATTCATCCGTTGCTATAGACACTGCTTGGTCTCGCCCTGCAGCGTATGAGTAGACAACTTTAGCTGACACATGAGTACCTGCTACGAACATGCTGGGAGGTATCCCCACGCGGAATGGTGATATCCGTATTGATATTCTGACACATCTTGCAGCGCAAGATGGTGTTGTCCAAATAAACCAGTTGAACTATAACCATTCCCAACTGGCTACAGCATGAAAGAGAGAGTGAGCAAATGAGGTACGATGCAGGCAACACTGCTATAAGGAGGAGGATGGGGAGGGAGGAAGACACTGAGAAAGAGCCCATTTCACTAGGGATATTCTGAGAGCATATCTCTTCTCCAACTTTCAGCAAGGAACAGACAGACCATCAGGAGGATGACACTGTCAAGGATTGTGAAGGCAATGCGGCCATTAACACTTGTGTTAGACTCCTTCCAGGATACAGCAGATGATATGCGCAGCTTCTGCCAGTTTGTCATCCAGTGTGATGCAAGGCTGTTCATGGAGGCTCTACGATTCAAGAGAGCCGAATATATTGTTGCTGTACAACATTCACAAAGCAAATGCATCAAGTTAACCGGAAATGAAGAATGCAAGACCGTATGCCAGGAGTAAAGCACCAGGTAGACCGTAAAATTAGGGGTCAGCCTGAGAAAGCTCCACAACAGGAGGGCTCAGGGATTCAACAACCAACAAATCAGATGTCAGCTTTGCAGGCCTTCGACAGCCAGTCAAGAATGATGGTATTCATCAAATCAACTCATTGAGGGAGGATGCTCCACAATTATCCCTATCCTCAGTGGAGGTGTAGTCCAGCATATCAGTTCAAAAGATGAGGCTGAAGCATTCACAACAATCTTTGGCCATAAATACTGAGTGAATGCCTGAAATTGGCCTTATCCAGAGGTCATCAGCATTACAGATGCCAGGCTTCAGCCAATTTGATTCGCTATATGTGACAGCAAGAAACAGTGGGAGGCACTGGACACTGCAAAGGCTGTGGACCCTGACCACATTCTGGCAATAGTACTGAGGACTTGTGCTCCAGAACTTGCTGCACTTCTTACCATCTGTTCCAGTACTGATATAGTTACTGGCATCTACCTGACAATGGGGAAAATTGCCCTGGGATGTCTTGTACACAAAAAGCAGGATGAATCCAACCCAGCTAATTACTGCCTATTATTCTCCACTCAATCATGCATCAAGTGTTGGATGTGGTTGTTCACAGTGCTATCAATCAGCACCTGTTCAGCAATAACCTGATCAGTGGCACCCAGTTTGGGTGCCATCAAGGCCACTCAGCTCCTGACCTCATCACAGAATTGGTTCAAACATGGACAGAAGAGCTGAATTCAAGACATGAAAATGTGAGTGACTCTCTTTGATGTCAAGGCTGTATGTGGCATTGAGAAATCCTGGCAGAATTGGAGTTAATAGGATCAGTCGGAAAACTCTCCAATGGTTGGAATCATAGCTGGCACTTAGGGAAATGGGTTTTTACACTTGTTGGAAGATATAGCGTTCCTATCTCTAGGCTAAAAGGCCTGGATTCAAGTCCCACCTGGTCCATAGGTGCGTTATAATGTGCCCAAGCAGATTGATTAAAAATATCTACCTCACTTTGCTGATGTTTGGAAGGAAACCAATACTTTTAGATTAGCTTTACTTGCTTTGTGCAGATCTGGAAATGATCACATTGTTGAGTAACCACCGGTCCTGCACATTTAATTGTTCATTGAAAATATTTAGAAAGGGCTCTAAAAAGGTACAATAGTGACTGCAAAGTTATTTTTATCGCATCACAACATGAATATGAATTTAGTCATTCCTTTTCCTTGTAGAAATAAAAGAAATTTTCAAACTTGCAACTATATTGAAACCCAAAACAAACTCAGAATGGTTGACAATGAAAGTCATTTGTACCCAGACAAATTCACCGAGTCTGTGCTTTCAGCTGGTCACCACGTTCAAAAGAAATGGAAGTCTCCGATTCTCAGTCAGAGATATGGCACCAGTCAAAGTTCATCTGGACATGCAGAAAAATAATGTGGTGAAGGCTGGGATGGTTAGATGCTCAGTGAAAACATTATTTGAATAAATGAAAGGATGCACTTATTGCATGCTTAATTATTAATAAAGTTGTAGTCATGCAAGGTAGAAAAACCAATTCTGCACTCAGTTATTCATGGAATTTATAAAGACTTGCATAATCAGATGAGCAAAGAGCTCTGTTGTGTGTGAGATTCTAAGATGCATGCCACTCTGAAGACATTATTGGCCTAGACTTTGCAGGAATAGGAAATTTTGCAGTATGACCCATTAAACTTTTCATCTGATGCTTCAGTTCAATTTTTTTGTGCTGAAGATTCTTGGAACATGCACCAAATAGCGTTAGATAATAGGATCAACAGTCTATCCCCTTCAGCAATCAGGGCTAAGCATTGAGAAAGGAACAAGCAATTGATTTTGAGTCAAATTAGGTAGGGAGAGAGAATCAGGAAGAAAGATTGGATTGTGAAAGACAGAAAACACAAACAGAAGTAAGAAATGAATTAAACATTTTAAAAATCACTGGGAACAATTTACTATCTGCATGGATGAGTGACAGTTTAAATCATTCACTTTTTGAGTTGGAGAGCTGGAGTGGCTTGCAGGAACATGAATGTTCGAATGAAAAAGGTGCTTACATTGTTAAGTAGCAAGCCTCACTGTTGCCGCAAATTTAAGTGACAGTTAATGTGCAAATGCGGCACTTGATTGAGGTAGAGCTCACATTTCACACGTTTAATGGTGGAGCAGTGAAAAACATCCAGTAACTTGTGGAAATTTACAATTCACAGATTCTCTCTTCCTCATCACAAATTGCTCAATGATTTTTGCTCATAAGCATTTGTTTGCAATAAACATCCTTTTCTTTTGGCAGCAAATGCTTGAGCTCAAAAATGGAGGAAATGGATTAATGATCATCTTCCTTTATCAACACTATCAAACAGCTTTAACTTAAAAGTTAAATTCATATTGAATTCTCAGTTTACACTGAGCCTTCCAATGGTGGCCATCACGCGGATCCATACATTGTTCCCTAGATCTTACACAGCTAGGGAATCTCTAGTAGCAATGCAATTCACACAATATCTTTAACATGTGGAAATAATCTGAGGTTCTTCACGTGCATAAGATTCCCTTTGTCCAGGAAATTCTAGATAGCAAAGTTGTGTAAGAAACAACAGATTACAAAGATACCAGATGCACAGACAGAAATGGATCCCACTCCAAAATCTAATTAAATAATTCCAGCACTTATTCCCCTGCCATACTACAAAACATGTGTAAATTTGGAACCATAATTTGAATGCATTTTATGTGATAACCCAAACTTTTCATTCCGACCTTGACACCAGATTTAAACTTCAAAAACATTAACACCTGTATGAAAATAGAAATTGTTGGTAGTTGTCACCAGATTTGGTAACATTGTGAAAAGCAAATCAAAGGTAATCAGGTTGACGGCTTTTAATCAGTTACCAATTGTCTTGCGTAACGGAAAACAGGCCTTAGTGTTCTCAAGCAAACATCTCAAAAACACTAGAAGAATCTTGACCCTACAACTGGGCTGAAATCCCACCTGCCCTGGATGTGCCTATTAAAATGCTGATCAAGTTGATCAAATTCTTTTTCTAATACAAACACTGCAAGCTAATGCAAATGTACAGTGGAGATAATAACTCTTGTTTAAAAGACCAATTATGAAATTGCTCAGCGTGTAAGAGAAAAATAAAAACAAGAATATTTCAGTTATTTAACAGAGCTATTGACAAATTATGTTTTTAATCATAAGGATACGTTCCTTTCATCCTTAATATGGCCAAAACCTGTTTGGACCATGTCCTTAGTTCTCAGTTATGCAATTCAAATCTCTAATGCTATCCATTAGCGTTGAGCATAGAACAAAATCATCAACTTGAAATTTAGTTTTAAATTGTCATTTGACCCAGCGGTCCAAATGCTGTTGAGTTCAGGTCCGAACATTAAAAAAAATCACTCACATTTGAAAAGAAACCCTAAATCTTTGAACAAATTATTTGGTTCTCTATTTAAGCACACAATTAAATCTCATTGCTAAGGAAAGATAATGGATTTTAAAGGGTCAAAATTGAACATTTCATTAAGGTCCACTCAATCTGTGGTTTCATGTAGGCTTAAGTGGGGACAAGGGAAAGCAATTTAGGATCTCATGGGGTGCAGGTCAATATTTGCAGGTCTCCCAGTAATCATAGAAACAATGTCCAACAAACTCAGACAACTGATACCAACTCATAAAACAGGGGCAGAAGTAGGCCATTCACCCTGTAGAGCCTGCTCTTCTTTCTGTGCTTTGAATTCCATATTCACATTTACCTCTGTAACTTTGATTCTCTGGTCAAAGAAGATTGAATCCATCTCCATCTTGAAAACAGATAATGACCTCCCCTAACTATCTTCGGGGACAGAGAGTTCCAAACTCTCACAGAGAACAAAAAAAAGTTCTCCTCATCTATGCTCTAAAGGGCAGTCCTTAATATTTAGCCAGTGTCCCATAGTCTGGACTCACCCTCAAAAGAAAATATCCTTTTCACATCCACCTTGTGAATGCAGTAGGGTCAATGTATTTCAGGATCATGTATACCACAAGGGGGAGTGATGGCCTGGCGGTACTGTTGTAGGATTAGTAATCCAGAGACTCAAGGGGCATTCTGGGATCTAGAGTTTGAAGCCCACCTTGACAAATGGTGAAATTTGAATTCAATAAAAATCTGGAATTAGAAGTTTAACGATGATCATGAAACAGTTTCCCTAAAAGCCCATCTCATTCACTAACATCATACAAGGAAGGAAATATCCAGAGTCCAGGTCACAGAAATGTAATCAGAAATGGCATTATATCAAATATAATGAAATATTCAGCAGAACCAAGAGAGTACGTCATAATACATTGGAGGCTTTAAATAATAGATTGCTGCTAAATTCTGCTAATTTCACTTTAAAAACATTAGACATTGTTAAAATATATATCCAGCTAAAGGCTTTAGGTTCCAATGACCCAGAGGAATACGAAGTTTAGTTGACTGTGATAGCAACTATTCATTTCTTTTGAAATCAGAAACTCTAGCATGAAAGCTACAATTTCAGTACAAGTTAAAACAAAGGACGCCAACTTGATTTAATTCTCTATTTAACATCTGATGATCCTTTTGCATCTGATTTGTAGTGTTCTGATAGTGGTCAAGCTTGGGTAGGAGGTAATTGTAGTCAGAGATGGTAACTGGACAACTTGAAAAGAATTACAAACGTAAATGACTCATACATGATATATATGATCCAAGGAGACCAGTTTTACCCAATTCTCTTCTGTTTAGCCAACTGATAGCTGACCATTCAGGGTCAATAGAAGTCACAGGAGTTTTTAAACTCTGTTGAATTGAACTAAATTGTGACAGTGGAGCAATTTAATCAGATTCAATTCTCTACATAAACCCTTACCAGATGATCCTTTATTATAATCAGTGTTAGAATTTCATGCGTTTATTATTGGGAGTGGTGTATTTTATTGTCGATAGCCAGAACATGGAAATGCAAGACTGATTACAGCAGCTGTTTTAAAAATCTGTTTGGGATTCTTATATTAAACATGATCTCCTGAATAATTCATCCTGCCTTCAGAACTTCATCTGGATATTCTGAGACATTTTTGAGAACCAAGACAAGAAGATCTATATTATACTTCCACTTCAGTAAGTGTTAGCTTTCCCACAACTGTGACTTGTAAGCTTTCCACCCTGGCAACCAAAAGGAATCACTACTGAGGTACCAGTTTACAGCTATTTCCACTTCGTAGGGTCAATGCTGAATTCCATCTCGAAGCATCATTAAATCTTTGATGCTCCCAAGGAACTTACACTGAATGTCCATTTGCCAGCGTGTGAATTACTACACCTGATCATGAATATAAATAATGTTTAAAGACCAGATTCGCCAAAATAATATGTGGTAAAGCAACTTCTTATGTTCGATAAAACAAATCAAAAGTGATAAGCCACAAAAAGAGGATAAAATGTTAGCATATGAGGAATACAGAATTGTCCAAAGCAAAATGAAGTAAAACAATGACTTATATTTATATAGTACCTTTAAATTCATGAACAGGTTCAAGGTTCTTCACATGAACATTATAAAACAAAATATGATATCATGGTATATGGGCGAGCACGGTAGCACAGTAGTTAGCATTGCTGCCTCACAGCGCCAGAGACCCGGGTTCAATTCCTACCTCAGGCGACTGACTGTGTGGAGTTTGAAGGCACAGCAACAGAAGACACAGCCACCAACTGTGCAGCATTCAAAACAGGGGAGGCAGAAGAGGCCAGATTTAGAAGAGTGAAGATATCTTACATTGTCATGGGAATCAAGAAAAAAATATTGAAGAGTAAGACAATCATCCACTCCTTCCAGCACCATCATTCAGTAGCAGCAGAGTGTACCATCCACAAGATGCATCACAGAAATTCACCAAACATCCTCAGACAGCCCTTTTCAAATCCACAACCACTTCCATCCAGAAGAACAAAGGCAAAAGCCTTCATCACCTGCAAGTTCCCCTCCAAGCTATTCACCATCCTGACTTGGAAATATTGCAGTTCTTACAGTGGCATTGGGTCAAAATCGTGGAATTCCCTCCCTAAGGGAATTGTGGGTCACCCTTCAGCACATGGACTGCAATGATTAAAGAAGATAGCTCACCACCACCTGGGGGTGCAACTAGGGATGGGCAATAATTACCAGCCAGCAAGTGACGCCACATCCCATGGGTGAATAAGAAAACAATAGAATTTGAAACAAGGATGATTACTTTAAAACCAGAATGCTGCATGACTGGGAACAAATGAAAAATTAGTATGTACCGCGATTGCAGGGGAACAGGCATTGCAGCAAATTAAGTCATGGGAAGCAGTGTTTTGGATAACTTATGTTTGTGGACTTTAGAGTGTGGGAGACCAGCCAGGAGTGTATTGAAATAGTCAAATCCTGAGGTGACAAAGGCATGAATGAGATCAGATGATGAATCATGAAGTCAAGGAATCATACAGCATAGAAAATGCCCTTCAGCCCATCGAGGCAGCATAGACCTAACTACAGGAAACAGACTTTCCAACATGTGGCTCTTAACCTTGACCAATATTACACTTCAGGTGCTGATCCACGAGCATTTTAAAGGTTGTAAGGTTTCCCCACCTCTACTGCCCTCCCAGATTAAAATTCTTTCCTCAAATCCCTCTAAATGTCCTTCACCATAAAATCTGCCCCTTGTTAACAGACTCTTCAACTAAGGGAAACTGCTGCTTCCCATCCAGTCTGTCTAAGTCCCTCATAATCTTATACAAGTCAATCATGTCCCCACCTCAGTCTTCTCAGCTCTAAGGAAGACACATTGAGTCGATCCAGCCTCTCTTCATAGCTAAAAAGCCCCAATTCTAGCAACATCCTGATGTTGACCCTGATTAACTGAGACAAAGGTGAAGTTCAGAAATGTTATGAACGTGAAAATAAGTCTTAGCAAAGGCATAAATCTGCCTTTAGAAGTTTATCTAAGGATGAAATGTGTCGCCAAGTTTGCAAACAGATTGGCTGGTTCTTGATGATTGCCAGGGAGAAGGAAGGGTTCAGTCAGTAAGGAATGGAATTTGGAACAGGTGTGAAAACAATCAGTTTGAGTCTTCGCAATCTTTAACTGGAGAAATATGTGCTCATTCCATACTGAATACTGGATAAGCATAAAAGGGTTAATGAATACACAAACATCAAGGTACCAAAGTAAATGAATGAATATGTGACTTTGCATGCTCTTGCACTTGTCATCTGAGAGAGTGACATATAAATACAAAGTAATGTGAAAAAATATTTATCATAATAATTAGAATTACAACTACATATAAAAACACACATCACATAATGGGGTTAAAATACAACTATACTTACAGTCAATTATTTGATCCAAGAGCCTGAATTTGTAAAACAAGCCAATTTGTGGTTTGAAAATTCTTCTATGTACGAACAATAAAAATGCATTCTGAACATATTTCAACTCTGTCAGAATAATCAGAAAAATATTGAGTAAAACATTTCCGGTGTTGACACACAGACATCGCATGAACTCTTATCCCAAATCTTCACATCTAACATTACCTCAAAGTAACAGACCATTCTGTTCATTGGACCAACTGGCCATGGCAAAGCTTGACTTCGAATTTACTTCTGACTACAAGTATTGCTCAACTGTACAAGTTAATGAACCTCACTCATAATTCCCTTTATCTTCAAAGGAAATGATTTATAGCATCTTTTCTGAAGCAACTGTTGTCCAAAGTATTGAATTACATGTTATAATTATCACCTGAAAATGTATTGAGGGACTTTGCTGTCTGTACATCTTACTGTGTTTAACTTCTTCCTTAACTTTTCCCAACACAATTATCCTGCTTGATTTAGGATCTGGAGTGAGCTTTTGAAGCGGTTGGTGGACGTGATGGATGAAATGTTGTTTCATTAATCAGGAATTTCACTTCTAGTGTATATAAAACTTGAAGTGACCACAACCAGTTTGATAAATTTGAAATTACCTTTTGTTAATCCCGAGAATCAGAATCACAGAACTGTTATTGTGCAGAAGAAAGCCATTCAGCCCATCATATCTGCATCGGCTTCTGAACAATTATCATGAATTAATGTCATTCTTCAGCCCTTTCCCAATAATGCTGCACATTGTCACCATTTAAATTATCATCTAATGCTCTCTTGAAAGTCTTGATTGAACCTTCTTTCACCACTCCTCCAGGCAGCGTAAGCCAGACTTAAATCGCTCGCTGCAAGAAAAAGCTTATTTTTACATCACTTTTACTTGTCTTGCAATTCAAATTGAAATCTATTCCCTTTCATTCTTGATTGACTTCCTTGCAGAAACAGTTTCTCCTTGTCTACTTTGCCCAAACCTCTCATGATTTTAAAAACTTCAATCAAATTTCCTTTTAGTTTTTGCCACTCCAAGGAAAACAGACTCAACTTCTCCAAATTATCTTCATAACTTAAGTTTCTCATTCATGGAACCATTCCTGTAAACCTTTTCTGAACTCTTTGCATTGCAATCACATTCTTCTCAGAGTTTTGATCCAGTATTGTACCACAATATTTCAGCTGAGGTCGAATTAGCGTTTTATACAGGTTCTGTTCTATCATTTTTAATATATAAATACACCCAGGTCATGCTAATTCTGTACACAGGTTAGAGTAGTACCTTTTATATTATATTGTCTCTCAACCATATCACTTCACTTCTCTGCATTGAACTTTATCTGCTGCCTATTTACCCATTCCACTGACATGTCAATCTCCTTTCGAAGTTTTACACTGTCCTCCTCACAATTCACAACATTTGTGTTTGGAAATCCTTCTAACTTTAAAATGCTTTACAAAGTTTATCCTTTAAACATATCAGTAACATCTTTGGATTCACTACTGGTTATAACATTTTAGGCGTGAAATTGATTTTCAGCTGGAGCACAATACAGGCCCTGGTGAATTGGTAGCCTGCAGAGAGAAAAAAAAACACTGGTCTGAATATAAAGTAAGCTATTGAGTTGGGATTGCCAGAGTCCATTTTCACCCCACTGTATCCCTTAGCGGATATCAGTACTTTATTTTGGTGCAGTTCTGAGGGAATAATGCATTATCATTGGTCTGGCCTTTCAGCCAAGAAATCAAACTGAAGCTACTTCAACGTGATCTCACTGCAATATTTAAAAGAATATCAGGAAATTTTAGCCATCATAACTCCTTCATCCAACTATATGAAAAACAAGTTATCTGGCTGTTCATTTGCTATTTGCGGGTTATCACTTTTTTTTGTCTAAATAATTAACTTAGACACACTTGTCTCCCAGAGGCTGTCCATTATGATCTGCTTGCAGTCATCAATTGTGGCAGGGATCAGTAGCCCTTGAATAACGCAAATAAAAGAACTGAAGGAAATTCTCAGTGACCAGGTAACATTCAGTAATGTGCATAATCCATAATCTGTGGTCACATTGCACCTGCAAATCCACAAAGTTAAATCCCTTTTGATATCCATTGTTTTTAGTAATAACAAACAGTTTCTGAGTTGTGTCTGTAACTGTCGTTAAGTACACTTACCAAAGATATTATGGGAATCAGACAAATTACAGGGAGACACATGGCAAATCACTCATCATCTTAAATGGTAGAACCAACTGAATGAGCTAAATAAATTGTTCCTGTTTTTATCTTCTGATATATCCTGTATCCAAGAGAAGTATGAAAACAAGTCCTATTTCACTAGAGGTTGCACTGTGCTGACTGAGCCACAATTGATGTGGCAAGATAGCTAAATAGTATACCAAACACTGCACAGCTTCAAAATAAAACATCATAAAACACAGGAGACTGCACACAGTTTATAACTATCATGTCCTGCTCAATGGCCTGAAATTTTCAAACCCCAGGAATGGTGGAGGCTGGTACAATTGCAACATTTAAGAGGCATTTGAATGGCTATATGAATAGGAAGGGTTTGGAGGGATATGGGCCGGGTGCTGGCAGGTGGGACTAGATTGGGTTGGGTTATCTGGTCGGCATGGATGGGTTGGACCGAAGGGTCTGTTTCCGTGCTGTACGTCCTCTGTGAGTCTGACAGCCCTCAGCTGCTGTGTGGTGTACAGTATGTGGGTGATGTTGTTTCATAACAGACTAAAGCCAATACCAAGGGTTAAAAATATTGCCTTAACTTTCACAGGGAAGGCAGACATTACTGAAGGCTTTTCTAGCTATTCATGACATGCAAGATGCCAAGTTCAGTACCAGTTCTGCGTGAGAGCAGTCTAACAATGCACAAAGGTTTATATCAAAGTAGTTGTGCTTGGTCTATGCATACAGCTCGGAGTTTGTGCAGTTAATTGTGAGATTTTTATATGGAGTTCTCATAGGTCTCCTGCTATGATGATGGCCAGCATATGATGTGCTTATGATGCTCACTAACACGTTTAATGTTCCCACGGATGTACTAACTTTGACTCAGGTCAGTATTACCAGTGGCTCTTGAAGAAGTTATTACACACAATAGAAAGGAATGGTAATCAACATTAACAGGTTCTGAATTACTGAACATTAGCAAACAAAATATTTGAGCATTTTTGCTAATAAGTTGTATCTTCATAGGACAGAAACATAAAGGCAGTGCTTACAAAATCCAAGCAAAAACTTCTGTCACATTCTTTCCATGTTCATTCTCCCTCTTTAATGCCAATCTTTATCAGCAGTCAACAAGGCCTGAAAATTTTACTGATCTTATTAAATAAATGGAAAAGCAAATTAACAAAAAGATGGAGTGCATTCTTATTGTTAAATACTGCCACTGGTTTGAACTCAAACACACACTTTTCCTGCCATATCATGAAAAATGCACTTAAGTTAAAAGGGATATTGTAAACACTTGGTATGTTGCTGAATTTCTGACACAACATATCCATAAAACTATATCCTCTCATTATTCATCCCTCCAAACATTGCTGGAGAATCTGTCATATTTGAAGATGAACTGGAGATCACTGAAGGAGTGTTTTGTTCTTACTACTTTAATATCTATAAAAAGAGCAAGGGGTACCAAATTAATAAATATTGATTACTGAACACTGTCAGAGATGTCGCTGTGTCTGAATGAACAAATAAACGGTACTTCAAATAAATATTCTAGTTCACGCATTGTATGCAATTATAATAGGATGAGCAGTTTTGATGAAAATCAGTTCAGCAACAACATATCCTGTTCAATGTGTCAGATGCTTGGAAGTTATATTCAAAATATTGTACAGTGGCACATATAGGCATTTAAATATCATACTGTCATGCAGCAGTACATCTTGCCACCTAAGTTGAGTGAACATTGCAAAGGGACAATGGTTGGATTTCTTTGTTCATAATGCCAGTATTTTTCAATTCTGGTTTTTGCCATGTTTCAAGGTACAGAGTAATTCAAGAATCTGGGATTTCCAAAATGTGATGGACACTTGCAGTCATTATATAGCAGAAAATTATGGATTCTTGCCTTGTGAAAGAAGCAAATTACAGGGCACGCACGAACAACCTCTCACCATGAACTTTATAGTCATGCCAGAATTTAGAATAACCACTATTCAGTTGTTCCACTGAAACTTTTTTCAAATAAATTATTTCCAAGTTTTTTATTTGAAGGCAAAGATCAAAGTTGGAAAGCATATGGCTTGTTTGTTTCTGCAACCAATTTGCAGTCTGTGCTCCTAGTTAATGCCAAAGAGCTGAAAGCCAAGAGGGAAATCATGGAATTCAACATCATGAGTTTAAAAGAAAATGTAGATATCAATCCCACTGAAAACAAAATAAAGCATTAAATGCAAAATGTATTTAATTATGATATCTTCTAAGAGTCACTCAAAATATTCATTTTGAAAGGTGATACATTAGAATTGAGATACTGCACAGGCAGCAGTTTAGTTGTCACACAAAAAAAACTATGATTACAGTTAGTGTTACCTTTTATTGGGCATGCAGTTTTATTTCCATTAAAACTAATGATCATGTTGTTTAAAGGTGGTGTTACCATTATCAGTGAGTGAACCTCCAGGCTATGGATAAGGACCAAAATCAAGGAGGGATTCAGCATCACTGACTGAGCATTCAGTGGTCAGTGAGTTCCTGAGAATGGGCCACAGTCTACTTGACAATATAACAGAATTTTACAGTGCAGAAAGACATACGGTCCATCCTACCATAAAAATATTTTGTTCAATTCCAAACCGAAGATAGCTCTTCCCACGTAACCCTGAAAATTAGTCCTCTCCATGGGCATGCCCAATAACGTTTCCTATGGAGTCCAGTGCCCTCACCTTTTTAGTGTGCTTCATTGTCTTGGTGCTATCGTACCTACTTGATCTGTGTTGGATGCATAAATTGTAACATTCAAGGAACAGAAAATTCCAACGAGTTGCTACATTGTTGGGCTGCTAAATTCAATCCTGTCAGGAAGTCGGGACAAGGCTTTTTGCAAGGCATTCAATAACTCAGAACAGTTTAAGGATTATCAAAGTCAATTTTAGGCAGTTACATGAAGAAAGTCAGAGGTGATGATGGTAACTTCTGGGCTGTTGGTAGTGAGTTACTTAGCATCAGAGAGAAGAAACCCCATCATGAAAAGGTGCTACTGCAGCAAGCTCTAAACAGTTAGGACTCAGAAGAAATCCTGGAAGTCAGGTAGTGCCGCAAAGTGTTGGAAGTTGAAGACGTGTACTATTAATAGTTCAAAATGGCTGACAGCAAGGGTGTAGGAAACCTGCAAGTAATGTTTGCTTTGTGTGGCTGAGAAATATTAGAACATGGAGAAACACATGGCAATGCCAGTTTATTTAAGTTACCTGTCTATGAAAAGGCTGGAGTTGTGCTTGTGATTAGGTGTTGCAGTACACCTTGAAGAATCCAGAGCTGGTGGTGTTAGTGGGTGTGAGGTTGCTTTCCAAGAAACGTGAGTGAAGTACAGACATGATCACACATTCAGGCAGTCCATTTTAAGGGAGCTCAAAAAGCTAAGTTTTCAGGAGCAAAAGAACTAAAATGTCTTGGAAATTTTAACAAAAGGTGGTGGTCCAGCATCACTAACATCTGGGGATTTGCTAAAAAATCCATGGAATTGGTCTGGAATGAATTTGCTGCTTTAAATGCTCTGTGGGATGCTTGACCACTGTTTGTCCATTCCCTATATTACTTCATCTTAATCCTGGATATTAGAAGATAAATTGTTCTACTTTTCTAACTCTGTCTAAAATCTACAATAGGTATAGTTTATTGTGCTTTGTTCAAAATTCTGCAATCTTGAGTTTATTTTCTTGCTAAGTAATTGGGATCTCACATTTTTGCTATTTTAAAAACAAAGTTAATGGTCCTTGTCCAGCTTAAATTTGGTGGTCTGGTCCAGGATCAGAACAATTTGAGTGATTGTGTAGAATTTTAAATCCATTCAGAAATTCAAGGGTTGGGACTAGGGCTGACAGAATTTTCATGGTAAGTTCAACTATACATATTCATTATCAAAATGGCTCAGTCAACTGTCATGACCTCTCTTGCTTTATTAACAGAGGAAGCAATAAAAAAAAGGTTATTTGTGGAGTTTATGAACATATTCGTTTACATAAAGCTAATCTATTAATAGATGGAACTGGGGTACAGGATGTTGGTTAGGCCACTGTTAGAATATTACATGCAATTCTGGTCTCCTTCCAACTGGAAAGATGTTGTGAAACTTGAAAGGGTTCAGAAAAGATTTACAAGGATGTTGCCAGGATTGGAGGATTTGAGCTATAGGGAGATGCTGAACAGGGTGGGGCTGTTTTCCCTGAAGCGTCGGAGGCTGAGGGGTGACCTTATATAGGTTTACAAAATTATGAGAGGCATGGTTAGGGTAATTAGGCAAAGTCTTTTCCCTGGGGTCGGGGAGTCCAGAACTAGAGGGCATAGGTTTAGGGTGAGAGGGGAAAGATATAAAAGAGACCTATGGGGCAACTTTTTCACATAGAGGGTAGTACGTGTATGAAATGAGCTGCCAGAGGAAGTGGTGGAGGCTGGTACAATTGCAACATTTATGACGCATTTGGATGGGTATATGAATAGGAAGGGTTTGGAGGGATATGGGCCAGGTGCTGGCAGGTGGGACTAGATTGAGTTGGAATACCTGGTCGGCATGGACGGGTTGGACCGAATGGTCTGTTTCCATGCTGTACATCTCTGTGACTCTATGATGTTGAGAGAATTGTTCTTCGTTAGCCTATTGAGGTGGTAGATATACTGGATAAACATTTGGCTGATTTGAATTTCTCAGCACCTCTCAGAGTTTCAAGAATGGAATTGAGATGACAAACAGATTTTGCACGAGAAGCATTCTGGACTATTTCTCGAGTAATATGGCAATCCAGTCCAAGCTTGAAAAGGTAGATAGAATGAAGTAAAATAAAAACCAGTACAGGATGAACATAAGATAGCTTCAGAACTAAGCTCTGTTGAAGAGAAACTGATTCATGTAGAGAACCAACTTTCATGTCTGAAAGAGCAGTTTGCCAATTAAAAAAAACTGGTGACACCACTTGAGAATAGGTCACAGGAAGTAAAACACGAATAAGGCCTTGATGCATCCAAATAATAAAACTATAGAAATAAATTCAATCAAGATAATTTTTCAATTAAAACCTAATGAACTTCAAGCACGAAGTCTCTATGAATTATTATTGAATTGAAAACACATTGAACAGGAGGAGATGGAATTGCTAATGAATCACAACAGTTGGTGAAAACAGAATTCAAAATCATATTAATGAATTATTTGATGTTAATCTTGGAAACAGCAATGACGATTTTTAATAATGATACAATCTGGAAAACAAGATGAGATATACAGTATGGAAGAGTAGATCCAGACTTTAAAAGCAGCTATGGAAAATTAAGACACAGACTGAAGTGCTGATAACTAAGCTGAAACAGCAGTCATTGCACATGGAGACAAAATCTAATATGACCCAAGAAAAGTTTTTTTTTGCAGTTATCCCCTTTAAATAATTTTTAAAGGAACAACTTATTTCCTCCACTATAGTTATTTTGTTAGCCTGCAGTACTATCCCAGACCCTGAGTCTTCATTGTTGTTAAATTCAGGCGAGGAAGAGTGACTTGGCTCCCATCTTTTCAAATTACTTGGTCAGCCTGCAACGAAGATTTAATATTTTATATTTTATGTGGGTATAGCTCTCCACAGTTAAAATGCAGATAGCCACATTCTATTATAACAGTAGGAAGCCAATTACAAGATTTTCTTGTGTGAAAACAAAACTTCATTCTCTGCCAATCTTTGGAAAACTAACGAAGACAATTTTAAGCATACACAAACAGAGTTAAAATATATCTTAAATGAAAAAGGAAAATGAAAATAATATACAGTTTAAAAGTCTGTAGAGGATTCTTGAGGTATAAGGTTTTAACCTGAGACCATAGTCGTTTAGATTTTTTACTTTGTGTCTTGAATGAACAGTAACAGTAAATGTTGCAACTGTCTTTGGACTTCTGGGTATTCTGATGTTTGTTTTTAAACTATTGGTAGCAGAGGCATTTCCTTCTTGAGAAAAGAGAAAGCTTTTAGTTGGTGATTTCTGCTTTAAGTTCAAAACTCTTCTCAGTGTCCACATCAGCTTCTCGAAATACAAGCTTCTTTGTGTATTTCTGTGCAACAGAAGTAACATTCACGTCATCAACATGTATATAAATCTGGTCACAGACTAGATCACTGACTTTGCAACGTCTTAGAATCCAGTCGTCCCCGTATGCAAACAAACACACCAAGCTGAATCTGCCTCCACCACACCCTCAGGTAGCACATTCCAGATCATCTACTGGTTGCTGTACACAACGTTTCTCCTCATGTCACCATAACTTCTTCTGCCATTTACCTTAAACTTCTCTTCCACACCCTTCCAGCAATGAGAACAGCATTTATCTACTCTGTCCAGACTCCTCATGATTTTGAAGACTATTATCAAACTTCCTCTCAGCCATCCCCTCTGTAGGAAGGACAACACCAGCTTCTCTCATCAATCAAGTCTCTCATCCATGGAATTATTCTCATGAACATTTTTGTTATTCTCTCGAACGTCTTCACATCCAACAGCCTTTTTAACCTGCAGTATCTAGAATCACATGCAATTCTCCAATTGAGGCTGATCAAGAGTCTTTTGAAAGGTATGTAGGTGGTAATAATGGATGTAAATTTTAATTTTAAAGCAATTTAATCAAATTGACAAATTATTTATTTGGACCTCTGTCAAAAATCTATGTGTTCAGAATTCTCGGTATACTGGATAAATGTCAGCAAACGCTTCTCTATTTATCTAACTTTGCTATTATGTGCACTATGGAGAAATGGTTGATTCCTCATTGTTGAATGGTTTATGAGAGTTGGAGTGCAATCAGATGACTGGAAAGTATAAAAGAGGTGATAAAAGTGAGCTTAAAACAGAAATTCAGAAATGCATTATCATTTAATCGGATCGCGTGAGGAAAACAGCAAACAGTTTTATATTAATGACAGCAGGGTCAAGATAGTAGCATAGAACTGGATTTTTATTGGGATTACATTTTGTTTTGTAGGTGAACTCAAAAATCAGTTTTCAAATGAAAAGTGTTTGGTGACATTTATCCGGTATACCGGCACTTCTGAACATGCAGATTTTTGACAGGGGTTCAAATAAATAATGTCAATTTTATTAAATTGCTTTAAAGTTAAAATTTACATCCATAATTACCACCTACATACCTTTCAAAAGATTTTTGATCAGCCTCAATTGGAGAATTGCATGCAATTCTACATACTGCAGGTTAAAAAGGATGTTGATTGTGAAGACGTTAGAGACGATGCCAAAAAGATTCATGAGAATGATTCCATGGATGAGAGACTTCAGCTGCATTGATTGATGACAGAAGCTGCTGTTATCCTCCTTACAGAGGGGATGGCTGGGACGAAATTTGATAACAGTCTTCAAAATCATGAGGAGTCTGGACAGAGTGGATAAATGCTGTTCTCATTGTTGGAAAGCTTTCGAAGAAGAAGTTTAAGGTGAATGACAGAAGAACAAATGGTGACATGAGGAGAAACTTTGTGTGCAGCAACCAGTAGATGATCTGGAATGTGCTACCCGAGGGTGTGGTGGAGGCAGATTCAATTTGGTGCTTTCCAAAGAGGATGAGATAAATATTGGAAGGGAGGAGAGCTCGGAGGGAAGGGGAGTGAAGTACAATTAGTTAAATTCCTCTTGCAGACAGTAAGCACAGACCTGTCAGTATTACAGTCTCCTTTTGTGCTGTAACCATTCCCTGATTCTATGCAACAATTTATTAGAGGATAACCAACGATTTTTAATGCAAAATACTGATATTATTACAATGAAAAATGAGTGAATATACTTTTAAAAGACTTGAGCACTTGGGTGCTATTTATTTTCCCCTTTTCTTTTAACCCCCACACTACCACCTAACTGCGGTAGTGTTTATCTTTACCCCAGCACCCATGTTGTGTGTGTGCAGGTGTGAGACAGTGAGAGACACAAGGTGTACGAATCTTTATTCAATTTGCACCACCAGGAAGAAAGGAAACACCCGAGTGGCCAGTGACAAGCAGTGCCCTACACAAAAGGCAACGCTGTGTGATCAAATAGTGAAGGGGAGGGTAGGGATTAAAGCAAAATAGAGTTGGAGGGGGAAAAAATGCACTCCACTCCCTGCGGCACCCACCTCTCCCTGAACAACTCCAGGTTGTTGGTGGAGACCGCGTACTCCTTCTCAAAGGACACCCAGGCTCTAACATAACCGCTGAAGAGGGGCAGGCAGTCGGCCCTAATGACCCCCTCCATGGCCCACTGCCTGGACCTGTTTATGGCCAGTTTAGCCAGGCCCAGGAGCAGACCCATGAGGAGGTCTTCAGACCCGCCCTCACTCCTCCATACCGGGTGCCCGAAGATCAGGAGCGTGGGACTGAAGTGCAACCAAAAACAGAGGAGAAGGTTTTTTAGAAAATCAAAGAGGGAGTGCAAATGCCCACACCCAATATACACATGGTCCACGGACTCCACAGCATCACAGAACAAGCAGTTGGGCTGGGAGTCCGTGAACCACCGCAATCTGCGGTTGCAGGGGACTGCTGCGTGCAGCACCCTCCACCCCAGATCCCCGAGAGAAAGGGGGAGGACTCCCGCGTAGAGGGCCCTCCACTGGGGATCCCCACCACCCGGTGGCAAATGGGCACGCCAGGGCGTGTCCGGGCGGTGGATGAGGGAGAAGAGGTGGACGGTGTGCAGCAGCAGTCGATACAGAGCACGCCTTTTTACATCCTTAAAATTACAAAATTAAAATTCCGGAGACGGCTCAGATTGTGGGGCATAGAGTCCTGTGGGAAGTACGGGACTCTGGGGCCAATGTGACCTGGATGCTATTATGTGCAAACTAGTAATTAAATTCAATTGGCTGCAGTGAGGTAGCACTGACTAGGTGTTGATGAGCACTCAATGCGAGACTTCAGCTCTGTAAATAAGAACATGACAATTGGTATGACCACGTTTTCTAAGCATTTCATCCCAACATTAATGTTAAAGAGTGAATTTAAAACCAACAAAGCCAATTATTCAGGGTCAGACCTAATAACTCAAAGTAATATAACATGAACGATATTAGTGTCACTAGAAGAAAGGATGAAGGGAGGAAGGATGATGATACAGTTTACTGCCCTTGCTGCCCTATCTCCACTGGCTGCCATTTGAAATGACTAGATTTTGATGGTTCAGATGCCTACCAGAAACAATCAGGAATCTCCAATTTGTTTGAAGTATTGGCAGTGGCTTATTTGGTAGCATTCTTGCATTTGAATTAATAATATGTGGATCCAAGTCCCACTTGAATATAAAATTCAAGGCCAACGCTACAGTGCAGTAGAGTGCATGCTACACCTTCAAAGGTGTGATCTTTTAGAACCGACTTTCAAATGCCTGCCCTCTCAAGTGAATGCATAAGAACCGAAAGCACAGTTTTGAAGAACAGCAATGGAATTATTCCATGCAGCACTTAATTCTCGTCAATATCACAAGGTCATTATTGTATTGTATTGTGGTTTGTGTCATGCTAATGGTGGTTCCATTTTCTATAAGAGTAGCCACACTTCAGAAACATGTCATTAGGTGTAAAGTGCTTTAGGACAAATTGTGGTCTATAGAAAGGTGCTTCATAAACATAAGTTTTTCTTCTTCAAAGCATTGCTCCGATATGACAGTAGATATTAACTGTGTTTTAACAGAGGGGCTTTGAAATAAAACATCAGATAAGGAAGACGAAGAAGAGGTCTAAGATCATTGGAAATATTTCCTTAATTCATGGGGCAGAAGAAGCAGAGGTACTCAGCTGTATGTGTATCTTTAACTTTAAGAGACTTTTCCAGGCTCCAGGTGAAGCATATACACAAGGTTGTGACTCTGCATACCAGGTCAGTCTGACTGGGAGAATGAAGATATCATGCACTGAAATCAATTCCATTATTATAATCTTTGTTTTAAAGATTATAATCTGTTTCACTTGTTTTGAACAGACCAACAACAGAATCCCTGGGGAGTCAAGAGTGTGGTGCTGGAAAAGCACAGCAGGTCAGGCAGCATCCGAGAAGCAGAAGAATTGACGTTTTGGGCATAAGCCCTTCATCCCTGAGGACTGAATGATTCTTAAACTGAAGGCCTCCAAAGCTTCACCCTCTTCTGAGCCCGTGCAAGACCTGCCTAAAACTCTAATGCCTTGATCTAAGTTCTTGCTAGTGAGATATTTGTTGGTCCCAGTTGGATTCTTTGTCCAACCAAATCTCCACTTCTAACTGATGCTCAGCCATCAGATTCTATCCATTTTGGAGTCACGGTTAATCAGAAGAATGAAAATATGATCTTCAATGCAAAATACCCAAGCCTGAAATCTGATCCTGTGAACAATTTTCTCACATGCTCGATACCTCTACTCAGTGAGACACAGAGCTGTACCTCAGGTAAAGTAAGTATCCCAGAGCAATAGCAGAAAATGCATTTGATTCTCTAAGCTTTGCCAAAGGCTGTCCACAAAATTGGAGGGGTTCACCTCCAACACAAGATTTATGATCTCTTAGGATTTTATACTGCTGACAATCTCCAAGGGAAAAGTGTTCACCCTTTTGGAGCATCACGCACAACAGGTGTCCAAGGGAAGCATTGAAGACTGAGGGATGATCTTATAGATGTTTATAAAGTCATAAGGAGAATAGGTAAGGTGAATAGTCAAGGTGTCTTCCCCAGTACTAGAGGACATCAATTTAAGGTGAGAGGGGACAGATTTAAAAGGGACCTGAGGTGAAACGTTTTCACACAGACGGTGATGTATGTGTGGAATGAGCTACCAGAGGAAGTGGTTGAGGCAGGTGCAACTACAATATTTAAAAAATATTTGGACAGGTACATGAATAGGAAAGGTCAGGTACATGGGCCAAACACAGGCAAATGGGACTAGCTCAGTTTAAGATACTTGGTTGGCATGGACATATGGGATGGAAGGGTCTGTTTCCATGCTGTATGGCTTTATAACAGTTTGAGTGCTGGCCTTGACAAATGTCCTGCACACCGACTGGATGTGAAAAAGCCTCACCTTGTTGGTACTATACTTCAATCAAGTCACAACAAAGTGCTCCCTGGATCTTGGCAAAGGGAAGAGTGGGTCAGTAAGTGGCACATAAAAGTGGGAACTTTACTCAAAGTGCTCTCACTCCCATCCCTGCTTGACTCACACCACACCTCTTAGTTTATACCTTGTTAGCCATCCGCCTGTCCCTATGGCCATGTTTCCCACACATAGGCATAAGTCAGGCAGTCATTTGCAGTATATCCTCACAGGCTCCAAGATCCAAAGATGTTGGCCAGGATCATCTCAGGAGTCAAAGCAAGAGGATGGCCATTTACCTCTGATGAAGCAACAAGAGCAGCAGGAGAAGTTAGAGAAAGGGTGGAAATATATCAACCCCATGGTGATAAGCCTGGAGATGCAGGGGGCGGTAAAATGTTGTGGAACAATGTTGGAATCATCCAAACACCAGGCAGACAGTGAAATTAAGATGTTAATACCCAAATATTAACTGGAATAGTTTTAATGTGCAAGTAGGGGGGCAACAACATTCTTAAATTGTATCTAGGAGAACCTTTCTTTAGCAACTGTATAGCAGAGGAAGCTGAAATATGGCTGGGTTGCTGGAAGGCAAATCAATAGGATGTTAGAGATAGTGACCATAACTCAGTTAGATTTATGGAAAAGGGTAAGAATGAGCCATAAATAAACTTTGAAAACTTTGGAAAGGCTCACTTTACCAAGATGTGACACAATTAAGTTCAAGTGGATTGTAAGCAGCTACTTGCAGATGAAACTGCGGCAGAGCAGTGGGAGATATTCAAGGAAGAAATAGCAAGAGTGCAGGGCAAACAGGCTCCTGTAAAGACAAAGGCTGAGACCAAGACTAGAGAACCCTGATATCAAGGGACTAAAGGTTTGGAATAAGAAAAAGAGAAACTTATTGCAGATATCACGGTTCGTGCAGCAGTGTCCCTGGAGAAGTATAAAAAATGCAGAGGAGAACATAAAAAAAAGCCTAGAAGTCAAAGAGAATGTTTGAGAATACATTTGGAGGTAGGATAAATGAAAACCGATTGGATTTTCAAAAATATATAAAAAGCAAGAGAATAACTTAAAAAAAAAGCATAAGGTCCATTGGGGACCATAGAATTAATCTTTATATGGACCCAGAAGATATGGCACTTTGCATGTGTTTTCGCAATGGAATAGACAACATCAATATAAATGATAGGATCAACAACTGAAATGTTAGAAGCAATTAACATAGAGAGAGAAGTGGATTAATCTGCATGCCTGCATGAGATGTATCCAAGGTAAGGGAGGAGATATCAGGGCTCCCTGTAGTAATTTACAAATCTTCTCCGATCACATGTGAAATGGAAGAAAACTGCAAACCTTATCCTATTTCTTAAGAATTTGACAGACAAGGAATCTACAGGCCAGACTGTCTACAGTCTTTGGGAAGTTATTAGAAATTTGAGAGATAGAATATATCTGAACTTGGAGAAACATGGTTAAATGAAAGATAATCAGCACGATTTGTACAGGGAAGATTGGGTTGAACAAATTTTCCTGAATTTTGGGAAGAGGTAGCCAGGAGTGTTGATTAATCGAGAGTGTGGTGCTGGGAAAGCACAGCTGGTCAGGCAGCATCCAAGGAGCAGGAAAATTAACATTTTGGGCAAAAGCCATTCATCAGGAATCTTGTGCCCAAAACGTCGACTCACCTGCTCCTCGGATGCTGCTTGATCTGCTGTGCTTTTCCACGTCCTTGACTCTAATCTCCAGCATCTGCAGTCCTCACTTTCACCTAGGAGTGTTGATGACGGCAATGCATTTGATGTGGTCTCTTGTGGCAACATTTTTGTTAAGATCTGTCATGGCAAACTGATCAAGAAATTAAGAGCCCGTTGCATCCAAGGCGAAGTAGCACAATTGATCCAAAATTGACTGAGAGACAAGAAGCAGAATGTAATGATAGAGAGATGTTTTAGTGACTGTAATAGTGTTTCCAATGTGTGCCGGGGCCTTGCTGTTTATGGTGTTCATTGAAGATCTGGACTTAAATGCAAAGCGTAAGATGGGGAAATTTGCGGCTGACTTGGAAATTGGTCGGGTGGTAAATAATGAAGAGGATAGCTGTAATCTGCAGGAGGACACCAACTGGACAGAACAGTGGCAAATGGAATTCAATCCAGCAAAGTATGAGATGATTCACTAGTGCAAGTCTTACAAAGCAAGGGGATACACTATAAATGGTAGGACCTTGGATAGTAAAGGAAAATCAACTATGATGAAATGCTAGAGCAGACTCTTAGAGTTATACAGCACGGAAATAGACCCTTCAATCCAACCTGTCCATGCCAAACATAATCCCAAACTAAACTAGTCCCACCTGCCTCCTCCTGGCCCCATTTCGCCCCAAACCTTTCCTATTCATGTGTCTATCCAAAAGTCTTTTTAATATTGCAATTGTACCCACATCCACCACTTCCTCAAGTAGTTCATTCCGTTTGTGAGCCACCACCTGTGCAAAAATAATTGCGTCTCATACATTTTTTAAATCTCTCCTCTCACTTTAAAAATGTGCCCCCTACTCTTGAAATCCCCTATCGTAGAGAAAAGACAACTACTATTAACTCTATCTATACCTGTCATCATTTTTTAAAACTTCCATCAGGTCACTTTTCAACTTCGTACACTCCAATGAAAAACGTTCCAGCCTAACCAGTCTTTCTTTGTAACTCAGATCTTCCATACCTGATAAATCTCTTCTGAACCCTCTCCAGCTTGATAATATTCTTCCTATAACTGGGTGACCAGAACTGGACAGAGTATTCCAGAAGAGGCCTCACTAATGTCCTGTATAAAGTCAACATGACTTCCCAACTCCTCTACTCAAAGGACTGAGCAATGAAGGCAATCACCTTGTCTATATGCAATGGAAGCTTCAAAGAATTATGTACCTGCACCTCTAGGTCCCTCTGTTCAATGACACTATCCAAGGCCCTAGCGTTAACTGTATAAGCCTTGTTTGTTGTACCAAAACGCAATACCTCTCATTTATCCATTCATTATGAACTCTGTCTGTCATTTTTCAGCCCATTGACCCATTTGATCATGATCCCTTGTAATCTTGGAAAACTTTCTTCATTGACCACTGTGGCACCAATTTTGGCGTCATCCACAAACTTACTAACCATGCTTTCCATAATCTAATTTAAATCATTTTATATAAATGACAAACTAAACAGGACCAAGAACTAATCCCTGTGGAACACCTCTAGTTACCGGCCGGTGAGCAACCCTCTACCATTATTCACTGTCTCCTGCCATTAAGCCAATTATGTATCCAATTGGCAAGCTCACCCTGAACCCCATGTGACTTAACTATACTCATTAGGTTATCATGTGGAACCTTGTCAAAGGCTTTACTAAAATCCAAATAACCAATGTCTTCTGCACTGCCAGCATCAATCATTTTTGTAACTTCCTCAAAAAACTCAATCAAGTTTTAAATGGGCCAAATGGCCTACCTCTGCTCCTACATCTTTAGATCACCTTGATGTGGAGGCAGCTGGGTAGGTATACAAGCTGGTTTACAGGACACTCAAGATGCTTGTCTGTATTAGTCAGGACACAGATGGCAAGTGGAAGAAAATTATGCTGAAACTGTATGAAATGCTGGTTAGGTCACAACTGGAGTACTGCATGCAGCTCTGGTCACCACACCACAGGAACAATGTAATTGCATTAGTGAAGCTGCAGAAAATATTTAACACGGTTATACCTGAGCTGGAGGATCTGAGCTACGACAAAACAGGATGATCTTGCTTTCCTTGGAGCAGTGACAATTGAGAGAAATGTATACTGTCATGAAGAACGTTAATAGAGTGGATAGGCAGTCACTTTTTCCATTAGAGAGATCAATAACCAGGGGGCATAGTTTTAAAGTAACAGGTAGAAGACTAAGAGAACATTTTTTTTCAGTTAGAGGCCCGTAGGAGGCCAGAAGGCGTTGCCTGACAGAATGATTGAGTCTGCAACTCTTGGAGCATTTAAACAGTACTTAAATATACGTTTGCATTGCAAAGTCTCCAGGGATGGGCCAAAGCTGGAAAATGGAATTAGTGAAGTTGGCTCTGTGTTGACTGGTATGGATACAATGGGCCAAATGGCCTCCTTCTGCTCTGCAAACATCTTAAACTATAAGTCTTCCTGCCTTTTCACCAACAGCCTTCCCACTCTTGCCTGTCTTACACCTGCCCTACAGTATAATATGTCAGAGGAGGGAAAATAGGGCCTTAAGTAAGCAATAATGCAAAGGCTTCAATAAGCCGAAAGATAGATGGCCATTGTGTGCCTTGCCCACCCCTATATTATGGAGACAGGATCACGAGTGGTGGTAAGGCCTCTGCCGTGCAGTCAAATCCTGAAGTCAGACAGTTTCTGCCATCTCAAGGTTTAATCATTATCTTTAACCTGTCTCACACACAGATTCCTGTCTACTCACTGAAGTTAACATTCAATAGACAGAAACAGTGCAGAGAAGAGGATGGTTCCCATCATTTGAGGATTGAGTTGTGAATTGAGGTTGGAAAACAATTGGCATTTCCATCTCCAAGTGTCTTATGTATGGACACCTTAGAAGAAAATGCTAACTTTGATGGAAAAGATAAGCTTGGTGCACCACAAGCTAACCGTGAAAACAAAGTGAAGGTTTTCAAACTGACAAAAGACAAATTTTAGACTTATCTCAGGAAGAAATTCAGGCAAAGAGGAGTCACATTAGAACAGATGGATGGTGGGGTTGTCAAGGTGAATACCTCAAGGATGAATCAAGAAGCAGTTGAACGCTATGATGTAAGCTGTTTCGCTTTTCCCTCGGCTGCATGAGCTTCATGGCTTTCCTCATCTATTTATCTTACAACTTTAATGAGAAGGACAAAACCGGCTCGGTTGAATACATGATTACACATTCACAGCGTCCCAAATGCCCAACAATGCACTAGATCACGTATTGTTGTTAAGGCGATACAAAGAATTTGACTGTGAATGTGAATACACAAAATTTAGAATGTCTAATTTTTTTGTATTGTATTTGACCATGAGCAACACTGTTCACAGCACATTGTAGTTTGTTCACTTTGTACATAGATTATATTTTCACTTCACAATTTGACCTTAGAATTTGACACATTACCTGAAATAATGTGTCTCAGTTATTTAGTGACTATGAAATGCATACAAAAGGAACAATTTCTATGGGGAAGCATTTATAATGGTGCAGACGGATAATCAGTAGCTCATTCACATTCTGCAGTTATTGTGACTTTACACTGAAATAGCAGACATGATGGAATGAACGTATGATTATAATCCCTCCAGGAAAATACCAAACACATCCCTGACTCATCCATAAAACATTTCATGCCAGGTTATTGTTTTTTTTCTATGTCATGCTTAAAACCTTTCCCCAAACCCAACAAGTTGCAAAAGCTCCTGCTGAAGGTTATGGCACTCTGCATTGGAATGATAAGCCATCAATGTTCATGGCACACCAACAGTGAGGATATATGCCCAATGCGGACTGAGCCTCAGATCAGCTAAGCCTTGGCATGTCCAACCATGGACTCTGAATGTAATCCACCTGGCAGAAATCAGTGTTCATCATCATAAAGCAAAATTTGTGATGACCTAACCCCAACCATTCTGTATTGGTGAGTCAGCAATCCAATCAATGCTTGCCATATTTTGTTCCACAATGACAGAAGGAGCTGACATCAAAGCATCAAAAGCCACGCTGCTATGAACACTTGGCTGCCACAAGCCAGCTATTGCAGTGGAACTATTCCGATACAAATATAGAACATTTAAGCAGGATGTATGAAAATTCAAGATCAAGTGAATACCCTTCTGCTCTACAGCAGGTTACCATCCCTGCTGAGCTTATGGAATAACTGCACAGAGGCCTGTATTCCATCAAGTGACCCTTTATTTACATCTGAATAGTACACTGGTCGTGGGCAGCTAGCTCAGAGTCAGTCCCTGATCGGAGGAGATTCTGAACAGCATATTTATATATCTTTTTTTTTTCAGGAGATTCTGAATCCCCTGCTTATATTCTACCCTACCAAACTCCCACCCCACACACACGCTACTGCCAAACAGTAGTGTTTATTTTCCCCAGAAGTCATGCATATGCAGGACACAGTGAAAAACACTGGTGGTATAAGTAACTTTATTAAGATTCCACCACCAGGAATAGCACACAGGTATCCGGGGAACCAGTGACAAGCAGAGCCCTGGCAGAGGCAATGCTCACGTGAAACAAAGTGAAGGGCAGAGTAAGGACTAAATCAAAACAGCATTGGCGGGGGAATTCAAACACTCCCGAAAGGCATCCAGAATGTTGTTGGATACCACGTGTTCCCTCTCCAAAGACACCTGAGCTCGAACGTAACTGCAGAAGGGGGGTGGGTAGGTGGTCAGCAGAAACAATCCTTTCCATGGCCCGCTGCCTGGACCTGTTAATGGCTAGACAATTGACAAGGGGGAGGACTCCCGTGTAGAAAGCCCTCCACTGGGGATCAACACTGCCAGGTAGTAAATAGGCAGCAGATGAAGGAGAAGATGTGGATGGTCTGCAGCAGCAGTCTATACAGGAACTGCCATTTAGCATTTCTAAAATCCATACTATCTATATTGTGGAGGTGGCTCAGGTTGTGAGGCACATGCTCCTGGGGGTATGGGATCTTGGGGTCAATGTGAAATTCTGTCTGGGCAGGGGTACGTACTGACAGGATTCCACCGCACATCTGAGCATCCATTAACTGGTGCACAATGTCAGGTCCGGGACTGCTGTTTTTATGTGTTAGGTGGTAGTGGTCACAAGTTGGACATTAACCACTACCCTGGATGCCAATTCCTGTGAATCCCATGTTTACATCAGTCAGCCAGGACTCCCTGATTAGCCCAATCAAGAATCTCATAATCAAAGAGATCCTCCTGCTTCCTGTCCCAACAGCTTACCTGAGCAAAAGTGCATTACAGTGTGACATGTGTACCACTCTGGGCAAACAACACCTTACCTGCCTTTGTCCCTGAAATCGATCAAATCTGGCTACTTCCAACTAAAATCAAGGCTTACCTTCCTGTCTTAATCAATAATTGAAAATAACAATTAAAATAGGACCCTTTTATCAGCAGCTGAATTCTCCCACTTATTCTATTGTTTCCTGACAGTGACAGACTTTAGTAAAATAAAACATGGACTTCCCTCCCAGCTGATTCTGTCATGGCTATTTTTTGGATGTAGTTCTGCTAGAGAAAGGCAGTAATAGTAATACTTTTGATTGTTAATGATTGCACCATGTACAGTACTCGTCAGAAATTAGAGCAGTCATATCCATGTGAAACAAGACCTGGGATGTACAAAGTTAAAGATCACACAACATCAGGTTATAGTCCAACAGTTTTAATTGGAAACACACTAGCTTTCAGAGTGACACTCCTTCATCAGGTGGTTGATGATGGAGTGGCGCTCCGAAAGCTCATGTCCTTCCAATTAAACCTGTTGGACTATAACCTGGTGTTGTGTGATTTTTAAGTTTGTACACCCCAGTCCAACACCGGCATCTCCAAATCCAGATCTGGGAATAATTCAGACTTGGATGGATAAATGGCAAGTAATATCTCTGCCGCAGAAGACCCAGGAAATGATTAACAAGAGAGTATCTAACCACCTCCTAAAGACAATAAACAGTATTCCCATGCTTAATCTCTCACCATCAACATCCCAAGGGTTATCATTGACCACAAATGTAACTGGAACAGCCGGAACATATTATTGTTACAAGCTCAGAGGCTGGGAATTTTGTGGCAAGTGAGTCACTTCCGGACCTTCCAACTCCACCCACAAGGTACAAGTCAGGAGTATGATACACTATCCTTCAATTGTCTTATTGTGTGCAGTTCCTGTAGCCCTCAAGACATTTGACACCATCCAAGACAAAATAGCCCACTTGGCTGCAAACTTTTCCAACATTTTAATAATCTATTCTTTTCAAAACCAGTGGCAGCAGTATCAACTATACCAACGAGAAGCACTCACTTAAGTTCCAATTGTATCAATTTCCAAACCCAAAAGCTCTGCCACCTGAAGAGATAAGGGCAAAAGGTGCATAGGACCACCAGTACCCACAGGTTCTCCTCCAAGCCGTACATCAGTGCAACTATATCGCCATTCTTTCAAAGTAACTCTATTCTTAACAGCACTGTGAGTGTACGTACTCCATATGGACAGATCAAAGTGATGGCTCACCATCAACTTCGAGAGACCAATTAGGGATGGCTAAAACCTTACAGTTCACAATCCAAGAATTTTCTTTTGCAAGATAAAATAATTAAAATACAAATCTTAAATAAAATACAAATTATGAACCTGTAGTTGAAAATAGCAATAATTTACTAACACTATGACTTGCAGAGATGAATTGACAGGAAGGTTAAAGCAAGTACAAAGATGCTGTTTCAATGAACTACAGGTGCATTTAAATAAGATGCTGCATTTACCAGACATTCTCATTCAACTGATAACAAACTATTCATGTATAAAGCACTTCAGAACAATTAACAACTCATGTGTTTGCTCCAGATTTGCAAGAGCTACTGCCTAAAATTGATACAATATGCAGAGCTTTTGAATGGTCATGAAACATTTTCTGGGACCAGTGAAAAGGGTGAACAGATTTATGCAGAAATATTGACAATGTACATAATAAACTGGACTCATCAAATAGCAATTACCACACCTTAACTTATTGTAGACATTACATTTTTGAATAGTGCTTATTTGTAATTCAAAGTCCACATCAGACAGAATGATTATACTACAACTCATATGTGAATGGTAAGGTTCTGTTCTCTGGGAGTAGCAGTGTCATTTAAAATGATGCTGAGATTTTGTCCGAAGTCCCTTGGCTGCAGAAGGCTCAAAGCCAGATGTGCTCGGCTTCTTCTTCCTGAGCAGAGCTTGCTAATTTTTTTCAATTAAAATGGTTAACTGGATCAGAGAATGAACATTCAGCAACAACAGCCTCAGGTGTCTTTTGTGAGCACATGAAAAAAATTCCTGGTGCACATGTTCAAGCCAAAGACTCCTCAGCAGGCTTTGGGCCTCTGATCAACACATACAAGGGACTTTTTCAGCTCTGACTTATTTTGGGTTGGGGATTTTTCAGGCATTCTTGAGGCACAAGATGATACATTTTAAAATTTGTCCTTTTTGCATCCTCCTGAAATCTGTTACTTTTCTCTCATACTACACTTCTGAGTTAATGAACTTTGATGTTGTGCCCTTCATACCCAAATTGAAGTGATTAATGTATAATAAAAAGTATAACAGACCTTATATTGATCCTTAGGGGATGCCACTCTTTAATTCTAATAAACAACTTGTCAGCGTTATTGTTTGTATTCTGTCTTTTAGTCAATATCACTGATCATCTAACCTCATGGGCCTTAATTTTGTCACTTTGCCTCAATTAATTCCTGCTTTATATCTCCTCTATACAGTGTATTTTGTTGAATGGCTTTTGAAATTCCACATCTGCATCAAACTCTATCTGTAAAGTGCCTTTTCATAATGAAATGTCCCAAAAAAGGTCTTAGGCTAGATGACCAAATATTTGAACAAAGAACTTAATGAATGCCTTAAAGGAGAGAGAGTAAAAAAGGGATGGCAAGGTTTAGGCAAGTAATTTCAGAGCTTAAGGCCTTGGTAGATGAAATCAGAACTGTGAATGCTGGAGAAGTTAAAATCAAGCCCTTTTGGGGTGGCATGATGGCTTAGTGGTTAGCACTACTGCCTCACAGCACTAGGGATCTGGGTTCAATTCCAGCTTTGGATGAATCAATGTGTGGAGTTTGCACATTCTCCCTGTGTCTGCATGGGTTTCCTCCCACACTCCAAAGATATGCAGATTAGGTGGATTTGACATGGGAAATCCAGGGTTATGGGATTCGGTCTGGGTGGGATGCAGCTCAGAGAGCCGGTGTGAACCTGTTGGGCTGAATGGCCTGTTCCCACACTGTAGGGATTCTATCATTCTATGAAGAGAAGCCAGCATGAAACAACTTCTGCTGAAGGATATCACAGGGTTAGGTGGGAGTCTGGCCATGAGATCGGAATACAGGAATTAGAACTCTAAAACCATATTATGCTTACCTGGGAATGAATATCGATTAGTGAGAACAGGGGAGGTGGTGCGTGGGTCTTGGAGCAAGTTGCAACACCAGAACTAAGATTTGAATTAAGTCAAGTTTTTGGAAGGTGAGGGTGTTTGACCACAAATGTATTTGAATAGTAACAGATGCATGAATAGGAATTTCAGCAGCAGATAAATTAGATGGGAGTATAGTTGGTTGATATTAGGCAATAGAAATAGACAGAGTAGGTGATGGTGTTGCTATGTAAGCTCAATTTAGGATGAGATATAATAGCAGGATCATGGACAGACTGATTCAGCCTCAGCACAGCCAATTGCCAGGGAGATGGATGGAGTTGGTTGTAAGAAAATGATGGCTTTGGTCTTTCTAATAGTTAACTAATGGAAACATTTGCTCATCCAGTACTGAGTATCATACAAGAAGCGAGGTCATTCAGAGGTGTTAAAATGATGAAGAGACTGTGTGGTGAAGTGTAACTGCATCAACAGCATTCATGTGGAACCTAACATATGGATAATGTTCCTAAGAAGCTCTATGTAGCTGAGGAAGAGGAGGAAGGGACCAAGGATAGACTATTAGGGGGAACAGTAAAAAATAACAATGCGGAAACAGTAAGAAAATGATGTTAGCTATAAGAGCCACATGATGGATAGTTACATGGTCTACGACCCTGCACCTAACATTAATGGTACATTACCAGCAATGCTGCAACATCGGGAACCAAATACTGGAAAACCTTGATGCACTTCACAAACTGAAATTCTCTCTCCTGAGTGGAAAGATGTGTTGTGACTTTAATTTCATTTAAAAGATCGAAAGAAGTTAAACAGCTAAATATCAAAAAAAAGTTAAACATTTTGCTTGACTTTATAAACTCATGACAGAACCTAAACAGTGGAGAATCTCCTGATTATAATCACATTGGTATAAAATGTCATAGCTTCATTGAAAATGTAAACTGTGATGATATTGGTTTACTTGAAATGTTTTTCAGTGCTTTCACTGCTGAGGAGAGTTCAGATTCCAAGAAGCAGCAAAGTTTGAGTTAAAGTACAAGAGGCAGAAACTGTGCCATTTACACTATTTGAAAGAATGTTTAGTGATAGGCAGACCATGGAAGCAGAAGTGAGTGTGGGAAGCTGGAAAAGCACAGCAGGTCAGGCAGCATCCAAGGAGCATGGAAACTGACGTTTCGGGCAAGAGCTCTCATTTAGGGCTCATTCCTGATGAAGCCCGAAACGTCGATTCTGTTGCTCCTCGGATGCTGTCTGACCTGCTGTGCTTTTCCAGCACTACACTCTTGACTCTAATCTTCAGCATCTGCAGAGCTCACTTTCTTCTGGACAATGGAAGCATCTACAACTCAATTGTGACAGACTTCCACAAGCATAGTGACCAACTATCTACTCCAAATTGCAATTGGACATTAAGGGCTGCAATGATTAGCAAAGGACAAGTTCAAACAAAATATGTGATCTCCTGACTTCCAAAATAGCATGGCCAATGACAGAAATGTCATACTGTAGCTGATCTGCTAATGGTGGTTCAGTACTACCTTCTCAAGGGAAATTAAGGATGAACATCAAATGTTGGCCTTGCCTTTGATGCCTACATCCCAGGGAAGTTTTTTTAAAAAGTAGTCATTTAGCAGCTGGGTCAAATTCCCTCTGCTTCCACAAGAAGATTTCAATTTTAATACCTAATTTGCCAATCTTTCCTTTGACTACTCTATTAATACTAATGTTTGTAAAAAATTCAGATTCCTTTTTATGTTAAACTAAAACAGTCTCATACTCTCTCTTTGCCCTTCTATTTGCTGTTCTATATTTCCTTGGCACTTGCATTCAGCTTGGTTCTCTGCTCTTTTTATCTCTCAGTCTCTGTATCCTTGACCTCCAGCTCCCTTTTGTTTCCACCCTTTGGCAATATTTATTCTATCTCCCGGACAGTACCCAAACAGAAGATTCTCTTTGAAGGCTTTACACTGATTAATTACAGCTTCACTCATAAATTTTTGTTTCCAATCAAGAATTCTGGACTTTTTTTTTCATATTCATTTAGGTGAATCATTGTACACTTTACTGTTCCTGCTTAACTTTCCGTGATAATTCTACATGTGTGATGATTTTAAGAACACTTTACTCCAAATATTCCTGCCCTGAAACACCTTCCACTTGTTGACAGAACTATTTTCTACACTCTTTCTTCGTCGACTGGCTGAAAACTAATTAAGAAAATGAAGGCCATTAACTTGTTGTTTAGTTCAAGATAATCAAAGCCTGATTTTTAGATTAGTTAACTCAGAGATTTAACATTTTGGAGCAGTTTGAAGGAGACCTGACAAGGGTCAGAAGCAAGTACAGTCTTTATTTTACAAATAGTCTTTTTTTTTCCCCCCCCAGAGTATTTAAGGGAGTAAGTTACTTCAATGAAAACTTTATTCTATACAAATTCCAGACTAGAACTGTTTCGTTAAAAATCAATATTTGGTGATTAGAGACTGGGAAAGTCTAAGCTTTCAGCTTTCTGAGTGTTCCTGTAAAAGACTCTACACTCCACATGATAGAAACTGGAGAGAATCAGTTAAACAACTATAAATCACTGATTATAGAAGTATAATTTATCTGGATTTGAATTGCGGCAAAATGACAGTGTTGGTTTAAAACTTGGGTTTTCTAGGTGCTTTAAGATCTCCATAACAGCATTCTATATCTGGATAGCTGTTTTGAAGTTTTGATTTCATCTTTTGTGTAATCAACTTCTGTTCCATTAAATAATATGTGCAGCCTAATGTGACTATGCTTTAGTTATGATCACCATGTTAATTAAATTAAGTTTTAATGAACAATATGATCTATCAGGCAAACTTTCATTCTTGGATCTGACTTGTCCAATAGTTGGCCATCAGTTGAGAATGTAACAGATCCAATAATTTCAGTAATCCCATTGTTCAAACCTTACTGTCATGCCTTGCTAATCTCACCTCCCATGGACACAGTTCTACCTCTTCTGATCCCATATTGATCATCTTACAAACACAATTTTAAAAATTAGTTTTGCTAATTAATCAGTCTTGTTTCAGCTTTTCATCATATTATTCAGTATGTAAGCATTTTATATCATTCTGATTAACAGAAGAGTGGAACTTATGATGCATGCTACCCAACAAAGCTACATAAAATCTGACTTTTGTTCCTATTTCCTAAGCTAACAGTTCCAATCCACTTTCAACACAGTAATTAGACTGTGATGTGGTTCTTTGCTGATACTGATTTATTCAGAGTGTATATGTTGGATGTCTGCCAGCATGCTTTCTGAATGTTCTTGGTATGTCCTGTACTGTAGTCATTCTGTCAAATCCAGCCTTAATACTCAATGACTCACACTAGGAAATCACGTAAACAGCTATCCATCAAACGTGATGCATACCGTGTCATTAATCTGCTTTCCTTCCAGTCCACTGCATGAAATACCATGCCACTAGCACTGCTATTAGACTGTCACTTTATTTCCAAGGGCTGAACCACATACGGTGTTATTATCCTTGGCACCTGTAACAAATCATGTGCAAATCCAAGTAAAAGCTAGCTGAACAGAAAATAAGATTCATAGCAGCAAACTTTGACCTCCAATATACTGTGTGCATCATGTGTACTTCGAGTAATCCTACTGAATTTAGAAAAATGTCATCTGGACCCAATGGTCATGAACCCTCTGAAACAATTGCATTCTGCTTACATCACAACTGCCAATATAAGATACTTGAAGTAAAGTTCAACATCTAGCTAATACTCTTACTCTTTCATACATATCATTAAACATGGACTATCTTTACTATAGCTTAACTTAATTTGGGCTCAAGCTCTTCATGAGGACTTGAGTATATAATCAAGTCGGACACGTCAATGCAGAGCAGAGTGAGAGCTGCATTGTCATTAGTTCTGATTTTCAGATGAGACATTAAACTAAGGACGTATCTGCAAACTTGTGCAAATGTGAAGGGTTATTTGATACTATTGAAAAATAGAGGATGCTTGTTGTCCTGGTCAGCAATCCTTCTCTCAACCAACACCACCAAAGTGAAGCAAACTAGTGGTTGTGGGAATTGTTGTGTCCACATTGATCACTGCACTTGTCCATTCAAAAATAAATTGTATTTCAGAAGCTAATCAATCATTCTGAAATTCTTTGGGCCACAATGGACAGTTTATAAGTAAAAGTTATTTCTTTCCAAACCTTGTCATGAAATACTGACAGTTAGCACATTGGAAAAAATCTGTACGATTTGACATTTGTCTCCACAGCTCTAACAGTGAGAAAAATGTGCAATCTATCACATGACTGGATCCCCCAACTCAGTGATGATTCTGAGGTCAGATGTCTGTCACAGGGAAAAGGAAATGAAAGAGAAAAAGAAAAGAATGTCTTTGCCTTGCAGTATCTGTTCCAGAACAATAATTACAAACTCTCACAAACAAGTCAATTCTAGTTCTCTGCATTAGAGCAGAAAATAATGAAAAATATGAACTGAATTCCAGTGCTTCAATCTTCTGTTGGGCAAAAAAAATTAATTATAAGAGACTCATGACAAAGGACTTCGAATCAGATGAGTAATTGCTTTGCTGCACTGCATCTTCAACAAGCAAACAACAGTCATTTCTACATTAGCACAATTACAGTGACTTTGTCTATCCCAAATAAGTGCGTACACACACGTGTACATTTTTCACAGAGTGCAGATATAAAGGATAGCACATTGTCCTTTTCATTGTAATATTTCACTTTGCAAAAGCCATGCTAATTTTCTACTGTGGAAGACTGCATGTATTAACAATACACAGTCTTAGAGTGTCGTCTTCCATGCTTCCTTTTCCATTCACTCTGGGTTCCTGAGGGGCACATTCCAAACTAAGCCAATTTCTTAGGTATTCCCACTCTACCCACCTCTGGTTTTCCCCTTCCGGAGTGTCAGTTTGCATTGTCCAGCACATTCAGTCTGACACACATATCTATGCCACAGTTAATTAGGCATGCAGCGATCTGATAATGTTAATGTTAAGATTTGTCTTTTGCTGAACTGAAAAATAAACAGGAAACTGTATGGGGATAATATCTCACAGTCCATAATATAGTGAAAAGGAATTGTGAACACACTTCCAATTACAAGTCTTTCAGTTTTATTAATTTGTGATGATAACACTGTAAACTAAATCTACATTTTGACTCGATGACTCCGTTGATTAATTTCCTGTGATACTACTTAAAGTGATAGAGATGTACAACATGGAAACAGATCCTTTGGTCCAACTCGTCCATGCCGACCAGATATCCCAATCCAATCTAGTCCCATCTGCCATCACCTGGCCCATATCCCTCTAAACTCTTCCTATTCATATACCCATCCAAATGCCTCTTAAAAGTTGCAATTGTACCAGCCTCCACCACTTCCTCTGGTAGCTCATTCCATACACGTACCACCCTCTGTGTGAAAAAGTTGCCCCGTAGGTCTCTTTTATATCTTTCCCCTCTCACTCTAAACCTATGCCTTCCAGTTCTGGACTCCTCAACCCCAGGAAAACTTTTTGTCTATTTATCTCATCCGTGCCCCTCATAATTTGTAAACTTCTATAAGGTCATCCCTCAGCCTCTGATGCTTCAGAGAAAACAACCCCAGCCTGTTCAACCTCTTCCTATAGCTCAAATCCTCCAACCATGTCCTTTCAAGTTTCACAATGTCTTTCTGATAGGAAGGAGGCCAGCACTGCATGTAATATTCCAACAACGGCCTAACCAATGTCCTGTACAGCCACAACATGACCTACCAACTCCTGTACTCAATACTCTGACCGAGAAAGGAAAGCATACCAAATGCCTTCTTCACTATCCTACCTACCTGTGACTCCACTTTCAAGGAGCTATGAACCTGCACTCCAAGGCCTCTTTGTTCAGCAACACACTCTCGGACTTTACCATTAAGTGTATAAGTCCTTCTAAGATTTGCTTTCCCAAAATGCAGTACCTCGCATTTATCTAAATTAAACTCCATGTGCTCCCACTTCTCAGCCCATTGCCCCATCTGATCAAGATCCCATTGTAATCTGTGGTAACCTTCTTCGCTGTCCACTACACCTCCAATTTTGGTATCATCTTTGGTGGTTTAGAGTTTGAGTTTAGAAATAAGTAAATCTTATTACAATGCCAACAGCCATACCCACATACCAATACCATCCATAACGTTGCATAATTGATCACTTTATTGGCTATACACTCAGACAGGATGTTTTGGACAGGAAGTTATATATTATGTGCATTTGATTTACAGAATGGTGATCACAGATGGTCATTAATGTACAGCATTGACCACAACGGTGTCCACAGCACATGCGTACATTTCTTTTATAAGTGGCACTGAAAGTTATGTTGGTGAATGCATTCGTGTGCGCTCAGCGAACATCTGCAGGAATTATACAAACTCACCAGACCCTTATATCAATCAACGTGTAACAGTGATTTGACACCTGTATTGTAATTTTGGAGCTTAGTATTCCAGCCAATATCCTTTCTTAATCATATATAGTTGAAACATTCACCAACAGGACACTCCCAGCTAAGGTATCATGCACATCTTATGGGTTAGTTCCTGACTGACTTCAATTAGTGCTGCTCAGATTGTATAAGTGGTGGTTTCTGACATCGTGGAACTGACCAAACTTTCTACGTACAGAACGGAATAGAAATTTATTGTCAGGTGTACTCTTACATGAAAAATACAGGAAAACGTTTTATAGCCGCAGTACCACAGTGCCTATATTAATGGCAGATGTCATGCATAATAGTTTAAAAAAATAAAATGAAGACAAAGTCCATCACAGTTCAGTTAATGGCTCCTGGTTTCAGTGAAAACTGATTAAGGAAAATTGGAATACCCCGAACACACAGAAGGGATAAGACTGCCATTCCTGGGGAGGAGCTGTTGGAATACTGGGCCAGAAGGCTCCACTGAAGATCGCCAGGCTGGGCCGAGACTGTCAGTCCTAGACAAGACCGCCTGCTGGGATGCTGGAATGCTGGAATACCTGGAAGCTGATTCGGAAGACTTCCACACGGGGCCAAGATCTCCGTGGCAGGACAAGTCAGCCATGCCAGGAGATTGCCATGCCGAACTGAAACCATCACACCAGGACATTGGAAACCCCCTCAATAGAGGGATGGGAGAGGAAGTCTGCTAAAGTCATTACAAAAGGTGAAATGAATCTTGATAATAACTATAAGAACTACAAAAATTTGAAGAAAATCAGAGAAAAAAAGAAGAAAAGCAACAGAGTGGATGAGCTCCGGCCCACATGCTGCACTGCTGCTCCATTGTCATCTTGATAGGCAATCTGCAAAAAGGTCAGTCGACCCAAAATGTTAACTCTGATTTCTCTGCAGAGATGCTGCCAGACCTACTGAGATTTTCCATCTATTTCTGCGTTTGTTTCAGATTTCCAGTATCCATTGTTCTTTCAGTTGTTTGTGCACATACATGGTGGTCTGCCTGAGGTTGCATTGCCTCACCATTCTGAGGGCATAGCCCTTGCCATGAATTGCACAGCCAGCAACTGAGGGGCAAGGGGAGGAGGAAGGGAGAAAATCAACCTGGATATGCTTCACGTGGACAGGTTGGCTGTTTGAACAACTCATCTGACTGTAATATCTGAAACAGACTGACAGCCCCACACTTTACCTTTCCCGTCAGTGTCCACATGCAAAGATAAAAGCCAACATAAAATTAACAAGTTTCTAAATTAACCCATGCTATAATCCATTCAAAAAAAAACATCAGTCATTCAACAAAATCAAAATACTTTTGATTCAGGCAAAATTGGGTATAGGAGTTAAATGCCCACTGTTGGAGCCTGTTCAACTTAACGTCCAAACTATTCTTACATAGATCAGTACACACTGACAATTTTAACTAACTCTAATTCTTTTGTTAGTTTGGTTCAAACTAATTGCAACCAGCAAATTCTCTTTCACATCATGTAAATCTTATTCTCAAGAAGATACAAGTCAGACACGTGTAAATGAGGTGCACATATGGCAACAATAAAAATCTCTTATGCTGCAAGTTAGCACTTAGGTCTAATGGGAAAAAAGGTGCAAATTCTGTTAACTTAAAAGTATAAACAGGTGCTACATTAAAATGAACATATGGAAATTCCTGCTTCACTACCTAAGAACAATTGCTTTTGATAGCCCTACAGCTGCTGAACTGCCTTAATCATATCATTTTGGGCAGGAAGTTAGTTTTCCACCAACCATTTAGAGTCTCAGCAGATTACTTAATAAAAAGCTAGATCTGCACAATACTATATTCAGCATGGAATGGGGAATATTATTTTTTATTTCCCCAACATTTCCTCTGGTCATATAATACTGTAACTAAAAAGAGTCATAATGTACGATCAGCATTTTTAAAATCATTTTTGGTGGAACTTTTCTGTGAATAACTTCAGTTTGGTAGGCAGCCGGCAGCCTCTCTGAGTTAGTACACATCCTGGTCCAGGATTTCTGAGCACGGTGAGACCATAAGACGTGGGTTCAGGAGTAAGTCATTCAGCTAATCAAGTGTGGTCTACCCTAGATAACATTCCAATATGGTAATGAAGGAGTGCTGCAGTTACCAACCTATGGCCTGGACTTTGAACCAAGGCCCCATCAGCTTTTTCTATGGATATAGATGGATTAGAGATGCTGCAGAGCAATTCATACATTTCTTCTTTAATTGATCAATTATCTGATCATTCACCTTCTTATTGATGTTGCAGACAGCTATCACATTTGTCTATCCTTAAAAATAACTCCATGAAAGCCAGTATCCCGTCACATACATAGTACATGACACTGTCCCAGCTGGCTCCTCGAGTGAGCAGAATCCCTGACATGCCCCTCACTACTGCCTACCAGTGGTGGTAGTGCTTATTTTTCCCCAGCACCCATATTGTGTGTGCAGGGGTAGGACATACTAAATGAATGAGTGCAGAAATCTTTATCCATTTTCCACCACCAGGAAGAAATGAAACACCCAAGTAGCCAGTGACAAGCAGTGCTCTTCTCGACAAAGGGCAATGCTGCATGATTTAAAAAGTGAAAGAGGAAGGCTGGGACTAAATCAAAGTAGAGTCGACAGGGGAATTAAAACATTCCACACCGTGCGGTGCCCACCTCTCCCTGAAAACGTTGATAGACACAGCGTGCTCCTTCTCCAAGGACACCTGGGCATGGACGTAACCATGGAAGAGGGGCAGGCAATTGGACATAACAACAATGTCCCTGCTTATTTATCTTTTTCTTTTTTACCGTCTAACAGCAGTAGTGCTTATTTTTCCCCAGGACCCTTGTCATGTGTGCATGCAGGTGGAGGACAGTGAAGAACTACAAATGCGTTAATCTTTATTTATATTCCACCACCAGGAAGAAAGAAACACCAGAGTGGCTAATGACAAGCAGTGCCCTTCTTGACAAAGGGCAATGCTGCACAATCAAAAAGAAGTGAAGGGAAGGGCATGGATTAAATCAAAATAGAGTTGGAGGGTGAAATATAACACTCCACTCCCTGAACAGCTCAAGAGTGTTGATGGACACTGCGTGCTCCTTCTCCAGGAACACCTGGGTTCGATCATAACCACGGAAGAGGGGCAGGCAATCGGCCATAATGACAACATTCCTATTTATAACCATCATCCAGGGCTCCCTGATTGGGGCTGTTAACCTGGTCCAATCAGAAAACTCATTATATTAGCTCCACCTGCCTGACCTCATTCCAATCACTACAAAGTTCAAAATAATTTTCCCTGTGTCTTCCCTTCACTAATTGAATGTTGTTCATTTCCTAAATGTCTTCTAATTAATTTATCCATTCAATTTCAAAACTGAACTGCAGTGAATCATTACATCAACAAACAATCATTGTACTCGTATTTTATGTCTCTGTTTTCTACCTCTTAATATTCCTTCACTTTTTGCTAACCTTGTTAATAATGTTCATTGCTTACTTTTCAGCTCGGAAGATGGTTCTAAGCCTGAAATGGTATATTTTCTTCTTGAATTGGACATAATGTGTTGGAAATTCTCCTCATCATGCAATTCTCTCACTTCTGAAAGTATCCATCCATTCTAATTTTGTGCTGGGAGAAACTGCTTCATGATGGAGTCAATGCTAAAGATTTCTTCAAGTCAGAAACTGGCTTGGATGGGAGATTGGCAGTTAGTCTCATGGCTCCAATAAGTGCCACCTCTCTCCCCAAAGCCAGGAGGCGAGAGCAATGAGCAAACAGCTGATCAAGTATTGTGAAGTTATCATTGACCCTCATCATGCAGTAGTGAACATTTCTCTCACACTGACCAATTGAGGTAAAGTAGGTTCAGTAAGAAACTACCTCATGCAAATCTTTTGGTGGCTGCTTCTTTTTCACATGTGACTGCTGCACACTAACCCACTGCTGGCACTTACGCCTGATATTGTGCCAAATGTCCTCAACCTGTAGTAACTGATGTTAGAGTGCGATTTTCGGTTTTTGGTCTGGTTGCAGCATTCTGTCATAACACCTTTAATTCCAGCAGAGTGACTGAAGGCACAAAACGAATGAACAATCACCGAGTAGTCTCAAGTCACATGGTAGCTCACCCTGCAGTTTCACTCCTGTGCACCTTATGACCTAGTGGACCTCTGGGCCATTGATAGTCTTGCTATGCTGGCTTCCAAACAGGAACAGTGATGACCCCTACCTTGCACATAGATAGCCTTTCACCAGTTGTCAGCACACTACTGACTGGTGTGCTGATCCCAGCTGTTGTTATTACTGAACAAGTGAGATGGTCAGACTGAATTCTGCTTTTACAGATCATACACAGCAAACCTTTTACTAACAGGTACCTATGGGACCAGAGGTGTGCCGGTTGATCAAATAACCTGGTTGGTCAAGAGATCCACATGAACAATGTAAAAATACACACTAAGTAATAGAAATGTAATGCGGGGTTATACACATCACTGTCATCAATTATTTACAGCATAAAGCACTAAAATAATAATGCAACTTTGCATTAAATAAAATGTAGGAGAGCATTTTGACATACACCCTTGACTGACTACTTGGACATCGTGGAGATGTCTGTGCCAGTTCATAAGGTGCTAGTTAAAACAGTTTGTTGTGTTGTTTTGTTTCTCTTTGGTTTTAGTAAGAAGATCCCTCACTGAAACAATCATACAACATTGTATATTAGATTCCAACAATAAGTTAGAGGTTTACTATGAAAAAGTAATTGAGAAAGTAGAATAACTATTTACAGAACACAGTTGAACAATTTTTAAGAAAACCAGTAAAAATATAATCCCATTAGTCCCAACACTCTTCTATAGATCCTCAAAATATTCCTTTATAGATCCCAACATACTATTTAACATTTCCCAGAAGTAACCCTTTACAGTACAGACAGAATCTTCTTTTCAACCACCTCTTTAGCTTAATTTAACTGCAACTCCAACTCCCAGTCATGAGAACCTGACAACCATTTCTTGGAGCCTTCATATATCTAAGGTTCAACTTCATCAGTTTCCTTTCAGCATTTTACCCAAACAGTTCTGGTCTGGAATTATGTCTAAACTCTTTTACTCTGAGATTTTTTTTAAAAAAACAAATAAAAGCAATTATCTCCCTTTCTTGGATGTAACTGTTTTATCCATCCATACTCAGCTCAGAATCCTGCAGAATTGTCCAAACTGAAACAAAAGCTGAAAGGTTTCTCTTCAAGCTCTGATGTTTACCCGAGCTTAAAGAATACATGACCTGAGTTTTCCATGAGAAAGCCTACTTTACTCCATTGTGTACCTTGTTCACTCAAACACTCCCAGTAGAAACAAAGCACATTGCTTCTTTTAGGCTATCACCCTCAAACTGTTTTTAAAGAAATCACCATGGCTACATCAAATACTTATAAATTAAATCATTAAAACCTCCTAACACATGGAAAACCCAATACATCACTTGTTCAAAGTTCAAAAATGCAGATACAAAATGAAGTTATATAGAAGATATATCAATCACACAATGCATGTCACATCAGTATCGCCCCATTTTCTAACCAGATTCAAGGGATTGTCATTTTTCACAACAGGCAAGTGTTGTGTATTTGTGAAAGTATGTTGGACTGTCATTTTCAGAATCTGGTCACATGACATGTGCATTTACTATTTTGGAGGGAAACAATTCAGTCCAACCTTGCTGCCTGCAGAGTGAACACCTTATACAATAACACTTCTACTCTTGTTAAATGCTTTGGCCTCTTGTCCTTCTTGAATATAAAAAAAGAAAGAAAGTGGCAACAGCTCAGCATTAGAACCCCCTCACTTTACATAATTCTTGTCACTGGGATGAAGCACCGCAGTCCCCTTTTGCCAGTGATGGGTGCATCAGGCTTAATAAGCTCACACCATGGAGTGGTGGTGCTACCCTCATCAGCTTCCTTATTCTAAAGCACTTATTTGAAAGACACCTGAAGGACATTAACTTTCAAAGAAGCAGTTGTCATTGGTCTTCAATGTTGCACTATCTTCTGTTGTAAGTTTATGAAAAACCAATTCAATGCTGGATCCTTTTTGCTTCATTTCATATTTGGTACTGAGCTGAAGTAGAGTTGATTCTTTTGTCCATTGTATCTGATCTGGTAATTTCACAATGCAGGATTGCAGTATCCTCTTCTTGAACCTTTCCATCCTTCACTTGAAGATTGTAAGTGAGGCAAGGCTGTCAAGTGAGCTCTTGACTGTGCATCTGGATACCACACAATAGACTCCTGAAGTGACGGTCTAACATACTTATACAAATACACAACAGCAAGCATGCATAATGAGCAAAATGCTTCATCTATTGCCCATGCCCAGAACGTGTCACAGCAGCGCTTCAATGAGGAGCAAGGCATCAGGCATATCGAGATTTAATGATCTGAACCTAGTACAGTTAGTGCCTGGCAAGAGGGACAGCCTACACTTATGTAGGAAGCTCTCCTTACCAATCATAAAGTAAGAATGGCTGGAGATAATATTGACTGTGAATGCAATGGATGAACATAACTGCAGTAGGATTCAGTTCTCTGTGCACTTCAACAATTTTCTATATCAGAGTCGAGAACTGTGGCACTGGAAAGGCACAGCAGGTCAGGCAGCATCCGAGGAGCACAAAATTTTGGGTATAAGCCCTTCATCAGGAATGTGAAGAAGAGGCAGGAGGGAGGGATTCCAGTTTCTGGATAACTGGGGTTCTTTCTGGGGAAGGTGGGACCTCTATAAACAGGATGGTCTACACCTGAACCTGAGGGGCACCAGTATCCTTGGGGGGAGGTTTGCTAGTGCTCTTTGGGAGGGTTTAAACTAACTCTGCAGAGGCAAGGGAACCTAGACTGTAGCTTTAGGGTGCAGGACCTGGAATGTAGGGAGGTTAGGAACATGGCATCAATCTCAAAGGAGGGTGCCTGTAAACAGGAAGGTGGCTTGAAGTGTGTATACTTTAATGCGAGAAGTATACGAAATAAGGTAGGTGAACTTGCAGCATGGGTTGGTACTTGCGAGTTCGATGTTATGGCTATTATGGAGACATGGGTAGAACAGGGACAAGATTGGTTGTTGCAGGTTCCAGGGTTTAAATGTTTTAGTAGGGTCAGAGGTGGGGGTAAAAGAGGGGGAGGTGTGGCATTGCTTGTCAAAGATAGTATTACAGCAATGGAAAGGACAATGGATGAAGACTCGCCATCTGAGGTAGTTTGGGCTGAGCTTAGAAATAGGAAAGGTGAGGTCACGCTGTTAGGAGTTTTCTACAGGCCTCCTAATAGTCCTAGAGATGTAGAAGAAAGGATCGCAAGGATGATTCAGGAGAAGAGTGAAAGTAATAGGGTGGTTGTTATGGGGGACTTTAACTTTCCAGATATTGACTGGGAAAGCTATAGCTCAAGTACATTAGATGGGTTGGTGTTTGTCCAATGTGTGCAGGAGGGTTTCCTGACACACTATGTAGACAGGCCAACAAGAGGTGAGGCCATACTGGATTTGGTTCTGCGTAACGAACCAAGCCAGGTGTTAGAATTGGAGGTAGGTGAGCATTTTGGGGACAGTGACCACAATTCGGTGACTTTTACTCTAGTGATGGAGAGGGATAAGTGTGCACTACAGGGCAAGAGTTATAGCTGGGGGCAGGGAAATTATGATGCGGTGAGGCATGACTTAGGATGCGTGGCTTGGAAAAGTCGGCTTCAAGGGAAGGGTGCAATCGATATGTGGAGTTTGAGTGTCCTTGATAAGTATGTACCTGTCAGGCAGGGAGAAAAGGGTCGTGTGAGGGAGCCGTGGTTTAATAAGGAAATGGAATCCCTTGATAAAGGGAAGAGGGCGGCCTATGTAAAGATGAGGCGTGAAGGTTCAATTGGGGCGATTGAGAGTTATAAGGTAGCCAGGAAGGATCTAAAGAGAGAGCTAAGAGCAGCAAGGAGGGGACATGAAAAGTCCTTGGTTGGTAGGATTAGGGAAAATCCAAAGGCTTTCTATAGCCATGTCAGGAATAAAAGAATGACTAGGGTAGGAATAGGTCCAGTCTAGTAGTGGAGGCTGAAGAAATTGGGGAGACACTGAATGAATACTTTTCGTCAGTATTCTCTCAGGAACAGGACCTTGTTGCCGACGTGAATATTGAGTCACAATTAATTAGAATGGATGGCTTTGAGATTATATAGGGAAGAGGTGTTGGAAATTCTGGAAAGGGTGAATATAGATAAGTCCCCTGGGCCTGATGGCATTTATCCTAGGATTCTCTGGGAAGCAAGGGAGGAGATTGCAGAGCCATTGGCCTTGATTTTTATGTCCTCGTTTGTCTACAGCAATAGGGCCAGAAGACTGGAGGATAGCAAATGTGGTACCCTTATTCAAGAAGGGGAGTAGGGATAACCCTAGTAACTATAGGCCGGTGAGTCTTACCTCTGTTGTGGGCAAAGTCTTAGAGAGAATTGTAAGGGATAGGATTTATGAACATCTGGATAGGAATAATGTGATCAAGGATAGTCAGCATGGTTTTGTGAAGGGCAGGTCGTGCCTCTCAAACCTTATTGAATTCTTTGAGAAGGTGACTAAGGAGGTGGACGAAGGTAAAGCGGTAGATGTGGTGTATATGGATTTTAGTAAGGCGTTTGATAAGATTCCCCATGGTAGGCTACTGCAAAAAAATACGGAAGTATGGCATTAAGGATGAGTTGGTGGTTTGGATTAGGAATTGGCTGGCTGGAAGAAGACAGAGGGTAGTAGTTGATGGTAAAGGTTCATCTTGGAGTGCAGTTACTAGTGGTGTTCCGCAAGGATCTGTTTTGGGACCATTGCTGTTTGTCATTTTTATAAATGACCTGGAGGAGGGGCTAGAAGGTTGGGTGAGCAAGTTTGTGGATGATATGAAAGTCGGTGGAGTTGTTGACAGTGAGGAAGGATGTGGCAGGTTACAGCGGGATATAGATAAGCTGCAGAGCTGGGCAGAAAGGTGGCAAATGGAGTTCAATGTAGCTAAGTGTGAAGTGATTCACTTTGGTAAGAGTAACAAGAAGATGGAGTACTGGGCTAATGGTCAGATACTTGGTAGTGTGGGTAAGCAGAGTGATCTTGGTGTCCATGTACACAGATCTCTGAAAGTTGCCACTAAGGTAAATAGTGCTGTGAAGAAGGCATATGGCGTACTGGCTTTTATTGGTAGAGGAATTGAGTTCCGGAGTCCTGAGGTCATGTTGCAGTTGTATAAGACTCTAGTGCGGCCACATCTGGAGTACTGTGTGCAGTTTTGGTCGCCATACTATAGGAAGGATGTGGAGGCACTGGAACGGGTGCAAAGGAGGTTTACCAGGATGTTGCCTGGTATGGCAGGAAGATCATATGAGGAAAGGCTTAGGCACTTGGGGCTGTTTTCATTGGAGAAAAGAAGGTTTAGGGGTGACTTGATAGAGGTGTACAAGATGATTAAGGGTTTAGATAGGGTTGACCATGAGAACCTTTTTCCACGTATGGAGTCAGCTATTACGAGGGGGCATAGCTTTAAATTAAGGGGTGGTAGGTATAGGACATGTTAGGGGTAGATTCTTTACTCAGCGAGTTGTGAGTTCATGGAATGCCCTGCCAGTAATAGTGGTGGACTCTCCCTCTTTATGGGCATTTAAACGGGCATTGGATAGGCCTATGGAGGAAAGTGGGCTCGTGTAGGTTAGGTGGGCTTGGATCGGCGCAACATCGAGGGCTGAAGGGCCTGTACTGCGCTGTATTTTTCTATGTTCTATGTTCTATTTTAGATAAATAGGAGAGTGAGGGTGGAGGAAGGTAGCTGGGAAGGTGATAGGTAGATGCAGATGGGGGGAGGGTGATAGTGATAGGTCAGAAGGGAGCAGATAGGTGGAAAGGAAGATGGACAGATGGGACAGTTCAAAAAGGCGGTGCCGAGTAGGAAGGTTGGATTTGGGATGAGGTTGGGGGAGGGGAGAGAAGGAAACTGGTGAAGTTGATGCAGAACGGTTGCAAGGTCTGAAGGCAGAAGATGACGTAGTCTTTCTCCAATCGTCAGGTGTCTCGCATTTGGCAGTGGAGTGAGAGGGGCAGTTGAAGTGATCAGCCATGGAGCGGTGGTGTTGTTTGGCGCATGTGTCCCAGAGATGTTCCCTGACACGTTCTGTGAGTTGGCATCTTGTCTCTCCAATGTAGAGGAGACCACATCGAGAGTAATGGACACAGCAGATGAGGTGCTTGGATGTGCAGGAAAATCTCAGCTGGATGTGAAAGGATTCTTTGGGTCCTTGGATGAGATGAGATTAGATGAGTGGGGAGGTGTGGATGCAGGTTTTACACTTCTTGTGGTGTCAAGGGTAGGTGCCAGGAGTAGAGGGTGAGTTGGTGGAGTGGAATTGCTCCTTCCAGGAGCAGATATGCTGGTGACAGATGAATTGGGAGTAAGGGATAATGTTTTTACAGGAGGGTGGGTGGGAGGAGGTGTGGTCCAGGTAGCTGTGGGAGTTGGTGGGTTTAAAGAAGATGCCTGTTTTGAGTCGGTCACCGGAGATGGAGACAGTGAGGTCCAGAAAAGGGAGGGAGGTGTCGGAGATGGTCCACGTGAACTTCAGGTCAGGATGAAAGGTGTTTGTGAAGTTTAAGAATTATTCAACCTCTTTGTGGGAGCATGAGGTAGCACCGATACTGTAATCAATGTAGGGGAGAAAAGGTTTGGCATAGTGCCAGTGTAACTGCATAAGGTGGACTGTTAGCATTTCTGACGAAGAGGTAGGCATAGCTGGGGCCCATGTGGATGCCCATGGCTACCCCTTTGGTCTGAAGAAAGTAGGAGGATTAGAAGTAGAAATTCTTGAGGGGGAGGACTATTTGTGCCAATTGAATGAGTGTGTTGGTGGAGGTGTACTTGCTGGGTTGGCTGGAGAGGAAGAAATGGAGGACTTGAAGGCCTTCGTTATGGCTGATGGACATGAATAAAGTCTGGATGTCCATGGTGAAGATGAGCCATTTGGGCTGGAGAAAGAAAAGTCATGGAGGAAATGTCACTACCACCTCTATCTGCATCTACCTACCACTTCCCCGGTATCTTTCCACCACCCCACCCCCACCCTCCTATTTACCTCTCAACCCCCTCCCCCCAACATTCTTGATGAAGGGCTTAGGCCCGAAACATTGATTCACCTGCTCCTTGGATGCTGACTGACCTGCTGTGCTTTTCCACTGGCACACTTTTCAACTTGGATATGTTTTCCAGCATCTGCAGTCCTCACTTTCTACAATTTTCTACAATCAAGCAAGGTGAATGGTTCCTTTTGTAGAGCTGAGGTGGCCATTAAGTTCTCTAAAGTGGCATGATCCACACATAGCACGTGAGTGCCTCGTAATCAGGAAACTATGTGGGCATGAGACAATAGGGAAAATGACTTCTTTTTAAATCTGTGAACATTGTTAATTCAAGTCTCATTGGTGAACATACTTCCATGGAGGAGTACAATGCATTTCACGCCTTTGTGTCATGTCTTTTTAGGAACAGATGTAAAAAAGAGACACCACAGATAACTATACATTTAAAAATATGCTACTGCTCCAACTCCACCACCCTCCCAAAAACCTGTTTTATCGATGGATCTTAGCCTCTCCACAGTTAGTAACACAGGCTCGCAGTCTCATTTCCCCAGCATTGTTGACACTGACATTGAGATCACAACTAGAAAAAAAGGTAAGTATGATATTAAAGATACTGAAATGGCTTGGGATGAGCTTAGGTGTTTTATGGGATCATTTATGTAATAGAAGGAAGTAAGTTAGATAACTAAAGAAAACAATTAAAGTAATATTCACCACTTGTACATTTTGAAAACTAAACTAAAAGATTAGAATTTCATATCGGATCTCCTTCAGAACAGTATTTCTTAACACTGAATCAATAAGTCACTGCTGAAAAATCAACTATATCCAGAAGGATAAGATGAATATTTTACCATCCAATACTGATCCTGTTTTCTTTTCTATCATGTCATGAGAAGAATTATTAAATAATTTTAAATAGAACATCCTCAAGAGTACAATACTTTGTTAATAAAGAAGCTTGCAGATTTTTAAAGTGTATATATGACTACATAATACAAATATGTCCTCTAAATGCTGCAAACCAACATGGATTTTGAGTATTATATAATGACTCAACTATGAGCTTCTTGATAACTGGGTAGAAAGTGACTTTTACAATTTAAAAAGGAAAAAAAAAATCCTCATCTACAACTTAACTTTTGTACTTTTAAAATAAAGACAGAGTCAGAGATTTCTTCCAGCACAGAGAAAGGCCGTTTGCCCACAATGTCCAAGCCTGTCATTGAGCATCTATCTGTGATAAGCCCATTTTTCAGCTTGTATGCTATGGCATTTCAATGAACATTGAATTGGTTGCACTGTGGATGCAATCACATTAATCCTAGGTACCAACCTAAACCAATCAAAAATTGGCTTTTGCAGCTCGGTATGCCCACACTTAATGCAATTTTTTCATGAGTCTGAACTCTGAAATTAATGTTGGAAGCCAAGAGGCAAAATAAATTAACAAATTAAATTTTAATTAAGTTTTTACTAATCAAAAACATAAGAGATTAGTGAATGGAAACAATTGAAAATTGTTTGAGATTACTGATGGGATTCTTGACTATCTTTAATACTCTAACATTAATGAATGTTCCAGGGTCAGATAAAAAGTTACAAAGATGGTCTTGGGAAACAATAATCTCCAATTACCTGCTAGTTGTGTAAGGATTATTTAAGCAAATTTATTTTCATTTGCCAGCTCCCTAAAGCTGAAAAAGATCCTGCATGACAATAATTGTCACGTTGGATTTTCTTTCTCTGGTTCATTGAAAATCTAGCTTGAAATCCTAACCATAAATATTTACCAAATTAATGAATTTAGAATTTGGTTTCAAACAATGTTGGAACATTCCTTAGTATAATTAAAACATTTTTCCAACAGATATGATAGTGGTGGTTGATGTGCTTTATTGTTTCCTATGTCACTTCATCTGACATAAATCACAAAAGGATGGGTTCTTGCTGAGATAGATGCCTTAAAGGTAATTAACACCCCTAACTATTTACATGGCTACAAGATCAGACTTACATGTATAATCTGGGTTCTGCTTTTACTAATGTTACCGTATATTGTATAAGCATAATTGACTAAACAAACTATCCTGGCTCTATGTCACAGTGAGGGCAACTGAATTTAAGGTACCTTTATATTGGAACATTACATTTCGTGATGTCATGTAACTGTCTTAAAGTTACAGACTTACCCTGTTTGGAATCTGTTGAAGCATGATACAACAGTGATATTACAGTTCACTCAAGTAATCTGAGTTGCTGTGACAACATGCTCTTACATGCCATTGTAATCTGAAGCTATGTATAGTGATAAGTACAGGCTCCAGCATTTTGAAAAACTATCGATTTATTGTGTGAAATAATTAACATTCTAATGCAGGGTCGCTGGACTCCAAACATTAACTCTGCTTTTCTCTCCACAGATTCTGACAGACCTGATGAGTTTCTCCAGCAATTTCTGGAGGAATCTTGGGAGCTCAGGCAGACATGTCCAAAAATGTGATAATTTCAAGGCACCAAGAATTGAAGGGGAAATTTCTCTATACAAATTGTTGGGGACACATGGATTCATAGCTATATTTGAAGATAAGAATCCTGTAAAGAAAATGCAATTTTCCGCCTTTGATGTATGAATGTCAGTTCTGAAGAACAAAATGTTTTTCCTCCAGTTGAGAAAGCAATGCAGTGTTGTAGCGATACTGTGACTGGACTCATAACCCAGAGCCCCTGGCAACTCTTCTGGGGAACTTGAGTCCCACCATGGCAGACAGTAAATTTTCAATTCAATGGGAAAAAAATGTGGAATTAGAAATCAAGCCTAATAGCAAACAGTTAACCAATATAAATTCTTGTAAAAACTCATCTGGTTTACTACTGTCATTTAGAGAAGTAAATCTGCCATCCTTACCTGGTTTGGCCTAAGTGTGACTGAAAATCGCAGCAAAGTGGTGGCCTCTTTACCTGGGATATACAATGACTCCTGGTCTGAACAGGCATACCCCCATCTTGTGAGTGATTTTTTTTAATAATCAAATATTGACATTTACCCTAGCAAAGGGGGTTATTTGCTCCTGTCTGTGTGCCACTTCTTCGTCTGTGCAATCCAAAACTAAATGTGACTAGATGTAGTTATAGCTATATCCACATATCTTCCTTGGCTTTGCATATCTATTTATCTTTTGCCTCCAAACTCTGCAGTGCTCTTTGCTCTATGAAGCATTTCATGTTCAAACAACACTCCCTGGTCTGCATTAAACAATTTCTCCTAACCTCTCTCAATATTAATCTCTTCCTATTCACTCTGCCAAAAACCAAATAATCTTTTTTAAACTTTATTAAATCTCCTCTTAATCCCCCCTTCTCTGGTGCAAATGATGCCAAGTATCAGAAGTCTGTACTGGCAAATCAGATATAAATGATCTTTCTCAACTCTATCTCAACAATGTATGAAATTGTAAAGTCGCAAAGCAGTAGCAGATGAGTGGCAGCACATTTCTTTTGCAATTTCCACAGCACTAATCCTTATGACTGACATTTCTAAGTTACTGTGATAAAACAGAACTATGTCCAGAAGTTGAAATCAGTCAGTGAAAATAAATCCTTATACCCATCACAACCAAAGTACAATGCGATACCCACAGTATCCTCAGAGATTGTCATGTACATTATTTGAAAATCTTCTGCCCTTCTCTCTTAACTTAGATTTAGTTCTTGATCTTAGTTAATTTTTCATTCTGTATCATTGAAAATACCACAGATTTTTTCTCATCTCCAATTCTTATCACACTGTTGCATAGGAAAAACATACAAGTCTGTGGTATGTACGCAGAAAATGTTACTGTCCATATGGCATATAAACTTTTGATATCCAGGTTATTACCAGCAATTTCATCATTATTTTGGTTATTGCTTGATCAGTTAGTCACTGCAAAACAAAACTTAAAAAACAAGAAGCTTTTTTTTCAGCAAGACATAATTTGTGTTCTTAATATTTGTGATGCTCCATTAGCAAAACTGCAAAATATTGACTTTGAAGCCTTCAAATAATTTAAAGGATCCATCATTTAAAGGATCCTCCACAGCCTGTCACACTGCTATAGTTGTGAGTTCAGCCACAGGAAACTTGGCACTGGAACTTACAGAATCAGTCTTCAGATTGCCAAAGAGACAGATATTTTCCTGTAACAGTGAAAAAGAAGACAGTTGCTTGAACACAGTGCCAACCACAGTACACTGAGTATGGTGAGATCATATTAAACTATAAAGCCAATTTGTTTAATCAACTGTTTTCATCTCAGAAGATGATGTTGGATAGATACACTTTTGCATGCTTTCTGGAAAGAGTATGGTCAAATGACCCAATTTCTTAAATTCCAGTTTTTCTTGAGAGACATGAACATTATATTGAGATACTGATAATTTAATTAGAATCAATGTATGAATGCAGTAATGCAGAATAAGTGTCTTCATGTTAAGGAGTTAAGATTGTCATATGCATCTTTAGAAGTACTCCTGTTTTAAACAATAGGAACTCCAGATAGTTAGGTACATTTTATTAAGGTTTTTCTTCACTTATATAATAAACCATATCTTCATTTGTACTGTGATAAAGGTTTATAATAATATCACCATTTGGGAATTTAGATTTTAAAATAGAGACAAAATCGATTTTGGTTTCAGTTCTGTCAAAGTGGCTCAGTTTTTAAAAAGAGATCGAGTAATCATTTGGAACAGTGAAGTAAAGACATCATTTTCATGAAAGTCTGTGATTAAAGTTAAAAACCTTCATCAGACACATGGAACATTAATTATTGAAAGTTTACAATGCTTAGTTTTACGGCCTACATGGAAACAGATGATCAGAAGCCAGGGTCAGGATTTTGACAAGAAGAAAATTTGGAGATCATTGCACATTATTTTGTAGACACTTTTAGTTGGGAAAATCAGGGCAGGACTTAATGGGAAGGTCCTGGGGAGCATTGCTGAACAAAATGTCCTTGAAGTGCAGGTTCAAAGTTCATTGAAAGTGGAATTGCAGGTAGATAGGACAGTGAAGGAGGAGTTTGGTTTGCTTGCCTTTATTGGTCAGTGCATTGATTGTAGGAGTTGGGAGGTCACGTTGCAGCTGTATGGAACATTGAAAAGGCCACTTTTAGAATACTACATGCAATTCATGTCTCCCTGCTAAAGGAAGGATGTTGTGAAACTTGAAAGGATTTAGAAAAGATTTACCAGGATGCTGTCAGGGTTGGATGGCTTGAACTATAGGGAGAGGCTGAATAGGTAGGAGCTATTGGAGGCTCCAGGGTGACCTTATAGAAGTTTATAGAATAATGAGGGGCATGGATAGGATAAAGATACAACATCTCTTCTCCAGGGTGGGAGAAGTCCAAAACTAGATGGCATAGATTTAAGGTGAGAGGAGAAAGAACTAAAAGGGACCTGAGGGATAACCTTTTCACACAGAGGTTGGTGCATGTATGGAATGAGCTGCCAGAGGAAGTGGTGGAGGTGATATAATTACAACATTTAAAAGACATCTGGATGAAACTATGAATAGGAAGGATGTAGAGGAAACAAGCCAAATGCTGGAAAATGGGACTAGATTAGGTTAGGATATCTGGTTGGCATGGATGAGTTGGACCAAAGGGTCCGTTTCCATATGTAAAGTTCTATAACTCTATGAATCTGCAACTGTAAATTTCCACATTGACAAATTTTTGTCAAAGTTCCAGGGTTAAAAACTAAAAGTAATTTCAAGCTTTCAGGACTGGACAGAAGTCTCTAGGCCTAAAAAGAGGGAGGTAAATAATAATAAATCTTGAAGTGATACTTCATTAGGATTCAGTGTTTGCAAAGTATGTTGCTGAGGAAAGGCTTGAAGATTTGTTTTTGTTGTTTCTGAACAGATCTTTTGAAATGTTTTATGTACAACATAACAGCTTTGATATTTTTCTCTCTTTTGCTGCATAAACTGGTGTTTTTTTTTTAGAACACTGGCAGCCTCTTGTGAATCCATTCAGTGTCTAATCTCCAAATTAACCAAACGGCAAAAGTAAAGTGTATACTCGATCAAGTCAGGATTCACTCCAAAACCTGACTTGTCCGCTATTATCTGATCATTACACTATAGCCATGAGAATTTACCACTCATAGTAAATCTATTTGCTAAATAATATAATGTACTCACCACCACATAGATATTTGTTAATATTAATGTCTACCACCAGTCATTTATGCAAGTAAATACTGATTTACATTTTCTGCAATGTTGATTACTGTTCAGATTCACTCCGAACTGAGATCTGATATAATAGGAGTGATTGTTTTTTTTTAAATTTCAGGCTACGCATTTGTTTAGCCTGCACTGACCCCCACCCTGCTTCTTCCCAAATGCAATCAGCTGAAGATCAACAATTATAAGCATCACAAGAGTCTATGATTGACCTATAGCAGCCTTCCATTCCCATGCTGAAGCTGCTTGGTGAACACCATAAAGCAGTAAATGAGTCAGTCTGAGTGCACTTAGCATTGGCACTGAGAGCCCACACCAATGCTAATGAGGGAGCAGGCATTTTGTGCAAGTCATAAATAGCAAAACCCTTTTTGTAAGTGTATGTATATACACTGTATTTGTTGCCCTGTAACTGAGGTGTTAGTTGATATGAATATCAGTTTTGATCTTTAGGTTCATTCTGTTTATTCAAAGGTGGAAGGCCAAGAGAGGTGTTGGGCATGGCTGCTCAAACAGGAGAGTAGGGAAGGTTAGATCTAAAGCCATGCCCCATCCTGCAGTAGCCACGATTTATAGGCAAACTGATCAAGTTGTTATAATACTTGGAATAGAGTTGAAATGGATTATATGGTCTTAACTGCATAATCGAATTCTAATTTGCATCGTTTCATGTCTCCCCACCAACCAAATCTCTTTATGGGATCTCTGGTTGCTTAAATTAAGTTTTACCCAAGAAACAGGCAAATAACTAATGCTAACTCAGAAGCAGTGACAACACATGCAGGTGTCAACACATACACAACGTAGGCTAGGGTTGGTTAGATGGCTGGTTTGTAATGTAGAGTAACACCAAAGTGTGCGTTCAATTCCTGCACTGATTGAGGTTACCTTACCCTGAAAGACAATCTTTCTCAACCTCTCCTCTCACCTGAGGTGCTGACACCCTCAGGTTAAGCCATCACTGGCTGTCTCTTTCTAATGAGTAGCCTTTTGGTCTGGTAAGGTTATGACAACTTCAACGGAGTCAAAAAGTGCGGCACTGGAAAAGCACAGCATGCCAGGCAGCATCCAAGGTGCAGGAGAGTTGATGTTTCGGGCATAATCCCTTCATCAACTGAACCAAGTTAGCTTGTTCAATGATAAGAGACACCTATGTCATGTAACAGTCCAGGACGCAATCTGTCTGTTAGCTTTTTGGGATCAAATGATGAACTGCACCCCACACAACCTAATAGCACCCGGAGCTAGCTGGCTATCAAAAATGGAACTGTCCAGTACTATGTATTAAGCAAAATTATAAAGTCTACTTCTAGGTCCAGGTGGAGCAGTATCATTCAGTTCAGCAATTTAATCATTCAGACAATATGACACCTACTAACTCCCCATTCTTTGGTAGAAACAGCAAGATGAACTTCATTCGACGCTTTACTTTGTATAGCAACACTAATTCATTGTGAATGCATCATAGATTTCAATGTACAAGTAAAATGATGTATTTCCATATTTTTACCCCAAAATTTATAACTTTGGTCTGCTTGGACTATAAGCTAATGCTTTCCTTTTCAGCCACCCCACCTATACTTGGGTTAGTAGCTAGCTTCAATTATTCACCTCGTGAATGGATGTTTTACATGCTGATACCTCAAAAAGCAAGGGCTTTACTAGGCAATCTGAGTTGAGTTACCAAGATGAACTAGAGTTTAAGACATGCCCACACATGGGGAGTAAATGATGAAGCTGGCAACCATCCTTACCCATGCTGACAGATCAGCTTTACCCTTGGTGTATGAGCTGATGCCAGTTTTCAGAGGGATTTTTCAGTTCTTCAAACACTGGTGTAAGGTCACCATCTATTTATTTGTGGAGTTGAACTAAATAACAGTCGTGACCATAGCACCATCACTTTCAATTTGCCTGATAGGGCAAGAATGCAAAGAAACATGATTGCAAAAATCTCAACCAAGAAAATTACAGGTGACAAGAAAATAAAAGGTTAGTGATAGATACTCAAGGCAGAACATGAGAATGAATTTGTCCTTCACTCAGGACTTTTTTTCAGATAAAAGAAGATCCATCAATAATATTACTTGGGATGTGCAGATCATGTGTTTTCTGCACTTGCATGTAAACCAACAAATAAAGTTCTTGTGCACATCTAGTGTATTGCAGCAGAGCAACATCAGCCTTGAATGGACATTAATCTGATAATGGGAACCCTGAATGAGGACTCAACCAGAATAGAACAAAGTACAGTGATATTATTCCCTTTGACAAGTGCATAGAGTGTGAATCCAATGTGGCTCCCCTGGATACTCTGTAAATCTATTGAACTTTCATTAAAATGTTAAAGCTCAGTGGTTCGCCATTCACATTCACTAAACAGATAAATTTCTTTCGGAAAGTAACCCTAGCTCTGCATGTATCTCAAGGAGCAGAGTACTCTCCTGATCAAATTAGGTTCAGCCAAGCAAGATGTAATGTAAAAAGCACTAGACCAATGCTGTGCCATGATAATTCGGGCAGCCTCAATGGATCAGTAGGTCTTTACCTGTCCAGCTTTTTCACATGGTTGTGTTTCTGAGATGTATGCAGCAGTGGAAGTATTACAAATCTACATTGAACTGAAAATTTTAACAAACACAATGATATTGGAATGAAAATATTTAAAATGCCATTTGGAACACAGGAGACAGTGACCATTTGAGGAAATTGAGGTATTATCTTTTCAAAGATAATACAGAAGTGAGTTGGAAAAATTATGGGTTGGGCTCCTCCTGAGAGGGTTTTGCAATGGAGGAGTGTAGTGAAGAAGGGTTCTGAGACTGGGGAGATTTTCAGGTGGTCAGCATGCTCAGAGGCAAACGATAGGGTCAACAGTAGTCAACCAAGAGTTAACAAGCAGGAGAAGCCTTCAATCCGACCAGTCTAATGCAACAACAAAGGGAATGCAAGAATGTCTTCATTTTAAGGATTTTCATTAAGGGGTCATGGTCCATGGCACAATCAGCACCTCGAAGATGATAAAACCCACCAATCCCAAGTCAGCCAGAGAAAGGCAACCAGTTACTGGCTTCTTCATGAAAGAGTGTTGCCTCTAAATAATGACAGTAGCCTCAGAAAATGGCCCTTACTTCACCTTTTTGGTGTCTCATTTGGTCAGCCACCCCAGCTAATGCTACTCTTATGGCAGGAAATTTCCCAGGCAGTGGGATTGTATCAGAAAGCCATGGAGTTAGCAAGCATTATATCTAACCCTTCTCCCTCCTGAGACTTGTGCAAAGTGGAGGGGGGGGGGGGGGGGGGGGGGGGGGAGGGTACCTGAGGCTAAAATTCTGCCAAATGTGTATCAGAAGAAAGCAAGAGAATGACATGACAGGTTTATAAAAATGAGTTTAAAAAAGCTTCCAAAAGTATAAACGCAAGAGAGTAACCAAGAGAAAGACAAACAATCCAAGGGACCCAAATAGAACTGCGTAAGAAAATAAATAGCAAACAGTTAATGCCTGGGGATACTAACAATCTATCATGTAACATCAATCAACTTTAATTTTAGCAAAAGGTTCTATAATATGAATGGTCTTAAAACCAACAATTCCTGCATTCCAGATGAATTACTATATTTCCCAGGATAATGACACGGAAAAAGGCGATTTATAAGGCAATCTTTGTAATTTGAGTAAGCAGGTGAACATCTAGGAATGTGTATTTAGGCTGCAGTATAAAACCCATTCATGAAAATTTGAAAGAGAATTTTTTGACTTGTGGCTCATTCTAACTAAACATTATGAGGAAAAAGTTATCCAAACCAAATAGAACTGGGCCAGCTGTAATCAGTCAAGCACAAATAAAGAGAAAAATAAGAATGACATCTCAGTGGTTAGCACTGCTGCCTCACAGCGCCATGGACCCGGGTTCGATTCCTGCCTCGGGTGACTGTGTGGAGTTTGCACATTCTCCCCGTGCCTGCGTGGGCTTCCTCCATCAATCCAGAGATGTGCAGGTCAGGTGAATTGGCCATGCTAAATTGCCCTTGGTGCATTCGTCAGGGGTAAATATAGGGCAGGGGAATGGGTCTGGGTTGGTTACCCTTTGGAGGGTCTGTGGGACTTGTTGGGCCAAAGGGCCTGGTTCCATACTGTAGGGAATCTAATCAGATCACTTAAGTAAACAATGATAGTAAATATAAAACATAAACCAAATCGTCTTCTACATTCATGCAAGTAGCACACACAGCAAAAAGAGAATTGGGCTTATTTGGGGCAATTAAAGATATATACAAAGTGGTCAGAATATTTAATGAGTACTTTGTATCAGTATTTACTAAGGAAAAGGATGCTATAAACATGTCAGCAGAAGCAGAGGTACATAGGAAATGGATAGAGTAAAACTTAATAGGCAGGATGCACTGAAAAGGCTGACTGTGCTCGAGCCCATAACTCAGTTTATCCAAATGAGTGGCATGCCGAGTTGCTAAGCATAGAGTTGAGATTGTGGAAGGACTGGGGAGGTGTAAGAGGGAAGGAGAAGGGCAAATATGACATCCTTATTCAAGAACAGGTGTCAGGACATTCCTAGTAACTAGTTTGACATCATTGAAGAGTAAGGTTTGTGAAACATTGATCAGGGGAAAGAAATCAACAGACACTTGGAGAGTTAAACAAAAGAGCCAGCCCAGTTTTTTAAGAGACAAACTATGCTTAACAAATCTAATTGGATTTTTTTGATTAGGTTTCAGAAGACATTGATGAAAGGAATGTGCAGGATGTTGTGTAGATGGGTCTTACAAAAGTATTTGATGAAGTACCGTGTTAATATTAACTGTGGAGTTCCCTGCCCAGTGAAGCAGGCTCTCATTCCTGATGAAGGGCTTTTGCCCGAAACATCGATTCTCCTGCCCCTTAGATGCTGGCTGACTGCTGTGTTTTCCCAGCACCATACGCTCGACAGTTGAGGCTACCTTGCTCAATATTTGTAAGCAAAGATAGATACATTTTTGAAAAGTAAAAGGAAGTAAGGGTTACGGTGAGTAGGCAGGTAAGTGAAGCTGACTCCATGAAAATATCAGCCATGATCGTATCAAATGGCAGAGCAGGCTCACTGGGTCAGATGGCTTAATCATGCTCCTATTTCTTATGTTCTTATGTTCCTAGCAAACTTGAGAGACTCATGGAATAGGAGGGCAAGTATCAGCTCAGATACAAAAAGAATGTCTGAAGAACAGTCAGTACTGAGCTGTGGCAAATCCGGATTTTTTCAAACTGCAGTATGTTAAATAGAGTCATAGAGACGTACAACATAGAAACAGACCCTTCAGTTCAACTCATCCATGCTGACCAGAAATCCTAACCAAATCTAGTCCGACCTGCCAGCACCCAGTCCATATCCCTCCAAACACTTCGTATTCATATACCAATCCAGATGCCTTTTAAATGTTGTAATTGTACTAGCCTCCACCACTTCCTCTGGCAGCTCATTGCATACACATATCACTCTCTGCATGAAAAAGTTTTCCCATAGGTCTCTTTTATATCTTTCCCCTCTCACCCTAAACCTATGCCCTATAGTTCCAGACTCCCCAATCTCAGAAAAGGATCTTATCTTTTTACCCTATTCATGCCCCTCATGATTTTACAAAACCTGTGAGGTCACCCCTCAGCCTCCAAAGCTCCAGAGAAAACAGCCCTAGCCTATTCAACTTCTCCCTATAGCTCAAATCCTCCAACCTTGACAACATTCTTGTAAATCTTTTCTGAACCCTTTTAAGTTTCACAACATCCTTCCGATAGGAAGGAGACCAGAATTGCATGCAATATTCCAACAGTGGTCTGTACAACCACAATATGACCTCAACTCCTGTACTCAATACTCTGACTAAAGAATGCTAAGTCAATTGTCAGTCCACTTTTTTTTTGATACATGTGCAATAAATTATTTATTGGAACGCAGAATGAAATTTCAAAATTGATCAATGTCACTAAACCTTGATGAGTGAGAAACAATGGGAACAATACCAATTAAATGCAACAGCGCACAAATATTCCAGTAGAATGGATACCAAGGTTAGACAGAATTTAATAATGGGAACTGTGAATGAAACAACTAGATCCTAAATTGGAAAGACATCAGAGTTCATATTCTGCAAAGATAAAATCAAGTTGGAAAAAGGGCTTCCTTCATCTAAAATTATTTTCTGCTCTCCTTGGAGGCTCACCTACTCAACTGTTTATGTGGAAGTAGTATTAAAATATTCTAAAAAATTCTGCCTTTATTTTTGATTTGAAAAAAAAAGCCTCGGGAGATTAATTGATTTTTTTCTATTTGCCAAAGGATATGAACTCTAGACGAGACAGCCTCCTACCTCTTACAATGAGCCAAGAAATAGCGAATTATCTAAATTTTATTCTGGAGGTGTCTGAAGATTTATGCCCTACCAAAGAAAACCAACTGAGCTGTGTGGGGAACTGCAAGATAATCAACACTTATAATCTGTAATTTCACTGCATTACCTGTCGACATGCAGGCGACAGGGTCTGTTAGTTTTTATGCTGCTGTTTTCTTTTCCAGCCACCTATCCTTTTTCAAAGTTCTTCAGAAAAGATTATTTTTGAAGATTTGTAAGCAGTACAACTAACATTTGATGGCATCTCACTTTGCACTTCATAAGCAGTAATTTAGCACAATTGCAGGTCTGATATCTGCACTCTAACTGAATGCTAGCTGTATGAACATAGTCACTTTGAGAAAGAGGGGAGGAGGTAACAATCTAACATCCGTTTGCTGCAGCATTTCCAATAGTAAAACATCAAGCCAGTAGAATTCGGCCATGTCACTACCAGGCACACAACACCAAACACCACTCAACTGCAAAACAGAACAAGTAGTTTACAGTAAACTATTAACAGAAATAAAACATTACAACAGGCATAAAATCTTTTAAGAAAATTGAACAAGATTATTTATTAATGTGAAGCAAATACAAGCCAGCTCTTCAGCAACATTCTGCCAATAAAACAACTCAATAAATTTACCCTTGTGAAAACACCATCTCGGAAGTCATACCTGCCCCACCTGTGAATGTGTTGTTACCTTGCTCAACAATGTCCTGCTTTAAGTCAATAAGCAAAGCAAGTACCTTTAACATCTTGAAAACAAAATCCATATTTTCTTCATTCACCCTTTAGCATAATTATACACATCAAGTTTTTATGCATTTAGTTGTGATGTTCCAGCTGTTAAACTCAATTAAACGCAGAAAGGGGATATTTTAAGTGTTGCAGTCAGATGACCAGATAATTATAACACCTTTGAAATATAATTGTAGTAATAAACCTGTCTACAAGTGTTGTTAATGAAATGGACATGTACTTATTTATAATTAACCATTTATAGATAGTTTAATTATCATGTTCAGGCAGAAATGCTGAGTGCAAGACCTTTCTTGACCACCTAAGGTCCGCACCATCAAGACATCACTCCACACAACATCAAGTCACAGTACATGCAGCAAAAGCAATAAATTATAAGATCTCAGTGAAAGTATTGAAGACTTGTTATCAAGAGCTGGCTGCATCCCTGTGTACAAATTCAAAATGGCATAGACTGGACAATATGAAAAATTGCACAGTACTATCTGCAAAAACCTGAGGAGGTTCACTTGCAGTCATGTTTAAAGTAAATTTCCAGCATTTTAAGTAGCATTGGAATTAAAATTTATGCCACACAAGTGCCAGGCAATGACCATCTCCAACCATTGCCTCTTAATATTCAGCAGGATTATCATCATTACCAACCATCACCACAAACCCCACTATCAACTCCCACAGGGCTACCACTGACCAAAACTGAATTGGACCTGCCACATGAATAAAAGAAAAACACTGAAGATATGAAAAAATCATATTGCACTTGAAACATTAACTTTGTTTCTCTTTCCACTGATACAGCCAGACCTGCTGAATTTCTCCAGCACATATATATTGCTACAATAGCAGGTGAGGGGCTAGGAATCCTGCTATGAGTAACTCACCCACTGCCTCCCCAAAGTCTGTCCACCATCAATAATGCACACGTCAGGAGTGTGATAGAATGCTGATTGATTGATTGGTTGATTGCTTTCACATGTACTGAGTTAGAGTGAAATGTTGTTTTGAATGCTGTACAGGCAGATTGTACCATACAAGTACATCAGGATAGTAGAAGAGTGCAGAATAAAGAGAGAGAGAGAAAAATCAGAACTAACATTTAAGAGGTCCACTCAAAAGTCTGATAACAGCAGGGAAGAAGCTGATCTTCAATCTATTCGTACATGTATTCAAACTGTTATAACTTCTGTCTCACAGTAGAGGGTGGAAGAGAGCATAACTGGGGTGGGAGGGATCCCTGATTATGTTGGTTGTTTTTTCCTGAGGCAGCAAGAAGTATAGATGGAGTCAATGGATGGATGCTCCACACTTTCTTGGGGAGTGCAGCTTCAACAGCACTCAAGAAGGTTCTCACTATCTGGGACAAAGTAACACTTGATTGGCACCATGTTCATAAAAATTCTCCTCTTAACCTTCTCTTCCCCAAGGAAAACTGTCCAAGCATTTGTAAGCTATTTTCATAATTGAAATTTCTCATCTCTGGAGCCAAGACCTTTCAATAATTAGCAACTTAACCATATTCCCATGGCACTTAACAGATTATTACAACTAAATTCTCTACAGATGGTGCAGTCGTGGTAGACCACATGGCCATCTTCTGTACATTCTTTAATGCCATCATGTTCTGAAGTGTGATGTTCAGAAGAGGTCCAGTACTCCAGGTGAGGCCAATCTAATTGATTTTATATGTTTCACATGCCTAGTTTCCCCTTGTACTCTGTGTTCCTATCAACAAGGACCAGAATACTGTATGCTTCATTTGCTGCCTTTTATTCTATGGCCTCTAACTTTTCTCACAAGTCTGTTGTGGTACTTTATCAAGTACCTTTTGGAAATCCATGCACATCACATCAATGGCATCAATATGAACACAACACTCTCCATTTCCTCTTCAAAAAACTCGTGCAAGTTAATGCAACATAGTTTTCCCTTCTGACATCCATACTGGCTGTCCTTAATTAACTTGCATTTGTCCATATTGTTATTAATTTTATGACCAAATTATTGTTTCCCCACAACCAAAATTAAACTGATTGGTCTATAATATCTAGGTTTATTTTTACACCTCTCCTTGAGCATTTACAATTTTCCAGTCCTCTGGCACCACCACTGAATCTAAGGAAGATTGAAATATTATAGCAGTTGTCTATAGTTTCTACTCTCACCTCCCTCAGTATTTTTTGATGCATCTCATCCAATCGTACTATCATATCAACATTAAATTTTAAGTTAAGAAAAGAAAGAATTGCAGATTCTGTAAATCAGAAACAAAAAACAGAAATTGCTGGGAAAGCTCAGCAGGTATGGCAGCAGCTGTAGAGAGAAAGCAGAGTTAACATTTTGAGTCGGGTTCTGAGGAAGGGTCCCTCAACCTGAAACATTAACTCTGATTTCTCTGCACAGATGCTGCCAGACCTGCTCAGCTTTCCCAGCAATTTCTGTTTTTGTTAAGTTTTGAGTTTATACTTTATTTTTTTTAAAACAAATCTTCAACAATAATTAAAATTCTGAAATAATGAGATACCACATTTTGTGAAAGGTTGATTGGCATTAACATGTCATCAGAAATGAGTTCAGGAGAGCCATTCTGTAATTATAGGGGCTTCACGTGTTTCCACGAATTTAAAATGCCAGATATTGTGGCTCGGGCATCAAAATAGCACATCTTGGACAACACCTTCACGATTTCCACATTTATCTGGGTTTGTACAGTTAGTGGACGTGCCTGTACAGTTTACACTATAACACTGGTGAATGCTGTTAGCTTCAATGTTATTTGTGAAGCAAATTCAGACCAACATTTTTTTCACGTTGCTTTCCTGCTCACAATTGTTTATATTGAAAATATTAAATATAATGTTCCATTTGTCACTTTCAGAAAACATTGTACCATCCATGTTTTGAGGAATGAAATAATCACATCTAATTTTGCCGAAAAGAAAGACAACTTGAATTTATATAGCATCAGATGATTCTGCTGAATGTTCTTCAATTCAACAGAATTTAAGAATTTCTGCTGTTATGATGACAAGTGCAGGCAATTGTGCCATGAAGGCAATTGCACACTTATTTGACTGCATTGACTGTCTAATTGAGAGAGATTTAATGATCAGGCTACCAAGTGTCCACAAAATTCTTCTTTGATCAGTGCTAAAGGATGTCCAATGCTGTCAGTTAACATCTGATCCAAAATGATATAACAGTTCCTTAGTATATCTTTGAAATGGCAGACTAGATTGTGTGATAAACACATGTTGAAAATGTTCTTAGAAGGGTATGGACTGAGACCCAAACATTGCACTGACTTCAGCTTTCAATACTAATCACTAACAATTTCAATTTTATGTTTACTTTGCAAAGCCAATATTAAATGATAACACTTCAATAACCTTAGTCTGCCTTCAGGAATAGAAACAATTTCCCAAACCCATCAATAATCTATTCTGTCTGGTTACGTAAACATAACCATTCAAATATTTGTCTTGCAACTTCTCATGTTCCACCTTTCCTAAACTTGATCAAAGAAAGTTCTGTTGTCCATATTTTAACACACATCAAGTCCCATTCACTCATCACCTGTGAACTGACCGACCATGACTGGCTCCCAACACACGAGCATCTTAAATTTAAACTTAACTTTCTCATATTTCTGTTTAAAACTTTTTCATAACTTTGTCCTTCTACCTCTACTACTACCCTGATCACCTTATTTTGAGGGTTCCCCAACTCCTTTACCCTTTTGTTGGCAGTGTGATTTCAACTAACCAAGTCCTATGTTCTGGACTACCCCACGTAAATCTCATTACGTCAGCTTATTTCTTTTCTCCATTTCCCTTAAATTGCATCTCTTTGACCAAACCTTTGTTTAACAATCTTATTATTTCCTTGGGATGGCTCACACTTTTCTGTGATGTTTCTGTCAAATATCTAATGATCTTTCAGGTATTAAAGATGTCATACAACGATGAAGCTTTGTTGTTGGTATTATTTTATTTCATCATAACACCTCAGTATAAGTAAATGTTACATATTTAGTAACATCACAAGAAGCATCTTGGAGATGCCTTGATGCAGGTTTCTCCTGGGTTAGTTAGTGCTCCATATTCCACCTTCAAACGTTAGAAGTCACAAAAGGTGTACACGAAATAATATTATTATTATGAATTATGATTCAGAAAAAAGAATTTATCATCTGTATGGTTAAGAGGTTTGTGTTTAGTTTGCATCTCTAATGTATCATGTTTTGGAAGGGTTTGGGAAAATTTAGACATATGATACAAACCTTCAATATGTATTACACATTTGCATCTGATTGATATAATCACTATATATTATGCTACCCTGCTGGTTAGCTGAAATAGTTCATCGGCTAAGAGTGAACAAATCATTACTCGGGTGGTCAAAGCCCAACAAACAACATAAATCATAGCTTCTAACTTTCTCAAAACCAACAATGGTCCAAATGGATTTTTATAATACTACAAATAGTTATGCTCACAAAGGTCATTCTGCAGAGTCAACATATTGATTAGATAATTAATACAGTAAATGATATATTAAAAATTCAAATATATTTATTCATTAGGCAAACTTTAATATGCCAGAAATGTCTGCCATGAACTTCCGTTTTAAAGGTGTTCATTTTACAAAAAATCCTATGTTTGATTCCTCTAACCTGTCCTGAGCACGTTATTGTTCATTAAATGGAGAGAGACTCAATAACATTGGGGATTCCAGTCTTGAGAAGAATCTGTATTACTGTATTTGAAGGCATCTGCAAATGGGTCTAATACTAGACAGTGGAGTCAAGGTTTACAATTGAGCCGTTTACAAATGGCCAAACCTGCTGTCAGTCATGACATATGTCCTCCTTTAAAACACAATATAAATATTTTTGGTGAGATACACTTGTATTTATATAACTCTTTTACTGTCATAAAACAACTTATAACATTCCACTGTTGCATTAAAAAGCAAAATTGAATCCTGAACAACAAATTAATATTAAGACAAATGGTCAAAGCTTTATCCAAAGAGTAGGCTTCAAAGAGGAAAGAGCATAGAAGAATGACGAGTTATGGAGGGATTGAACAGTTTAGAGCCTAAGTCACAGACAACATGACCACCAATGGTAGAGCCATTAAAAGCAGAGATGCTCAAGACACTACAATTATATGATTTCAGATATCATGTAGGGTTATAATGTTGGAGAATCAAGGAGAGGATTGTGAAAGGCCAGGGATGGATTTGAAAACAAGGATAAGAAGTTAAGATTTGAGGCAATACTGAATCAGGAACCAATAGATGAATGGGACTTGTCTTGAGCAAGAATATGGCTGGCTGGTAGGATCTGAGAAGATGATCAAGAGCAAATTGGAATTGTTACATTAAAGACAACAAATTGGCACTGATGAAGATTCCTGTGGCACATTATCTATGACAGGGTTAAGTTCACTGAATATAAGGGGGGGGGGGGGGGAGTAAAATAGGTGGTCTTCATATTAGTATGTTGTAAAGAACACATTGTGTTTTGGGGGTACTGTAGAATAGAAATGCAAAAAGGTATTGCTTGAAATCAAAGAAACTGTGTCAGAAAATGTTTGCAATTTTCAAAACAAATCATTAGAATACACTGTGAGTGTACCTACAATGCTGCCTTATTCAAACAGTGAAGGAGCACTGCAGAGAGAATGACACTGCCTGTATGCGTTGAAGGCAATTTTGTCCAGGGACAGACTTTGGATCGGCTTTTCAATTGGGACCAGTTGTTGGCATGATAACAACTACTTACTTGGTTCCTGGTTGGGTGGTGGTAGTTTTGGGTGCAGACCATACAGTATCAACATTCAGCCCGCCAAAAGAAAGCATCCTTCTCTCTCTGTTCTTTCTGTGCGGAAAAGTAAAAGAAACCCCAAAGTAATTACTCTCCCTTACCTTTGTCTGTAAGTTGTTCTCTGCAAATGCCTTGTTGAAAGAAAAAGGAGAAAAGCCATCATCAGAGGCAAGGAAATGGCACATGAATGAAAGACTGAGAATTAGTGTATCCACAACCTGGTGCCAGAATCAAAGAATTGGAAGGAAAAGGAAAGCTGACCAAGACAGCTGCCAGAATTGTGCTTCATTGACCCTTTTATTTCTCTTATTGGCTTTGTCTTGTCTCATTGCCTGTCAGTTTATATGTGTATGGGAATTTTACATAGGGGTAGAATTTAAGTTTTAGAGTTTTGGTTTAGCAATTCAACTTGTCATTTTCATGGAACTGATTAAAGGATAGTTTGGAAGTCTTTTTTGTTGCTAGAAACATAAAACCCAGTGTAAATATTATTTTACACTGAATTAAAGACGTACTAGAATTGGAGGCAGTCCACAGAATATTCACTAGGTTGATCCTGGTTATGCAGGGATTTTCTTGTGAGGAGAATTGGAGAAGGTTTGGCCTGTATAATGGAGTCTATAAGAATGAGAGGTAATCTTATTGAAAGAAATATAATTCTTGCAGGAGGTGGGGAATTGACAGGAAAGATATGGAGATATTGTTTCCCCTAGTGGGAAGGTTGCCCAGTGAGGACAGAAATGAGAAGGAATTTGTTCTCTCAGAGAGGAATGAATATGTGGAATCCTTTCATGTAATGGTTGTTCAGGCTGTGTTGTTAGGTATACACAGGATAGAGATAGATTTTTGATCAGTAACACAATCAAGGGATATAGGGAAAAGGTAGGACAATGGAGCTGAAGATTATCGGATTGGCCATGATTGGATGGTGTGGAATAGCCTGTGTGTTCTCCTATCTCTTATAATCTTTTAGACAGATTGGAAAAATTGGGTAATTAGATAAGATTACTTACAGTGTGGAAACAGGCCCTACGGCCCAACAATTCCACACCGGCCCGTCGAAGCGCAACCAACCCAATTCAGTTGGACTGAATTAATAAACTTCATCACATTACATTGACTGCTCTCAGTTGCACACCTAATATTCCTTGACCAGCTCAGGAATCTGTTGACTCAACGTTCAGAATTCAGCATGTTTTAGATTCTGGTGATTTCAGCTACTTGTGGTTCTTGCTGTCTGGTTATCTTAGATTAGATTAGATTACTTACAGTGTGGAAACAGGCCCTTCGGCCCAACAAGTCCACACCGGCCCGCCGAAGCTCAACCCACCCATACCCCTACATTTACCCCTTACCTAACACTACTGGCAATTTAGCATGACCAATTTACCTGACCCACACATCTTTGGACTGTGGGAGGAAACCAGAGCATCCGGAGGAAACCCACGCAGACACGGGGAGAACGTGCAAAATCCACACACAGTCAGTCGCCTGAGGCGGGAATTGAACCCGGGTCTCTGGCATGTGAGGCAGCACTGCTAACCACTGTGCCACTGTGCCACCTACAAGTTAATGTGGTAATTTAATCAAATTTTCGTGCAGTTGATTTTCAGCATACCATTCCAGTGATTGTGATGACAGACAGGTGATCAGTAGTTCAACTCAGGGTCAAATCTAGTTCTATGTTTCCAAACATTCTGGCTCAGTAGGAGGCAGTTGAAAGGGAGCTGGGCAACTGAATTTGTACCTGGAACCAATATATCCCTCTAGTCTTCCTAAAGTTTTATTGGAAGAAAATTCTGCTCGTCTGATCAGATATCTTTTGTTTCAATATAAGCCTTTTGTTCAGAGATCAATCTCCCCCAAAACAGATATTGCTGGAACAACTATTGTTTTTTTTTTACCCTGAGTCACCCAGATTCTATTAATATACATGGCTCATCTTAAGGTCAATGCTTTGATTCTCTGCAGTATTCTCTCCAGTGCTCTCTAGCCCCATTCGCCAACCCAATTTCCTTTGCTGTGGTTCACTCTTTGGCCCCCACTCAGCTTGTTTCTTGGACTCAGAATAAAACTACAATAAGTATGCCACAGGAGAGCAGTAAAGTATATTTAATGATATTTTGGCTAGAGATGAAAAAAATAATTTTCACACAACACCAAACACGGAGGCAAAAGTAAAACAAGATGCCAAGAAAATCACATGAATGCTCAAAATTATGAAATTAAACAGAAAATGTGGAAATTGTGCAGCAACTTCGATTGTACTTGAGGAAGGAAAGACAGGTTAATAGCAATCAAATAGGTTCACAATTCAGATAATGATCAGAATGCAGCTTTTCAGAAATAGCCTGTTGAGGGCATACAGTTCTACTCCCTGATTACAATGTTATAGAATGGTCTAGCTGGAAGTCAGGCACAAGCAAGCAGATCCCCAGAGAGATGAGACGTGTTTTAGAAAGATATCAAGCTAGAATTTTATTCACCTTCCTTTTATCAGTATAAAATAGGTCAGCGCTTTGAAGAAAATATTTTCCTTTAGGATTCTTTTCAACTTTGAGGACAGACATTGAAGATGGTTAGGAGGGTGATAGTGCTAGTTTCACGCTTTACATCAAGGAAAAAAATATGATGGAAACAATCTTTTGATTTTGCAATTCTTTATTTTTCTTAATGGAGAAAATACTAAGTAAGAAATTACCATCCATATTAAAATAAAACAGGAAACAAGCAGATTGATCTGAAGAAATTGAGTTGGCCCATGTTGATTTGACCTTTTTAAACTGTTGAAAGCAAGACTATGTTTCTTAGCTGCTGTCATAAGCTTTTGGAGGCTTTTCTCATGCCCATTTTTCGTTCTTCCAAGGATGACAATGTCATCTAAGATACAGAGGGGGCCTGGTAGATTCTCAATGAGACAATCTATCCAAAGTTACCCTGCCTGATGGATAGTCCCATGGATAGAATGTCAGTCTCATTAAGAGCAAATCTTGGCTGCACAACACTGTGCCAGTTTCCTGAATTAATCCTGTGTAAGATAATGATTGTATGAAAGATGATACTTGCAACATTATCAATTGTGGCATGTTGTTCATTCCTTTTATGGATATATCACTTGGATGGAGAAATGGCATCAGCTTTTCTCACAGCAACCATCTGGTAGATCACATTGACCAGATCTACTGCCTGAGTTGCGTTGGTAAGCTTTGCATATACATCTTGGACTGGTGTGCTATGGATGGTAGTTTGAAATATGTTTGATTTTGGTACTTGGTTGACTCTTCTTCATATACTGCTGTGAAGCATCGTGTTACACTTTGTATTTCTCTGGGCAATTAGACTTCTTGCACATTTTAGCTCAATGTCCCCTTCCTTTACTAACTTCTAAGCTCTTTATATACCAATATAAAAGTCTGAATTGCTGTGTAATGCTTTGTATTTATGCTTTTGTTGTTGGCTCTTTTGTTTTTGTTTACACCATGTGTGATGTTTACACCAAACAGAAGTTGTGATGATGTTATACGTGCCCTTTTTTGTGGCTTTCGTATCATTTCTTCCAAAATATTGCAAGTGACAGAGGAAGGACTGAGCAATGCAAAGCGCAGTTATTCCTGTGTCTCTGCCTGTGCCCTGAGGATGCTGATAAAGTGGAGTCACTCTCTGCTGTCTACAGGAGTCCTAGTGACCAGCAAACAGCAAATACGCTGGCAAGGCCATGCATTGGAACACTAGGTCATCAGAGAAGCTGGAAACGCCTACTCCTGAACAGAGGTAAGGAACTGACAAATACTGGTGCTGAAAATGAAGGCTCTACACTCTGAACAAATCAGGTCAGATCACTTTGATCCTGGATGGTTGCTCGTAAACTTCAGTTCTGACTTATTAGTGAGAGTTATGTAAAATCCTCATAACTGTCTGCTGATATTATCTTTTAGTGCCAATTAGCTGCAACCATGGTTTGATTTCTGGGTAAAAAACTAGTTCCAACATGATATGAGCTGAGTGTTCCCTTTAAGTTAGCCCTTATGAGATGTACCACAAAGACCAGATTCTAGTTTTGTTAATAAACTTTAAGGCATCTACACATTTACAACAAGACCTTAGACTTTTTTTATCACTCATTTGCGGGACATGGGCATCACTGGCTGGGCCAGTATTTAGTGCCCATCCTAATTGCCCTTGATAATGAAGTGCCTTCTTGAACAGGAGCAGTCCACCTGCTGTGGGTTGACCGACAATGCCATTACAGAGAGAATTCCATGATGTTGAGTGAGAAGCAATGAAGGAATGGCAATATAATTCCAAGTCAGCATGATGAGTGGCTTGGAGGGGATCTTGAAGGAGGTGGTGTTCCCTTGTATCTGCTGCCTTTGCCCTTCAAGATGGAAGTGGTTGTGGGTTTGGAAGCTGCTGGCAGGTGAATTTCTACAGTGTATCTTGTTGATAGTACACATTGCTGCTCCTGAACGTATGTGGTGCAGCGAGTGGATGCTTGTGGACATGGCATCAATAAGCGGGCCGCTTTGGCCCAGACTGTATCAAGTTCCTTGAGTGTTGTTAGTCCTGCAGTCATCCAGGAAGTGGGGAGTATTCTATCACACTGCTGACTTGTACCTTGTGGATGATGAGGACTCAGGACGTGAGTTACTTGCTGCATTCCTTGCTTCTGACCTGTCCTTGTAGCCACTGTGTTTATGTGGCAAGTCCAGCTGAGTTTCTTGTCAATGGTAACTCCCCAGCATGTTGATAGTGGGGTATTTATTGATGGTAATGCTATTGAAAATCAAGGGGCAGTGGTTAGAGTGTTGCCTATTGGAGATGGTCATTGCCGGATTGGTGTGGAGCGGATGTTATTGCCTCATGTGAACCCAAGACTGGATATTGTCCAGATTTTGTTGCATTTGAACATTGGCTGCTTCAGTATGTGAGGTGCTAAACATTGTGCAATCATCAGTGACCAGCCTCATGACAACCTTAGGATGGAGGGATGGTCATTGATGAAGTGGCTGAAGATGGTTGTGCCTAGGACACTACCCTGAGGAACTCCTGCAGAGATGTTTTCGGAGTTGAGATGACGAATATCCAAAAATCACAACCATATTCTTATATGACTCCAACCAGCACAGAGTTTAGCTCTTTAATGCCTCAATCGGTTGAATACAACCTTGATGTCACTCTCACGTCACCTCACCTCTGGAATTCAGCTCTTTTAAACAAGGCTATAATGAGATCAGGAGCCGAGTGGCCCTTGCGGAACATAAATTGTGCATCACTGAGTAGCTTATTGCTGAGTAGGTGCTGCTTAATAGCATTAATAACGATACTGTCATCACATTACTGATGATCGAGAGTAGACTGATGGAGCCGTATTTCCCAGGTTGGATTTATCCTGCTTTTTGTGTACCGGACCTACCTGGGCAAGCTTCCACGTTGTCAGCTCAGTGTTGTAACTGTACTGGGACAGATAGAACATAGAACATAGAACATTTCAGCGCAGTACAGGGCCTTCGGCCCTCGATATTGCACCCACCTATGAAACCAATCTGAAGCTCATCTAATCTACACTATTCCATTTTCATCCATATGTTTATCCAAAGACTATTTAAATGCCCTTAAAGTTAGCGAGTCTACTATTATTGCAGGCAGTGCATTCCCACCCCTACTACTCTCTGAGTAAAGAAACTACCTCTGATATCTGTCCTATATCTATTACCCCTCAACTTAAAGCTACGCCCCCTCACGCAAGCCATCACCATTCGAGAAAAAGGCTCTCACCATCCACCCTATCTAACCCTCTGATTATCTTCTGTGTCTCAATTAAGTCATCTCTCAACATTCTTCTCTCCAACAAAACAGAATCAAGTCCCTCACCCTTTCCTCGTAAGACCTTCCCTCCATATCAGGCAACATGCTAGTAAATCTCCTCTGAATCCTTTCCAAAGCTTTCACGTCCTCCCTATAATGCGGAGACCAGAACTGTATGCAATACTCCAACTACGGTACACTAGAATTTTGTACAGCTGCAGCATGACCTCATGGCTCTGAAACTCAATCCTGTACTAATAAAAGCTAACACACCAAATGGCTTCTTAACAACCCTAACAACCCGGGTGGCAAATATCAGGGATCTATGTACATGTACTCTGAGATCCCTCTGCTCATCTATACTACCAAGAATCTTACCACTCGCCCAGTACTCTGCATTCCTGTTGTTCCTTCTAAAGTGAATCACTTCACACTTTTCCACATTAAATTCCATTTGCCACATCTCAGCCCAGTTCTGCAACTTATCTATGTCCCTCTGTAATCGGCAAAATCCATCTACATTTTCCACAACTGTACAGACCTTGATGTCATCCAAAAATTTACTAAATCATCCTTCTGCGCCCTCATCCAGGTCAGTAGCTTCGCTAAAGGTGCAGCAAGTCTGGCGCACATGTTTTCAGTATTATTGTCGGAATATTGTCAGGGTCCATAGCTTTTGTAGCATCCTGTACTTCCAATCATTTCTTGATGTCATGTGGACTGAATCAAATTGACTGAAGACTGGTATCCGTGATGCCAAGGGCTGTCAATCTCACCTCACATCTGGAATTCAGCTCTTTTGTCCATGTTTGAATCAAGGCTGTAATGAGGTCAGGAGCTGACTGGCCCCAATGGCTCAACCACTGGAGGATGCAAGTCTGCATTCTGCATTTACTGACTACACATAACAAAGATATAGTGACTGTGAACAATCTATTACTATTACTGAAGATGAAGTGGATAACCTTATGTTATTACCATCTAACTATCTTAAAGCTACATTGCCTGTCTGGTCTGGGACCTATGCAACAATTTGTAGTCTTAAGCTTTTAATGTTAGTTTACTATTTGTTCATAAGCATTATATTCAACAATTAAACTTGTAATACTCAAGATACAAATCCATGCCACAAAATCTGTATGAGAGATCAGGTGTTATGCATTTGTTCGTTTGTTATCATTTCTGTCTACATTATAATGTAGCAGTCATCCCAACGTCTGCATCGTCAAGATAAGCACAGATCAATGAGTATTGAATCCATGCAGCCCACACTTCCAATGAAACCTATGCTCCTACCCACTGCTACAACTAAAACCTTGAATGATTCCTAAGGTCTTGGTTCATGCCCCCCACACAGAACACTGTTCAAGTAATTGGGTGAATGAATGCTTCCTGGCATCAGTTCTTCAGATAATTTTCTCTTTTATTTTGTATGTTATACATTTCTTCAAAGGTCATTTACCTCTTTTCATGGTTGCAGATTCTGGATGTTTATCACATTCCATCATAAGTCAATCCTCTGATATTACAATGCTGCTTTTCTCTCCATTACTTTCAGAACTTGGATCTTTATATAGAATTGAATATAAATCTTTACCAGAGCATTGGACACCATGATCCCCTCACACTTGTTAACTATTGATCCCGAAATAAAGCCAAGCTTCAGTTTTGCTTTCTCTACTGAGTCTCTGAAATGACTGGAAATGATCCGTGTTAACAAAACAAAAGTGGAAACAAATAAACCATGTTCCTCTGGGATGCTCCTCTGCTATTCAATAAGATCATTTCTAATATTTTACCACAATTCTACTTTACTATCCTATCCCAATATTCTTTGCTTCCTTAGTATCTGACAATTTAGTATTGAACATTTGAGTAATTGATCATCCCTATCCTTTTTAGTCAAAAACATTCCAATCATTCACAATCCTCAGTGAAAAAATTACTTCACATCTTAGTCCTAATGTTTACCCTGAGCCTGTATAAGACTTAATTCTAAACTCTCCAATCAGTGAACTTCTTTACAATATCTAAACTGACAGGGACCCTCAGACTTCAATAAGGTTAAAACTCATTCTTCTGACCTCCAGCAGACATAGACCCATTCTACTGAATCACTCTGTACAAGATAAAACTTTCCTCCCAGGATACAATCTGTTTGAATCAAGCATCATTCCTTTATTTCTTTAAGAGTTCACTGAAGTTATTTTGAAATCATTAAATAAATTGTTTTATTTTAGTCAGATTTACGTGTTTATTCTGATATGACTGTGTTATCTGTTAACTTCCATTTAAGAGTTATTTCCATTAGTTTGTACTTTGGCAAAGTATATTTTAGTGGCATTCACTGTGGCCAGTTTGACTTGTCCCTGTTGATTTTCCTCCATTCACCAGTTTATTAATAATGTAACTGGCCTCTTTCATGCCCGTCTTGTGGAATCTAGCATCGGGGAGGGGACATACTCACAACTGCCAACAGATAATACAGCATGTCCAATTAATGGCTCCTGCTCACCTCGCTGTCTGTGAGAGCTGAAGCTTCCTGCTCTCTGTGCTTCTTACTCACTCAGTAGGGACACTTCACCAACTCTCCTGCTACTGCGTTGCCACTAACTGCTCTTCCATCCATTCTCACCATACTCAACTCTCCTTTTGTGACCTCAGGTCCATAGCATGACACATATTACAATCTAAGATTGGTGTTCAATCTCCTCCATTATTACTGAGGACAAGGCCCAGAAAGCGAAGCTGACACCTGTTTTGGTGATAGGAAGCTGGAGACACTACTGGATGATGTGGAGGAAATGCTACCAGATATAGCCAGTCTGGGCAGAGATAGCAGCTGGATCAGTGTATATTCCAGGGTGATATACAAGCAGGGCAGGGAGATGGTCTTCTGCTCTTCTGAACACCGCAGCACTGAGTGCCATTATTTTCGATCTGCTATCTCACATTCATGGAGCCACCACTCACTCTAATGATGCCACGAAAAACACCTCTCACCAAGACAAATGGACTACAGTGGTCACGATTAATATAGCTTGTGCAATCAATGGTTCCTGCTCACTTCGCTGTCCCACAGAGCAAAACCTTCCTGTCCTCTGTGCTTCTTACTCACTTAGTCGGGACACTTCACATCTCTCCTGCTAGTGCGTTGCCACTAAGTGCTCTTCCATCCACTCCCATCATACTCAACACTCCTTTTGTCTCATTGCAGAGCAAAATGTGACATAATCAGGTCCAGGTAGCTGAGACTGGTGGTGTGCTGGTGGGCATAAAGCTCCTCACACCATGTGAGGAGAAAATGCTGATTTGACAAGGAGGATGTGGGGATGAAGAGACTTCCATGGGTAACCAACCTAGTCAGAGTCATTACGCTGTGCTGTGTTCTCTCCGATTAATGTTAGTGCTCACTCATTTGTATCCTGCACAAGCTTTTAGCACTTTTCAACAATTAATTCCCACTCTCCCCACTAATAGGACCCTGTTAACCTCCAGAAAGAGGCCATTCTAAAAAGGAAGGCATTTAACCCTCAGAGGATAGACAACTAAGACTACTGCCTGCAATATGAGCCCCCCCCCCCCCCCCCCCCAGCCCTTCGTGGATCCATTTTTAAAGTTTGCAGCATACATCAATGATGTGATGCAGCATACATCAATGATGTGATGCATCCTTTCTGGGTTACATTGCAAGACGCTGCTGGAGCAGTCCAAGCATCAAAATCTCATCCTAAAAGCATCTGGTCTGTTCCTCCGTGGCTCTGATGGAAATAATGGCAAGTTTGTATCTCTGTTCTGCAGTCTGAAGGTTTAACAAAGAAATAATGGTCCCTGTTTGGAGGGAGTAGCCCTTGACTGTCAGCATCTGTCCCTGTAAAGCCTAAGGTCACTGGAAAGATACAGGAACCTATGAGTTCTCCAGTATATACATGTCATGGCAGGTCCCAGAGTATCTGCTGCACACCTCCAAATCTGGCATCAATAGCCACTCATCAATCGATACATTGTGCATTCAGATGAGTGGAAATCGTTTCTGTTCACAAGCATTGCATGTTGATGATTGGACTCTCACAAAAGACTGCTTTCCCTGATTGAGTTCCTTTAGTATCACTAAGGACTGATCCCTTTTGACTCTCAGTCATGACCATTTACTTGGAGCAAATACAAAGTATTTCCTGTATACACTGCTGACACATGTTGTCAGTTTGAAACTGGCATAGCAGGGTGCCATGCAGTAACGTGTCCACCTCCTTGACTGCACAATGCTCTGTTCTGTGCCAAACAGCAATGCAAGCAACAAAGGCTGGCGGTAGCCAAGGAAGTGTAAACTGAGTGAATGCTGAGAAAGTAAGCTTAAAGCTAAAAGTTGCTTCATGACCAGATGCACATTGTGCCCTGGCAGAAGCATGCAAGTCATGGTCTCTGAGCTCTGAGTGAATTCCTGGAGGACTTAAATTGTGCTTGAGTTGTTCTGAAAGCTGCCATGTTTCTGTGGTGAGGCTAGTGGTTTGGCAATGCCAACTTGTGTGAAGAAGGTGGTGGAAGAGGACGGTGCCCATGGAGCCTGGGGAGAAATGGTGGTGATGGTGAAGTTGTGTAAAGTCCAAGAGAAGTGAGCAGAGAGGTGCTGCTGCCAGGTAATGACTCTGACTCTCCTGCCTGGATTTGGTGCTGTCCAGCTTCTCAGGGAAAGAGGGGAGAATTAGACTCGTAAAGGTCCACAGAAAGAGGCCCTTTGAGCCACTGAGTCAGTGCCAGTTAGAAATAACCACCTAATGATTCCAATCCTTATACCTGCACTTGGCCCATAGACTTACACGCATTGGCACCATAAGTGTACATCCAAATACTTCTTAAATGTTATGAGTATTTCTCCACCTCCCACCCATACAGGCAAAGCATTGCAAATTCCTACCAGCATCTTGATGAAAAACCAATTCTTCCCATCTCCTCTAAGCCTGTTGCCCTTTACCTTAACTCTACGCCTCCTGGTCACTGATCCCTCTACCAAGGGGAAATTGAGAGCTGCATAGAAATTAGGTGAGATGAGCGAATAATGAGATGCAAATACACAGATATAAGATACTTGCTGCTCATTAGTTAGACACAGAACTCATTGTTTAAACCCATTGTTTAAGGGAAAGATTGGAAAATGTTTTCTGAATGTTGAGAATCTGGTTTTTCCATTTATATTGTATTTACTACTATTTTTCACTAATGTCTGCCTTAATCAAAATTTTGCCCATCGCATTCAAATGAAAATGAATAAGGTGCTAGTAAATGCAATCAATCCATTGTATATTTACTTGTTTTCAGTTGACAGTTGAGTATCCAGCTAAGTCAAAATTTTTACATGCTCAACCTGATAAAAGTTTTTATCAGTTTGTTATGTAGTCTCCAGCACAAGAGATTTGAAGGAACCTAACATATAGACTTTCAAATGTTTATAGACAATAAAGCTAACGCTTCAAGTCTGGTATGATTTTTCTTCAGATCTTCACCTGAAGAAGAATCATAACAGATGCTGCCAGACTTAGCAAGTTTCTCCAACCTTTTTTTGTTCATTTCAGATTTCCAGAATTTGCTGTATTTTGCTTTTATACAGATTACAAGATGGGTTCCGTTTCTTTTTACTGTCAGCACAGTTTAAATTTAAGTGATGAAATATGCAAAATCCAAAATGTTCAATAACCCTTTTCCGATGGATAAAGGAGACAGTTTTGCTCCATTTTAAGGTGACAGGAGGGAGACTTAAAAGGGAACTGAGGGGCAACTTTTTCACACAAGGGTTGTTTGTATGTGGAATTAATTGCCAGAGGAAGTGGTAGGTGCAGGTATAGTTACAACATTTAAGAGACATTTGGATAGATACATGAATAGAAAAGGTTTCACTCAAGGTTTCATTGGAAGGTGTCTGAAGGTGGCAACACAGGTAGGTAAGGTAGTAAAAATGGCTTCTGGCATGCTTGCCTTCATTGGAAAGGGCATTGATATAAGACTGAACAAGTTATACTGCAGCTTTGTAGAACTTTAGTGAAGCCACCTTTGGAATATTGCATGTAGTTCTGGTCACCACACTACCAGAAGTATGTGGATGCTTTGGAGTGGGTACAGAAAAGGTTTACCAGGATGTTGCCTGGTATGGAGAATTTTAGCTATGAAGAAAGGTTAGATAGACTGGATGTTTTCACTGGAAGGAGGTGGAAGGGCAATCTAATCAAAGTATATAAGATTGTGAATGGAATGGAAAGTGGAAAGTATGAGGCTTTTTCCCAGGGTGGAGGGGTCAATTACTAGGGACACAGGGTCAAAGTATGAGGGGGAAACTTAAAAGAGATAAGGGAGTTAAGTTATTCACACAAAGGGTGGTGAGTGCCAGAGTACATTGCCGAGGGAGATGGTGGAAGCAGACACAATAGCACATTCAAGAAGCATTTGGATGAATCCATGACTAGGAAGTGAATTGAGGGATATAGATCCCATAAGTGAAGACAGTTTTAATATGGAAAGGCAAAATGTGTTGGTGCAGGCTTACAGGGCTGAAGGGCCTGTTCCTGTGCTATATTGTTCTTTGTTCTTCTTTTGCTCTTTGTTTAGAAGATTATGGGCCAAATGCAAGCAAATGGGACTAATTTAGTTTGGGAAACTTGGTCAGCATGGAGGAGTTGGACCGAAGGATCTGGGCTGTGCTATATGACTCTATGATTCTAAGGCTGTTTAAAGTCAGAAGGTATTATAGAACATTCAATCAGAAAACATGCGAATAGACAAAAAGGTTGTCTAAAAACCAAGATATGACACTAACAATTGTGTACATCATAAACAAGTTATAAAAGATTATATTCATTTTTAGATTTTCAATTATATCACTTCATCGACTAGAGGAATTGTATGAGACAATGTCTTCAGTAAATCATTATTATTTCAAATTGCAATTTGGGTGTTGTATTGGTGACAAAACTGTTAATGTTGATTGTTGTTACAGTGTAAAACTGACACCAAATTCAGTCATCAACACATCAGCAATTAAATTACAATACTCTAGAAAGTGCTGTTTGTAATATCTTGCTCTTCCACAGGATGTGTTGCAGCCTTCTTTGCTTGTGCACTCAATATAGGTCTGGACGGGCTGAAAACAATGGTGCAGGAGGAGAGGAGGCTGATTGCTCACCTCCTCCAAATAAAAATATTACTCAGGGACTGACCAGTGAAGAAGTCCATCCCATGTAGCTACAACATGCTTTCGGTGACTTTAACAAGATAAAAGTGGTACTCCCATGAAGAAAGAAGGAAGTCCTACCCTCTGGAACCTCCAGACAATCTGATTGCCATGCCACTGATCCACAGATTCAATCAATAAGCACATCGACCTGGACCCAATATACCGACCACTGCAACGGGCAGCTGGAACTGACAACCGGAAGCGGCAGATTCAAACCACTACAAATGCCGGAGGAAAGATCACAGAAGCGCTTGACAGGAGGCTCCCAAGCACTGAGGATGTCACCTAGACAGGGGATGAATCGTCTGCAACACAAATTCCCAGCTCGGAGAACAGAACCACAACAACGAACACCCGAGCTACAAATCTTCTCCCAAACTTTTGAACACCTATGGGCGAGAGACGCTAAGACAAGCCAGGAAATGGGAATCCTGTGCCAACCGCCTAAGCGCCACATACGAACAACTCCGGTTCCTGCATGAATGCCGAAAGAATCGAATCCTTCCACCATGTGTCAGATACAGACCACCAGTCAACAACCCACAAGCCAGGGACACAGCCAGACAGAATGGATTCAGGATGATCCAGGTAATGATTACAAATGCTCACAACAGACTTCACAAATACAGACAAGAAATTGCGTGCCAAAAATCATTAATTTCAAAAACCGCCAATCAGGAATGGACCCGGACCATAGAACAGGCCGTCACCATAGGACAGAACAGGACCACACACCGCAAAAAAACGGCACTAAAAGAAAAAATGGCCAAACTAACACAGAACAGAGAGGACACCACAACACACACTTGGGTTAGAAACCTCTCCCACAGACAGTTCATAGACACGGAAAGAACAATACTGGCCAAGGGACTCAATTACAGCCCAGGGACACCAAGACAGCAGACTTCCTGGCAGCACTAGAATGCACACTCAGGAACAATGGACTGACAGAAGAGACACAACAAACAGTGAGACAAAGTATCGTACCTCTGATAACAAGGAAAAGACAAACACATAACCTCAACACCAAGGAGAGGGAAGCACTAAAATCACTAAGAAATGATAAGAACATAATTATACTACCAGCAGACAAAGGCAGAATGACGGTCATCCTGGACAAAGCAGAGTACATCCAAAAAGCACAACAACTACTTGCAGATACCAACACCTACCAAAAGAGGGAGTTTGACCCCACCCCATAGCTCACCAATAGGATAAACAATATACTGAGGAATCTACAAAAAAACGGACAGATAACCAGGTTTGACCTACAAAGAATGAAACCTAGATTCTATGGACTACCTAAAGTGCACAAACCAGACATCCCATTCAGACCCATAGTATCACTACCAGGGACATCATCACACAAACCGGCTAAAGAACTATAGCAGAAACTGAAACACCTGATCAGTGGATCCAGACACTCTATACAATCAACACAGGAATTCTTGGACATCATCAGAAACATACACATAGACAAGGAAAAAACCATGGTCTCATTCGATGTAACGGCACTGTTCACCTCTATCGACAAAACCCTCGCCACAGAAACAACAGCCAACCTGTAGGACATACAGAACAGACAACAGGATGTTGAACCTATCAACAAAGACGGCATACTCAAACTACTGGACTTGTGCCTCACCATACACTTCACATTCAACAACCAAATATATGAACAAATCAATGGCACACCCATGGGCTCACCCATCTCTGGACTCATAGCAGAAGAGGTAATGCAAAGATTAGGACAAACAGTCTTCCCACAAATTCAACCCAAACTCTGGGTCAGATATGTGGATAACACCTTTGTAATCATTAAAAACACAGAAATAGAGAACACACACCAGATCATCAATGCCACACTCACTGGAATCCGATTCACTAGAGAGGAAGAAAAGGACAACCAACTCCCATTCCTAGATGTGATGGTACAGAGAACACCTAATGGAGAATTCACCACAAAGGTATACAGGAAAGCCACACACACAAACCAAGTCCTGAACTATGAAAGCAACCACCCCAACACACACAAAAGAAGTTGCATCAAGACATTATTCAAAAGGGCCACAACACACTGCGGTACACCAGAACCGCAAAAAGAGGAAGAAGAGCACCTATACAATGTATTCGCCAAAAACAGATGCCCGCGCAATTTCATCAACAGATGCCTCCAGGAAAGACAACGGAACAAGGACATGCCGCAACCCAAAGGACTAGCCACACTACCATACATCAAGAGCATTTCTGAACTGACAGCCAGACTACTGCGACCACTAGGACTCATAACAGCACACAAACCAACAGCCACTCTCAGATAACAACTCACCAGAATGAAGGACCCAATGCCCAGCATGAGCAAAACCAATGTAGTGCACAAAATCCCATGCAAGGACTGCACAAAACACTACATAGGACAAACTGGAAGACAACTAAGGATCCGCATCCATGAACACCAAATAGCCACGAAACGACATGATCAGCTATCCTTAGTAGCCATACACGCAGGTGACAAGCAACATGAATTCGACTGAGATGACACTACTATTATAGGACAAGCCAAACAGAGAACAGCCAGGGAATTCCTAGAGGCATGGCACTCATCCATAGATTCAATCAATAAGCACATCGACCTGGATCCAATATACCGACCACTGCAATGGACAGCTGGAACTGACAACCAGAAGCGGCAGATTCAAACCACTACAAATGCCGGCGAAAAGATCACAGAAGCACTTCACAGGAGGTTCCCAAGCACTAAGGATGTCACCTAGACAGGGGACGAATCGTTTGCAACACAAATTCCCAGCTCGGCGAACAGAACCACACAACGAGCACCCGAGCTACAAATCTTCTCCCAAACTTTGAACTGATCTGTAGTACCCACCACCAGGAATGCAAAAGACAATAGCCTTGGAACCCAGGGGGAGGTAAACTGGTGAGAGTGCGTGGGCAGGGACAGTATTCCGAGTGAATGGAGGGGTCGAGGTGAGTGGATTTTGCATTTGGAGAACCTCGATTATCCGAATATCAATTATCCAAAAATCAGATTATCCAAAGGAGATCTCAAGGTCCTAACAGAAACATTATATCAAAAACGTGTTTCCAACATTGATCGCGTCCTTTGTTTACAGTGATTAAAAGTGAACTCGGCTTACTGAAATACTGCTGAGAACAGTCCTGGACATCGACGGGAGCCTAGGCACCGTTTCCAAATGACTTACCTCCCGCCCCCTCTCCCTCCCCCTGCACTTTCCCTGGAGTTCTACACAGAGATGTACCTAGAAACTACCTTCCCCAGATAATCTCTTCAACATTGTCCTGTACAGGGCAAAGATGGAACCTGTGGAACCTGTCAAAATGTGTGTGTATGTGTACATGCTATTTGGTGACTCACCCCCAAAAGGTGGCAGCGGCAGCAGCAACAGCCTTGTTGTTGGTGACCAGTCCAGCTGCCCAAGAGAGGGGGGTTGGGGGGCAGATGGGGTTGGAAAGGGTGGGGGGGAGGGTGGCAATGTTGGATGGGTTTGGGGAATTGGGGGCAGGCGAGAGGGCAATGTTGGTTGTGGGGCACGGGCGGGGAGGGCAATGTTGGACAAGGTTGGGGGGGTGCGGGTGGGAGTCACAGTGTGCTGCTGCCTCGTCTCCTGAACGGGGAACAGACTTAACAGAAAACTCCGAGCCCCTAGGAAAGGCATTGAATCAATTAACTGAATACAGAGGAACCTCAATTATCCTAACGAAATGGACGGACACTATTTTGTTCAGATAATTGAATATTTGCGAAATTGATTCAGTGCCTTTCCTCTGGGGCTCGGAGTTTTCTGTTAAATCTGATCTCCGTTCAGGAGACAAGGTAGCAGCACACTGCATGTGAGACCCCTTCCTCTGGACACCCCCAACCCTGTTCGCTCCCACCTGAACCCCCACTCACCCCCAATCCTGTCCACTCCAACCCCGCCCCCTGCTGCCCCCAATCCTGTCCACTCCAACCCCGCCCCCTGCTGCCCCCAATCCTGTCCACTCCCACCCTGTCCCCTGCTGCTTCCAACCCCGTCCACTCCCATCCCGCCCCCAACCCGGTCCACTCTCACCCCGCCCCCTACCCCGTCCACTCCCACCCTGTCCCCTGCTGCCCCCTACCCTGTCCACTCCCACCCCGCCCCCTGCTGTCCCCAACCCCGTCCACACCCACCCCGCCCCCTGCTGCCCCCAATCCCGTCCACTCCCACCCACCCCCTGCTTCCCCAACCCTGTCCACTCCCACCCTGCTCCCAGCTGCCCCAACCTCGTCCACACCCACCCTGCCCCCTGCTGCCCCTACCCCCTCCACACCCACCCCGCCCCCCTGCTGCCCCTACCCCCTCCACTCCCACCCCGCCCCCCTGCTGCCCCTACCCCCTCCACTCCCACCCGCCCCCTGCTGCCCCTATCCCATCCACTCCCACCCTGCTGCCCCCAAACCCATTCACTCTCACTCCGCCCCAGCTGCCCCAATCCCGTCCACTCCCACCCCACCCCCTGCTGCCCCCAATCCCGTCCACTCTCACCCCGCCCCCTGCCCACTCCCAATCCCGTCCACTCTCACCCTGCCCCGCCGGTCCCCAATCCCGTCCACACCCACCCCACCCCCTGCTACCCCCAATCCCGTCCACTCCCACCCCGCCCCTTGCTTCCCCAAACCCGTCCACTCTCACCCCACCCCCAACCCGGTCCACTCTCACTCCGCCCCCTACCCCGTCCACTCCTACCCTGCCCCCTGCTGCCCCCAATCCCGTCCACTCCCACCCCGCCCCCAGCTGCTCCAACTCCATCCACTCTCACCCCGCCCCCTGCTGTTTCCGATCATGTCCACTCTCACCCCGCCCCTTGCCCACCCCCAACCCCATCCACTCCCACCCCGCCCACCCCCAAATCCACACCCCCGTCCATCCCTACCTACCATCTGAGCCCCTGTCCACCCACCCCTCCAGGGCAGGTGGACTGTACACCAACAATAAGACTGCTGCCTTTGTGGGGTAAGTCTCCAAATATATCACTCACACACACACACCTTTTGATAGGTTCCACCTCTGCCCTGTACAGGATAATGTCGGAGATATTACCTGTGGAAGAGGGGTTTAGGGTTCACCCCTGTGTAGAACTCCAAGGAAATTGTGGAGGGGAAATTCTGAGGGGAACGGAGAGAGAGAGAGAGATAGACTGAGAGAGAGAGAGAGAGAGAGAGAGAGACAGACAGACAGACAGAGAGAGACAGAGAGAGAGACAGAGAGAGAGACAGAGAGAGAGACAGAGACAGAGCAGGCAGTCAGTCATTTGAGATAGTGCCTAGGCTCCCATCAATGTCCCAGACTGTTCTCAGCAGCATTTCAGTGAGCCAAGTTTGTTTTTAATCATTGTACCTGTAAACAAAAGACACGATCAGGGTTGAAACAGCTCTTTGGCGTAATGTTTCTATTGGGACCTTGTGATCCCCTTCAGATAATCCGATATTCGGATAATTGATAATTGGATAATAGAGGTTCCTCTGTAATCAATTATGCGAATAAAATAGAGCCCACCCATCTCATTTGGATAATTGAGGTTCCTCAGTACATAGAACAACCTCAATAATGCGAATGAGATGGGCGAGAGTGTTTTTTTCGGATAACTGATTGTTCAGATAATGGGTAGCATTTTTACGGGACCTTGAGATCTTGTTCAGATAATCCAAAATTCAGATAATTGATGTTCAGATAACTGAGATTGTATTGTGGATGTTTTGGAAAGAAAGGTGGTATCACCTAATTGACGAGTGACCCAAATTTGCAAAAGGGCACCTATCAAAGAAAGTGCCTGATTTCCCTCCCAACGTTTTAAACATTTTGAAAAAAAAGACTATCCACTTGCCACCCACCTGCCCACACCAGACGTATTGTGTTGCAGAAGGTAATTTTGAATTCAGATCCTTAATTATTTATCTATATTGGTGGGCTGTTGAGTTTGATACCTATTATATGGGGGTAAGTTCAACAGTGTGTGAATAGGGGTGGACTGGGCATCCACATAATTTTATATGACCAATGCACTCAGTAGGGGCACATAAATTCAACTTACTGATTTAATGTGATTTTAGTCTTTGTACTTGTCATTGTCTGCATAAACACCAAGTAGAATGTCAAGCCTGTTAAACCAGGAGTAATTGAAAGTGTTATGGCCATCATAATTACTAATGCACAACTCAGCCTCTGAAAAGAAATGTTAAATTCTGAAGTCAAATTCCCTAATAAAAGTCATTTCAAAATTGCATGAATTTTACAGTAATTTATATTTTTAGAGGTTATGATTTTTATCTTCCCTGTTAAACCCATCAGCATATCCCAGCCTTTATTTTGTCTTTGGTCCAATTACTAAAATGTGAAATGTAATGCATGCCAGTTATTTCTGCTTGGAGAAAGTGAGGACTGCAGATGCTGGAGATCAGAGCTGAAAATGTGTTGCTGGAAAAGCACAGCAGGTCAGGCAGCATCCAAGGAGCAAGAGAATCGATGTTTCGGGCATGAGCCCTTCTTCAGTTATTTCTGCTTGGCGGAATTACCGTCATAGAGGCATAGAGACGTACAGCATGGAAACACACCCTTTGGCCCAACTTGTCCGTGTTGACCAGATATCCTAACCTAATCTAGTCCCATTTGCCAGCACTTGGCCCATATCCTTCTAAACCCTTCCTGTTCATATACCCATCCAGATGCCTTTTAAAGTTGTAATTGTACCAGCTTCCATGATTTCCCCTGGCAGCTCAGTCCACACATGCATCATCCTCTGCATGAATAAGTTGCCCCTTAGGTCCCTTTTAAATCTTTCCCTTCTCACCCAAAATCTATGCCCTTTAGTTCAGGACTCCCCGATCCCAGAAAAAAAACACATTGTCTATTTACCCTATCCATGCCCCTCATGATTTTATGAACCTCTATAAGGTCACCCCTCAGTCTCCAACACTCCAGGGAAAACAGGCCCAGCCTATTCAACCTCTCCCTGTACCTCAAATCCTCAAACCCTGGCACTATCCTAGCAAATCTTTTCTGAACCCTTTCAAGTTTCACTGCATCCTTTCAGTAGGAGGGAGACCAGAATTGCATGCAATATTCCAAAAGTGGCCTAACCAATGTCATGTATAGCCACGACATGACCTCCCAACCCCTATACTCAATGCTCTGTCAAATAAAGAAAAGTATACCAAACTCCTCCTTCACTATCCTATCTACCTGCAACTCTACTTTCAAGGAGCTATGAGCCTGCACTCCAAGATCTTTTGGTTCAGCAACACTCCCCAGGACCTTACCATTAAATGTATAAGCCCTGCTCTGGTTTGTCTTTCCAAAATACAGCACCTCACTTTTATCTAAATTAAACTCTACCTGCCACTCCTCAGCCTATTGGCCAATCTGATCAAGATCCCATTGTACTCTGAGGTAACATTCTTTGCTGTCCACTACACCTCCAATTTTGTTGTCATCTGCAAACTTACGAAATATACCTCCTATGTTCATATCCAAATCATTTATATAAATGACGAAAAGCAGTGGACTCAGCACCGATCCTTGTGACACACCACAGGTCACAGGCATCCAGTCTGAAAAGCAACCCTCAACCATCGCCCTCTGACTTTTACCTTCAAGCCAGTTCTATATCCAAATGGCTAGTTCTTCCTGTATTCCATGAAATCTAACCTTGCTAACCAATCTACCATGATGAACCTTGTTGAACAACTTATTGAATTCCATTTAGATCATGTCCACTGCTCTGCCCTCATCAACCCTCTTCATTACTTCTTCAAAAAACTCAATCAAGTTCGTGAGACATGAATTCCCACACACAAAGCCATGTTGACTATCCCTAATCAGTCCTTGCCTTTCCAAATACATGTACATCCTGTCCTTTAGGAATCCCTCCAATAATCTGCCCACACTGATGTCAGGTTCACTGGTCTACAGTTCCCTGGCTTGTCCTTACTACCTTTCTTAAACATTGGCACCACGTTAGCCAACCTCCAGTCTTCTGGCACCTCACCTGTGACTATTGATGATACAAATTTCTCAGCAAGACGCCCAGCAATCACTTCTCTAGCTTCCCACAGACTTCTAGGGTACACCTGATTTTTCCACTTTTATGCATTTTAAGACATCCAGCATCTCCTCCTCTGTAATATGGACATTCTTCAAGAGGTCACCATTTATTTCTCATGTCCATCGTCCCATGTATATCCTCCATGTCCTTCTCCATAGTAAACACTGATGAAAAATGATCGGTTAGTATCTCTCCCATCACTTGGGGTTCCACACAAAGGCCGCCTTGCTGATCTTTGAGGGACCATATTTTCTCCCTCGCTACCCTTTTCTCATCAATATGTTTGTAAAAGCCCTTTGGATTCTCCTTAACCCTATTTTCCCAAATTATCTCATGTCCTCTTTTTGCCCTCCTGATTTCCCTCTTAAGTATACTCTGACTGCCTTTATACTCTAAGGCTTCACTCGATCTCTGCTGTCTAAACCTGACATATGCTTCCTTCTTTTGCTCAACCAAAACCTCAATTTCTCAAGTCATCCAGCATTTCTTACACCTACTAACCTTTCCTTTCACCCTAACAGTAATACAGTGTCTCTGGACTTTCATTATCTCATTTTTGAAGGTTTCCCATTTTCCAGCCGTCCCCTTACCTGTGAACATCTGCCCCCAATCAGCTTTTGAAGGTTCTTACCTAATACCATCAAAATGAACCTTCCTCCAATTTTGAAATTCACCTGTTAGATCTGGTCTATCCTTTTCCATCACTATTTTAAATCTAATAGAATTATGATCGCTGCCGCCAAAGTGCTCCCCCACTGACACCTCAGTCACCTGCCCTGCCTTATTTCCCAAGCGTAGGTCAAGTTTTATACCTTAGAGGTAAAAACATTGGCTGCAGATACTGGAAACCAGATTCTGGACTAGTGGTGCTGGAAGAGCACAGCAGTTCAGGCAACATCCAAAGAGCAGCAAAAGCCCTTCATCAGGAATAATGTTTTATACCTTCTCTAGTGGATACATTCACGTACTCAAGCAGAATATTTTCTTGTACACATTTAACAAATTCCTCTTTATCTAAACTCTTAACACTACACCAATCCTAGTCTATGCTTGGAAAGTTAAAATACCCTACCATAACCACCCTATTATTCTTACAGATAACTGAAATCTCCTTACAAATATGTTTCTCAATATCTTGCTGAGTATTGGGGGACCGATAATACAATCCCAATAAGGTGATCATCCCTTTCCTATTTCTCGGTTCCAAGCAAATTACTTCCCTGAACGTATTCCCAAGAATATCCTCCCTAAGTACAGCTGTAATGCTATCCCTTATCGAAAATGCTACGCCCCCTCCCCTCTTGCCCTCTTTTCTGTCCCTCCTGTAGCATTTGAATCCTGGCAAGTTAAACTGCCAGTCCTGTCCATCCCTGAGCCATGCTTCTGTAATTGCTATGATATCCCAGTCCCATGTTCCTAACCATGCCCTGAGTTCATCTGCCTTCCCTGTTTGTTCTCTTGCATTGTAATAAATGCAGTTTATCAGTTCTTCCTTGTTCTCTGCTATGTCCCTGCTTGCTCTGACAGTTTGACTCGTTTTGTATACCAGTCTCAGATTGATCTCTTTCCTCATTATCTCCCTGGGTCCCACTCCTCCACCTTACTAGTTTAAATCCTCCTGTTGCAGCTCCAGCAAATCTCCCTGCCAGTATCTTAGTCCCCTTCCAATTCAGGTGCAATCCGTCCTTCTTATACAGGTCACTTCTACTCCAGAAGAGATTGCAATTATCCAAAAATGTGAACCCTTTTCCCCTGTACCACCTTCTCAGCCATGCATTTATCTGCTCTATCGTCCTATTCCTATCCTCACCAGCTCATAGCACTGGGAGTAATCCAGATATTACTACCCTCAAGAACCTCCTTTTTAAATCCCAGCCTAACTTTCTGTATTCTCCCTACGGAATTTCAAGCTTTTCTCTTCTGATGTCATTAGTTGCAATATATACAATGAACTCCTACTTGTCCCTTTGCCCTTTGAGAACATACTGCACTCTCTCTGAGACATCCTTGATCCTGCCACCAGGGAGGTGACACATCATTCTGATTCTTCACTGCCGGTCACTGAAACGTCTGTCTGTGCCTCTGACTAGAGAATCCCCAATCACAATCGATCGCTTGGAACTCTGCACTCCTCATTACATCAGAACCATTCTTGGTACCAGAAACTTGGCTGTCCGTGCTACATTCTCTTGAGAGTCTACCACATATTTTTCAAAGCATGATGTGGAGAAGTTGGTGTTGGACTGAGGTGGGAAAAATTAAAAATCACACAACAACAGTTTACAGTCCAACAGGTTTAATTGGAAACACTTGCTTTCAGAGCACTGCTCTGTGGAGTAACTGTGGAGCAGGATCATAAGACACAGAACTTATAGCAAAAGATTACAGTGGCATGCAACTGAAATGATATATTGAACAAACCTAGATTGCTGTTAAGTCTTTCAACTTTTAGAATGGGTTGCAGGTTTCAGTTCATCAGTACGTAAATGTAGCAACGCTCTGAAAGCTAGTGCTTCCAAAAATACTTGCTTAACTATAACCTGGTGTTGTGTGATTTTTAACATTTTTCAAAACAGCATACTTGTTTATGATGGGGATATCTACAGGAGACTCCTACACTACCTGTCTACGCCACACACCTTTCTTGGAATTAACCCAACAACCTGACAGTATCTGCAGCTCTTCTCCCTTGATATAACTTCCATCACACCCCCTAGCCCCAGTAAATTCCTTATTTTCTGTAACTGCCACTCCAACTGATCCATGCGATCTGATAAGATTCATAACCAAAAACATTTTCTTCATTCTCATCAGCCAATTAGCCTGTTCTGCTGGAAAATACTGTACAAATAACACCAAACTGAAAGGATCATCGGAATGGAAGAATTATGTGCTCTGGATTCCTTTAAACTTGTGAATTGTTTTATTTCAAGGTCAGTGACATGCTTTCCCTTCACCACAGGCCACACAATCTGAATCAATCGGCTGACAATTTGTCTGAGCTTTGACAAACCCAAGTCACGCAGCTCCACAGTCTGCAACCTGGCACATCTTGCCCATGTGTGACGTGTTTTACTTTTGCATATTGTGAACCGTGATGGAGTACAGGAAGAGTGTGCATGTTGTGGCAGGCCATTTGGAAAGCCTACTTCAATTTTCCAATGCACCCCAGCTCCCAGCATTGATCAAAGGTCTCTAAATGCCACTCCACACATCCCTCAACTCACATCCACTCCACATGCTAGTCCATGATCTCTGAGTCGAGCCATGGCACATTTATGCACCCATCATCCCCTCCCCATGCATCCTCCATGGTTACTCAATCATTATGCACTCTATGCATTTCTCAAAAACCACATGATAGTGAGGGAAATTATTTTACTATTGCTGAAAAGGGAGGTATGATACTGAATATTTTTGACTTGCATTTATCAGGACAAATGCAATAATGCCAAATTTCAAATGATCACAACAATTTATGCCATATAGAATCATCGAATCCCTAGTGTGGAAACAGTCCCTTCGGCCCAACAAGTCTACACTGACCCTCCAAAGAATAACCCACCCAGGCCTGTTCCCCTACCCTATTACTCTACATTTCTCCTGACTATTGCACCTAACCTACACATCCCTGAACATTATGGGTAATTTAGCATGGCCAATTCAACTAACCTGCACATCTTTGGACTGTGGGAGGAAACCTGAGCACCCGGAGGAAACCCATGCAGACACGGGGTGAATGTGCAAACTCCACACAGACAGTTGCTCAAGGTTGGGATTGAACCTGGTCCCTGGCACTGTGCGGTAGAAGTGCGAACCACTGAGCCTCTCTGCCGTCCTATGGGAGTAAAGGTTACTGATTGGTGAGCAAGGCAGCTCTAATTAGCTGATGTATTCATGTATTCCAGATAACTACAATATTTTAAATTTCTTTGAGAAATGAAAGCAAACTTTTTCATCACTCTAATTAGAAGGTGGAACAGGTTCAAGGGGCTGAACACCTACTCTGGCCCAATGTTTCTATGTTTACATGTTCTGTCTAATTACATCTTCCCTCAAACATACTCTTGTTGATACTGAAGTAACAAATTTGTATTCTGCCTTGTAAAAACTATTTTGCCATCCTTGTGACCACACTTGTGCCAGCACTCAAGTACCATATCAAAGGCACAACTTGTTATCCCAATCTCTTGAAACTGTCATTCATTCTCACAAGAATGGAATAATGAGTGTGATGAAACCAATTAGCATTTAAAACTCAGCCAAGGATTGATACTGAGCACAGCCATCCAAAAAGCAGAATATTCTGCGTAAAGAAAATATGTTAATTTTAATTTCAAAACAGAGTGACCGCTAATGATTGGGAATAGGCAGTGAGACATTTCTTAAGTATAGATTTTGTGTCAACTTATAATTGTAGACACCCTATCCCGCAAGTGAAATTGTTTTTCAGTATAGATTCTTTTTTATTCTACATTCTTTTTCAAAGTAAATTATTTTCATGTGTAGATTTTTACAAGTGCCAAAAGAAAAATAGACCAGGGCCACCTGAATGCCAGCAGATGCTGACAGGACATTCGGTGACATTTATCATTGCATTACTCCTTTGGAAAAGGTCTGTAATGCATTGGAATGAATGCACAAGGCTGGTCAATAGGAATGATGCTAATAATAAGTCACTGCTTGTTAAATACATTTCAATATCACATTTAACTGACATTTGTAAGTGTGAAAACAGTTTATACTTCATCTTTCAGAATGTTCCAGGCTCCTCAGTGGGTTTTCCACTTACTTCAAAAACTCCAAAAATGCTTTTAATGTGTTTCCAAGAACCCTGCGCTACCAGATGAAAATAGCGAGCAGAAGGAAGTATTATTTTCATTCTCCACTAAAATAGGGAATTCTGGAATAGAGTGGTGCTGGAAAAGCACAGCAGTTCAGGCAGCATCCGAGGACCACGAAAATCGATGTTCCATGCAAGTATTCCTGATGAAGGGCTTTTGCCCGAAACGTTCATTTTCCTGCTCCTCGAATGCTGCCTGAACTGCTGTGCTTTTCCAGCACCACTCTTATCCAGAATCTGGTTTCCAGCACCTGCAGTCACTGTTTTTACCACTAAAATAGGGAACACAACCTCAAAGGATATGGCTGGGCATTTGCACATCTGACCTATACTCCTAAGCTGCAAAACAGGCCATAAGAAGATGACACAGGGTTGGGGAGGTCATACAGCCCATCAAGTCCAGAACAATCTAGCTACACAAATCCCACTTTCTAGTACTTGGCCCATAACCTTAAATGTCATGACAATGTAAGTGCTCATCCACACACTTCCTAAAGATTCTGAGATTTCCTACCTTTATTGCCTTCGCAGGAGTGCATTCCAGATTCCGAACACACTTTGGGTAAAAACCCTTTCCCTCAAATTTCCTCTAAACATCCTATCCTTTATCATAAAATTATACCCTCTCATAACTGACCCTTCAATTACAAGGAAAAGCTACTTCCTATCTATCCTGTCTATGCCCCTTATAATCTTATACACCTCAATCCAGTCCATAACTCAATCTTCTCTGCTCCAAAGAAAACAACTTAAGTTTATCCAGCATCTCTTCACCACTAAAATGGTTAACTTCAGGCAACATCCGAGTAAATCTCCTCTGCATATTTTCCAATACAGTCACATCCTTCTTGTACTGTAGAGATGACAGCTGCCCACAGTACTCACTCAGCTATGGCCTCACCAAAGTTTTGTACTTCTGCAACATAACCTCCCTGGTCTTATAACAGGTGAATTGGATTTTGTCTAAAATAAAACTAAATGTGGCTATTCATGCACTGAAATGTACCATTGTACTCAGTTGAATAACTATTTCTACAAAAAATTGCATTAACTTCACAAGTTAAAATATGAGATCTTTGAAATGCTGTTTCAGACAAAAGATAGATGTGAGATGATATAGTGCTGTAAAACAGATCAGGTACCTAATAGCAATTAACAAACTTGATTTAGAACTCATTTCTCAGGCACATTATCAAAGTTCAACAAGATCACAAGGCAAAACAAACCCTATTTAAGTTTGAAAGTTTGTGACTCAGCCATAAAAATGAACAATAGGACAAATCAAAATAATCAAGAGTTTTAAAAACAGCCAAAAATACAACATTTCCATCTTGGGCTTATTGTAATTTTCCAACCAAGTTCAACACACGCTGAAAGAACACCTTATTCTCCGTTTTTGCTTCTTACAACTTCTCAGACTCACTATTGAGTTAACAACTTCAGGACATGACCTCTGACCTCTAAATTGATTAAAACTCTCTTTCACACAATGCCTCAGCCGTTGTCTTGTTTTGTGGCTCAATGACTTTGTCGTCAGCAGAGCAGACCCATTCTCTCCTTTTCACATCTAATGTTTACACCTGTTTTCATGTCTTTCTCTCCTTTACCATCACTTACACCCCCTTTAATCTCTGCTCTGTGTACCCTAATCACCAGTCCCACTCACTCCTTCTCTTTCCCTGTCAATAACATATAACTATCATTCTCCAGCTTCTATCAGTTGTGTAGGATATTCATATCAGAATCAAAAGATTAACTCTGTTTTTCTCTCCACTGGTAGTGCCAAACATGCTGCATTTTTCCAGAACTTTCTCTTTCTATTTCAAAATTTAGAAGTTGGGTGAAGAGAGTGAGAAAGGAAAGATCCAATTCTGGATCTTTTTCCTTTTGGTCTTGGTTACTTGTCCTCTTCTAAAAAGGCACCAGTGCTTAAAACATATACACGTGTTGTCATAGAATCTTTCTTGCTGCAAATGTGTTGCTGGTCAAAGCACAGCAGGTTAGGCAGCATCTCAGGAATAGAGAATTCGACGTTTCGAGCATAGAATCTTTCTTGCCAACTGTGTTGCAACCAATATAAAATTAAGTGTTTTCCAATTGTAGCTTTATTAGATCATATCTGGTTATTCTTCTCTCAGCTAGTATCCCATTGTCCAAGTGGTTTATGTTGAATTTTTTGCCTCAATCTATTTGAGTACCCAGATAACCCTAATCTTAATTGGTAGGGTAATGTGTTTGAAGTTATTCCTCGTCCACATCTTAAAGCTATTCTGTATCTGACTATTCCTTCCTTTTCTCCAATTCCTGAATCTCAGTTGTGGTAAGGGCTGATTCTGTATTGTAAAAATGTTATGTAACATGTAGCACATATCCAAAACTTTGAAGAATAAATCATCAACTAACTTATACTGACATAAGAAGTCTTCTAAACAGCCCTTCTGCAGGGTCACTGTTGTCAGTTAATGTCGGACTTTTCTGGACAGATACTTGCAATTCAGGTACTAAGGCAGATACCTCATGAGGGACCTACAGCATACATAGCTTGCTTATCTAATTATTATGAAGTTCTGAAGTACTTCTGGTGTGTATACTGAATGCCAATGAGCAGTTAAATCCTATCTAGCAGATTGTGCACTTCCTTCATAGAATGAGGTTAAAAATCATACAACACCAGGTAGCTGATGAAGGAGCAGTGCTCTGAAAGCTAGTACTTCCAAATAAACCTGTTGGACTATAACCTGGTGTTGTGCGATTTTTAACATTATCCACTCCAGTCCAACACTGGCATGTACACTTCATAGAATGAGACTGTCATGAGATTGACACCCAACATATTGCATTCTTAGGTATTCATTTCACACTTGTAAGCTGCAGTGTGATTGGGTGATTGTAAGACTTTTGTATCACATTTATCTCGGACATAGTTAAATATTGTGTAACGTAGATTCATTTACAAAATGTGGACCAAAGTGAACAGGAACAAGTCTGTATAAAGACAAAATTATTTTATGCACCACAACAGATTATGATTACATTGGCTATTCTACAGCAGTAAAAGGGTAACTTTATCAGTATCAAAGACAATATTTTACACACTCCTGAGGTCCTACATTATAACCAAGTTAACGAACAGCACTTGTGTCCTATCAAGCTGTTAAAACTAACCACACTTAAAGAGATTTCTCTACTAAATTTTTGAAATCCTCAGATATTCAAATTTCATCTTTTAAAAATTAATGCAGAAACATAAAGCTATCAAGGAGTTACAAGAATAGTGTTTTTGTGTAAAATGTGCAGACTTAATATGCAAATAACAACTACTGCTAGAATCTTTTAGAAACCATTCATTTCTATGATGCTAATTCAGTAAGAATTCATGCATGGGGATCCAAGATGGCGGCGACCCAGCAAGTCTGAGTCTACAAAGCTCCTCCCGAGACTTGGGCAAAGTGGGTCACCCACCCCCACCACACTCACCAAATCATTTAAAATAGCTGTTTAATTTAATTAGTTGTTTAGTACTGAATTTAAACAATTTAATCTTCAGTAAACATGACTAAAGGGAAGGGAGCCTACAGCTCTCAGCAAGGAGGAACCCCTCCCCCACCCTCTCCAGCTGCAGCAGAGGCGTCCACAGACGTCCCGGGGGATTTACCTACGGTGGCAAGCCTTGTGGAAATCATCTCCAAACTGGATGCGAAGATCGATGCTTTTATTGAAGAATTCCAAAGTCGATGGGACCCACTCTCGGCCGCATTGCAAAAGCACGACTGAGACATTAAGAAAATCGAGTGCCGAGTCGGAGGGGTGGAGCTAAAGGCCGCGACCTCCGAAACTACAGCACAATCGGCCGTGGATCGGGTCAGGACTCTCGAACAGCGAGTCTAGACCTTAGAGAACCACATTGACGACCTTGAGAATCAAAGTCGTCAAAAAAATATTCGCTTGCTAGGCCTTCCTGAACGGGAAGAGGAAGGCCAACTTACAGCGTTTCTCGAACAGTGGCTTCCACAGCTGTTAAATCTGGAGGCTGGATCAGGCCAGGTAAGGGTGGAATGGGCCTACCGGGTTGCAATACGTGGGCCTGGCTCGAACCAGCACCCCCGTCCGGTCCTGTTCCGGCTGCAAGCTATAAGGTGAGGCAGATACTCCCAGAAGCCTCTAGAAATCTTGGAAAAGTTCCCAAGCCATGATCTATAAAGGATCCAAGATCATGTTATTCCAGGACTTTTCCCCAGCTCTGGTCTGAAAGAGGAAGGCATTCGATGAGGCAAAGAAGTGCTTAAGGGACGTAAATGTTCAGTATCATTACGCTACCCAGTGATGAAGGATCCGTGTATAACTCCAGATTGCCAGAAAAGGCCATGGAATTTTTGGACTCTCTTAGATAAATTGTAACAGATAATTGATGTTGGTTTGCCTTCCCCCCACTCCGGTTTATATCCCCCCCTTTTCTTTTTGCCTTACTGTTTAATATTATCTTGGGGGGTGGGGAGAGGGATTTATTTATTTGTTCTCTACTTAACGATTTTCTCCCCGCCTTGGGTTTTTATATATATATATATATATCACACACACATATATAGGTCGGGGGGGTCTAGTTAATGTTGGTGGGGGAAGGTGGTTACCTTATTCTGTTTTACCTCTGTCTCTAGGAGCGGGGTTGTTTTCCCTTGTTATTTTGTATTATTATATTTAATTATTACTTGTTGAGGTTGTAATTTTATAGTTATATATGTTTATACATGGTATTAACATTACCAAATATATCCAGGTGTTGGTGTGGGTGGGGGTGTGGGGGTAGGGTGCTCACTGTTAACTCTAGCTCTGTAGTATATTTGAATTTTCCTCATCCAATTGAGGAGAGCCTGGGTTAATGGTGGGGCACTGGTTGGGAAAGGATACGATGGACCTTTGGAAAGGAAGTGAAACCCCCTGGGAACAAGGGGGAAAATCTCCATTTAAATCCATTTTATATTTTTTTTATTTAGAAATAGTTATTTATTACACTGTTGTGAGTGTATTAGAGAGCCTTTATTTTTGTGAATTTTATATGCTCTATGCTCGGGACGTTCTGGATAGGGTTTCCCCTCCCGAGGGGTCTCGGATTTGCCCAGACGATTATGGTTGATCAGTTGGTTAAGTGGTGCACCTGGAATGTCAAGGTGAGTAATTCGCCAATCGAAAGGAAGAAAATATTATCAAATCTCAAGAAAGAAAGGGTTGATATAGCTCTCCTACAGGAGACACACTTGTTGGATAAAGAACACTTGAAATTACGACAGGGTGGATTTGATCAGGCCTTTTTTCTTCTTTTAACTCAAAAAGCAGGGGAGTTGTTATTCTTATTCGGAAGAATTTCCCTTACAAAATCCTAAATCAGATAAAAGACGAACCTGGACGATATATTCTGATTAAAGCCCTTATAAATGGAAAGGAATATAGGATTTTAAATTTGTATTGTCCCCCGGCACATCCTTTTAAATTTATAATGGAAGTCTTCTCAAAATTGATGGCTCTCAGTGCCCGTCATACAATTATAGGGGGAGACTTTAATGGTATTATGGATCCGGAAATAGATAGGATTCCCAAGAGTACTGCAGGAGTATCTCCCAGGTCTAGATAATTAGTGGATTTGAACAAAGAATTAGGATTAGTAGATGTATGGAGATGCCTTTATCCACAGGGCAGACATTTTTCTTTTTATTCCAATCCACATAAATGTCATTCCAGAATTGATATGTTTTTGCCCCCTCAATTTCCGATCATGCTGCTGTATATATGGAATTCAAGGTGAGGAACAATGGGACTTCCCCTCGGCATTGGCGTATGGACCCCTTCCTGATGAAAGATAGTAAATTTGTAAAGTACTTCTCTCAAGAATTTAAAATACTTTTAGAAATTAATTTAGGTACGGCTAGTAACCCATCAATGATGTGGGAGACCATCAAAGCTTACGCGTGAGGTTTGATCATCTCATACTCAGCGACCAGAAAAAATTAAAGGGAGAACAACAGCATCTGCTCGAAGCTCGCTTAAAAGCAGCTGAAACAGCGTATGCTAACAGACCTTCTATTATCAAATTGCAAAGGATTACGGCCCTTAAGACAGCTCTAAACACCACACTTACCCAAACGGCTAAGAGGGAAATATTATTTGCAAAATAAAGATTATATGAATTTGGCGACAAACCGGTTAGATACTTAGCATTTCTTGCAAAGCAAAAAAAGGTCCCTCAAACTATCACGTCTATCAAGGAAAGTACGGGTATTTTGACTCATGATCATAAAGGGATTAACACAATCTTTAGAAAATTTTATTCTGATTTATATAAATCGCAGGATTGTGAAGACAGGACTAGGAAGATGCAATCATTTCTAAAAAAATTGACCTTTCCGGACCTAACTCCAGAACAGGTATCGGTCTTAAATGCTCCCCTAACAGTCCAAGAAATACTTGACGCAATCAGGCAACTTCAGAGAGGTAAGGCAACTGGCCCAGATGGCTTTCAAGCTGAATTCTATAAAGAATTTGCAGGAATATTGGCTGGTCCACTTATGAACATATATAACTACGCATACAGTCAAGGCTGTCTCCCGACTTCGTTGAAAGAGGCAAATATCTCTCTTATCCTTAAAAAAGGAAAGGACCCAGAAGATTGTGCGTCATACAGACCAATATCCTTGCTAAATGTAGATTTTAAAATCCTTTCTAAAATTTTAGCATTGAGACTAGAAAGGATATTGCCTCATATCATAAAGGAGGATCAGACGGGGTTCATTAAGGACCGTAGATCATCCAATAATATTAGAAGGGTTTTGAATATGATTCAAGCCTGCCATCAGGGAAAGATACCAGGAGTAGTAGTCTCATTAGACGCGGAAAAGGCATTCGTTAGGGTTGAATGGTCATATTTGTTTTACACATTGGAGAGGTTTGGCGTTGGAAAGGTGTTTACCAAATGGGTCTCAACATTGTATAGTGATCCCAAAGCAGTTGTGGTTACCAATGGATTAGGCTCGGATAGCTTCAGTGTGGATAGGGGCTGCCGTCAGGGATGTCCTCTCTCGCCATTGTTATTTACGCTAATGGGGGTATCTTCCGTCAGTACTATTTATCATTTATTACATGATGAAGTATCGGGAGATATGGACAATCTGCTTAAAACATAGGATCAGGATTTGGTACTAGAAATCTCTATAGAAATGTGGAATGACATTTGGTAAAACGCCAGAAGAATCACCATCTGCAACAGAACTCAGGCTATCCAGCTGAAGATACTTCATAGGGCCCATATACCACTGGATCAATTGGCAAAATTTAAGGCATGAGCATTTTCAATGTGTCACAAATGTAAAATAGAGGTGGCCACTCTTGTGCATTGCCGTTATAAGATCCATAGATACTGGACTAAAGTAGCAAGTACCCTGACAGAAATTTTAGGAATGGAAATAAAGTGGATCCTGTATTTCTCCTTTTTGGCTTTTTGAACTTACCCTCCCTGGATATGCACAGGAAGAGATTATTTTCTATTCTCTTTTTCTGTGCAAGGAAAAATATTTTGGTAAACTGGGTGGCTGAGGGCCCCCCTGGACTTTCAAATTGGCACAGATTAATTATGGAATGAATTCCCCTTGACTTCCTTACAAGTATGGTGCACCGAAAGACCGAATTATTTCATAAAATATGGCAGCCCTTCTTGAATTATATAAATACAGATATTTCAGCTATCCTAACAAGAGCTTTTATTTAATTGAAATTGCAAACTTGGCTAGTCCGGGGCCCCTTGGGAGAGGAATCCCGCACGAATACTGGTTCTATTACATTTGATGTTAACACATTCCGAGCATGTATCTCACTATCCAATTTCTATGTTATCCGTTGTTTTTTTGTCTCGGTATTTTTCTTTTGTTAAATTTTGGTTATTATTTATTTAAGATTTAATTGTATATTAATGTTTGTACTTGAGAGTTTTTAAAATTTTTGTAAACTTGTAAAAATGTTAAATTTCCAATAAAAATATCGATTAAAAAAAATTCATGCATAGTTTAACTCTTTGTAGTTAGAGATGATTTGTTTCTTCATTAATATCGCTAATTTGTGTTTATCTAACTGTCAAAGGCAAGAGAAAAATGACTAATGCAGAACTACATGCTCTAAGTGAGTGAGAAGAAATATAAAATGATCATCTTGCAAAATCTGCTTTCCAATCTGCATACCAAGCTAAACCTCATTCGCACTAAATTGAGATTTAGCAAATTGTCTTGTCCTATTTAAAGTATTCTTACTAATGCATGGACACTTTGAGGTGATATCCAAAATCAGTGCATTTTAAGCAACAGCTATTGGGACAGTTTAAAAAAAAGTTTTGTTGAAGGAAGATACAATAGTTGGTTTGAACAGCAATGGAATTTTGACTTTTCTGTGTGAAAGTGCAACTCTACGTTTCCTTTTTATCTTGCATGTGCTGGGGACAGTAATGGCAAAGACAGTGTATGTTGCCCATCCCAAATTTCCACGGAAACAGAGTGGCCTTCCAAATCATTTCAGAGGGTAGATCAGAGTCAACTAGAGTTACAAGTGGGCCAGACCAGGTAAGGATGGCCGATCTTATTTCTTGAACCAGATGGGCTTTTACATGGATGATGATGGTCACATCACTGAAACAACCTTTTCTTTGCAGATTAATTCATTGAGTTTAAATTCTATCATCTGTAATGGTAGGATGTGACCCAATTCGCCAAAAAACATTAACCTGTGCTGCCAAATTACTAGTCCAGTGATTTTACCATGACAACATTACATATCCAATGAATAAAATGTCGATAATAATTATTTTGTTCACTTTAGATTAGATTCCCTACAGTGTGGAAACAGGCCCTTTGGCCCAACAAGTTCACACCAACCCTCCAAAGCGCAACCTTACATTTACCCCCGACTAATGCACCTAACACTATGGGCAATTTAGCATGGCCAATTCACCTAACCTGCACATCTTTGGACTGTGGGAGGAAACCAGAGCACCCGGAGGAAACCCACGCAGACATGGGGAGAATGTGCAAACTCCACACAGACAGTCACCCGTGGTGGGAACTGAACCCGGGTCCCTGGCACTGTGATGCAGCAGTGCTAACCACTGAGCCATTTTAGCTTAAGCAAGTTAGAAAATAGCTAAATAATCCTGTTTCTACTATTGTGACATATATCAGTGTCATGTGAGCCAAGGCACAGACTCCAAATTTTGCAATTTTCTTTATTTTATAAGTCAAAATGCAAACTTCTAGGATCTTGAAGCTTTACAGAGAAAACTTGAACTGATTCTAGTGAAAACTCCATTCCCTCACAGGCAACAGGTTGGCATTGCTAACTTTTATTATTTTCCCGACACTCACTATGTTGCTCTCAGGCCTTGCTAAAACAGCTTCCTGAAGTTGCTGTGTCTGACAGTGGCTTCTTGATAAAGTATGGGAAAGCTCCGAGCGTGGAATTACCAAACTATGAACACCTCAATGAGCGAGTTATCACAGATGCTGGAATCTGTACTGAAAATAAAAAAAATACTGGAAATAAGAGCAGGTCATGCACCATCCGTGAAGAGAGAACAAGCTAATGTTTCGAGTCTAGATGACTCTTCATCAGAGCTCTCTCAAAGAGTCATCTAGACTCAAAACATTAGCTTGTTCTCTCTCCACAGATGCTGCCTGATCCATTGTGACCTCCAGTATCTTTTGCTTTCAGTATCAATTGCTCAAATTTTTTTGAACGGACTTTCATTATTTGTTGTTATGAATGCAGGATTCCACATCAAATCAAAGCTGTTACTGATTAGAGAAAGAAAAATTTGTTTCATATTAACATTTTATAAGAGAACTAAATTAGTTAAAACTTATCCACCTAAATACATTTGGTGAGAATTTGATTTCTCTTTCAGTTATTCCCTTCTCCATTCCAAATATTGTAACTTCTGTCTTCCCATGTGATGTGTTTCTAAGGAAACCAGACTTGTCTGTGCTGCAATGCTGTTGCCTTTGCCTACACCAACATGTTATCTTAGATTTTTCGCACCAAATTTACGTGTTGGTTTTGCACATTGTTTTTGGAAACAAGACACAGCAAGTGCACTCATCAAGTTAGTTAATTAAAATGTCTGTGCTTTTTATAGGTCACTTTCTTTTGTTTGCATGTCAGTTGCTTTGGATATGGTGATATCTGTACGCTGTGGTTGTCCTATCCCCTGTTTAGCATTTACACTTTAATAATTTTACCTGTCATTTTCTATTTTAACAGCATTATACTTATTATAGGGCTACTGCTGTGGGAACATTAGCCTATAATTATTTACCAAACTAATTTCAATTTTGACTCTGCAAGTGTGCTCCATATTATGGTTTCTTTTTGAATTATGACAGAAAAGTTTTGCCTGAGTTATGTTAATTCAGTTATGAGGTTATAAGAACTTGGAATGAAATATAACGTAAGTGCTGACTCATGATTATTGATTGCATTGTTCTAACTTAGGAGTACGATAACTGAAAACATCTGGCAGAAACACAGCTCTAGAAGCTTATTTTAAGCGTTTGTTTTTCGGCTTGCCAGCAATTGAGATGTTGCATAAAACTGGAGGTTGAGGACCTATATTTTAGGAAAGAAAAAATATTTGTACTGATATAACTCCTTTCATAAATTCAAAATGACCCAAAGTGGTTTTTAATCAATTAATACTTTGGAATGTAACTTAATGTCTGAAAATTCTATAAGGTACTTCAGTCAGATAAATGACAAAATAATCTTGTGATTGAGGGACAGAATTATCCTCACCTTATGAAAGACTCCTTATTCCTTTTGACATAAAATCCCCATCTACAAGGAGCGACAGACTCTCGATTTTTACATCTAATCCAGAGGACAGCACAGCACTCCTTTCATACTCAGTGTTACCTTGGTTTATATTCACAGCTCTCGAGAATGACCTTGAATGCATATCCACATAACTCAGAGGCAAGAGGACAGCCATGCACCCAAGGCTGATTTTATTGACATGTTATGATCATTTGCCCTTCTTTTGAGTGTGGCTGTCTGTGGGAACACTGTTCTATGCAGCTTTTGGATGCATTTGTACTTGAACCTCAGCATACATATAATGTTGTTTTTTGCTTTACACTTAAGTAGAGTGCATTAGATGTTTGGACGCAATTAGCCTTTGAAGCAAAACTAAATCAGTTTCTGTTCTTGTATTGAAATTGCGTATATGCTACAGGAGCAGCATCAATGCAAAACACCATTAATTATAAACCAGGAAGTTCAACTCACAATCTGTGGTGAGGAATCTGTTTCAGACTGCTGTAGTTTCTTCAACTAAGTTAATTTTTCCCTGTTGCATTTATCAACCTATTTGTGAGTCGCACAATATTTGGAAGAGGAACTAAGAAACCTTCCACACTTACTACACTCATATTAGTTTCACAAATACTGTTGATTATTCACAACATATGTTTTGTGGCTGATAACGCTCAGTTGCGAGAAACCTGTCAAATAGGACAAACAGAAGTTTGGAAGCTGAAACTCTTATCCAGGAGGAGGTACTTATATCACCCTGCTAAAAAAAATTCAACAAAAGTTGTTCCTACAATTAAAATGTAATTAAATGTAATGAAGTGAACCTTGAAAGTTATAACAACAATGACTGGAAGCTGCCTAATATTAACACAAAGGAATGGAAGTGAACATTTTTCTTTGTCTTTTATTTTGCTTCCTTCCGTAAGCTAACATGCACCCATCAATTTTCAATTCAGGAACTTATAGCTAAGACATTAAAATGGCAAAGGCATGTTTGAATTTTCCCATTTGCAACTGAGATGATTTAGTGAGTGAGTTTCATGGTACCTGGTCTACCATGGCCCAAAGTGATATTTCTCAGGCAATTGTCCACTCTTCAACTCACTAATTATGCAACTGAGCTGTTGGGTGTCTTTCTTAATGAATCACACAGCAGATAGGCTGAAATGCTCACTGCAGGGGTACATGCCTTGGGTGCCATGTTTAAAGCCTAGCTGGCCACCTCAGGTTCTGTAATCCAGGAACCAGCCCTCACACTGTGCTACTTCACCACCATCAAACACATCGCTCAGAAGAAAGTCAAGTCAATCCCCATAACGTGGACAAGGGCCTGGAGTTGTTGGTGAATTGGATAGTGAAGAAGAGCGCAGCCATTTTCCCAATGGACCACCAAATGAAGCCATGAGAAAAGATTAAGCCAGCCTAGACACAAATCACATATCAATTTCACTCAGTGCTGTGCCCTGAGTGAAACTGAACTCCCAGCTATGTGGAAAAAATCTCAATGACCTTCTGGGTGCTGAAGGGGTAAGCGCCACTACTTTCGCTGTGACCTCACACTCAGAGCCAGCACTCACTTTGTTCAGAATAATGTTCAGAAGCAATCATCCCAATACCCACAAACTAAGCTGCATCAGAACATTATTTCAATGAGCCAACACACACTGCAGCACAGAGGAACTACGCTGAGCAGAGAAAAATCACCTAAACCATGTGTTCAAAACAATTCTGTACCCAATAAACACAGTCCACCGATTTCTCAGCAACAACCCCAAACAAGCAGACAAAACACGTCCAGAAACCTTAGCCACTCTTCTCTACATCAAAGACATCTCGGAAATGACTGCCAGATTACTCAGACCCCTTGGCATCATGGCAGCCCTCAAACCCACCAACACAGTAAAACAGCAGCTAATGAACTTGAAAGACCCTATACAGATAGTAATAAAACTAGCATCATTTACAAAATCCCATGCAAGGAGTGTGACAAACACTACAGTGGACAAATAGGCAGAAAACTAGCCACCAGTATACGTGAACACCAACTAGCAACAAAATTACATGACCCTCTGTTACTAGTATCCTCACATGTGGATGAAGAAGGACACCACTTCGATTGGGACAATACAGCCATCCTAGGACAAGCCAAACAAATACATGCACAAGAATTCCTAGAAGCATGGCATTCCAATCGGAACTCTATCAACAAACACATCGAGTTAGACCCCATTTACCATCCCCTGAGAAAAGGAACAAGAAGTGATTTCACCACAGGAAATAATATCACCACAGGAAATGACATCACCAACCCAAAGAAACCCAAACATATAAATAGAAAGTAGGAATTTTCAACATTGTTTCGCATGAGGTCCACTGAAAATGTTAACTAGTAAGGTAACGAAACATCTGGAAATGAACCTTTCAGCTCAGCGAGCAAACCTACATCCAAAACCTCAACCTGTGGTACAAATCTGTGGGGGGGGGGGGGGGAATGCAGAGGGGTGATGAATGCTTTTATCCTTACAAGGGAAAAAGCATAGATCTGGATTGAGAAAAGCAGAACTGACCATGTGTGAATGAAGCAATGGGCAACCAACCCACTCAACTTCACTGTATTGGGCTGCACTGCTCTCTGATTACCAGCAGTGTTAACTCATTCCTAATCTGCTCAAGTTTTTATGCATCTTCCACAACAGCTCATGATCTCTCTTTCTGTCAGCCATTAACAGTGGACAGCAAAACTCCACAATGCAGCCAGCACCAAAGTCCCTGAGCTCCTCCTTCATGGTGAGCTAGTAGCTACTGAATCCTCAGAGGATGCACCAGGAAGGCTTCCACTCACCACCAGCTCAGAGACATATACCTTGATGGGTACTCTTTCTAGCTGAAACTTTGGAATACATGCCTTGATACCTCTGCAGTGAGTTGAAGAAGCAAACGCATCTCCAAGTCATTGGCACACAAAGTATTCCAGAGACTCGGCATTTGCTAGGCCAGAGGCAGAAGATGAGGTCTCATTGATGACTTTGATTAATGATTTGGTCAAACTGCAAGGATAATTATAGGATTATCAGGCATGTTTGTCAGAGCTGGATCAAAGGATGGATGAGTGCATTAAAGCTATAAGTATTGCGCTGGTTCCAGCGGACACAGGGACCTTGACCTCACTCCAAGTGCCCCTTCCTCTCAGGCATATAGGATAGTGCCATTGGACACCCAAAGAGAGGGGGAGACAGGCAGACACCCCAGAAACCAACACTTGGGCAATCCAGAAATGCCAAATGTCACTCTCTCCTCCTGCCTGTGATTTCAAAACCTGCAGTGGTCCAGGCTGAGGAGGATGGAGCTGCATCTGGGCAGGACACTCATAGCAGGCTTGAGTTCTCTCAGCCAAAAAGCATCAGGGTCAACTGCCTGAGTCTCCCAAGACAATAGGGTCAACCACAGAGCAGGCTCCTTCCACTCCAGCTGTGGAAGTCAGGACCACACCAACATAGTGGGAGATAAAGAAAGAAGCAAACACATGGAAAATCTAGTAGCATGGGTGAAACCACACTGTAAATAACATTACACAATGGGAAAAATGTGCTATATTGTACTCAAAATGTCTGTAGTATAAGTTTTGCTATTAGACCTCATGAAGTCACACCCACATGAGATTAGCAGCCTTTTTGAATCACCCAAAGGTGAAAGAAGTTACAATCATCAGCTTCTAGCTCATCTCTCATGAGGATCCATTCATTGACTGCAGATGGCCTCAGATATCAGGAATCCTTGAACCATTACACAGATGACTGCAGCCAAGGAGTTGCAATTTAATGTGGTCAACATTGAGACTAAAGACAACATGCAGAGATTGGACTAGGGCTTGGCTTGTACCCATCATTCCACACTTGTGAATCAGTGTACAGATTCAGTAATGATTCCCCACAGCTCTGGAAGCAAACTTTCATTATTTGCAATATTTCCAAGGGAACACATTTCCATTCAAAGCTGGGATGTACAATGGGCAACTCACATGTCCATTCTCTCTCAAAGGACATTTCTCTGCTGAGGAAACTTGCACAAAAAGCTGTAGTTCACAGGTTCAGTACTATCAGTACTTTTCAGTTACATGCACTTTAAAACATTGAAGGGTTATCAATGATTGAAACATCAAAAGAGATCCTTCAGGATTTCTCTCAAACTGTTGGCTATCATGACAGAGTCCACAACACAACAATCGCTCAAAGGTGATAACCTGCCAAAAGCCTTAAGAATGACCTACATTGTCCTATTGACTGCTGCCTTTCCCTTAATGGTCAATAGCTTAAGTTATCTGCACATTCTTTCAAGTTGGGTCACTTGTAATGGTCCCTCTCATTGCATTTTTGGTGCATGGGCCTTCAGCATCCGTGTGTGGCAATAACCTCTTAAACCAATGTGTTGGCATGACGATTGCTGTGCACAGAACCTCAGACCATCTGTGCAGCTTACAGGAAACTGATCAGCCGTTGATATCAAACGTACAATCACATGCATACTGAGACATTTACTGAGCAAAACAAAAGGTCAAGAATTGCAAAAATAACAATGTCCTTTATGCGTAACAAGGACAGTTGGCCTGATTATCATCAGAATTTTCAACAATTAAGCCAAAACTAAGCTCATTTATCCTGGAAGAATGTTCCAATTAGTTTCTCCCTAGCTTCTAAGGTTCTGGAATGCACTGTCAGTCATGCTGCTTTGGATGGCTCTGCTGTTGATGCTCAGATCTTCATCATCATCTTCATCCTCAGAAGACTGTTGTCATTCCTTGATTTCATCTATGTCAATTATGTCCCACTTTGCTGACTCCAGTAAATAAGGATACAGAATTACACAATGATGTGAAATACCCTTTTTAGACTTTATTGGAAAACCCCATGATCCAGGTATTAAAACCTCATCTAAAGGATGCAATGGCCTGTTCCACTATGGGGTGAGGACTTGGTGTTGCCACACAGATCTTCAGTTGCTCCTTGAAGCAAGCTGGTGGCATAGAATTTCAACACAGCTGTGACCTTGACAGTCACCAAATGGGATAGCCACCCAGTCCTTCTTAACACAGGTCTCCTCCAGCAGATGGTACAGTTCAGAGAAGATAGGCTGGGACATCTTTGACTCACTCCTGCACAGTCTTTCAGACAACTGCAGTAAATGACAGTGAGGCCAATGATATGGGATCTCACCATTCTTTTCCTTGTCTGATCTTCACCTGCTGCTTCTCCCTCTCTCTGCAAACTGTGTGACAATTGCTAGATGTTGCTGATCAGACTGATTATAATGTAACAACTGTCTCTTTCTTAGAATCACAGAATCCCTACAGTGTAGAAACAGGCCATTCAGCCCAACAAGTCTGCACCAACCCTCTGAAGAGTAACCTACCCAGACCCATTCCCCAGTACCTTATTACTCTACAATTACCCCTGACTAATGCACCTAACTTACACATCCCTAAATGCTATGGGCAATTTAGCATGGCCAATTCACCTAACCTGCACATCTTTGGATTGTAGGAGGCAAACTAGAGTGCTCAGAGGAAACCCATGCAGACATGGGGAGAATGTGCAAACTTCTCAGAGAAAGTTGTCCGAGGCTAGAATTGAACCCAGTTCCTGGCACTGAGGCAGCAGTGCTAACCACTGAGCCCAGAATTGCATGAAAGCCACAATGACTTCAGCAACAGCACCCTCCACGTGAACTGTGGGTAATGTCACAATGATAGTACTATTTCACTGGAGGAACTCCTGAGGTCACATCTATCACATTGAAGACACATATTATGCCCTTACACAATGTGGCATGGAAGCTTCCCAAGGAGGTCAGTGCCGTACTTCCATTAGGAGCTTTGACCTTATCTATACTATATTGGGAGTTGTATTCTGCCACGATGCCACCATAATAGTGCCCCTCCAATCAGTAAACTATCATGGTAGTCCCTCTCCTGAAAGAAAATGCTCACTTCCCCATTACAAATCATGTTGTCGCACATTTATATTTCAGTGTGTGAATCTGGCAACTGTGAAACATTGTCTTCCAGTAGTAGCTAAAAAATACGGTTTCTTGTGAAATGGCAACTTCAGATTTCATTTTAAGCACTTTCTTCTCATAACATTTGCTTCGTGACGTGACAAAGAAGCAATTTGTCAACATAATGTAAATTCATGATTGCTTGAGGCTATAATTTTTAATGTCCATTCTTGAACAATGAATGACCTGCCAATGAAATGCAAGGTAAAATCAGATTGGTGACATTGTTGAATTAGTAGAAGCATGATTATCATTTTGCACTAACAAGGTTTCCAATTCCAAGGTGTTTACTCTGCTCCCAGAAAAAAACAAAACGCTGTTCCATCCACTTTGAAGACGGTGTCAGCCATTTTGTGTAATTACTGCACCTTTGATTTTCAATCCAACATGACAAGGTGCAAACTTCATTTCAGTGTCACTGACTTGCAAGCTTTGCCTGTGACCTGTTTAACTACCTACTGCCCCACCCCACAGCTTCTATAGCTCCTAGTTCCTTCACTCCCATTACAAAGTTCCACCCTACTGTTTAAATCACCTCCATCACTGCCACTATCCTCTCAGTGACTGTATTATAAAGTCCCTCATCTGTCTTGAATTTTCTCCAGGAATCCTTGAACCATCTTCTAATAAACCCCTGATCATAACTGAATGAACCCCCACAAATGACAATCGTCTAACGTCAGGCTAACTCAGTATGACAATCATACTTATGACCACAGCCTAATATCTTGAACATGCTTCAACTGAATTACCGGTAATCTCTGGACTGCTTGCACTTGACCCGCAGGACTGTTAGCGGCCCAATTCCCAGACTCTGGTACAGATAAGCGCTTGAATGACCATGGCCAAACCCTGGGATAGAAATAGGACTGGCCCCTTGACAGACTGTGATGGTATCCCTGAATAACTGAAATACCTCTCAACTTTCTAAAATCAAATGCACTGTGTTTGCTGTTAAGCTACTGGCACACACTGTAGTGCTGATATTTATATAATATAGTGTCAGACTTCAACATGCCCTCCCTCCATCTGACGAAGAGATAGATTGGTCAGTGCTCACCAATGTCACAAGCTAACTGCTTCTCCCTCTGTAGTAAAAAGCAATACAAGTCACTGAGACTGGCAATCTGTAACTGAGCACTAGAGGCTCAATGTGCCAAGAAACAATGCACCACGCCAAGGCTGGCAATCTGTAAATTAGTACTGAAGTCAATTTATGTATGCTAAAAAATCAATGTGAAGTAGACAGAGGCAAGTTGCGCACCATTTGATGCATGTGTGCATTTAGTGTAAGTGCATCCTCCGTAGATGTATGAGATGTCAGTCTCTCCCGCAGCACAAAGCAACCTGGCAGAAACATGCAAATCCTAGATTTCTCTGAGCTCCAAAATGAAGTGTTGAAGTGGTTTGAAAATTGGTCTAAGTGTAGGTTTGATCATATGGTGAGGCTGCCAATGCCAAATTGCACAGATGAACGTGGTGGTCTTGGGTTATGCAGGGACACCATTCTGAATAACAGTTAGAAGATAAGCATTCATTGTGCTGCAGACATCAGGTACCCAGCCTGGTAAACCAGTCAGGGGAATTTGTGCTGTCATGTTTTTGATGAAGTAGTGGAAATTTGGAGATGAGAAGGAAGTAAAATGAATTGTGTTTTAATTACATGTCAAAACATGCAACTAAGGTAGTCACTGCTCAATGATGAGATTCTGAATTTTGCCAATTTAGGTTTAAGGGAATAATTGAATTTTTTTCTTAGAAGTTAAGAATCTGATTGGTTCGTTTTTTTTCTGTAATTTCCCATCTTTGTACTTATTACTTACACCAAGCAGAAGGAAAAGACAATTCTGTATATAGAATACCATATAATACCGGTATAAAGAGACCTTGGTGTTACTTACATTGCATTAATGATTTAAATGTAACTTTGAAGTAGTTAAATTTCATAATAGTACACGGTTGGCATGAGAAAACAGCTTTAAAGATAATCCAGTGTTCCAGTGATTTTTCTTTCCATTCATCAGTGTTGCAGTAATCCAATTCCTTAGCCAATCTAAACTGAACTATCAACATCCTTTCTCCAATAGCACTCTACAGCCCACAACAATCAGCGCATAAATGCTGCCCCCTCCACACTTCACTTCAGCTCTGATGAAGAGTCATCTAGACTTGAATCATTAGCTTGCTCTCTCTCCATGGGTGCTGTCTGACCCACTGTGATTGCCAGCATTGGTTGATTTCAATACAGAAATCCAGCATTTGCAGTAATTTGCTCCTAAACTGGATGACTGTATTCTTCGAGATGTAGTGGTAGTGTTCACTTTAAACCATCACTGAAATCAGGTTATTTAAAAAGAAGTTAGACAGACTTTTTGGATGGGGTGAAATGAGCTGTGAGGGAGTTAAACCCAATTTGTTATAGTCAGGAATGTTGTAGGATAGTTAGAAAGAGTCTTGTTTAAGTAATCTCATTGAAGCGGAAAGCATTGTATATCTTGTGTTTTCCTAAAAATGCAAAGAGCAGAGATGCATTGTATTGATTAAACTAAGTAAACATAACCAGAAGTATTTAATTGTACATACATCTTACTATGAAATAAATGAGGTAATAATTTAAACAACATTTCACTTCACCTAGTAGTAGCTCAAGCTGATGTCAGAGCAGTTAAAAATGTGAATGAAGGACGTAAGCACCTGGTCCAGACTATAAAGTGGATGTTATTGTTATGGTTATGGCTTGTACTGTACTACAATGACCACATAACCTAATACAATTCCCATTAAACTCATATGTTTGGATTGTTCAAGGGGGTGGCTGGTGTTACTGAACTTGAGAAGGTATCTGTGGCATATTTGAATTTGTAACACCTGTCATTTTTATTTATAAAGGTTATAAGAACAGCAATGTGTACCTGACACCTTCTGTTTTGACACTACAAACATTACTAATTTCATACAAGTATTTAAAGGTGAAATTGGATTTTAAAAAAAAAATACTTGACAGCAGCTTTGTTAGTCTGTGAAATAGGATGCATTAATCATCTGCTTAGGAAAGCAGATTAATATTCAGGTGGTTTCATGACTTGTGTAGACCTCCAATATTTGACCATGAGATTAAAGTGCAGAACTTGAAACATGCTATAACATTCCCCAGATCACAAAAATATCATGACCATAAGCAGAGTTACATTTTAGCACAAGACCATGTATCAACTTAAACTTTTTACTTTCAGATCAAAATGAGACACAAAATGACTGTGAAACTTAAATTTCAAATCATGGATCCTCTAAGGTTTAAAGTCTGCTGGGCACCAGAATTACAGATGTAATTACATAGCCAGTAGGCTCAACCACCTATATTGACTGCTTATGCATACCATGAAGACCTGTAAGTTCGCCAGGTCATTGGTGTTCATAATCCTTGTTTAGCAAAGATCAAATCAAAAGTTACATTTTTGTGAATTTTTGACTGGTCAATACTTTAACAATATCCTGATGGTAAATATTTAAATTACACCGAGTACTATTTTTTCCATTACTTGACATTTTTAGACATACTTTTACCAATACTTTGAATGCAATTGAAAAAAGATTTACTCCAGGTAGTTAGCAATTGATATCAATATTTTGAAGAAAACCAAAGGTTCTGCTCAACATAAAAAACAGAGTGATACAATACATTTCTTGATCGACAATACATTATTTTTACCTTGACCATTTAATATTTTGTAGAATATTTGCACTGAGTCGACCCGCAGAAAGCAAACTGGAAATGTCAAATATAATCGATTCACACAAGGTATCATATATTTTCAAGATGACTTATCTGAGGAATGCGAATTAATAACCCCAAGCTACTACAGTTTCCAATAGATGTCCATAAAGCATTGATGTATTACACTTATTAGCAGAATAAAATTGCAACTTTCAAAAACAAGGTCATATCTCCAATATGATTCATTCACAAAATATTGGAGTTCCATTAGAATTCTAACAAATAAATAGTCACCTCTGAAAAACAGTTGCAGAAGTGACTTTAGTGCGTGGAAAATCTTTTTGATCTTTTCAATGATAGTAAAAATGTTTGCTTTCCAAGCACCGTGGATAGAAACACCAAAGTATCATAGAGTTTCAATGTAATTTTCAATAAATTATAGATTTAAATTAAAACATAATTAGTACTCTTTATGTTCATCAACATTCCTAGAAGAATTATCCTGCATACATCTTGCAACTCGTTCTTTCTATATGGTTTCTAGCCAATTTGGAGTATTGTGAATATTAGTCTTAACAAATTGTTCAAACAATTGATCTGGAGAGAATTTAAACTGATTTATGGAAGCTGCTTTGTGTATAGTCTGATTAAGAGAGCTATATGAAAATAAGAGTGTAGGGCACTTCAATGGGCATTGTTGGAATGATATTTCTCCAATCACCACCTCTTGACATTCAATGACACAACCATCACTGAATCTTCTATATCAGCATCCTGGGGTTTACCATTAACCAGAAATGCAACTGGACTCAACATAACTTCAGTGGCTAATGTAGCAGGTTAGAGGCTAGGAATACTGCAGTTAGTAACCCACCTCTTGACTCCCAAAGCCTATCCACTATCTATGAGGCACAAAACAGGAGGAGTGTGATGGATATTCCACACTTGCCTGGATGAGTTCAGCTCCAACAACACTTGAGAGGCTTGACACCATCCAGAATCAAGTGGCCCACTTTATTGACACCACATCCACTCCCACCACCACCAACACTCTGTTACAGCAGTGTGTACTATCTGCAAGATGCGACGCAGAAATTGAACAAAGATGTTCAGATGACACCTTCCAAGCACATGACCACTTCCATCTAGAAGATGGAACACCACCACCATCTGCAAGTTCCATTCACCATACTGACTTGAAAATATATCATCTTTCTTTCACTGTCACAGGATTAAAGTCCTGGAATTCCCTCCACAAGGGCATTATGAATCAAACTATAGCACGTGGACTGCAGTGTTTCAAGAAGGCAGCAAAGCAGCAACTTCTCAAGGGCAAAAAGCAGAATATAAGCATATGCTAAAATATCTAAAATAATAATAGTAATAGAAATATTTCAATTAATTGGATTAGTTGGGTTTTGGGCTTTGTACTTCCACTGACTGCAGTAAAACATGTTCAGTGCATGTCCCCTTCAACTTTGCTGGAAATATATTGCACAGTTTTTTAAAAAAAATTACTCAGGTTAATTCAAGCTTCAATTCCACATCGTACTAATTAACATAGACTGTAACTTGAAAATTTCCAGAGCAGGGATATGATCTACTCATGTAACTATTATATTCCGGCCCTGTAGTTATAAAGATAAACATTCCATTTGACTTTTCCATTTTTTTTTGTACCTAACTAATTTATTAGTGATCTGTGTACTTGAACCCCAAAATTTCTTTGGATCTGCCACTGCTCCTGACTTTTCACCATTTAAAAAAGATATTCGGATGCATTCATTTTTGGTTCAAGATGGATGACCTCACATTTACTTCAATTAAAATCTGCCACAATTTCAAATCCCTGAATCAATCATTTTATTTTTTTCTTTCCTGCCCAGTACCTACAATGCCACCATTTATGTAATTGGCTCTTTTTTGTACTTTCCAAATCATTAGCAACTATGGTGGATAGTTGACACTACAGCACTGATATTTGTAGAACACCATTTGCTTTCAATTTGAGTACATATCTAATATCTCCACTCTATATTCTACTGCTTAAACGTCTCTTAATGCTTCAATTCCATGATTTTTAACTTTACTTAACTATCTCACAGGTGGAACCTTATCAAATGCCTTTTAGAAATCTATTCAACAGTGTTATTCTGGTTTAGATAGTTTGCTGCAACCAATCTTCATTTCACTATGCTGAGTGGAGGGACTACTTAATTATCAGTAGTCAGAGAATAGACGACCGGTTAAGCCTAAGTAGAACATGCAATTATCTTTCATTGCAAGATAGTTTGTTGCGTGATAGCAATAGATACAATTTCCATTAACTTACTAGGTATAATTACCTTGGGTCATTAGGAGTTGTGTACATCTGCTCCACATGTGAATTTGTGCAAGCTTTAATTGCCTCCACCCAGATTGGATAGAACTTAATGCAGAATCAACATTAACTCCTTCAGGATCATTACCCATACAGAATAAACTATACATCAACAATATCCCAATTACTTTAGTCAAAAAATCATTTGATTCATTATATATAGCTGACTAATTTCAGATCTACATTACCTACATATGTTTAAGGACTGACATTATGAGCCTGATTTTCATGAAGACAGAAAAAGTCTCAGACTTAGCCAAACTGTTGCTGGAGTCCTGATCCAGAAAGTCCTATGCCTAACACATCACTCATCATTTTGCCTCAGGACAGAGACACGTGCAAGTTCCAGTTCATACATTCAAGGTTCACACGGCAGCTCAGCATGTCAGAGTAAAGCTGCCTTCAAACACACATAATTTTTCATTAGAGGGATGTAGAAAGTATCACTTCAGGGCTTGTGCATTTGAGTAAGAGGCCTAAAGTTGCCAGAGAGAAGTCAAAGATAAGGGAATCTTTTGGTAGTTTTGGTGACCTTCTTGAGTAAGATGCCCTTTAAAATAATTCATGTACCCTTTGGGAGACAGAGTGCTCTTTGGGATTGTTTGAAATCAACATGGACCTATAGAAAATTTGATTAAACTCATTTGAACTGTCAAGGTATCACAGCATTTAAGTCCCCAAACTCAAGTTTTCTCTGAAGAAACCAGCCTGCTGTGACCGCTTGCAAGTTAAATAGATGGCTATTGATACATGCCAGAGGGCTATCATTTTCAGATTAGTGGTATGTGACTGATACCACAATCTGTCAATATCATGGTGCAGAACTTGTACATTCACATTTTGATTGACAGCTCCAAGTAATTATAAAGTCTTTGATGTACATTAAAACGCGATTGTTTTCATAAGGGATTAAGCACTTGAAGGAATTTAAGTGCATTGCATGAGCTTTTCCTTCAGCTGGTAAAATTTAGATACGATGGCTATAAAAGAGTTTAAAACTATACCTGAAACAGCAGTGAGTTTACTAGTCATTAAGATTCACCTAATCTTGTTACGAATACTGATTCACCTTCCCTTAGTCCCAATTTTTTGTTGCTCAGTGCTTCCTTCTATCTCAAAGATCTGAGGCATACATGCTATTCGAACTGCCTGAAAACATACATTAGAAAGATATAAGGTGGTGATTTAATACTTTTCTGACATCATAACTTCCAAACAGCTTCATGACTCATTAATCAAATGAAGTCTTCCTAAATTAACTATCATAGTAGTACTATTTTGTAGCCAAATATAATGGTCATCACCTGGCAAACAAATATACTGATATCAAGCAGCCTTCTTGAACATCCTGTACCTTGGCTTTAAATTTACACAGAATATGCTGCAATCCTTTCCATTCAGATACACATCACTACAATGTCTTTACATACCTGAAATAACTCCAAGGAAGCTGGTATCCCATTATAACATCACCTTCTATTTACATGTGCATAGTACATAGATTCTGATCAGCTAGCTCAGAGCCAGTCCTTAGAGTTAGGGGAATTCCTGAGACTCCAGGAATGTCAGCCAAGGCTCCTTGATTGGCCCAGGTTAATTGCCCCAATCAGGGAACTCATACTCAATGAGATCCACCTGGCCTAATTTGTTCCAATCCCTACAATGGGTGGAAATTAAAAATAGTAAGGGAAAAGAGTCAATGGTAGGCATACTCTATAGGCCACCAAATAACAACATCATGGTGGGGCAGGCAATAAACAAAGAAATAACTGATACATGTAGAAATGATACAGTAATTATCCTGGGATATTTTAGGAGACATATTAATTGGTCAAACTATGTCAGTCAAGACAGCTTTGAGGAGGAGTCCATAGAAATTATCTAGATAAAAACAATGACTGCAGATACTGATGAAGGGCTTTTGCCCGAAACGTCGATTTTACTGCTCCTCGGATGCTGCCTGAACTGTTGTGCTTTTCCAGCACCACTAATCTAGAACATAGAAATTATCTGTCATAGTTTCCTCAAAATGCATGTAATAGAACTTATGAGGGAGCAAGCAATCTTGACAAAAATAATTGATCTCTTGGGATCCTCTTGGAAGGAGTTATCACAGCAGGTTAAATATAAAATACAGGTAGAGGGTGAGAAAGTAAAATCTAATACCAGTGCTTTGAGTGTAAACAAAGGAAACTTCAATGAGATGAGGGAGAATTTGGCTAAGGCAGCCTGGGAGCAAAAGCTACACAGTGGGACAATTGAGAACAGTGGAGGACTTTCAAAGCAATTTTTCACAGCGCTCAGCAAAAGTATATAGTGAAAAGAAAGAACTGTAGGAAAAGGGATAATCAGCCATGGATAACAACAGAAATAAAGGAGGGTAACAAATTGAAAGCAAATGCATACCAAGTGGCAAAGATTAATGGCAAACCATGGGATTGGGAAATCTTTAAAGATCAACAGAAAGCTACAAACAAAGCTATAAAGAAAAGCAAGATGAATTGTGAGTGTAAACCATTTCAGAATAGGAAAACAATAGTAAAAAAGAGAAAGACATGATAACTTGGAAATTTGGGGAAATTAGTGGTTATATCTTGAAGACAGGACATATCACAGTAGAGGAGATGTTAGACAGATTAGAATATGTGAAGGTGGATAAATCTCCTGATCCTGACCAGATATATCGAAGAATGTTGCAAGAGGCTAGGGAAGAAATTTCCAGAGCCCTGGCTGATATTTTTGCATCATCGTTAGCCATGGGTGAGGTCCTGGAAGACTGAAAGGTAGCAAATGTTGTGCCCTTATTCAAGAAGGGCTGCAAAGAATAACTTCGGAACTACAGACCAGTAAACATGACATCTGTGGTGGGTAAGTTACTTGAGAAGATTCTGAGAGATAAGATATACATGCATTTGGAAAGACAAGATTTGATTAGGAACAGTCAGCATGGCTCTGTGCATGGGAGGTCATACCTCACAAAGATATTAGAATTCTTTGATGAGGGCAGGGATTTCAGTAAGGCCTTTGATAATATTCCACTTGGTAGGCTGCTCTGGAAGGTTAGATTACATGGAATCCAGAGGGAGCTGGTAAATTGGATACACAATTGTCTTGATGGTAGGAAGCAGAGAGTAACAGTGGAAGGACGTCTGTTGGACTGGAGGCCTGTGACTAGTGGAGTGCCTCAGGGGTCAATGCTGGGCTCATTGCTGTTTGTTATCTATATCAATGATTTGGATGAGAATGTACAAGGCATGATTAGTAAGCTTGTAGATGACACTAAAATAGGCAGTATTGTGAATAGTGAGGAAGGTTATCAGAAATTTCAGCAGGACGTTAATCAGCTGGGGAAATGGGCTGAGAAATGGAAATGAGTTTAATAAAATGAGTGTGAGGTCTTGCAAACAAGGTAGGGATTTCATGATGAATGGTAGGGCCCTAAGGAGTTTCATTGAACAAAGGGACCTTGGAGTTCAGATGTACAGTTCTCTGAAAGTGGAGTCACAGGCAGGCAGAACAGTGAAGAAAGCTTTTGGCATACGGAGTGCAGAAGTTGGGAAGTTATATTGCAGTTGCATAGGATGTTGATGAGGCCACACTTGGAGTATTGCGTTTAGTTTTGGTCACCTTGCTACAGGAAGGATGTTATTAAACTGGAAAGCATGCAGAAGAAATTTACAAGGATGTTGCCAGAACTCAATGGTCTGAGTTATAGGGAGCAGTTGGACAAGCCAGGACTTTTTTCTTTAGAGCCTAGGAGACTGAGGGGTGGATCTTATTGAAGTTTATAAGATGATGAGAGGCATAGACATGGTGAATGCACTCAGTCTTTTTCCTAGAGTTGGGAAATTGAAGACGAAGAGGCATCAGATTATGGTTAGAGGGCAAAAAAAGGAAGCTTTTTTTATACAGAGGGTGCTATTCAATATGGAATGAGCTGCCAGTTGAAGTGGTTGACGCAGGTACATTAACAACATTTAAAAGGCATTGGGACACATCCATGGATAGGAAAGATTTAGAAGGATATGGGACAAGTGCGGGAAATGGGATTAGTGTAGATGGACATTTTGGCCAGCATGGATCAGTTTGGGCCAAATGGCCTGTCTTGCTGCTGTAGGACTCTATGATTCTATGACTCTAAATTTTCTACAAATATATAAAATGAAAAACAGTGGCTCAGGTAAAACATTGGTCCCTTAGAGAATGTGAAAGGGGATTTAATAATTGGAAATGAGAAAATAGCTGAGGCGTTAAGCAAATATTTTATGCTGGTCTTCACAGTGGAAAACAAAAATAACATGCCAGTAATTGATGACAAGGAGGCTATGGCAGGTGAGGACCTAGAAGCATTTATTATCACTAAGGAGGTAATGTTGGCCATACTAATTGACTTAAAGAAAGACAGGTCTCCTGCCCTCATGGAATGTATCCCAGGGTACTAAAAGAGATAGGAGAAAGTGAGGACTGGAGATGCTGGAGATCAGAGCTGAAAATGTGTTGCTGGAAAAGCGCAGCAGGTCAGGCAGCATCCAAGGAGCAGGAGAATCGATGTTTCGGACATGAGCCCTTCTTCAGGAATCCTTAGCTTCTACTAAAAGAGATAGCATTGGAAATAACAAATGCACTCCTGGTAATTTAACAAAATTTGCTGGACTCTGGAGTGGTTCTAGCAGATTGGAAAACAGCAAATGTAACATCACTGATTAAAAATGGAGGTAGATAAAAGATGGGTAACTATAGGCCCATTAGCTTAACTCCTATATAGTGGGCAAAATACTTAAATCTATCATTAAGGAAGAAATAGCAAGATGTCTGGATGAAATTGTCCCATCAGGTGGATGCAGCATGGGCTCATGAAAGGTAGATCATGCTTAACTAATTTACTGGAATTTTTTGAGTGCAATTGACAATGGGGAACTGGTGGATGTGGTGTATCTGGACTTCCAGAAGGTATTCCTTAAGGTGCCTCACAAAAATCTGCTTTGTAAGATAAGTGTGCATAACGTTACTCGTAATGTATTAGTGTAGACAGAAGATAGGTTATCTGACAGAAAGCAAACAGTGAGGATAAATGTTTTTTTTTTCTGGTTGGCGATCAGTAGCTAGTGGTGTGCCTCAGGAATCAGTGCTAGGACTGCAATTGTTTAAAATTTACATGGATGATTTAGAGTTGTGGGCCAGGTGTAGTGTGTTGAAGTTCACAGGTGACACTAAAATGAGTAGTAGAGCAAAGTGTGCAGAGGACATTGAAAATCTGCAGAGAGATACGGATTGTTTATGTAAATGAGCAAGGGTCTGGCAGATGCAGTGCAGTGTTGGTAAATGTGAGGTCATCCCATTTTGGTAAGAATAAGAACAAAATGGACCATTATTTAAAAGATGAAAAGGTGTGGCATGCTGCTGTGCAGAGGGACAAAGGGCATCCTTGTGCATGAATCACAAAATGTTGGTTGCAGGTACAGCAGGTAATTAAGAAGGCAAATGGAATATTGTCCTTCATTGCTAGAGGGATGGAGTTTAAAAACAGGGTGGTTATGCTGCAGCTGTAGAGGATGCTGGTAGGGCCCACACCTGGAGTACTCTATACAGCTTTGGTCTCCTTACTTGAGAAAGGATGTACTGGCGCTGGATGGGTGAAGAGGAGCCTCACTAGCTTCACTTTATATTTTGCAATATGTCAACTTAATCCAGAACACTCCTTTGAGTTTTCAACTGTAACTAAATAGTTGCACTGATGCTGATTGAATACTATGTTATGCAATTGTACCTCCTGAAGGATGATAAAGCTATCTTCTGAGTGTGCAGTTTATAATTCATATTGAGAGGGTTGACTTATGAGGAGAGATTGGGTAGACTGGGACTATTCACTGGAATTTAAAGGAATGGGGAGAATCAATATATAAAATTATGAAGAGAATAGATAAGATAAAAGCAGGGAGGTTGTTTCCACTGGTGGGTGAAGCTAGCACTAGGGGCATAGCCTCAAAATAAGGGGGCGCAGATTTAGGACTGAGGTGAGGAGAAACTTCTTCACGTAAAAGGTTGTGAATCTGTGGAATTCCCTGCCCAGTGAAGCAGTTGAGGCTACCTTGTTGAATGTTTTTAAGGCAAAGGTAGATTTTTGAACAGTAAAGGAATTAAGAGTTATGGTGAGTGAGCGGTTAAGTGGAGTTGAATCCACGAACAGATCAGCCATGACCATATTGAAGGGCAGAGTAGGCTCAATGGTTCAGATCACCTACTCCTGCTGCCACTTCTTTTGCACTTGTGTTCTGAATATCCATATGCAACAGTATTGAAGATATGGAATATGTCATCGGTATTTTTTTTACCTTTAAGAATGGATTTTCACTGCTATCATGTCATAATATGCTTCACTTTATATTTTGCAATATGTCAACTTAATCCAAAGCACTCCTTTGAGTTTTCAACTATAACTAAATAGTTGCACTGATGCTGATTGAATACTATGTTATGCAATTGTACCTCCTGAAGGATGATAAAGCGATCTTCTGAGTGTGCAGTTTATACTTCATATTTTTTGCAGCTCTATAGTTCAGCACGCATGTTGGATTTAAATTTAATATCAGCTTTGCCACATGGCTTTTCAAGTACAATCAATTCTTTATGCACATAGCTCAATACCTCATATCTGCACAATTAAGTTCAGCATAACTTGAGGTTGAAAATTTTGCTTTTATACAATTGGTATGAATACTGTATTGCATATCAACTGCTGTGTTTATTCATGTCTGTTTTCCAGCTCCTATATGTTTGAGAGATTTTGTTCCATGTAGTTTCTTTGTTTTACAGCAATAACAATAATTCATATTTGTACAGTGCTTTAATGCAATATGACTTAAGGTGCTTCACAGGAGATTTATCAAGCAAGACAAATCAGGACAAATATGGAGATATTTGGTCTGATGCCCAAAAGCTTGGTCAAATAAATTTTCAGGATTATTTTAAACAAGCAAAGAAACAGAAAAGGAGGAGGGAATTCCACAGATGAGGGTTTGGGCAACAGAAGACGTCACCACCAAGAAGGGAGTAATGGATGCTCAAGGGGCCAGTATTGGAGGAGCATGGATATCTTAGTGAGTTCAAGAGCTGGAGCAACTGGTAGGCATGGTGACAGGTGAGGCCACAAAGGAAATTCAGAATAAAATTGAGAACTGAACTCGAGATGCTGCTTAACTTGCTGATGCTATCAGTTAGCAAGCAAAAGAGGTGATAAATTAATAGAATTGAGCTGAGTTAGGCAATAGGGTGGTAGAGTTGGCATCAAATTTATTAAGGGTAGTACTTCGGGGTAATCCTGAATGCAGAGGATTAGCCAAGTTAGGCAAAGGCAGGAATGAAAGTTTCAGCATTATCTGAGAACAGGCTAGAGAAGAGTAATGTTGTGGAAATGGAAGTAGATGATCTCAGTAATGGCATGAAATTCAGTTGAAAATTCAACCTAGGGTCAATTATAACAATAAGTGTCCAAAACCAAGTAATCTACACAGACTTGTACTGTTGTGATTTCCAACAGAATTCCAATAGTTTCAGAAATATGCAATCATTTTGTACCGTCACAAAGAATTTACAACCCTTTCAAATGGTTTCCTCCTGACATGATGAAGAGCTAATGACAAGATAGAAGAAGAGAAAAAAATCTGACTGAATTAATTTATATCCCAGCACTCAAACCACACATAAACACTTGTCTCAGGCAGATCCGATTGGAAGGACATGTGCGGTGATTGAAACTAAGGTATAAAATGTTAAAAACTGATAAAGGAGGGTGACACAGTTGCAGGTAGCCAACCTGACAGAGAACCATAGAGTTGTAGGGCATAGGATCCTGGTGGGTGACCTTATAGAGAATTATAAAGTTATGAGGGACATAGATAAGATGAACAGCCAAGAGTAGGGGAGTCCAAAACTAGAGGCCACAAATTTAAGGTGAGACGGGAAAGATTTAAAAAGGGACATGGAGAGCAATATTTGGTGGTGCATTTCTGGAACGAAGTGCCAGAGGAAATAATAGTCAGGTACGTGTCTAGCTCAATGACTCTACTAACTTTTCTAGTACAGTTAACTACACATCTTTTAGATTAGATTACTTACAGTGTGGAAACAGGCCCTTCGGCCCAATAAGTCCACACCGACCCGCCAAAGCGCAACCCACCCATTCCCCTACATTTACCCCTTTACCTAACACTACAGGCAATTTAGCATGGCCAATTCACCTGACCTGCACATCTTTGGACTGTGGGAGGAAACCGGAGCACACCCACGCAGACACAGGGAGGATGTGCAACTCCACAAAGTCAATCGCCTGAGTCGGGAATTGAACCTGGGTCTCTGGCGCTGTGAGGCAGCAGTGCTAGCTACTGTGCCACCGTGCCACCCACAAAATGTTAACATTTAAATGTTATCTAAATGTTAACATATGAGAAGTACATGGAAGTATAAAGTTGATTGCATGTTATATTGGAAATAAATTGATACTAAATGTTATAATTAATTTGGCACAACAATTTTGCAAAGTAGTTTTGCTGAAATGCCTTGAAAATCAACATGATATTGTATACGTCAACTGTTAGAATGGTAGGGATCTGTATACCTCACTTTCTCCAGGGATCTGTATACATCAGTATTAACTGACGAACGCCAGCACTTGCTGACCTCATTCTCCATGTTTGTTCAGGATGGGATTGTAGAGGAGAAAATAAGTGACAATAGAGAGCAGATATAACGGAACATGGAAATGGGAACAGGGAACATTAACCAAGAAGAGGCTCAAATTAAGGACAGTATGGTCAAAGAAATGGGATCAGGACCTCATTATAAGAGAGAAAAGAGAGAGAGAGAGACTGAGGGAGAAGTCATGGGGAGTTGGTGGGCGGATGGAGGGAGGAATGCCAACATCACTGTGTCCATGTTCACCATTTGGTGCCATAAATGATAGGTTTTAGTTCATGTGTCCCATTACTGCCTTTTATTTGCATTACAAGGTTGAGTTTCTTTGTGTATTTTAGTGTCCTAGATAATAGAAACAGAAGCTATTCAAAGACAGTGCAGGGATTCAAATTCAAGATCCATTGTTTACAAATGAAGTGCTTTCAAAAATCTTGATGCACATCAAATCAATACAGGCATCTTAGAAACCAAAAGTCAAATAAATGGAAAGTAATTTGCTTTTTTGCCTGCTGGCTTCTTTCTGGTCAGGATTCCCACTAAAATGTAGCTTCATGTGTGATACATTATCCAAGTTACTGAGCTGTGAAAAATCTGTTCAAATACCATGAACCACCTGGGAACATTTGGGAAACAGGTCCACAATCAACACAGCAGGAAGTGAGAAAGAAGGGAAAATGTTACCACCTCTATAGTGACAAAAACTGTAATGATATGATACAAATGCATTCATGACACATTGCTTAAAGCTCAGAACTGTGAGCTAAGGTGACTGTTTGTGTGTAATTATTGATGTTTATCCATTTCTAAACAGAGTTAATCTTTCATTTAATTATATTGTTCAATAAATAGTAAGATTCATGTTCCAAGGTTCCATCTATCGTTTGTAAAATATCTTGATATAGGTTTTCTAATGGGTGACTGGTGGCTGTGGGAACTTTGTCCAGATGGCTGTGCACCAATTGAATTTACCAATGCTGAACTCACTGAGTCTTCCAGGGTCATGCCTAATTATAGGCATGTAATGATCTTCCAGTGCGTAATGTTCTATAAATTTAGAGCTGATTCTTTTGGATGCAATACCTACCGCAGATACAGAGCTTTAAAGGCCTGATGGAGTAATTTAAAATAAGACAGCACTTTTGGTCAGGAAAATATTGTCAGAGTGGAGCAGTGAAGTGCACAGATCCTCCATTTTCTATCTACTTATTACATTGATTGTTTTTACTATTCCTGCCTCCACAATTGTAATCATTTTCATCATGAAATCCTAATAATCCCATAACTTTTGGAAATATCTCAACTTAACAAACAGATCAAAGAACAAAGAACAGTACAGCAAATGAACAAGCCCTTCTGCCCATCAAGCCTGTGCTAATTCCTTATCCTTATTTAGACCCACTGTTTATTGCCTACCCACATTTTCTATCGCTCTGTTTGCCTCTCATTCACGTGTCTATCAAAATACACCTTAAACATTGTTGACCTACCTGCTTTCACCTCTCCTGGCAATGCGTTCCAGGCATCCACCACCCTCTGGGTGAAAAACTTCCCCTGCATTTCTCCCCTAAATTTTACCCCTTTACCATGAAACTGTGCCCCCCTTTACTTGACCTTCTCCCTCGGGAAAAAGCCTTTGACTATCCATCCGATCTATGCCTTGCATGATTTTGTAAACCCCTATCAGGTCACCCTCTCAGTCTCTGTCTTTCCAGTGAAAGTAATCCAAGTTTATCCAACTTCTCCTCATAACTAAAACCCTCCAGACCAGGCAATATCCTGGTAAGCCTTCTCTCACCCTCTCCAAAACATTCACATCCTTATGGTAGTGTAGCGACTAGAATTGCAGGCAATATTCCAAATGTGGCCTATCTGAAGTTTTATACAGCTGTAACATAACTTGACAGCTTATGTATTCAGTGCCCCAGCCAATGAAAGCAAGTATGCCTTGTTGACCATTTTATCTAGCTGTGTTGCTACTTTCGGGGATCTTGTACACCTAAATCCCTCTGCATATCAATGCTCCTAAGGGTTCTACATATTACGCTAAGTCACTATAACATTGCTTTTCCATCAATATGTGATGCAGCACAACTTCAGACTTCATTTCAAGTTGAAAAGGTGTTCAAGTGAGTGACTACATCATGCAATTACCATTATTACATTAATTTTCTTAACCACCTCCTTGAAGCAAAAGCAATGAAAAGCTGCAATTTAATACTAAGCTATTCTTCTGTATAACATAGTTAGGTCCACAGTGACTCAGGTTTTGCAGCAGAAATGATGGCAAAACTGTCAGTGTTCACTTTTATTATTCCACTGATATTGACAGCAATATCTGGAGTCCATAAATGTGCCTGATAATTTTGAAATTGCTGTCAATGAAACATCAAATTTCTCCACAATGATAAAAATTTCAAAACACTAAAAACATTTTTTTCTCTCTAGGTGTTTATCTTTATTAATTCACTGTAAGTTTGAGCTGAAAGTGAAAGATTTTGAAGTGCTTGCCACATTCTAGTTTGCTTTGTGTGAATACTTCAAATGGATTAGCTGCCTATTTACTTTCTGACATCGGTGTCACCACATGCTAAGACAGCCCCTTGATTTCCTGCCAGTTCCAAACTGTTTCAGAAAAGGGGAAAATCACAGCACAACTAGATCTTTGTGGATGACTTGCATTCAGGTCATTGGCCAGTACCATTGCTTTGAGCTGAATGCAAAATATGGTTAGTATCTTGTCTTGAATTTCTTTCTGCTGTGGAAGTGGATTTAGGTTAATCCTCTTGAGCATTCTGAATCAGATCAGAGGAACTGCTACTAAAGTAATAATCAATAATTCTGGGACTTGAGTAACTGTCAGCAAGATTTACTGCCATATAAACAATATAGCAAATTATACATATATATCATTGCTCTCTCTTCAAATTTTGCAGCCAACTGAACAAAACTTGAAGCATTTATTGCAACTTAAGCTTAACACATTAGTTTTGATGAGCTGCTCATTTGGCAGGGATTTCTGCTCACGTACTCAACACATTCCTGTTGTACATCTATTATACTTAAATGTACAGACTGGTGATCTCAAACACTGAAGACCCCTGCCACTACCCAGATTTAAATCGGGAGCAACCAAATCAAAATAAAACTTGGAAAGAAGTTAAACCTGTGGATGGCATCATTTTGACTCATCATCCTAGTCTACAAATCACTGAAACAAAAAAATCAAGCAGGGAGCAACACAGGCCTCTGGTTCATGCCCTTTCCGTTCCCAGGAGATGGCTTAAATTAAATTGTTCTTTTAATTTTTCTTATAGAAACAGAGAATGGTTGCCTCCTTGACATTCCTAGGTATTCTTCCAGGAGCAGTTGTAGAGAGGATGGGACAAGCTATTCAAATGCTGGATCAATCCAATTCAAGGACATTGCCATAAATTAGAAGTTCACACCAAATCAGGCAATGTAGAAAGCACACTAGAGACATTTGGAAAAGACCAAAGATAAAATACATGTAAAAAGAAGCAAGAAAACAAAAATAATTAGAAACAGTAGGCCAATTAATCAAAAGGGACATATCTTTTCAAAAAACATGTTTGAGGAATACCACAGGCAAACTGTCTTAATCACCTAGGAGTCTTTGATTTAAAAACGTTTCATGAACATCAACAAAAAATTAGAACTATTTATTTTATGTTACACAGGAACAGGACTAGACCATTTAGTCCTGCAACTCTGTTGCAACATTCAATGATCATGACTGATCTATGGTCTAACTTGCCTTTGGTCCGTATCCCTTAAAACCTTTGCCTAACAAAAGAATCTATTTCAGATTTAAAACTAACATCTGATCCAGAATCTACTGCCATGTGTGGAAGAGAATTCCAAACTATTGCCACATTTTGAGTGTAGATGTGCTTCTTAACATCCCTCCTGGAAAATCTGCCCCCAATTCTCAGACTATGTTAATTTTATGGGCGAAATAAAGTTCTATAAAAGCATTCAAGTATTATTTGATTTTTAGGATCTTGTATCAAATAAGATTCAGGGCAGTGGGATGAAAATATTCTCTGGCTGCTGGAGGATGTGGAACAAACATTGGTTGACTGCACAGGGCATAGAAGACTGATGCAAACCTAATACTGATCAGCACAGAGGGTTACCATGGGAAATAGGAAAGAAGCACACTTGTGCAGAAGGAACTTTAGCACATTGTTTCTAACTGCCTCAAGAGAGCACACAAGAATTCTGGCATGAGCTCTTTGCATGCAGTGATAAGACTTTGCTTGAGTTGACACATATACTTCCGCAAAATAGAAAATACTAATAAAAGAAAATTGGACTTGAGTTGATGTACAGAAAGTGCAATGAGGACCAATTTTAAGGACCAATAACCTGCACTTCAATGGACATCTGGCAAAATACTGCATTGAGATTTTTTTTAGACAAATGCAGAAATTATTTACATCAAGAGTATGGTCTGTTTATATGTAAATAAGAGACTTAATATTTGTTTGAGACCTCTGAGAAATGAGGTTGCACTGCATGGAGCAAGCATTGGGCTAATTCCAAAAAGGCAACCAAAAATCCATTTAAACTTGATGTGAATCAAAAAGGAACAGTCACATTTTTTCCTGATTTCACAACCCTCCTGCGTGAAAATATTAACCGTGATTATTCTCTCTCATTTTTCAATCCCACCAATCACTACCACTTGCCCGGCACCTACATTAGAGAGGCACATGGCTTAACATTCAGTCTTGTAAGTTGTTCAGTTTATATGGCTTGAGGTCCAATTTTGAGACAGCCTTGGTTCTTACCATTGATACAATGATGCTGTTGCAATCAAAACCAATTGAGAGTTACCTCCTTTATTGGATAGTTCAAATTTGGAGAGATCTGGAGTACCAGAAAGATGCTTACAGGAACTCAAAAATTAAGTTGTTACTTTGATTCCCCACGGATAGAAAAGACTAATGAAATATTTGGCTGGAAATGGGAACATACGGCCAGCAACAGGAATAGGCCATTTGAATTTTTGAGTCATAGAGTCACAGAGATATACAGCACAGGAACAGACCCTTCAGTCCAATTTATCTACGCTGACCAGATATCTGAAATTAATCTAGTCCTATTTTCCAGCATTTGGCCCATACCCCTCTAAATTCTTTCTATTTATAAACCCATCCAGTTGCCTTTTAAATGTTGTGATTGTACCAGCCTCCATCACTTCCTCTGGCAGCTCATTCCATACACATCCCGCTCTCTGCGTGAAAAGGTTGTCCTTTAGGTCCCTTTTAGATCTTCTGTTCCATTTTTTGAGTAGATAATGGCTCATCTGTTTCCTGATGAAGGGCTTATGCCCGAAACGTCGAATTTCCTATTCCTTGGATGCTGCCTGACCTGCTGTGCTTTAACCAGCAACACATTTTCAACTGTCATCTGGGTTCCGGTCTGACTCCAACTTCTTGTCTGCTCTCATAACTCTTGACTGCCATCTCTCCTAAAAGACTTATTCAGCCATGAATAAATGCAGTGATCCAGCCTCCACCTCTTTCTCAAAAGTCAATCTCACAGACTAATGACCCTCTGAGACAAAAAGAAATGCTTATCTCTTCTGGCTGAAAAAGAAAACCACTTATTCTGAAAATGTATCTGGACTGTCCCACAGTGAATAACCTCCTGTTACCCACTCTGTCAAGTCTGTATGTTTCAATAAGATTATTGAAACTCTTCTAAACTGCAATGAATATGGACCCAAACTGTTCGCCCTTTCTTCATTAACTAAGCCTAGGAATAAATCAAGTTAACATTTTATGAATTCATTCCAATGCAATTATATTATTTTTCAAATAAAGGGTCTAAAATGTCCACAGTAATCCACAGCGGTCTCACAAAGGCCTCGTAAAACTGCAATAAGAAGTTCTCTTAAAAATAATTAAATTCTGTACTTTGATATTTCATTCCTCGATGGTATCGAAACAATCTTAGATCAAATTAGTGCATTCAAAGGATAGCAATATAATTTTCCGTCCTTGCCATTATAGTAACTCTGGATCAAAACGTAATGATATGTGACTGACATTCAACATTGCTGGGCAGGTTGACATTTAAATTTGAACCGTCAATGACAGGACACTCAAATGCACTCCAGGACTCTATGAAAGATTTTAATTTCAGAAAGGTGGTCTTCGCTTTGCCATGCGTAGACGTGACTATGAAAGTATGGTTGACATTTTCCTCTCCTGTCTTCCCCTAACCTCCCCGACACAGCAAATACTCTGCCACGTGGGAATCCCACTGTAACCTTGCCATGACTAATTTAAATGAGGCTGAAAATTCATCAGGGTCAGCAGCAGCCAATATGACCATGTGCAAAGCCCATCCCCACTGATTTCACATTGGGACTCTGGCAAAGCTGAAAATCCAGCTGCTCTATTTCATAAGCTTTTAGTGTTTTTCTACTGCATTATTTGTCTTGCCTGGCTTACTGAAGTTAGGCTTTTGAAATTGATTCCTGATGAAGGGCTTATGCCCGAAATGTCGAATTTCCTGTTCCTTGGATGCTGCCTGACCTAATGCGCTTTTCCAGCAACACATTTTCAGTTTTGAAATTAGGCTTTTGACAAAGCTAACAATAAAAGGAACTCTAAAATCATGTCTGCACCAGGAATCTATTATAAACTTTATTCTTATGGAACAGAATGCCTTTGAGTCTATTATATTTGGAAATCTCATTTAAGAATACAGATGCATGAAGCATATCTACATATTGACGTTGCTTTGAATGTATTAATGACAGGTAAGTTGGACCTGACATCGCACGCTACTATACCTCTGTATAAAAACAGAATTAGTGAAAGAAAGAGGAAGGATTGAAGAAGATTTTTACACAGAGGCTTATTAGATTGTTGAATGTTTTATGAAAATTGAGCTATGAAATTGATACATAATCTAAAAGATCATTGGATAGTGTTTGTTCAGAAAAAAATATAAAAGTGGATGAACAGGGAAAGGACAGAAATGTGGGATGGAAGTCGATGCTATTGGTCAAAATGCTAACACTCATACACAAGCAATTGCCAGACGGCTTCCTCTATATAGTCATTAATATAATCCCTTGATCGTAAACGTCGGTTGTCGAGAAGGAGCCAAGAAATAAGATAGGGAAAATAAACAAAAAACAGAACTTGCTGGAGAAGCTCCCAGAACTGAGTTCTGAAGAAGGGTCACTGGACTTGAAACATTAACTCTGCTTTCTCTCCACAGCTGCTGCCAGACCTGCTGAGTTTATCCAGCAATCTCTGCTTCGGTTTCAGATTTTGTTTTTGTTGCATCTGCAGTTCAATGTTGCATATATATGAAAATAAAGTTGCTTTCTCTACTGTTCTTTTTTTTTAACAGACAGGAAAATATAAACCACAATTTTCAAGTCAATACCAAAATCAAACATCTGGGATCATTAAGTAGTTTATATTGCATGATTTACAGATGATTGGTTTTTTAATGCATCAAGTAATTATGCGAAATCAAAGAGAGATCACAAGCTAGAAATAACTTAATATTATTAAGGGATAAACGCTGAACAGTTTGCGTAATGCACATTTACTCACAATGTTGTTTAAACAACTTAAGTTAATTTTTGCATTCAAACAACTGACAGAGGAATATTAAAGGTACTAAGCTATTGTTGACTAATAGATAGAAGCTTCTTTGTAAGCTTACATAATAGGTAGAAAATTAAGTGACAAATCCTAACAATAGTGGCAGCTGGATTTAAATGAACCTTTATCTTTCTCTTCCTATAAAAACTGTTCAGCTTCCAACATATGTTACTAAGTGCTACCAAGTGATACAAAATGACTACCAGGAAGTTCCTGTTCCTCTTCAAATTAATGAGGTCCTCAGCATGATGTGACAGTCAAAATGCTCAACTGCCTTGGAAACTACATTTGATAACACAATCAACTGTTTGTGGAGGTTGGAATTATACTGAACATATTTTGTTATATACTTGATGAACTGCGAAAATAATTACCAGAAAAAAGTATTCCCATAGGATTGTAAATGTCTTAATGGGTTGTCATTTCTAAACGCGAAGCAATGCACGTTTCTAATAACAGAGAAACTTTCAGAAGAATATATGTTTCTGAACAAGCTAAGAATTGTGTTACTTTTCTTTCCTTTATAAACCTGATATGTTCGTAAGAACTATTCAAATTAAATATTCAATGTCAGTCTGTAGTGGATTGATCAGTAATTGAACTTGATGAGTTCCTTAAAATAAAGTTTTAGAAAGACAGAATTCATTTTAATGAGTGGAATCCTGCCACTTTGCAGTAAACACAAGTGGCAGTTACAAACAGAATACTGCCATTTTACCAAAAGGATGTTAGCCATTTCCACTACATCCCCATGGCAATTGTAGAGATCGAGCTAAATCAATATGTAGATGACCCTCTGAAGTATGCTTTATTGAACTGTGACCTCAATCGTCATGCAATTGAGCTCTTATAGAAGGCTGGGACTTGTACAGCGCAAACCATAATGTTCTACAGCCTTACAATCATATACATGCTGTTTAAAAATGCATGACCAAGAGAAACCTAGATGTTTGCCTGAGCTTGCATGAACAACAGTACAATCCTTGCTAAAGCACAGTAGCTGGGTGGAAATATGTGCTTTTCACAGAGGAACCTGAAGAACCTCAAAGCAAAAATGAACTGCATAACGTGATACCAAGGAACCACAAGACAAAAGTCATGAGGCGACTTCCTGAATACATTATCTTGATGGCTTACACTAAGTGAAGAAAAATATATGAAGACATAACCAAAATGCAGCATACTCCAGCACTTCTGCTCCCCAGAAAAGCAGTCCCTGTCCATTCCAAAGCCTTTCAATGTTACGGAAGGCTCACATCAACAAGCACAGAATAGACTCAGGTCTCTATGTATACCCACAATAGCTCCAATTCAGCGCTTTGTGACACACAGTCAGTCTCATCAAGCAAAGAATAGATTACATTACAGCAAATTTTGCAGCCACTCTTAGCAGCATTGATGTTTAATTTGGTTCCAAAAACCTTATTATTGAATATGATCACTCCAATTGGCAGGCACAGGACTTGAAATGTTTAATTAAGGAAATACACCGAGTTACCAATATGACATTCAGCCAGGAGATCATGCTAGTTCTCAATTTTTACTATCTGATTTATTGCAGTCTGACTAGGGTTTGATGGTAGAAGAGATGGTCCAACATAAGAGACGGAAAGGGTACAAGGTGCGGAACCAGGTAGGGAGTGAGTAATTTAGTGAAACCTTTGAAGCTCAATTCAAATTTATCAATTAGCTAGGCATAAAGAATCCTGCTTCTTGCATTACCTTCTGGCACCAGCTGGCACCACCTCCTCTATCAGGGAGCATCGAATGCTCTCATTGTGATAGATTTGGTCACTTGCAGAAATTTTGCAATGTAAGATCGCCTCTTAAAGTTAATCAAAACAGATCACCTACAGAACAAAGGAGAATCCAACATTCTGACAAGAGGAAGAAGAGTAATCCATAGAAATGAGACACTTTCTAGGTCAACGACTGGATAGGTCAGTCAGTAGAGCATCAGACTTTTAATCTGAGGGTCCAGAGTTCGGGCGCTGCTTAATCTGCACAGTTACTATCTTTGCTGTTTGAATTCATGTATCACTGGACATCGGAGTGCATATAGGAAACATAACAAATAGTGAAATTGACAACTGATCTTGGAAGAACCTGTCTGGGACAGGTCACAGCACAGAAACAGTTTAGTGAATAGTTTTACATATAGCCTTGCTGTAATTCTACAATAGTGACTAGAGTGAGTTCTTTCATGATTATATGTTTTTATTGGGATCTGTCTCGTGATTTAATTTTAAAAATATAAGCCATAAGGATTAAGTTAGCCTGGAGCAGTGTTTTGTGGACCAATAAGCTGGTGCTATTTTCTGGCTCTGCAGATTGGAAGGAGCAAAATGCCCTTTGTAGGGTGTTATGCTCTCCTTGTTGGATGTGGGAGTTTTGAGAGAGTTTATGGGTTACTGAGGATTGTATCTGCAATAAATGTCATTGGTTGCAAATCCTGTCAGATCAAATAGATCGGTTGGAGTGGCAGTTAGAGGCAATAAGGAATTTATAAGAGCTGGGAGTGTAATGGATGGAAAATGTAGAAAGGGAGAAAAGCTGTAGATACAAATCAGATAGATTGATTAACTCCAAGAAAGGTAGGAGAGGTAGGTAAGTAGTAAAAGAGTCTTCTGTGTCTATCCCCATTTAAAACAAGTATGTTGTTTTGGAAAATGTAGGGGGTGATGGACTTTCAGGGAATGTAGCATGAACAGCCAAGTTTCTGGAATCAAGACAGGCTCGAATGTAATGAGGGGTACATTGGGTTCCAAGTGGTTGATTGTGTTGGGGACTCTCTAGTCAGAGGCACAGACAGACATTTCTGTGGCCACCAGCAAAAAAAATCAGAATGATGTGTTGCCTCCCTGGTGCCAGGATCAAGGATGTCTCAGAGTGGATGCAGAATATTCTTAAAGGGGAGAAAGACCAACAGCAGGTCATTGTACACATTGGAACCAACAACCTAGGAAGGGAAAAGGATGAGATTCTGAAGGGAGCATACAGAAAGTTAGGCAGGAATTTAAAAAGGACGTCCTTGAGGGGAGTAATATGTGGATTACTCCTGGTGTTATGAGCTAGTGAGGGTAGGAATAGGAGGATAGAGCAGATGAATACATGGCAAAGGACCTGGTGTATGGGAGAAGGATTCACATTTTTGGATCATTGGAATATCTTTTGATGGAGGATTGACCTGTACAAGAAGGATGGATTGCACCTGAATTGGAAGGGGACAGATATACTGGCAGGGAGATTTGCTAGAGCTGCTCGGGAGGATTTAAACAATTAAGGAGGGGTAGGGGGTGGTGGGAACCCATGGAGATAGTGAGGAAAAAGATCAATCTGAGACAGGTACAATTGAGAAAACAAGCAAGTCAAACAGTCAGGGCAGATAGGGACAAAGCAGAGAACAAGGTTGGACTGATAAATTAAACTGCATTTATTTCAATGAATAGGCCGAACAGGGAAGGCAGATGAATTCAGGGCATAGTTACAAACATAGGACTGAGATATCATAGCAATTACAGAAAGGGATGGACAGGACTGGCAGCTTAATGTACCAGGTTGCAAATGCTATAGTAAGGATAGAAAGGGAGGCAAGAGAGGAGGGGTAGAGGCATTTTTGATGAGGGATAGCGTTACAGCTGTGCTGAGGGAGGATATTCCTGGAAATATATCCAGGGAAGTTATTTGGGTGGAACTGAATATAAAGGGATGATCATCTTATTGGGATTGTATTACAGACCTCCTAATAATCAGAGAGAAATAGAGAAACAAACTTGTAACGAGATCTCAGCTATCTGTAAGTATAATAGGGTGGTTATGGTAGAGGATTTTAACTTTCCAAACATAGACTGGGTCTGCCATAGTGTTAAGGGTTTAGATGGAGAGAAATTTGTTAAGAACGTACAAGAAAATTTTCTGATTCAATATGTGGATGTATCTGCTAGAGAAGGTGCAAACCTCGACCTACTCTTGGGAAATAAGACAGGGCAGGTGACTGAGGTGTCAGTGGGGGGAGAACTTCGGGGCAGCAACCATAATTTGATTCGTTTTAAAATTGTGATGGAAAAGGATAGACCAGACCTAACAGTTGAAGTTTAAAATTGTAGGAAGGTTAATTTTGATGGTATTAGGCAAGAGCCTTCAAAAGATGATTGTGGCCAGATGTTCACAGGTAAAGGGATGGCTGGAAAATGGGAAACCTTTAGAAATTAGATAACAAGAATCCAGAGACAGTATATTCCTGTTAGGGTGAAAGGAAAGGCTGATAGGTATAGGGAATATTGGATGACTACAAAAATTGAGGGTTTGGTTAAGAAAATGAAGGAAGCATATATCAGGTATTGACAGGATAGATCGAGTGAATACTTGGAAAAGTAGAAAGACAGTTGGATAGAGAACTGGCTGAAAAATAGAAGACGGGGTGGTGGTGGAGGGCTGTTTTTCAGTTTGGAGGCCTGTGACCAGTGGAGTGCCACAAGGATCAGTGCTGGATCCACTGCTTTTCATCATTTATATAAATGATTAGGATGTGAGCATAAGAGATATAATTAATAAGTTTGCAGATGACACTAAAATCGGAAGTGCAGTAGACAGCAAAGAAGGTATAATTAAGAGGGAAATCAGGACGACAAAAAGGGGACATGAGATAGCTTTGGCAAATAGGGTTAAGGAGAATCCAAAGGGTTTTTACAAATACATTAAGGACAAATGGGTAACGGGAGAAAATAGGGCCCCTCAAAGATCAACAAGACAGCCATTGTGTCGAGTCACAGGAGATGGGGGAGATACTAAATGGGTATTTTGCATCAGTGTTTACTGTGGAGAAGAACATGGAAGATATAGAATGTGGGGAAATAGGTGGTGCCATCTTGAAAAATGTCCATATTACAGAGGAGAAAGTGCTGGATGTCTTGAAACGTATAAAGGTGGATAAATCCCAGGACCTGATCGGGTGTACTCTCAAACACCTTTGGGAAGCTAGGGAAGTGATTGCTGGGTGCCTTGCTGAGATATTTATATCATCGATAGTCAGAGGTGAGGTGCCAGAAGACTGGAGGTTGGCTAACGTGGTACCATTATTTAAGAAGGGTGGTAAGGACAATCCAGGGAACTATTGACCGGCGAGCCTGACGTTGGTGGTGGGCAAATTGTTGGAGGGAATCTTGAGGGACAGGATTTATACATATTTGGAAAGGCAAGGACTGATTAGGGATAGTCAACATAGCTTTGTGCATGGCAAGTCAAGTCTCACAAACTTGATTGAGTTTTTTGAAGAAATAACAAAGAGGGCAGGGCAATGAACATGATCTATGTGGAATTCAGCAAGGCATTCAACAACGTTCCTCATGGTAGACTGGTTAAAAAGGTTAGATCTCATCAAATACAGGGAGAACTGGCCATTTGGATAGAGAACTGGCTGTAAGATAGAAGACAGAGGGTGGTGGTGGAGGGCTGTTTTTCAGACTGGAGGCCTGTGATCAGTGGAGTGCCATAAGGATCAATGCTGGATCCACTGCTTTTCATCATTTATATAACTGATTTGGATGTGAGCAAAAGAGATTTAGTCAGTTAGTTAGTTTGCAGATGACACTAAAATCAGAAGTGCAGTGGACAGCAAAAAAGGCACCCTCAGATTACAACAGGACCTTGATTAAATGGGCCAATGGGCCTGAAGAGTGGCAGATGGAGTTTAATTTAGATAAATGTGACGTGCTGCATTTTGGAAAAGCAAATCTTGGCAGGACTCATACACTTAATGGTATTGTCTAGGGACTGTTGCTGAACAAAGAGACTTTGGACTGCAGGTTCATTGCTCCTTGAAAGTAAAGTCATAGATAGATAGGATAGTGAAGAAGGTGTTTGGTATGCTTTCCTTTATTGGTCAGAGCATTGAATATAGGAGTTGGGAGGTTATGCTGTGGCTGTACAGGATGTTGATTAGGCCACTTTTGGAAAATTATGTGCAATTCTGGTCTCCTTCCTATCGGAAGGATGTTGTGAAACTTGAAAAGATTCAGAAAAGATTTATAAGGATGTTGCCTGGGTTGGAGGAATTGAGCTATAGGAAGAGGGTGAACAGGCTGGGGCTATTTTCCCTGGAGCATCAGAGGCTGAGGGGTGACCTTATAGAGGTTTATAAAATCATGAGGGGCCTGGATAGGATAACTAGATAAAGACTTTTCCTGGGAGTGGTGGAGTCCAGAAGTAGAGGGCATTGGTTTAGGATGAGAGGGGAAAGATATAAAAGGGACCTAAGGGACACCTTTTCATGCAGAGGATGGTGCGTGTTTGTAATGAGCTGCTAGAGGAAACGGTAGAGGCTGGTACAATGGCAACGTTTAAAAAGCATCTAGATGGATATATGAACAGGAAAGGTTGAGAGGGATATGGGCTTAATGGGACGAGATTAGGTTGGGATAACTGGTCAGCATGGACAAGTTGGACTGAAGGGTCTGTTTCCGTGCTGTACATTTCTTTGACTCTATGACTCTAAGTGGATATTGTTGGACTGACAGCAGATGATGAGGACCTGGACCAGAATTATTGCAATCTTGAAAGTAAAGAATTTTGATTTTTTTTGTGATTCAAGGGCAACAATTACTGTGCTGCCTGATAATTTAGAATGGCTTCACATTATATGCCTTTGATCCCAAGTCAAGATCCAGGATTTGCAAAGTCACATTCTTTCGGTTAAAGGTCATCTTGAAGCAATATTGAACTACAATGGAATATTTATTCACAACTTCTCATAACATCAGATAAAATCCTTATTGAGTTGGCAAGCTTGTGTTCTACTAATCTTTCCAGGTTATTCGTTACTTCTACCCACTCCAGGCCAAGCTGATGATTATGGTCTATTTAAGAGAAATTCCTTCAGCCTCTCCAAGAATATGAGCTTTCATCTGGAGAAGACGAGATGACATCTTGATCTTTCCTAGAGGATTTTATGCTAATTAAAATTTCACGCCAAGAAGATTTAGATGTTTTTGTCAAGAAGCATGCCAGCTTTGCCGAGAGTTTGATGAGTTTCACAATATTCCTCCAGTCATGCTAAAAAAAGAGTATTAGCCATTTTCTGAGGGATTCCTCACCAGGAGACACACCTATTGGTTAAACCTGGTCACATATTACTATCAGGCCCAGTTTAATCATTTCAGGAAGGAAATCCAGTGGTACCTGACTCTTCAATATTGATGCAATACATGCAGATTCTACTGATAGCCTTCCAATGGAAAATTAGCAGAATGGTTCAGCTTCTCCAATGGTGACGCCAGCTTATGTGACTGAAAGCAGTTTCCATGAGGAAATGCTACACTGCAGCAGCACGAAGGATGGGAACTTGGACCAGGGATCTGTCTGAAGCAGTGAGTCACTGATGTGAGTCCTTACATCTGACATTGGACAGCAGAGGATGCTAGCAAAGGAGGGACTTTTTTAAATTTCCCTAAAGCTATATAACTGAGTGCTGTCTAAACTCAAGACCCTACCTTTGCAGGGCGTCCCACCCAACCACTCCCCTAACCTTAAACACCAGGGACACATCAGGTAAGCTTCTCTTTTTTACATTCTGAAAAGGGGACTAGCAGGAATGGGAGTGCAGGGAGAGGAATGTACCTCCAGCATGAAGTTTGAGGTGAGGGACACCATTACTGTCCCATCTAAGTATATCGGCAGAAAGTGCACCCAATTCTCACTCCTCCAAGACAATGTTAATGAACTGGAGTGGGAACTGAATGAACTTCGGATCATTCGGGCAGCAGAGTCTGTGATAGATAAGAGTTACAGGGAAGTAGTTACTCCTGGGCACAAAGAACGCTGGGTAACAGTTAGAAGGGGGGAAAAACAATCAGTGGAGGGATCCCCTGTGGTTGTTCCCCTGAAAAACTTTACCGTTTTGGATACTGTTGGGGGGGACAACTTACCAAGGGAATGCAATGGAGTGCAGGTCTCTGGCAGAATGTCTGTTCCTGTTGCACAGAAGGGAAGGAAGGAGAGTGTTAGTCATTGGGTACTCAATAGTTAGAGGGTCAGAAAGACAGTTTGCTGGGAATGAAAGAGATTCACAGTTGGTGTGTTGCCTCCTAGGTGCTAGGGTACATGATGTCTTGGATCATGTCTTTAGGGTCCTGAAGGGAGAGGGTGACCAGCCCCAAGTCGTGGTCCATGTAGGTACCAACGACAGAGGTAGAAAGAGGGATAGGGATGTAAGGCAGGATTTCAGGGAGTGAGGATGGAAGCTGAGAGCTAGATCAATCAGAGTTGTTATCTCTGGTTTGTTACCTGTGCTTTGTGATAGGAAGGTGAGGAATAGGGAGAGATATCAGCTGAACACATGGCTGCAGGGATGGTGCAAGAGGAAGGGTTTCAAGCATATGGATAATTGTAGCTCATTCTGGGCAAGGTGAGACTTCTACAAACAGCACAGTCTTCACTTAAACCAGAGGGGTAGTGATATCCTGGGTGGGAAATTTACTGGTGGGTTTAAACTTGCTCAACAGGAGAATGGGAACCTGAGACGTAGTTCCAAACAGGAGGATGAGAGTAGGGAGGGCATGGACTGGATTTCATGGTGACAGGAATGTGCTGGCAGACAGCACGCTGGTTTAAAGTGTGTCTACTTCAACGTCAGATGTATACGAAATAAGGTAGGTGAGCTTGCAGCATGGATAGGTACCTGGGACTTCACTGTTCTGGCCATTTCGGAGACATGGATAGAGCAGGATCAGGAATAGATGTTGCAGGTTCCAGAGTTTAGATCTTTCATTATGAACAGGAAAGGCAGTAAAAGAGGGGAAGGTATGGCCTTGTTAGTCAAGGATAGTATACCAGTGGCTGAAAGAGCTTTTGACGAGGATTCATCTACTGAGGTAGTATGGACTGAGGTTAGAAACAGGAGAGGAGAAGTCATGCTGCTGGGAGTTTTCATAGGCCTCTGCAGAGTTCCAGGGATGTGGAGGAGAGGATCAGCAAAATGATTCTGGGGAGGAGTGAAAGGAACAGGGTGGTCATTATGGAGGACCTTAATTTCCCCAACATTGACTGGAAATGCTATAACACTAGTGCGTCAGATGGATCTGTTTTTGTCCAATGTGTGCAGGTTGGTTTCCTGACATAGTATGTCAAAGGGCCGACAAGATGGGAGACCACACTGGATCTGGTGCTTGGTAATGAACCAGGCCAGATGTTTGATTTAGTGGTAGGTGATGCAAAGGGATAGATACATGCTACAGGGCAAGAGTTATCAATGGGGGGAGGGGATTTATGATGTGATTAGGCAAGACTTAGAATGCATAGAATGGAGTAGCAAAATGCAGGGAATGGGGGCCATCAAAATGTGGAGCTGGTTAAAGGAACAGATATTGCGTGTCCATGATATGTGTATTCCTGTCAGGCAAGGAGCAAGTAATAAAGTAAGGGAACCGTGGTTCACTACAGATATTGCATATCTTGTTAAGTGAAAGAAAGCGACTTATGTGATGATGAGACAAGATGGTTCAGATGAGGGAATGGAGAGTTACAAATTAACTAGGAAGAATTTAAAAAGAGAGTTAAGAAGAGCAAAGAGAGGACATTAGCAGTCTTTAGCAGGTCAAATAAAGGAGTATGTGAAGGACAAAAGGATGACTACAATAGGAATAGGGCAAGTCAAAGACAGAAGTGGGAAGTTGTGTGTGGACCCTGTGGAGATCAGAGAGGTGCTAAATGAATATTTTTCATCAGTTTTCACTCACAAAAAGGAGAATATTGGAGAGAAGAAGAATAAAATATGAGGTATTAGACTAGAAAGGATCAAGGTTAATAAGGAAGAGGTGTTATCAGTTCTAGAAAAAGTGAAAGTAGACAAGTCCTCTGGGCCAGATGGGATTTATCCGAAGAATCCCTGGGAAGCTAGGAAGGAGGTGTTGGAGCCTTTGGCTTTGCTCTTTGAGTCATCATTGTCTACAGGTTTAGTACCAGAGGACTGGAGGATTGCAAATGTTCAAGAAGGGCAGTAGAGATGACCCAGGTAATTATAGACCAGTGAGCCTTATGTCTGTTGTAGGAAACGTTTTAGAATGGATTGTGAGAAATAGGATTTATAATCATCTAACAAGCAACAATTTGATTGCAGGTAGTCAACATGGTTTCATCAAGGGCAGGTCATGTCTCACCAACCTCATTGAGCTTTTTGAGAAGATGACCAAGCATGTGGACGTGGGTAGGGCTGTTGATGTGGTATATATGGACTTCAGTAAGCCTTTTTTGAGGTTCCACATGATAGGCTGATTGAGAAAATGCAGAGGCATAGAATTGAGGGTGACTTAGAGGTTTGGATTAGAAACTGGCTTTCTGAAAGAAGGCAGCAAGTGGTGGTTGATGGAAAATATTCAGCCTGGAGTCCGGTTACTAGTGGTGTGCCACAAGGATCTGTTTTGGGACCACTGCTGTTTGTCATTTTTATAAATGACTTAGATGCATGAATAGGTGGATGGGTTAGTCAGTCTGCAGATGTCACTAAAGTCGGTGGAGTAGTGGACAATTTGGAAGAATGTTACAGGTTGCAGGGAGACTTGGATAAACTGCAGAATTGGGCTGAGAGGTGGCAAATGGAGTTCAATGCAGCTAAATGTGAGGTGATTCACTTTGGGAAGAATAACAGGAAGGCAGACTACTGGGTCAATGGAAAGATTTTTGTTCATATGGATGTGCAGAGGGATCTTGGAGTCCATGTACGTATATCCCTGAAAGTTGCCACCCAGGTTGATAGTGCTGTTAAGAAGGCATACAGTGTGTTAGGTTTTATTGGTAGAGGGATTGAGGTCTGGAACCATAATATCATGCTGCAACTATACAAAACACTGATGCGGCCACACTTGGTATATCGTGTACTGTTCTGGTCATCCCATTACAGGAAGGATGTGGAAGCATTGGAAAAGGTGCAGAGGAGATTTACCAGGATGTTACCTGGTCTGGAGGGAAGGTCTTATGACGAAAGGCTGAGAGACTTGGGTCTGTTCTCATTGGAAAGAAGAAGGGTAAGAGAAGATTTGATCGAGACATACAAGATGATGAGAGTTTTAGATAGGGTAGACAGTAAAGTCTTTTTCCTAGGATGATGACATCAGCTTGTACAAGGGGGCAAAGCTACAAATTGAGGGGTGATAGATTTAAGACAAATGTCAGAGGCAGATTCTTTACTCAGAGAGTGGTAAGGGCATGGAATGCCCTGCCTGTCAATGTAGTTAACTCAGCCACATTGGGGAGATTTAAACAATCCGTGGATAAGCACATGGATGATGATGGAATAGTGCAGAGGGATGGGTTTAGATTAGTTCACAGGTCAGCGCAGCCTCAAAGTCCAAAGGGCCAGTTCTGCACTTTATTGTTCTGTGTTCTAAGACTGCGTGCCTTAAACCTTCAGGAAGGCCAGACTTGCTGGGGAATAAGGAAAGGGGAAGGCACAAAGCTACCTGTTAACCATCCTCTAATCAAAAGGGTGATTCAGTGTGATCAGTGATCATTCTAACAGATCACAAGCTCCTGTGAATGTTGCAACCAAATTAAAGCCATTAATTGGAATAGCAAGCATTAGGCATGGTCAACAGAGTTTTATTGCCAAGGTTACAGAGAACAGCAAACTCTATACATGCAGGAAAGCACCTGATGGCACAGTGACTCAGTGGTTAGCACTGCTGTCTCATAGTACCAGGGATGTGGGCTCGGTTCCAGCTTTGGGTGACTATCTGTGTGAAGTTTGCACGTTCTCCTTGTGTCTATGTGGGCTTCCTCCCACAATCCAAAGATGTGCAGATTAGATGAACTGACTGTGCTGAATTGCCCACACTGTTCAGGGATGTGTAGGTTAAGTGCATTAGTCAGGTTAAAGGTAGAGTAATGGGAGAAGGGGTCTGGGTGGGATAGTTTTTGGAGGGTTGGTGTGGACTTGCTGGGCTGAAGGGCTGTTTCCACACTGTAGGGATTCTATTCTTGTACTGAAGCATAAGAATGATGCCCAGAAAAGTCCTTGTCTAGTTCCCAAGGGATATGGTCAGAAATGGCAGCAGTCAATGTTGACGTTCCTTTCCTTATGCTTTTTCTTCCAGAATGATTTGAAGTAACTATGGGTAGTGCTGACAGCAAATTTGGTTGCTCTATTGTAAGGAAAGAAAACTCTGAAGTGTTTTTTCTTAATCATTCACAGAGACTTGCAGGCCTTTTGAAGAAGTGAATGTGCACTTTGCAGCCTTCCTGATGATTCACTTTTCTCTTCATTTAAAACGAGCTGATATAGCTCAGGAACCTCAAATTGTCATTGTACTGTGACTGTAGTTGTGTGGTAATACCCTTTAGTGCAAACCACAACAGATATTGCTGGAGAAACTCATCGGGTCTGGAAGCATCTTTGCAGAGAAAATCGAGCTAATGTTTGAGTTCTATGACCTTTCTTCAGAGTTCAGGTCAGTGTTCAGACCTTTGCACACCTATGCCACATCAAGTGACTGGATCAAAAATAACTGAGGTTCCAGTACTCAAATCTGTGAGTAATAGACTTTGGTGGGAGATAGAGATGTGAAATGGTTGAAAATATATTCAGTTAAATGAGAAAACTTTTTAGTCAAATCTTTCAGTCGATAATGTTAAGAAAGTACTGTTATTTAATTACATTGGAAACTGAAAAACATTTGGTGGGAGATGTAGGACAGTGTTTAATGAGTATGTAAATTTGTCTTTGAGATATGCTGGAGCTTAATGCTACAAAACAGTAGTATAGGTGTCAAAGCTGATTCCCATCAAAATTCACCTATTCTGCATGCTTATGACAGGCATTAAGTATGTGCACTGAAATAATTCAACAGAGGCCAGTATCCCATCACCATGTCACCTGTGATTTACATGTGGAAAGTCCTTGACACTGAGTCAGCTCCCTCAGAGCCATCTCTCAGTGACAGAATCCCTAACATGCATCTGTCAACCAAGACTCCCTGATTGGACCAGATTAATGGACCCCAATCAGGGAACTCATACTCTTTGATATCCACCTAGCTGACCTCATTACAAATACCACATGCATGTTAAGCTCTTTATCAATAATGACAACAAACACAAGAGAAGTGTGCACATGGACTGCTGTATTGAAACCCTCACTGGATTCATAATTCATAAAAGGAGAGTACGAAACCCATTTGCGGCCTTCCTTCAAATCTTTGAATGAGAGTCTTCATACTTCCAAAATATTCACATTAATTTCAAGTTTCCAAGTGAGCACAAATGGTTCATGCAGTGCAGTGTCAGAGTTCCTCCCTCTAAAACAGCGAGCCTGCATTCAAGCTTCACCTGCTCCAGCGCTATGTAATAACATGCCTGCGCAAGGTCAATTAGAAAATATCTAAAAACGAGCAGAAGGAGCACCCAGAATCAGTCAGCAAGTCTCAAAGCCTACATCATGTACCAGAAATTGGAGAGGCATGTGCTGAATTTGAAAATAATCTGGAGAAAAGTAATGGTGATATCTCAAAAAAATCTGCAAAGTCATTGCTTTGGTGAGAAGCTGCTATTAGAGACTGCCTTTAAATTGCTGTTAGAGAAATGTGCATTTTTTTTAAAAGGAATAGCTACACTTGGATTTAATAGAAAAACATTGCGAATAAGGGAAATTTTAAAGGAAACATAAAGCAATATGAAGTTGACATAAAGGAAAAAAAATAAAGATATGGCAGCTCAGCTTGGCCAAGTGGAATCTGGGGCCTGTAATATGTGGGAAGTCAGAAACCCTACCAGTGTCACTGCACACAGGTAATTTTGCTAGTTGCAGAAACTAGAGCTCAAGCAGTAGCTGGATCACTGTGGCACATCTGCAAGGGTGAGAGTTATATTTTAACAACTCACATCAACCATGAACCAGGTATTTGCTACAAATTGCATTTTACATCTTCAGTATAAATGGTGTATATAGCTCACGGCGGCTCTCAGCCAGGTCTGTTGAAGGCTTGTGACATGTCCCAGCCTGGGCTCTTGGTGGTGGCTCTCAGCATGGTATCTCAACAGCACATAGCAGATCCTGGCCTGGTCTCTCGGTCATTCGTGGTGAGTACTAGCCTGGTCTCTTGGTGGCTCTCAGCCTGGTCTCTCGGCAGCTCATGGCAGTCTCTCAGCTCGGTATGTGAGTGGATCCTGCCTGGACATGTTCCTGAGGTACCGGGCAAAATCGGAGAGGCACAGTTTCAGCAGCAGTGACGGTATCTCCAGTGGCACCATCGAGAACAGATAGCAGAGTGAGATAATTGGGTGCATCAAAGAACTTTTAACTTATTCCTTTATTTTCCTAGTTTAAACTGCGAAATACTTAAAAATTCACCATTACCTCTTTTTTGCTATTCTAATGCTAAACTTTTTAAACTTGCATTTCCCTTACTATCTTGTAGCTAAGATTTTTTGTACTTAGGTAACTTGGTACTTAAGATGGTGCCATGTGTGGCAACATTACACACTTTTCACTGCACTCCTGTACTTCCCTTACACTTGAGTACATGTGACAATAAGATCTAAAATCTAAATCTAAAAACCTTGTATCTAACCACCGCTTGAGTACTATACCTGCTGTTGTCAGTTTTGTCACCTGCTTAAATTAGTCAAAGAATTGTTTGCTGAAGTCAAATACAAACAAGCATCACTGATTAGTTTAGCTCTCATTTAACACCATTGTTCCCTTTGACAAAATTAATGTTTTAAGAAACCTTCAGGGCTAAGTTGATATCTGATATTTCAAGTAAGGAAAAGCTATAAATAGAATATAAGTATTTGATTTCTGCCAAGAAATTCTGCACAATAAATTAGGCATTTTTGACATATGATTTATTGACAAGTACCTGAACATACAATTAGGAAGAGAAATATCATTTGGTATATGACAGGCTCTGGTATATAACAGGCATTTCGCTGTATTTTGAAATGGTGATGACAGAAAATATTTGTTGGACAATAATAATTCACAGCATGATGTAGGAAACAACTGCTGTAGATTGAGCTTCTTGGGTTCGTTGATCTGCATTACTTTAAGGGATAGCTTTATTTCTTGTAGTCACTGTAAATAGTTTTGATTTGGAGATGCTGGTGTTGGACTGGGGTGTACCTGCCTAATGAGACTAAACTATTTGTAAAATTAAAAATCACACAACACCAGGTTATACTCCAACAAGTTTAACTGGAAGCACTAACTTTTGGAGCACTGTTCCTTCAGCCTCAGGGCAACCAGCTGATGAAGGAGCGGCGCTCCAAAAGCTAGTGTGCTTCCAATCAAACCTGTTGGACTATAGCCTGGTGTTGTGTGAATTTTAACTTTGTAAATAGTTTAGTCTCATTAGGCAGGTTAGCAGAATAGGTATAAAAACACCAAGAAAAAGTCCTGCTGATTTTTTACACACAATCTGGCCTTGCTAAGAACAGAATGTTCTTAGATACATACATAATTTCTTGATTGCTGACATTGTCTTGATGCTCTATAGGGTGTGTATTTTCATTCTGTAGCCTAATTAGGGTATGATCAAGGCTATCACTTCCATTCAGGGCTGGAATAAGATTTTTTCAGTTGGTCCTCCAGTCCTTAGCTCTTCACTTTTACGTGTGAGCTATTTTGTGAGTTGAATGAAAATTTGTATGAGGTGGGTGGATGGGTTGGCCCTGCCTGAAGGAACTTTCTGGGGAAGTTCCAAGTGGTATATTTAATAATCATCCAGACGGTGCTTTCTTCACTGCAGCCTGCAGCGTCATTGCTGTTGCTGTCAGTCACCAACACCCCAGCAATGCCTCACAGCCGACAGAACCTATGTCATCTCATACCTCAATAGAGGTTCTGGTCCAGGTTGTCAAGGAAAGAAGAGAGGTCCTCTTGCTCAGTGATGAGCAGATCTGGATGGCATGGAGCATCTTTGATACACAGGTCAGTGTCCACAGGCTACACAAAATAGAGTAGATACAATGCTGGAAAAGGACCTATGATTATTGCACATCATCTACAATCTGCAACTGACATGAAAAGGGTCATCGCTCAGTCTAACTATACCAATGTAGAGGAATATCACGTAGGAGAATCACTGGCAAGGCTTAGCATCGTAAGGCATAGGCATATTGAACATATGGAAGCCACCTCTCACTACCAATTGTAATAAACATGGATGAGAACAACAAAGTACAGCTGACATTTTTAACTCGGAGCTCCAAAATGTCTATTTTTTAAATGAAGGCTGATTCTGTGCAAATATGGCTGTGAGTTTAAATTTTGTGGCTATCTTAAGTGAGAATCATTAATGTCAAATCTTTGGATCGAAAGGGAAATTCAAACAATTGCCCTCCAAAGAGCAGAACAAGCAAGTCAAAACAGACTGGATTGCGATCTCCTGTGACTACCAAGATAACAAATGGGTCGATGACTTTCTGCTCAACAGTCAGCCGGTGGATTATGCCCCAAAGTGAAGACACAATGTGTTTTTTTCTTCAAAGAATACATACAAATGGGAGTTACAAAGCCAGTTTTAGCTCTACTGGATTGTCAGTGATACTGCATGCTGTCATATGTACCAGCCTGACATTGAGTATTTATGTGCTGGAAGGTCACAGTTAAAGAATATCCCTTAAGTGCAAGAAATCTGCCAATTATCAGCCGGACAAAAGGAAAACAGATCAACAAGAGACTCCCTCTCCTCCTGACTGCTGGAATTCAGTCATAGTTGAAAGGAATCAGAACTACAGCGTCTCAACCAACCTACAAAGCTAAGGACTATGTAACCCACTGTTCAATTACCAATGTCAAGGCTATGGATAACCTCCATTGCAATGGCTGCAATATCCAGCTATCTGCTCTTCACAAACTTTCATCTTTTTGGATGCCCTTCTTATTTCTAATCGTTGTGCAGGTATGCTGTGTTATTGTTTCTTTGCATAGGTAGTAATGAATAAACTCACTTTTTGTTTTTTTTAACATGCATTAAGTTCATTTATGTCTGGGATAAAAATATCCACAAAGGACAGAATTGTTTCTAAATTTATCTTGATCTGACCAACTGAGGAGTTGGCTGAATAAAGAAGGGGAAACAACTCATCTCACCTCATTTGGGAGCTCAATAGTTTGGGGCATTCTGTCTGGAAGCATCATGAATTGAGTATCTCACCTGAGCTTGCATTTTGCTGTTGTCAGACTTGCAGAGTGTAAGGTATTTGTTTGTGTAAAGGACCATAAAACGTAGGATCAGAAATAAGTTATTCAGCCCATTAAGTCTGCTCTGCCAATCACCAAGATCATCCTCAACTCCATTTTCTGGCCTTTTCACCATAAAGCTGTTAGCATGATACCCCATTCATGGAGTCATGCTGACTCTGCTTGATTATATAATGCAAGGGGAGCCAGGTAAGTGATGCAATGATTAGAAAAGACTGGAATGGTGCGAGAAATTGTGTCCGGCATGGAATGGTGAGGATGTGGTGTCAGGTTTGAGGGTTCAAGTCTGGTCCGGCAGGTTTGAGAAGTTTGAATCAGGGGTTGGGGTGGGGGGAAGGGGCATTGTTGGATTGGGTTAGGTCATGTCACCACCGATACGGGTGGTGGGCCAAGTCTACCAACAAGGTTTTGGGTCAGGTCATGTCTGGTTGAGTGAGTGCAGGTTGGGTTGCTGCAGCTCCAGGGTGTTTTATTCCTGGTGTGGAGCAGATGGGAGAATGTCAGACCATAACTGGTCTGGGAGAGGTGTACATTTGGGTATGTGAGATCAGTATGGAGTCCATTGAATAGTTACTCAGGAGTTAGACTAGGTATATAATTTTAACTTTTCCTGAGTAGCTTTTTTACTTGTTTGGAACTCCCCGTAGTCTCCAATTTAAATGGAAATTTAAAAAGTTAATTTGTTTATTCCTTTATTTTTCTAGTTTTTTTCCTCAAAAATTTGTATTCAAGAATTTGTGCTTAAGTACCTTTGTACCTAAAATGGCAATGTTAAGCGGTGACTTGTAAATTTTTCACTGTAATCATGCAAGCACATGTGACAATAAAGCTAATTCAATCCAAATCCTGGGCAATGCTTTCAGCGTGTGCTCGGATGGGGATTCACAAAGGTCCCTATGTGCAGCTGCAGTCTATTCAAGAATAACAATTGTCTGGTTAAAGGGAAATCTATGCTATTATTCTTTTCACAAAACATTGCTAACATTTCCAAACTCATTAGCGATAAAATTTCACATTATTCACTGAATTGGCATTGTTAAGACTGTTTTATAAAGCCTAATCTTTTGTGATAAATACCATTGAAAAGTCCTTTATTTGCATGTATGCATTTTTTCCAACAAAAACTACATGAATTACAGACTCTACAATTTTGATTCCCTACTAAGTTAACTTATTCATACATATACCTAATCACTTGAAATTGCAGAATTAACTAAAGTTATAATGCCTCAAAGATATCAACATTATCTTGTCATGACTTTGGTCTAACTTAAAGAAACTTGTGATAACATCGTTCCCTTGTTACAAGTATTAAACATCTATTCTAAGCTGGCACATACAATCCTGAAGGAATGATGCATTATTGGAGGTGCTATCCTTCAGAGGAGGTGTTAGAATAATGTTTAGCTGGATGTTGAAAACCCCACAGAACTAGTAAAAGATGAACAATATGTTCGCCTCGTGTCCTGCCAATATTCTCTTTATAACCAACAGCATTAAAAATAGAGTAAATTAACATTTAACTTATTTCTGCTGTGGAAATTCTCTTTGTACAAAATATCTGTCACAATTGCCTACAGAACAGTGGTGACTGCACTTCAAAGTGTTTTCTGGCATACAAAGCATTTCTGGGGCATTTTTGAGATACTTTGATATGATGGTCCATAAATGCAATTTGTTTCTTTCTCATTTCACACTCTGCCTGTGGCTTTAATTTTTTTTATCAAAGCTAATTATTATTATTCATACACTTGGTATTTACTTAACAGCAGGGCCTTTTCCATGATGATTTAAGATGTTCGGTTGTAGCGCTCTATTGAATGCGTAATAGGATCAACTGGATGACTCCAAAAATATTGGGTGTGGAAGTGACACCACGAGATAAAACCAATAAATTGGAGTTTTTTTTTAATTGTCCTTGGTCTTCAATGGAAATTCAAAGTAAAATAACTTGGATAAAGTTAAGGGACTAGAATCCACACATTTGTAAGAGTGACTTCAGCTGTTTGAAGGTCATATGGCAATAAGGGTTAAATGTAGTCTCAATTAACCTTCTGCTTTTATTTCTGATCTTCATACATTACCACTCTGTTTCAAGGTTGGCTCTATAACAATATTGAGAATTCAGGTCAGGCAGTTTAGAAGACCTTGTCCCAGAGAAATAATTAATTTTCTTAGTTCAGAATCTTAAACTGAAAACTAGATGCTGATCTAACATAACAAAACGACAAAGAACAAAAATCCTTTAATTGGAGCTTTCTCATTATAATTGAAAATGTGTGTAAACATGTGCATTAAGTGCTCACTTTCAGAGAAAGCATTTCCTAATGAATGTCCTCAGAAATAAACAAGGATTCCCAATTTTCTATTAAAACAGGAACTTGACTCCATGTATGACATTCAAGAAAACATTTCACTCAACTCAGCACCAAAAACAAATAAAAGAAAAATGCTGTTGTGCTTGTAATCCAGAACAGACATAGAAAATGCTGGAGAAACTCAGTAGGTCGAGTACCATCTGTGGTGAGAGAAGCAATGTTTTAAATCCAAAATTACTCTTCTTTGGAACGGAAAAAAAACGATGCTTGAAAAATGTCAATTAATTTTAAATCATTATGAGTACACAGATGTAATGATTTATTATGCCCATCAATTTCCATGTTGTCATGAATCATGTATAAAATTCAGTTAACTTTACAAATCAAATGTAATTTCAGGAGTCAACTCAAAATTACCTCGACCTTTGACACTAATGGCATTCTGACAAGGTTATCAAGCCCCTTACCAGGCCCAGGCCCCTACTGTGAAGTCAGGGCCCCTTGCCCTTTTCCTTTGCCTCCCTGACACTTAGGACTGTGGCCTACCATAGAATGATGGTATTATCATCAATCAAAAGGCAATTGAAATATCATGGATGGAGCGCTCACTAATCCCTTCCTTGTGCTCAGGCGGCCTCCCAAGTGTGCTGAAAAATCTTGGATCATCCTGTGCCTCTGCAAATGGGAGGATGAAGACACCCCCCCCACCCCCCCACGCTCTCACAAAACATGCAGTTAACATTCTCTAAGCAAATAACACCCACCCAATAATGCCTGTGCATTAATAGCTGAATTTCCCTCTGTGCTCGTCTCTCTTTTGAGTGACAACCTAATTCCATGAGAAGGTCACGACCAGCTCCTCACCCTGTAAGATTGTTCCCATACAGCTGTTCTGTTGCAGACACAGTATGGGGACTGCATACTCTCACCAAAATCAGAATATGCTGCTCAATGAGTTATTTCACATCATTAACTGGAGTAATTGACAGAACAGGCAGCTTCTCAGACCCATCGGTCAGAACTTCCTGGTAGGCGAACTATTGTCTGATGGATCCTCATCATTGTCAAGACCATCAGGGGAGATTTGCTGTCAGCATCCTCCTTTTAGGTTAGTTTGATGTGGTAAAGGAAAACAACCTACAAGTCTAATGAGAATAGATTCTTATCTTAAACAACAAAGTAGTTTATTTCATGATAGCAACCAGGAACAAGCTACATTAGTGTGATAGACATTGTTAATAATACTATCAGGACAGCAAGATGGCAGGCCTATCTCCTTTATGATCTGTATGACAATCACATTACACTCCTCAGAACAAACCCTTTCAGAGACTTATACAACAGAGATAATCTTATACAACAGGAAACCTCAAAACTGACCAGAACCATACACCATAACACGCCAGCTTCTATTTTCATCTTCACCAGAGCTCAGAATTTAGCCCTGCTGAAGGCAAAATGGGTTTGATAGCCCCATAATCAAACAGTCTGTGGTTCAGGCACTTGCTAGATGTCTGTCAAGCTCTCTTCTCCCAGACACCCAATTCCTCATTACTTCCAATCAAAACAATAATGTTGAAATGACATTGGACTGGCACTACTTATTATTTATGTCTCATGCACCTCAAACAACAACCTTTTCCCAGAGCAGATTCTTTATAAAGAGATACTGGAATCATTTGTGAATGACAGCTTTATATGCTGAGAACAGAGAGGACAAGGTTAATAAATAAGAAATACTGCAATGCTGCTTCAATGAGGTAATGGTCAAATACTTAATAAAAAGGGCACTTGAGGAATTTATGATTCTCTGGTGCTATAGGCAAATGCAAAATGTGTGAGACAGAGATAAATAGGTTGTGTGTTCTTCCGAGGCAAAAGTTGAGCCTGATGATGAACAGTGTCTGCCTTTTCTGAAATATAAAACTCAACTGGCCAGCAGAGTGTTCGTCTCTTGGCCAGCAAGTCATCACATGCTTTTATAATCACTGCTTTAGATGCAAATTAATCTTATTTACTTCAGGATGATTTATTTGGCCCCCAGAGAGTCATTGAGATAACCTGTTGTAATTTGCATGTGTTAAGCATGAAGCTGTACAAAATTCTAGGCAGTTTAATTACCAGTATAATACAGTAACCCATCCTTCAATCTACCTTGGGATTGTCAGTATTGGCCCAGTGATATTTAGTAATTAGACGTAAAAGCTTCACATGATACTGGCATTTTGACAGACACCACTTACTCAATGAGGCAAGAAGAGTACGACCCTAACAGAAACAGGGCAGTCTGTTGGATTAAACAGAAGCTGTCAATACCTATTCTGGGGATTATTATTCAATGTTGAAAAGATACCATAAACCAAAATTATCATTTAATGATCTTAATACATCAAAGTATTTTTCAATCATTTTGCACGGGTACTCTGCATTTCCAAAAATTGAAGTGCATATAAAGGAAGATAAAGCTTACCTTCAGAAACATTTTTTAAAAATCTGAAAACTAGAGTCTGATGTTTATTGAATTTTTGCACCAATCGTGGCTTAGTTGTTCCAACAGGCAGAACAATTGTGCCATGATAGATGGGCCATTATAAATGTGGAGCAGAAGCAGTAAATTCAATTTTTCAACATTTTCACTCTAATGTCTCAAGAAGGAACCAAACTAGACTCAAAACTTTCCACGGGTTTTCATTTTAAATAACCCCATTGATTTCAACAAGAGGTATTTAGGAATTCACATTCTGTAACATAATAAAATCAATAAAAAAAACAGTTCCTATAAAAATGCAAATAACAATACTTTAATATTTAAAGTGTGCCTTTAGCACAGCATAACATTCCAGGCTGCTACACAGGACCTAAACAAGCAACATTTGACACAGTATGCAGGAGATATTAGTGCAGGTGACTGGAAGCTGGATCAAAGAGTTTGCTTTTAAGCTCTGTATTAAGGGAAAAAGCAAGGAAGACAGGTTTAGTCAGGAAATTTCAAGATTAGGTACTTGGCAGTGAAGTCATAACTATCAATGTTTCAACAATTAAAATTAAGAATGGGCAAGAGACCAGAATCGGAGGAGCATATGTATTTTTGAGGACTGTAAGTTTAGAGGGGTTTACAGGAATAGAGAGTGATGAAGTTATATAGGAATCAGACAACAATGACACGGATTTCAAAATTATGGCATTTCTTAATCAGGAGTGAATAAGGTAAGCATGGGGCTTGTTAGGACAGTATTGGAAGTGCTCAAATTCATAAAGGGTGGAACATCAGAAGCCAACCAGCAGTGTATCATGCTAGTTAAATGTAGAGGTAACAAATTCATGGATGAGGATTTCAGCAGCAGATGAGCTGAGGCAGTTGTGAAGTTAGGAGCTGCCAAGAAGGTGGTGATAGCTGTTTTAGTGATGGCATGAATATTTGGTTGAAATCCCATGTTATGATCATATCTGACACCAGGACTGCAAACAGTCTGGTTCAGTCTGAGACAGTTGACAGGGAGTGGAATGGAGTCAGCAATTAGGGAGTGGAGTTTGTAGCAGAGCTCAAAGACAATGACTTGGGTCTTTCTGTTTTGAGGTAATTTCTGCTTATTCAGTCCTGGATATCAGACAAGTGGATTGATCATTTAGAGACAGTGGATGGGGCAAACTAAGAGTTGGTCACATGGAGCTGGGTATCAACAGCAAACGTATGGTAACTGGCATTGTGTTTTCAAAGATATTGCCAAAGTGGAGAAAGGAGACAAGAAGTAGGAGGAGATGATCTTTGAGGAGCCATGGAAGAAAAGTGAGAATGGGAAGAGAAGCCATTTCATGTGATTCTCAGTTGGAATTAGACTGATATGGATAGAATCAAAGGAGGGCAGTCTCCCTCAGCTGGACTACACTGGAAAGGTGATAGAGGAGATTGCTATGGTCTACAACGTCAAAAGAAGCCAAAGGCTTAAGGCAGGATGATGAGGAATAGATTTGATGCAAGTTACATAAGAATTGTAACATATTTGACAGAATTTACCCATTTATTTAAAAAAAAAGTGGTGCACATGTGTTAAGTAGCAATGAACTTGCTGCCCTCACTGTCATTTTCCTGTAAATCAGCTCATTAACTGTGGCCTGGCAAGTTTTGGTGAGTTTCTTCATAAGTTGTAAGCCTTGATAAGGCCATCCTGGTCTGTCAGAAGCTACTGACCAATCAGAGTGGGCAGCTTCAGAGTCTTAAATTCTGCCAATCGAAGGGGTACAGTAGTGAGAATGTAAGTTTTTTTTTATACTCTTCTTATGGGATTAAAAATGCAGGAAGAGGACTTCAGGCATGTCTGAAGCAAAGTTTGGGGATGATGATGGCTTTAAGAGACCATCCCTTTATGGTCCATCTATGCTTCCAATTGTGTCCAGACTGGGGTATTTCAAGGCCAAACACCTAAACAGTTAGGCAGACTGTCTGGAAAACTAGCTACTTTTCTTGCCCAGCAGGGAGGCAGGAGATCAAGGGAGCAGACAGATGAGGCCATTAAAGGGCATTAAGTGACCACTAAAGGGTCTAAGTGACAGTGTATCGAGCAAGTCACCCATGGGCCTTTGCACACAGAAGTTAATTAGTGAGGTAACAAAAAGAGAGAGAGTTTCTCTGCAGGGCCAACTTACCCCCTTATTTCCCCTTTTCACTATCTATTGCGAGAAGAAAGCAGTGCCTGATTCAATGAATTCCCAGAAAATATTTTGCGATAAAAGCTTGAAAAAAGGTGATTGGCATTTAAATAGTCAAGTGCCGAGAGAATTCTAAATTATTATAATGATATTACTGAGGCTAATATTACTTTTTCACTAAAAGACTAACCATATTAGGGAATATTAATTAAGGTTCTAATATAAGACCATAAGACACAGGAGCAGAAATTAGGCCATTTAACCCATCAAGTCTGCTCTGCCATTCAATAATGGCTGAGAAGTTTCTCAATCCCATTCTCCCCTTTCTCCCCGTAACTCCTGATCTCCTTAGCACACAAGAACTTCTCTATCTCAGTCTTAAATATATTCAATGACCTGGTCTCCACAGCCTTCTGTAACAATGAATTCCATAGATTCACCACTGTCTGGCTGAAGAAGTGTCTCCTTATCTTCATTCTAAAAGGTCTTATCTTTACTCTAAGGCTATGCCCTCAGGACCTAGTCTCTCCTACCAATGAAAACATCTTCCCAACCTCTATTCTGTCCAGGCCATTCAGTATTTTGTATGTTTAAATTAGATACCCCCATCCCCATCCTTCTAAACTCCATCGAGTATATATGTTAAGCTTTCCATTCCTGGGACCATTCTCATAAACCTCCTCTGAACACACTCCAGGGCCAGTACACCCTTTCGGAGATATGAGGCCCAAAACTGCAGGCAATACTCCAAATGTGGTCTGACCAGAGCTTTGTAGCATCTCAGAAATACATCCCTGCTTTTACATTCAAGTCCTCTCAAAGTAAATGCCATCATTGCATTTGCCTTTCTAACTATGGACTCTCCCTGCAAGTTTACCTTGAAGAATCCTGGACTATGACTCTTTGCACTTCAAACTTCTGAACTTTCTCCCCATTTAGAAAACAGTGTGTGCCTCAACTCTTCCTACAAAAGTGTGCATGGACTATTCTGCTCCTGAAAGGTCAGATGTGAAATTAAAGAACAATTTAATACTGTAGAGGAATACATTTGTTTAAAAATTTAGTGAAGAGAAAGCATTAGCACATTGGTATTATATCAGCAACTGGTCTAGTTTGAAAACTGAAATATCTGTGGCATGAAAGGCAACTAGTTACTTTATAGAGCATAGACATTGATTGATCTTTTTGCATCATTGACACCGCATTAAAATAACAAATATCTCTTTTGGTGACAGCTTTACTTTCCAGCGAAGCAATTTCAAAATAACAATAAGATACGATTGTGGAAGGAACTTGTATCAGTCCAATTTTTTATCCCTTTCTTTGTGTAGATGTTGTTAAATAGTGCCAGGCATTTGATGACTGAGGCTATAATGAAATTGCCACTGAGAATCTCCATGTCCTTGTGCACAGCACAAGAAATGAAATACTAATTAGGAACAACTGATCAAAGGACATTGCTAGCAAAATGGAACAGCGTATTTGTCAGTTGGTGTCTTATTTATGTTTTGAAAGTAAGATACACACTTGGTGGTTCTATTATCCCTTAATTACTGCAGCAAAATGAGAGTTAAATGCAAAGAAGGAAAATTAAGTAATTCAGCTCACTGTCAATATGACCAATTTAAATAAAAGCAAATTACTGAAACCCAACATCATCCCTCTACCACAACTAAAATTACTGTTCGGATATACATTTAAATTATTTGCCTCAACTGCATTTCAAACATTTTCACAAGATTTGGGTAACTAATAAGTTAAAAAGACTGCATATAAGCTATCTAGATCAATCTCATATGCAAGGAAAATGGACAAGCATTTAATATTTTCTTTCTCTTGGGATTTTCTGTCTCTGAGTTTGTACAACCATCATTGGTGTGACTAAGCATTCATGGTAGCTGGAAAGCAGCAAACCTGAGGAATCCCAAGGAGGCCAAAGTGACTGTAATTGAGCTATTTTAGGTTGCTATACAAATATGGACTTTGGGCATCATTCAAGCTATTTCAATTTCAAAAGGACTTGGACATTTCTTGTTAAAAAAGAAACCATCAACCCATAACCACTGATTCAATGAGATGGATTTTTGCAGAGTCAGGAAGACTCCATGGCCATTTTAAAATGGTGAACATTACCTCAATACCCAGAGATCCTGCCCTAATTTCCAACAGATCCAATGTTTGCTGTTCAGGCAAAGGGGGTAGGGCAATTGGGGCAGGCTGGGTCATTTGAAATCAATGCTGAGATCAAACAGACCCCATTTTGGCTGGTCTAAATCCTTAATTGACAGTGTGAGAGTCATGAAACAATGGGTATAGATGTAAACACTTTCAAACATGGATAAGGTCTTTATAACTGTTGTGATCTGAGGGTTTTTAAATCCCTTGCTTTGAAACTTTAAGAAAAGACTGTAGCAGACATAGAGTTTAAAATACCATCTGTTGGTTGAATACAGGCATAGGTTAGCTAAACAAATGTGGCTTCCAGTCATGTAGTCTTAATGGAAGTATTGATTGAGTTTCAAAAGCTATAATTATCTCAGTGAGGACTTCTGAGTTCAATGTTTGACTGACAGTATAAAGAAGCTATGAGAGGATTAGCTGACTTTGATCTGGCCACAAAATAGGCATTTGATTTTACAGGAGAAAGTGAGGACTGCAGATGCTGGAGATCAGAGCTGAAAAATGTGTTGCGGAAAAGCGCAGCAGGTCAGGCAGCACACAAGGACCAGGAGAATCGACGTTTCGGTCATAAGCCCTTCTTCAGGAATGAGGAAGGTGTGTCAAGCAGGCTAAAATAGGAGGGACTTGGAGGAAAGGAGTTGGGAATGCAATAGGTGGAAGTAGGTTAAGGTGAGGGTGATAGGCCGGAGAGGGGATGGGAGCGGAGAGGTTGGGAAGAAGATTGCAAGTCAAGAAGGCGGTGCTGAGTCCGAGGGTTGTGACTGAGATAAAGTGGGAGAAGGGGAAATGAGGAAGCTGGAGAAATCTGCATTCATACCTTATGGTTGGAGGGTTCCTAGGAGGAAGATGAGGCGCTCTTCCTCCAACCGTCGTGTTGCCATGGTCTGGTGATGGAAGAGGCCAGGGACCTGTCCTTGGCGGAGTGGGAGGGGGAGTTAAAGTGTTCGGCCACGGGGCGGTTGGGTTGGTTGGTGCGAGTGTCCCAGAGGTGTTCTCTAAAACATTCCGCAAGTAGGCCACAAGGAGACCTTGGCCTCCTCCATCGCCAGACAGAACACCTCTGGGACACCCGCACCAACCAACTCAACCGCCCCGTGGCCGAACACTTTAACTCCCCTTCCCACTCCACCAAGGACATGCAAGTCCTTGGCCTCCTCCATCGCCAGACCATGGCAACACGACGCCTGGAGGAAGAGCGCCTCATCTTCCGCCTAGGAACCCTCTAACCACAAGGGATAATGCAGATTTCTCCAGCTTCCTCATTTCCCCTCCCCCCACCTTATCTCAGTCCCAACCCTCGGACTCAGCACCGCCTGCAATCTTCTTCCCAACTTCTTCGCCCCCACCCCCTCTCCGGTCTATCACCCTCACCTTAACCTCCTTCCACCTATCGCATTCCCAACGCCCCTCTCCCAAGTCCCTCCTCCCTACATTTGATTTTACAGGAGAATAATGATTTAAGAGATTTAAAAGCTTGGAATCGATTTTATGAATAGGATTTTTTCAGTCTAACGTATGCAGATGCAAGAACTGCATTAGATGGTTCGAAGTTGAGCTCTTTGCATCTTTGTGTGGCTCCTGATGTCTGTCCATGGTGGATTCCAGGTGATTGGCTATTAAGGTGACATTATGGATCGGAATGGGGATTGTGAGTTGACATCATTGAGATAAGGAGCCATGGGGGTTAGCGAAGGATATGTGGGATGATGTTAGGGACTAAGATCTTGTAAAATCACTGGCACAAAGTCAGACAGAATCAAGACAGGCCTTATCTGCCTTGCCACTTGCCTGCACTGGAAGGTGTTTACCCTCTGCTCTGGGGAAAATAAGTCTGATTCTAATCACTCAACTGAACAAACATTATGCGTTTCAGAATACTTTTTTACTGAAGTACGTCCAGCAAGGCAGAAGATTCTTTTTAACTTACAGAATGTTTTTTCATTCTTATTTGGTGGTCTTGATAGCACTTCTGAATTTTTACATACTAAAGGGAATGGTGATTCCTACAGACCTGATACAGTATTTGGCAGCTAACAGTGAATAGGAATTGACGTGGCAATTATTTAGTCAGCAGGGACATGTCCATATATTATGATAGAGTAGAAACAGTTACACCCTCAATGATCAAATAGTTCTTATGTATCCTGACTCACAGACAATCTCATTCAGGAATTAATAACATGCCCAGGTATGAGAAAAATTACAGTGGCCTCAGTCATTTCATCCACATAGAGATAACTTTATTGGGATTTACTCAATCCCTTATTGATTTTCAGGCTCATTACATATATGTAGCAAATGATAAAGAAAGGTGCAATATTTAATGATTATCCTTGACACTAAAGAGACAATATTGTGTTCAGAATACATTACTATGCAACCTCTTGGAGGGATTTGTTCATCATTTAACATAGCAGTAATAACAATTGAAAGTCACATTTAAAATTTCAATAAATAACAGGAAAACACAACAGAATAGCAAACAAAATGTATAGAAACTGTATAAATTAAAATCTCTCAATATATAGCTATGAAGAGCTATATATTAAATATTTCTGCCCACTTGAGGCAAATAGATCTGAATGCCACTGGGCAAAAATAGACTCAAGAAAATGATAGGGGGCCATATTTGGAAAAGGAATATTTCAATACTTTAAATGTTGTACAGTGAATAACAATTCCATCCTCAATAAAGCATAAATAAGCTGATATTTCAGCAAGTAAATTTTCAACGAAATCCTGATTAGTGCAGACAAATTAACCTTGACCGTGACCAACTGTGCAGGAACATCAATGGCAAGTCATTTCACATCAGAGGAGATGATAAAGCACTTTCTAATAGCAAATGAACAAGCATCACACCCCAAAAGTTAGACAGGAGGGAGTTTCATTCTCCCTCTTCAAAAACTTTATTCCAACGTGATAAAAATATAGAAAATACCTTGGGCTATATCAAAAGATTTCAGAATAACTTGGAAGCTAATTTCTTGCCATAAAAACCTGTTACAGAACACAAATCATGGTCAGAAATTATAGCAAGGAATCTCATCAGGATAGAATCATAACTGCAGCCCAACCTAATGTGACTGATGATATGTCCTGTCAGGTTAACTACCATCAAAACAGCAAGTAAATTTTACCTAATATAATGTTTTCAGGATACAACTTCATTAGTTACTATACTGAGGACATGCTATGCTTCTGTGCTCAACAGATGCACAATTAGCTAATTTTCAATGCTTAGTCAAATAGAAATTCATTGTTGCTGACTGAAATTTCTTGGGCTTCTAAGTATGTCTATTTAGCAAATAAGGACATTAGAACTGAAGTCATACTCTAAAATTAAATTTCAGCGGGAATTTTTGAAACACATGTTCCCCAGCTTTTATGCATGCCACATAAGTGCTCAGCTCTGAGATCCAGATTGCATGGTACGCCGAGAATGTAAATTGCTACTCACGGAAGTAGTAATATCAAAGCAAGATATTGCATTAATTTGTAAACTATGTATAACCATCAGTAGTAACTATGAGTGCACAGGGCAGTAAGAAAACCTGCAGAGACAACGTGATATTGAAGGAATAAAGTATGAGGTAGGAAAGATACAAAAATCCCCAGGAAACATTAAAGACAGCATTTACATTTTTTTCACATATATCTCCTTTCTGGCTCTGAATTCAATTGTTCTGCCTGGAACATACACATAATCCATTTTTTAAAAAAGAGCACCCAACTTTATAAAACATTTAAATCAATATTATATAGGTTTGAAATAAAAGTGTCAAGGGAGTACAGCTGACCCCATTCAGCATTTTATAAACTTGTTTTGAAACTCCTCTAGAATTACAGTCCATAAAACGTTAAACCAAAGCAATGTAAGGCTGCCTCTAACACTGGAACAAAAGGGGAAGTGCTTTGCAGCTACATTAATCTCAACAATTGATGAATCCCAGGAGAGAGCGAGAGAGAGTTACAAAAATAAGCATTAGAAAGTACTAACTATAAAAGTAGACAAAAAAAGACAAGATTTAAGAAAAAAAGCAGAAAGCAAAAAGGATGATATGCAAGAAAAAATATGATAGAAACTTTGCAAATTAAGTACTCAGATGGGATTCAATCTTCATACCAATAGACAGATTATGTACTGAAATTTGATTAAGCAGGAGCTGTTTTTGTCAGAAATAATTGGAAAATGATTGGCACTTCAGGCTGATGGAGTAAACCCAGTTGTGTGATTAAGTACAATGCAATCAAGTAAGTGTATTTTAGAGCCAAATTACTTTCCTCAGTTCCTACATTTTTGATATTTCAAATGCAACTCAGAAACCAAGAGATAACATAACACATGATGGTTCATAATTCAAAAGCATCATGTCCCAGAATGCCATAACCATTACTCATCAGATTATACAGCCAGCTCAGCCTTTGGCAAACTCAATTGGAGAGTCTGGTGCAATCAAGGGGTGAGTCTGCAAAGAAAATACACAGGCAGATAACTATTTCTCACTCTCCTACTATATGGATCAAAGTTGTGCATCTGTCACTGACATTATATCCAGCAATTTCACCATTTTTACTTCTGGTAGGACAGTGTACATAACATTTACATTGTCAAGCACTGCAGCACAACTGCAGGTAACCATCAAATGGATCCACTATATTGATGCTAACATTTCAAACACAGGTCTGATTTAGAATTCCCAACTTCAAGAGGGGCTTGAAGTCCACTTATTTGCAGCAAAGATAGGCAAATGAAATGTTTGTAAAATACATCACAAAAGGTACAATAACATATTGCTAATTTCCAGATGTCTGTCACTGGAAGCTTGCAACAGGAGCACATTTGCTGAGTTGATCTGAATGAATAAGGCTGAGAGATTGCAATATTTGGAATGAAAGGACAAATATTTGAAAGTCTTCTATTTCACAGCAGACATTCAAAAGCAACAAGCTAGTTTTCATTTGATAAAACTTTTTAGCAATGTCTTGAAACATTCTGTAAACTCATTAAAGTATGTGTTTGACATGACTATAACAATTGGAAGGAAAACTGAAGAATGTTACAGCCCCTGATTGCCCTCAAGTGATTACCATCTAGATTTTAATGAGAATCTCTGGGGAAGTATAAAGGTGAGCAAACTATAATCAGAGATTAATGCGAGTGAAATGCCATAAAACTCATATTTGCTGGTAATATGACCAGAGAATAAGAAGTGCTTCACAGGATATATCCAAATAAACTCACTGGTTTAAGAATTAGTCGGAAACCAAACTGCACATTCCAGAAACCTTAGAAATCAAATAGAAAAATGTTTATATCTGCACATGCAATCTTTCTTGTTGATTGCTGTTAATTTTTCTTAAGTTGTTTGTTGAAATAAGTGGATATAATATGGTATAAGATATTTATGTCTTTGCATATTGTATTTTGATCCTATTTTATTATGCATGCATCCTGGTTTGTTTAAAATGCTTATTCTTTCTGAAAATGTTGATGTTAAATTCCTTTATGTTTGAGTTATGATCTCCAAGGTGCCCATAAACCAAAATAACCAAATTTGTCAAGCAAATCCCAAATGAAGAAACAAAAATCATTTTACTTTTCCTAATTTTTACCTTAACACAAATCAGAAACAATGCAAATTAAAGACAACTAAACAGAGAAATTGAACTTGAAATAAATAGATAAATTGCTCATTTGTCAGTACAATAAATATATCTTACACATTTAAAAAGACCCACATCACTCTTCACAGACATCGCATGCAGTGCCCAAGTTCTCAAAATGGCCCCGGTCCATAGGTTCTCTAATTTTCCCAATCAATCGATTCTGCCCTTGAGTTGTATTGATCAGCAGTCATGTTCCATCCAAAATCCTTGGAGACTGTTGTCACCTAATCAAGATACTCCTGTTGAAACTCATTAGCTTGTTTCATGGTAATCCTGATGGAACGGACTCCCAGGGACTCCTTTAAATCTTCCTTTTGACAAACCCTGTTAAAACAGTTTGGACCAGCCCTAGCAAAACTGAGTTAGTAGCAGTAAACCTGTTTTAGTCATAATCTTTGCTTTAATCCAATGTACAGCTTTTGTGTTTTGTTTAAATGTATTATGCACACATAGAATTTCTGCCTTCCCCTCTTCTATAGCTTTCTTTTCTCTATGGTTCTCCTTTGCACCTAGCCACACAGCTTTCATTTGTTAACTGCTTTCTGTTGGTATTACTTGTTCTAAACTCCCTTTATCCTTTAGATTTCCAAGCCCTTTCCCATTTAGAAAATAGTGTACTCTTCTATTCTTCCTACCAAAGTGCATAATCTCACACTTTCTCACATTATTTTCCATCTGTCACTTCTTTGTCCACTCTCCTAGCCTGTCCAAGACTGTCTGCAGCCTTCCCAATTCTTCAACCCTACCTGTCCCTTCATCTAACTATGTGTCATCTGAAAACTTAGCAATGCTCTTGGTCCTTTCATCCAGATCATTAATGTATAATGTGAATAGTTATGGTCTCAACACTAACCATTGCAGAACTCCACTGGTCACCAGCTGCCATCCTGAAAGAGATCCTTTATTCCACTCTCTACATTCTGCCAATCAGCCAATCCTCTATCCATGCCAGTACCTTGCCTTAACACCATCTTGTTTCACAGCCCCCTGTGCAGCAACTTGTCAAAGGCCTTCTGGAAATCCAAATAGATCACATCCCCGGCTCTCCTCTGTCCAATTTGCTTGAAACCTCCTCAAAGTATTTTAATAGACCTGTCAGGCATGACATCCCCTTAATGAAGCCATGCTGACTCAGCCCTATTTTATCAGGAACTTCCAAATACTTCACAATCCCATTCTAAATAATGAACTTGACAATCTTTTCAAGAAACAAGGTCAGGCTAATTGGCCTATAACTTTCTGTCCTTTGCCTCCCTCCCTTCTTAAGCAGGAGTGCTTACATTGGCCATTTTCCAGTTCTCTGTGACTATCCCTGACTCCAGTGGTCCCTGAAAGATCACTATCAATACCTCCCCAATCTCCTCTGCTATCCCCTTCAGAACCCTGGTGTGTAGTCCATCTGGTCCAGCTGATTTATCCACCTTCAGTTGCTTCCCCAGTTTCTTCTTCTTAGTGATGGCCAAGACACTTACCTCTATCCTCTGACTCTCTTTAAAGTCTGGTATGCTGTAGGTGCCTTCCAATGTGAAGACTGATGAAAAGTACCTATTCAGTTCATCTAATTTGTTCCTCATTACTACTTCTCCAGCCTCATTTTCCAGCCATCCAATGTCCACTCTTGCCTCTCTCTTACCTTTTATATATCTAAAAAAAACCTTTCAATCTTCCTTTATATTATTTCAGCTTTTCCCTCCCGTTACTGCTTTTTAATTTTCCTTAGCTGGTTTCCTAATTCTCTGGATTCCCACCTTGATCTTCACCACATTGTATGCCTTTTTTTTGCTTTTTGCTGTCTCACATTTCCTTTGTCAGTCATGGTTGCCTCATCCTCCCCTTAGTATGTGTTTCTCTTCCTTGGGATTAATTTCTGCTGAGAATCCCAAATTGCCCCCAGAAACACCTACCACTCCACCATGTTCTCTGCTCGGCTCCCCTTCCAATCACCTCTGGCCAGCTCCTCCTTCATGTCGTTATAGTTACTTTTACTCAATTGTAATACCATTATCATCTGATTCGAGCTTCTCCCTCACAACCTGCAGTGTGAATTATATTGTATTGTGGTCTCTGTCACCTCGGGTTCCTTCTCCTTCAGTTCCCTAAATAGCTCTGCTTCGTTGCACATCACAACTCTGGAATTGTCCATTCCTAAGTGAGCTCTCCCACAGGCTGCTCCAGAAACAAAAAATCTCATAGACATGCCAAGAGTTTATTTTCTTGGGATCCACTATCAGCCTGATTTTCCCAGTTTACCTGCACATTGAAGTTCCCCATGATTATTGTAACAGTGCCCTACTAATGTGCCTTTTCTATGTCTTGATTTATTTTCTGTCTCACATCCTGCCTCCTGCTAGGATGCCTGTACACAAATCCCATCAGGGTCTTTTTTTTCCTTTGCAATTCCTCAACTCTACCCATACAGATTCTACGCCTTCTAACCCTGTGTCATTTTCTTGCCATCAATTTAATTTTGTTTCTAACAAGGCAACCCCGTCCATTTTGCTCATCTGCCTGAGCTTTTAAAAGGGCTCATATCCTTGGATATTTAGCTCCCACCCCAATCCCTTGGCAGCCACATCTCTGTGATACTCACAACATCATACCTGCCAATTTCAATCTACACTACAAGCTCATTTACCTTGTCTCATATGCAGAATGACATTATAGAATAAGTTTATAAGTTACAAACAAAAAGGAACACCACAAACAGATGGGCTGGGCTGAATCCAAGAAGATAAAAGTTAAAAATAATATATCTCCAAATTGTTCATGAAGAGTGAGTATTTGAACATTGTGGCTGTTACAATGGATGTTACCGTTTGTGTTGAGCAGTACATTGAGAGTCTTGACTTTGTAGGTTGATTCAAACTTTATTTTGTCCTGATTCTTTTATAAATAACTCCACAGAGGCTGGTATCTATCACTAAGTCACCTTTTATTTACACATGGAGAGACCTTGAGACTGATCCAGCTCCCTCAGAGCCAGCTCTTGGAGTAAATAAAATGTCTGACACACATCTCTATGATTCTATGACCTGTTATCTGTCAGTCAGGGCTCCCTGATTGGACCAGATTAACAGTTTCAATCAAGGAACTCATATTCTATGAGGTCCACCTGGCTGACCTCATTATAATCACTACACCTTTCAGCAGTGGATAACTGGCAGCACTCAGAGTCATCTCCCTTTAGGACAGGGATGCTTAAATGGCTGTTTTCAGCACTGTGACCCTCTCAGCACAGCCAAACACACACCGGGACATCAGGCCTCAAATGTCTGACCTTGTTTAACATTAAGAGGCTGAACAGACCCAGGCCTGATTCGTACTTGGATGAGAGGCTGCCTAGGAATACAGGTGCAGGAGCCCAAGGATGTCTCTGCTTACCCTTCTTTGTACTTGTATTCTCCACACAAAATCTGCAGGCTGTATTGGGTCAGAAGGCCCAGGTTCAAATCCCCTATGTGCTGGAAATCTCTTACATACTTGAACAGGCTGACTCAGAAAAACGGACAGTGTTGCATTCAGGCTTTAACATTTGTTTTTGAATTTTCCTAGAAAACAAAATGCAAAAAGAAAATTCTGCAGGAGGTGGCTTTCTGATGTGGGGGCTGGGATAATAATCAGTCTCTTTAATATCTCTTCCTGTGACATCTCCCTCTCTGTCAAGGAATGTCACTCCACAAATTCCATGGGCTCCACACAGGACTTTACTGGATACCAAATGAATTCACATTTGCAGTCATGCTTGTTAAAGTTGGAAGTTAAAGGTTAACTGCTTTAAAGTTCTAGTCCATTGTCATGACAATTTCAAGATCAAAGAGACCAGTATCCATTTTTCCAGAAAATTATAATTCATCTCTATGAAATTCATGAAATCTTAAGAGTCCAAATCAAGCATTCTTAAAGCTAATTTTAGATTCTACAGGCATTAATTTTCCTTACTGTCTTCTGCATAGATCATCACAGTGTGCATTCTTGCATTCACTATAATTTATGTAGCATCATGTTTTATATTAGACTCCCTACAGTGTGGAAACAGGTCCTTCTGCCGAACCAGTCCACACCGACCCTCCGAAGAGTAACCTGCCCAGACCCATTTCCCTGTGACTAATGCACCTAACACTATGGGCAATTTAGCATGGCCAATTTACCTGACCTGCACATCTTTGGATTGTGGTAGGAAACCCGAGTACCCGGAGGAAACCCACGCAGGCACAGAGAGAATGTGCAAACTGCACACAGCAAATTGCCCGAGGCTGGAATCGAATCTGGGTCCCGGGCATTGTAAGGCAGCAGTGTTAACCACTGAGCCACCGTGCCATCCTTTTATTTTGTTTTACTTAATTTTTAAAAAAATTCTTACCAAATTTTCTTTCCTCCAGAAACATGATGTGTGACCAGCAGCTTAGAACGTGCCCTTTCTTATAAGCTTCAACAACTAAGGTTGACAAGTTCATTCAGTACAGAAAAAGGGAGAGCTTGTCAGAAATCATATCCTCAACTTTCATTCAAGCAACCATATTTTGATAGGTGTTGTTAAATAGCTGATAGCAATGGGATAGATAATGACACATTATGAAATTGTATGGAGCAATTTAGGAATGATTTACGTGTTTAGGTTTCCTTGGGTTGGTGATGTTATTTTCTATGGTGATGTCATTTCAGGAAATAAAAACACAGATATAAAAAGTGGGCCATACCACCAGTGCTTCACCAGAGGCTCGCTGAGGATGTTACCCAGTATGGTGATGAAACGTCTGAAAACAAACCTTCCAGCTCAGTGAGCAAACTGCCATCCAAAACCTCAAAATAAACTACAAATCTTCTCAAAACTTGCTAATGGATTTTAATCTCAAAATCAAGTCAGTCTGGATCAAATGCAAGGTCAATGTGTTAAAAATGTGAACCCTGTTCAGCACACTACCAGTTTTCTTGGAGATGTGGATAGGGGAAGATAACCAACCCAAGAAATGGTTTGACACTTGTGGTTCTACAAGCTTTGTTGAGGTTGTTCTCATTTGTTATTTACCTATGGATAGATAGGCTTCTCATAGAACCCCTACAGTTTAGAAACAGGCCCTTTTGCCCAACAAGTCCACACCAACCCGCTGAAGACTATCCCACCTAAACCCATTCCTCATTACTCGACATCTACCTTGAAAAATGCACATAAACTGCACATCCCTGAACACTCTGGCCAATTTAGCATGGCCAATTAACCTAGCCTGTACATCTTTGGATTGTGGGAGGAAACCAAAGCATCCACAGGAAACTCACACAGACATGAGAAGAACGTGCAAACTCCACACAGACAGTCGACTAAGGCCAGAATCAAACCCGGGATCTCTGGTGGTGTGAGGCAATAGTGCTAATCACTGTGCCGCCTCTCATGACCAAGAAATTCAGCAACTACACAGGCCAGTACTGCAAAGCCAAGAGAGGATTGCCTTTTCAGTTAACTGCCAGTTTTAGCACAACTGGCTGAACAAAACAGCCACAATCATACATTTCCCTAAACCTTCCGTCACTTTCCAGTCTCTGACCTGATTTCCTCAGCATGTGATTCTGCCTGAAGCCTCTGATCCTTACCCTCATCCCAAAATGTTTTTTTTGGGATTGTAAAGTTAAATGATCACCTCATTCATTGCCTTCGATGGGCCAGGCAATTAAAATCTAGCCCCTCAGAGGATGCTTGAATAAAATCCAGCTGAATTTTGTAACAGTGAACCTCATGCCCTTCCTGGAGAGAAGCTTGCTGTTCTCACCTTGTCTGACCTAAATGTGACTCTAATCCCACACTATTTTAGTTACCTTTTAAATGGTCCATGAAATAGCTTAACTAACTACATCATTGGGCAACAAGAAAAAAAATTGTCAGCTCTTTACCGAAATAAATGTGACAATAGTTTGAAGAAAATGGGTTCTTAAAAGGTGTTTGCAACAGAAATAATTATACAAGAAAGAAGAAGCAGTATTTCATTGCATGTCACAGGTCATAAAGTAGTTATTATCTACTGTGATAAAATAACATGTTAAGTGTTTTAGTGAAGAAGTTTAAGCTACACATCACACCTGAAAAGAATACTGCACAAAAAAGTGGAGAAAAAAATTGATCCATTTAAAATTTGCGTTAAAAAGGTAATCATTTAAAAGTAGTAATCACTCATAAAATGAATCATACGGACAGATGACCAAGAAGGTTTCAGATACAATGAATAAAACACAGAAGATTGATTCGACATGCTTGCAACGTTGATGAGACACTCACCCACCAGCCACACAAATCATAAACTTCAATCCAATGATATCAAGGTAGAGGAAATAATTGGTAAACAAGTGTTATTTCTCAAGAGTCACAGCCAATGGGCAAACTTCTCCACCTCTTTTTTTATATTGAATTTTTATATTGAACATTGAATTTACAGAAGTTGTAGAGCGCTAATATAGAAACTAATGCCAATTAGTCTCTGGAATATCAATGAAATTGAAGAAGTGCTCTCTAAACACTCAAACCCATCCAGGGTATGCAAAAAAAGTAAAATGCTGCAGATGCTGGAAATCTGAAATAAATTACAAATTTCTAGAGGAATACAACAGGTCTGGCAGCATCTCGGAGAGAGAAAGAATGAACATTTTGATTTCCAGTACCATTCTTCTCCGGGAATTGAGGATAATCAAATGCGTACGAAATATCTAAAGAAACACATGGCTGAAGCATGCAAAGGAAAACCATTCCCATCAACTAAACAAGGAAGAAAATGTAAGGTACATCAAAGAATGGAAAAGAAGCCACAAATTCAGTGAGAATGACTTTCTTGGATGACGTTCAAACAGAAAATGAAGACTGGGCAAGACCAATTTCAATATCGTTAAACAGGATCTGGAAAACATGGCAGCTACTGACAAGTAAGTCTACATTTGGAAAGTGAGAATCTTTTTAAAAATAGTATTGTGAAAATTTATGTCAAGGATGTTCTTCTAAGAGTGAAGGGCAAGGGCACCAAGTCCAAGGAACCCTGGCGGTCAAGGCATATCATTAGTTTCAGAAAAAAAAAGAAGGGCATCAGCTATACCGCAATAAGGACAGGAGAGGCTCTTCAAAACTCTTCAAAGAGTAGGGAGTTGCTTAAAAAAAGTTAGGAGGGCAAAGAGGGGTCACAAAATATCTTTGGCAGAAAGGATCAAGGAAAGCCCAAAGGCTTTTAGTAAGTATAGTCAGAGTAAGAGGATAAGATGTATCCCAAGCTACTGTGGGAGGCAAGGGAGGATATTTCTACAATGCTGGTGGAGATATTTGATACTTCACTGGCCACAGGTGAGTGCCAGATGATTGGAGCTTAGCTAATGTGGTTCCTTTGTTCAAGAAAGGCAGAAGGGATAGCCAGGTTGTTACAGACCAGTTAGTCTGATATCAGTCGTATAGAAATGATTGGAAAACATTTTTAAGGACAGCCAACATGGATTTGTTAAGGGGAGAAACTGTCTGACAAATCTAATACAGTTTTTTTTTAATTGGTGGCTAAATATATTGATGAGGGTAGTGCAGTTGATATGGTTTACATGGACTTTGACAAGGTCCCACATGGAACGATGGTCCAAAAGGTATGAGCCCCATGGGATCCAAGGCAAGTTGGCAAACTGGATCCAAACTCGCTTACAAATAGGAGGCAAATGGGGTTGGTGGAGGGATGCTTTTGTGATTGGTAGATTGTGGCCAGTGGTGTACCAATGGAATCAGTGCTTGCACACTTGTATTTTTTAAAATTTGCATTAATGACTTGGATATGAATGTAGAGATATAAGTCTTAAGTTTGCAGATGACATGAAAATTGGTGGTTGTTGATAGTGAGAAGGATGATCTCAGGTTGCAGTCTGATACTGATCAGCAGGTAAACTGGGCAGAGCAGTGGCAGGTGGAATTTAATCCAGATAACTGCAAAATGATGTATTTTGGGAGGTCTAATGAGGGAAATATATACACAATAAATGGTATGTCCCAGGGAGTACTGAGGAACAAAGGGACCTTAATGTACAAGTCCCATAGACCCTGAAGGCGTCAGCATGGGTAGAGAAGGTGATGAATAAGATATTTAGGATGTTTGCCATCATCAGCTAGGGTGTAGAGTACAGGAGCAAGGAAGTCTTGTTACAACGTTGTGAAACATTGTATTCCATCTGTAGCTTAACCAATGAGCAGTTCTGGTCAGCACACTATCAGAAGGACATGATTGCACTGCAGACGGTGCAGAGGAAATTTATCAAGATGTTACCTGGGATGAAAAATTTCAGTTATGAGGAGAGACTGGAATAGGCTGTTTTTTTTTTCCCCTAAGAGCAGAGGATGCTGAGGGCGATTTGACTGAGGTATAAAAAGTTATGAGAGGCATAGGCTGAGTAGATCATGAGAATCCTTTCCCCAATGCAGATACGTTAAAGACCAGAGGGCAAAACCTTAAGTAGAGGAGTAAGTTGTTTAGAGGAGATCTGAAAAAAAAAGCATTTTTCATCAGGGGGTGGTAGAATATGGAACATGCTGCCTGAGAGGTGGTTGAGGTAGGTATTCTCACAACATTAAAGAAACATTCAAAATCACTCAGAATGCAAAGGTATGGCTTTGGACCAAATACAAGTAAATGGGATTAATAAAGTTTGGTGTTTGTTGGTTGGAATAGATATGGTAAGCTGAAGGGACTGTTTCTGTCCTATATAACTCAATGATTCTATGAATGAACAATCAACATTAAGATGAAATGATAGAATTATTTGATTTGGTCTAGACAAGACATCATCACAACACTGTCAGATTAGCATCAAAGAAGTTCACATTACAAAAGGAGACAATTTGACCCACCATATTTGGGTCAAACCTTAGAGTAATCTCATTGGCCATCTTTCTTCCTGCTTCTCAGCATCTGTTCCAAATATTAATCTCAGTTTCCTGCAACAAAGAAATTTATTTTGTTCTTTCAGTGACTATTTTATATGGATGACCCCTTGCCCATTGTGTTTCCTATTTGCTTTCTCAAAGCCTCTTAAAAACCTCTTAAATCACTTTTTGAATTGCTCTGTTGGAGTGGAAAGTGAATTTATATATCATATTTCTTCTTATTCCAGCAGTTTTCTATCTCCAATATGACCTCGGTGAATCACAATACATGCTTCCTAGCAGTTTAATAGCTTCTCTGCATTAGGTATCTGAAAATACCCAGAATTCCCTCTAACTGGGTCCTAATCAATGCTCTCAATAAACTCATTATTACTCCTTTATTCTAGTATTATAGGTCATTATTTTACATTACATAAAACTGACATTTTATTCATCTGTTTATCTATTGTACTTGTACTGTACATGAAGATATATATTTAAGCCAGATCTTGCTGTTTGTTCACCCTGAAACCTCTATTATTAGGTGCATGCTTTAATTCATTGTTTTTTTTCTCATCTAACATGTACTGGTTTGCATTTATTCAACATAAATTACACCTGCCAAAAGTCTGGCTAGCCATGAATCATTAACAGGAATGAAAAGGAACATGAGGTAGTGCGACTTATCAGGCAGCTGATCCACTACTGTCCATTTTGTAATCGCTGCCAAAAATCAAAAAACATCTCCATATATTCCCAAAGTATTATATACAATTTTCCTTGCAGCTTGCAAAATCAACTACTTTTATGATGTCAGCAAATTTCATGATGCTTTTCTCTAAACCTGAATCCAAATTTGCTATGCATATCAAGAAAAACAGTGTTCAGTGCTGGCCCCTGATATTCATCAACTCCAAATCCTTCACTAAGCAAGTTACCCCCTTTGTTTACTGTCCATTAGCTAACTTAGTACACATGCTACCACAATTCCATTATGCCATATACTTAAACCTTTTCTCACAGGTAAATTCTCATAAGGCTCCTTATTGAAAGATTCATGAAATTTCAGCATATCCTATGACTCTAGAATTCAGCAGGCATTCTTCTGTCATTCAGCAGTCATGCCCAGGCAATTTGCTGGCTCATCAGATCAATAACAACAGACTGATAAGTAATCCCTTACGGAGCTGACAGTTTATTATAATGTTATCTATTCTTAAATATAGTTGAGTTTTCTAAACGATAGGAAAATATAATGACTGATAAAAAGATGTTTGAAACCACTGAATTGTCAGTTAAGAGGATGAGAGATGTTCTGGTCAATAGTACCTGATAGGTGATAGCAAATGTAACAGAAATGAAGTATTGGGTAATCAGGCACTATTGGCTGTTTTGTACTACTGTTGGCAGCATACCTCACTCCCATTGTGAGCTCAGAGAAGAACTAATTTGAATGCAATGTAGGATTTGCCATGAGCAATCTCTTGGGGTTTGATTATATTTTTAAAAAGGAACAGGCTTCAAACTTCTGCAACTACCATCCTTGATTGCTTCCTATCTAATGCAAGGTCAAATGTCTCCTGCCTAATTCAGGGTCAACTCCAAACTATGACTAAGTATCTAAATTGATGCTTAGGTTTGAACCAGAACGATATGGGACAGGAATGAACTGAAAAAAAATTTTCCGAAGGATACTTTCTTTTCATTTTCCACTTTTTCAATTCTACAAATAATCCTTCCAGACAACACATGAAAAATGCACCCACACAGCAGCTGTCAGTAAACAAATCTTTGATTGCAAGCCCAATCTGAGATGTGCAGATGCTGTAAATTCTGATGCAGTACTAAAAAAAACCTATCACTTAAATCTCAGCTTGAACAATATTTTTTTATTCCAAAATGGCATTCAAATTCAGAGTTAAAACTTTTAATCAATTAATCCTATACCAGCAGGACAGGAAAATAACTTTCTGCAACATATTTCAGAGATAGTGATGACATGTTTTGAAAAAGAATAAACAGTCAAGATTTTATGTAGTGTTAAAGAAGTCTACATGTTTATGATTATACCAAGTAAAAATAGTTTGCATGGGCTATTTTATGAAATTAAGAAATTAGCTTCCATTGGAAACAAATCCTTCAATATTCATTGATCATTTTTTCAATAGTGTGGCCTTCCTTAGTGTTGTAAGAAAAATAAATTACCATCATTACTCACTGTATGGCTACAGTGATTAAACTTACTTATCATCCTTAGCAAGTCATAGCAATAACAGCTGACTAAACTGATGAGACATCTGTCACTACTTTGTGGCAACTTCAATTTCCTCCTCTCATGGAAGTAGCAAGTTAAACATAGATATGGTTGCTTGGCTGTTATCTGCTTTCCCAGTTCTCAATTTTAGATAGATAATACAGGCCAACTCAGGTATTAAGATAAAATAACCCTTTCTTCAAATGAGTTACAGGCCAAGCTTAGACTTTACAATGCATCAGTGAAGTGGATGGCAGGGTTTAGCTTCCAAGGGGATATTCCAGGACACGGTCACACTCTTTAGTTAGCGTCATTAGGTTTGGCCGGTGATCAGGCACAAAAGGGTATGACTGTGAGTCAGGCAAAGGGAATTGAGAAGGTAGATGTCTTTCAGCCTCAGCTTTTGCAAATGAGCAATGACTTTGAGGTTCTCATGGTCTATATTTGTGACAGCAAAGGCAATAGAGTGGATGAGCACACTGGTTATGACACCTTGGTACAATAAGCCATTCAAGTTGTGAGGGGGAGAGAATTTAAGATGCGTGTAATGATAGTCAGGGACAATGTAGACAGGGAAATAGACACTATTCTTTGCAGCCCAGAACAAAAATCCAGGAGGCTATGCAAACTGCCCACTGCTGGGTTTCAGAATGTCTGCTCAGGGGTAGAGAGAAACTGTCAGTGGAAGGCAAAAGGATCCTGTTGTGGTTAAATTCATCCCACAGTAATCAAGTGGGATTCAATCTACTCAAGTTCAATCTACATAGACTAGTTAAACAAATTAGTATAGGTGTTGAAATGTACTTGAGATGGTTTTATAGAGCACTATGTCATGAAATCAATGGGAAAATAGGCTATTTTAGATCTAGTATTCTGCAATGAAAAATGGTCAATTAATAATCTCGTAGTGAAGAAGTCTTTATGGAAGAGGCTCGATAATAAGAAAGAATTTTAAAGTAAGTTTGAGAGTGATGTATTTCAGAAAGAAGCTAAGTTCTTGAATTTAAGTAAAGTATGATGGTATCAGTGGCAATTGGGATAGGCAATGTGGTTGAATGGAAAGCTACATTAAAAAGGCATGCTAATACACAGGCATTGGATAAAATTTAAATAACTGATGCAGATTTTGCAATTAAAAAATTCCTTTAATGTACAAGACTGCGTAAGGGTAAGTGATACAAATGTGATAATGAAGCAAATCATGAATTTTATGAGGTCAAAGGAAGAGGCCAATAAGGTTGCTAAAAAAAATGGTAAATCTGAAGATTGGGAGCATTTTCAAATTCTGCAAAGGACATCCATGGATAAGATTGAGAAAAGGAAAATAGAAAGACAATCGAGAAACACAAAGGTAGTCCATGAATGCCGCCACAGGCATTTAAGAAGGAAGAGAGTAACAAACCCAAAAGGGGGTTTGTTATAAGCAGAGAATCTATAATGAGGAATAAGAAAATGGCATAGTGGTTAGGAAAAAAATTCTGTTAAAAACAGGAGGAGCTTTGGTCTTCATACACAAGACAAAGTCTCTGTGGAGGGTGCAGTGTAATGTATTAAAGTGGTGTGGTGTCTTCAATTGTGTTAAGAATCTAATAAAAATTTATTTTTCTGTTGTTTAATATAGTGGTTGCATTCTAAGTACTGTTTAATTGATGATGCTTTTAGTTTATTACAGAAAAAAACTCAAACTGTCAAAACTTCTTAGTGTTCTTTACCATGGCACACAGGAAAATTGTCAAATTTATTTTTAAAAGTTCTTGGGTTTCTACAGCAATCACAAGGTCATCCATTGCAGTCAGAATCATCTCCAGACATTTTGACTTTGTCTGTGCATTGAACTGACATTTGCCTGGACTGAGCAAAGTCAACATAGTGCAAATCTCCTTCACTACATACATCACCCATCAGGTTGTGCAGTTAATGTCATGGTCATCTTCAATCACAAAAAATGAAGATGACATTAACACCATGTCCTTATATTCAAAATAGAAAAACATAAAAGCCATGTTAAACTTGATGTCCTTATGACCAGGCTAGATGTGTCACTTTCTGTTCTAATTACTTTTAGTTAACAGGCTCAAAATGAATTAAAAATGGCTTGGCAAAATATTTTTCCTTCACTCTTTTATTACCTGATATCTTCAGTTATTTGTGATGTAGTTCTTATCTTAAAGACTGTCCATTTAAAGTTTATAGATTCCTGAATGCAATATGTTTAGGAGTAACACCCATAGTATTCTTCTTTCCAGTAACAAAGACTATCCAGATCTGCCCTTTTTGTCCTTATTTAAATCTATAAACTGTTCTTCTGCAAGTCAAAGAAATATGATTATCGTTGTTGTGGTTCTGTTCACCGAGCTGGAAGTTTTTGTTGCAAACGTTTCCTCCCCTGGCTAGGCGACATCATCAGTGAAGATTTGTAGCTCGGGTGCTCGTTGTTGTGGTTCTGTTCGCCGAGCTGGAAGTTTTTGTTGCAAACGTTTCGTCCCCTGGCTAAGCGACATCATCAGAATTAACATGATTATTGTGTTAATCTTCTCTTCTGCTAAATATCTCTATCATGGGAATGGTATGGTTCCATTTTCTAATGTGATATTACCAGCAGGAAGTGGAGATAGACCAGACATGAGAAGAACCAGCAAACAGACCAATGGGAAAAGGGACGAGAACAATATAAAGGAAAATAATCCAGGGACAAAATGGTTAAAAAGTGTAGGGTAGAGAAATTATTGAACATCAGAAACAGATAGCATGATAAAAAGGTCAATGGGGACAGATTTATTTATAGAGCACCTTTACACATCTGACAGAGGTTTTATTCTACAACACACTTATTGCCACTGCCTTTGAGCCAGAAGCTCCACGTATAAGAATAAAAGTATTGTGCTGGCGAAATTCAGTGGGTGTCCAGAGAGAACCGATAACATTTTAAATCCAACATGACTTCTTCAGAACTGAAGGCGACATGAAATTAATAGCTTTTATGCTGTTGATAAAGGGGAAATGGAACAGATGGTGAGGATGCCCAGAGCAAAACACATGACGAGTTCTAACAGCAGTACAGGAATGATTTAGATGCATAAAAAAGGTGTGACTGGGAGAAAATGGATGCCTTCGCTGAGCGCAAACCCATGTAAACAAGACATGGTGTTGATATTGCAAGGTTCACAATCACAGAACTTAATATAGGCATTGAATCATTGAAACTCTATCAGAAGTAGGCCATTTGGCCCATCAGGTCTATACTGATTCACTGAAGAGCATCCTACCCAGATCCACTCCTTACTGGAACAGAAATATAGAATCCCTACAGTGAGGAAACAGGCCCTTCTGCCCAACAAGTCCACACTGACTCTCTGCAGAGTAACCCACCCAGACCCACTCCCCTACATTTCCCCTGACTAATGCACCTAACCTACACATCCCTGAATACTATGGGCAATTTAGCATGGCCAATTCACCTGACCTACACATCTTTGGATTGCAGGAGGAAACTGGAGCACCCGACGGAAACCCACACAGACATGGCAGAATGTGAAAACTCCACACACACAGTCGCCCAAGGGTGGAATTGAACCCGGGTACCTGGTGCTGTGAGGCAGCAGTGCTAAAACTGAGCCACAGTGCTGCCACTAAAATTAGACTATTAATCCCAGATATTTAATGAATTCAAATTTCACCAACTGCCATGAGGGGATTCAAACACTGGTCTCCAGAACATTACCTTAGTCCCTTCATTAACAGTCCAGCAATAACACCACTAGGCTGTGGTCCCTTCCATCAATGGCTGATATCAATTTTCTGGTAGTTTATTAAGCAACAGCAGTTTAGATATGGTACTTTGTTAATTAGGCAAAGAAAGGAAATATATGACTTCTTTTTGTTGAGAGTGAATTGAGGATGCTTCACTGATCCTGAAGCCATTCTGTGAAGTGGAGAAGTACAGGCCATGCACTCCCACTTTACAGATGTCTTGTTGTCTTGTGTGATGGTTTTGTTGGTTTGGTGGCGCATGCCTTTGTAATTGAGTCAGGCTGCTTTGGGGCACTTCTCACAAAGATGGTGTCTCATCCCCCTGCTCTTGCACATATCCCTCTCTCCTCACTTATCTCTACTAAAATATAAGGCTAGCCATCTCTGCTGTGTCAAATCACTTGTCTGAACCATCTTAACAAGACACAATGTAACCTTTTGGTTCAGCAGCTATTGTAGCTGGTTGCCTAGAGACAAAAACAAATTCAACTGCAGCCAATCAGTTTAAATTATACCCAAAAAATAACAACGTTCAATCAACTTTGAATTTAGTATATTAACAGTATCAAAGGCCAATGGCACAATCCGATGATTGGGAAATATTTGATGGAGAACTGCCAAGCCACCAGCCTGTACAGCCTGCCCAAAATACAGCTCTCTTAAATGTACATTTATCTAGCAACGACTTGTGAAAGAGAAATCCAAAGAAGAAAATCTCCAGAGGAAGATGCAAAGAGAAGATTCGACAGCTGCCTGGTTTTGAAATTTGAAATTTTGGTGAATCTTTATCTTTTATTGGACTTGTTTTATAGAAGGGAAAGTAAACGATAGATTAGAGGAAGGAGTTGTAAATAGTTGTCAGTTAATTATTTTCTGTTACACTTTAAGAAATAAAGTTGTTAATTTTTACTTTAAATAGTTGGCCTCTCGAATTTTCACAGATTACTGCACGGGGTAAATCTTTTCCTGTGTTGCTGGTTTAAATTAGCAGGTGAGTTTTCCCATGTTGTAACACATGGGATAGCTATGAGTAACATTAGATACCATTATTCTCTTTCCCAGCTTCACCAGAGATTTAGTTTACCATTCTTCCATGGAACTTTTTTTTTCTGTTTTTGAACAACATACTGATAACAGCGTACATTTAGTTCCAAATGAATTGTTGAAAAAAGCTGAATGCACATTGTGACCTCAATATTTCACGTAATTCTTCCCTTTTGGCATGTTAATTTTTGTTGTAGTAGCTGTTAAATTAAATCTCATGCTACACAGGAACTACCAGGAAGATTCTGTTTTTTGAATTGGGTGAATGTCATGCAGAAAGGAGTATATTCAAAATGGAGGATGGCATTCATGTTCTTAAATAGTTAAATTCAATGTTGACTCCTGAACACTCTAGAATGTTCAAGTGGAAGGAGCAGCACTCTAAAAGCTTGTACTTTCAAATACAACTGTTGGACAATAACCTGGTACTTTGTGATTTTCAACTTTATGCACCCTAATCCAACACCGGCACCTCTACATCATGGCAAATGAAAAGTAAGGTGTTCCTCCTCCAATATGCACTGAGTTTCCCTGGATCAATGCAGCAGGTTGAGGACAAAAATATTAGCATTTGGTATTTTGAAATTGTAAGCAATTGCAAGATCAGGGTCATTCTTATGATCATAGTTAAGGTCCTTTGTAGGGTGGTAACCAGTTTGCGTATAGTCTTGCCAAAGTACGGCAAGTTAGAGGTTCTGGATTCAAATCCCACTCTAGATCAAAATGACTAAGAAAATTTTATTTATAACATGGTTGAGCAGGTTGAGGATAAACTTGTAAATTCTTCCAAAGCACGACAAGGACTAATGATTGGATCAGGTGAGATTCCTAATCAGCCATGTGATGGAAACACATCTCAGAACCATTTGCAGGCTACAATGTGTTTGTAAAAGTGGGTGTTGTCAAGGCAACTCAAGAGTGGGGGGTGCAGGGATAAGCAATTGTGAGACTGCCACAGTTGGCAGCACCAACACGAATCAGATTGGTGTCAACAGCTCAAGACTTGATTCCTATTCTACCTGGAGTGGATTGCTGGCCTACCTCCTGCTGTGGTCAGGTTGAAATACCAGGAAAGAATCAATCCTGCCTTCGGGCAGAGAACTCAAGAACAATACATGGGGAATGAATTCCACAAAATCCATTATGCCCCGACTGAGAAAAAAAGGACAAAAGAGTTGGGAGAGAAGTAAGCAAAATCTGCGCAAAGAAATGGAAGGCATCAAGAAAAATAAATAGACAATAGGGAAGGGATACAGTAGTGGGATTGGCCAAAACTATCTTGCAATAGTGATATTTGAACCACCAGATCTTCCAGCACATTGCCAAACCAACATTTGTGGGAAAATCCATCATGTATCTGTATAGTTACCACACAAAAGCTTAATTTACTCAATTTTTAATAGGAATATCTGTGCAGAATTTAAAATACACTACAATACTAAACTAAATTCTAAGCACACAATGTTCCACTTCTAAACGCAAAACTATTCATCTAGTGAGAATCAGTAACTAATACTGAATAGATGTGAAATTAATGTCCAACAGCAATTTAAGGGAAAATGATCAGTTTCCCATAAATCTGAGTAATCACTTCCTCAGACCTTGTGGCAGTTCACCGTTGTTACATTTTCCTGATTACCTTTTGCAACATATCATTAATAATATAAACAACACCTATTTTTAGTACCTTTGCAGTCTTTAAGTCCTGTTCCCAGAAGTAACCCCTGGAGTCATTTTAAGCTACTGAGTGTATTGAGGAATCTCAAATCCAAAGCACAAGTGCTCCAGGGTGAAGCAAACCACAACTCAGTCAAGCTCTTCTGTAACTGCAAACACTGATTAAAGTCAGGGATCCATTAATACTTCATGCCCTGCAGAGATGAAATGCCACAATCCCACATTTTCAGTTGTTCCTCTGAAGCTGAGTGAAAAACAGATGCAAACAACCTTATTGATAACTTTGGTTACATTTCTTTGCTTTCTAATTAATCTATTCAGAGGTGTTATTACACAGTGCTGGAGCCGGCAGGACTTGAATGCAGATTTCCTAGTTCAAACGTAGGGACATTACCACTGCACCATAAGATTTCTTAGGTTCCACTTCATTTTATTTACATATCCACAACTGCTGTTACACATAAATGAACCTAATTTTTTTCCCCCATGACCAAATCACCTAAGGCATTTTCCCATCTATGAATCACCATCAGTGATTTATCCATGTTTCCCAACTGATTGATTTACCTGCAAAACCTGTTAAGGTCAATGCAGACCACCAAAGGTGAGGGAGAGAGGTTGAGGGGGCTAATTCAGGATAAAGCACTCCATCCCTGGAGGTGCCTATTTATCTCTAAAGACATCAAGGATATTGGATATTGCTCTCTCCAAGAGCATTTGGATACAAACATAACCAGGGAGCAGAGTGTCCCACCCCACAGTCCGCTAGCTGGACCTGTTACCAGCCAAATCGGCCAGGCCCAAGAGCAAACCCATAAGGTGGTCTAATGACATGTCCATACCCCTACACACTGCATGCCCAAAAGTCAGGAGAATAGGATTGAAGTACAGCCAAAAGATAACCTAAAATAACCTAAATAAGGGGTGGAACCAATATAGAGTAAAAAGTGAGGTCTGCAGATGCTGGAGATCAGAGCTGAAAATGTGTTGCTGGTTAAAACGCAGCAGGTCAGGTAGCATCCAAGGAACAGGGAATTCGACATTTCAGGCAAAAGCCCTTCATCAGGATTCCTGATGAAGGGCTTTTGCCCAAAACGTCGAATTCCCTGTTCCTTGGATGCTGCCTGACCTGCTGCGTTTTAACCAGCAACACATTTTCAGCGTGGAACCAATATATACATGATCCATGGACTGCACAGCATCTCCAAATAAACAGTTGAGGATTTCACTTTGTCTTTTTTTTCATCCAGAGGTGCTCTTACACATAACTGGGCCTTTTTTTATCCATCACCAAATCACCATGAAACAAAATCAGTAAATCACCAGTGTAGGTAATCAGATATTTACACGCAAAGTCTGGTGTGGTTAATGTAAACTATCAAATGTGAAAGGAGGTTAGGAAGAACAGGAAGGGGCTAAATCAAAATGGAGTTGAATGGGGAGATAAAGCACTGTACCCCCGTGGTGTATACCTCTATCTAAAGGCATTGAGAGTGCTGGTGGACACCATGTGCTCCCTCTCCAAGGACAACTGGGCATGAACATAACCATGGAAGAGGGATGCAGTCGGCAGATATGACCTCCTTAACAGCCCAGAAGCAGAGCCATGTACGGCTGAAGTACAATCAAAAGCACAAGAAAGATTTTGCAAATAAATAAAAATGGGGTGCAACCATCCACTATCACTATATCAATGATCCATGGACTCACCACAAAATAAACAGTTGAGGATTGCACTTTGTTAATTACCAGCTCAAACATTGCAGCTGAATACGGTGAGGAACTTCATTGCCAACTCTTTTGTTTCTTCATGAGACTATAATTGGAGTGATGCAAATCACACAACAATTTGTATTAATTCTCAATTATTATCTCTTCCTTGGAAAATTTGGTGAACTATTTATACTCTTTACAAATTCTGCAATTACAAATTTGTAAATTACTAATTCTGCCATTATGCTCTTTGCAAATTCTATACTATTGCTTCACTGCTATTACTTCGGTGTGTTCACAATGAGTAGACAGGATAATATAGGATTAAAAAGGGCACAGATCACATTGATATCAGTCATGACTTGTTAATGTCATTACTCATGTTATTAGCCCATTAAAACCTTTCAAGTTGAATACTCATGGTTGAAAACACCATAGTAAAAAATCCTGTCCCACGTGAAAACAAATAATATTCCCATAAGCTCCCTGAACACCTTCAACACAAGATACCAGGTTACTAAAAATATCACTCTTCCCGAGTACTGACAACTGAGTTTCTCTCAACTATCCAAAACAATTACCTCACACTGTTTTGGCGCTAGATTGGAGCACTTTGATTATAAGAATGAAACCTTCACTTAACTTGTCTATTTAAATTGAAATCTCCATTTCAGTTGGAAGGGTCACTGCACCAAAAACATTTCCTCAATCCAGAACTACGAGTGCATATTTACTGAAGTGTTTGAACAAATCATACAGAATCCACTAAAAAGATTTCTGTTTGTGGTGCATGCAATCAGAGGCAGAAATTCAATTATGTGTCACCTTTCTATTCCATGGGGACCAATGGTTGACTCTCCATTATTATATTACCAATCTGCTCTTTAATCCCCTCCAGAATTGTAGTTACAATGACTTTAACATCGCATCTGCCAGAAGTCATGCGCAGCAGGCAACTTCAATCTCACAGTAATTATTGTACTTGACTAGGTGATTGTAGGGTTTAACATTCTGAAGCCAACTCTAGATTGTTATTTAATATTTTAACTTTTCTAGCTGTTATATATGTATCAGTTTTTTGCCATGAAATGAAATGGTTCCCTTTGACTATTTCTGTGAAAATGGCTTGCATGCTTTTAAACTGAAAAATCGTATCATAAAGACAGAACGCTGTGCTGACAAGTCATTTGATTTTCACCATGTTGCAAAGCTGGGATTGATCTGTACAGATTCTGAACTGATACATAGAGCAGGTTAATGGAATCTGCCTCCACTAGTTTATGGATCTAACATTAGGACTGAAGGTGGAAGATTTAATTCTTCCTGCATGTATTCTGGATTCCGTGATTGCTTCCCTTTATTTAAATATTTATCCAATATTGGGACAACAATGTTACCTATTGAAATCTCTCTTCTGAAGTTTGTTGCTATCATCTAAGCTACTTACTATTTTGTTTCACTATCAATGACAATAGCTGTCTTTTAGGCCACTGGCTCATTTAAGTGGAAAACAGAAATGCTAAGGCTGGGATAGTAAGAATTTCAGTGTTGACGTTTATATTTAGACCAGGAACAAAATTAGTCTGCATCCCTTTGTGCTTCATATGACCTGGAAGCTATTCCATTCTTCTTCATTAATGACCATAATTAACAGAATGCTTAAAAGGGTTATGAAGTGTTGTATCTTACTATGGACATTCTAACGTATTTCATTTTGCTTTCATGAGGAAAGGTGACCTATTGACTGATTCTTTACAATGGGAGCAAAGAACTAACTAATCTTCTGTGTTTTTGGTATTACTTGACTTAAAAATAACTCCACTGTCATTGTAAACTGGCAAAGATTAGATAGACACTGCCTCTTCGCGATTGCTTTGCATAGCAAGCAGTTATTTCTGAATATAAGTTTAGATTAGAGTGGTGCTGGAAAAGCACAGCAGTTCAGGCAGCATCCGAGGAGCAGTAAACTCGACATTTCGGGCAAAAGCCCTTCATAAGGAATACCAGGAATTCCTGAAGAAGGGCTTTTGCCCGAAACGTCGATTTTACTGCTCCTCGGATGCTGCCTGAACTGCTGTGCTTTTCCAGCACCAACTCTAATCTAAACTCTGGTTTCCAGCATCTGCAGTCATTGTCTTTACCTAGTTATTCTGAATATAAGAGCTGGCTGAAAATATTGCAAAGTTTTTTTGGAATGGCAGATAAGAAAGACACAAGCTTTGGTAAACTGTCCCAGATCTATCAACTGCAGGTTACTGTGTTAAGTGGCCATTAAAAATGAAGAAAATGCACATAGTTACTCAGGCATACAAGGTACAGTTAAGAATCTGACAACGTACAAACCGCAGCTATTAGTTTTTGTTCCAAATGGAATAAATCAGCATATGCCTTTGTTCTCTGCTTTATTGCCCTGGTGCACAAAATATGAGCAGATGCACTTAAACAATGAAAATCGCTGCTTCTTTTCTGTCATGCAGAATTGGTAAAGAAATTGTATTACTGATTAAATATGATTTATGCGCAAAAAGGAAAAAGTGGTCACAACGTCATTTAAAAACATTGCACCAGTAGACCTTGGTTTGAAAACCATACATAAATCACAATGGAGTTCAAGTCATGCTTTCTACCCTTCTATGACAGGGTAAAGATAAAGTGCTTGGTCAAAAATATCCACAGAAAATTGTGGTAACCTGTCTTCTAATTCATTCTCTCCTCCAGAGTAACATTTAAGATCATTTAATTTTGACTCAGGGTCAGAAAAATTATTCACATGCCAGCAGCTAAAAAAAAATTATCTTTGTGTTTCTTCCCCATGCTTTGTATTTCACTCTACCTAATAATGAAATGAATGCTTGCACCATGAACTATATTTTCAAAACCTATTGTTGCTTTCCCCAGTACTATAATCCCTTCCTGGATTTACTGACAGAAGGTATGGTACTGTTGCCCTCATGCTTTCAATAAAAAATTAAAAGGGACTAAGCCAGGGAGCAAACTGAAAAAGTTCTTTGAAAGAGGTTTTGCAATCAAAATGTTTAATGTCAAGAAGAAGGATAATCCAGTATTGTTAAAAGGTATCCCCTCCTTGAATTGAAAATTTTAGGCAGATTTTTGCCAGTCTGAATTACCTACCTACTTATCCAATAAGTGCAGATGTCATTTGGAATGTTCACGAAATGTCCTAAGGTATTCCAAAATGTGGAAATTAAACCCAATCACATTTTTATCTACCAAGCAGCTAAAGAAAAATTACTCAAGGGATATTGCATTAATAACTGAAAACATTATGTAGTATTTTACAGTCTGCAACAGGCATACAAGTAATGATTTAATTTTGTGATATAAACTATGTTGATATAGCAATCTATTCATTACATCTATCACTGGATTAAATGAAAAGGGTATCTTTTCAAAATGGACATGTAAAAATTAGAAGGTGAAATTGACATTCCATGCGCAATGGACAAATGAGTCAGCAGCCTGCTTTACATGGTACTCAATTATATATTTTCCACAACAGAAAAGGAAATCAGACAAATGGGTGAAGTTGACGAGGGTTCCACCATTGTCTATTTCATGCTACTGTCAATATCAATTTCATTTGATTTATGTTTACAACTATTAACATCTACTGGGTGAAGTGTCACAATCCAAATCATATGATGTGCACTTATTCAACATCTGACATATTGGACTAAAGTTTCCCTACTTACTGGCATGCAACCAGGCAGAGTTAAAAGAGGTGACAGCATGGAGTAGAATTAAGCTTAGTTATGTTCCAAAGAGACACAACATACATAATGGTTTGATTGGCGTCCTCTTTTGCTTCATGTTTACATTATATCACAGACAGCAGAGCACATTGTTCTGTAAATAGATAAATATGCTTCTCAAGATCTTCATTTTTTTAAATGGTAAGTTGGGGCTCACGTACAAATTTTAACTGAAAGGTGCCTCAGTGAGAAGACAGACAGGCAGGATAAGAAAAAGCAAAGCAAAAGAATATCGTAATAAATAGACAAATATTTGATTGTAAATTTTAGATAGGTTATCCAAAGCTAAATGTTTTCCATAATTAAAGTATGCAAACTTGATCAGAAAGCAGTAAGTAGATGTTTAAACACTATGTATTAAAAATGCACACATTAAAGTCCAAGTTTGCAATTAAAAGTAACTGGTTGCGCACAATGAAGCAAATAAACAATGAGCTGATTTTTCCCATCTTTTAGCAATGCACTTTTGTGTGAGATTCGTCATGGTCCATTTTGAATTCTCTTGCACAATTATCTGCTCTTTAGTTCATTAATGATTCAACGGGCCTCGGACAATCGTATGGCAATAGTGGCAGAGGTGTTCGCTGACGCCATCATATTTAAACCCACAACTCGGCAGCACTTCAGATGATACAAGTCAGAAACTCTCTTTCACACACTGCTGTTCTATACTGTAACCAAGCAAATGGTCTGGCAAGGCAAGCTGGCATCACGTCGGTCTGACAGGGACCTGAAGGTGCTGGTGGACGGCATCTTTAGTCAAAAGGGAGTGTTCTTTCCTTCAGACAAACAAAAGAGGACAGAGCACCTGACACAGCCAGCCTGGATGGAGACATCTAGCTGGGTCAGTAGTGTCTTGAGGTTGCTAAAGAAACTTCCAACAGTGCAAAAAGATGGTGAATGATCATCCACAAACAGTAAGAATGAGTGCCATTAACTTTTCTCTGCCACTTCACACTGAGTGCTGCCACTTCTCATTCTAACTGTGCCATTGCATGTAACTCTCAACAAGGCACACAGACTGCAACGCTCACTATTTCATTCAGCATTTACGCTCAACAGCTGTCACCTATCTCATCGTCCCCAAATACTAAACTGTCCTGCCCTCTGCATTTCCTACTTACTCACTAGGGATATCTTACCATCGCACCTGCTCTTGCAACATTTCTGATGGCTGTCCTCTCCTCTTCCAGCATACGTACTCCCTTCTTTTGTCTCACTGTAAGAAAAAATGGTGAATAACTAGACAAAGCCCGTGACAGGGAGACAGACATTAGATTCCTCACACCCTATGACAAAAAGATCCTAGTGCTGCCCTGTAAAGATTGCTCATGTGGGGATACCAAGATCTCCATGTCAATCAACTGAGTGAGCTTCATCGTGCAGTGGTCCCATTAGCACCAGTGATAACTCATTCATATTCTGAAATGATTTTACCGCTTTTTCACAACAAATTCCCTCTCTCTTATGGAGGCAATACAGAGAACCAATGGCCGGAATAAGAAAGAGGCCAATACCAGAGTCTTTTAGCTCCACCTCAACTCTGCAGAGGAGGTCAATCAATGCCTAGAAGATGAATAAACAAGACTTTCTCCTGCATTCTCAATCAGAATGGCACCTTCAGGTCCCCAGCAGAGGAAAGAACCCTCAAGAGGTTCCCTCCTCTGGTGGGGACCTGAAGGATCCATTCTGCCCACCCTCAAGGGGTTCACTTCCTAGACTCAGGAGCACAATCTGGTGAACACATCACTTACAAAACTCCACAGATGAGTGAGGTAGAAATGCCCAGGGTCAGTGGCACTCAGAGGACTGCCAGAGACGAGGCACCTGCTCAATCCCAACCATAAAATGATCCCATAGTCTTGGCCATTAATGATGTCAACAAACTGGACAGGAAGACTCAGCAATGGCAAGGGTTTTTGACAAAACAGTCAGCAAACTGAACTGATGGGCACAGAAGTACATCCAACATGATGGGTCCTATGCTGATGGTGTACCTAGCTGCTTCCATGGACGGAATAGCAACTACCATAGATACTCAGATCTAGCACATTCAGTGTTTGATGGATAGGAATATGGATCTTCATTCCATTGCTGTAACTATTGGCCTTAGCATTAACAGCAAATAGAGGCACACAAAGCGACTTCAAATTTACTCCAGATGCAATTCTTTCTCAGGAAAGCAGGCTGATGCCAGTAGACACCCAGATGGAGGAGGGCCCATGCACCTAATAAGCTGAAACTTCTAAGGATATTTCTGAGATTTCCCTACCAACATCCTCCTCCTGTATTGCTGAAGCCTACAGAAGATGAAGCTGAGGAAGGTGAGCCTGCGTCCGGGCAAGGCATGGACCCCCTCAACCCATACCCCATCTCCTGGGAATGATCAACGAAGTCTTCCATGTCAACAGGCTATAAAATAGCCATTTACATCCAACCCAACTGCAGACCCCAGGACTGCACTTGTACGTAGTGAAAGAGAACAGAGGATAAATCACTGAAATGGGATGGCACAGGTGATGGTAAATAATCATCCATCGTTTTAAGTATATGTTCCTTGACCATTTTAAATGCCTGGTTTAGTCTCTTTACAGCTGTCAGACCTAGTGAAGTTACATCCATTTGAGATATGAGCAGATTCTTCAAACATCCCTGGGGTAGCGCAGTGGTTCAATGGTTAGCACTGCTGCCTCATAGCGCCAGGGACCCAGGTCCGATTCCAGCCTCGGGCGATTGTCTGTGTGGAATTTGCACATTCTTCCCATGTCTGTGTGGGTTTCCTCCGGGTGCTCTGGTTTCCTCCTACAATCCAAAGATGTGCAAGGTTATGTGAACTGGCCATGCTAAATTGCCTATAATGTCCACGGATGTGTAGGTTAGGTGCATTAGGCAGGGGTAAACATAGGGGAGGCAGAATGGGTCTGTGTGGGTTACTCTTTAGAGGGGCGGTGTGGACCTGTTGGGCTGAAGGGCCTGTTTCCACATTATAGGGATTCTATGACATCCCAAGGATCAAACAAGCTGTAAAGGACAAAAACATAAAGTGCTGGGCAAACTCAGCAAATCTGGCAGCATTTGTGGAGAGAAAGACAGAGTTAATGCTTTGAGCCCAGTGACCCTTCATCAGTTCTAAGTTAACTTTGTTTTTCTCCTATAGAAGCTAGCAGTCCTGCTGAGTTTTTCCAGCAATTTCTGCTTTACATTTCAGATTTCCAAAATCTGTAGTCTTTTTTTAAATTATGTGTATGTTTTATCATAATGGCCAAACATTGCTATTGACTCCCTGGCTGAAGATAACGTCAGAAGTTAGATATCCTTAAACAGTCATCTTGATGACAACAGCAAGACCACAGCAGTGGAGGCTAACCTAAAGCAGAACGTAATGTAGTGCGATTGTTAGAGTTCCTGGCCTGCATTAGCTCTTCACACTTACACTACTCAAGGAGTGAGAGAACACAATCAGTGATGATTCCACACATCTCTGCAGACAATGTTGCATTCATTTTCTTCACCTTTCCAGGGGAGCTTATTGCCAATCAAAGCTGTGAGGTGTACAATGGGATGTTCACATGTCTACTTTCCCTCATAGTTCAGTGACCTGCTGAGCAAAGCTGCACAAAGTGCTGCCTCACCCAATCACTGTCCTACAGGATGCTCAGGCAGTTCAATGCAATTTACCAATCTCTGTGAACTCTGAAATGTTGAACACCTACTGATGATGGAAGTATAATTGGCGGTGCCTTACAATTGCTTCAAACCTGCTGCTATGATTAGGAACCAAAATAAAAGCACTCAGATTTCACATGCTGCCTAAACCTTTAAAAGCCACCTAACATCTGTACCAGCTGATGATACTGCCCCTGTCTCATTGATTGCTGCTGTTTGAGGTCAGAAGTCACATGACACCAGGTTATAGTCCAACACGTTTATTTGATATCACAAGCTTTTAGAGCGCTACTCCTTCATCAGATGGAGCAGTGCTCCGAAAGCTTGTGATTTCAAATAAACCTGTTAGACTATAACCTGGTGTCATGTGGCTTTTGACTTTGTCCACTCCAGTCAAACACCAGCACCTTCACATCCTGGCTATTGCTGTTTGAAGTAGAGCTTGTAAAAAGCAGGCTCTTTATGGTGAGATCAGCTGAAGATACATCCATATGGATAACAAAAACATTTATCTATTAACAGAAGAGTTGAAAGATTACAGAAAGAAATGTGTCTACATGCACTGTCGAATCATCAGGGATTATTTGCCATGCAACCAAGAGGAAATAATAGTCATATATTCCCAAACTTCTCACCATTGGTTATCAAGGGAGCAGATAGCGTTTTTCTTCCAACTCTATAAAAAGGGATTGATTTTGAAAATAAACTTTAAATACTAAAGAAATGGCCAAAATAAAGCTCTCATGCCGGTTTAGTCCCCATTTAGCGGAAGATATCATCTTAATAAAGGAACCAAAATATATCCTGCAAACTGTTACCCATAGGATTATTAAGGAGTTGAATGCTCACTAAAATAATCTTTAAAGCTCAGTAAAGAGTCTACACACCATTTTGATTAGTATTACTTCATTTAACAATCTTTCCCTAACAATGGTCAGCTCAACAGGAAATAAGCAAGTCTTTACGGAGTATTTTGATTTTGTGATATGCTCAACTTTCATTGTTTATTCTTGATTGAGATTTACTGACTTCACTACATTTGAAGAGACACATATGATGTCTTTCTGGAATGAACTGCACGGTGGCACAGTGGTTAGCACTGCTTCCTCACAGTGTCTGAGACCCAGGTTCAAATCCCAACTCAGGTGACAGACTGTGTGGAGTTTGGACATTCTCCCCGTGTCTGTGTGGGTTTCCTCCCACAGTCCAAAGATGTGTGGGTCAAGTGAATTGGCTATGCTACATTGCCCATAGTAAGGGGTAAATGTATGGGTGGGTTGCGGGTTGGTGTGGACTTGTTGGGCCGAAGGGCCTATTTCCACACTGTAAGTCTAGTCTAAACTACAGCAGCATTCTATTGACAATTTTCCCAAATATTATCTCAGTATTTTACCTGTAAAGAATGAGATTGTGCTACCATATCTGACTGGACACCTTTCAGGAGACAGCAGGAGAAAAAGAATGGCTGGACATGGGAAACTTGCTGGGGCTCCTCCTTAGTCTGCATAATGGTAAATAGATTAGACACAGAGAAAAAGCCCCTTGACTGTTTGTGGTTACACACCTTGACTGAACACAGTCTCCTTTCACTCCACTAAGGACTGGTCCCTTTTTAATTCAAACATGGCCATTTTCTTGAAGTTAATGCAGGATGTTTATGTGTAAGTTGAACGTATAATAGGTGGACATTGACACAACCCAATGCTGCACAGTAACACTTACCCTGCCTGAAACGTTGATTTTTCTGCTCCTCGGATGCTGTTTGACCAGCACCATTCTAATCATGACTGATCTCCAGCATCTGCAGTCCTCACTTTTGCCTAACACTGACACCCAACTGGCTCTTCAGTGCTTTGACCAGTGAAGTAATGACTACCAGTCTGATTAAATAGCTATGCAATCCAGAGAAGTTGGCAGCCTTTAAGTTATGGCTAAAGATGCAACGTGCTAAAAAGCAATGCAAGGGATAGATGCTGGCAGGTGATAAATTATGACTGAAAAGCCTACATGCTGAAAAACAACACAAATTGCAAGAGGCTGTCAATAGCAACATCAGCACAAAGTGAATGAGCATTAAGAAAGCTAGCAAGGAGGCATGAGAGGAAACCTATATAGATGCACAAGATGCAGGTGTGTTCTGGCAGTAGTTCAGGCCTCTGTCCCTGAAATCCAATGTGAAGACCTGAAGGGCAGAAATGGTGTATGAGTTGTTGCAAGATCAGCCATGAAGATGTGGTGAAGCTGTGGCTTGCTGATGCCCAGTTGCATGGAAGGAGGTTGGAATAGGAATGTGTTGATTGACCATGCAGGTAGATGGTAGAAGGAGGCCTGGAGAAGTAAGTGGTAAACTGTGTAATGGTTCTGACTTTCACGGTGGGAATTGGCACCCTTGAGTTTATCAGGGAAGGAGGGGCGGATAGGAAGCTGCATAGAAATGCAGTGAGATTAGCTATACACGAGGGGTAAATGTACAGAAATAGGTTCATGATCACTTGTTAGTGAGATTCAGAACTCACCGTTGAAGACTTGAGGGGAAAATCATTCTACTTCAACAATCTGATTTTTTTTTCATTTTTGCATTATTTTACCAACTTTCTTACCATTGTCCACATCACTCAATGCCTGGAAAATTTCTGCCCAATATTTCAACAAGTGTGCATACATTGTTATTTTTTCAGATAGATTTCACAGTTTAACATGGAAGAAATTTTGAAATACAGGCATATAGATTTTTTAAGATTATTTTATGGAATCTGGAATCTGAGCCATACAGGCACAACTAACATTTGCTGCTGGCCAAATTAGGAGAGATGCAGATTTCCTTCCCTAAAAGATATCAGTGAACCAGATATGTTATTACAGCAGTCAATAATAATAGATTCATGCAGCATGGAAACAGATGCTTTGGTCTAACGCATGCATGCCAACCAGGCTTCCTAAACTGAACTAATCCCAAATGCCTGCATTTGGCACATATCCCAATAAACCTTTCCTATTTACGTATCTGTCCAAATATCTTTTAAATGTAATTGTACCAGCCTCCACTACTTCCTCTGGCAGTTCATTTCATATAAGTACCACCCTCTGTGTGAAAAAGTTGCCTCTCAGGTCCCTTATAACTCTATCTCCTCTCAGCTTTAAATCTACCCCCTCTAGTTTTGGACTTTTCTACCCTGGGGAAAAGAACCTCACTATTCACCTTACCTATGCATCTCATTATTTTATAAACCTCTATAAGGTCACCCCTCAGTCTCCTACGTTTGAGGGGAAAAAAGTCCCAGCCTATCCAGCCATGACTGAAATCCTCCATAAATAGTACCTTTATAGAGATTAGCTTTCAATTCCACATTTTTTGTTAGTCAATTGAATCAATCATCAGCTATAGTGGAATAGAGATGTACAGCATGGAAACAGATCCTTCGGTCCAACCCGTCCATGCCGACCAGATATCCCAACTCAATCTAGTCCCACCTGCCAGCACCCGGCCCATATCCCTCCAAACCCTTCCTATTCATATACCCATTCAAATGCCTCTTAAATGTTGCATTTGTACCAGCCTCCACCATATCCTCTGGCAGCTCATTCCATACACGTACCACCCTCTGCGTGAAGAGATTGCCCCTTAGGTCTCTGTTATATCTTTCCATTCTCACCATAAACCTATGCCCTCTAGTTCTGGACTCCCTGTCTATTTATCCTGTCCATGCCCCTCATAATTTTGTAAACCTCTATAAGGTGACCCCTCAGCCTCCGACGCTTCAGGGAAAACTGCCCAAGCCTGTTCAGCCTCTCCCTATAGTTCAAATCCTCCAACCCTGGCAACATCCTTGTAAATCTTTTCTGAACCCTTTCAAGTTTCACAACATCTTTCCAATAGGAAGGAGACCACAATTGCACACAATATGCCAACAGTGGCCTAACCAATGTCCTGTACAGCCGCAACATGACCTCCCAACTCCTGTACTCAATACTCTGACCAATAAAAGAAAGCATACCAAATGCCTTCTTCACTGTCCTATCTACCTGCGACTCCACTTTCAAGGAGCTATGAACCTGCACTCCAAGGTCTCTTTGTTCAGCAACACTCCCTGGAACCTTACCATTAAGTATATAAGTCCTGCTAAGATGTGCTTTCCCAAAATGCAGCACCTCACATTTATCTGAATTAAACTCCATCTGCCACTTCTCAGCCCATTGGCCCATCTGGTCCAGATCCTGTTGTAACCTGAGGTAATCCTCTTCGCTGTCCACTACACCTCCAATTTTGCCATCATCTGCAAACTTACTAACTGTACCTCTTATGCTCACATCCAAATCATTTATGTAAATGACAAAAAAATAGAGGGCCCAACACCGATCCTTGTGGCACTCCACTGGTCACAGGCCTCCAGTCTGGAAAACAACCCTCCACCACCACCCTCTGTCTTCTACCTTTGAGCCAGTTCTGTATCCAAATGGCTAGTTCTCCCTGTATTCCATGAGATCTAACCTTGCTAATCAGTCTCCCATGGGGAACCTTGTCGAACGCCTTACTGAAGTCTATATAGATCACATCTACTGCTCTGCCCTCATCAACCTGGCCCTGGTGGAGCACTGAGAAGACGATCAAACTTGACTATCTGGAGGAAGTAAAAGTCGTAACAAAGTTTCCGTAGGTGAACCTGCGGAAGGATCATTATCAGCTGGGGGTACGCCCGTTCCGGTTCGCCTCGTCTCGTGCGGGGATTCGGGGCCAGCAGGAGAGCCCGTCAGGGTTGCAGGCCCTGCAGCCATCACCATCAAAACCCCCCCAACTGTTGGGTGCCTACCTGCGCCGGCAGGAGGACACTTTCCAATTGCAAATCTCTGTTTGCCGAGTCCACTCCAAACACACGCAGGCGGGTGGGTTCGCACTGCCCTTTCTCACAAGGGCCGTCCCATTCCATCATCTTGTCAGCAGTGCCGAATGTCTTCCCAAATGTAATGCTACCAGAAGGCCCATATCCTGACTCCTAAGAACTATAGCCTTCAGCAAACTACACGGATATTTGAATGATATAATGAAGGAAATGGGCTGGTTTGAGCCTCATCAGTATGTACAAGAATTAAACTTTCACTCCTGGATGGCCTGCGTTAGGAGAAGCAACAACAATGACTTAGCATTCAGCTTGCTATTATTGAATACAATATTCCAAAACCGGAATAAAAATGTTGAAAGTTGTATCTAGTGTATAAAAGACCCATGCTGGGAAGCTGATGGTATATGGAAAATGCATCATTAGAAGCAGCAGGGCGAACACTTACTTGCTTCCGTAGTATCTAGCATTATTAGTTTTTGTTTTCTTAGTTTTTAGGCAACTCTAGCAGTATTTATTGACTAGCTCCAGTTTATCCTCAATGTGCTAAGAGTCAAAAACACAGGGGGAGGTTTTCATCTTTCTTCTTGGATAATAATCTCTGGTGGACCCTAGCCCAATCTTTATTCTGTTAGATTGCTAGACAGACATCGAGACAATAAAATAACTCTTACTGTGGGACCAGAGCATGTGTAGACCAGAGTGATTAGGGGTCTCATCTTCCCTTCATTGAATGGCATTAGTCAACTATCTTTGACATCATTAACCACAAATTACAATTTCAAAGCTGGATGTTAACTCACGATCTCTAGTTTGTGATTCCATTATCATTAACGATCACATTATCCCATCTTTATGTCATTATATATCCTTATTTTCTGCCCACCATTGTTACCCATGCCAGATCTTCGATATTTCTTGCCATATCTAACAATGCTACATGAATGAGATGACATCACTGCAAATAATAGAACTAAACAACAGCTAAAGAAAAAGCAAAATATTGAGAACATCTGAAATAAGAACAAAAAAAAACTGAAAAAAAGCACAGGAGTTCAGAAAACAACTGTGAGGAGAAACAGAGCCAATATGTCAAGTTGACCTTTGTCAGAACTGGACAGAAATAAAACGTAGGAGCTTCTAAGACAGTGGAGGGCAGGAAGAACAAAGAAGAAGGTCCGTGATAAGATGAAGAGATGTGATAAATCAGAGAAGATGAAATAATAACAGAATTCACAGTGCACTAACCAAAACCAGAGGAAATGTATACTGCAAAGAAACAAAGGTTCTGTCGAAATGAAGTGTGAATTGTAACATATGAAGCATCTAAATGTAACATGAAGGGAGAAAGAAACAAACAAGGGGTGATATACAAAGTGAAGCATCAAATAAGGCCATATGGTTTGAACTTAGCAACAAAGAAGGGGCAGCTCTGCTGCCAGGAATGTACAAACAACCTGCCAGATAGTGTGGTAGAACCAGTGCGGCAAATATGTAGACACATTTCTAAGTGCAAAAACAGTACAGTAATAGCAGTTGCAAACTTTAATTACCCAGTTATCAACTGGGATAACAACAGTCTGGAAGGAACAAAATGTTTGAAGAAAACTTTTTCAGCCAGTACACGTCAACCCCAACAGGAAAGTCTGCAATTCTAGATTTAGACTTAGAGAATGAAGTTGTACAGGCAGATGGCGTAGCAGTGGGTGACCATTTTGGAAATAATGATCATAATACAGTTAGATTTGGAGAGAGTACAGAAACTGTTATCAGGATGTTGTCTGGCTCAGAAGGTTTGAGCTATGATGAGAGACTGGATGACTTAGTTTGTTTTCATTTGAATATCCGAGAGGAAGAGGCGACTTTATAGAAGTTTACAAAATTAAGAGACGCGTGGATAGAATGGGTAGTCAGAGTCTTTTTGCTATGGTAGAAATGTCAATTATGAGGGGATATATATTTAAGGTAAAAGGGAGATAAATATAAAGGAGATGTGAGACACATGTTTTTTACACAGAGGGTGGTAAGTGCCTGGAATGCGCTGTCAGAACAGATCATGGAGGCAGATACAATAGCAATATTTAAGAGGCATCTTGACAGACATATGATTAAGCAGAGAATAAAGGGATACAGACCATGCAGAGGCAAAATGTGTTTTGTTTAGAAAGGCATCATGTATCAGTGAAGTCTTGGTGGGTCAAAGATCCTATTTCTGTGCTGTACTTTCTTTTTGTTGTGGTTTAGAGATTTTGTATCAATATGGAAGGGCACAGAGTTAACACAAAATAGATAGATCTAAACTGGGGAAGCGAAACTTTACAAAGCTGAGAGTTGAACTGGCTAAAGTAATCTGGTTACAGCTTGTTGAAGGAAGGTCAGTGGCACACATTTGAAAGCAAGATTCTATAGACTGTGTAGATCAATCACCTCAAATAAAAACGGGGCGTAATATCATATTTAGAGTTTCTGGTCAAACAGAAGTATATAGTGTAAGATAAAGCAGGAAAATAGATTATGATAACTACAAGAAAAGGTGAAGCTTGGAGGAGTATATACTGCTGCCTCACAGTTCCAGGGAACAGTGTTCGATTCCAGCCTCAGGTGACTGTGTCGAGCTTGCACATTCTGCCTTTGTCTTCATGGGTTTCCTTCTCGTACTCCAGTTTACTCCTATAGTCCAAAGATGCATATTAGAAATAGCCATGCTAAATTGCCCATAATGTCTAGTGATGTGTAGGTTATGTGGGTTAGACATGGGAAATGCAAGGTTAAGGGAATAGGGGCTGGGGGGGGGGGGGGGAATACTCTTCAGAGGGTCAGTGTGGACTCAATGGGCAGAATGGCCTGCTTCCACACTGTAGGGATTAACTAAGCATAATGAGAAGGCAAGTATTGGAGGAACCAATCTCCAATCTCCATGAATGTGATAAATCACTCAGGCTGGATCGGATCCTAGGCTGTTAAAGGAAGCCAAAAAGAAAATAGTGATGCTCTGAGGATCATTTTCCAATTCCCACTAGATCCTGGCAAGGTAACAGAGATTTGTGGGTCTGCAAACATTGCACATTTATTCAAAAAAAGTACTAGGGCTAGGCAAAATAATTATAGGCTGATTAGTCTGATATTGGTACCACTTATATTACTGGAATAAATATTGAGAAACAGTATTAACTGTAACTCGGTAAGGCACAGACTAATCAGGGGCAACATAATTTGTAAAGAGAAGCTCATGTCTTATGAACATGATTGAAACTTTTGAAGTAAAAAGGAGAATTAATAAGCATAATGCAGTGAATGTTACCTATATAGATTTTAGTAAGGCATCTGACAAGGTTCCACATGGCAGAACATTAAACAAAAGCCCATGAATATGGATCCTAATTTCACTCTGTGACAGGAAACTAGGGGTCATGGTCAATGAATATTTTTGTGAATGAAAAGAAGTTTCCTGTGGAGTACCACAAGACTCAGTTTTGGGTCCCTTCCAGTTTATGGTATATATTAATTATTTAGGCTTAAAAGTGAGAGGTGTATGTGGCAAATTGTCAGATGATACAAAAGTTGGGCAGGTAATTGACAGTGAAGATATCTGTTGACTTCAAGGGGATATCAATAATCAGTGAATGGGCAGAAACATGGCAAAATGAATTCAATCTAAAGAATTGTAAGGCTATACCTGGAGAAGACAAGGGAATCCTCAATAAATGGGAGGTTATTGATAGAGTAGAGGAAATGAAAGATGTTGGTGTACAGGCCCACAGTTCCCTGAAGATGGCAGGTGGTTAAGGTGACAGAAGGCATCTGGCATGCTTTTCAACATTGGGCGAAGGATTAAATGCAGGGTATGTAATTCTGGAAATATATAAAATACTGATTAGGCCGCAGTTGAAGGTTTGTATACAGTTCTGGACACTACATTACAGGAGTGGTGCTATATCTACAGAAGTACAGAGGAAATTTATAAGAAAAATGTCGGTATGTGGAAATATTGCATAGATCAGTGTTGTTTTCCTTACAACAAAGGAGAGCTGATTGAATAAAAGTATACAAAATAATTAGGAGCTTGGTTAGAGTGGACACAGAAAACCTATTTCCCTTGCGAAAAGATGAATTATCAGGGAGCACAGATTGAAAGTGATTGCCAGAAGGATTCAAGGAGACATGAAACTAAATCTTCTCACCCAGAGGGTGGTATGTGCCTGTAATTTGTTGTTCAAATTGGTAATTAAGGCAGGAATCCTTAGGTCATGTAAAAGGAACTTGAACCTGAAGTACTTTGGCTTGCAAAGATTCAGACTAGGTGCTCGTAAGTGTCAGAGTTTGAAATCAAGGTCCCTTTAAGGCTCAAAAAGACCAGCTCTATAGTTAATTGAGAGGTGATGTTCATTGGACTTTGTATCTAAGAGTTGAGAAAATATCACAGAAGCTCTGATAAAATGGCACCAAAATTGAAAACTCATCTCCACTGTTAGAGAATACAATGCATTTGAGGTGTATACAAACACCATGGTGAGTAAAAAAATGAAATAGTAATAACAAAAAAAATGAAATATGATAAAATCAAATGCTTGTAATAGAAAAAAACTGGTATTTATTCTTTTGCTTCTGCACATTTTTCGAAATATCTTATTTTTTTAAAGTAACTCGAGACTTCTTTTGGTTTTTGCACTGTTTGAAAATTCTCCTTCTCTGATCTAGTGACCTCTGCACCTTCCTCTCACAAATACTTCTCTGTTTTCATTTCAAAGGTTTCATTTCTATCTCCTTTTTCATCTTCGCTGTTCAATGGCTGCATTTTCTCAAAAAATACCTCTCTTCTATCACAGATCTTACATTTCATTCAATTATTTTCGAGCTGTCCCACATTTTTCATTGTTGTTTCGCTTCATAGTTTTCCCCAATTAACTTCTTCCACTTTCATCAAGGCTTGCTAGTGAAATTACTTGCATTCCTGGAAGGGAGGATCTGCTTATTTGATATTAGCTTTATTTTGCTTGGAAAGGCTTAAAAACATAAAGCGTTATGAAACCATGCAGGTTAAATTACAAGTTGCACTTCCATATTGTAACTTTGGTGGAAATCGTTTGCATGATCCATACACAATCAGAGCATAATGCAGGAGAGAAACTGATCCCTGCAGGAAGTCTAAAACAGGTTAGTGGTGAGGGGACAACTATTCTTTTTAATCATTCCAATTTTTAATTTGCATTGAGTTGGAAAATATTGCTGTGCATTAAAATTTCAGATCAAGTAAAAGCAACATTGAGAACAGGAAACAAGTCTTAAAAAGCATTTTAACCAATATTCTGTGAACTTCAGTGGAAAGATTTGATGCATCGAAAAATAGGCTGCTGATTCCCTTTGATTATTTATCATGCCGACAAACACCAGTTTCAACACCTAGACCTTCAGTTAAAAAATACTGCATGGTGTGCTAAGAATAAAGAAACATAAATTGCATTCAGACTGGTAGCATGTTTAATTCATTTGTTTAAAACTTCTCAACTATTTTGTATTTATTTTTAATATCAACTGGAGTCAATTTGGCATATGTATGACACTAATTTTCTGGCCCTGAAAATCATGTTCTACATAGTCTTGGCAAATAGGTTGATCTCCCTTTTCAGCCATGACATGCTGTGCTCACTTAGTGGTTAACCATAATTGTTCACCTCACACATATATATTTTGCTTACGAATGTACGAATGGTTCCAAGTGATCAAGCAGGCAACATGAGCTGTGTTACAAAGAAAATGTGAGGGATTTTAAAATTTACCCCACAAAGCAGACTATACATAAACAGAAATGGATCCTCCATCACTTGCATGCAATGACCTTTGTTGGAAAATGCACAAATGTAAATATTGGTGGGATCAGGTTCAACTGTATGACACACATCCATAGTTCAATAACCAGTGACAGTTACTGAATATACACCCAAACTAAGCAAGAATATTTGACCAAGATAGGTGCTGCTGTTGTAATTTAACCTTATTCTCCAAATGTCATTGCTTTCAACAATAATGGTGATGAAACAGAAATAGGCAGGGGATGCAAGAGCTTGATTTCACCAATAAGGAATAGTTATTTTTCTCAAACCAAAAACTACACTTGCCATGCATTTAAATATTTTAATTCCTGTGGACATAGATGCAAAGATTGCATGGCATTCATTTGGAAAAGACCAGAGTTCTTCCTCTCTTCTGGCTAATGACTATCCCTAAGCCTACATCTCAAAAACAGATTATCTGGCTCTTATCCCTTACTGTTTTGTGGGAGCTTCCTGTATGCAAATTGGTTGCTGTGTTTCCTTCACTGAAGCAATGACCTCAAAAGGACCTCCACTGGTTGTGGAATGATTTAGGATTTCCTGAAGTCATGGGCTAGAAATGCAAATTCTCTTGTCTCTTATTAACAGATTATGGAAGGAGAAAATACTTGCAATTTCCACTCGAAAAGCAACATTAATATTGAACATTGTGATCCTTATCAACATGAGTATACAACCCTTTCCCCAATTCTTACATTGGAACAACAGTCTGCTGAGTTTAGTTTGTATAGGCAATTATAAATGAGTCATTGAAATTCTTCCATTGAAACATCAACAACACTATCAACTTTAAATATCAAGTGAGTATTGCATTCAGATGGGTTTAATTGATATTCAGTTGTGTCCTCTCTTTTGTAACAAACATTATCACAACAGCATTTAGTGCTCATAAAGGTTTTGCTTATGTAACCAGCTTCTTTGCAGTCTTCATTCAGATTTTCCCTCAAAGCTTAAATTGAATCCTTTCAGAACTTTCCTACTTTTTACCTACTCTTCTTTTTTTTGTGTTCTCTCTTCAGTATACATTACTTCTTCAAGTTTTCCGACCAAAGGTATATCTGACCCACAGCATCAGATCCTCCACCATGTAAAGGCGAAGTAGGCAGGTTCTGATTACATCCCTTCTGTACAGGGATAAAATCCTGTGTTGTTAACTAGCTGAGCCAACCACCCTCCTTTGACCCTCACTTCACCCCCTCAGAAGTTAGAGTTGCTGTGGCAACATGCACTTTTAAATGTAGGTTACAGATAGTGTTGGTGGAGGAACGGATTATTCCTGCTCTTACTCCCTGCTACTAAAATATGTCAAAAGAATTAACAAGTTTGTACTCAACCTGTTTGACTATATTATGAACAGATCTTTCTTGGCTAGTTCCCTGGTCTCAGATTTGAGAGTTTGGAACGTGAACAACAATGCCACAAGACTTCCCTTAGATATACAGTTGCAACTATGTACAAATGATTTAAACATTACAGAATAAAATGGCTGCCTTTCAGACACATGGTTTTGCTTCTTACACAGATGTTATGTTGACTATTGTGAGGTATTCCTAAACAGAATTAAATATAACATTTCAAAGAGAAAGATAGGAACTCTGGATCATTTATCATATATTGGTGCCATTCTGAACACAAAATGTTTGCATAAAGTACAAAAATGCATCCTGAATAATATTGTTTTGCTCCACGCTCCATACTCTCTTTTGCATTTATGCTTGACGTGATCATTTTCCTTAGTATTATCTTAATTCAATTGAAAGCATTTAACCAATTGGATTTCTGGTGAATTTGTTCAGAAATAGCAAGCTGGAAACACAATTCACATACATGTGTCTATCAGTTTTCTTCCCCCCACCACCACCAAATATGCTACATCTTTACTTCACATGCCAGTCCATTAGGTGGCCAAGTGAGCACTAAGAAAATTTCCGACATGTCTGTAAACAATTTCAAGGAATATACAGCACTGAACTTAAATTGCAAACTCCCAAGTGAGAACAAAGTCTTTATGCTAGAGATAAAAAAAATAGACAAATGCAAGAAATACAAAGCAGATCTGCCAACTTGTTAACACAGAAAAGATGCTCTACCCCTTGGGATGCTGATGAAACATGTTAGACCATTCCAATACTGTCTGTTTCTACTTAGGAGTTGCCACTACTTTGATTATTGTACAGCTCAATTACATGGTATTTGAATCACTTTCACGTATTTATTTTACATTAAGAAGTACTGTAATTTCAAACACTTCCTTTTCTTTTTGGTTATCTTACCTTAATTTCAATCAATAAAACCGTTCATCACTGCAGCAATTTCAGCAACACAAAGAAAGAAGGAAATGAACACAGATGTCAAACAATATCTTTCCAACAGACAACCACCTATTGAAGGAAATCATGGATACAGATCGACATGTAGATGAAAAGTCTCATAGCAATGACTGTTTGCTTTTGTGCAAGATGCTAATTCTCCAAGCCCAAATTTCCATTTATGATTCCAGTCATATAATTCAAATGGGTGTAAGTCGTTCATTATAATGTGGCAATCAATAAAGCAAACTACTATAACATAACAAAAATAAAAATTTTTGCAAGATGACATGTTGATTGACAGCTCAGTCTTGTGAAAACTTACTGAGGCCATTGAATTGTGAATTTATTCAAAACAGAAACAAGCGACTGATAGACACAGAAACACTAAATAAAAATTAACGTGGCAGAGTTTGGGATTATTACATTGCATGGTCTCATCTACAGTTTTGATCAAAGAATATACCATTCATCATAAATCCCTGCACTTTGTTTTCAACAAAGTTAAAATTGCAAAACAAGTTCACTATTTTATTATGCATGGTGCACAGAGCCTAAATGGTGCAATGCTTGTACGATGACTATAAATAAACTGCTCTGAATATTACAGCTACAATAAAAGCAGAGGGAAAATTGACACCATCCAGTCAAACTATTTAGTCAATTCTATTAAAACGTTCAGCCATTTTAAATGGACTTTTATCACCTAATTTTAAAAAAAGTAATAATAAATGTATGAAGTAGGTGATCAGTAGCTTGCCTTGGGGACAGATCCCTCCTACCCTTAATGTAGATTGAGCCACTGCCTTTTAATTGGGTAGCCAACACCTCCAGGTATAATCACTTTGCTGTTCGCTCTCCTTCCATTGATAATTAAGAACAACAATAAGCTAGCGCAAGAAGAAGAATTACAAAATCATGTTACCCCTGAAGTCAAATAACAACATTTTAAGGACACACACCTTCATTTCATAAGCCGTACAAGTGTCATATGTTGATAACAACTAATATTAGAATGGTTGGCAAATGTGATTTTTCAAAGCAACCAATATAACCAAGAATGCAACCCCACAAACATTAGCATGCAATCTTAGAATGTTATTAACAATGATAAATTCAAAACAGTAAAATCATGCTTAGATGTTTTTTGGAGAATATTTACAACTAATCAATTACATTTAATAGCAACCAGGATAAATATTTTGAAAGATTCAAGCATCTTCATTCAAATGCACTCTGCCCTAAGGCAGGTTTTTGATGCATTTGTCTGCTGCTGCTTCTTCCTGAGCTGTTTTCTTCATTGCTGGATATTCTGACACCCCCAAAATATTCTCATTGTGCATGTGGAAAATTCCACACATGCTCACTTTGTGAAGTAACCTGCCAGTGCTCAAATAAGCACAGTCAGTATGAACAAAAGGGTCAGAATGATGTCACTGCAATACTGGCAGGGATACTGCGCATATGTACCAAGAGCAATTTAGAGGTGTGAGCACAAATTCTCCTCTTGGCAGCTTATTTCAATGGTGGTTTGTTATTGCCATCCACTCAGAGGCTGGAATGGGAATGAAACCCATAGTGTTGGCATTATTCTGAACCACACTCTAGCAATCTTGCTAATAGCTCTAACCAGCGCCATTCAAGCATCTTGCACTTGCTGAAATGAATACATGTGATTTGGTGAAGGTTCTGATATTTGATTATCTTTTGGCTGCTTGACAAGACTGAAACATGGGGCTGGATTTAATTATTGCACAGCAGCGGTCCAGCTGGTGAGCTCAAAGGTTTTGGGAGGAGGGGTACAAGGGATGATCCCACAGAGGTGATATGTGGGATCCAGGGTAGCATTTGTCAGCAGAAACATATTAGAGGTCTGGCAGCACTGCAATGTCATTTGGAAGCAGAGGACGCAACAGAAGAGCACTACAATCACAGATACTGTGGGGTTTAGAGCAGTTAAGATCAGTCTGCCAGGCTGTGGAATTAAAGGTCATGAGTTGGCAAAGGGAAGGAAGTGTAGCGGCTGCAGGTGCCACCACAACCACCAGGAGCTATTGAATGGACTAAAACATGTATAATAATGAGGGCTATCTTCTCCAAGCCCATTAGAAGGGATCCCCTGCCACTGCTTAAAATCAGAAGGAAGAGTGAAGCCTTGAAATGTCCAATTCAGCAGCTCAATTGGACTCTGGCTGCAAGTGCTGTCTGTCATGTTCTGTCCATTTAAAGATGTCATTGTGTTGGGAGGGCAACAGGTGATCCACTCTGTGTTGCCATTTTACAGGCCCTTCAGCTGTGCACTCCATCAGGTAAAATTTAACCAACAACGTTTGTCAACCAACCAAATAGCAAACAATTTTAAAGTTCAAAAGGCTTTATGCAATGTGAAAATGGTACTCAAATAAAATCAAAACACTGCAGATGCTGTAGATCTTAAGCAAACATGAAGAATTGGTTTGAAAACAGAACTCAGTTCCAGATGAAATGCATCCAAGGATACTGGGGAAAGTTAAAGTGGAAATTGTCCAGGCGCTGGCCATAATTTTCCAGTCTTTTTTTAGATTCAGCGATGGTGCCAGAGGACTGATGAATTGCAAATGTTACATTTGTTAAAATGATGGTGTAAAACTCTGCAACTACAGGGCAGTCAGTGCAACTTTGGTGGAGAACCTTCCAAAAACAATAATTCAAAGCAAAATTAATAATTAATGGGCAATTATGGATGAATGAAGGAATGCCAGCATGAATTTGTTAAGGGAAAACTGTGTTTACCTATCTTCGTCGAGATATTTGAAGAGATGACAGAGAGGGTAATGTTGTGTGATGGACATGAACTTTCAAAAGGCATTTAAACAAGACAACTGACTTTAAAACAAAGTTAGCGTTCATGAAATGAAAGGGACCATAATAGCGTGGACCTGAAACTGACTGAGTGACAGATTGAAAGTAGTGGATGTAGGCTTCTTTTATTGGAGAAAGGTTTGAGAATATGAGTCCTACAAGGGCATATTGGGACCCTTCATTTTCCTGATAAACATTAACTACTCAGGTCGAGGGCATAACTTCAAAATTTGTGGATATTGCAAAATTTGGAAGCACTCTGAACTGTAAGGATGATAGTGCAGAATATCAGAAGTATGTAAAAAAGTTGGTGGAATAGGGAAACAAGTGGTAGATGATTTTCATTGCAAAGATATGTCAAGTGATTTATTTTAATAATAAGAACACAAATACAATATGAAACAAAGGCCACAATTCTAGACAGATTCAGGAACAGGGGTGCCGATGCGCACGTCATTGAAGGTTGACAGTGCAGTTCATATTGCATACATTATCATCACATTTTCTAATAGTTGGATAGAATATAAGAGTTAGGAGGTTATGTTAAATTTACACAAGACATCAGTTTGGCCTCAACAGGAATGATGTGTCCACGTCTGGGCAACACACTTTAGGAGACGTGAAAGCTTTAGAAAAAGTGTAAAAAAGTTCATAAGAATGGATCCAGAGATGAGGAACTTCAGTTCCATAGACAAACTGAAGTTGAATCATTTGCCTTGCAAAAGTGAAGGTTAAGAGGAGATTTTGTGGTAACATTCCAAACAATGAGTTGTTTGGTCAGGGAAGGAACCGTTAATGGAGGGTTTGAGAATGAAAGGACACAGACTTAAAATGGTTGGCATAAGAAGTAAGAGAAACATCATGAAGAGAATTTTTTTCAGAAAGCAAGTGGGTATGATATGGGAGGAGCTGCCTGAAAGCATGCTGGAGGCAACTCAATCAAGGCATTCAAGAAGGAATTGGATTATTATCGGAAAGGTAAGAGAATGGTACCAAGTGAGTTGTTAATTCAGACAACCAATGCAGGACATCAACTGGTCTCCTTCTGTGACATGACAGTTCTGTGATTCTGAAAGAGCTCTAGACGACTACAGTATAATTTTTTTACTACAGGTCGTTCTCCTATAACATACAGTTTGTCAACATAATTTTGCTGGACCGTGATTGGTTAATTGAGGAATGATTTTTTTTTAAAACACAAATTCCACTCAGCTACTACGTGATTCCAAGCCCACTGACCTTAAGTCCACTCTAGGTGTTTACTTCAGGTCAAGCAAGAGAGGTTGAATGAAGTGGCATTTTTTTTCTGACCTTATTGTTTATGTTTGTGAGGAAGTTTTTTGTAGAAATTATTGCAGGAGAACAGATTTAGATTTCAAGGTTCTCCTCATTCTGGACAATGCACCAAACCATCCTCCCACCATTGGTGAACTTCCGGAAAACATTAAAGTGCTATTCTTTCAAACACAATCTCTCTCATTCAACCCATCAAGTTGCATTAGCAGCTTGAAAAGCTTATTGTTTAAGGTGCATATTCAGGAATCTGATTAAGGGGGATAGTGAGGGCAGTGTTCTTCAATTTTGGAAGAGCTTTGACATTAAGAGTGACATCATTGTGGAGGCCTGAGGTGATATCAGTAAGGACTGCTAGCTTGCAGAGTTTAGATTAGAGTGGTGCTGAAAAAGCACAGCAGGTCAGGCAGCATCTGAGGAGCAGGAAAATTGACGTTTTGGGCAAAAGCCCTTCATCAGGAATAGAGGCAGGGTGCCTCTAGGGTGGAGAGATAAGTGCAGTTTGGCAGAAGCTTCACTCAGATTTTCTTCATGATTTTAACGGCATTGCACCATCAGAGGAACTTCCACTAATCAAAGAACATTGTGTCGCGTTTGCAAAGTAAGTTGGATTTGAAGAAGATTTTTTGTTATAACCCTACACCCAGAACTGCACCTGAAATTAATCATGATGCTGATAATGACCCTCAGTCCCTGGCTTAATACAGCACTCTAACTCAGCAAACTCAGAAACCCATTAAATTAATTGTATTATTTCATTAAAATACATGATTTTAACATTTACGCAGACGGTGCTATCATTTGTGTAAGGCTAACTACTTCTTTTGTTTTGATTATTATTGGTATTTTTAGTGGTTCACCCCAACCCTATTTTTTCCATGAGCCACAATATTTCTATTGCACAGTTTTCTACTACACAAGGTCACACAAGAATGCAACTACCATGTTACAGAACAGACTGTACCAGTTGTATGGAGCAAGACTGAATTTGCTGTTTGGTCAATGTTAAATGATTTATTAATATCAGTGTCCAATTCTACACGGTATGGGAGTATTTATGACTGGAAAGTGCGAATGAATTATGATATTAACTATCTGTTACTGCTTTCCCAATCATGGTAATTTAATTTGAAGTATCTCTTGAAAATAATAACAGGTGTCCTGTCACTGAATGGCTATATTAACCATTACACACAGATTGAACCTAATGTTGCTGTTGAGTTTGTGTCACTGTAAATGTTTGCAAAATTTAAAATTGAAACAGCTCACTGACACAATAAAAATAGTGTTCCTTTCACAGTGAATTGCAGAGACATTTAATTTCTTTAGTTGGACTTAAAGGTTCACAGTTAATGCTGCTGAATGCCTCACTGCTGACTTAATGCTAATAACAGCAGCTGTGATTCCCACATAGTTACAAAAGAGGAACTATTCTTTGGTCTGGAAAGTTTTCATATTTACAGTTGTTCCAAAATCCTATCCTGGATAACTCGCAGTGCTGTAGAGAGATTTGTAATTCAGAATGAAGTTTAGGATTAAGAGTAACCATTAATACATAACTATGGAAAAGAAACAATGAGAAAAAATATCTATATGCATGTCAGATATAATTTGTGCTCTACTTCCAGGCTATTTGCCAATAGCATATCCTGATTGTATAATAACTAAACATCAGAGCCAAAATAAAACGACAGAGGCAGAGCTTCACCATCTGACAGAATTTATATCATTTGGTTTGGTTAGTTTCAATCCTGACTATTTTGGGACAAGTTTAAGGTAGGAAAACTTCATAATATGAATTATAAGCGATATCACTGAAAGCATATTGCCTGGTGGCAAACTGTGTTTCTAGCTGAGTGTATCAAAGCAGAGATGCAATTATGGATAGGTCTGCCCTCATGATCATCTTCATAACTGCAAATAAGATATGCTGAATGGTGGGGAAAAAATTCTCAGCAAGGTAAAAGGACATCAGAAGACATGTCAAGCTACATCATGCATTGAAGCCAACCAAGAATGATGTTAGTGAGTAGCTCAACTATCTGCCCGCTCTTAGGAAAGAAGTAAAATAACACAATATAATGACAATTTCTTTTTCTAAACGACTCCACCACTGTAAACAGAACCTTCAATGCAATGTATTTGCTGTTCTTTATAAATTATATTATATGTCACATGAGATCTATCTCCTACCTAACTTTTATAGAATAAATAAATAAATGTTGTGGTTCTGTTCGCTGAACTGGGAATTTGTGTTGCAGACGTTTCGAACCCTGTCTAGGTGACATCCTCAGTGCTTGGGAGCCTCCTGTGAAGCGCTTCTGTGATCTTTCCTCTGGCATTTGTAGTGGTTTGAATCTGTCACTTCCGGTTGTCAGTTCCAGCAGTCCATTGCAGTGGTCGGTATATTGGTCCGGGTCGATGTGCTTATTGATTGAATCTGTGGATGAGTGCCATGCCTCTAGGAATTCCATGGCTGTTTTCTGTTTGGCTTGCCATTAATAGTAGTGTTGTCCCAGTCGAATTCATGTTGCTTGTCATCTGCATGTGTGGCTACTAAGGATAGCTGGTCGTGTCATTTCGTGGCTAGCTGGTGTTCATGGATGCGGATCATTACCTGTCCTCCTGTTTGTCCTATGTAGTGTTTTGTGCAGTCCTTGCATGGGATTTTGTGCACTACATTGGTTTTGCTCATGCTGGGCATTGGGTCCTTCGTTTTGGTGAGTTGTTGTCCGAGAGTGGCTGTTGGTTTGTGTGCTGTTATGAGTCCTAGTGGTGGCAGTAGTCTGGCTGTCAGTTCGGAAATGCTCTTGATGTATGGTAGTGTGGCTAGTCCTTTGGGTTGCGGCATGTCCTCGTTCCGTTGTCTTTCCCTTAGGCATCTGTTGATGAAATTGCGCAGGTATCTGCTTTTGGCGAATACATTGTATTGATGTTCTTCTTCCTCTTTTTGCAGTTCTGGTGTACCGCAGTGTGTTGTGGTCCTTTTGAATGGTGTTTTGATGCAACCTTTTGTGTGTGTGTTGGGGTGGTTGCTTTCGTAGTTCAGGACTTGGTCTGTCTGTGTGGCTTTCCTGTATACCTTTGTGGTGAATTCTCCGTTAGGTGTTCTCTATCCCATCATGTCTTGGAATGGGAGTTGGTTGTCCTTTTCTTCCTCTCTAGTGAATCGGATTCCTGTGAGTGTGGCGTTGATGATCCGGTGTGTGTTCTCTATTTCTGTGTTTTCATTGATTATAAAGGTGTCATCCACATATCTGACCCAGAGTTTGGGTTGAATTTGCAGTAAGATTGTTTGTTCTAATCTTCGCATTACCGCTTCTGCTAAGATTAGAACAGTCTTACCGCAAATTCAACCCAAACTCTGGGTCAGGTATGTGGATGACACCTTTGTAATCAATAAAAAGAAAAGATTGTAGATCAAGCTATAACACAATGGGCGGCACGGTGGCACAGTGGTTTGGGCGGCACGGTGGCATAGTGGTTAGCACTGCTGCCTCACAGCACCAGGGACCTGGGTTCAATTCCCGCCTCAGGCGACTGATTGTGTGGAGTTTGTACGTTCTCCCCGTGTCTGCGTGGGTTTCCTCTGGGTGCTCCGGTTTCCTCCCACCGTCCAAAGATGTGCGGGTCAGGTGAATTGGCCATGCTAAATTGCCCGTAGTGTTAAGTAAGGGGTATATGTAGGGGTATGGGTGGGTTGCGCTTCGGCGGGTCGGTGTGGACTTGTTGGGCCGAAGGGCCTGTTTCCACACTGTAAATCTAATCTAATCTAAAAAATTACAAATATTCATGATCAAGGCTGATATTTTCATATAATATTCAGTATGACACAGTTTACTTGAGTGGATGTAAAGTATTTAATTCATTCGTGGGAAATGGGCATTGCTGGCTGGGCCATGTGAATGTAGATTGATCTACAGTGCCCTTAGGGAGGGACTTCTAGGATTTTGATCCAACGACAGTGATTGAATGGTGATATATTTTCAAGTCAGGATGGTGAGTGGCATGGACGGGATTTTGAAGGTGGTGATGTTCCCATGTATCTGCTGCCCTTGTCCTTTTAGCTGGAAGTGGTCATAGGTTTGCAAAGTGCTGTCTAAGCATTTCTGGAGAATTTCTGCATTGCATCTTGTAGATGGCACGCACTACTGCTATACCACTCTGCTGCCACCTCTACTGAGTGTGTCCTGCCAGTGGGACAGGATATATCTGGATGTGGGGATGGTAATGACTGAGACATTGTCGGTCAGGTATGATTCCATGAGGGTGACTGTGTCCGGCTATTGCTTGAAACACCTGTGAGTCAGCTGGTCTCCAGATGTTAGCAAGGCTGACCTTGCAAGGTCAACAGGGCTGTTACTGCCAATGTCTATATGGAGTTTGTACATCCTCCCTGGATCTGTGTGTATTTCCTCCGGTGCTCCGGTTTCCTCCCACAATTCAAAAATGTGCATGTTAGGTAAATTGGCCATGCTAAAGTTCCCATAGTGTTCAGGGATATGTAGGTTAGGTGCATTAGTCAGCGGTAAATGTCGAGTAATAGGGTAGGGTCTGGGTGGGTTGCTCTTTGAAAGGTCAGTGTGGACTTGTTGGGCCGAAGAGCATGTTTCCACACTGTAGGGATTCTATGAATTCAATTCCACCAGCTGCTGTGATGGAATTCAAATCCAGATCTCCAGAATATTAGCTGGATCAATGGTCTGGCTATAATACCACTTGACTATCAGGTTCCCCGAGGAATTCCTTCATACATCAATTAGCATTTCTCATTACTTCGCCAGAAGAAAGATCCTCCCAAATTCTTCTGACAGAACTTCAAGAAGAGGTTATTTCGTTCAAGGTTTCCTGAAACATTGAAGTTCATTCACTGCTAGGAATGGATGCAAATTTGACTTGCAATTTTGCAACTCCTCACTATAAGAGGTATTGTTAGGTCCTCTTCATGTACTGTCACATCTTCACTGAGCTACAGAAAGACGTTTGATGCCTTAATTGGTTGAGAAATACTAAAATGAACAATAAAAGTATCCTACAAATATATCAATAAAAAGATAATTTTTAAATGTGTGGTTGAACTCCTGAGAGGAAAGGGTAATGGGTTCAGAAAAAATAATAATAATAACTTTCATGGAACACTTAGAATTACTTCACTTCACTCTTTATAAAAGAGAAAAATACCAAGAGGTATCAAAGCCTGAATGGGTTAAAAGCAAGATAGAAAATCGTGTGATAAATGAAATAAAATTTTAGAGAAGGGATTTAAGTTAAAGAAGGGCTAGAAATGCCCAAAGATCCTTATGTAAATGGAAGAACAAAATAGTGGGATACAAAAAAAAATTCAGATTCCTATAGAGATGGAACCACAGCTGCTTACAATGTATATAAATGAAGTGAAGTGAATGTACTATAGCCAAATGTGTTGTGACACAAAGTAGCATAAACGCAAGTTGCAAGAGGCATGCAGTTTGCTGAGAGATATTGATAGTTTAACTAAGTGGGCAATAAGTTGACGAATGGAATAACAATTTGATAAATGTGAAGTTGTTCATTTTGGAAAGGGGAACAAAATAGAAGAATATTAATTAAATGGATAAAAACTGCAGAAAGCAGCAACACAAAGGGATTTGGGGAACTTGTGTGTAAGGCACAGAAAGCTAGCACTCAGGTGAAGACTATTGGAATGTTGGCTCTGATTTCACAGGAGATGGGAGTATAGGAATAGAGAAGTCTTGCTGCAATTGTACAAAGTGCAGGTGAGACTACATCTGAAGTAGTGTGAGCTGCTTGTGTCCCCTTGTTTAAGGAAAATATTATCTTATTGGAAGCAGTTCAGAGAAGGTTTACTTGGATGATCCCTGATATGGAGGGATGGTCTTGTGCACAAAGGTTAAACAGGTAAGGACTCTACTCATTGGAGTTTAGAAGAGTGAAAGATGATATCACTGAAACATGTAGCATTCATAAGAGGTTTGATAGGCTAAATGCTGAGAGGATATTTTCCCTCATGAGTAAGTCCAGGACCTGAGGCCATTGTCTCAGAATGAAAGATTCTAGGAGAAAGTGAAGACTGCAGATGCTGGAGATCAGAGCTGAAAGGGCTCATGCCCGAAACGTCGATTCTCCTGCTCCTTGGATGCTGCCTGACCTGCTGCGCTTTTCCAGCAACACATTTTCAGCTCAGAATGAAAGATATCAATTTAAGACTGAGATGAGGACACATTTCTTCTCTCAGAGGGTTGTGAGTCTTTGGAATTCCTTGCCACAGAGAGCTGTAAAGGCAGATACCTTGTGTATATTCAAGGCTGAGATAGATAGATCTTGATTAGTAGAGATGTCAAAGTTTATGAGGAAAATTCAGGAAAAATGGACATTAGGACTGTCAAATCAACTAAGCTGACTGAATAGTGGATCAGGGCTCAAGGGGTTGAACGGCCACCTCCTGTTCTTCTTTCTTGTGTTATGATGCTATACGATGTGGCAGATATGGTGAACGGAGAACTTTCAAAATGACCATGTTATATCCAGAGACTTTTAATGAAGATTAAAGTGTATGGACTTTGGGGAGGTTAGAGAAAACAAGTTGACATGGTTTGAAGCAAGAAAGTGGGATGATGAGTAAAAAGCAGTATCTCTGAGTAGCTGGAACTGGGACCATGTCCTGTTCATTGTTTACATCAATGAATTGAAAAACAGATAAAAGCAGTGGTGCCAACATTTTCCAACTGTGCTGACATAGAAGGCACTGCATATATGATTCTCAAAAGATGGCAGCATGGGAAATTTAAAAATATGATAGTATAACTATTCTTTGGAATGGGACAATTTTGGGCAGTGTAAAAGAGAAAAAGAATTTATAAGTTCAGACTCACAAGCTGTCAAATGCAGCAGCTCAGGCAAATAAAGCCATCAAAAAGCTATTGGATTATTGGGTTTTATGACAAGATGTACAGAATATATAAAAAACACAGTTTTAGAAATTTACATTAAGCTAGACTGCACTTGGATTAGTTTGCACAGCTTGTTTCCAAACTACAGAAAAGGTGCTGCGACATTAGAGAGGATATGGCAGAGGTTTGCATTGTCATTGTTTGTAGAAGGTGAAACAAATTCAAACAAGGTATGAAATATTGAGGGAGGCTTTGTTAGCAAAGAGTAAATAGCAGTGTAATTTGACAAATAATAATGAAAATAATTGAAATAAAATGATGATGACATGGACCAAAGTGTTTTGAAATAATTTGTTTATTATAGTTATTAGGTCTGAGAGAAGGAGTTGTAGCTATATTATTAAATTCAAGAGATATAAGAATAAGAGCAACATTTTTACATAACATATGAGCTTGCCCAACACACTACTGGAGTTAGCAACTAGTCAATTTAATAATAGGTTTGTTAGGTGGTTGAAGAAAAAGCAAATAAAGAGATAAGAAGATGGCATGCAAATGAAATTAGAACTGCTGCGTGCATGGAGAATAAACAGCAACACAGATAGATAGATCTGAAATACTTGTTTCTATTTGGTAATTCTATTTATTATATCCTAACTGAACAACATCAGAAATAAAGATCCATTATCCAGGGGTGTACATCTTATCCATATGGTTATTTCCCCTAAAATGTGTTTTCAGTTTAATCACTGTTCAAAACTTTATTTTTGTTGTATTAAATAGGCAACTCTCGTAGTTAGAATACTAAGAAGGTCCAGTATTGACATAGTCACTCAAAATGAACATGCTTTGCTGAGGAGACATATCTTGAGGAAGTAGGCGCAGATTACTCGTGCTACTGGTTTAGAAAGTCCAGAACTAGCCTTGAAAGTCAAATGTGGGCTTTGCCATTTGATTGAAATGGTACTGAAACTTGATTTATTGGTCAAGATTATCAATGACTGACTTGTGTTATCTTGAACAAGTCTGACTGGAAATCAGTGTGTCAAACTCAGCAGCATCAACACTGTCATGCACATGTGAGATCAAGGAAACATTTTGTAATAACCTCAGTGGGATCATCAGAGGAAACAATGTCAGGGTAAATTTGTCATCCCAGATGAATTCAGTGCCTGCGTTGGTACAGACCATAATATAGGGAGGGAAAAAATGGAATACCATGGTACCTCATCTACCACACAATGAGTGACATTCCAGAACTTCTTCCAAGAATTTTCAATGTCTGAATTATCTTATGGGAGGCCAGCAAGTAAAGAAGATACTTTTTTTTTCCAGTTCTCTTTTCTTAACCAAGTCTTTTAGGAGAGCTATGTAAGTCTTCCTTTGTGGTTTGGCTGTGTGATGTAATGGCTTAGGTATCATCTTCAAGGATCATCTTCAACAACTTCAAATGGACCAATGGACTGACCAATGTAACAGTGCCTCTAAGTCAATAAATAAGGCACATGTCCATACATTCTCTCTATTATACAGTGTTACCCAGTATGTGCTAATGTTTAGGTTTGGTTGTATTCCTATTTAATTTATTGACTTGGAAAATTGTGCTTGTGATGATGAGGTCACTGCAAAGAAAGAAGATGCTGAATCTTGGAACTCTGCTGTGCATTTCCAGTGCCACACTTTTTGACTCACAGATCCTAGATATCTGACAAAAACAAGCAGGCAGATACCATCAAGCAAAATACACATGGCAGGCTAATCTAAGAAAGATAAAGAATCAGTTATGGGAAAGAAAGCCTGAACCTTCAGGAAGCTGCTGATAAGGAAGGATTTTCATGATGATCTCCGAGCTATGGTCCCAAAACAAATACGACCAGATGGCAATGAGATCTTGTAAAACAAGAGATTCCTTTAGATGGGGCAAAGTATTTTAGCATTCTCCAGAACAAAGGACCCACAGAATGCAATGACATCACTAAATCACTTCCACATCATCATATTCTGGTCAAGTCTATCTCAAACCTAAATCACTATGACATAAAACAACTTTCTGTCATAAAGTCCCTGGGAGCTGATGGCACTCCAGGAGAAACCTTCAGTGGGGAGGAGTTCACATTATTTGCCAACTCATTACCCTTTTCTGTTTAATCTGCATCCAGGCATTGTTCTGCATGATTATAAGGATTCTTCACAACTTATCTGTATAAACAAGCAACAATCATTGTAGTATTTCATTTTTCACACTGTGGAAAAATTGATGCAAGGGTTATTCTCAACACATTGTCCTATGGCTTCAGGGTGATTTTGAATACACCAAATCTGCACGATGAACAAAGGAGCAAAAATAGCCATTTTGCCGATCAAGTCAGCTCTGCCATTCAAAAAGGATCTTGGCAGATCTAATAATCCTCCGCTCCATTTTCCTGCCTTATACCCACAATCCTTGATTCCCTTACTGATTAAAAATCTGTCTCTCTCGGCTGCGAATACACTTAATGACCCAATCTCTACAGCCTTCGGTGGTAAAGAATTATGCAGATTAAGGGCGGCACGGTGGCACAGTGGTTAGCACTGCTGCCTCACAGCGCCAGGGACCTGGGTTCAAATCCCGCCTCAGGCGACTGACTGTGTGGAGTTTGCACGTTCTCCCCGTGTCTGCGTGGGTTTCCTCCGGGTGCTCCGGTTTCCTCCCACCGTCCAAAGATGTGCCGGTCAGGTGAATCGGCCATGCTAAATTGCCCGTAGTGTTAGGTAAGGGGTATGTGTAGGGGTATGGGTGGGTTGCGCTTCGGCGGGTCGGTGTGGACTTGTTGGGCCGTAAGGGCCTGTTTCCACACTGTAAATCTAATCTAATCTAATCTAAAAATTACCGTCTGACAGAAGCAATTCCTCATCACTGTCCTAACTGGCCAGCTACTTACTCTGAGATTACACCTCTGGTCCAAGACCTTCCACAACCAGCCTGATTTTCTTTTTTAAATGCTGGATGAGCAACAATCAAACTTTGCCATGTGCCAAATTCAAGAATCCTCCCAGAAGCAGAACAAGGACATTTACAGGCAGTTCATTGAGCTGAACACGATCTTTGACACAGTAAACAGGTGAAGGCCAGTTCTGTTTGCTATTTACTTTTTTGTTATGCTCTCTCATCACACACAAATGTTGATGTAGAAGCATGTTCAATTCACAGTGACATCAACCGTTACAATCTGCAAAGGCTCAAAGCTCACAGAATGATTCACAGAATAGTTACAGAGGAAACTCCTATTTGCTGATCACTGCACTTTCACAGCCCATATCCTAAAGAATATATCACTGATTATTGACTGCTTTGCTCAAAACTCAGAATGCTTCGGCCTTACAATAAGTATGAAAAAAGATATTAATCTTGTACCAAGTTGCCTTGGGCCACAAACTCCAAGACCCCAGTGTCACAATCATTGTATATCCCTCAGTTCTATTCATAAGTCTGCTTTCTTAGGAGCATACTCCCCAACAACACTACATTAAATCATCCATCCTTTGGCAAAGGAAGCTCAATATTCAGCAGACTCATATCTCAGCTTTGAATACAGTATAAGATTTGTTACAGAACAAAGATCAAGGCCAACCAGGTGGCAGCTATTATATCATTTATCTGAGGCATGGTCAACCTTTCAGTATCACATCTGAAATTAGAAATGCAGCGTGCATGGAGAATAAACAGCAACACGGATAGATAGATCTGAAATATTCATTTCTATTTGGTAATTCTATTTATTATATCCTAACTGAACAACACCAGAAATAAAGATCCATTATCCAGGGATGTACATCTTATACATATGGTTATTTCCCCTAAAATGTGTTTTCAGTTTAATCACTGTTCAAAACTTTATTTTTGTTGTATTAAATAGGCAACTCTCGTAGTTAGAATACTAAGAAGGTCCAATAATGACATAGTCACTCAAAATGAACATGCTTTGCTGAGGAGACATGCATGCATTCCATCTTTATTGCTTAAGATCTACCTGCAATAATCAACTGTTTCAACAAACCGTAACACCAAATATCTGGTAAAGTGCTGCTGATCTGGTATCTAGAGTACATTCATCACAGCTCAGCTTCATCAGACCAGCCGTGTGGTTTGCATGGAGGCTTCCCACACACTAAAGGTGGTATTCCACAGGCAGGTGAACATGGAAACACATCCCATAGGACACTCCAAAGGCTTTGTCCTCAAACAGTCTCAATGTATAAGAGAGTAGTCATGCCTTTACAGGATAAGTGAACATTCCACAAAGCCAGTTCACCTGCCTAACATTGACTTTATCTGTGCAATATTTGCAACTGAATCGACAAAAGAGGTTTGGCTCGACTTCATATGTAAGACACAACAACTTAGCAATTGGGCTTCATTGCTGAACATGCATCAATAAAGCAACAGAGGAACTCAGAATATAAGCAAATGGCAAGCCAAAATTGATAACAGATTTTGTGATGTTATTCATCTACTTACAGTCAGATTGTAAATTGGTGATAAGGTGATCTTGTGCAGTGAACCAGGAACAATGCAAAAGATTCAAGTAGGATCACACTAAGTGTTATAGCTAAATGCAATCAATAGCTCAGAGGTGCTAAGTGTTTGTGGTGGTATTTTTGGCACAATTTGCAGGAAGTTAATGTAACTATTACAAATTACATTTAATGCAACTCAAGTTCCTTTGCACTAATTTCAAAAACATCACTCCTGACCAAAAGTCAGAGACATCCCAGTACGAATTAAATTACCACTGACCAGCTGGTAATTATGGAGTCAGAGGGATATACAGCACGGAAACAGACCCTATAGTTCAACTCATCCATGCCGACCAGATAGCCTAAATAAATCTGTAGTCCCATCTGGCCCATATCCCCCTAAACCCTTCTTATTTTATATACCCATCCAGAGGAGTATTAACTGTTGTAATTGTACCATCCTCCTCCACTTCCTCTGGTACTCACCACCCTGTGCATGAAAAAGTTGTTGCTTAGGTCCCTTTTAAATCTTTTCTCTCCCTCCTTTATCCTATGCCCTTTAGATTTGGACTCTCTAACCCCAGTGAAAAGCCCTTGTTTACTTACCATATCCATGTCCTTCATGATTTTATAAACCTCGATAAAGTCACCCCTGAGCCTTCAATGCTTCAGGGAATATAGTCCCAACCTCTCCCTATATCTTAAACCCTTCAACATCTTGCAGCATCCTTGTAAATTTTTCTGAATCCTTTCAAGTTCCTACAGCAGGGAGACCAGAATTGCACAGTATTCCAGAAGTGGCTGAACCAATGTCTTTGTCCAGATCTTCTTGCATTTGAATTTGGACTGCTTTGTATCTGAGGAGTCGTGATTGGTGCTGAACATTGTTCACCGATGACTGCGCATCCCGACTTCTGATCTTGTGAGAGAGGAAAGGATATTCTTGGTGCACCTTACAATAGTTGGATCTAAAACGCTACCCATCTCCTGAAAGATATCCTGCAGTTGAGATGACTGACCTCCAACAACCACAACCATCTTCCTATGTGCCAGGTATGAATACAACAAGCCAATATTTTGCCCCTTGATAACCAATGATTTCATTTTTGTTGGAGCTCTCGATGCTGCACTATAGTAATTTGCAAATGCAAAGACAGTGAAAGGAACCTTTCAAAACCAAATAAACTGACTGGGGTATATCAGTATTACTGGCAAATAGTTTAGTGATTTGTTTTCTTAAAGAAGTTATGTTGAGTAATTTAAAATCAGGTGGCAGATTGATACTGTGCTGAAAACCTCTTTTGATGCTGAATTCATTTTCAGCTGTAATCAAACTGAACTTAGTTACCAAGATTAAATTTATCAAGGAATATTTTTAATACATTACTTAAAACTACAGTCCATTTTAAACAGCTACTTTGTGCTCAATCTGTCTAGTAACTGTGAGAACAACTTTGGCCATAATTGGTATCTGTTTCATTAGTCATACCTAAAGTGGAAACTCTCCCCTGTATGTCGAATGAACAGAGGACCAGATGGTATTTAGTGCAGCAAATCCACTAGGATTTGCTTTTAGAGCTTTCCAAATGGTTTTCCCTCATTCACTGACGTCTTCCCACAACCTTCCATTGAATAAATAACAATGCCACTCAGATGAGACATTTAATCCAGTGGCCAAGGCAGAATCTCTGCTGACACACGTTCATATCCTACCACAGCAGCTGGTGCAATTTACATTCAATTAATAGCATCAGGAATTGAAATGATGACTATAAACCTATTATTGATTGTCATTAAAATCTCATCTGGTTCACTAATGTCCTCTAGGGAAGGAAATCAGCCATCCTTACCTGATCCATCCATAGGAAGTAGTGGCCTAATGGTATTGTTGTTGGACTGCTACTATAGAGGTCCAAGTAATGTCCTAGGAACTAGGGCTCAAATCCTATCACTACAGATGGAATTTGAGTTCAATAAATACCTGGATTTAGGAATCTAATGATAACCATGATTGTTGGGAAAAGTTTATCTGGTTCATTAATGCTCTTTAGGAAAGGAAACTGCCATACTTAATTGGTCTGGCCTATATATTACTGCAGACCCATAACAATGTGGTTGGCTCTTAACTGCCCTCTGGGCAATAAATGCTGACCTGGCCAACAGCGCCATCATCCTCTGGGTGATTTTTTTTCAAAAAGAAAAGATTTCAAACCCACAGCAATGTGGTTGATGCTTACTTGACCTCCAAAACATTCTGAAAAGCTATTTAGTTCAAGGGAGATTAGGGTGAGCAACGAATGCCATCTTTGCCCGTGGTGCCCACATCCCATGAAAGAAATAATAGAAAAACAGCCAAAAGTGGTGGCATCATGTGAAGGTAATATACAAGCATTCCCACTCTAGATTTAATCAGGGTGGATGCACGAAAGTAGTGCAGTCCCTATTCACTACCCTCTTACCCTATTAAATGTCACACAGAGGCACAGTATCTCTCTCTTACACACACACACACACACACACACACACACACAGAGCATGGTCTCGCACTCTCTGTCTCATACACATTTCAGGGGACGGCATTACATCTTACCTATATTTTTCAACATTGTAACATAAGAGTTTAGTGTAACGGCAGCCCCCATTCCGTTGATGGCATATTGCCTTTGCAGAAGGACAGTAGGAACCAATTGAATTTTTGTAATGATTCTGCGTGTTTCAACCAGGTATCAGTTTCATAACTTTCCATGACAAACTGTAAATTTTAACTTCTGGTTTGCCACTCAACTGCTGGAATCACTACCCTGCCACATCCCTAGTTGTATCTTGTAGCTCTTGAAAACATAGATGAGAATAGTATTAACAGAGATGTGGGGTCATGTTTCAGTTTTTGTGCCCTGACTGGGAAGAGGTGTAGTCCTATTTGACAGAAATTCAAACATTGGAAGAAACCAAGTGATGAGGTGAAGTGATGGCAACAGAGATGCAATTAGGGGATACTGAAATCAGATCACTAGAGGCTAAGTACTCTATAAAATCAGTAAGCTCTCTGCCCTTATTTGCTCCTATCTCCCACCTGTAATTATCTGCAAACCTCTAACAAGGAACTAACCAATGACTGCTTATATGTGGGTGTTTGGCAGATGAGCAAATATCCTGGACAAAGTTAAAAATCACACAACACCAGGTTATAGTCCAACAGGTTTAATTGGAAGCAATTCCAACTAAACCTGTTGGACTGTAACCTGGTGTTGTGTGATTTTTAACTGTGTACACCCCAGTCTAACATCAGCATCTCCAAATCATGACTACTTTCCTGGACAAATTATCAGAAAGCCAAGGACAGCACTTACCTCATCCTGCAGATGGAGTTGCATATATGTGGAAATCAAGAAGGTTAAAAAAAATCAGCTAACAATGGGAAAAAAGTCCACAAAATAAACTGATGAATTGATTGCTTCATATATAAATTCATAAAGAAAAGTCTGATGATATGAATTAGGAACAGTTTTTAGCAAAATATATACAATGTATTTGTTGCATATATACCCTTGAGGTACACTAACCTTGCTAATCAATTAAATTGTGCACCCTGGTTGACACGTTATGGAACATCATATTATGTCTGTGGTTAACAAGCAAATTCTCGCAGACTGTTGCCATGAAGACAAGATACATTCTGCCAAGATCTATTTATTTCAATCATTGTTGATGATCGCTAACCTGCAGGTATTTATTGAAATAATTCCACAGAGGTCAGTATCCCATCACCAAGTCACACTTTATTTACACATGGAGAATCCTTGACATTGATCCAGCTCCCTAAGAGCCAGATGTCAAACTGAAGAGAATGTCAGACACTTCTATTCTCATCTTGGTGAATTTTAGCTCGGGGCCACATTATCCAACTCTGCCTCTGGTATGGGTGGCATGTTATACACAGTAGCTCACCTTTGGTGGGAGCACCTTGGAAGAAATCCATTCTTTTCTTCAGGCGGCAAATCTGCATCTCAAATTCCGACATATCTTCAATGCTTGATGGAGAAGGAGAACCCGAGGGTTCCAGAACAGGTGAAAAAACTCTTGAGTAATTGGGCATGATTTGCTCTCGGACAGTTTGCAAGCTTGCAGCTTTCATACAATCCAAGTGTTTGTTCAGTACCATCACACTTACCCGAATCCTTTACGTCACTGGACCTGACCTAGCATCAACCATGCCTCTAATCCATGCAGGGACATTCCTGTGGTTCCCACCCTGAACCTCATCTCTTGAAATAAATGGTCTTTCTCACTTAACGGAGTCTTGTATCTGGCATATGCATTCTTGATGCAATTTCACCCTCACCCCAGGTCCAGGAAGATCAGATTTAACCTGATACAGAGACTTCTCCCCATTAGCAACTCTGCTGGAGTCATCCTTGTCATTGCATGAGACGTGGTCTTACAGTCAAATAGGAGCTGGGTCAGTTCGGCATCTAGCAAAGCCATAGGATGTTTCTTCAAGCCTATCTTCAAAGTTTGACTTCTTTTTCTGCCACACCATTGGATGATGGATGGGATGGAGCTGTCCTTATATGTCAAATACCCTTCGACTTTAGGAAATTGTCAAATGCCTGCTGGTAAACAATGGCCCATTATCTGTGACCAGTATTTCTAGGAGTCCCTGTATTGCAAAAGATGCATGCAGGTTTTTCTATCATCATCCCAGTGTTTGACGAATCAACCCTGTGCATGTCCAGCCACTTTGAGTGGGCATCCACAATGACTAAGAACTTTGAACCCATGAATGGACTTGCATGGTCAATGTGTAATGAAGTCCAGGGTTTACCCAGCCATTCCCACGAATGTGGGGGAGTTGCTGGTGGTAATTTCAGTGGCTACACCTGTGTCCAATCCGAGCTGCCAGAGATTACTTCTCACTAACATATTCACTTTGGAAGCCCCTGGATGCCCCTGGTGGAGTTTAGCTAGTATCTGGCAGAAACCTTTACTTGGGACAATCACTCATGCTCCCCATAATAATATGCCAGCCTCCACTGTATTCTGGTCTCTTGGGTCAAAAAAGGTTTCAATTCTGGTTGTGATGGCCCTTTGGTTTCCCGATCAACACCAGCTGTTTCAATTTTGCCAGGACCAAATCTTTCTGCATCCAAAGTCTGGTATAGCTAGTTGTAACTGGAAGTTTGTCAAGAAAATTTAAAACCATGCCAGATCCTTCCAGTGGCGCTACCAACAGCAGCGCATCTGCTCATGGGAGGCAGCTTAATCCATCCGTATTTGCTACTTGGCTCCCAGAAGGTGTCCAGGATTATGCCCAGTTGCTGCCTGACTTGCTGTGCTTTCCAGCGCCACACTTTTCAACTCCCAGGTGTTCCAACTTGTACATATACACATTTAGGATTACAACCCATGACTGAATTTGTCTTGAAGCTGGTGGGCGGCATTGCCTTGTCCACTTTAAGTAGATCTAGAAAGGGTTTGTGGTCTGTTATTACAGGTTTATATCCTAAAAGGTATTGGTGGAACTTCCTGACTCCAAATATGACCACCAAACCTTCTTTCTCTCTCTGGGCACATTTACCCTCTGCATTTGCCAAAGTCATTGATGGACTAGTGGGCATTACTCTAACTTGAGCCAGCTATGAGCTAATGCTATCCTAATGACATACGAGGAAACGTTGCATGCCAATATCAGGTCTCACTTGGAATCAAGGAGGATAGTTATTTCTTCACGTCCCAGAAAGGAATGGCCTGGCCACACAACCATTTTCAAGGCTGATCCTTCTTTTTCATGAGTTGTGCAAAAGGAGTGATGATGGAAACGAGTTTATGTACAAACTTTCTATAATTATTTATTTAAGAAATACCTCAGCTGGGGAACCTTTGATCACCTTCACTTTATTTTCCAACAGGTATGATCATGTCTTCTTGACTCTGTAGTCCAAGTGGGTCACTTGAGGTGCCTGGAACACACATCTTTCCCTTCTAAAATGCACAGCTGCATGAGAGAAACATCTAAGGACCATATCCAAATTCTCGAAGTGCTCCTTATTGGTCTTCCCTGTTATTAGCATATCATCAAAATAAATGGCGACCAGGGGTAGACTTTGTAAAATGTTCTCTGTTGTCCATTAAAAACTTGCACAGGCTGACAATACCCCAAATGGCAGTCACGTATATTAGAACAAATCCTTATGGTCACCTGGTTCCAATGGAGGTCGATAACAGTACACACGCCCATTCTGCAAACTGCGCCCAGAATGCTGCCCATTCTGCATCTGTAATGGTTTGTAACCTCACTTCACTTTGTCACCTCTTGATTTCTACCTCTACTTTTATACGTAAGGCAGATGGTACTGGGTGGGTCTTGCAGAATCATGGAGTTGTTTCCTCATCAACAGGCAAAATGGCCTTGGCTCCTTTGATAGTCCCCAGATCTTACTGAAAAACTTCCAGATATTTAATTTGGACTTCAGTCAGGCAGCCACTTTCTAATCAAAAGATATTCAGCCAATGTGAATCTTTCTCAACCAATTTCACCTCATTGAGATTGGGCCTGAGTTGTTTCCTACAATCAGTGGTAACTAAACCAGCTGCTTCTCATGAAAGACCAGAATCAAAATTGCACTCAATGTGTAAATGTTCCTTGGTACAGGTTCTCAGTCTAATTGAGATCTTGCACAAAATTAAGGATTGGAGTCCAGGGCGAATTTTGTAAAAGACTAGTTCTGCGATCACTGAAGTGGCTGCATTGTTATCAATCTCCATTATAACCAGGTGACCATTTTATTAGACATTTATTTTGATTGATTCTAATTTTGATGTTGCTAAGCAATTTCACTGTTCTAAACCAGATGTAGGTGGACTTTTCAGGGTGTGTACTCTCCTGGACATCAGTGTTTTCAGTTCTCTTAATCTATGTCAACAAGGATGCTTTTGCTGACTCAAATTAGGCCGCAACTACAATGGCTTGTTGGCCCAGATCCTGAAGAAAATTCAAACTGTTGGGCCGAGGTTTGGCTTTGTTTTGACATTTTGCTATGGGCTGACTTAGAGTCCCTCTGTCCGGGATATGTCCTGAGTGAGGCTATGCTATTGCCTTCACTCAAGTTATATTCTCTAAGCTCAGTCAGAATGGCAAGGCTGTCCACATTCATCAGAATACTGAGCAACTCATATGTTCCACTTGTTGCATTTTCCAATGCTAAAGACAGATGCAGTGCCTGTTTGAAGTCCAGTTGGGCTTCAGCTAGTAGGCACTTTTGTAAGGTGACATCATTAATCTCACATTCTAAATGGTCTCTCAGCATCACATTAACGTTTAAACCAAAACTCACATGCATCTGCTAGTCATCTTAACCTAGTCAAAAACCCCAAAACAACTCCCTTGGTTCTTGAATTGCTAAGTAAAACCAACAGCATCGCAGAGTTAGAGGAGGATTGGGGTTGTAATATTCCTTAGCTAAATTAATTAACTTTTGACAGGATTTAGTATCTGGTGCCACAGGGCAAGTTAGGCTCTTAATAAGCAAAAAAGCTACAGGTCCACAATCTGTCAGGATAACTCATTGCTTTTCATCTGCACTTAGCATCATTTGCTGGAAAAACAAAACAAATTTGACAGGAGGATTGAAGGAGTCAAGCTTCGCAAATAATGGCATGATGCTAAAAATGGTTACCCCCAACTCAAATGCGACTGTTATTTAATGCACTAGTACAGGACACCTACTCAGCTGGCTCAAAGCCGGCTACTAAAGTGAGCAGAACCTCTGACACTCTTCTTATATAGGACTCCTTGATTGGGTCAAGTTAAATGCCCCAATCAGAGTACTCATATTCTATGTGGTCCACCTGGCTGACTTCATTACAATCTCAACCATTATTTTAAAGCCCATCTCAGCATGTTTCAAAATGGGACTATGAAATGTAAAATATAATTCATGAGTGAAAAAAATCTTGATAAGTCGGCACAGTGGCTCAGTGGTTAGCACTGCTGCCTCACAGCACCAGGGTCCCAGGTTCGATTCCAGCCTCGGGGGACTGTCTGTGTAGAGTTTGCACATTCTCCCCATGTCTGCGTGGGGGTGCTCCGGTTTCCTCCCGCAGGTCAGGTGAACTGGCCATGCTAAATTGCGCATCGTGTCAGGTGCATTAGTCAGAGGTAAATGGGACTGGGTAGGTTACTCTTCGGAGGGTCGGTGTGGACTTGTTGGGCCGAAGGGCCTGTTTCCACACTGTAGGGAATCTAATCTAATCTTCAGTGACTTTATCACATGGAACTTTACAAGGCATTCATCAAAGCATTATTAGTTAAATATAAAATGAATTGCATAAATGATAAATGTATATCTGATTTTTGTTATTTTGATAACATTTTACAAATGGGTGAAAATCTATTTTCTGTTCTTAGGCATTTTGGAAATGTATCCCAATGGCCTTATAACTTTACAATCATTCCAGTCAGTACTCACTTAATAGAACCTCTTTCTTGTCCAATTTAAATTATTGCTGCCCTGTGAATTAGAGTTGTCCTGATTAATTAGTAGTGATTACCTGATCAAGTTTTTTTGATCAATATAATAATCAATAAACAATTATCAGTTCTGATGAAGCCTAACAAACGACCTTGACATAACCTACACATATGGGTTATTCTTTTTTTCTTGTGGCATTAGTACAACAAGCATCGTAATGCAATTTTAGTGTTCAATGTGTTAGATAAAAATTGAAAACAGAAAATATCAGCATTAGGGGCATATCCATGAAATAGATCTTAATTCACATTTAAAGCACTAGCTGCAAGTTTAAAAACATGAAATGAAATGCAGTGTAATTTGCTATTTAATCAAATATGACAAATGCAATTTTTCCTCAAATTAAGGATTTTTTTAATCTAAAGAATCCTATATTAAATGTTTTCGATAGCAATTGTACAGAACATTCCATACAATAGATATTTATTCCAATCAATTTTGAAGGTATGTTCTCCAAGGAACCCTTTTCCACAAAGACATACTTTAAAACAAAGCAAAAATCCTATTAAAACATAACCAGTTACAGTTATTGATTGTTAAATTGGAATATGGTTTCAATTAAGTATTTATCCTTGCAAATCTGACTTTCGTGATGTTGCCATAACTACTGAAATATATGCAACTGAAACATATGTCAGAGTAAATCAGAGGAATACATAATTGTGCTTTAATCTAACATATCGATATTATTGATGATCAGATTAACTAGATACAATCCTGATTCCCATGCTAATATTTCCCACAGGAATATCAAGCTGTATTCAAAGTAAATCACACAATTTTTGAATATTAAGCAGACAACTTCTATCATTAGTCAAATGCTCTCCAATGATGTGGGGGTTCCACTGTTGGACTGGGGTGGGCAAAGTCAGAAATCACACAAATACCGGGTTATAGTGCAACAGGTTTATTTAAAATCACAAGCTTTCAAAGTGCAGCCCCTTCGTCATGCATGTGTTATATGTGCGGCTAGCAAAGCTGCCTTTGAAGTGTACTATCTGCATCCTACATTGTTAGAATTAAAGAATACAACTACTATTGATATCTTGGTTTCATGAGGCAAATCTTGTTGATGATTGAAGTTGGCTGCAGAACTGGCTAGAGGTACACGCTGCCATTTCCAATGAAGACCCACCATACTACATGGCAATCAGGCCATGGAGAGACCACCAACAAGGCCTCCATTCAGATCAGCAAGGCCTTCCTGGAAATGATCCCACAGCCAAGGGATCAGATCGAAGCTCTGCAGCCCTGCAACATTGAGTCATAGAATGGTGGTGGACAACTAAACAACTCACTGGAGGATGGGTCTCTGCAAATATCCCCATCTTCAATGATAGAGGAAGCCAACATACCAGTGCAAAAGATAAAGTTCAAGTATTCACAACAATCTTCAGCCAGAAGTGCCAAATGCATGATCCATCTCAGACTCCTCGATGATCCCCAGCATCAGAGATACCAGTCTTCAATTCACTACACATGATATCAAAAAATGGTTGGAGGTACTGGATATGCAAAGGCTATGGGTCCTGAGAACATCGCGGAAGATTTGTGCTCCAGAACTTGCTGCTCCCCTAGCTAAGCTGTTCCAGTACAGTTACAACAGTGGCATCTACTCAACAATGTGGAAAATTGCCCTAGTATGTCCTGTACAGCAAAAGCAGGACAAACCCAACCCAGCCAATTACCACCCCATCAGTCTACTCTCAATCATCAGTAACATGATTGAAGGTGTCATCAACAGTGCTACCAAACAGCACTTGCTCAGCAGTAACCAATTCAGTTGGGTTCCACCAGGGCCACTCAGCTCATGATCTCACTACAGCCTTTGTTCAAACATGGACAAAAAAGCTGAATTCCAGAGGTGAGGTGAGACATCAAAGCTACGTGTGACCACATGTGGCATCAAGGAACCCTTGCAAAACAGGAAAGAATGGATATCAGGGGACAAGTTCTCTGCTGGTTGGAGTCATGCCTGATTTTGAAAGTCAAATTATCTCATCTCCCGAAGATCTCTGCAGGAGTTCCTCAGGATAGTGTCAAGCATTGTTAACTGTTTCATCAAGGACCTGTGTCATACAGTCAGAAATTGGGATGTTCAATGATGATCGTGCAATGTTCTACACATTAGATACTGAAGCAATCCATGTTCAAATGCAACATGATCTGGACAATAATTAGGCTTGGGCTGACAAGTGGAAAGTAACATTCACTCCACATTAATGTCAGGCAAAAACCATCTCCAATAAGAGACAATCTAACCATCACCCTTGACATTCAATGGTATTTCCATTACTGATTCCCCCACTGTCAACATCCCTGAGGTTATCATTGACCAGAAACTCAGCTTGACTCTCCACATAAACACAATCGCTATAAGAACAGCTCGGATGCTAGGAATATTGCAGTGAGTAACTCCCCTCTTCACTCCCCAAAGCCTGTTTACCATCTACACGTCACAAGTCAGGAGTGTGATTGAATACCTCTCACTGGTTTGGATAGGTTCAGTTCCAACAACACTCAGAAGCTAGATATCATCCAGGACAAAGCAGCCTGCTTGATTGATACCACATCTAGAAGCATCGACTACCGATGCTCAATATCAGCAGTGCATATTATCTGCAAGATGCTCTGCAGAAATTCACTAATGATCCTTAGACAGCACCTTCCAAAATCATGACCACTTCCATATAGAAGAACACCACCACCTGTAAGTTACTTTCCAAGCCACTTACCATCCAGACTTGAAGTATATCATTGTTCCTTCACTGTCACTGAATCAAAATCCTGGAATTCCATCCTAAGGGCATTGTGGGTCCTATAACACATGGATTACAGCGGTTCAAGAAGGCAGCTCACCACCACATTGTAGCAATGGCTAAAACATGCTGCCCAGCCAGCAATCCCCATGTCCCAGAAAAGAACAAAAAAGAGAAATCATGACCGAAGAGCAGAGTTCCTACACAGTGAGAATTGTCAGCCAGTCAACAGGATTAGATGCAAGGCCGACATGTAGCACCCAGCAAGCACCACAATGCCTGACATCCAGCTCCTCGAACAGGCACTGATTGCCTTGGATCAAAGGATCCCTCTCCGTGGAGACATGACAAATGGTCTATATATTGTGCGTGCCATGTAGTGATAGCTCCATTTCATCAATCCCTGCAGTGGCAGGTTGAGGCTGTTAAGTGAAGCATAATCTCTGTTTTTTGGTGGGGAAAAGGTTGACCATGCGTTTTCTCACCCTGTACCTATTAGGTGAAGAATTAATGATGGTGGGCTTTTGGTACACCTTCACTCAACCTCTGGCCTTCATGCTGACTTCCTCAGAAAGCAGAAAGTTCTACATGTTATTTCTGAAAGTGATTCCAGATTATAGATATTACACTAAAACAAACTAGTAAAGCATTTTCTTTACCAAACCAAAGTAACTTCTACTTAGTTGGTGACATAAAATCCTTAAAAACTTAGGTACTCCTTCAAATAAGCTGCTACTATTGAATGGAACAGCTTAGTCACTGAGGATACATTTATACTGCAAGTTTAGCAGAGAGCAAAGTGATTTTTGCTTTGCACCAACACCAAAGAAGCAGTGTAAATCTCAAGTCAATGTCCAATCTGACTTACAATACATTTAGAGTTGGATCCCTGGGCACTTTGTAAACTCATCTAATCCCAATTTAAGTATTATTGAGGCATGAGGATTATGGACTCTGTTCACATTCTAACATCAAAATTCTTCTGATTACTTTGGTCAGAAACATTGGGTCCTAAGAACATCCTAGAGCAGCTCATTTACTCAATGAATTACAACTGTAAAGCAGTCACATAGGCAACCATAACAGTGAAGTTATTTTTACTAAGGCTCCACAGATAATAAATATTGATTGATTGACCAGTTAGTCTGTTTTCACAGATTTTGGCCAAGGGAGAAATTTTATTGAATAATAGAGATGCCCCTGCTCATCTTCAAGTGGTTTCCTGGACATTTTTCCATCCACCTGAACCTCCAAGCAGCCTTCATTTGACCTTTCCGCAATAGTGCTCAAGGATAGTACCTCCAACAATACAGCACTCAATTATTTTGCATTTGGCTTAGAGACATCAACTGGTCTTTATTTTGTTATATGTAATTAAATCTCGACTGACCAGTGATGACAGGTGCAATTATTTATTTAATTTGCAGAATGTTGTTTGTCATATTGATACTTGTAGGGCTGGTGTTCTTCACAGAAGGAACAATACATAATAGTAGAAAGCAAAAGCTATTTCACTCCATTTAATGTGTACAATATTCAGTGCAAATACTATTTCAACCATTAAAAAGGCTAGCTGATTTACAGATTTCAATACTCATTTTGAAGTCAGAAATAACATGTACATACTCTGTGCCTGTATCAAAACAAAAAACAGGTGACAGCCATTCTCTGGTTAATCTCTCAGGGCAATGTCTTTACCAATCAGAATTAACCAGCCTTGATTAAAAATTAAACAAAGCTTGGCAGTTTCTTGTCAATCATCATTAGGGTGGTGCATTCTCCGTGGCAGAGCCTCAATCAATCAGCTCCACTTACCAATCAATTCATTTTACTTTGGTACATCTTGGAAACTGGAGACAAGATGAAAAGCCTTGCCGAAGACTGTCTTTTACAGAAACATTCATAATTTTATACAAATTGAACTTATTTGCTTTAGAATTAGAAGGTGTACTGCATTGTTGATTCCCACTTCACTTTGCTGGTACCTGTGGGATTTCATCATACTCCAGGCTGAGGTGATGAGAAGGCGGACATCTGTTGTGAAAGATTCTAAACTTAAGAAGATGGTACTTCTCTGAGAGTGCAGTACTAATTCAAAAACAAAGCGCCAGATGAAACTAAAATCTACAATCTTCCGAATTTTGCCTAAAGCCATCATGGTCTTAGAAGACATATAACATCGTAATATGTTAAAAATTAATTTGTTTGTATGTTCTATAATCAGTATTTTGGAATAAACTACTTGAATTTTAATCATTCTTGTCATTAAACCCGAATGTGTCTATAAGTCATTTCCAGGAAGGTACGTTATTGACAAACAAAAATACAATTCTGGAGATTTATTTCAAGCAGTTCTATTGCATTGAAAAGAAGTATAATGGCTTTTGGGAGCATGATAGGTGTAAATCTGAAAAAGCATCCTACAATGTTGTTGAAACCAGATACAAATCATGAGAGGTATACTAGGTGAATTCTGTTTTTTATGTTTTTAAACAAATATGACATCCATTTTGGCCATGTCATTCCTCATTTATTTGATTGGTCCTGAAAGATGGGTGAAATAAATTTGTTCTTCAACGCTGCAGCAACTGCATTTCTCCATTGCAATATTGAATTTCTGCAAAATCAATATTGTTGCTATGTTATAACTGTTTCAGTAAATTCAATACCATTCATTACAACAGAGTTATCTGACTCCAATCATCTATAGCATACAACAAACAAAACAGTGTTTGCATATGTTTTGGCTGAAAGATACCAGGGAGCATGCTGTAAATTTAACATAGAGTAGTGCAATGTTTACTACATCTTGCGTATTGATTTCCAACAACACTCTAGTAACCAAGCACTCGACTCATTCATGACGAGAATGAATAATATCATCCCATGTTGCACAGCTGTAATAAACTATGTATTTCTATTTTTATTTCAAGTAAATCTGTTTTATTAAAGAAAAATGCCTGATTAATTACTGCTATGTTAGTAAACAGGTGGAAGAGATTCAAGGTAATGAAAGGCAATCTGGTTGGGGCCAATCGCATCAGTTTCACCCTTTTCTCAGGGGATACCAGATTTAAGTTTTAAATAGCTTTTTCACACTCATTAGCAAAATTATGATTAGAATTTAACTGATGCATCTTAAAGGGGCATTCCTCTTAACACCACTGACCATGTCCAAAAGCAACCCCAAATATCACATGCTGTTTCCCATTCACTAAGCTATTTGGTGAGCCTGAAGGATTCAATCTCTTTTAAGCATACATCAAAAATTGTGTACTCCTAATAAATAAACCAATGTGATTTTGTAAGTTTTTTTAACAAAGACAGATGCAAATTGTAAGTGGATGTTAGAGTCAATTTTACACATAGCTGTGCGCATAGTGAGCTTTGCTAAAGAAACTTAATGCCTGTAATTTTCCATCCATGCACAAAAATTATGAACAACACCCTTGTGATTCCTCAGCTCACAGAGCTTGTGATGAGGCTCCTGACCAGTGTTACTGACTTGGCAAATTACCCTCATTGTATCTTACTCACAGACTGCAATTTGCACTCAAAAAAAGACTTGATCAGATAAGATCTATACCTTCATCAGTCTTTCTTTAAAGAATATATTTGTCATTTGCACAGTGAGAGCAACATTATTAAATTGCTGAAGTCATGCCTCAAACTGCTTAAACAGTAATTGTAGAACCTGACAGCCCATTTCTTTGAGGAATCTTGTGTACATAAGAACGGTTCTCTTAGACATAGAGATTTAAACGAAAGAAAACAAACATCCTTTCCCTGAATGAAAATTAAAACTCAAATTTATTACATTTAATCACTCAAAGGGGCAGCTTTTATTCAAACAGTAAGGCTTGATGCTCTTCTCCAATGCCTGATTTTCAAAAATTGCAATCACTCCAAAATCATTACTCTGACATTTACAATATGACTGCTCTCATCTCAAGCCACTTTACCATGTTACACAGATGAAGCCTGAGCATCCTATTCCAATCTTTCCACCGCCCCAGGGATATCATTTCCAGTCTTATAATTAATTCCATAGAGTTATCTTAGTGATTAGATTTTCATTCTGCTGAAGTACCTTAGAAGATAGAGAGTAACCAACTTATTTGCCTTTGTTATTTATAATGAATTAATTTTATGTTTAATTCATCACTGAAACATACTTTACTTTCTAGTTGCTTACAGGAGAATATGAGTTGCCCATTTTGGTATACTGAGACAAACTTCACAATAAAATAGAACTTTGAAATGGATAACCAAATTTTGAATCTTTCCTTAATTTACCAAAACATACTTTCGGAGATCTAATATTTTATGCACAATCATATTCATTGTTCCTTCAAGGACAACTGAACTGTCACTAATACAAATTTGATCAGATGTATATCTTGAGTGAATGTACTATGTTTCAGCTTCAGTTCACTGAAGTTTGAGGTCAATGAATTGTGTTCAATAATTGATATTCCTTTGTAGAATGACAAATATGAAAACAATTGTTTATTGTGAGTTTTCAGAAATATTTAAGACAGATTAGAATTACAAACCACATCAACATATAAGTTGATGAAAAATGAACATTATAAGAAAACAAAGAGATTATTCGATTCAGTGAAAAGTGGAAATTGGTCAGGTATGTTTTGGTGTTTCCCCGCTTTGTTGTGCATGTATTGCAGTTTTACCTTGTTTAGACTTAACTTTGTAACTGCACTTTTAGTTTTAAGTTATCGATTCAAGTTCTGATGTCAGAAATTAGCACAGAAATTAGGCTAACATTTTTGAGGCATGAGAGCAGTTAAAATGTAAATGTCAGATCACTGATTTTCAAATGATTGACAAGTGCAATTTTTAAAAAAAAGTCATCACAAACGTGCATGAAACCTTAATGCCTGAAAAAAGGCCAACCTTTTAACTCATTTGATTTTTAAAAATTTAATAGGAAGGATATGTGTTTTCTTTCTGCTTAAATCTCTACATTTAAAGAATAATTTTCATACATTAGCCTCCATAAAGAAATTGGCATTCTAAAATTCTGAATGAAGTAGTCAGAGTCATGACCACAGCATAACTTGCTAATAGTGCTGAGAAAATGTTGAAGTTTTGGAGAAACCATCTTTTTGTTTAAACATTAAACCATAGCACATTTTTCAACATTCCTAATAAACAGCTTATTGAAATGTCAACTCTCCTGCTCTTTGGATGCTGCCTGACCAGCTGTGCTTTTCCAGCGCCACACTTTTTGACTCTGATCTCCAGCATCTGTAGTCCTCACTTTCTCCTCTGGCTCTTAACTGTCAATCATCATTAGTTGATATATTCTCTTTGGCAACACCTTTGCCAACCAATCAGCACTGTCCTCTCATGCAGCATAAATGTTGGTTTTTCTCTTTGAATTGGTATTCTTCTAAATTGTTCTGATCATTGCAAACAAAAAGCAGTGACAAAATGTTAAGGATAGTACTCAAAGAAAAGCAAAGTGATCCCCCAAGTTTTGTTGATGAACAATTTGCAATCAAATAAAAAGTTTTGTTAGTTATTCAGTTCATTGTGTGTGGGAATTGGTTGTATAGAAAAGACCGCTATTGTACGTAGCTATGTTATGAGAGTTGCAGGAAGATGTTTATAACTGCAAATACTTTCCTCACTTTTTTCCAAAGCCATAATCTCTCAGAATTTGTGGTACTTACATTGATTAGGCTGTCAGCTATTATGATTGTGTGAAATTGATGGCAATGGTCACCTTCCACAAAACATGGAAATCGAGACGTTACTGCTAGTGATATCCGACTTCTCTAAAGTTTGCACTGTTGCAGTCTTTGCAAACAGAATCGAAATAAAAACAATTGAATTATTGTGAACTTCAAATATTTGCCTACCATTCTTAAGTTCTGGACAAATGACAAGGATTAAGTCTTGTTTAAGCAGGAGTAAATGAGTTGTTAACAGTATGCTAAGTCATGGCATCTGCTGAACAAACACTCCTGTTGTTAAAAAAATTAATTTTACACTTGATTAATTTCATCCCTTTAGATTAATATATTAAATTACATTTTTTAGAAGAATGAAAATTAAATTTGTGCTCCAATATTTGAGTTTCTTCCTTCAACTCAAGCATATGTCTCAATTTTTCTCAGGGCGATGACCTAACCAATCAGAGTCAACCTTTCCGGTTTAAAATTTAAACACAGTCTGGCTATTGACTGCGGCGCTGAAAAAGCACAGCCGGTCAGGCAGCATCTGAGGAGGAGGAGACTCAACATTTCGAGCATAAGCTCTTCAGCAGGAATCAACATTTGTGACGAACAGCTTATGCTCGAAACGTTGACTCTCCTGTTCCTTGGATGCTGCCTGACCGGCTGTGCTTTTCCAGCACCACACTTTTTGACTCTGATCTCCAGCATTCCAGCATCTGCAGTCCTCACTTTCTCCTCTGGTTATTAACTGTTAATCGTTATTAGTTGGTATATTTTCTTTGGCAACACCTCTGCCAATGAGAGTGCCTTTGTCAATCAATCAGCAATGTCCTCTCATCCAATATAAATGCTGGTTTTCCCTTTGAATTTGTATTCCTTCAAGTTGTTCTAATCATTACAAAATAAAAAGCAGTGACAAAATGTATCCGTTCTCAGCAGTACAAGTTATGCTCTACAAAAATACAATTTATATTTGTATTGCCATTCCTAAGTATCGTGGTTTGTTTAAACAGCATGCCTGCTACTGCCCTGTTGTTGGTTGACACTATCGCTTGCAAAATTCTGCAAGTCTGCAAATTCAAATTACTTTTGGAAGAAAGAACATATGTGTATTAGGTTTAGTTCATACTTTGTGGGTAGCTTATTTCTGAGGTCTGTAGTGAGCTCTATCATATTGTTGCAGGTTGCTCAACCGAGAACATGAATTATTTCAAAGCTAATATTTTATCCTGATCTTCTTTAGACTCATGTTAAATCAGAATCTAGGATAGCATGGTGGCTTAGTACAGCTGCCTTATAGAACTAGGGACCCAAGTTCAATTCCAGCCTCAGCTGACTGTGTGTGGAGTTAGCACATTCTCCTTGTGTCTGCATGGCTTTCCTCAAGGTGATCTGGTTTCCTCCCTCAGTCCAAAGATGTGCAGGTTCAGTGAATTGGCCTCGCTAAATTGTCCAGGGATGTGAGGATTAGCTGTGGGAAAGGCGGGGTCAGTCTGGGTGGGATGCTCTTTGGAGGGTTGGTGTGGACTAGTTGGGCTGAATGGCCTTATTCCACACTGCAGGGATTCTAAGTACATCTAGTTTAGAAATGTATACATAAAAGTGTCTTGCTTTTATATACTGCTTTCAAGATGCCCCAAAGTACTTTCCAGACAATGAGACAACTCGGAAAGGTAAAGATACAGCTGTCAAATTTGTTTCCATAAATTTCAATGTATAGGTAACCAGGTATTTTGTTTATTTCTATTGTTTGATGGATAAATATTATTAACACATTGAGTATAACTCTCCTGCTCTTTCTAAAATGGTACTCGTGGATCTTTTCTCTCTACCTGAGCAGGCAGGTAAGGCTTGATTGATGTTAATTGAGTCTCCTTAGTATTAGGAGAAAGTGAGTACCACAGATGCTGGAGATCAGAGTCTAAAGTATGGTGCTGGAAAAGCACAGCAAGTCAGGCAGCATCCGAGGAACAGGAGAATCAATGTTTTTGGCATTTGACCCATTCCTGATGAAGGGCTTATGCCCAATATATTGATTTTCCTGCACCTGAGATGCTCACTGACCTGCTGTGCTTTTCCAGTTACTCCTTCCCTCAGTAATAGACTGCACTTGGGACTTGGCCCAGACTTCTGTGTTTAAGTCCTGGAATGGACTTGCGCCTGCAACATTTTGACTCAGAGGTTAGAGTGCAAGTAATTAATCCAGAACTAATTTCTTCAAAATACTTTTTTCTTCAAATCATCTATCGAAACCTTCAGTAGAAAATTAGTTTGTGTATGAAATGAAGATAACTTACAGCCTGTACAATTAAAAAGTTATATTATCTCCCTCCTTTTCTTTCTTTCATTTTGGCCTCATTGATATCAGCATCTCTATGTGACACTATTGATTAATTATTTGTACTTTTTAAAATCATTTTTACAACAGCTTTCTCTTCTTCCTTAACCCTAAGTAGCTCCTAGTAATCCTAAATTAACACTAAGTGGTTGGAATGCTTTTCAATTATATCATTGGATCAGGAATGATTTCACCGGCATCAAACACACCTACTATTTCCTTCAGAGCACTGGAAACATACTCTGGACTTTGCTTTTAAATCATTTTATCAGATAAAATTACCTAATCACAAAATGAACAACAGAAACTGCAAACCATAGTGAGGCAAGATTGTACTATAATTGTGATCCTCAATATACCATTGTTGCCTGTGATTTATCAAGAGAGTTCAAATTTAGACAAAACATGATGTATCACAGGTTCATTAATCTACATATCCTCACTGAATTACGATATTTGGCAAACTTCAATAGTATCTGAAATGGTCAGCTTCTAGCTGTATTGTAATATTGAATTTTTTTGTGGTCTAAAAACTGACAAGATTGCTTACATCTGAAATATAAAGGCATCAAGTGCCACAAACACAGCATGTCAGCATCTGATTCGTGTCTCAATCATTCATAACATTTACCTGTCTCCTCCCTTAAGAAGTGCAAATGGAGCTGCTAAGTAATTCCAGTATGTTCTGCATTTATTTCATGTTTACAGTATTCATAATTTCCTTTTATTTAACAGAACATCTAATTTGCACAACGCAGTACATAACACCCAAATAATTAATAACTTTGTCTTCACATAAGCACAATGCAAAAGCCAGATTCAAATATTAACACGTCTAACCACTTTTTAAAATTTTTTTTCTTGAAAGTTTCAGTTTAATTTAAAAGAGAACTCGAGCATAGACCTCTTCCTACATTATCTTGAACAATTACCTGGTGATTTATAGAATCATCGAAGCCCTTTGTATTCCATTTGCAAGCATGCACCATGAAACTTGAAGTATTCCATTACCTACCTTCTTAAAAAATATCTCACTGTGACTGGGAATGCAATATGTTGAAATTAAGGGAAATCTGAATGATTGAAATTATATGTAAGTCTGTTTAGTTTTCACTTTCAGCTTGTAGCTGAAAGGGCTGCATTCCGCGTTTGGAGGCTCTTTCTCTTGGAATTCATCAAGACACCACTTCCTAAGGTTGTCATTTTGTGCATGGACAGGTGAGTGGGCAGCAGCTGCACTTATCCACTGTCCACGTCCTGTCAGTCCTCGCTTTTGAGGTAGAAACACTGAGTAATGTGACAGATTCTGTGTTGTGTCTGCATTAGAGAAGCTGGAGAATGAGTAAGAGAAGGTAAGGGCCATAGTTCACATCCATCATCTGATCACTCAGTCCAAAATTACAATATTTTACAGTTCCATTTTCAAAAGTATTATAAGTAGCTTAGAAAATGCACATACTGTAAAATACAATTAATTTCTATTAGAAAATGCACAAACTTGAATAAAATATGACTTATCATATGTTGTAAACATAGTGCAAAAAAATTATTAGATAAATAATGGTCTTGAACATCAATGTAGGCTTTTGGAACTAATGTTTCAATAACAATAGGATGTGTTTTATATCTAATATGCTCGAGAATTAGAATATTATGGATTCAAAATGGGAAAGGATACTTTTGATTCAACAACAATGCAATTGTATCTGTTTCAGACTGCCTATATATTGTTTAAAATGAACTACACCTTTTTCTATTTAATATTTCTTTAACATTAGAATTAAGCTGGAGCTTTTTCCACTTTGGAATAGCGAGATCCCTTCCAAATGGCATTGTTTAGAGCGCCATCTCGTGGTAACAATAATTTTCCACTTTCTAAAAGAGGAAAAAGTTCAACTAAATTTGTTGTGAAAATGATGAACTATGAAGTTAGTTTTGAATAGAGAATCTTACTTCACCATTACAACAGAATTTCCATTGACGAACTTATAATGAAGATAATTAGCAAGCTAAACTTTTCAACTTTTCACATTATATGAGCTATATAAGAATACTTATCACTTATGAGAATGCAGGGATGTCAGATCTTTTATGGAATATAAAGCTATGTAAAAGATGAAGATGCTGACTATAACATATGCTTATTAATAATTCATCACAGAAATTTACACAACAGATATAATTATTGAGTGTTCATAACGAAGAGGATTATGTGGAGCAACACTTCATAAATGTATTTTTTTGCAGGAAAATGAATTTCCAGATTTCTGTAACATTTCAACATAAGTGGCGAATTTTTGGCAGAAGCAATGTCATACTCCTCAAAAAAAAGAATTGCCTTACATAACTAATACCATATGATTGGCAAATTAACATAGTTTTGTTTGTTTATCCACATATTTGCCAATTGAAAACATGAGTAAGCTTGATATACTCTTTGCCAATTACCTTATGAACATAGCATCTCCTCTGGGCAATAACATGCACAAGAATTTTGGTCAATTATTTCCCCACCTCTGTCCAGTCATATTGAGGGTCTGATTTCATAAACAAAACACCAATGTTTCATCTCACGTGGGACCGGCTAACTCAGCACAGACCAGGAATTATACCCAGATCTTCCTGTGATTATCCTAAACCATTGAGCTCAGTGCCACATTGTTTGATTTTGCTCCTACCCAATCAACTCTTACAAGCTCTTTCTCCCTCCACCATCCAGTGAAGGATTTGCACTGACTCATCTGATTGCCTTTGCATGTGGCCTGTAACACGGGTAACAATGTCAGGGTAAGGTATGCCAATGTGAAAAATGCCTAAGGACATTTATTTTGCAAATTAAACGTACATCTTTAATTATCAGCATGGAACGTCTTATATTGTGAAAAGATTGGTTAGGAAATTTATAGCCTGGTCCTTTGCTGTTTTTCAGTTTAGATTGGGAATAAAGGAAGGTATTTCAATGTAAAAAAAACAAAGAATGCACAACTATTTTCATTCAGGATTGATGCACCTGAAACAAGAATGTTTGTTCTGGTTTCCACTTTGTCATAAACATTCACATGCACCACCAGCACATAATCTTTACTTATGGATTTTGCTTTTAAAAACCCAGGGCTCTACAACCACAGAAAACCACCCCAACACATGCAAGTTGAGGCTTTGTGTGGGATAGTCGATTTTTGAAGGTGTTGTTTAACTGAACTCAGAGCTTCCTCCAATATATTTTGAAGCTGGAACCCTCATTAGAACAGTCAGTGTTACAGTGCTAAAAATGCAGTGTTGCTCCTGATGTGGTTTCATTTGGCTGGGAGTCAGCCGTCTGCAGGCAGTTGACAAAACTTTAGCTGATTTTTTAAGGATCGATCAGATTCAATCATAAGAGGTGTGGGGGCGTTCGAGACCCGTTCCAAACAATAGAATGTGCTGCCAATTATCTCGAAAATTACTCTTTTTTTTTAACACTTGCAACATCCTGATTATTATGTGCCTGCAGCGTTCATGGTTCATATGCAATTTCGAAGGCTCAAGGTTACAGTAAGACTCCAGTTCCGATGGATAGTTTGCTGACCCCCCGGGAAACGGGAGAGATCTCCTGCTGGAGATTACGAGCTGGTCAAATCCACTCCGCCCTCTTTCCAACCCCATGCTGACCAAATGGGCACATTGGAACATTACCTTTTCAAAACAGATGCTTGAGTTTCAAAGCGGCTGTGAATGGGTAACCCCCAAAGTAAGCGGTGACCAGTAGGATCTACCAGCTTTTAACAACGAGTGCCAAGGAGCTGAAAATAATACATCTCTCCTTCTGCACAACATATGGTAAACTTCACCAAAAGAAGTTACGCAACCTCACTTAGGAGGCACTTGCTGGAAGTCGATTTTACAGCAATGTTTGAGAAACCGGTATAAAGCCCCAAAACAAAAGGTCAATTCGAGATATTGATTTTTTTCTCTTTTACGTGGCATTTGGTGAGTTTGAACCAAGTGATCACTGCATAATCTGGAGTTGGAAATTCAAATTGCTAAGCATTGCCATCTTAAACATTCACGGTCGAGCTCATTCTGAGATATCATTCATTGACTTTAAGAGAGGGCTCCTCATTATCGATGATCATTGTGATGGCCACCATCAAGTTTTACAACTTACCCCATGCAGACCAGCCCCATACGCTGCGCGGTACATGTCGGTCTCTGAAGGCTTGAACTTACCTGCGAAGACTTGTCCCTCTGCGCTTGACCACAGATATACCAGAAGACAGAGGGGAATCCAGAGCGGTCTCATATCTAGCAATTTTTCTCGCATTACTTGGGCCGCTGTGGCATTATCCCGCCGGCCGGCTGATTAGCAAGAGATGATCCGTTGGAGATACCCGGAGCGCCGTGATGTACTTAAATGCTGACTGCTTCTGGCTCTGCCTGGCAGCTTGAAGATGTTGAAGTAGTTGCTCTGTGAGGACTCCCCCGGGTCCTGACGCAGACTGCTTCCCTGTTTCTCTCTCACACACACATACACACACACACACGTACGCGGCTGAGCGCGAAGCTGGCTTCCAACTCAAATATTCGGGAGAGAAATCGCTTCCTTTGCAACTGGCGCAATCCAGTTTTTTTTAAAGCAGTTCAGAAAGACAACGGTTCCACATTCAGGTATAAGGATGAAACTGTCAGAAACTGACTACCCTGAAGAATGATCGGGCTACAACACATGCTCGGCTGGAGCAAACAGGTTGATAGAGGTCTAGAGGAATATCTGATAGTTCATTTGAGTGACAAGTCCAGCAGTATCGAGTGAATCGAGCTATTTGTGACCGAGAGCCTGCAGTACAATGAAGATAATTATGAGTCAAGATGACTATCATTTTTTTTCAACTGACAACAGCGATATCATGGAGTAGTAATGTGTCCTATAAATACTGAAGTATTTCAGATTTCCAATGATCAGTTATCTCTTCGTGCATACATTGCTCTAAATTCTCAAAAAAACTATTAAAAGCGGGGACACAGAAGCCAGTTATAATGCTCAGTTGTTTTTCAAACTTAATCATTAAACAATTTTCTCCAATGTCACTCATGAATGGATGCACTAAATAAGTAATTTATTCTAATTTATGCAAATCTTTCTATTATGATAATTAAAATAATTTTTGAGAATTCCCGTGATGTTTACATGCAAATTACTTTTTTGAGTAAAGTAAATATAGTCGGTATAAATTTGGAGCCAGTTCAATTGATCGGGTTCTATCAGGGTGCATTTGCGTTATAAGTTGTGCAAAATGGTTTCGACTCTCCCCATAGGTGTCCTTGCCCCTGGATCCCAGAGCCCTGGGTTCAAGTCCTACCTGCTGTGTTGGGGTGTAAGAATATCCCTGAATAGTTTGATTAGGGGGAAAATGGATTTGCCTCTTTCCACATTAAAGCTGAATTGGGTGTTTAACCTTGGGTGAAACAAAGCAATGCTGCCTTCTGACAACTCAGTTTGCCTTGTTAAACTATTAGGCTTGACCCTGAACTTAAGATTTGCAACATGCCAGTGCAAAGCAACCACACATCCTACCTGAACTACAGCTGGAATATAAAAGTACTCCCCAACAAATCAAGTCATAGGAGAGTGATCTGGTGGAGAAAGAATGCCGTCTGTTCAAATCTCAGTAATGTTTTACGAGCTGTGTATTCAGGAGAACAATAAGTTTGGATCAACAAAATACTGACACAAGTAGAGAGTAAATTGCTTCCAAGTTTACTAAGGATTTGGAAAATGTATTTGCACTTTCTGAAGCTGCTCATGATAATACCCTGTCAAGGAAGTTGCTGGGAAAGGAAAAAAGACGGTTTTAAATCTGAATATATTTTTAATTTTCACGATGCAGAGCTTTATGATAACACTGAAATCCCTGCTTACTCGAAGGTCGTTATAAACATTTTTGAGTGATTGTTTACAGTTACTCAACTGTGGGTGACGCGGTGGCTCAGTGGTTAGCACTGCTGCCGCACAGCGCCAGGGACCCGGGTTTGCTTTCAAACTTGGGTGATTGTCTGTGTGGAGTTTGCACATTCGCGCCAAACCTGCATGGATTTGTTCAGGGTACTCCAGCTTCCTCTCACAATCCAAAAAAGGTTACAGGTTAGGTGTATTGGCCATGCTAAATTGCCGATAGCATTCAGAGATATGTAGGTTAGTTGCATTGGTCAGGGGTAAATATAGGTTAGGGGAAGGGATCTGGGTGGGTTACTCCTCAGAGGGTCAGCGTGGATTTGTTGGGCCGAAGGGCCTGTTTCCTCACTGTAGGGATTCAATGCTTCTATGATAAATAGACAAGCAGGAGGCTGAAAGAACACAGCAAGTCAAGCAGCATCAGAAGGTGAAGAAATCAACATTTCAGGTATAAACCTTACTTGTTCCAACCATCTTCAGCTGCTTTATTAATCATAAGGTCAGTATTGGGGATGTTTACTGATGATTGCACAATGTTCACTATTCGCGACTCCTCAAATACTGAAACAGTCCATACCAAAATGCTGCAAGATCTGGACAATATCCAGGTTTGGGCTGAAAAGTGACAGGAACATTTGTGATACAAATGCCATACAATGACCATCTCCTATAAGAGAGAATCTAACCACCATCTCTTGATGTTCAATGGCATTACCATTGCTGAATTCCGCCCCCCCCACTAACAACATCATGGGAGTTACCATTGATGAGAACTTGAATTGGACTAACCATATGAATACAATGGCTACAAGAGCAGGTCAGAGGTTAGGAATACTGAAGTGAATAACTCATCTCCTTCCTGCCCAAAGCCTGTCCACCATTTACAAGGCACAAGGCAGGAGTGTAATGGAATACTCCTTTCCTGCCTGGATGAGTATAAATACTCAAGAAGCTTGACACCATTCAGGACAGAGCAGCCACTTGATTGACACCACATCCACAAACATCCAATGCCCCCAGCACTTAGGCTCAGTCACAGCAATGTTTACCATCTGTGAGATGCATCGCAGAAACTCACCAAGTGTCCTTGGACAGCACTTTCCAAACCCTTGTCCCGTGCCATCGAGAAGGACAAGAGCAGCAGATACATTACAACACCACTACCTGCATGTTCTCCTGCAAGTTACTCTCATTCTGTCTTAGAAATGTATCACCATTAATTCAGTGTTACTTGGTCACAATCATGGAATTCACCCCCTAATGGCATTGTGGTTCTACCTATAGCACATGGATTGCAGTAGTTCAAGAAGTCAGCTCATCAATTCTTTCTCAAGAGCAGCTAGGGATGGGCAATAAATGCTGGTGCAGCCAATGAATTATTATTCAAATAAAAACAGCTGTCTACAGCTGGTTTCCTTCCTTGGTAAAATGTTCTGTTTAATAGCTATAATGTCATTCTAGCAGCTTTCTTGCTCATTTTTCTGAGGTTTGTCATGTCTGTTATGGACCAGGCCAGACCCCCCTCAAAACATTTTAAGAGGGTAGCCCAGACCCTAACTTTTCTAATTGTTTTAGGCAGATGTAAGGTGGATATCCCAGGAGTGATGCAGCTGGTCAAACCACTTGGCTTCAAGTAAAACAGAATTTATTTACACATCACCGAATTAAACACTAACAATAACAATGATTTAAAAACCCAACTGATACAATATCCCCCGCAACTGAAGAAAGGAGCTGTTCCAATTTCCTGCATTATCCCCATAAACTCACCTCTTTTGACAAAAAGTGTAAATTCAAGCATTGGTTCTTACAGGAGAGATGCCAGTCTGAAAGAGAGATTCGGCCAGGGATCATTTGCTGAAGCATGGAACCTCTCTCCACTGCAGCTGTTTCTCTAGTTTCCCAGCTAAAATTAAACCAAACTAGAAAAATCCCTGAACTGGGAGAAATGGCCACTCCCATTTCATTGCACAACTCGTTTTTTAAAAAAAAACTAAAAGCCTTTTCCCGGATTGTAGCAAAGATCCTAAAGTCCAGACAAATCGGAACCTCTGCCTTTACAACCCCAACCCCCCCCCCCCCCCACCCCGTTGAGAAAAATCAAGGACAACATAAAGGGGCAGCATAGTCACACATACTATTAAATTTATCAAATTCAATTGCACAACCTCCCATTAAAAGATTTGGTATTTACAACCTTTATGTTACAGCGCCATTGCTATTGAATCGTTACATACAAATTGTGGAGGAACACTTTGGTGCTGTAACAAAATTGATGTGTAAATGTGCACCAAATGTTTAAGATAAAGTTAGATAAAAGTGCAAGCGAATAGTTTACAAAGCTTTTGTATTAATGTTGAGTCTTCATAAAATGTTGTGCTTTTTGTAATTCTTCCTAGATGAGTCTTTAAATGAAAAAGCGAAATCCCATTATCTTTGAAATTGTGGACATCTATTAAATGTACATGTGATTGCTTCACTTACATGCTAATCTAACATTTCCATTTTCATTTGTCCACATGGAACTGAACTGATGTCACATGAGCAACATCACAAAGTGTCAAGTCCTTTGAAATGTATTAGAAAATGGGAAATTAGCCTGGGAATGCACAAGATCTTCAGATTCCTGCATTTTAGATCATCCTGTTGACACTGATTTAGAATCTGCTGATGCTAGACAGAAGTAAAACAGACTGTCATTTTATGGATGGTCTTGCATATATTCCATGGGTAGAAACCTATGAAGGTTACTAATTCAAAAACAGACAAAATATTTCAATACTTTTGTGTAGATTGATGATTTGTTATGATACATATCATTTCATTGAAGTCAGCACTGTGGAACAAAGTGCTGGAAGGTGAAATATGTCATCAAGATACACATTAAACCTCCATAGGCTCTTCTCAACATTGTGCAGTAACTTTAAAATCAAAAGAGAACTCTCTTGCCACATTTGTGTGACATTTCCATTTTCTGTATTAGTCATACTTGAGTGAGACTGACAAGTTAAGTTATGGGAACTTTGCAGCAACCTATCTTCTGTAATAAATAGTTTTTTACTCCCCAAACTAATTTACTGCAAGGTGTGAGGCTGGGAGAGAATGAAGAGCTTTGTCCCATTTGGCTGGGCTTGATTCAAGGCATTTCAGAAGATATAAAATGACATTATGCTAAACCCATGTGCGAGCAAGCACTTTCAAAACTGCCAACTCTTCTAACCAGTGGTATTGTGATTTTTGTATTTATTCACAGGAATGTTCATCTTTAATTGATCTTGAACCTTAATAATTCATATGATGAAAGAATTCCTCTGTTAGGGATTTTTCTACAAATGTTTCCACACCTTTGTTCTCATAAGTGGCAACAGTAACAGCTTTCTGTCACTAGAGCTTTATTGGTTTGTGAAATAACTCTGCATAGGCCAATATCACATCACCAAATCATCCTTTATTCACATGTGCATAGTATTTGATACTGGTCCAGCTTCCTCAGAACTAGCTGTCAGAGTGACAAGATGTCTGACAGTCTTGTTTATATATGTCAGCCAGACCTCCCTGATTGGACCAGATTAACAACCTCAAACAGGGAACTCACATTCTCTCTGGTCCACCTTATTCCAATCACCACGTCTCTCTTCCTCTCAGTCCAGGGACATAGGCTATTCTTTTTCTTGGAGCGTTTTCATGCCAGCTCCGGTTCCTCTGACTCAGCCTCAGGTATGGGCAACGAGCCACAGACTGTAGCTTGCCTCTTGCTACCAGAGCATCTTGGAAGAAATGCATCCTCTTTCAGGTGGTCAAGGTGTCAAGGTTGTGACATCTGCTATGTCCATCTCAGACTCCGAGGTTTATTTGATGCCAGATGAAGAGGGACAACCCATGGTTTCCTACAGCCTTTCTGGCTGTTCTGAGGAGCCAGGTATGTTTTGATCCTGCCCTGTTTCCAAATTGGCAGCTTTTGTGTGGTCTATGTGCTTGTTCACCTGCCTCACCTCCTTGAACTTTGTATGTCAAGAGACCTGATCATGCATCAACTCTGCCTATTACCAATGCAGTCCTTGTCCATGGTTTTGGCTGAACTTTGTTCCCTGAATTAAATTGTCTCTCTCACTTAGAGGAGTCTTGTGTCCAGCAATGATGCCCCTGATGCTATTTCACCCTCACTTCAGGTCAGGATATATTGGATTTAACCTGGTGCGGAGTCATCTCCCCATCAGCAAGTTTGCTGGAGATGTCCCTGTAGTTGCATGAGGGGTGGTCCAATAATCAAATAGGAAGTAAGACAGTTTGGAATCCAATGAAACTGTTGGCTGTTTCTTTAAACCTGCCTTCAAAGTTTGGACTACTCTTGGCTTGGAGCTGTCCGAATATGTCAAGGACCTTTCGACTTTAGGAAATACTCAATTTCCCTGTTGGTGAATGACAGCCCATTGTCTGTGATCAACACTTCTAGGAGCCTGTGATGTTTGTAGCTTTTCTATCATTGTTCCCATGTTTGACAAATGAACTCATGTACATCCCATCACTATGAGTGGGCATCCACAATGACTAAGAATGTTGAGCCCATGAATGGGCCTGCATAGTCATATAAACTAGTTCGGTGCTTACCCAGGCATCCCTATGAATGTTGGCTGTAATATTTGTCCTTTGTAGAATTCCCTACAGTGCAGTCAGTCCACTGAGTCCACACCAATGTTCAGAAGAGCATCTAACCCAGACACATCTTATCACTGTAGCTGTGCATTTCCTCTGACTAACCCACCTAGCCTGCATATCCCTGAACACTATGAGCAAATTAGCTTGGCCAAACCAACTGACCTGAACATCTTTGAACTATGGGAGAAAACCGGAGGACCAAGAGAAAATTCACGCACACATGGGGAGAATGTGCAACATGTACACAGACATTGTCGAAGGGTGGAATCAAATTCAGACCTCTGGTGCTGTGAGGCAGCAGTGCTAACCACTGAGCCATTATGGTGCCCTTGGTGGGGCAGTGGCCAGAATGCCAACAACAGCTATGTTTGCATCCAATCCTGGCAACCAGACATTGCCACTCACAAACATAGAGTCATAGAAATATACAGCACAGAAACAGACCCTTCAGTCCAACTCGTCCATGCCGACCAGGCATCCTAATTTAATCTTGTCCCATGTGGACAAATTTAAAAATCACACAATACCACACCACAATCCAACAGGTTCACTAAAAGCATGAGCCCTCGGAGCGCTGCTCCCCCGTCAGGTGTTTAGCTGATGAAGGAACAGCGGTCCGAAAGCTGGCGCATTCAAACAAACCTGTTGGACCACAACCCGTTATTGTGTGATCTCCAACTTTGCCCACATCAGTCCAACATTGGCTCTTCAATATGGCCCTTTATGATGTGAGCATGTGCAGAGACTCATTAATGCTTTGAGTGACTACCTTACTGCACAGTAAGATCCCAGGCCACACGCCACTCCAGATTTCCCCTGTCACCCCAACCCTACGCTCCCCCCTCACTGAGAAAGGGGCTTTATCACCCCATCCACCCAAAACTCAGGAGATAGAGGGAAATGCTAGATCCCACAGTGGCCATGACATGTTTAGTACCATGAGACACTGAGTCCAAATCCACCTAAGGGACAGAAACAGCAGGACAGGGAGGGAGGGAGGGTGCCCAGAGAGAGCAAGGTTTAGTGGGGTGGGGTAGGGTGGGGTAGAGAAAGCAGGTGAGCTCAGGGACTGAGAGCATAGATAGAGAGCACAAAGGGCAGAAAAGATCCCGAGGAGAGAGAGAAACTACAGGACAGATTAGGAAGGAGGAGAGAGAGAGAGAAAACTGCACAGTGAGAGAAAAAGAGAGACACTAAGGAAGACAACCAGGAAAAGAAAGAGAGAAAACCACTCAGGCAGAGATAAGAAAGAATAGAGAAACATCCCCGGGACTGAGAAAGAATGAGAGCCAGGGAGAGAGAGAGATACAGGTCAGAAGAAAGAGTGATAAAACCAAATGAAAAAGAGAGGGCAAATGAGAGAGTGAGTGTAAAACGCAGAGAAGTAAAAAAAAACAGCAGAAAGAAAGAGAGAGAGTGGGGGGAACCGGGAGGTGGGGGGGGGGAAGAAAGCAAGAATACAGACAGCATCAGAGTAAAACCACAAAGAGACAGAGAAAGACAGACAAAGAATAAAAAGAACCAGGGCAGGGGGCAGAGAAAGAAGGACTGACCAAGGAAAAGAGAGAAATCGCAGGGAGACAGAGATGGACAGACAGAGAAGGAGGGAGAAAAACCCAGGGAGAAAGAGAAACAGAGAGGGAGAGACAGAAATCCAGGGATAAAATGAGAAAAGAGCCACCAGAAGACAAGAGAGATAGTGATGGTGGGGGAGAGAGAGAGAGAGAGAGCAAGACGGAGACAGAGAAAGGGAAGCAGAGTGATGGTATATGGCAGACAGAATGATCCTAAGCTAGGAACAGCAAGATCCCACAGGGCTGGGAGACAAAGGTATGAGGAGAGGTGAGCAGGGAGGTTGGAGATTGGGAAAGGCTGAACGATTAAACAATTCTAGGAAAGAGAGTTAAGAGGCATAGAATTGTTGGAAAGGAATCTACAGGGGAATGTGAACGGGGAATGTGAACAGAGAGGAGGTGTGAAGGATGGGGGATTGAAGGAAAGACATGGGAGGGAGAGAGAGCAAATGACAGCTGGGAACACAGGAGTGAAGATGGGAGCTGTTATAAGAGATGGAGACAGTAACATCTGTGGGATCAGACTATGCAGCAACTCCCTCTCAAACCTTTTTTGGCCCTTTGTCTTCCCACCATACACCCCCTCAGCCCAGAGCTCGCCTCTTATGGTAAAAATCCCAAAGATGGCCTGATTCCCACAATTCCTTTCCCCCATGTGTATGTGCGTACCTGTATAAATTAATGATAGGAGACTGGACAGTTTATGATTATTCTCTTTCTCTGGTTTGAACTCTTGTCTGACGATTCCACATTGAGTCTCTTCAGTTTGGATGACTTTGGTGGAGTTCAGCCGGTATCTGGGGTGGCGACTTTTACTCCGGACAATCACTCTTGCTCCCCATAACAAAATGCTGTCCTGTACAGTGACCAGGTCTCGCAGGGTCCAGAAAGGTTTGAATCCTGGTTGTGATGGCCCTTTTGGCTCCCCCATCACCACCAACTGTTTTAGCTTTGCCAGGACCAGATCTTTTTATGATATTGTCAGCGGTGACCGGAAGGGTGTCCAGAAAGTTTAAAACCAGAACCAGCTCTTCCAGTGGCAGGACCACCCAGTGGTGTGTCTGCCAGCAGGAGGCAGCTCAAAGCATCTGTTACTTGGCCTCCCAGATGACGTTCCAACTTGTGTGCACTTAGAATGTGAAACCTCTGTTGAATTCAACCTGAAGCTATGGGTGGCATGGCTTTATCCTCTTTGAGTAGCCCTAGCAGGGATTTGTGTCTGGTGTTACTACAAATTTACATCTGTAAAAGTATTGGTGGAACTTTATCACACCACCAAACGTTCCTTCTCTATCTGGACTATTTGTGCTCTATGTCAGCCAAAGTCCAGGAAGCATATGCTATTGGGCGTTCCTCTCTATTGATCTTTCTGTGAGGCAACATTACACCAGTACCGTATGGAGAAGCATTGCATGTCAGCTCAAGATCTTGCATCGGATCATTGTGTGCCAACACCTTAGAAAGTGATAGCTGCTTTTTCATTTCCTTAAAGGCTACATCTTAGCTACAAGGTCATTTCAAGGCCATCCCTTTTACAACAGCAGATGTAAGGGTGCCAGGGTGGAGACCAGGTTACAAATTAGTATTCTGTAATAATTCACCAACCCAAGAAAAGACCCAAACTTCCACAAACGAGGGAGCCACGGCATCTTTGATTGCTCTCACTTCATCTTCCAATGGGTGTAACCCGATCTTGTTGACACTATAGCCCAAGTAGTCACCTGGGGTGCCTGGAAGAGATATTTTTCTCTTCTAAGGCACCTACCCATTTTGAAGAAACATCTAAGGATTATGTCCAAGTTCTCTAAATACTCTTGATTGGTCTTCCTTGTTATTAACATGACATCTAGGTAAATAACGACCAAGGGTAGACCTTACAAAAATGTTCTCCATCACCCACTGAAAAATTGCACAGGCTAATGATACGTGACTGCCATTCAGGGTATATTGGTACAAACTCTTATGGGCATTAACCAAGTCACCCATCCAGGAATCCTCATCTAAACACAATTGCAGATATACATGACATACATCCAGCTTTGTGAGGACAACCCTCCCTGCCAGTTTTACATAAAATTCATCTATACAATGAATTCAGTATTTGTCCAGTTGAAATAAGTGGTTTAGTTTTTGTTTTAAATCCCCACAAAGGTAAATCAATTGGTATGACTAGTGCTGCCCATTTTCTAAACTGTACTGGTTTGTTGAACCATTTGCTTTCCAATCTCCTGACTTCTGCCCCTACGTTTGCACATAAGGCAAATGACACTGGGAGAGCCTTGCAGGTTCATAGAGTTGCTTTCTGGTCAACATGCTGAGGAACAGGATTTACATGTATTTGGAAAGGCAAGGACAGATTCGAGATAGTCAGCATGGTTTTGTGTGTGGGAAATCATGTCTCACAAACTTGATTGAGTTTCTTGAAGAAGGATTGATGAGCGTAGCGTGGTGAAAGTGATCTATATGGCTTTTAATAAGGTGTTCGACAAGGTTCACCAAGGGAGACTAGTTAGCAAGGTTAGATCTCAGGGAATGCAGGGAAAACTAGCCACTTGGATACAGAAGTGGCTCGAAGATAGAAGACAGATGGTGGTGGTGGAGGATTGTTTTTCAGACTAGCGGTCTATGACCAGTGGAGTGCCACAAGGATCGGTGCTGGGTCCACTGTTTTTCATCATTTATATAAATGATTTGGACATGAACATACGAGGTATAGTTAATAAGTTTGCAGATGACACCAAAGTTGGAGGTGTAGTGGACAGTGAAGAAAGTTACCTCAGAGTACAACAGGATCTTGATCAGGTGGGCCAATGTGCTGAGGAGTGGCAGATGGAGTTTAATTTAGATTAATGTGACTGTGGTGCATTTTGGAAAAGCAAATCAGAGCAGGATTTATGCATTTAATGGTCAGATCGGAGGGAGTGTTGCTGAACAAAGAGACGTTGGAGTACAATAGACAATAGGTGCAGGAGTAGGCCATTCTGCCCTTCGAGCCTGCACTACCATTCAATAGGATCATGGCTGATTATCCTTAATCAGTATCCTGTTCCTGCCTTATCTCCATAACACTTGATTCCACAATCCTTGAGAGCTCTATCCAACTCTTTCTTAAATTAATCCAGAGACTGGGCCTCCACTGCCCTTTGGGGCAGAGCGTTCCACACAGTCACCACTCTCTGGATGAAGAAGTTTCTCCTCATCTCTGTCCTAAATGGTCTACCCGTATTTTTAAGCTGTATCCTCTGGTTCGGCACTCACCCATCAGCAGAAAGATATTTCCTGCCTCCAGAGTATCCAATCCTTTAATAATCTTATATGTCTCAATCAGATCCCCTCTCAGTCTTCTAAACTCAAGGGTATGCAAGTCCAGTAGCTCCAGTCTTTCAGTGTAAGGTAATCCTGCTATTCCAAGAATTGACCTCGTGAACCTACGCTGCACTCCCTCAATAGCCAGAATGTCTTTCCTCAAATTTGGAGACCAGAACTGCACATAGTACTCCAGGTGTGGTCTCACCAGGTCCCTGTACAGCTGCAGAAGAACCTCTTTGCTTCTATACTCAATCTCTCTTGTTATGAAGGTCAGCATGCTATTAGCCTTCTTCACTACCTGCTGTACCTGCATGCTTACCTTCATTGATTGCTGTACAAGAACACCCAGATCTCTCTGTACTGCCCCTTTACCTAAATTGATTCCATTTAGGTAGTAATCGGCCTTCCTGTTCTTGCCAGCAAAGTGGATAACCATACATTTATCCACATTAAACTGCATCTGACCACTCACCTAACTTGTCCAGGTCACCCTGTATGTACAGGTTCATAGTTCCTTGAAAGTAGAGTCACAGGTGGATAAGATAGTGAACGAAGCGTTTGGTAAACTTTCCTTTATTAGTCAGAGTTGAGAGTGTGAAGCTGGAAAAACACAACAGGTCAGACAGCATCCGAGAAGCAGGGGAATTCGCATTTCGGGCAAAAGCCCTTCATCAGGAATGAGGCTTGTGAACCAGGGAGGACGAGCGAAAAATGGGACGGGGTGGGGCTGGGGGAAAGGTAGCCAGGAATTTAATAGATAGGTGAAGGTGCTGGTGGAAGTGCTTTTGGAATATTCGTGCAATTCTGGTCTCCTTCCAATTGGAAGGATGTTGTGAAACTTGAAAGGGTTCAGAATAGATTTACAAGGATGTTAGAGGATTCGAGCTATAAGTAGAGGCTGAATAGATTGTGGCTGTTTTCTCTGGAGCATTGGAGGCTGAGGGGTGACCTTATAGAGGTTTATAAAATCATGAGGGCATTGATAGGAAAATTAGACAAAGTCCTTTCCCTGGTTTGAGGGAGTTCAACACTAGAGAGCATAGGTTTAGGGTGATAGGAGAAAGATATAAAAGGGACCTAAGGGGTAGCTTTTTCACGCAGAGAGTGTTGCGTGTATGGAATGAGCTGCCAGAGGAAGTGGTGGAGGCTGGTACAATTACAACATTTAAAATGCATCTGGATGGGTCTATGAGTAGCAAGGGTTGAGGGGGTTATGGGCCAAGTGCTGGCTAATTGGTCTCGATTAGGTTAAGCTATCTGGTCACATGGATGAGTTGGATCAAAGGATCTGTTTCCATGCTGTACATCTCTATGACTCTATGACTCCATGCAAAGTGGCCTTAGCTCCTTTGATAGTCCCTAGACCTTCCTGAAAAATGTCTGGGTATTTAATGTGGACTGCACTCAGGCAGCCATTTTCTAATTGAAAAATGTTGAGCCAGTCTCAGTGAATTTTTCTCAACAAACATCACGTCATCTGGCTGGGGCCCGAGCCTTTTACTATGATCAGTAATAACTGAACTAGCTCTTTCTCATATGAAACTGGAACTGAAATTGTACTCTTCATCCGTAAAGTTTCCCTAGGTATAGATCCTCCGTCTAGCCAAGATCTTACACAGTCTGAACCATTGCAGTCTAAATTAGCTTGTGTTCAAGATTGTTCTTCAATCACTGATCCGCATCAATATCAACCTCCATTAGAACCAGATTGACAATTTCACAAGACATTTATTTTGATTGGTTCTGATTTGGATGTTGCTAAGCAATTTAACTATTCCAAACTCCATGTAGGTGGACTTTCCAGGGTGTGCACTCTCCTGGACACTAGCCTATGACATTCTCCAACTCAGTTTCAGTCTAGTGGGGCGCTTTTGCTGTCTTGAGTCCTCTTACTTGCAGCAAGATCAATGGCTTGCTGGTTCAGATCCTGAAGAAAATGTTAATCATTTGGCTGAGGCTTGACTTTGTTATGGCATTTTGCTATGGGCTGATCTAGAGTCCTGCTGTTCAGGATATGTCCTAAATTAGGCTATGCAACTGCCTTCACTGAAATGGTGTTCTCCAAGCTCAGATGGCCTGGTGAGGATGTCCACTTCCATCGGAATACCCTGTAATTCATATGCTCCACTTGCTGCATTTTCTAATGACAAAGCCAGATGTAGTGCCTATTTGAAGTCCAGTTGGGCTTCAGCTAGTAGATACTTTTGTATTGTTACATCATTAATCCCACATACCAAATGGTCTCTCAGCATCTCATTAAGGTTTAAACCAAAAGTCAATTACCTCCACCAGTCATCTTAACCTTATAAAAAATCCCTGCTTCTTAAAGTGCCAAAATTAATTGACAGCATGTTAGAATTAGAGGAGGCTTGGGATCATAATATTTCTTAATTAAATCCATTGGGTCTTGAAAGGTTTTAGTTTCTGGTGCCTTTCAAAATGTAACGCTCCCGATTACTGTAAAAGCTATAGGTTCACAAGCTGTTAGGAGAATGACTCATTGCTTTTCATCTGCCCCAATGCCATTTTGCCCAGAAAACGTAATGCATTCTTTCTACGTGTGGGTCCCAGTCTACAATGGCAAGATTGGACAAGCATCCCAAATAATGGCATAATGCTAGAAATGCTTACCCCAATTCTGAGCTGACTGTTATGAGCAAATCTCTTCAGGAGCATTTTTCCTCTCTCTTTAGCACTGAAATAACTCGAAAGAGGCTAATATCCTGTCAGCAAGTCACTCTTATTCTCCACATTGGGAGTCCTTGATACTGGTCCTGTTTCCTCAGAGCCAGATCTCAGAGTGAACAGAAATGCTGAAATTCCTGTTTTCATCTGTCAGCTGGGTTTCCAGATTAATGGCCCCAACCAGGAACTCACAGATTTTAATATCCACCTGGCTGACCGCATTACAATCACTGCTGTTTGCTACAGTGTGTGTTATGGATGACACATACTAGAATGCTGGTATTATAGGGTGTGAGTACTTAAGGTATTGGATAGAATGCAACATTGACCTCGATGATATAAAAACAGAAAATGCTGCAGAAACTCAGCAGCTCTGGCGGCACCTATGGAGAGCACAACAAACTTAACTTGCAAGTCAAATGTGACTCTTTGGAAGAATCTGTTCGTGGAAAATCTGAAGAAATTGGATCTTCATATCGTCCTTCATCAGGATCTGATGAAAGTTGGTCTCTGGGATACTGTTGTCTGGACAGGGATCTCTAGGAAGCTCTTTTGCCATCCACAAAATTGAGGAAATAGCTAGGAATTGAGAGTTTGCATTTCCCTGCAGGTATCAATCTTCCTTAAGAGATTGGACTGATTTAATCTTTAAGACTTGTATTCTGCACATTCCTTTACATTTATTTCCAATTTTCTTTTCAAATATAATAATCATTCTATTGTTGATCAATTTCATTATTGAAGGCTTGCTTTTTCAGGATAGCTTTCATGAAATTTAAACTAAGACCTCTCTTCTTTCTCAAGAGTTCATTTTGCAGATGTAAGTTTGCCTTTAGTTAATTCTAGCAGTTTGCTTCAGTTCATAATTCACAGTGATAATTTTAGTTATGAATAATTTAGTAAAGGAGATCGCTTTTTCATCATTGGAGCATCTTTTGCATTTGTCAATTTATCAGGAGTGATGGTTGTTTCTATACAATACTTGTGGACACTTTTGGTAGTCTTTTTCAGTGATAGGTTCCTGTATTCCTTCAATCATTTTACTTTGCACAAATAACAACTCTTACCTATGGCTGTGTTTATTCATATGCCATTGCCTTACTGTTGATCTGAACCTTTCTTCATAACTCATTATACTGGAGTATAAGATTTGGAGGTCTTCAATTGATTTATTATGTTATCAATTAGATGCTGAGACTTTTTCTTTGGATTTTGCTATCAACTGTTCCATTTCAGTCTCTGAAGTTTCTTTTTCTAGAATTTATTATTACTGTTTGCTCTCAAAATCCTGTTTTTCATTCAAAAATACTCAATGCTCAAATAGGTATTCCATATTCTTTGATTATAAAATAATTTCTTCTGTAAAAGCCCTATTGGCAACAGGAAGAACTTCAAGTTGTAAAATATTTGCATTAACACTGCTTTTGAAGTATATAGAAAGATCCTAGATCTCTTCCTACCCTGAAACATTAACCAAAGTAGCATCTTTTTTCCTATCTAATAATTAATCAAAGTGCATTTATAGATTGAGGATGTCATGTTGTAGCTGGTCACCGTCATGCTTGGTGCATTTCTGTTCTGCACTTAATAAACAATTCTCAAAATGTGAAGGATCCATAAAATTTACCTGCGATTCCCTGAGAATGACATTTCATCAATGAAGGCTGGTTCATAGTATATGATGCCTGTTTCTTTGTTACTTTAAAAAATATTTAAAGCTACACAAACATAACAATTTAAAAAGTACCAATCATGATGTTGAACCAAATATAGAATATTGGTGATTCGTCTCTCATTACAACATAGTGTACCAGTCACTTGGTTCCATACTCATATTGGAAGATATCTTAGACATTGAAACTGAATACTGGCTGATTAAAAAAACTCATCCTTCAGCCATGGTGTGGAATTGAAAAGAATGCCCATTCAGGCTCCTGTATCTAAAATAAGATTAATTTCCTTAGTATTAACCACAATGTGAACTGTAGTTAGTAATAATGCATACTACTTATAATACTGTTACTATTAGTGATTCCACTTGTGTATATAGAACTGGGCCCTATGTACTCATATATGTAAGTTTGAGCACATGTAAATGCATCACAGTGTGAGACCAAGTGATGGTCTTAACTTGGTTTTCAATGTAATTCTTAACACATTCGGGATTATATAATACATGATTCCCAAAAATACAATCACCTGTTATGGTGGTTGTACTTTTCTGAAGGTGTAAGCACAAACTGTTCATCACAACCAGCTTACTCCCCAATGAAAATGATCATAAAGATGTATTGTTTGATATGGCCTGCCAGTCATTGGGCTGTAGAATCAACATATTGGCATCATATTAGCATTAAAACTCAGGTGTGACCTTATACAATTGTGTGGTAGGCAAACCACCTTTTTAACTTGATGGCAACATTGTTATTATTGAGAAAACAGTAGATTTACTATTGATTCTTCATTCTTTGCTGACACCACAAGAATTCTACTCATTATTTGTTTAGTTACACAGTCATTGGTAAGAGTTAGCAGCAAAAAATGGGGAAAAAATGATTGATTGTCTTTAAGTTTGTCTAAGATGGCTACAGAGAGATATGGAAACAGATTGCTTCTTCCAGTCGTGAAAAAACATCTGCTTCTGTTTCATTCATACACACAAGCTGTTCAGCTATTCAGCAAATTATTACAGAGTTGTCATCAAGTTGATCAAACTAGGCCACAATTGATCTCAATTGCTAAAACCAGTTACCTGTTACCAGCCAAATCACACACTGTACACACATCCTCTTCTCACACCTAACCCGAACTAGATCTCACCTCCTCTATTACTTGCAACCTTGTAAGTACAACTCACAATCAGTTTCAGTAACTTGTTTTTCAAAGTACAGTGATTCCTTCTTCAGATATTGCTTTTAAATGGTCCTTTTTCATTTTAGAGCACAATCAAAAATACAGAAGAATATGCAGTCTTTATTGCTGGATTACACCATGACATATATAATAGTATTCATTCTTAAGACTCACTACATTCATGCATGAGCTACCCAAGGCATTACACATTATGTATTGGCTAAATGGTTATGTGAGCTGTTACAACTAGTTCTAAATGAGATTCCCAAATACTTTGCATAGGATTCCCTTGGGTTCACAAATACCATGGAAGGCCGACATATTGACAGCAATTCCATATCTATGCATTCTTTTGACATTTCCTGCTTACTTCTCAACATTCCACTCATAAAAGCCATTAACATTCTCACTATGTCACTATATCATAGCAATCCAGTTGTCACTTGAACTCCTGAACTTAACAATTCATGCAGTTGAGTTCAGTTTCAATGACACCATGCATGTCTAAATAGATGACATTTCCATGGCAACCCTTCCAGCACCAGCCCTTGCTGAAGTCTTTATTGACGATGATGAGAAATGCATCTTCAATGGAATGATGACTAACTTTGTATTCCCAAAATGTCAATGCCATGTTTGTGGCATTATGACTCATGAAAGGGTCTACATGAACGTCTTTTCACCTTGAGCAGTGCCCAGTCCTCCTTCGTATTGAGTATGACTACGTCAGTCTTCTTGACAGATTTGCATAATGTATATTGGGACCTAACTTTAAATTATGCAACACTACCAGGTATTTAGAACAGGACAGGGTCTCAAAAAGTTGAACACAGGTGAAGCTAGCTGTCTCAGGTTGCTACTATATAGTGAATTTATTTCTAATAGTGATATGATATTGTCATCAAGCCAAAAAGACATTTTGCCTACCATGCAAATCAGTAATGTGATACATGCTTATGTGAGACAAGGTATGTAAACTACACATCTGAAGAACTGGAGAACCATATCAAACAGCGTGTCCAGTTCATCATTTGCAGTAGCCAACATATCGATCTTTCTCAAGAGGCCTTGCTTGGTAGCTTCAGAATAATGTATCCACCAGTAGATGTGATTCTATCTTGGGAAATCATTCATTGAATAACTGTGACTTTGCAAAGAGTTACACTAGTAATCAATTTAAGATCATCAGTTAGACTTGCAGTGTGGTGCATTCATATTAGAAGCTATGTATATAAATACAAATGAAACTGGTTTATGTAGACAAAAGGAACTTGTATGTACTTTGCACTATTTTCATTATGGAATCAAATAGATCATGGAGACATCTAATCACAGCTGCATCCCCATGGCAGCACCCTGACCAGAGGCTATCTACCTCATCTGAGAATTAAGACTGTTCTTGCTGTATCTAAATGCCGATGATAGTATGACACATCATAATTCTATGTTGGAGGTAAATGTAGCTTATGGAAATAGAGGTGGTTATTTTGAAAAGGCTATAATATATCAGTGGCAAAAAAACTGTGAAACTATTTGAAGATTAAAACAATAACAGCTTTGGACACACAGAATTCAAACAAAGGGAAAATTTCTCAGCCTTAAGCAGCATCAGTTTCTATGAGAATGGACAGCCGTATTGATCTCTAGATAAGTGTGGGCCACCAAGGAAACAGAGCTAATTTATTTTTGGGTAGAATTTGAGTTCTTTCTATTCCACTAGAATGAATTATCTATTTAAAGAGTTATCTGTAGCTCCAGCAAATGAGTTGTATTCGCTCCAAGGCCAGTACATCCTTCTGAAAGAGTGGTATCCATATCTGCTCCTAGTTCTCCACTTGGAGTCTAACCAGGGTTTTGTATTGTTGCACCATAACCTCTGCATCCTTATACTCCAGTCCTCTAGATACAAAAGTCAACATTCCAACAGCTTTCTTTATTATTCTCTGCAACAGTCTTTAACGTTTTAAACATCTGTGTACCTGAACTCCTTATGTCTCTTTGGGCATCCATTGTATTTAACTTGATACCATCTAGAAAGTAACCTATCTATCCTTCATTGGTCCACAGTGGATAACCTCACACTTGCTTACATTGAACTCCATCTGCCACAGCTTTGCCTGTTCATTTAGTCTATCTTAGTAATTTTATGCTATCATCTACACTGTCTACAATGCCACCTAACTTTGTACCATCAGCAAATTTACATATATGACTCGATATGTCATGATTCAACTCATTAATAAATATATGAATAATTGAGGCCCTAACACAAATCCTTTTGGGATACCATTGGTTACATCCTGTCAATTTGAGTACCTACCCACTGCCACTAATTTCTGTTGCCTACCACTTAAACAATTCCCCAGCCACATCAGTAATTTTATCTCAATTCCATTGGCTTCTATCTTAATTAACAATCTTCTATTTGGAACTTTATAAAATGCCTCATTGGAATCCATAAGGCAACATCCATAGGCATTCTCCCCATCCACTACCTCAGTCATCTCTTCAAAAGAAAAGCACCGATGAAGGAGCAGCACTCCAAAAGCTGGTGTTTTCAAGGAAACCTGTTGGACTATAGCTTGATATCATGTGACTTTTGACCTTGTCCAGCCTAGCCCGACACCAGCACCTCCACATCATGCCTTCAAATACATTCTAAGAGTTTTGTCAGGCATAAGCTTCCTGTCATGAATTCAGGCTCTCTTGATTAAATGAAAATGTTCAAGGTGTCAGTTATCCCATCCTTGACTATAGACACTAACAATTTCTGCAGTGTTATACTAACTGGTTTGTAATTCCCTGTATTTTCTCTTTCATGTATTATATGAAATTTTGCAATTCTGAGGAACAATTCATATATCTAGGGAACTCTGAAAGATTACAATTAGGAGGAGATCTATAATGTGCTTCCTTACTCCCTGTAACGCTCTTGCATGGAAACTGTCGGGTCCTAGGGATTTGTCAGTCTTTAATGCTATTAATATTCTCATTACTAATGTTTTACTTACATTCATTTTATTCATCCTGCCAATACACTATTAATTTCTTCTGGACCTCTGGCAAGCTATCCTCCTTTTCCACTGTTTATACAGAATCTAATTAATTATTCAACATGCCTGTCATTGCCTTATAGTTTCCTTAAAATTCATTTATGGGACTTGGGCGTCACTAGCTGGCCAACATTGATAGCCCATCCCTATTTGCCCTTGAGAAAGTGGTGGTGAGCTGCCTTCTTGAATCGCTGCAGTCCACTTGCTGTGGGTTGACCACAATGCTGATAGGAAGAGAATTCCAGGATTTTGATCCAATGACTGTGAAGGAACAGTGGTATATTTCCAAGTCAGGATGGTGAGTGGCTTGGAGCGGAACTTGCAGGTAGTGGTCTTCCTAGGTACCTGCTGCCCTTGTCCTTCTAGACGGAAATGGCCGTGGGTTTGGAAGATGCTGTCTAAGGATTTTTGGTGAATTTCTGCACTGCATCTTGTAGATAGTACACACTGCTGCTACTGAGCACCAGCGGTGGAGGGATTGAATGTTTGTAGATGTGGTGCCAATCAAGCGGGTTGCTTTGTCCTGGATGGTGTCAAGCTTCTTGAGTGTTGTTGGAGCTGCACCCATCCAGGCAAGTGGGGAGTATCCCATCACACTCTTGACTTATGCCTTATAGATGGTGGAAAGACTTTGGGGTGTCAGGACATGAGTTACTTGCTGCAGTATGCCTCGCCTTTGGCCTGCTCTTGTAGCCACTGTGTTTATGTGGTGAGTCCAACTGCGTTTCCCAACAATGGGAACCCCAAAGATGTTGACAGTGGGGGATTCATTGATGGTAATACCATTGAATGTCAAGGGGCAGTGGTTAGAATGTCTTCTACTAGTGCCGGTCATTGGCATTTATGTGGACCAAACGTTACTTGCCACTTGTTGACCTAAGCCTGGATATTGTCCAGATCATATTGCATTTGAGCAGGACTGCCTCAGCATCTGTAGAGTTGCAAATGGTGCTGAACATTGTGCAATCATCAGCAAACATCCCCATTTCTGACCTTATGACAAAAGGAAGGTCAGAAGGTCATAATCATTGACAATATCCCCAAGTTCAGACTTTAGTGGGCCAACAGTGCTTTTGACCACTGTGTTCCCTTTATGGAAATATAACATTTCTTTTTATTGATTTTTATGTCTCTGGCGTGTTTCCTTTCACGATCCCTTTTAGTAGCTCCTGTAAGCTGCTTATGGTCCTTTGATGGTCTTTGTATCTTTCCCATCCAATGAGATCGATGCTGTTTTTTTTAAATTCTACCACATTATCCACTTTGGTTTTAGTAACAGATCACTTTTGTCAAATAAATTGTGATCTTTCCAGGTAGGGAATCTGACCTGAATAGTACGAAAGTCAACTGGGCATTACCCCATAACAATTGGAGTCACTAGTTCATAATAATTGGGAGCTCATCTAGGATATTTAAATTAATGACTACAAGGTGGGGCTGAGACATTAAACAGTTGCACACAAATTTATTGTATAACACTTCAACTTGGCTTTGAATGTTGTTAAGAGTCTTCTGGAAGTGGAAGGTATAACAGTGGCTTATTTAAATCTTTGACTAAATATAACTTAGAGAATTAGCTGAAAGATCAGAGGTATATGTAAAAGCAGGATCACCTGAGGATTATCTACTTCAAGTGATTATACAACATATAGATTTGGAAGAAAGGAAAGCTGGAATTTGGATGTCACAGCTGGAATTTGTTCACTTACAGTTGAAATGAAAAGATTGGAAAACATGGAGTTGCTGAAACGGTCAGTGAGTATCATGTCCTATTTTCCAAAAAATTATCTAAGTGACTTACAAAGGCTCTTACAGCATTATAAATCAATTTATGGAGATCATAGAAACATTACAGTGCAGATGGAGACCATTCAACGCATCATGTCTGCACTGAACTTCCAAAGAACATCCCACCCACATCAATCCAATCTTTGCTTTTGCCATAGTTAATCCATGTACTCTGCACACTACAGTACAATTTAGCATGGCCAACACATCTAAACCTACAGAAATTTGGACTCTGGGAAGAGACCAAAACACCCAGTGGAAACCCATGCAGACACTAAGGAGAATGTGCAAACTCCACACAGACAGTCGCCTAAGGCTGAATTCAAACCAGGGTCCCTCACGCTGTGAGGTAGCAGTGATAACCAATGAGTCACTGGAGAACATAGAACAGAGGACATTACAGTGTAGTACAGGCCCTTCAGCCATCGATGTTGCACCGACCTGTGGAACCAATCTGAAGCCCATCTATCCCACCCTATTCCACTTCCATCATATGTTTATTGGATGACCATTTAAATGCCCTTAAATTTGACGAGTCTACTATTGTTGCAGGCAGAGTGTTCCACGCCCCTACTAATCTCTGGAGTAAAGAAACTACCTCTGACATCTGTCCTATATCTATTACCCCTCAATTTCAAGCTATGTCCCCTCATGCTAGCCGTAACCATCCATAAAAAAAAATTCTCACTGTCCATCTTTTCTAACCCTCTGATTATCTTATATGTCTCAATTAAGTCGCATCTCAACCTTCTCTCTAACGAAAACAGCCTCAAGTCCCTCAGCCTTTCCCCATAAGACCTTCCCTCTATATCAGGTAACATCATAGTAAATCTCCTCTGAACTCCTTCCAAAGCTTCCACATCCTTCCTATAATGCCTGTAATGCAGTGACCAGAACTGTACGCAATACTCCAAGTTTTGTACAGTTGCAGCATGATCTCATGGCTCAAACTCAATCCCTCTACCAATAAAAGCTAACACATCATACGCCTTCTTAACAACCCTATAAACCTGGGTGGCACCTTTCAGGGATCTATATACATGGACACCGAGATCTCTCTGCTCGTCTACACTAACAAGAATCTTACCATTAGCCCAGTACTCTTTATTCCTATTGCTCCTTCCAAAGTGAATCACCTCACATTTTTCTGCATTAAACTCCATTTCCTACCTCTCAGCCCAGCTCTGCAGCTTATCAATGTCCCTCTGTCAGTTGGAACATTCTTCTGCACTACCCACAACTCCACCTACCTTAGTGTCATCTTCAAATTTACTAACGCATCCTTCTATTGCCTCATCTAGTCATTTATGAAAATGACAAATAGCAGTGGCCCCAAAACAGATCCTTGCAGGCCACCACTAGTAACTGAACTCTAGGATAACATTTCCTATCAACCACCGCCTTCTGTCTTCCTTCAGCTAACAAAATTCTGATCCACACCGCTAAATCATCCTCAATACCATGCCTCCATATTTTTTGCAATAGCCTACCGTGGGGAACCTTATCAAATGCCTTACTGAAATCCATACAAGCCGCATCAACTGCTTTACCGTCATCCATTTGTTTGGTCACCATCTCAAAGAACTCAATAAGTTTTGTGAGGCATGACCCACCCTTCACAAAATCATGTCAACTATCCTTAATCAATTTTTTCCTCTCTAGATAATTATAAATCCTACCTCTTACAACCTTTTCCAACTCTTTACCCACAACTGAATTAAGGCTCACTGGTCTATAATTACCAGGGTTGTCTCTACTCCCCTTCTTGAACAAGGGGACAGCATTTGTTATCCTCCAGTCTTCTGGCACTATCTCCTGTAGACAATGACGGCATAAAGATCAAAGCCAAACACTTTGTAATCTTGTCCCTGGTTTCCTAGGATAAATCTCATCCAGTCCATGGAACTATCTATTTTCACACTTCCCAGAATTACTAGCACTTCCTCCTTGTGTACCTCAGTGTGGTCTAGTATAGTAGGCTGTATCTTGGTATCCTTCTCAACAACATTGCTTTTTTCCAGTATGAATACTAATGAAAAATATTCATTTAGTGCTCCCCATCTCCTCAGACTCCATGCACAACTTCCCACTACTACAATCCTTGATTTGCGTTGATCTTTCTCTAGTCATTTTTTTATTCCTGATATACCTGGAGAAAGCTTTAGGATTTTCCTGGATGCTATCTGCCAACAACATCTCGTCCCCTCCTGGCTCCTCTTAGTTCTCTCTTTAGGTCTTTCCTGGCTAATGTGTAACTCTCACGTGCCCTAACTGAGCCTTCACATCTCATCCTAACATAAGCCTTCTTCTTCCTCTTGACAAGAGATTCAACCATGCTTTAGTATAGCACAGCTCCCTTGCTCGACCACTTCCTCTCTGCCTGCCAAGTACATATTTATCAAGGACAGTAGCTGTTCCTTGAATAAACTCCACATTTCAATTGTGCCCATCCTTTGCAGTTTCTTTCCCCATCCTATGCATCCTAAATCTTGTGTAATTGCATCATACTTGCCTTTCCCCCAGCATAAATTTTGCCCTGCAGTATATACCTATCCCTTTCCATCACTAAAATGAACAAAACCAAATTGTTGTCACTATCACCAAAGTGCTCACCTACCTCCAAATCTAATACCTGGCCTGATTCATTATGCAGTACCAAATTCAATGTGGCCTTGTCTCTTGTTGACCTGTCTCCATATTGTGTCAGGAAACCATCCTGCACACATTGGACAAAAACTGACCCATCTAAAGTTCTTGAACTATATTTCCCTTCAATATTTCGAAAGTTAAAGGCCCCCATAACAACTACCCTATAACTCTCGCAACCTATCCAGAATTATCTTTGCTATCCTTTCCTCTACATCTCTGGAACTATTTGGAGGCCTATAGATAACTCCAAACAGGGTAACGTCTCCTTTCCTGTTTCTAACCTCAGCCCAAACTACCTCAGCAGATGAGTCCTCAAACGTCCTTCCTACCACCATAATACTGTCCTTGATTAACAATGCTACATCTCCCCTTCTTTTACCATCTTCTCTGTTCTTATTGAAACATCTAAATCCCGGAATCCGCAACAACCGTTTCTGTCCCTGCTCTACCCATGTCTCTGAAATGGCCACAACATTGAAGTCCCAGGTACCAATCCTTGCTGCAAGTTCACTCACCTTAGTCCGGATGCTCCGGTGTTGAATTGGACACACTTCAAACCACCTTCCTGCTTGCCAGTTAAATGCTGCGACCTTGAAATCTTATTTCTGACCTCGCTGCTTTCAATTTCAGACCTGTACTTCATGGCTTACCCCTAGTAATTTGTATACCATTTCGGTATACAAAATCGATATTTCGGGTAAACACCCTTCATCAGGAATAGACAGGATCCCTGCACTGCCTGCCAGTTGTCTTTCCGTCTCCTGAATGCAACCCATCTACCTTTTTCTTGGACCTGAGGTGTGACTACCTCCCTGTAACTCCTCTCAATACCTCCCTCCACTTCCCGAATGATCCAAAGTTCATTCAGCTCCAGCTTCAGTTCCCTAATGTAGATTTTGAGGCACTGAAGTTGGGTGCATTTCCCACAGGGGAAGTCAGCAGGGCCATTAATGGTGACCATTACCTCCCACATTCTGCAGGATGAACATTCAACTGCCCTAACTGCTATTCCCACTGTTCTAAATTCCCAATAAGACTATAGAAAAACAAAGAATTTTTTTAAAAAAGGCAGACACTACCTAAGTGTCTCCAAAATTTGAAGGGATAGACTAGGGAAAACGGTTTTAGCTGTTCATGATGTTAATGTGAAAATTGCATTAATGTGAAGAGTACAGATATAAAGCACTATCTGTACAGCTTCAATCCAGAGAGATAAGCTGAATTCAGGGAAAGAATTAAGTTCATAATGCTCAATAGCAGATGCAGTCAAAGCAGCTGGAGTTTATTTAGCGTGAAATCTGAATATGTCACAAAAGGTTATTGATTATCATGAAGTCACATGATAATGAATGTGTAGTCATATCCTCGGATTAATGAGTTCAACACGCGGCGAGATATTGAACAATTCTTCCGCCGCCTTCGCCTCCGTGCCTACTTTCACAACCAAGACTCCCGCCCACCCTCTGACGACCCCTTCTCCCGCCTCCAACACACCCCATCCACCTGGACACCCCGTGCAGGCCTCCTACCCGCCCTCGACCTCTTTATAGCCAACTGCCGCCGTGACATCAACCGACTCAACCTGTCCACCCCTCTCACCCACTCCAACCTCTCACCCTCAGAACGTGCAGCCCTCCACTCCCTCCGCTCCAATCCCAACCTCACCATCAAACCCGCAGACAAGGGAGGCGCGGTGGTAGTTTGGCGCACTGACCTGTACACCGCTGAAGCCAAACGCCAGCTCGCGGACGCCTCCTCTTATCGCCCCCTTGACCACGACCCCACCTCCCACCACCAAACCATCATCTCCCAGACCATCCAGGACCTCATCACCTCAGGGGATCTCCCATCCACCGCCTCCAACCTCATAGTCCCACAACCCCGCACCGCCCGTTTCTACCTCCTGCCCAAAATCCACAAACCTGCCTGCCCCGGCCGACCCATTGTCTCAGCCTGCTCCTGCCCCACCGAACTCATCTCCCAATACCTCGACACGATCCTGTCCCCTTTAGTCCAAGAACTCCCCACCTACGTTCGGGACACCACCCACGCCCTCCACCTCCTCCAGGATTTTCGCTTCCCCGGTCCCCAACGCCTTATTTTCACAATGGACATCCAGTCCCTGTACACCTCCATCCCCCATCACGAAGGACTCAAAGCCCTCCGCTTCTTCCTTTCCCGCCGCACTAACCAGTACCCTTCCACTGACACCCTCCTTCGACTGACTGAACTGGTCCTCACCCTGAATAACTTCTCTTTTCAATCCTCCCACTTCCTCCAAACTAAAGGAGTTGCCATGGGCACCCGCATGGGCCCCAGCTATGCCTGCCTCTTCGTAGGATATGTGGAACAGTCCATCTTCCGCAACTACACTGGCACCACCCCCCACCTTTTCCTCCGCTACATCGATGACTGTATCGGCGCTGCCTCGTGCTCCCACGAGGAGGTTGAACAGTTCATCAACTTTACTAACACCTTCCATCCCGACCTGAAATTCACCTGGACTGTCTCAGACTCCTCCCTCCCCTTCCTAGACCTTTCCATTTCTATCTCGGGCGACCGACTCAACACAGACATCTATTATAAACCGACTGACTCCCACAGCTACCTGGACTACACCTCCTCCCACCCTGCCCCCTGTAAAAACGCCATCCCATATTCCCAATTCCTTCGTCTCCGCCGCATCTGCTCCCAGGAGGACCAATTCCAACACCGCACAACCCAGATGGCCTCCTTCTTCAAGGACCGCAGATTCCCCCCAGACGTGATCGACGATGCCCTCCACCGCATCTCCTCCACTTCCCGCTCCTCCGCCCTTGAGCCCCGCTCCTCCAACCGCCACCAAGACAGAACCCCACTGGTTCTCACCTACCACCCCACCAACCTGCGCATACAACGTATTATCCGCCGCCATTTCCGCCACCTCCAAACGGACCCCACCACCAAGGATATATTTCCCTCCCCTCCCCTATCAGCGTTCCGCAAGGACCACTCCCTTCGTGACTCCCTTGTCAGATCCACACCCCCCACCAACCCAACCTCCACCCCCGGCACCTTCCCCTGCAACCGCAGGAAATGTAAAACTTGCGCCCACACCTCCACACTCACTTCCCTCCAAGGCCCCAAGGGATCCTTCCATATCCGCCACAAGTTCACCTGTACCTCCACACACATCATCTATTGCATCCGCTGCACCCGATGTGGCCTCCTCTATATTGGTGAGACAGGCCGCTTACTTGCGGAACGCTTCAGAGAACACCTCTGGGCCGCCCGAACCAACCAACCCAATCACCCCGTGGCTCAACACTTTAACTCCCCCTCCCACTCCACCGAGGACATGCAGGTCCTTGGACTCCTCCACCGGCAGAACACAACTACACGACGGCTGGAGGAGGAGCGCCTCATCTTCCGCCTGGGAACCCTCCAACCACAAGGTATGAATTCAGATTTCTCCAGCTTCCTCATTTCCCCTCCCCCCACCTTGTCTCAGTCGGTTCCCTCAACTCAGCACCGCCCTCCTAACCTGCAATCCTCTTCCTGACCTCTCCGCCCCCACCCCACTCCGGCCTATCACCCTCACCTTGACCTCCTTCCACCTATCCCACCTCCATCGCCCCTCCCCCTAGTCCCTCCTCCCTACCTTTTATCTCAGCCTGCTTGGCTCTCTCTCTCTTATTCCTGATGAAGGGCTTATGCTCGAAACGTCGAATTCTCTATTCCTGAGATGCTGCCTAACCTGCTGTGCTTTGACCAGCAACACATTTGCAGTAGTCATATCCGATACCAAGACTGAATACACCATATGGATCAAATTGAACATGCACATTTGGGACACAAAACTTCACATGCTAAAGCAGTATTGGCAAGTTCCTTTAATCAGCAGAGCTAAAGAATATTGGCTATTGTGAGACTTGATAGATTTTATCAATGCAAAGGAGAAAGTGAGGACTGCAGATGTTGGAGATCAGAATCAAAAAAGTATGGTGCTGAAAAAGTACAGCAGGTCAGGCGGCATTTGAGGAGTTGGAGTGTCAAAGTTTTGAGCATGTGCTCTTCTTTAGGAATGTCACATTCCTGTTGAAGACCTCCTGCTCAAAACGTCACCTCTCACACTCCACGAATGCTGCCTGACCAGCTGTGCTTTTCCATGACCACACCCTTTATCAATGCAAAGTCATGCCATGTGGGATCAAAAATGCTGCAGTAATGTTCCAATGAAATAATTGAAGGACTTAATAACCGTGCTGTTGGCATCAATGACTTGATGGTTTTTAGCCAAATTTAAGAAGAGCATTTATATCAATTGTTTCATTTGTTTGATCGACTACAAAAAGTCAATGGCTGTAAATTTGGGTAAGTGAATTTGTTAAGGCCAAGGTGACTTATTTGAACCATGCCATGTAACAAGACCAAGAAACAAACGTACAGATTATTTTGGATTGTCCCAGATATGAAAGGTTATGTGATATTGATGCGAGTAGATTCTATTACAAGTTTTGTATGAACTTCAGTGTTGTCATTGCACTTTAAGAAACTTGTGAGAAAAAGCAAAAGATTTGAACGTTTGCAAATGTATCAAATTATCTTCAAGAATCTAGAAGCTATGTTGACAAAAGCTCCAGTATTAGCTGCGCTGAATTATGCAAAACTGCATAAACTGGCTATAGATGTCAGTGCCATCAGTGTGGGTGCTGTTTTCCTGAAGATCACGAGATAGGAATTGAACAACCTAACAGTTATTTTATTAAAGAACTGAACACTCATCAGCAGAAACATTTGACTATGTAAAAAGGGACTTTGGATTTTAGTGTAGTAACAACATGGAAGAAACATATTTACGTGAACTGTAATCTGTTTACTTTTTAAGAGAGATTTCAGAACTAAAACATAAAGCTATTCCACTGGAATTTAATTCTCCAATCTTATAATTTGAATATGTTTCATGTGGCTGGAAAGATGACTGTTGTTGTGAATACATTGTCAAGATGCACATAACAGAGACTTTGTGATGTGTAAAAAAAATGATTGCTTATATTAAGTATTGAATAATTAATTAAGTAATTTTGTATCATTGAATATTTAATGTTGACATTTTATCATGTTTGTCTGACTCAAAATTATGGGCAGGAAAATTTTGATCCTTGGTGAAAATGCCTCTTTCAGAATTATTTTCATTTTTCTTTGAGTAGAGCATGTTGAAACTGAAAGATTTGTATATGCGTATTTTAATATAATTTATTGCAAGTCCTTGGAGTTCGAAGTTAAATATGTAGTTTGGAGATGCCGGTGTTGGACTGGGTTGGACAAAGTTAAACTCACACAACACCAGGTTATAGTCCAACAGGTTTATTTGGAAACACTTGCTTTTGGAGCACTGCTCCATCATTTGGGCTTACAATCTTATACTCCACAACCACCTGATGAAGGAACAGTGCCCCAAAAGCTAGTGCTTCCAAATAAACCTGTTGGACTATAACCTGGTATTGTGTGACTTTTAACTTAAGTATATAGATTTGCCTGTGTGTTTGGAGTTAACGACTAGCTTTGAAAAACTATAGTGCCCATATTTGTAGGCGAGAGGAATTTACCCAGAGTTCCTAGGATCTCAGCTGCTTTAGGTGGGGAACTTCCCAGACTCTGACTTTCAGTTTTAGTCTGTGCTGGGAAATCATTTGAGAGAGATCAAGCTCCAAGTACTGAGAAATTTTATTTTTAAATTAAATAATGTGTGCCGAGCAGCATTCCTAAGTAAAAGATTTTTAAGTAATGAAATTATCTTAGAGAATTGACCAGAATATTGGGATGCTGTCCATGGAAATGAAGAAGTTTTTGAAGTATTAAGAAATAACAGAAAAGGAATTGAAGCTGCATCAGGGATAGTATAGTACCGGGGAGTAAGCTAACTCAAGAGCATAATAATAATAATAATAATAATAATAATAATAATAGTTATCCATACTTCCAGAACATGTTGAAATTTTGATTATTTCAAGCCCATCAACATATTAAAAACAAAGATTTTGTTTCTCTCTCTCTTTCCCCCTTGGAAATGAGTTGGACTGTATGTTGCTAGAAATACTAGATGTTCATAGAATTACAACAATGTTTGTAAGCTGTACAAGGATGTACTGATTCTGATACGAAGCTGTTCTTTCTGTTCAATTTGTAAAAGGACGTTTGGAGTGCTTCTACTACGTTTGAAAAATCTTTGAATCTGTACTACAAGGGAATAGAGTGAACATTTCTTGTTTACCTTTATTTCTGTTGTTGATATATGTTTGACTTGTGTTATTGTTATAATAAATGTTGCAACATTACATGTAGATATTTTAGCTAAAACCCAAACATATAAATAGAAAGCAGGAATTTTCAGCATTGCTTCACCTGAGGCCCACTGAAGATGTTACCTAGTAGGGTAACGAAATGTCGGGAAATGAACCTTCCAGCTCAGTAAGCAAATCTACATCCAGTGGTAAGACTGCAAGAAGGCACAGACTTCAGTCTAGTCACACTCCATGGGATTCAAACTGCTGTGGCCAAAGAGATCACTTTTGATGTAATTGAATGAGTCAATGGTCTCAAACACTTGTATCCAGATAGATTCAACACTGTCAATATTTCATCGAGTAATGAGGCATTACGTCTTAAGAATGACAATTCCTTGATTCTCCAAGGAAGTATAGTATGCATATTCAGGAGACTTGCACAAAATGGAACAAAATAGCATAACTCAGAAAGTTAGTCTCTGCAAGATTAGTGTTGGTCGATCATGTGCGCTTAAACGCAAGATGATGCGTTAACAGTATACTTTGATCCAAGGCACCTTAACCTTTCACTTAAAAGTCATCCACATAAAAGACCAATGTTGGAAATACTACATTTATGGAGTAAGGTTATTTTCCAATCTGGATGCATAGCCTAGATGGTGGACTGTCCATTTGATGGAAGAATCACAAGAGGTCACAACACTTAGGATGATATTGTATCTGATGGTGTCCATTTCGGAAAGCAGTTAGTCAGGATATAATTCAACAGTATAAGGAAAGTGTTAATAAAAATGTGTCCAGTTATAATTACAACACTACGGTGATGGGAAAGACAAAAGAACCATTTGCTATTTATATTGGCACTGCATGCACCAGGTCAAACACCAAACAGATAAACTTCATTAGAGACATTTACTCAACTAATGGAGTCATCCTGATCCAGGTAAATTTGAGGATGTTAAAACAAGCCCTACAAAACAAAGGGGATCTTGATACTTTTTAACCTCCTCTCACTATATATTCACAACTTTTCAGAGAAGGTATCTCCACTGATATCCGAAAGAATCCCAAAGAAGATTTTCTCAAACAGGTTCTGTCAGCAAATACCAAGACCTAAGGAAAGTCATGAGCCATGATAGTGGTGCACCACAAGACGATCAATGCATATGTCTTTTGCAAGACCAAATGCCTGTTGCCTTCATTTTTAACAAATTATTATCTACTTAAACCAACTCTCCAATATATAGCACAAGACATTCACTGTCATAATTGACAGTATATAGTTTCTCACATATTTATTTGCTAAAAACTTCACTGTTGAAACAGATCATAAGCTGCTCAAAATGAAATCCATAAACTGTTATTGAGTGCACCACCACATGTTCAGCATCCATTATCAAGGTTCAAAAACATAACTTTGATGTGAACTATAAGTCAAAATCCAGGATAATTAGAGCTGACACATTGATCAGATTATCAATGCTTCAAAAAGAATAAGTTATTCCTATTGATCTTCATGTTGATGCTCTTGAACATGATGTTGAAGATGTTGTCAAGGTTGATCTGTTGCACTTTGGCTACAGCCAGTGTAAATAGTTGCAATAGATAACTACTGATGATCAGCAGCTATAAGAGTTGCAAAAGCTCATTATCTGGGGCTAGCCTGACAGTTTAAAAAATTGGGAAGATTTGTTCATTTTGCTCAAGCCGAGACAAGCATTTTCAAAAGTAAAAATCCAAATGCCAGAAGCATTACACCAACATATCATGACCATGTTACATGAGTATTGAATGCAAAAGATGGCTAGCACATAAATCTATGTTTTGGTCAAGGATGAATCAGGATATTCAACAATTCATGAATGTATGATGCATGCCAAATAAATGAACTCCAGCAGCAGGTGAAACCTTTAAATTCACTCTTAAAGAAAGATAGCAACATATCTATCCACAGTGTATATCCTCAAAATTCTTCAAATTTTCTATTGTTTGAGAATTTAGCTAGACAATGAATCAAATCTATCACTGCCATAACTAATACCATTTTCAGTTTATTCAATATCAGAATGGATCATGCCCACAACTAAGTAGTACATTGGCTAACTATCTCAAAAGGTGTGCACTAAGTGGGGAGTAGCTCATATTTCATCATCATTGGCGCACTAACCCATACTCAAATGATCAAGCAAAGCATGTGGTAGACATTAGTAAATCATTGATCTATAAGTTTCAAGCAACAAAGCAAGATTTTTGCATTGTGTTGCTGCATTTTTATTCGCATAAAATAAGGATTTTATTTTATATACATAAAATAAGGATCATCATCCTTGGCAGAACTCACACTTAGAAGGCAAGTGCAACAACTTTTTTCCAGCCATCTATTGTCTAACCGTTTTGAGATACAGGACATTCTGCTTTAAAGGCAGACAAGAATGAAAGAGTAGCCAACAGGTAGAGAATTACCTAAAGTGTGCACTGAGCAGAGACTGGGAGCCAGAAATCCACAAATATTTGGATACCAGCATAGGTTATGAGAATTGCAACCAGACCAGATCATATGAAGTCATTGCTGATTATGGTCCTACAGTTGTGGAACAGAAGTCAGCTCGGAACACGATATGGCAGACTAAGCATGTACAAATAGAATTAGCAAGAACACTCTGAATGACAACAAACAACAGCAAGACAACCAATATGTTAAGCAAATGCATCAAAGAACAAGATCACTAGATTTGGATGAATTGTTAATCTTCAAAGCGCTACATCGAATTGTAAAATGTTAGTCTGTCCTGCAAATTCTGTTTTACCTGTTTGTATGATCATGAAATTAACATGTACCAATATGAAACTATGTATATTTGTTTGAGATAGTTTTTAACTTTGGAAAGAGGTTGTTTCATACATCATGGTCAGTATGGCAGTGAATGTTTAAGAGATATATATTCCTGATTCATAACTGCATCATAGCACTGTGAAATAGTTAAGTCTTGCAGTCAATAAGAGACATGCTCATGATATTTTCACCAATCATAACATTTTCCACGTATGGAGTCAGCTATTACAAGGGGGCATAGCTTTAAATTAAGGGGTGGTATGTATAGAACAGATGTTAGGGGTAGATTCTTTACTCAGCAAGTCGTGAGTTCATGGAATGCCCTGCCAGTAGCAGTGGTGGACTCTCTCTCTTTATGGGCATTTAAACGGGCATTGGATAGACAAATGGAGGATAGTGGGCTACTGTAAGTTAGGTGGGCTTGGATCAGTGTAACATTGAGGGCCAAAGGGCCTGTACTGTGCTGTATTTTTCTATGTTCTATTTCTATGTTCTATGTGACCTGAGGATATATAGATCTCATATTCCATCTTACTTCAGATTCTTTGAAGGAAGACACGACAGTGGAAGCATGCTGTTTTGTGTAACCTTATAGTTTTATGTTAGTGCAGGCATTTAAGTGTCTGAAGAATGTAAAGTTTGTGCACAATAGTTGGCTGTAATAAATGTCTGTGGAATTATTCAATACCAGTGTATTAACCCATGTCCGGATTCTTAAGGTATGGGAGGTCTAACATAAGCATAATCACATCAGGTAAAACACCATGCTGGAGGCAAATCTGCAATAGAAACATCAGCTCAACCTTTGGTGTTATGATGAAGGAAAGATCATTGATGAAGCAATTGAAGATTGTTGGGCCCTGGACAGCCCATTAGGTGCTGTTGCAGTGAGGTCTTGGAACTACGATGATTCCCCATCAACGATTCGAAATAACTTTTAATCTTCCCCCACCAATTTTCACTCACTTCAATTTTACTGCTCTTTATTGCCACAGACAGTGGCAATGCTGCCCTGTGCCAAGGGTATCATTCTCATCTCACCTTTGGAATTCAACACTTTTGTTCATGTTTGTATCAAGGCAGGATGGTATCAAGAACCAAATGATTCCAGTCAAACCCAAACTGCTCATTGTTGAGCAAGTGCTGTTTGGCAGAGTTGTCAATGTCATTGTTTATCACCTTGCCGATGATTGAAAGTAGGCTGAGAGTAGTGTGCTAGTAATTAGCTGGTATGGAATCATTTTACTTTAGTGCACCGGACATATTTGAGACATTTTTCACTTTGTTGGTGAGATGCTAACGTTAGAATTGGCATTGTTATAATGATATAAATGGTATTATGAGTCAAGCCATGGCAGATTGACTTCAGTGGGTCAAGGCAGCAGCTCGCCACTATCTTCTTAAGGACAACTAGGGATGGATAATAAATGCTGGCCAGCCAGTGATATTCACGGTCTACAAATGCATTATTAAAAACTATATTTAAATTGCATAAGTAATAGCATACCTTGTTCTGAAGCACAAGTCTTCAGCATTAAAACCATAAATTTGTTTTTGGGGCCAATAGTCTTTGTTGTGACTCTTCCATCAACCTTTCATTTCGAATTAAGTAAATGGATTGAAGACTGTCCTCTGTGATGGTGGAGTCTAGCCTACACTCTTATTATTTTTGGATGTGCATGGCTCAGTCACTGGGTGTGCAGGCATTAGAAAGTTTTGCAAAGCCGTGTATATATTGTGATGTCAAGGAGCTGATTAGCATGCTGCTTTTTCAGAAACATTCAGGTAGCTAGTCAGCTGTGTCATTTAGAGGAACATTAATGAGGACCTCAGCAGAAGACAAATAGAGCACCCACATGGTACTTCTTGATGAATACAGTTGCAAACACTTTAATCTTGAATTTCCACATACAATCTGCTGGGCAGTATCATCGAGATAGGACTGGTCATGGAGCTTTTTCTTTCAGTTTGTTAAGTAAACATTTAGCACCATCCCCAGTGGATATGGTAAGACCTCACATGTTTACCTGCCAGTTGGTTGTGAGAGTATTTTGTTCTATCAGTCGCATGCTGCTTCCATGGAGTAGCTTACTCGCAGACCTATATTGCAGCTTCGCTAGGTTGGCAGCACAGCTTTAAGTCTGATGTTGCTTCTCACATTCTCTTCCATTCTTGAGTTCCTTCTCAACTTTGAAGACATTGGTAAAGTGGGTAAAGAGCTTATAGAGGGTGGTGAAATAAAATAGTGTTGACTGCTTAAAGTGTAAAGGGAGGCGATTCGGGAAAGGAAACTTGTTCACTTAGCGGATCTGGAATGCACTGCCTGGAAAGGTGGAGGAGGCTGGAAACCTTGCAACCTTTAAAAAAATATTTAGATGGGCACTTGAAATATGATAACATTCAAAGATATGAGACAAGTGCAGGAAGTTGCACCTTTAGTAGTAGTTATTGTCAGTGCAGACTCAATGGGCCGAAGGGCCTTTCAGTGTAGTATGAATCTCTGAATCAAGTAAGCCACAATGTGTAATGAAAAGCAATTCTACACACTGTCCCTAGCTAAGGATAAATAAATACAGAAATCATACAAAGGTACATAGATGAAACTTGTAGAATCAGTCTGATAAGATGAAATTTGAAGATGAAACTCCTCAGGTCTTGTTCAATAAAATTAAAAAAATAATTTTGATAGAATTCCTTACATATGACTTAAGTTCTGAGAATACCTTGCACGGCAAAACTTCAATTTTGTTGGGACACAGGAAGGAATAATCTCACAAAGGACATTCAAAATGATTGTTTACAAAATTGGTCTACTTCCTATAAATCTTCACTCAAACAAAATTCTGCTGCCTTCATATTAATTTATGCAAAGCCCTGTTTTCTCATTGCCTGTGTATTTGTGGGCTTACATTTGTTCCTGAACCCAGGAATGCCTTGAATTTAAAATTATCTACCTTGTGTTCAAATACTGATATGATTATCTCTATAATCCTCCAAGATCTTTGCATTTTTCCATTTCTGGACTTTTGCATATCTGTAGATTTTCTTATTCTTACTCCTGCGCCTTTACCACCAAGGATCAGCCAATTCCTATATCTCATCTACATTTTGCACCAATCAGCATTATCCAAAGGCACAGTATTTTCTTTGATGAAGAAAACATCCAGCTGTACCCCACCACCATCTATCTCAACTCCATGACTATTGCTAACTTTTCAGACTATTTATTTAATATCCAATTCAGTTACTGAAATTCCAATCTCTGGAATTTCCTCTCTTTATCTCTGCACTTCTTGTCTCCTATGCCTCTTTAAATGCACATCTTCAAGCATTCCTCTTTGACCAAGCTGATACCTTCTGATGAGGGTCAATATCTTACACAAAATCTTTTATGATTCCCCTGCGAAGTGCCTTGATACATTTCAGTGCATTAATTGTTGTTCTATCAAAGATTTAATGCCTAAATTTCTTTACCAATCAACTCCACCATTAGATCCTTGTTTGAGATGCTTCTGAAAACACAAAGGACTATATGTTTAGTAATCAGATTTAACAACTCAATGTGTTCTCAGCATCAAATTTATGCTGGCACTTTCCTCTGGACCATCTTGAAATGTTTAACTACTTTAAACAGGCTTTGTAAGCGACAGCTGTGGTGCAGTTTGTAATAACTTTGCATTTAAGACAAAAGCCAGAATCCAGAGTTTGGACACAAAAATCTGACGCTCACATGCAGTAATGAAGGCATAGCTGATGTTGCTTTTTTTTTAAAGATAGATCTGCTTATTCATGTCAATGTTAAAAACCCCATGGCACTATTTTTGATGAAGAACAAAAAAAAAGAGCTATTACCAATATTTGGGCAAATACTTATCCCTGAAATAACATCACTTATAAAAAAAATTGGTCATTGTCATATTGCTGGTATTCAGGGATTGCTGCATACAATTTGGCTGAATATTTCCTACAATAGTAACCACATTTCAAAACTATTTTATTGATGGAAAGAACCTTGAGATATCCACGCAAATTGCTATATAAGTGCAAGTTGTAGCAATTAAATATGCTAACTAGCTCTTCTTTGACTTAAAGTGTGTTAACGTTTTTTTCACAAATGACTAATCTGATTGCTGTAATGAGGCTAGTCATTAATAAATTAGAAACAAAAATACTAAAAACTAAAATCAAATATTACAGTTTGAAGCCCTATTACATATTTTGCTTTTTTAATATCCCTGAAGTTTATATCATTCCTCAGCAAAACATGCATTACAAAATCTTAGCTTGACTTGCACTGCAGTTCTGTCTTGCCCTTTGGGAAATCACTTCATTTCTGCCTGACACCTTTTGTCAAGATTAGAAACTCACCATGTGGAGGGGAGCAGGTGCAAATGTTCACCCTATTTCTCCATAGAAAAGCACAATAATACACTTCTGTGCCACACTTGATACATATTTATACATGTGCTGGAGTATCATTATGATATACAATATGAGCTTCCCATTATTGTGTTAACTCTCTCAATAACAAATGGTGCATTGATTTGTAATCATTGGTCAATGAAACTCTGACACAGAAAGCTTAATTGTAAGCAACTCAAGGTTATTGTTACTTATGCTACATTCCATTTTTCATAGCAGCGCATGGGATTATTTGAATCTTTAGTAGTAGATTTTTAGAGCACAATAGCCTGTCCCTTTGATGGACTAGCATATGAAAGTTATGTTATAGCCTTCATCCTGTCTGTGTTTCTCTCCACCTGTTTGATCATATTTGTATATAGAAAATGAAAACTTCTGAATGTCTTTTCCTATTCTTGGTAACACTTTGTTGTTCAGTCTCAAACATTAGTCACTTTATCCCTGCACTGCAGTTGTGGATTTACCACAAGATTCCCCTTTGTCCAGAAATTCTGACATATCTTTGAAGATATTTTACCATGATATTTCATTTGCTTTGAATGTCTTAATGAGTTATATAAATTTACCACATATAAAGAGATAACTAATAAGGTACTGTGTGATATTTGATTTTTGTTACTTTTCAATATCACCCTGAAATTTAGCATTTAACAATAAATGCTAAAGCCATATGCTGTCCCTTTGATAAAGTATGTAGATACATCTATCACATAAACCATGAAAAACAAAGATAGTGGCAAATAATAGTACACAATCAATAATACAGTTGTACATTTGTATAAAGTTTCAGTGGTCTAATCTTGCTACAAATACTTCTACTAGGAAATTACACTTTAAAGCCATCTCTAAATCTTAGAAAGGATCATTTTTGCTGAATACTTTATGTGCTACAGATGTAAAGATGGTGGCTTGAGCTGAAACACCAGTTTAGTTTGTGTTTTATACAAGATGCTTCTTGGGAATGGAATTAAAATGAACACTTGGAACAGTCATCCAAAACTTGTGAAACAGCTGATTGCACCTAAGATGCCTGCTAATGCTTATGAAAGAGGATGAATGACATTTTGCTGTTGAACACTTCACTAATTCTCACCCAGCAATGATGAACTGGAGAAAACACAACATTGATGTTAATTTAAAGGCATATTTCATGTGGTACTCACCACTTCAAGACAAACTCTTCATTTTGTTTTGCTGGAACTATGAAGGTGATCTCTGGAACAAATTAGTCAATCTTCTCAGTCATTTTATCAACAGTTCATAATTCTTGACCAACATTTACTTTTAAAATTCTCTGAGTATCTCACCGAAAAAGCCTAAGTGCAACTTAACTCTGCTTTAATGGACCTGTTACAGAAGAAGGATTTAGAAATCTTGCAAGGGGTCAGCCCTAATTTGGAAGCAGAGTTCTATCACCTCCATCACCAAATCCCTGCCTTTTCCCACTACATGTAAAGACGTCACTCCCATCCCTGGACTTTCTCCTGCAGCATCTCAAAAGCAACATTTGAGAAACACTTCACCCTCTCAATTGTTCTCATAGCCTCCCTGCAACATATTAGAGTATCTCATACTTATAGTGCAGGTTTGAGAGAGGAGCTCTCAAATGCTGTCCTAATGAAATAGTATCTGATCAGCATTGAATCCAAATCCTGCAAATTATTCTAATTCCCAAATTGTGTGAAAATTGTGCTCTCAATCTAGACTTTAACAGTAGTTTCTCATCTCAACATATGACCAGTCCCACTTCCTCACCAAAATAACTCAGTTTGTCTCAATGTTCTCTTGGCACTATGTTTGCTCATTGTTTCTCGTGGAATTTATCTTTCAGCAACAATTAACTCCAGAATACCACATTATTACAAATGGAACAGATTACGAGAAGAGAATGGGTTGATGGATTTATGACTCATTTTGTTCAAATGGAGGTAGGGTGTTTTGGAGCTTAAATGTTGAATGCGCACTGGAGCCACTTATGTCACATACCATGTGATTCTATTGGGTAACTCTGAGAACTCCATGATAATCACGATGGGTGGCCTGAAAATACACATTTGTATTGATGTCATAAATCAAAAATGAAGAGCAATAAAATAAGCTATATAAACCACATAGGAAAAGGGTTTGAAAAAAAAATGATTGCAGATTGATGGTTTATTCTCTAACCACGGCCAGCAATGGTAGTACCTAATATGTACTCAAGCTTTGACAACTGTTTTAAATTCTAGTGTCACTCAGATTGCACAATGGAGTGTATTGGTTGGTTCTTCAGAATAATAATTAATTTTAATTATTTTAATTATATTGTTGATGATTTTTCAAGGTAATTCTGGAGTATGAAATGTAGAATAGCTATTAACTGATAATTTGTTTCATGGATTTTAGTTTAAATCCTATTGGAAGCAAGATTAGCAAGTGCTCACAGAAACACGTTAAAATAACACAGAGGAAGGCAAGTATTCTCTGGGGCCCTTCTGGTCATACCATTCTCCCACAAATCCTGTGTGGATGTAATTATTGCAATTTCCACATAATTCACTACTGGGTATTAAATAAGCAGATAAAAATCACAAATGTGGCAGTCCTCTCAAAGGCAAAGCAAAACTTTATTGGCTCAGGCTGGTTGCATACCCAAGGATTTTGTGTATGGTAAGGTAGCTAGATGCAGAACAATTGGACGTGAACGGTTGCACTTCAAAGATGCTTGGAAATGTGATGTTACTGCCCCTAACATGGATTTTCTCTGCTGGGGGACACAACCAGATGAAAAAGAAAAATGACTGCATCAATTTTGTGCAACATCATTTTAGTCAATGACTGATAACAACATCTGATAACTACTTCACATGCAACACTTGTTGCGGACCCCACCTCTTACAGGCTGGTCTGTTCAGCCATCAACAGAAGTCAACCACATGGAAGTATTCCAACCCCAATGGATTTGATTTGCAGCATGCCCATCATCTTATGTAGGTGGGAGGATACCAATGATAGCAATGATAATTTATTTAATCACAAAATTTTAACAGATTTTGAAGTTAAATTTAGTTTTTAATTAAAAGACAACATCTTTGCAGAAGTACTTTTGCAATTATTTGATATTCTTTTGGCTAAAATTCTAGATATCTGGCCATTTACCAAAATTACAAATCTGGCTTTCTGCCATGGAATAATTGGAAGGATTCCTACAGAACCTGTACCCATTCTTAAACACTATAAATGAGGTGATCTGTTGTGCAGATATAAATTCTGTTAAACAAATAACTGGTTACACATCAATTAAGATGACTCACTGACAAGTTTATAAGTCAAAAGTGAAAGAAACATTATGGTGCAATTGGCAATTTCTTAATGATATTATGGCCTCTATTGTTTCATCTCTAATGTTTTTGGCAGATTACTAATTAGTATCAGTGAAAATTCCAATGTCAGATCAAAAATATCAACAGAGAGAAAAAAACACTTTTAATCTTACTGTAAGTGTTGACACTTAGCTGATGGGCTGAATATCTATATTATTGGCACCTTAGTATTGACAGTTATAAAAAATATCTATTTCTTGTACTGTCAAGGGATGATATAATTAGATTAGACTTACAGTGTGGAAACAGGCCCTTTGGCCCAACAAGCCCACATCGACCCGCCGAAGCACAACCCACCCATACTCCTACATGTACCCCTTACCTAACACTACGGGCAATTTAGCTTGACCAATTCACCTGACCCGCACATCTTTGTGACTGTGGGAGGAAACCGGAGCACCCGGAGGAAACCCACGCAGACACGGAGAGAACGTGCAAACTCCACACAGTCAGTCGCCTGAGTCGGGAATTGAACCCGGGTCTACAGGCGCTGTGAGGCAGCAGTGCTAACCACTGTGCCACCGTGCCGCCCACCAAATGTTGCTGGTTCTCTACAATCTCATAAAATTGCCACGTGCTAATGATTCAGAGGAGGAATGGACTTGAGTACCACAGTCAGCCGATGAATGAGAACGTTCCTGAGTCTGATCTGTGATCTATGCAGAATTGGGTGAACAATGCCAAAGTGTTAGTAAAGGTCAAAAATATGCTTCAGTACGCTGGCCCTTGTTCTTAATCGGAATCCAATAACTCTAGGTGGATACATCAACTTGAGGTGAGCATGAGAACATTGGTTTTAATGCCCTTAAGGACAAATAGCCATTAACATTCCATCTGTAGCTCAAACATGAAGAACAGCTGCATGGGGAGCTATGAGTTGACAGCAGACACAAATGGAACTACATCACATGTTCAGCAAGTGCCTTGGGTTAAAAAAGGAGAAAATTGAGAATAGCCAGTTACTTTATCAGATTTCCCACAGGTTCCTATTAACATCTAAGAACTGCTATGTCATTGTTTTTATTAAGTGGTAAATCATTTAATTCAACTGCTTCAACTAGGATTCCTCCCATATAGAAGGTGGAGTAATGATTAATACTGGTGCAATGTTAATCTTTTTGACAGGTTTTGAAATTATATTGAAAAACACTTAGTAGAATCAGATCATGCTGTGAGAATCCTGGGGAATGAATGGTCTTTAATTTTGGTGCAGCAAATTATTATATCAGCCATTGAAAATAACATTGGCATCATATAAAGAAGAATTATGGTTCATTGCAAGAGGGAATTCTAAAATAGCTCTTTATCTATCACTTTCATGTGCCAGGTATAACAAGTGGCCAGTCAGCCATAGAACTATTCCTGTGTATGCTATTCTTAATCCACCTTGTGAAAAATAACAACATACATATTTGTGATGTTCCACTGCCAACCTTTAATTAAAAAGGTAGAAGATTCTGGATCACAGATTCCTTCACAGTTGTCACCAATCCTGCAATATTATTGTCAGTCAGCAGAATGTACGTATTTAAGGCGGCTGTTGGCCTGTGTCAACTTTTGATTCCACTATGTGCCAACATTGAGATTGGAGTCTGAACTCCTATCTTGAAATAGACGGGAACTTATTGATAAATTGTTTGTAATCAGAAATCTCCAGCTATGCCTGTAAAATCAGAATTTTAGTGTTGATTCCAGTAAGTCTGAGCAGTCATACAACACCTAAGGCAACTGGGTAAAATTGACCTTCTACAACATTTGTTTAAAAAAAATCTTTGCTTATACCTTGGACATATCAGCTCAAAAGAATTGCTTAGATTGTGCTCATATACTTTCACATTTTATGAACAAGACATTTTGTGAAAATGTATATGTTCACTCGTAGAAAATCTGTTCACATTACTGCACTTGAGAAAATGTGGCCAATGAATTTTGCAATAACCTTCTCTATAGAAATATTAGATATAATTTTATATAATGTATTTTTCTTGCAAAAGAACAAATTAGACATTAGATGCTTTTATGAGCTAATTAAAATGTTTTACTCTATTTTACCTACATAATTTGAAGATGCAAGCAAAGTTATTTAATGAAATTAGTACTAGTCATTGACAAAAATTCTGCTTAGCCAGGAAAGTAATCTTATCAAGGTTTCTTAGAGAATCTCTTTTTTTTTGAAAACTGCATCTCTGTCTCAAAGAATTGATGTGAAGATCACAAAAGACTAAAGTTTTCACTGCAAGACTAGCGTGAGAAATTGATCATTTCATCTCTGTTCCTTATATCCTGGGATCAAAAAATTTTACTGGGATTCTTTACCCAAAGATGCAAATATGTGAAATAGAAGAGAAAACCTATCTCGGAGAGATAAAATGTGATTGGGATGATTCAAGCTTATTATTGACCAAGTCAGCAAAATTTACATCTATGTGAGAATTTCTGAATCTCTGTTGTTCCCACAAATTTTGATGATCAATCCATTTTTCTGAATTTTGGATAATGAGTCCAATCCAAATGGTATGATACTATTCTATTGGTTTTATGTAAATTATTTGAAATGAATTATGGATACAAAATCTGTTTTGCATAGATAGTGAGTTGCCAATCCAGTATATTCTTAATAATAAGTTTCCTTTGTCTGCATGTAATCTATGTATCTCAGTTCATAGAAAATGATCCTGCACATCAAATTATGTTAGCTATAACAAAAAAAATGTTCATGCATTATTGCTGAAACATAACTGAATATATAAACTATACTGTGCTATTCTCTCTCTTTCTGGCTGAAAACTTCAACTGTCTTTTCAGACCATGTATATGGGTTATGAAAATACAGATTATTTTATATTCGTGACAGATAATTTTATGCCAATCATTTCGAAAATTAAGAACTCTATCAATATCCGTAACAGATATGATAGTGACAGCTGGTCTTCGTAAATCATGGTATTGCAGAGAAGACACCAAGCTGCTGCACATCATCTGTTGCTTTGCTCAATTGTCAATAGTTACAGTCATGAGATGACTAGAGTATATGAGTCCATAATGGGTTTTCAGCTACAGGGGTAGATAAATTCACTGAATCCATTCCAATTATTGGATTGTCATAAACCATTCTGCCAAGATGGTGTCATTTCAACACACCACGATAACTGAGCAAATTTTCTGAATTATTTGTGACAAAGGAATGCTTCTACATTTTGTGATATTACAATTTGTAAAGAATTAAATGATTCAAATAGGGAACAGAATTCTTCTGAACCTGTACGAATTAGGAAATATTGAGGAAAATTAAAGTCAACAAGCAGCTATCTCAGATAGTCCTACAAGATAAACCTTCAACTTAAATTCTGGATCATGCATTTATTGAACTAAATTTAAAATAGCAAAGAAATTAAGACATTTAGAGAAAAAGGTGACAAAGTATGATGCATTTTAAAATGTAGTATATGTTGAACTTGATAAATACATTGTAACTATTCACCACAATCTGCTTTCTAATGAAAGTTGAGGCTCCTAACATTTATAAAGTAGATCGCATTCTGGTTCACTGCCTGTGGAATGGTTACAGAATTATGCTCATGATCACCAATAGTTCCATTCTTTAGACTAAGATGTCACTTGGTGGCAAAGAAGAAAGAAGAAGGGAAAAAGCAGAGGCTACAGCTATCATACAACTGCCAGATGGTTTCAGATCAGTGTTGGCAATCATTTGTGAGCAGGTTGCTTTATGGTCTTCTTTGCTGAGAAATGGTGTATGGCATATAAACGAGGGGAGAAAGAAACAACAAAAAAAAACAGGTGAATAATAAGAATTAAAGTAATTGTCCATTTTGTGATTCTACTTGTGATTTAATAAATTGAATTTCTTTTAAACTAGAAAGTTATTGTCAACAAAATCTAAGCTGACTTAGAAGAGGTAACAAATATTGATGACATTATTAAGGATATTCTGAAGAGTCATTTTGTGTAAGAATTCAATTTAGTAACCCAGTGGACTACAAGAATTAATTCAGAATAGTCTCTCAAGGACCTCTAATATGTAACATTCAATTGCCAACAACCAGGATTGAATACAATGTCTAGATGTATGTTCAGTAAAAAAATGTCTGGATAATACAACCTAATGAGCCAAATTAGTTAGACATTGATAAAAGTTGGTTAGTTACTTGAGAGTCAAGTTACACATACAATAGATTCTATGATTCTAGATTCCAGTACCTGCAGTTCTTTCTGCTTTTAGATTTTATAGTATGTTTCTTCTAAAAACTGGCATTTGTGAACCCATTTATACTATGCAGGTAGTTGACTACCCAAAAGCAGCTGTGTGTGAATATGGTATCATACATAAGTATGAATGTGTGACATTTACCAATTGGAAGTTTATTGCTATAGAGCCCATATATTTTTCACAAAATCTTTTGTTGTATCAGTCTTATTGATTGTGATATAATATTAAACAAAATAGGTCATTGTATATTGGAAATTTCAGCCATAAGTGCAATCTTATTCACAAAGCACGTAATATAATAAACACTAATACTTATTTGCATATTTTTTGTCATGCATAATCCAACAGTGGTACTGTTTTTTTTATTCTCAAATGAAAACAAAATGAAGCAGATTAAATAATCAAATTTAATTTCCAATTAAAGTTTCAAATTTCTACACAATATTCCAGAATTTACTATTACAGGACGTGAAATGGCCACATGAAAAGAAAAACGTATCCTCCTCTCCCATGACTGGCAGTGGAGATTGGGCAACCAAACCCTGCCAGCCTGGTCTGAGGCCCTTACCTGGGTCAGTGGATTTACCATGCATCAGAAGAATGCCCAGGAGAGCAGGAAGAAGGTGAACAACCTTCTTAACTACTTCAAGGTAAGTGCCATCACCTCCCCTCTGGAACCTCGCACTCAGTCCAGCTATGTTCCTCCTCCTAGCTCCTCCCAAGGCTCAAGTGGTACCACTCTCACTGCTGCATGCAGCTTCATCCCTCACTTACTCTTATGGATTGCAAGTGCCCCAGACTACTGACCTTTCATGTCCTCTGCACTGCCTACTCACGAATTCAGAATACCTTCAGAATTCACCTGCCTACACTAGCACTAACAGACATGCCACCCAATTTCATTTCACTCAATCTCTCCCTGGCTCTTATTACAGAAGCAAACAGATCACAAAGGGGTTGATAAAGAAGGATGACCGATAGGGTGCCTGACATTCAAGATTAAAGTGGTGCTGGAAAAGCACAGCAGATCAGGCAGTAGCTGAGGAGCAGGAAAATCGCACTTCCAGGCAAAAGCTTAACTCTAATCTCCAGCATCTGCACTACTCACTTTTGCCTGTCTGACATTCAGCACAGCATTCAGCTCCTAAGCACCTATGAGAAGATGGTTTGGCCCTCACCAGTTAAGAGGGCCGCCCCTGAAACCATTCTCCCATCCCCACTTCCTCTGAGAAAGAGAGCACAGATACCTGAGGCAAAGCATCAACAAAGCTGCCCCATCACCTCACCACCAAACCAGCAGAGACAATGACATCTCATTGGGTGTTATCAAGATTAGAGTCGGAAGCAGTTGCTGGTGAGCATTTCACTGCCACATCTCCACAATGGGCTAAGAAAGAAACTCCCCAGATCGCTGGTATGTTTTGGAATTGCTGGAGACCAGGCCTCTGCTTAGACCCAGGCAAGAGAGGACCCTGGGGACCCAGGAGCAGCTAACAGATTTGACTGGGGCACTGGGCAACATAGCGCAGTGGCTGCGCGACTGAGACCTTTCTGCCTCAGATATACATGCCTTGGAAGGACTTCATAACTTAAATGAGAAAGGTAGGTTTGTGGAAAGGTATTAAATTGATCTGCGCCAACAGAAGAGATTGTGATCACACCAGTCTGAACTCAAGTATCTCCACTTACAAACTTCAACAGTCTTACCTCAAATTTCCAACAGAGCACAGCACTGCCTCTGCTTCACTTGAAGGGTTTCACTGCGAAACACCATCTGCTCCACATTGAACTACGCATTACTTTCATTACAGTAATGCCTCTTTCCTGAAAGTTTAGTAGTTACCACAGCTTTGAGATTTCACGCTATTTGACATCTGCTATGTCAGCTAACCTGCTGTACACACAGATACATCACTCATATAACCGATATGGGTCTTGAAATTCTTCCCATTTATGCCAAATGTTGGACATGCAAAACACAAAGTTTACACGACCTGCTCAAATTAATGGAGAAAGTGAGGTCTGCAGATGCTGGAGATCAGAGCTGAAATTGTGTTGCTGGAAAAGCGCAGCAGGTCAGGCAGCATCCAAGGAACAGGAAATTCGACGTTTCGGGCATAAGCCCTTCATCAGGAATGAGGAAAGTGTGTCCAGCGGGCTAAGATAAAAGGTAGGGAGGAGGGAGTTGGGAGAGGGGCGATGGAGATTTGATAGGTGGAAGGAGGTCAAGGTGAGGGTGAAAGGCCGGAGTGGGGTGGGGGCGGAGAGGTCAGGAAGAAGATTTCAGGTTAGGAAGGCAGTGCTGAGTTCGAGGGATTCGACTGAGACAAGGTGGGGGGAGGGGAAATGAGGAAACTGGAGAAATCTGAGTTCATCCCTTGTGGTTGGAGGGTTCCCAGGCGGAAGATGAGGCATTCTTCCTCCAACCATCGTGTAGCACTGCCTTCCTAACCTGCAATCTTCTTCCTGACCTCTCCGCCCCCACCCCACTCCGGCCTATCACCTTCACCTTGACCTCCTTCCACCTATCACATCTACATCGCCCCTCCCCCAAGTCCCTCCTCCCTACCTTTTATCTTAGCCCGCATGGCACACTCTCCTCATTCCTGATGAAGGGCTCTGGCCCGAAACGTCGAATTTCCTGTTCCTTGTATGCTGCCTGACCTGCTGCTCAAATTAGTGTTGACTGATTACACTCACCAGGCAGACTTACCATATTAACTAGCACCTTACCTCTCACTGAGAAAATCAATGGGACTTGAGAGTGTCTTTGAGACTAGCTGCCTGTTTCAAGGCCTACTAGCTGCTCTTGGAGAATACAGACAGAATACCTCCCAGCCTGACAACCTGTTGGTAGGACACAGTGGGCAGAGATCTCCTATAATTTGATATCTCATCACTTGAGTTCCTGAGAAGGCGCCAAAAGCCAGGCCAATCACTGGATCCTTCAGGTATCTCGGAAAATAGGGATCACTTAGCTGCAACAAAAATGAGGTACAAGCACTATCCTGGACAAAAGCATGTCAGGAATTGACTTTGTGGAAAAGTCAAGAAACACTGATAGAAACTCCTCCCAACTATATCGAGTGTTTGTGTTCTCTGGATGCCCATGAGAGCAATTTTAAGGCTATTTTCATGTTTGCAAGTAACAAAGGCTTAATCACTCCTTTGCATTTTCTCAGGGGCTCTCTTGTTGATGTTTGTGAAGTTCATTTACTCTCCATGATGCTCTGACTTGTATAATTCCCATATGTGCTACTGCTTAGTGTTTGAAAGTGCACCTCTGCATATTATCTGACAAACACCTCTGAATGTTATTGTAGATTGACAATAACTCAAAAGGTCTTTTTTCACATGAATCATTTCTCCTTGAAACTACCATTTGGGTAATTCACATTGGTTCCAGTGGCAGGAGAACGTATAGCATTTCATTGCCTGCAGCTGTACGCTGTTTTTCAGCTATGCCTTGCTCCATGCTCTGAAAGAAAGCTTCATCATTCAGTAAGAGAATGAAGAGATTGGATTTAAAAGGTTGTAAAGTGGAACCTAAGCCTATCAGATTATGCACAATCTCATTGATTGGAACTGCAGACCTGTTTGGCTGAATGGCCTACTTCTGCTCCTACGTCTCATAGATACTTCAAGGCCATTTCCTGGTCAGCCCGTTAACAGCAAACATAGAAAGGAAGCATCTTCTAATCGGAAGAGCAGCATGCTGTGTGAATGTGGGTAGCTTCATTCAGAGTGACAATTAGTCTGCTTGGGGAGTAAGGTACGGTTGGCAAGGTGCCATTGAACATATATTGCCTATTGAACATGTAAACTGGTAACAGACTGATGCTGGGAAGCAGCAAGTGGATGAGGGTGTAGGTCTGTAAGCAAGTTAGGTTACAGACATAGGATAGTATGTATGGTGGGCCGTGTGGAATAAGTAAATGCAGGTGTGTGTGTGAAAAGCCAAAAGAAATTGTGAGGAAGACTCTGTAAAGGAAAGTGTGTGTGCACGCATGAGAGTGTAGGAGTTGTCTGATGAATTCTCACTGCTGCTTATCCGTATGAACTAGTAGCAATTTTAGGTATCATATTTTAGAGTTGCTGCCACTATCCTCTCTTCAGATTGGCTTCTAAAGGATCTATTTTTATCTTGTGTGGTCGTCTAATAAGGAGTGTCTTCTGTTTTAAAAGAAAAATAGTTCATTGCATGACAGCAATGCAAAAAGGAAGGGAGGCAAAAAGTGGGTAACTATAGGCCAATTAGTCTAACATCTATTGTTGGAAAAGTATTAGAATCGATCATTAACCAGGTAATAGCAGAACATTTGGAAAATCATGATTGAAGCAAGCAAAGTCAACATGGCTTCATGAAAGGGAAATTGTGTCTAACTAATTTATTAGAGCTTTTGGAGAAAGTTTCAACCAGAATGGATACGGGGAGCTAGAGGCTGTGTTGTATTTGGATTTCAAAAAGGCATTTGACGTGGTACCTTGTTAAAGATTAAGTCGTAAGAAAGGAGTCTACAATGTTGGATGTAATACATTGGCATGGATAGAGAACTGGCTAATGGACCGGAAACAGCGAGTGGGGACAACGGGTTATTTTTCAGGATGGCGACCCATGACAAGTGGCGTTCCATAGGGATCAGCACTGGGACTACAACTGTTTGGAAAACTTATCAATGACTTGGAGGAAGAAAATGAATGTACTCCAGCTAAATTTGCAGATGACATAAAAACAAGTGGAAAAGCAAGTTATGAGAGGAACATCAACAGTTTCAGAGGGATAATGGTAGGTTATAGAAGTAGGCAAAAAGTTAGAAAGTGAAGTATAATGTAGGAAAATGCAACTTTGTTCTTTTGGAAGAGAGAACAGAAGAGCAGTATTAGTTAAATTAAGAAAAATTGCAAAAAGCAGGAACACAAAGGGACTTGGGGATACTTGTGCATGAAACACAGTACGTTAGTACACAGGTTGGTGCAGCAAATAATCAGGAAGGCTGATGGAATATTGGCCCTTCAAGGAGTTGGAATAAAAGAGTAGGGAAGTCTTATTGCAACTGTGCTGGTGAGACTACGTCTGGAGTACTTTGAGCTGTTTTGGTCCCCTTGTATAAGAAAATATATTATTTTACTGGAGACAGTTCAGGGAAGGTTCTCTAGGATGATCCCTGAAGTAGAGAAATTGTCTCATAAACAAAGTCTACACTGGTTGGAACTCTATTCACTGGAGTTAAGAAGACTATTAGGTGATCTGATTGAAACAGATCAGATTCTTAAGGCGCTTGACAGGGTAAATGCTAAGATGATGATTCCCTCCCCCACCCCCCCCCCCCCCCCGCCCCCCCCCCCCCCCCCCCACACGACCCACCCACCCCTCCATGGGAAAGTCTCAGACCGGAGGGCACAATCTCAAGTTAAAAGGGGCACCAGTTTAAAACTTAGATGAGAAGGAATTTCTTCTCTCAGAAAGTAGTGAGTCTTTGAAATTCCCTAGCACAGAGAGCTGTGGGGACAGATTCCTTGTGTATTTTCAGGGCTGAGAGAGATTGATTTTTGATCAGAATGGCAATCAAAAGTTATGAAGAAAATGTACAAAAATGGAAGTGAGGAATTCAGATTAGCCATGATCTAATTAAATGGCAGAGCAGGCTCAAGTGGTTGAACGGCCCACTCCTGTTCCTATTTCTTACGGTTATCTGGTATTAGCAATCAGGTACAAGTTACCTTAGTATTACTGACATTGTTACTAAGGTTATAAAGCTAGACCTTGAAGTATGGTCTAAATTCTTCATAACCCAGTGATGTTCTGTCTACCCAATTTCTTTTCACATCATCATTATGGGTGACACTTAATATACTCCCCAGCAATAACCATTTCAGAACCAAACACCTTATACAACATTTTATAATGATATAAGAAAAAATAAATAACTATAGATGTTTGGAGTCTGAATCAAAAGTAGAAATAGCTGGAGAAACCCAATAGATCTTGCAGCAACTGGAGAGAAAGTCGAGTTAATGATTCAAATCTACTAATCTTTCTTCAGAAATTTAAGTAAGATCTCACCTCAAGCTTTTTTATCCCCCACTGATACAATTGATACTTTCAGGCATGTTATCATATTTACCACTACCCTCTCTCTTTTTAATACAGGCACATAGAGGTTTCTTTCAGAATACATTATCTGCAAACTTTGAAGACAGGTCGTTCTTTCGCTTGAATATTGTTAATCATGATTCTGTTCCAGACCATATAAAGTCTGTGAGTCCTTTTAATCTAGAGGACATTTTACCTCTATAATACACTCATTTTTACTGAGCAGTCCAAGTAGTTTGGTATAGAGTCAAGCTTTCCTGTTGAATCAAGTAATTGCCCCATGACATCACCTGGGGGACCTTTAACCTCATAAATGTGCTTCATGGATGGTTCTGTTGAAACAGGTATTTGTTCCTTGCAGTAACCCTGGATCTCGAAACCAGGCAGCTTTTTTCTCGACTGCATCCTGAATCTGTGAACATTAGTCACTCCATTTCAATGTGATGTATGTGTACATTCTCTAACAACTTACCCCAATTGTGATGCAGAGTTGTCTGTAGCATATTTTTAATCTTGAGATCTATACCTTCTGGACCATGTAGTGTTACTGTACATGCTGACCTCTGTTTTTCCATACCTAATATACAATCTGATTTTATAATGACACTTGCCCTGGGACCAAGCTTAAAACTAATGAGACATCCAGTAACATAAATGTCATATTGCCAAAGCAATTGGCTTTGATCATTAATTTCCTCTTGGAATATGTTTGATTTCTCTTCTATTGTGGGGCAATCTACCTTACTAACATTCCTGGCTGAGCGGTTATTTGAGGTTTTGCTGTTCTGTATCTATGTCCTACATCTGCACATCCTCTGGAAGTGACCTACCATTTTATTGTTTTAGCAATATTTTAGAATTGTGAGCACTGCTTGTGCCATTGAGGTTTCCATGTTACATAGCACTAACACTGACTGTCAGTATCTACCATCTGCTCTGATGTCTGTATCTGCTTCATACACTTCATTAGAGTTTTTATAAACTGGAATGATTCTGCAGACACCCTGTGATATGGTTAATCCTTTCCTTTTATCTGTACTGCTTCCAAACATCTACCTCGCTCACCATCTGACAGGCTTTTTTTTCCAAAGTCTGCTTTGGATTGTAAAAAGAATTGACAAAAAATCCATTAGTAAATGCAGCAACAATTCTATCTCTTATGAATTCTGATTTCAAAATGTCATTGTCCCATTTTCCACAAATTTACAGAAATCATAAATATTATCTATCAATATCCCTGGATGCTGATTTCTTCTAGAACATAGAACATAGAACAGTACAGCACAGAACAGGCCCTTCAGCCCACAATGTTGTGCCGACACTGATCCTCATGTATGCACCCTCAAATCTCTGTGACCATATGCATGTCCAGTAGTCTCTTAAATGTCCCCAATGATCTTGCTTCCACAACTGCTGCAGGTAATGCATTCGATGCTCTCACAACTCTGTGTAAAGAACCCGCCTCTGACATCCCCTCTATACTTTCCTCCAACCAGCTTAAAACCATGATCCCTCGTGTTCGTCATTTCTGCCCTGGGAAATAATCTCTGGCTATCGACTCTATCCATGCCTCTTGTATACCTCAATTAGGTCCCCTCTCCTCCTTCTTTTCTCCAATGAAAAAAGTCTGAGCTCAGTCAACCTCTTCATAAGATAAGCCCTCCAGTCCAGGCAGCATCCTGGTAAACCTCTGAACTCTCTCCAAAGCATCCACATCTTTCCTATAATAGGGTGACCAGAACTGGACGCAGTATTCCAAGTGCGGTCTAACCAAAGTTTTATAGAGCTGCAACAAGATCTCATGACTCTTAAACTCATTCCCCCTGTTAATGAAAGCCAAAACACCATATGCTTTCTTAACAACCCTGTCCACTTGGGTGGCCATTTTAAGGGATCTATGTACCTGCACACCAAGATCCCTCAGTTCCTCCACACTGCAAAGAATCCTATCCTTAATCCTGTACTCAGCTTTCAAATTTAACCTTCCAAAATGCATCACCTCGCATTTATCCAGGTTGAACTCCATCTGCCACCTCTCAGCCCATCTCTGCATCCTGTCACTGTCCTGCTGCAGCCCTGTATACTGTTAACGACACCTCCAACCTTTGTGTCATCTGCAAACTTGCTGACCCATTCTTCAATCCCCTCATCCAAGTCATTAATAAAAATTACAAACAGTAGAAGCCCAAGGACAGAGTCCTGTGGAACACCACTCACCACAGACTTCCAGGCAGAATATTTTCCTTCTACTACCACTCGCTGTCTTCTGTTGGCCAGCCAATTCTGTATCCAGACAGCTAAGTTCCCTGTATCCCATTCCTCCTGACCTTCTGAATGAGCATACCATGGGGAACGTTATCAAATGCCTTGCTGAAGTCCAAATACACCACATCCACAGCTCGACCCTCATCAACTTTTCTAGTCGCATCCTCAAAGAACTCGATGAGGTTGTGAGGCATGACCTGCCCCTCACAAAGCTGTGTTGACTGCATTTAATCAAGCCATGCTCTTCCAGATGGTCATAAATCCTATCCCTCAGAATCCTTTCTAACACCTTGCAGATGACAGACGTGAGACTTACTGGTCTGTAATTGCCGGGGATTTCCCTATTTCCTTTCTTGAAGAGAGGAATTATATTTGCCTCTCTCCAGTCCTCAGGTACGACTCCAGTGGACAGCGAGGATGCAAAGATCTTCGCAAGTGGCGAAGCAATTGCATTTTTTGTTTCCCAAAGCAGCCGAGGACAAATCTGGTCTGGGCCTGGTGACTTGTCAATCTTAATGTTTGACAAAATTTTCAGCACATCAGCTTCCTCTATCTCTATCCATTCCAGCATGCACACATGCTCTTCAAAGGTTTCATTCACTACAAAGTTTGTTTCTTTCATAAAGACAGAAGCAAAAAACTCATTTAGGGCTTCCCCTACCTCCTCAGACTCCACACACAAATTCCCTATGCTATCCCTGATCGGCCCTACTCTTTCTTTGACCATTCTCTTATTCCTCACATAAGTGTAAAATGCCTTTATGTTCTCCCTAATCCGTTCTGCCAAGCCTTTCTCGTGCCCCCTCTTGTCTCTTCTCAGATCGTTTTTGAGCTCCTTCCTCGCCTACCTGTAATCCTCTAGAGCTGAGCTTGACCCTATCTTCCTCCACCTTATGTAAGCTACCTTTTTCCTTTCGACGAGAAGCTCCACTGCTCTCGTCATCCAAGGTTCCTTTATCTTACCACTTCTTGCCTGTCTCAGAGGGACATATTTATTCATCACTTGCAACAACTGTTCCTTAAACAGTCTCCACATGTCTATAGTGCCTTTACCATGGAACAATTGCTCCCAATCCATGCTTCCTAACTCATGTCTAATCGCATCATAGTTTCCTCTTCCCTAATTAAATATCCCCCAATTTGCCTAAACCACTCCTTCTCCATAGCTATGTAGAATGTGAGGCAGTTGTGGTCACTATCACCAAAATGCTCTCCCACCACAAGTTCTGATACCTGCTCCAGCTTGTTTCCGAGCACCAAGTCTAGAATGGCCTCTTCCCTCATCGGCCTGTCAATGTACTGAGTTAGGAAACCCTCCTGAACACGCCTTACAAAAACAGCTCCATTCAAATCTTCTGCTCGAAGGAGGTTCCAATCAATATTGGGAAAGTTAAAGTCACCCATTACAACAGCCCTACTATGTCCACACTTTTCCAAAATATGCCAACCTATGATTTCTTCCATCTCCCTGCTGCTATTGGGGGGGCCTGTAGTAAACCCCTAACGAGGTGACTGCTCCCTTGCTGTTCCTAATTTCCATCCATACTGACTCGGTAGGCAGATCTTCCTCGACAATCGAAGCTTCTGTAGCTGTGATACCCTCTCTGATTAGTAGTGCTACACCCCCTCCTCTATACCCCCCCCCCCCCCGCGCCATTCTTTTTAAATGCTCTAAACCCTGGAACATCAGCAATCATTCGTGCTCCTGAGAAACCCATGTCTCTGCTATGGCCATGACATCATAGTACCAGGTACTGATTCATGCTATAAGTTCACCACTTTTATTTCTGATACTCCTTGCATTAAAGCAAACACACTAACTGACCCCTTGGTTCCTTCCCAGGAAAATCCTTTCCACTAGCTGGTCTACCTCTTGCTATTGCCTCATCTGCATCAACTCTTAAAACTTAATAATCTCTGTTAAATCTTATTCATTTAAAAAATGTTTGGTCTCAGGTCAAAGTAATTGTCAAAAGCTAATAACTTTATTAAAAAGTACATTATTAAAAGTTCTTTAATACCACAGTGAGCTAAAACATTATCAGCTTTATGTAAAATCCAAGGGAGTGTTGACTTATTAAGCTTCAGATTTAGTACCCATTTTACAAGTAATTCTATATCCTAAAAGTTGTTTTCATTAAGGTATCTATTTTGTGCACGCTATGAACTTAGAGCATAAATCAGTACTTGGGGCTACAATGTTTTGGCCATAATGGAGGCATAGGTTTCACAGCAGCAGGGATGGTTGCTTGATGTTCCATTGTTTAGAACATTTAAAGAGAACTGGGAGGGTTGAAAAAAGAGGAGGGTGTCGCATTGCTAATCAGAGAATGCATCGCAGCTACAGAAACAAAGGTTGTTGAGGACGTTTTGTCTACTGAGTCAGTATGGGTGGAAGTTAGGAAAAGCAACAGAACAACCACCACATTAGGGGTTTTCTACAGACCACCTAATAGCAATAAAGAGATTGAAGAACTCATGGGTGGGCAGATTCTGGAAAAATGCAGATGTAGCAGGGTTGTTATGGGTGATTTCAACTTTCCCAATATCGACTGAAACCTCCTAAGTGCAGATGGATTGGATGGAGCAGTTTTTGTCAGGTGTGTTCAGAAGGGTTTTCTTTCTCAGTATGTGGACAGGCTGACGAGGGGAGAGGCCATTTTGGTTTTGGTGCTCAGCAATGAGCCAGGACAGATTCAGATCCTGCGGTGGGACAACACTTTGGTGACAGTGACCACAACTGCCTCACAGTTACATAGCCTTGGAGAGGGAAAGGAGCAGTTACCAAGGGAAGATATTTAATTGGGGAAAAGGAAGTTATGATGCTATCAGACAGGAGTTCGGAAATACAGACTGGGAAGAATTTTTTCCCAGAAAGGGCACAACAGACATGTAGAGACTATTGAAGGAGCAGTTGTTGAGAGTGATGCACCTGAGACAGGTAAGAAGGAGTAAGATTAAGGAACCTTGGATGATAAGAACAGAGGAGCTTCTCATCAAAAGGAAGAAGGCAGCTTACATAAGGTGGAGGAAGCAAGGATCTAGCACAGCTTTAGAGGATTGTAGGCTTGCTAGAAAGAAGATCAGAAATGGACTGAGGAAAGCCAGGAGGGAGCACGAAAAAGACTTGGCAAGAAGGATCGGGGAACACAAATGTTACTCATACATGAGGAATAAGGGAATGACCAGGGAGAAGGTAGGGCCGATTAGGGATAATGTAAGAAACTTGTGCGTGGAATCTGAGCAGATAGGGGAAGCTCTAAATGAGTTTTTTTGCTTCGGTTTTCACTAAAGAAAGGGACCTTGTTGTGAATGAAAACTTTGAGGAGCTGGGATACAGGCTTGATCAGATCAAGATTGATGACATTGATGTGCTGGGAAGTTTGGCAAACATTAAGATTGATAAATCCCCAAGGTCAAACCAGATTTATCCTAGGCTGCTCCAGAAAGCTAGAAAGAAGGTTGCTAAACTGCTGGCAAGGACCTTTGCCTCTTCACTCTCCAAGGGAGCACTACCAGAGGATTGGAAGGAGATGAATGTTGTTCCTCTTTTCAAGGGTAATAGGGAAATCCCTAACAATTACAGACCAGTCAGTCTTACATCTGTGGTCAGCAAAGTTTTGGAAAGCATTCTGAGGGATAGGATTTATGACTATTTGACAAAGCATAGTGTGATTAAAGGCATTCAGCATGGCTTTGTGGGGGGGCTGGTCATGCCTCACAAATCTTTGAGTTCTTTGAGGAGGTGACAAGTCAGGCCGACAATGGTCGAGCAGTGGATGTGTATATGGACTTCAGCAAGGCATTTGATAAGGTTCTCCATGGTAGGCTTATTCATAAAGTCAGGAAGTATGGGATACAGGGAGATTTGTCTATCTGGATTCAGAATTGGTTGTAGATGGAAAGTATTCTGCCTGGAAGTCAGTGTTGAGTGGGGTCCCACAGGGCTCTGTTCTTGGGCCTCTGCTCTTTGTGGTGTTTATAAATAACTTGGATGAGGAGGTGGAGGGCTGGGTTAGTAACTTTGCAGATGATACAAAGATTAGAGGTGCTGCTGATAGTATCAAGGGCTATTGCAGGCTGCAGCGCGATAGACAGGATGCAGAATGGGGCTGAGAGATGGCAAATGGAGTTCAACCTGGATAAATGCGAAGTGATGCATTTTGGAAGGTTGAACTTAAATGCTGAATTTTGGATAAAAGACAGGATTCTTGGCAGTGTGGAGGAACAGAGGGATCTGTGTGTGCAAGTACATAGATCCCTCAAAGTTGCCACCCAAGTAGATATGGTTGTTAAGGGTTGTTTTGGCTTTCATTAACAGGGTGTTAGAGTTTAAGAGCCACGAGGTTTTGCTACAGCTCTTCAAGTCTCTGGTGAGACCATACTTAGAACATTGTGTCCAGTTCTGGTCGCCCTACTATAGGAAAGATACAGAGGCTTTGGAGAGGGTGCAAAGAAGGTAGACCAGGATGCTGCCTGGACTGGTGGGCTTGCCTTATGAAGAAAGGTTGAATAAGCTCAGACTTTTCTCTCTGGAGAGGAGGAAGAGAGGAGACCTGATCGAGGTATACAAGAGGAATAGATAGAGTCAATAGCCAGAGACTTTTTCCCAGGGCAGGATTGGCTAGTATGAGGGGTCATAGTTTTAAGATATTAGGAGAAAGGTATAAAGGAGACAGAGGTAGGTTCTTTACTCAGTTGTGAATGCATGGAATGCATTGCCAGTAGTGGTGGTGGTGACAGCAGAGTCATTAGGGATATTTAAGCAACTGCTGGACATGCACATGGATAGCAGTGAGTTGAGAGGTGCGTAGGTTACGTTCATATTTTACATAAGGATTAAACCTCAGTACATCATGGGCCTAAAGGTCTGTTCTGTGCTGTACTTTTCTATGTTCTATTGCCTATCCCTGAAAATAAGTATTCCTGCTGATATTATTTCTCCTGAAATTTCTTCCTAATGTGATCATTTATTTTCCTTGATTTAAAAGCTTTTAATTCTGTTAAAATCAAATTCCAATCTATTCTTATCCTCTCATTATATTATATGTTCTAGCATCATTCTTATCATACCAAGATCTTTGTTTTAGGTTGTGATCTTTGGAACCTGTTTTTGCTTTGTATGGTAGTGTAAATCCGCACATAGGCGGAGGCTGTTAGCTTAAACAAGATTTAGTTTATTTTATGTTAGCATTCACAGTATAGTTGTATTGTTACAAAGACGATGAGAAACCTCGGTGAAATGTTTGTCTCCTTCAGAATCAATAGCTTTTTTCTTTTGTGATACTTTCCTATCAGATGGAGCTAATTCATTCCTCAGCGTCAACCCTTCAGAGCTGAAAATGTGTTGCTGGTCAAAGCACAGCAGGCCAGGCAGCATCTCAGGAATAGAGAATTCGACGTTTCGAGCATAAGCCCTTCATCAGGAATGAGAGAGAGTAGCCAAGCAGGCTAAGATAAAAGGTAGGGAGGAGGGACTTGGGGGAGGGGCGATGGAGGTGGGATAGGTGGAAGGAGGTCAAGGTGAGGGTGATAGGCCGGAATGGGGTGGGGGCAGAGAGGTTTCTGTGCAGAGGAGATGACCTGGGGGGTGCAGTGAGAGAGAGACTCACTGAAATCCTTGTAGAGGGAGGAAGAGAGCTTCTTCAAGGAAGGCATCAACCCTTCAGAACCAAGCACCTTATACAACAAGACTACATATGCAAGAGAGAAAATGAGAATATGTGAAGAAATCAAAGCAAATGGGAAAGAGTGAAAGTGTGGGAAGGAGTGAGAGGCTGCATTTGACAGGTAGAGAGTGTGAGAGAGAATGTGTGAGGGGAGCAGTGCAAGAGTGAGGATGTATGTGATTCTGTGCGTGTGCGACTGATGGAGGATGTGTATGTGTTTGAGGGGAAGTGAGTGCAGATTGGTGTGGGAATAACTGTACATGCATGCCAGTGTTTGGATGAACAGTGAGATTGAATGAACCTGACATGCACACCCATTTTCCTCTTACTTTCCAAAAGCATATCCACAAAGCAAGCTGGAAGAGAAGGAAATACATACTCAAAGATAAATTGCTTTAACTCCTACTTTAATATGAATTCCTTTGAAGTGCAGCCCAGTATACACCACCTGAGGCAAGTGCCAGGTCAGTCTTGGTTAATTAAAAACATAGCTTGGTTCTGATTCCCATCTCCTTCTCTGGTGATCAGGAACTACTCCCAGTCTTTAGCTCAGTCTTTGCTGAAATGGCAAAAAAAGGTTTCACTTGTTCTCCCAGCTGTTTGACATTTTCAATGTTCACTTTTATTAATAACTGATGTAATAAATTGATGATTTTAATACATGGATTTTATTCTGAAATTTGCTCACCAAATCCCTGAGTGAGAGAAAGTTAAAATTGCCTTCCCTATACAAAAACATTGGAAAACCCTCATTACCAGGATATTAGAACTGGTGATGGCATGTGTGCCAGGTCAATTGCATGCTGCAGTGAATAGCTTGAATTATCACCAGTCACTGCCCCTTGCATTAGGATGATCTTCTCACAAAAGATAAGAAAATGTATTGCAAGAATTTTAAAACAACTTTCAAAACATTTTTTGGTTTACAATGCTTTGACTTTTTTTTATTCTGAAGTGGCTATTATTGTTCTGGAAGAATATTAGCTAAAGCTAAAAACTCCCTTTCCCTCTAATGGCCTCGGCCTCAGCCTTAGCCAGTCAATCACATTGGTGACTTGGCTGCCTCAGCTTGTTTTCTGTAACAGTCCTATTAAGATGAGGAAAAAGGGACTACCTCAAAATTCAGCAAAACCAATCCTCTCTTCTGCTGACACAGGCTTGTCCATGTCATTATTGGACAGAGCCCTTGTTTTGCAATGCTGCAGGGTGTGTGAATTTGTTTTGTTTGCTTTTCTAAATTAAATATCCAGGATTCGTATTTGGACCAATGTGCTTTGTGTTGATGGATGCATTTTCACATATAATGCTGAATTGCTTCCAGCTCATTATAATGCTGCCAATAGTTCTTCATTTCTGCTGACTGTAGTATCTACATCTTGGGAATTTAACTTTATATTTTCAAACATTTTGGGCAATATCCATGAATAGCATTGAGTTAATACTTCAAGGTTTAGTAAGTTAGGTAATGGTAAAGAAGATCATTGAATTATGATATCCCAATGTCAAAGTCATATTTTTGACAAATATATTGACAATGCAAATATATATTTTTTAAACGATTCTTTTGTTGTCAATTTAAAATGCTCTTAAAATGCTCGAGTGTTTGTAAGCTGATTTGGAATGGTGTCGAGATCAAAGAAACTGCATCTCAGTGATAATCCTCATTGAATGATCTCCTTGAACTAAATCATTAATTAAAACTGCAATTTGAAATGCAGAAAGACGGATTAAAAAGGCATTCTTTTAAGACAAACTATTTGCCACTTTTTTAAAAAGTCTTCCAAATTTTAAGGAAGCTTAAACTGTATAGATCGAATACTTTAAGCCATTTATTGGAAACAGTCTGCTTCTGCAAACTCCTACTCCATAAATTATACATCATATTGGTGTCAAAGATTCAAATACTTCAAACAGGTGTGTTATGCTTTGTTGTACCCTGTCTCAGCAGTAGGGAACCATCACAGTCAAGCATGGTAACCGCATGGAAACATCTGAACCATGACATAAAACAGAACTGTACAACAATTAATGCTCAGTTTGTGAGGAGGTATGTTATCTCAAAGCAAAGTTAGGGAAACAAATGTCGCTACCGGGGACACTTTCAATCAAGCAAAGGAAAAAAAGTAGTATTGGGGTTTATTATAGCTATGCAAGGAGGAGTTGTTACTATGAGACCACATACGGTAATGAAGAGCGATTGCAAAGAATTTAGGATATTCTAAACCAGCATAGATGAAGTGCAAGGGAGCGATTATAAGGGGACAGAGCCAAAGAAAGCTCATAGGTGTGGGGCAGTACAGAACAGAAAAGCAATTAGCTTTGAACGTAGAATTTGATAGAAAATGGATGAAATGTTTTACATTAACATGAATAAAATGAGTGATATTTTAATCTGCTGATTACTTTCATGGATAAAGCCAGTGTGTTAAAATGGTCAGCTGCTTAAAATGGAGAGATCGAGTGGAATTTTTCAATTGTTTGAACTTTAAGTATAACATCAGGTGCCTTAGAGGTCATTGCTTCTGTCAAAGCCTGGAATGATTTGTAATGTGATTGCCCCCTTTACAGTTCATTTATGCATGAGAGTTGTTACACAAGTTGAATGACAAATCAGTGGCATATTTTGTGGTGGGTCACCAGAAAGTTCTCATCCCTTCAGGTTAGAGATGGTGAGAACTGCAGATGGTGGAAATCAAAATGTATAAGAGTGGAACTGGAAAAAGCACAGCAGGTCAGGCATCAGCTCTTCTGATGCTACCTGACCTGCTGTGTTTTTTTTTCCAGCTCCACTCTTTATCCAGTCATCTTTGCAGAGACAGAGGTAAAATGTTTCAGGTACCAAATTCAAAGACCACAATGTCAAAGTTTTTACTCACAGCAAGCCAACAGCACCATTACATCCTGTGTTAATTATCCTTACCAACACTAGTAATAGACAATAAGTGCAGGAATAGGCCATTCTGCCTTTTGAGCCAGCACCAAATCAGACAATAACTGAACCTGTGATTTAGTGATACTTTTATTGAGGTTCTGGTCCAGGCCATTCAAGAAAGGAGGGACTGTCCATGGTGATGGCAGCAGAAAGCCTTCCCGTCAGACCAAGAGTTTGAGCTGATTTTACAGTACAGGTCAATGCTTGTGATCCACACGAAAGAATCCATATCCAAGACAGAAAGAGCATTATTGATCTCCTGTGCTCTGCCAGAACAATGACACTGTCTTTGCACTGCAAGATTACACTTAGAAGTATAACTTGATCTAACTATGCCACTGCACAAACATAGCAGAATGATCTGCTGTGAGCACCACATGGATAATGTGGAGTGAAGTCTGACAGCCACTTCATACTGTCAATGTTTTAACACTAGTCAAGCAGTGCATTTGCCAATTTCACACTGAAGTGGGCTTCGGTCCTCACATGCTGATAAAACATCCATACAGTTGTTGCCATCACAATCCTTCTTCTCTGCTTGCAGGATAAGTTGCCCCTTGACAGGATGGAATAGGCTCAGACCAAAGGAAAAGGTGCTGGATTTTTAAACAACAAACAGTGCTAGCAGACGTATACTATCACAATTCCTGCATGACTAGAAGACGGGTACACAGGCTGTGTCAGACATTTGCCTCAAATGGGGTTTATGCATTTTCACCAACTAGTTCTCCCTCTGTATTACAGTTACTAGTGAGCACCAGAAAAGGAGGAAGCACAAGATACTACAACCTCCATAACTAGCATTACCATCACTTCAGGTGGACATTTGACCCCTGAAATGGCATTGGATAGATGTTTGTTTGATTCATCCACCAATGTACAGACATTCACCCGAGTTGGTCCACTACCTGGAATAATCTTGAGATCACAACTTGGGAAAATATCACTGACAGGTCCACAGCCAGTAGGGAAGGCAATATCTAAGGTCTGATTCATTCAGATATATAGAATATGTACCTCTGTACTTGGCCATACATGATATGGTAGTGGTGATGCAATCAATTTAGGCAAAAAAGGTGGACAAAGCTGCTCAAATTTTTTCGGCTGTCATGAACATGGCATGCATAAGCTTGGTTGAATCCATGTAAGGGGAAGCACCTGCCTACAAGATGTAGATCCAGCAGGACACTCAGTAGCTACACTCTGACCTGTACTTCCTCACATCATGGATGTAAAGCATTACAAGCTGAGAGGAACAAGGAACATTGACCATACAAAATAAAAGCAAAATACTGCAGATTTTGGAAATCTGAAATGTAAAACAAAAATAAAGAAACCCGTCATGTCTGGCAACATCTGTGGAGGGTGAAGTTACAAAGGTTGCAGCATTCTAAGGATGGAGGACACTATCTCTGGTTATGTATTACAGTACATTGGCCGAGTAGCCCAGGCATTGGAATGCTCACATTTACAGTAGTGCTGTTGTCTGCTCAAAAATGGCCCGCAGAGGCACATGTAGTATTGTACCTCTCCTCGGGAGAATTGGAGGATTCCAAATAGGAATCACCTTGTGGAAGTAACCCTTGTCTGAGCAGCCAGGCTTGGAAAGGCAGGGCAAGAAAAACTTCAGGCACCTACGGGTGCACACACAGCAGCTCTTCCAGCAAATGGCAAAAGACATATCCAGAGGTATCTTGGCATTGCCTCTGCATTGGAGACAGTTGCAGCAATACCTGCAGGTTGAGTTTCTGATCAATGCTGATGTCTCATAGGCCTGGATCATTGCACCTGTACAGATTGGACCACTGCTGGTAGCTGCTCTTGCACCCTGCGGTGTTGATTTCTGCTCAGCTCCAAAATGGTAGGGCCAATCTATGCCAATGTTATTGGCTTCAGGAGATCTGAAGACAGTTTATGCAACTTCTTTGAAATTTGCCCTGAACACCTGTTCCATGATGTCTCTTCCTCAGTAAGCATGTTTACTATGGAAAGTGCCACTACGTGTGGCTCCAGTGGACAGCTCCTGGTGAGCAAGTTTCAATTGCCTTGAGACAACGCATTGACTAGGATACTTAAAGCATGTTGAACATTGTGACAATAGTCAAGTTCTCTTCAGGGAAGTTTCAATTTAGTCTTGCCTTGGTATGATAGAACTGTGAGCATCCAGCATGCCAGCACCCTTTACTTCCCACTCCTCCACCCTCGCCCTTCTGTGGTAGGAGCTTTTCACAGGTACCTGAGCTTGTGGTCTATAACCAAGGAATACATCACTGATTGAAAACATCCCCTATTCTCCACACTTCCCCAGACACCACAAGTTATAGAGTCATAGTTAGATAGCATGGAAACAGACCCTTTGGGTCAGCTCATCCACATGACCAGAAATCCTAAACTGATCTCATCCTACTTGCTAGGACTTGATCAATATACACCGAAACTCTTTCTATTCATGTACCCATCCAGGTGCCTCTTAATTGTTGTAATTGTACCAGCCTCCACCACTAACTCTGGCAGCTTGTTCCATATCATCACCACTTTGGAGAAAGTCCCTTCTCACACTTGCCCCTCTTGCCTTAAACATATGCCCTCTAATTTTGAACTCCCATACTCTGGGTGATGACAATACATTGTGTGTCTCGTCACTTCAAGGGATCTGATTCAAATGCAATACCATGACTTATTGGAGTGTGCTGCTTTTTTTGGGGAACAGAACACAGCTAATCTTTGTTTTCATCTACAAGATTTAGGATTGATTGGGAATCCCTTCAGTTGGCCAGAATTCAGTTTTAATTTCAACCATCCCAAAAAAGATCCCCTCCCACTTTTGGAATTCAGATTTAAAAATGGTTAGATTAATTTGGACTTTCAATTAATATGTTCAACCTTCCTCAGCCACCAAACTCCTCCCCAATTGCTCTATAATCCTCATCAGCCCTGTGACCCTGCATCCTTTCATCAATCCTTTCCATATGATAACCATCCCAATTTAATGGTCTGAGTCCATGCAACTTAGGCTCCAATAACTCATCCCGACTCTCTACCCTCCCAGAATAGCACCTCTCAACATTACATTCTTTCTGTTACTCCCTACCCCCATGAGACCATACAGGCCCCAATCCTGACATACCAACTCACACCCTACAGCAGCCAACTTTCCCCATCAGTGACTACAAACCTGCTTTCTCTGATTCAATATCACCAGATACATCCAAAGAGACAAGCTTTCTATAGCAAGGACCATGATCTGGACAGCCATCACCCTGGAGCTTATCCCATACTCCCAAGGTTAAGACACAGTCCACCTTCTGAACAGACAATGCCACACCATTAGCCCACTGGCCCTCCAGCCCCTTAGCCATTCCAACCTTAACATGCTCTTCAGACACTCCCTCCTTCCCTTCAATGTTTCAAATATACTTGGAAAGCTTGCACCACAGCTCAACTCAATACAATACATCACCAAAAGGACACAGCAGCAAATACTTATTCTGAAGTCCAGTGAGAAGTAAAGAGCACCAGGTGCATAAAACTAAAACAAAGGACTGTGGTTGCTGGAAATCTGAAAAAAACAGAACTTGATGGAGAAATGCAGCAAGTCTGGCAGCATCTGTGCAGAGAAAGAGCTAAAATTGTCTTGCTGGAAAAGTGCATCAGGTCAGGCAGCATCCAAAGAGCAGGAGAATCAATGTTTCGGGCATGAGCTCTTCTTCAGGAAGGCCTTTCCAGCAACACATTTTCAGCTCTGATCTCCAGCATCTGTAGTCCTCACTTTCTCCTCTGTGCAGAGAAAGCAGAGTTAAAGGTCTAGGTTGAGATCTGAAAAAGGGTCACTGTTGTACATGGCTCAATATCTGAAATGTTTCTTGATTGGGCAGAACATAATTAGGAAAGTGCACTTAATTTCAACTAGTTATGCTTTTTAATAAGCTGCTAATTCATGTAGTTAGGCTTCTCAACATCTGAAAGGTCACAGATTTTGACATGCCTTTTGAGGTCAGAGATCTTAATTGCAAAGCTTTCCCAGGATGGTGAAAATCAGTTCTTCTTTTCTGCCTGCTGAATTAAGTTTACCCTTCTGCCATTCTTCTTGCTTCCTCTGGGATTGGATATCTTTAGCCTTCAACTAAAGAACCTAATCATCACAAGTTGCCAGTTTCTAACAATTGCCTTGTGATTTTTAAAGGTTAGCACGAGTTGAAAAAAGTCAATGTTATCAATGCTTTAAAATTAAAATTGGTAGTCAGCTGAACTTCTTGTCGGTGCAATACTTCTGTGCCAAGAGTATTGCCAGCAGTTGGAGATTGAGATTTATTTTTTTTATAAATGCATAGCTCTAAGTTAACTTAACCCATTAATGGGATTTTTATCACTGTTCCATAAGGTTAGTCGACCACAGTGAACTGTAACTCAAACTAAAACTATATTTACCCCCAGTAAACTCACTTCAATGAAAATCATCCAGGAGGAAATCTGAGTCTAACAAAGTAATTAAGTGTTGAATTATAATATGATGGAAAAGTTATTTCTGTTCTGCAGCTGCTTATGATTATTTATGAAAATGTCTTAAAACGTTAATAATTTGGGAGTGAAATCAGCACATAGTAATGACAATATTGAAAGTCTGAAACCCTTGATAGCTTCTAACTTGTATGCTGCAATGTAGATTTAGTATATGTACCAGCAAGGAGGCCAATGTTCCTATGTACATTGGACATTGAACTGAGGTTCTCCTAGTGATTCACACATTTATCCTCTTGAATTTCAATCTTACTAATGTTTTCATGCTAACCTCCTAATGTCTCCTTTCATAACCATCAACTCACTGGCTGAAATGTATTCCACTTGCTTGAGTCACTCCATTGATTCCTAATTTCCCAAAGGTTTAAATTTAAAATGTTTACACTTGTCTTTAGATCCTTTGAAGTCCTTGCCAATTCCAGCTTAGTAACCTTCTTGACGTATTATGAAATATGCAAATGATGATGTAACTCAGGATAATATTCTAATGTCAGAAAAAGTGATCAGAGTAGAGAAGGAAGAAGTTTGTAAAAGGGGCAGGTCTTCGACACTGCATTGGAGACTCAATGTCTGGATGTAAATATGGAGTGTTACAATATTACAATATGAGAGTGAATCAGGGAAGCTTGAGACCAAGAAAACTGATTGCCTAGTAAGCCAAAAGCCTCAAAGAGTGAATGTGTCAGCACACACAGCGTAAAGATACTCAGGAGAAATATCTAAAAATGCTGAATGCAAGGTTCAAATAAAGCACAGAGGCATCAAGGGGACCTTCAAAACCCGGAATCTGAAGTTGAATCACAGTCCATAAGGCATAGTAGGTAAGTGGGAAAAGTCCAAAAGCCAGGAAAGAACCTTGGAAGAGAACACAAGACAAAAGTGAGAAAATTCTGGAAGCACGTAAAGAATCACGGAATGGTTCGAAGCCAAGACAGTTCTTTAGCAAGTGCAGTGAATTGGAAGGCTTTGAATAAAAGATTTAAAAATTCAAGTATCACTCTGGTCAGTGCAGCTTAATAACAGCCCCTTTAGAGATATTGCCATTGCGACGGCCTTTCAAACATGTGGAGAACAAGGCCGGGTGCTCTGGAAGGAGCAGTTCAGCACTACAGAACTGTATCAAGCCTTCATACAATGGGGCAGTGATATCAGGTCAGCATGTTTTGTTATGTTGTGGGTCCAACAGCAGATCACATTCTGGTAAGACAAAGTGTGGAAGAAAGTACTACATAGTTCAAGCTGTTAATCAAGGCATTTGACATGTACATTAGTCTCAGACAAAACAAGTCATAGAAAGGGCAAGGTTTACTCAACAACCTTAAAGACATTGAGAATTGATTGAGGCATTTTTGATAAAGTTATGCCTATTGATAAGATGTAGCAGGTATACGGCCTTAAAAGACTATATAATTGTTGATTGTTTTGTACACGGTGTCAGTGATGAGAAATTTTCAGGTTTCCTCAGTCTAACAAGGACCTCATGAGAGACCAGACTAAGAGCCTATTGAAGGTCATATTGGAGTGTGGATCATTTTCTGAAACTGAAAAGCAAATCTATACTCCAAAGACAGAAATACAGATAAATGTTATGGAAGTTTCAAACTAAAAGGAATACAACTTCTTAAAGTTGGCACTAGAAGAATGTGAACTATGATGAGAAGAAGAAATGACAACATGGATAATATGCTGCTCAAATGAAGATCGGAGATCAAGGAAACATTGGGGATCCTTCAGACAAGGAACATCCAAACAAGAAACAAGAGTAGGCCATTTGGTATATCGAGCCATCTCTGCCAGTCAGTAAGATCACAGCTGATCTGATTTTAATCTTAACTGTACATCCCTGTGTACCCCAGATAATCTCAAAGTTAGATCGTAGGTCCCAAAATGGCATAATCACCCTTACAAAAATCATTGAGTCATAGAGTCATAGAGATGTACAGCACGGAAGCAGACCCTTCGGTCAAACCCGTCCATGCCGACCAGCTATCCTAACCTAATCTAGTCCCATTTGCCAGCACTTGGCCCATATTACTCCATACCCTTCCTATTTATATACACATCCAGATACCTTTTAAATGCTGTAATTGTACCAACCTCCACCACTTTCTCTGGCAGCTCATTCCATACACATACCATTCTCTATGTGAGAAAGTTACCCTTTAGGTCCCTTTTAAATCTTTCCCTTCTCACCCTAAACCCATTCTGGACTCCCCACCCCAGGGAAAAGATCTTGTTTATTTATCCTACCGATGCCCCTCATGATTTTATAAGCCATTTGGAGGTTACCCCTCAGCCTCTGCTGCTCCAGGGAAAATAGCCCCAGCCCATTCAGCCTCTCTTTTTAGCTCAATCCCTCGAAACCTGGCAACATTCTTATAAATCTTTTCTGAACCCTTTCACAACATCCTTCCATGAGGAAGAAGACCGGAATTGCACACAATATTCCAAAAGTGGCCTAACCAATGCCCTGTGGAGCTGCAACATGGCCTCCCAACTCCTATACTCAGTGCTCTGACCAATAAAGGAAAGCATACCAAACACCTTCTTTACTATCCTCTCTACCCGTGACTTCACTTTCAATGAACTATGAACCTGCACTCCAAGATCTCTTTTTTCAGCAATACTTCCCAGGACATTACCATTAAGTGTATAAGTCCTGTTCTGAATTGCTTGTTCAAAATACCGGTCTTAACATTTATCTAAATTAAACTCCATCTGTCACTCCTCAGCCTATTGGCCCATTTCCAAAATGGCTAAAGAACAGGAATCAATATAATTTAGCTAGTAAGGCTGTTCAAAGTCTGAGACACTGCAACATCACAAGTATAATGAGAGCCCAGCAGGAGTTCAGTGTTATTAATATGAGAAATTGGGGCACTTCAAACTGCATATTGCAAACTAGTATCATCTTTATCACTGCAGAAACAATGGAAAAGTCCTACCAAAGGGAAATTTCCAGACAGCTGGAAATAATGAAAATAAGACCACGAAATTAAGGATGAAGAACAAAGAATAAAATCAATTTACTTTTATAATCTCAAGAGGAGTCAATAGAGATTCTGGACCATCAACTTAAATCTACAAGAGTTTGAAACAGAATTTAAAGTGTGTCTGCTTCAACAATGGCTAGTAACTTACCATATTTAAAATGAATGAATGCTTACCTAGAGCATAACATTCCAATGTCCAGGAGGCACAGCCCTCCAGGAACAAAGAAACCAAACAACTATGGATGCTGGAAATCAGAAACAGAAATTGCTGGAAAAGCTCAGCAGGTCTGCCAGCATCTGTAGAGAGAGAAGAAGGAGGGTCACTGGAGCCCGAGCCTTTAACTCTTCTTTCTCTCCACAGATGCTGCAAGAACCCCTGCGTTTCTCCAGCAATTTCTGTTTTTGTTACAGATCTTCAGGTGTGTGATCAGTTCATCATTGAACTCAGTCACAAAGGGCATGAAGTCATAGAGTCATAGAGATGTACAGCACTTTGGTCCAACCTGTTCATGCTGACCAGATATACCAACCCAATCTAGTCCCACCTGCCAGCACTTGGCCCATATCCCTCCAAACCCTTCCTATTCAAAAACCTATCCAGATGCCTTTTAAAAGTTACAATTGTAATTGCCTCCACCACATCCTCTGGCATCTCATTCCATAAACGTACCACCCTCTGCATGAAAAGGTTGTCCCGTAGGTCTCTTTTATATCTTTCCCCTCTCACCCTAAACCTATGCCATCTCGTTCTGCACTCCCCCACCCCAGGGAAAAAGACTTTGTCTATTTATCCTATCCATGCCCCTCATGATCTTATAAACCTCTATAAGGTCACTCCTCAGCATCTGATGCTCCAGGGGAAACAGCCCTAATCTATTCAGCCTCTCCCTATAGCTCAAATCCTCCAACCCTGGTAACATCCTTGTAAATCTTTTCTGAACCATTTCAAGTTTCTCAAACATCTTTCCAATAGGGCAGAAACCAGAATTGCATGCAATATTCCAACAGTGGCCTAACCAGTGTCCTGTAAAGCCACAACATGACCTCCCAACTCCTGTACTCAATACTCTGACCAATAAAGGAAAACATACCAAACACCTTCTTCACTATCCTATCTATCTGTGACTCTACTTTCAAGGAGCTATGAACCTGCACTGCAAGGTCTCTTTGTTCAGCAACACTCCCTAGGACTTTACTATTAAGTGTATAAGTCCTGCTAAGATTTGCTTTCCCAAAATGCAGCACCTCACATTTATCTAAATTAAACTCCGTATGCCCGCACTTCTCAGCTGATTGGCCCATCTGATCAAGATTCTGTGGTAATCTTCTTCACTGTCCACTACACCTCCAATTTTGGTGTCATCTGCAAACTTACTAACTATACCTCTTATGCTCACATCCAAATCATTTATATAAATGACAAAAACTAGTGCACCCAGCATCGATCCTTGTGGCACTCCATTGGTCACAGGCCTCTAGTCTGAAAAACAACCCTCCATCACCACCCTCTGTCTTCTACCTTTGAGCCAGTTCTGTATCCAAATGGCTAGTTCTCCCTGTATTCCATGAGATCTCACCTTGCTCAACAGTCTCCCGTGGGAAACCTTGTTGAACACCTTATGATGTCCATATAGATCACGTCCACTGCTCTGCCCTCATCAATCCTCTTTGTTACTTCTTCAAAAAACTCAATCAAGTTTGTGAGACATGATTCCCCATGCACAAAGCAATGTTGACTATCCCGAATCAGTCGTTGCCTTTCCAAATGCATGTACATCCTGTTCGTCAGGATTCCCTCCAACAACTTGCCCACCACCAACGTCAGACTCACTGGTCTATATTTCCCTGGCTTGTCCCTACCACCTTTCTTAAACAGTGGCACCATGTTAGCTAACCTCCAGTCTTCTGGCACCTCACCTGTGACTATCGATGATACAAATATCTCAGTAAGAGGCCCAGCAATCACTTCCCTTGCTTCCCACAGAGTTTGAGGGTACACTTGATCAGCTCCTGAGGATTTTTTATGCTTTTCAAGACATCCAGCACTTCCTCCTCTGTAATATGGACATTTGTCAAGATGTCACCATCTATTTCACTACATTCTATATCTTCCATGTCCTTTTTCACAGTAAATACTGATGGAATTCAATAGGATTCTCTGCATACTGAAGAATCATAACATATCACTGTTAGCTAGACATACCTGGGCTCATCTAAATCTCTTAACACTGTGTATACAATTCTCCTAATTGAGAGTGGGAGAGAATTTTGACATCAATACCACTATTATGCAGAGACTTGGGTAAATTAAAACAGGAGCCACACTTTGTGGCAAGAAGATGGAACGTCAATCTCCATCTATACTCCAAGAAAAATTCCTCATCCTCTAATGGGAAAGGTGATGAAGTCAATGTCATATCACCATTGATAGAACTGACAAAATGGTGCTCAGAGATAGTAACTTTCCAAAATCAAATCGATGTCGAAGACTGTGCGTAGATCCCACTCAGTTAAATAAATTAGTACAAAGAGGAATCTTTCCAATTTCATCAGTCAATGACAGTTTGGCCTAATTAGCAAGAAAGAAGATCTTTACTAAATTAAAAGCAAGCCACAGATTCTGTCAGATAGACCCAGTCTATTGCTGATTATATTCATCATACCATTTGGATGGTATATTTTAATTCATCTTCCCTTCAGAATTTTGTCTTCACTGCTTATATTGCAGACAACCGTATCAAGAATTCTGAACAAAAACAATGGACCATTTGCCATATCCTAATGCATGGTCATATAGAAAGGAAGGTGAACATACAATGGCAGAATTCTTAAGAGCAATACAAATGCAGTTCCATTTTCTGAGAAATAGCAACTCACAAGAACAATAATCATAAAATCTATAAACAAAATGTCAATGTGAATCCAAGGCCATGAGTAAACTTCCAAGGCTGGCATACGCAAATGATGTGCAGCACTTCTGAGGCATGGTAAAACAAATTAAGGAGAAGCTACAAATATGTTACCTCACTGTAACCTAGGCTAATGTACCATTGTAGCCTGGAATTCATCATTCATTGTAAAATGAACCATCCTCATTCAGGTGGAGAATGATAAAACAAAAAAGCCCAGATATTTCATGTTGACAGCCTTAATGGAAACAAAACATATGTGCAACAATAGAAAAGGGAGCATCAGCATTAAAGATTTGCTGGCAATCTCATAGGATTGAGATCCCAGGTCAAAATGGACTACAAGTCATTAATACTTAACCATTAATAATCATTTACACTAATGATCTATATCTCAGAGTATAGGGAGTAATTTCAATGTTTACAGCTGAAATAAAATTTGGAAGCATTGTAAACTGTGGGCAGGATGGTATTGAATTTCAAAAGGACATTGCCAGATTGTTGAAGTAGAACGAGAGGTGGCAGATGAAGCTCAGTTTGGAAAAGTATCAGATCCGGCATTAGGGGAGAAAGTATTTGCAGAGATCATTTAAAACAAAGGACAATAATCTCAAAGACGAGCTGGAGTAAAACATCTGTGGCAATTTGAATTGGAAGGATGATCACAATACTGTCCAGTAGATTAAGTTTTTTTTTAAAAATTGCAAACAAAAGCAACATGTAACAATAAATGGAAGATTTTCTGGTCTCTGATCATAGAATGGTTGTGCCAGTCAATGAAGTAAGAGATTCTGCAAAGATTCTATGGAGTCATTTAGGAAACCTAAAATGCAGGACAACACTTGCATCTTGGCCAAGCATTTCAAAATAAATAAACACTTTTATCTTCTTGTCCCACACATGTCATCAAAAATCAAGTGTCAATTAATATCCTCAAAATTTCCAGAAAGGCAAATGGAGAGACTATCAACAGATTTATTTGATTTCAAAGGAAAAATGTATTTAATCCAAGTAGATTATTATTTAAGACCCAAAGACTTCATACAACCCATAGTGAAGTCAGTAATTAGGGCATTGAAACTGGTCTTTGCATAATACAATTTCCCAGAGGAATAATCTTGGATATGAAACTCAACGGATGAACAAGGAATTCAGAAGTTCACTTCAGAGGTAGGTATCAGCAAGGTGAACTCATTGCTATCCTGACTTTGATGTTGGACAAGTTTGTACTCTTTGAAATTTGTTCATATTTTTCTTTATGTTTGTAATTGTTTGTTATTTTTAAGAAATGTGAGTCATGTTTTTGGTTTTGGAACTAATTTCAAAGAGGTGAATGCACCTAATGTTCTGGATCAGATAATGCCACTCAAAAGGTAGAAGATGCAATTATTTTCCATTGAGGGGTTAATATTTTTAGGCTGCATGGAATTATGCAAATATGAATGCCATTGTCAAAAATGTTTATTCCAATTCAGATTTCATTTTAAATTAACCATGTTGGGACCACCCATCATTACAAGCTCACTTTCTTTCTTTTTCTCATAATCTTGATGGTTTTAATTCATGTGAGAGCACTCTGTCCCTTTAGCTGTATTGTTTTAATGTAATCTGAAAACCACCTGAAGAAAGAGAAAAGGAGATATAAGTTGTTATTATGTAGTAGAGTCTGGCAGAAATATCTGAAGCCAAGAGGAACTAGGAAATACATGATGGTAATATACTAACTCTGTGTAATTAGGTAAGAGTCTGGAGGCTGGTTAGATCAATTGGCTGGTTTGCAATGTAGAGTGCTACCAACATTGTGGGTTCAATTCCCATACCATCTGAGGTTACTGTGAAGGACTCTCTTTCTCAATCTTTCCCCTTACCTGAAGCATGGTGAACCTCAGGCTAAACGACCATCAGTCATCTCTCCTTAATGAGATAATAGGAGAATGGCAACTTAAACTTTGAGGGTCTTGTAGTGCAGTGGTAGTGCCCATACTTCTGAATTAAGAGGTCTGAGTTCAAGTCCCAATTGTTCAGGTACAAGAAAAAGGTAGATGGGTTACAGTCAAGGGACAGAAAGGGAACCAGCTGGCAATGCAGTGATCCCCTTTGGACATTTCCCTCAATAGCAAGTATACCGTTTTGGATACTGTTGTAGGGGGTAGACAACTTACTGGGGCAAGCCATGGGATACAGATCTCTAGAACAGAGACTGTCCCTGTTGCTCAGAAGGGAAGTGGGGAAAGAAACAGAACATTAGTCACTGGATCTCCATAATTAGGGGAATAGATAGGAGATTCTGTGGGAACAAGAGAGACACATGGTTGATGTGTTGCCTCCCAGATGCCAAGGTTTATGCTGTCTTGGATTGTGTTTTTGGGATCCCTAAGTGGGAGTGAAAACAGCCCCAAGTCATGGTCCACTTGGCAATAATGGCATAGGTAGGAAAAGAGATGGGGATTTAAGGCAGAAATTCAGGGAGCTAGGGTGGAAGCTTAGTGCTTGAACAAACAGAGGTACTATCTTTGGTTTGTTATCTGTGCCATGTGCTAGCAAGGCAAGGAATAGGGAGAGAGAGGAGTTGAATATATGGTTACAGAGATGGGGCAGATGAGAGTGTTTTGGATACCTGGATAATTGGGGCTTAATCTGGGATAGTTGGGACCTCTACAAACAGGATGGTCTACACCTGAACCAAAGAGGCAGCAATATCCTGGGGGGTGACATTTGCTAATGCTCTTTGGGAGAATTTAAACTCATTCAGCAGGGTATGGGAACCTCAACTGTAGTTCCAATGTACAGGAGATTGAGAGTAATAAGGTCGTAAATAAGGTTATAAGATCACAAGAGTGGTTTGAAGTATGTCTACTTCAATGCCAAGAGCATCCAGAATAAGGTGGGTGAACTTGCAGCATGGGTTGGTAGCTGGGACTTCAGTGTTGTAGCCATTTCAGAGACATGGTACAGGAATGGTTGTTGCAGGTTCTAAGGTTTAGATGTTTCAGTAAGAGGAGGAGGTGAGGCATTATTAGTCAAGGATAATATTACGGTGACAGAAAGGATTTTTGAGGACTCATCTACTGTGGTAGTATGCCCTGAGGTTAGAAACAGGAAAGGAGAGGTCGCCCTGTTGGGAGTTCTCTACAGGCCTCCAAGCAGTTCCAGAGATATAGAGGAAAGAACAGCAAAAATAATTCTGGATAGTAGCGAGAGTAACAGGTGAGTTGTTATGGGGGACTTTAATTTTCCAAGTATTGACTGGGAATACTATAGTTCAAGGATGTTAGATGGGTCAGTTTTTGTCCAATGTGTGCAGAAGAATTTCATGACACGGTAGGTAGACAGGCCAACAAGGGGCAAGCCCACATTGGATTTGGTACTGGATAATGAATCTGGCCAGGTGTTACAGTTGGAGGTAGGTGAAAACTATGGTGGTTGTGACCACAATTCATTTAATTTTACTTTCGCGATGGAAGAGGACAGGTATATACCACAGGGCAAGAGATATAGCTGGGGGAAAAGCAATTATGATGCAATTAGGCAGGATTTAGGATGTTTAGGATGGGGAAGGAAACTGTAGAGATTGGGCACAATTGAAATGTGGAGCTTATTCAAGGAACAGCTACGTTATGTCCTTGATAAACATGTATCTGTCAGACAGGGAGGAAGTGGTTGACCAAGGGAGGCATGGTTTACTAAAGAAGTAGAATCTTTTGTCAAGAGAAAGAAGTTTATGTTAGAATGAGACGTGAAGTCTCACTTCGGGAGCTTGAGAGTTACAAGCTAACCGGGAAAGACCTAAAGAAAGAACTAAGAAGAGCTAGGAGGGGACATGAGAAGTCATTGGCAGATAGTACGAAAGGAAAACCTTAAGGCTTCCAATAGATATATCAAGAAAAAAGAATGACTAGAGAAAGATTAAAGCCAATCAAGGACAGGAGTGGGAAGTTGTGCATGGAGTCCAAGGAGTTAGGGGAAGCACAAAATGAATATTTTTCATCAGTATTCACACTGGAAAAAGACAGTGTTGTTGAGGAGAATACTGAGATATAGGCTATTGCATGGTTCACAAGGCATTGAGGTTCACAAGGATAAAGTGCTAGCAATTCTGGAAAGTGTGAAAATAGATAAGCCCCTGGGCTGGATAGGATTTATTCTAGGATTCTCTGGGAAGCCAGGGAGGAGATTGCAGAGCATTTGGCTTTGATCTTTATGTCGTCGTTGTCTATAGGAACAGTGTCAGAAGACTGGAGGATAGCAAATGTTGTCCCCGTGTTCAAGATGGGGAGTAGAGACAACCCTAATAATTATAGACCAGTGAGCCTTGCATTGGTTGTGGGTAAAGTCTTGGAAAAGGTTATAAGAGATAGGATTTATAATAATTTAGAAAGAAATAAGTTGATTTGGTATAGTCAACATGGTTTTGTGAAGGGTAGGTCGCGCCTCACAAACCTTATTGAGTTCTTTGAAATGATGACCAAACAGGTGGATCAGGGTAAAGTGGCTGATGTGGTGTGTATGGATTTCAGTAAGGCATTTGGTAAGGTTCCCCATAGTAAGTTATTGCAAAAAAAGTATGGAGACATGGGAGTGACGGTGGTTTAGTGGTTTGGATCAAAGATTGTCTCGCTGAAAGAAGACAGAGAGTGGTGGCTGATTGAGATATTCACCCTGGAGTTTAGTTACTAGTGGTGTTCCACAAGGATTTGTTCTGGGTCCATTGCTGTTTGTCATTTTTATAAATAAGTCAATGAGGGCGTGGAGGGTTAGTACATATGCAGATGACCCAAAGGTCGGTATAGTTGTGGATAGTGCAGAAGGAAGTTGCAGGTTACAAAGGGATATAGATAAGCTGCAGAGAGAGGTGGGAAATGGAGTTTAATGTGGAAAAGTCTAAGGTGATTTACTTTGGAAGGAGCAACAGGAATAAAGAGTACTGGGCTAATGGTAAGTTTCTTGGCAGTGTAGATGAGCAGAGAGATCTCAGTGTCCATGTACATAGATCCCTGAAAGTTGCTATCCAGGTCAACATGGTTGTTAAGAAGGCATGGGTGTATTAGCTTTTGTTGATAGAGGGATTGAATTTTGGAAACATGAGGTCATGTTGCAGCTGTACAGAACTCTAGAGCAGCCGTACCTGGAATATTGCATACAGTTCTGATCACTGCATTGTATGAAGGATACGGAAGCTTTGGAAAGGCTTCAGAGACAATTTATTAAGATGCTGCTTGATAGGGGGGGAAGCTCTTATGATGAAAAGCTGAGGGACTTGAGGCTGTTTTTGTTGGAGAGAAGAAGGTTGAGAGGCGAGTTAATTGAGACATATAAGATAATTAGAGGGAGAGATTGGGAGAGCTATTTTCCTCTAATGATGGTGACTAGCATGAGGGTACATAGCTTTAAATTGAGGGGTGATAGATATAGGGCAGATGTCAGAGGTAGGTTTTTTATTCAGAGAGTAGTCGGGACATGGAACACACTGCATGCAACAGGAATAGCCTCGCGAATTTTAAGGGAATTTAAATGGTCATTGGATAAACATATGGATGAAAATGGAATAGTGTGGGATAGACAGGCTTCAGATTGGTTCCACACATCGGCACAACATCAAGAGCTGAAGGGCCTGTACTGTGCTGTAATGTTCTATGTTCTATATTCTAGAGGTGTGTAATTACATCCTTGAACAGGTTGAGTAGAAAATATGTAATTGCCTGGGAACTTGACAAGCAATGTTCCCTTGGATTTTTTACTTCACTATGAAGACCTTTGAGGTCCCTGCACAGTAGTCATTTCCAATATAACAGGCATGTATTGGCATATGTGGGACATGCCAGTAGCTGTACAGGGTGAGTGTTGTTGGCTGGAGATCAAGTACTCATTGTGCCTACAGTCGATTTCATCTGAGTTGAACTATTGCTGTTGTAACAGGGATTAGGATTCCAAGCTGAAAATGTGCAATATTGTGCAGTCAGAGAAAATTACATGGGGGCAGTAACTGCTGATACAGAAGATCTGAGGTGTTCGTGTTGCACTGTGTGACAGAGTTGTTTGAGTGTTTCTGTTCTTTAGCTTTACATGAAATATGTGAAAAACTGTGACACAAACTGACATTGAATGACACATCTGAGTTTGTTTTCTTTTAGTCTGTAAAGAACCTAACAGTTTCCACAAGGAACTGTGTGTAAATTCATCAAGTATCAGCTTTTGAGTTTGAAATTTGCCTCCATTGTAGAGAGTTGTTTGATATTATCTCAGAATTAATTGTGGTTGGCACAGGTTTATTAAACTTAACCATAATTCATCTGCAAGTATTGGCAGAAGTTTGATAGCAAACATACATGCTAATGTCCATCAGGGCAACGGTAATTTAACATCCAAGTATACACAGGTCTGGCTCATGCTATGTTAAAGTGTAAAGGTGAAATGAATCTGTAATTATGAATATGAGGTATTGGAAATTATGTGTACATAATTTGTTACTTGTAAATGCTTTGTTGTTACTAATGATCAGATTCAGACATATGTACACTTGGCAATTGAATCATTTATTCTCATCAATCTCTTTTAATTGTGGAGTGGTAGTTTACCATTCTATCATCTCAATGCGAGTGCTGATCACTAAAATGTAAAAGGCTGTCCTGTGAATATGAGACCACAGCAGCCCTACTAAGCTCCCAATCATGCTTCTATTTAGAAAAAGGAAAAATGGAAATGAAGTACATGATTTTGTTGGCTCCAGTGTTGAATTGGGTGATAGTTGTGGACATTAACTATCACTCTGCTGAAATTGAGAACTGTGGGAGTCCTGTTCAGATGGATCCCGACAGCTACTGGTGTGATGAACACAATGATATTATTCTCACTGGTGCTGTTTCTATTCACTGTGCTGGTTATTTTTATATTCTACAGGTGATGTGCTTGAAAACTAACATGTTAACAAAGCTGTTGAATGGGCTAAAATGATCCTTCAAATATTATGCAGATAATATTTGTCACAAAGAATAGAGAAGGGAATTTGGGAAGTATAGGAATGAGGATTTGTTATACTTGCATATACCTTGATTTCTTTAGCTGGTTGCAGCATCAGCTTATTTTTTATTGATTCAGGGATGTGGGCATCACTGGCTGGGCCAGCATTTGTTACTTAATGCCGACTGCCTTTGAGATTATGTCCCTTGCATTCATGAGGCAATGAAGAGTCTCTTTCCATGTTGTAAAATCTCTGACTCCATGATGCTGGTCAGCTGCTTTCTTGATCCTCTGCAATTCATTCTGTAGAGGTACCGTTAGGTACAGTTAGCAATGGATTTCCAGGAATTTGACATTGTGACAGTGGAGGAACAACATTATATTTCCATGTCAGGATGGAGTAGAGGCTTAGAGTAGAGGGGGACTTATGGATAATGCTGTTCCCATGTATCTGATGTCCTTGTCCTTCTAGAAAGTTGTAAATATGGGTTTGGAAGGTGCTGACTAAGGAGCGTAGAGTACCTCTTGCAGATTGTACACTGTGTGTTGTGATGGAGGGAATGAATGCTTGAGGATTGGTTCCTATCGAGAAATCTACGTTCTCTTGAAAGATATCAAACTTCTTGAATGTTATTGGAGCTCCATTGGCTTGTGCCTTGTAGATGGTGGACAGACTTTGGAAATCAGGAGATGAGTTACTTGCTACAGGATTCTGAAACTCTCACTGGCTCTTCAGTTCCTGATGAATGGTAACTCCCCCTCTGGATGTAGATAGCATAAGATTTAGCAATGGTTTGATACTGAATGTAAAGGGGTGACAGTTCAATTCTCCCTTGTTTGAGATGATCATTACCTGAAATTGTGTGGCACAAATGCTATTCACCACTTGTCAGCAAAGTATGGACATTGCCCAGAAATTGCTGTACCTGGACATGGTCTGAGTCAGTATCTGATGAGTCAGGAATTATACCAAATAATTACATAGTTGTTAGTGATTATCCCCACTTCTGACCTTATAAGGGAAGGAAAGTCATTGATGCAGCAGGTGAAAATGGTTGGGCCTCGGATGCTAGTCTGACGAACTCCTGCAGAGCTGTCCTGCAGCTGTGATGACTGACCTCGAACAATTACAGCAACTTCCTTTGTGTTAGGTATGCTTCCAACCAGAGGAAAGTTTCACCCCAATTCCCATTGACTCTAATTTTGCTAGGGTTCATTTGATGCCAAACTTGCTCAAATATGCCTTTGATGCCAAGGACAATCACTTTCACTTCCTTCCTGGAGTTCATCACTTTTGTTCTTGTTTGGACTAAGGCTGTTAGAATGTCAGGAGCTTCCTTTCAATCATTCTCAGAATGTGAGTATCACTGACTAGTCCAGCATTTATTGCTGACCCCTTGTCATCTTTGAGATGGTGGTGGTAAGCTGCCTATTGAACTATGCAGTCTGTCTGATGTAAGTAGGTCGACAATGCTGCTAGGAAATGAGTTCCAGGATTTTGGCCCAGCAATACTGAAGAAACAGCAATATATTTTGAAATCAGGATTGTGAGTGGGTTGGCTTTTAAGCTGTAGATAGTGATGTTGCTATATATCTGTTTTCCTTGTCCTTCTTTTTGGAAGTCATTGTGGGTTTTGAAGATGCTTTCTAAGGAGTCTTGGTGAATTTCTGCAGTGTAACTTGTAGTGATACAAAAAAATCATGATCTTGATGATGATAAGGCATCAGGTCGCTACATTTTGCTGTTAATGTTTCTTTGCTTTCTTCTGCCAGCAATGCACAAAGATATACTAATGCTTGGAGCAGGTTAGTTGTGCATTAATAATCACAGTGCTTTGCATGGAACCTGAATTAATTTTCGTGAAAGTAAAAATAATAACGCAGATATTTAAAAAGACAATGGGGAACAATTTTCAATGTGGACCATTATTCCTCTTAAATGGTTTACAGTTTTGTTATGCATTGATCACAAGAAAGCATCTCCCCCTACTGTGATACAGTGAAAGTGCTAATGTATTAACTGAAGTATTTGTCACATAAAAGTATCAGTGTCTAAAGAATGAATCTGAGAAATCTTAGTTGTATTTCGTAGTGTTTTCATAAGTAGTGTGATCTTTTAGAAAGGTGATTAATTTGCATCAGCTATTCAATAGATAATATACAAGCATTACAATTCAACAAATTATATCTATGAACTAATTTTAACACAATATTGTCGACAGAGTACAAAGTGAAACATCAACAAAAATGTAGCACAATAATTTCAGCATCATGCTTGTGTACTCTATGTTTAACTTAATTGAACAGTTCAAATCTAAGAATCAAAATAAAATCACTGCCTACAAGTTTTAAAATTGTCGAGTAAACATGTTTGGAGACATTATGTAAATTCTTTTCTGTGCAATTTAATACTATTTTAACACACCAGCAACGGAATAAAAATATCCCATTGTCAATAATTTAATATTTAGAGAAGCTGACACTGTTGTGTAGGTGACTATATCACTGACATGACAATCCTTAAAAATCTAAGATGAGTCACCGGAATGAATTATGTTGGACTCAGCAACTGTGCTGATTGTGTCAATCTAACTGGAGAGGCTAAACTTTCCACTGATCCTGGCACTGTTGCTCTATGGCATCATGCATTCATCTGGGTAGTCAATGGCATTGGTGGCTATGCATTCCTTTTTCTGGGACTGAGAATTGATAAGAAAATCTCTCTTATGTGAAAACACACAACCATCCAAAGTCTGCTTTGAAAAACATTTAGGAAAGTCAATACATCATTCATTGAATTAGCAGATATTTTCAGCCTAATTGAATCAGTTTCTCTTCAAAAAGTGCTTCATTGGTATCGAAGGAAGGTTGAAAACTGTATTTTTATTATGTTTCATTCTATATGATATGTTTATCTACATATATTAATTGTAGGCTTATGAACTCCCAAGAAACCAAATAATGAGATGTTGCAGGAGGCTTAGTTGTGTCACAAGATTCTTATTAGTGTGACCTGAACTCTAATGTTTGGCTGCAAAATAGACATTTCTTATACACATAGGACCCCAATATATTTGATTCATGTCCATGCAAGTTTCTATGGCATTTGTTTGTCTGAGGAGACTATTTATAATTTATCATGTCTGGACAGCATGCCCATGTGTTGGAAAAAGTGTGTTTGTAAATCTTTTCTTATCCAAGTTTAATATAAATACAAAAGTATGACTTCCACAAATAGGTTAATGGGCACTATATTTTTTTCGCTTCCCTGTTTTGACAAACTGTCTCACACTGTGACTTATGCAGATGGCGAAGGAGAGCTGAAGATAGCAATGAAAAATGTTTGGCAAGTTTTATTCAGGAAAGGATAGGAGCCAAGAACTGGATATCATTTTTGGCATTGCGCTCAAGTGATGTAAGGATGCAATTCAGTGTAATTTATCTCATTGCATCCTGTGTTTGAAAACAAAACAATAAAGTTTTACTAAGCACTTTAGGTGATGACTATGCCACATACATGGATAGATATTCATCTGATACTTCCAATTAAATACCTGGTCTCACTTAGAATTACAGAATGTAACTGAGTTAATAACAAGCTTGGTTATATGTTATTTATGATAACTTCTAAACTGTAATCATATCAACAAACTGCCGCATGTTTGAATTATTTAGCCCTGTCTATTAACAATCTGAAAAAAATTCTGTTTGCTGATTTTCTTTTATCTTTCAATAATTATATTTCAGTAAGCACAAGATAAAAATATGGCAGCCACAGTTTTTAATTGTTGTTAATAAGCATTTTTAATACATGAGTGTAAGCACAACCGATTTGCATTCACCTAGTTTTTTCAGAGGGAGAAATCTGACTGCAACCATACAGATAAATGCAAGATTAATATATATTTGTGACCTTTGTTTTGGCCACAATCTTTTCAGTGTTTCAGAAAGAAGTTCACACAGATCTGTAACATTAAAAAAATTAGCAATTTATATATTAAAAAAAGGTAGGTACTTATATACCATACTGCACAACCTCAGGGCACTAATAGTTAACAAAGATATGGTGACCCACATCCCAAGATGTTTCCATGCATAACACCTTTACTCTTATTTTAAAGTATTGACATGCAATCATCCTTTACAGCCACCGTCAAGACTTTAATGTAAGACCTCTTCTGGAAGTCAGAGTCTCCAAACATGCAACATTCACTTGGCACAGAATTGAATTTTCATTGTGGAGTTGTTCTCAAGACCCTAGAATGGGAATTGAGTTCCTAACTTCTGACACAGATGCTACCAACTGCTCATGACTAACAGCGATATGAGCCAATGGAGAGTTTGCCCTGTTCACAACCAGAGTCAAAAAACTTGGTGCAAAGCTGGTGGCAGTTTTTTTCACTTTTATGATTAAAGGCAAGTGTAATTAACTTCCAACGAGGCTTGGATTGGCACTGGCACCAGGTTGTGCTGAATTCTTACCACTGGCGTCAATGCTGTACGGTAAATAAGGTGCTCAATTAAATATTAGATTCCAGAATCTTTGTTATTTAAATACTTAATTTTGGCTGAATGAAGACAAATAAAGTAACAATATTAAGAAATGGGGAGACATCATATTGTGAAATAGTCTTTTAAAATAATCATGTACTGTATTTTTAATAAAGTTATTACTTGCACTCTATTTATGTTTTGATAATAGCATTAATACTTTGATTCATAATTTTTATCTTCAAATCTATACATTTAATAAAAAGGAAACATATCATGGGATAATTCAAATATGGAAAAAATATCTCCTGGAAAAGAACAGTAATGAATTATTTAAAAAGAATTCCTGATTAGACCTGAATTCTACCTTCTAAATTTAAGCACATTGCAGTCCTGAAGTGATGCACAGAGCCACATTTTCATACTTGGCAAAGGAGCGCTGCATTTTTGCAGCATCCAATAAAGGTATCTTCAGCCCTACATGATTGAATAAATATTGAGGAAGCAGCCGCAGTACACTTCATGAAGTTGCTGTGGCCTGGGTTTGCGGCTTATGTTTATGGTCGACCTGGATCTTTTTCCTTCATTCATTTTAAGGAACAGAAATAGTAAAGGAGTCAAATTTACAAATAGAAATTCCTTTTTGGTCAAGCATCTTTCTTCTAAAATATTAAATTGTTGTTTATTTGTTGCTTTTAAAAGTGTCATTTACATATTCCTACTGACCTACAATGATTTTCTATCCCCAAATATATTCAGGTTAAAGTCTCCATCATCAACCACAGATCCATTTGTAACTGCCTTAATTTCACCCCCATACAAAAGCAAAATATCATGAATGCTGGAAACCTGAAACATGAACAGAAAATGCTGAACAAACTCAACAGATCTGCCAGCATCTGTGGAGAGAGAAAAACAGAATTAACATCTCAAGTCCAATATAACACTTCCTATAAATTCCAGAAGAAGACTCATACTGGATTTGAAATGTTAACTCTGTTTCTCTCTCCACAGATGTTACCAGACCTGCTGAGTTTCTCCAGCACTTTCTGCTTTTAACCCTGCCCCAACCTCTGCAGCCTTGATTTCTAAACCGTTTGGTTACTTAGTTTGAGTCTTTAGTGCAATTCATTTTCCTTCCAGTGCACAATTTTCAGGTGTCTCAGGCCTACCCTGTGCACCTCCCTCCAACCTATAACTTTCTCCTACCTTTCAAAGTCTCCCGAAATCATACATGTTTCATCAAGCTTTTGATGTTTTTCTTTACCCATCTCAAGTTATCCACCACAGCAACCAAAATCAGGCCCTTAGTGTGAATAATTAGAAATGTATAGTGTTATTGATGATGACCAGACCGTAACTTTGCTATTTGGTTTAGGTGGATATTCCCGGAGTGAATTAGCTGATCCAACTGCCAAGTTTTAAAAAGAACAATTTATTTACAAAATTACGGAATGAAACACAATGAACAGAAAATAGAATACCAGAAAACTTATCCTATCAAAAGACCCGACAGACTATCCCAACTTAATGCTATTCCAAAAATACTTGCAACAGTCCCAACCAACACATCCCTTAGCACAAAGAGTAAAAATGAAACAAAGACATGCAGGTTTTAAGTTACAGAGAGAGAGAGAGAGAAAGAGTACCAGGCTGGACATGCCCCAGCAGCCTTCCTTCACACACACACTGCTGCTGAACTGAATCAAAAACTCTAATCTAAATGAAGGCCAGTTACACAGCTCACTAGCTACTGCCCTTTGGTTACACCCCTTTTTTAAGACATGATAGCCTTAGGCCAGAGGCATTATCTGTTAGGGCTGAACAAGAAGGGTCCCAATAAACCTCTCAAATCCAGTCTACTTGGAGCCTGGCCAATTACCCGCTTGCTGGGGAGAAAACTCAACGGCATAGTAATCTTGTAAATAGACCAACATTGTGATAATAGCTACATGAAGCTGCTGTGGACTTATGATGGGTTAATATTGCAGAACATATTGGAAAACTAACCAATAAGATAGTTAAACGAACCGTGGTATCCATTATACCAGTTTCAAGAAGGTGTTCAGGAGATGGACCAAAAAAATCTGGTTCAGAATATTGCTTGGCGTATGGCATTGGAAGTGTAGCAGCATGGATAGAAGAGTGGTTGGAATCAAAGAAATGGAGTAAATAAATGATTGTCAAACTGCAAAAGCATTGGAAATGATTTTCACTGGGATTTGGACTATGTCCACTTTTGTTCTCATCTCATGCTAAAAGTTTTGAGCTTCAGTGTAGGAAGTACTATTTTAAAATTCACTGGTGAGAGTAAATTAGTGAGTTTGGAACAGCTTAACTATTGGAAAACTTAACAGATCCGAGGCAACAATTTAACTAAGGAACAGTTCCAATCCAGTAACATCCCATAAACACAACCCTTGGCTCAAAGTTAAATTGAAACACATATTCTTACAGGCAGTGGGGAGGCCTGTAAAAGCTTCAGGATGACAACATAACATTTCTGGATAAATTTTTTCTTTATGGTGTTTGAACTCATTATCATCATTCAGTTCTATGCTCACCTTTCAGACAATTTGCATTTCAAATCTTTCTGTTTTTTTCTTCTTGTATACAACACTAATGTCCTTCATCTTGGTCAAAGTCATTGTTAAGGGGAAGTATGGGACATGGAATGGGTTAATTTGAGGAAGATTAATAAATTCTTAAGCTTGGTTAAGCAAGTACATTAGAGAGAGTTAGGGAATTTACTTACTTTACTTTTACTTACTTAAAGTGTGGCTTAATAAGTAAGATTTATCTATAATTAACTTTTCCTATTCACAAAAGTTTTGCTGATGTGGCAGGCACGCACACAATTCTGCAGAAATGTAACATGATTGAACTAGCAATAACCTTTGAGTTTTTCTGAAGTTGGAATGCTGATGTCCCAATACCACATCAACTACAGTACCACCAGACAAATCTATGGGGTTCTCAAGACTGTGAAAGGGGATTCTGGGAAAGGTAAGGGCAGTTGAAACACCAGGAGTGATAGGCACCCCTGCCATCTTGGAAAATCAAGGTTTTTTCGACCACTTCAGAATTTAAGTGTGACGATGTTGTCACTTAAAAAGGGTTATTTTGTCTTTGGTTGTTTTTTCAAGAGAGATCATAAAGGCAGAGGTGTAGAAGTGTTTAATTTAACAATGGCAGGGGCATGGCCAGTTCTCCCAGCCAGGTTTTTTCTAGTTTGGATTTAGCTGTGTTAGTCTCAAGTTGTTTTCCAGAGAAAGGTTCCAAGCTTCAGCAGATGATTCCTGACTGCTTTTCTCTCTGAAATCCCTTTCAAATTTGTTCCCTCTTGCCTGTAAGAATATGTGTTTCAATTTAACTTTGAGCCAAGGGTTGTGTTTATGGGATGTTACTGGATTGGAACTGTTCCTTAGTTAAATTGTTGCCTTGGATCTGTTAAGTTTTCCAATAGTTAAGCTGTTCCAAATTCAGTTTTCTTTGGTTCATGTTTCAACTGTATTGTTTAAATAAATTCTGTTTTGCTTAAAGCTGAGTGGTTTGACCAGCTGCATCGTACCTGAAATATCCAATCTACATTTGCCTTTAAAATAAGACAAAGTTAGGCTACCTTCTGAAAATATTTTGAGCAAGTCTGGCCTGGTCCAGAACATGAGTAATATACTACCCGTGTAATGCACAATGTACATTAATCTGAGGTTCCTTGATGAAGGGAGTGCTCTGCTTCAGAGCCTTCTCTGGGGTGATACTCTTCCAACGCATTGGTGAAATAAAAGATCATTAACTTGAACTTGAGACTCCTGGAAATTATTTCATACATTAATCAACCTCAATACCATCATCACATTTTTTGGAACAGCAACTATAGTCAGTTCTCCTTTCTTCTTTGCACTTACAGAGCAACAAACATATAATCTCATGGCATCTTCATGATCTAGCTTTTTATGTCACGATATACTTTCCAATCTATGTTAACTGTACTAATGTAGGTAGCACAGCTCCTGTAATGTCTTCATGTTCTATTCCTCCAGGAATACTCTGGATTCTCAAATTCAATAATAGCCCCTCTACGTCCTGATTTACAGTTTGTACATTGGCAATAATCCACAAGTGTTCAGTGCATTTGTAATCAGATGTTGATGACAATCCAAAGTGCATTTTCACTGCTACATTTGACTCCATCTCATGTTGTAACATTCCCGCTGTTAAATCGTGGCAAGCTCAAACTTCCTCCAGTTGATTATTTGGAAAATCAAAGAAACATGATTTGTTCAATCTCTTTTCAACATATGCATCATTACATCTCATTTCATTCCCCTATAGGTTCTCATTCAGATTAGTGTGGTGCCCTTTCTGTTTTGAGCTGAACTACAAACCCTATTATTTATCCATTATTCCAACTGTAATTCGCTCTAGATCAGCGACATCCACTTTTATCTCACTTCACCATCAATAAAATGATTAACTGCATTTCTATTGTTTCCCTTGTCCTCTTTATTACCTTCAAACTTAACCGAGTTCCAATTAATTTAAAACTGTACAATCCATATTTTGTGCTGGACTAAGTCATACCCATTACAAATTATTTTGTGAACACCCTTAGTCACGACCTTTGCAATATTCTCTTGCTTTCCAATCTAGACTATGACATTCAGCCTATTATGTCTAACTGCATGTGCAGTTACCCTCTCTCCATTATCTTATGCTTGCCAGATATCTTAGCTGTCTCAACTCTCCTGGAAACTGCATTCTTAATCTTCTGAACCTTGAATGCCACCTTTTAATTTATCTTTTCAACAATAATTTTGGCCAGTTTCCCTAACATTTTCTTTACTCATGGATACCAGTTTCTGAGAAGCATTTTGATGCTTTGGCACGAAAAAAATTATAAATATGTAATTTTTGTTGTTTTACCTGTAAAAATCACTTCTAATTTTGCGGATGTAATTGTAATGAGAGGAATATTAGTGAGTTAAGACAGCACAGGGAGTTCTGTCAGTTACATGAGGGAAAGCTTCTACACTATAAGATGACAATTGATGTGAACAATTCAGCCATTCTGAAGCAAGTATATTATAATCGTGTGCAAGAAGCAAGAAGTTAATCAGTTGTGGCAAGTTGCTAGTAGTAGCAAATTCTTCATGGTGAGATGAGCACAGTAATCAATTTATTTCATTTAAAATACATTTATAGAAAATTTCTAAATGGAGACAGAGATATCAATCTGCAGACTGAGAGTATTATCTGCCAACCCTTGATGTGCACATCGATCCAAACAGATAATTCCTGAAGTTCTTTCATAAAGATACAAATATTGTACAGGCAGGAATATGCAACTGTGTTAGAAATGTATATGGTTAGGATTTCTTTTCTGTGTGGTCAATATGACAATTAAAGGATAACTAGGAGAAAGTGAAGGCTGCAGATGCTGGAGATCAGAGTCGAGAATGTGATGCTGGAAAGCACCACATCTGAGAAGCAGGAAAATCGACGTTTTGGGCATTAGCCCTTCATCAGGAATTCAGGAACTAATTCCTGATGAAGGGTTTATGCCCAAAACATCGATTCTCCTGCTCAATTAAAGGATAACATCATATTTTTGAATCATAACTCATAAGAATACACCATTTCACTTTGAGTCATGATGGGAGAATGAGTGCAGCATAATACATTCTGACTGTAGTATTTTTGCTTAGGTAATGTTTATTATAGGAGCCGGTCATCCACCTACTATAACTAACATTAGAGCTCCATTTTTGCTAATTTAGTAACAAACTAAATTTGCATAATGAAAGATGCAACAACTGCTTTTAATGGATACAATTCAACAGTGAATTCATTAAAGCAGTCCATGTCCAAACGTCACAGGTCTGGACAATACCGAGGAGGTTCTTATGGCACAGTGGTGGTGTGCTTACTCTGGACCAGGAGATCCAAATTCAAGGCCTACTTTGTCCAGAGATGTGTCCGAACAGCTCTGAACCAGTTGATTATAAAAAAAAGCACACTCAGGAAGAGTTATTGAGATGCAGTGGTGATGTCCCTACCTCTGAGCCACAGGTTCAAGGTTCAAGTCCCACCTTCAGAGGTTTGTAATAACATCACTAACAGGTTGATTAGGAAAATATCCAAAGCAGACCTACTGCATATAAAAGTAAATATATATATAAAGCAGGCCCAAGGATTGGTCTGCAGAATTGTCTGTCCTGGGCTGGGACTAGCCTACGTATACCATGAGTAGTGGCTATATTTTGGCGTTCAATAATAAATGGTGTTCCTTTCTAGTCAGGCTTCCTGAGTTAATACACATGAGAACACCATCACCCGCATTTTCCCCTCCAAGCCACTCATTATCTTGACTTGGAAACATATCACTGTTTCTTCAGTATCACTGGGTCAAAGTTGTAGAACTCCCTCCTTAATGGCATTGGGGGTATACCACCGAGTTCTGAAGGGCAACTTGGGATGGACAATAAATGCTAGTCCAGCCAGTGACACCCACATCCAATGAATGATTTATTTTACATTAAAATTGTGTTTAACATTTTAAAAGCACATATCAAGTTATCGCTTGGTAAAGTTTGATTAATTCTGCTGGCAAAAGTTTATTACAAATATTTTTAATATCTAAAGTGTCAAGCTGATTTTAAAATTCTAAAATTACATATAAAAATATCAAAAACTGTTTCATAGCAATGTTGTCTTGTCAGTTTCCTAACAAATGTTTAAAATGTATTCTGAATCTATCCCCTTTATTCAAAAATTCCAACTAACTTGTAGAACTATCTCAAAGACTTGAAAAGAGCAAACACTTAGGGTAATTAAAACAAGTACAAGGTGAAGATTAGATTAGATTCCCTACAGTGTGGAAACAGGCCCTTCAGCCCAACAAGTCCACACCGACCCTCTGAAGAGTAACCCACTCAGACCTATTTCCCTCTGACTAATGCACCTAACACTACGGGCAATTTAGCATGGCCAATTCACCTGACCTGCACATCTTTGGACTGTGGGAGGAAACCCACGCAGTCATGGGGAGAATGTACAAATCCCACACAGACAATTGCCCAAGGCTGGAGGTGAAAAGAAGAAACAGAAGTAGACCATTTGGCCCCTTCAGTCTACTCTGCCAATCAATAAGATCAGAGCTGGTCTGGTTACATTTGCATGGTGATGGAGAGACTGTTAGGTCTAAAGGTTGGTAAGTCCCCGGGGCCTGATGGTCTACATCCCAGGGTACTGAAGGAGGTGGCTCGGGAAATCGTGGATGCGTTGGTGATGATTTTCCAGAATTCGATAGATTTGGGATCAGTACCTGAGGATTGGAGAGTGGCTAATGTTATACCACTTTTTAAGAAAGGTGGGAGAGAGAAAGCAGGAAATTATAGCCCAGTTAGTCTGACCTCAGTGGTGGGAAAGATGCTGGAGTCTATTATAAAGGATGAGATTACGGCACATCTGGATAGTAGTAACAGGATAGGAGAGAGTCAGCATGGATTTATGAAGGGGAAATCGTGCCTGACTAATCTTCTGGAGTTTTTTGAGGATGTAACTCTGAAGATGGACGAGGGAGATCCAGTAGATGTAGTGTACCTGGACTTTCAGAAAGCTTTTGATAAAGTTCCACATAGGAGGTTAGTGAGTAAACTTAGGGCGCATGGTATTGGGGGCAAAGTACTAGATTGGATTGAAAATTGGTTGGCTGATAGGAAACAAAGGGTAGTAATAAACGGCTCCATTTCGGAATGGCAGGCAGTGACCAGTGGGGTACCGCAAGGATCCGTGCTGGGACCGCAGCTTTTTACAATATATGTTAATGATATAGAAGATGGTATCAGCAATAACATTAGCAAATTTGCTGATGATACAAAGCTGGGTGGCCGGGTGAAATGTGATGAGGATGTTAGGAGATTACAGGGTGACCTGGACAAGTTAGGTGAGTGGGCAGATGCATGGCAGATGCAGTTTAACGTGGATAAATGTATGGTTATCCACTTTGGTGGCAAGAACAGGAAGGCAGATTACTACCTCAATGGAATTAATTTATGTAAAGGGGCAGTACAGAGAGACCTGGGTGTTCTTGTACACCAGTCAATGAAGGCAAGCATGCAGGTACAGCAGGTAGTGAAGAAGGCAAATAGCATGCTGGCCTTCATAACAAGAAGGATTGAGTATAGAAGCAAAGAGGTTCTTCTGCAGCTATACAGGGCCCTGGTGAGACCACACCTGGAGTACTGTGTGCAGTTCTGGTCTCCAAATTTGAGGAAAGACATTCTGGCTATTGAGGGAGTGCAGCGTAGGTTCACGAGGTCAATTCCTGGAATGGAGGGATTACCTTACACTGAAAGACTGAAGCGACTGGGCTTGTATACCCTTGAGTTTAGAAGACTGAGAGGGGATCTGATTGAGATGTATAAGATTATGAAAGGATTGGACACTCTGGCAGCAGGAAACATGTTTCCGCTGATGGGTGAGTGCCGAACCAGAGGACACAGTTTAAAAATACGGGGTAGACCATTTAGGACAGAGATGAGGAGAAACTTCTTCACCCAGAGAGTGGTGGCTGTGTGGAATGCTCTGCCCCAGAGGACAGTGGAGGCCCTTTCTCTGGATTCATTTAAGAAAGAGTTGGATAGAGCTCTCAAAGATAGTGGAATAAAGGGTTATGGGGATAAGGCAGGGAGCGGATACTGATTAGGAATGATCAGCCATGATCATATTGAATGGTGGTGCAGGCTCGAAGTGCTGAATGGCCTACTCCTTCACCTATTGTCTATTGTCTATTGTCTATTTGTCCTCAGTAATCATTCACTCCCTTGCTTCTTAAGAATCTATCTACCTTGACCTTTTAACATTTCTTAAAAATTTGATTATGCAATCTGGTTTTCACGAGCTAGGTCAGAATTTGTCATCTATTATTAACTGCACTGGAGAAAGTGATGAGCTGCCTCCTTGAAATGCTTCAGTCCTTATGATGTGCAGACACCCACATTGTTGCTAGGAAGGGAGTTCCTGGATTATGGCAGTAAAAGAATGGCAATATAGTTTCAAGTTTGAATAGTATTTGATTTGGAGGGGATCTTGCAGGAGGTGGTATTTCCATGCATGTGTTATCCTTGCCTTTCTAACACAGTGGAAGTCATGGGTTGGTGAGGTGTGGTTGAAACAGCCTGGGCTTGTTGCTACAGTACATCTTATAAATGGTACACAGTACTGCCACAATAAAGGGAGTGAATAGGGAAGATTGTGGAGGCCAGTAAATTTGGCTGTTTGAACTTGAAATTTGTCAAGCTTATTTAGCTTGGGAGTGCACTCATCCAGGCTCTTGGACAGTAACACATTGCAATCCTGATTTCTGCTTTGGATATTGTGGGCACGCTCTGGGGAGATAGGAGATGAGTTACTCATTGCAGAATTCATTATCTCTGACTTGCGCTTCTAATGAGTATTCATTTGTCTGGTCCAGTTTAGTTATTGGTCAATGGTAACACCAGGATGGCGGCAGTTGGGGGAGAGGAGGGCTTCAGAAATGATAATGTTATTTAACATTAAAGTCTGAATCTCTCTTGTTAAAGAATGGTCATTGCCACAAGTGATACTTGCCACTTGTCAGCCCAAATATAGATATTGACCAGAACTTGCTGCCAGCGTAGATGGACTGCTTTAGTATCTGTGGAGTCATGAATGGTGCTAACATTGTGTAATCATCTGCAAACATCCCATTTCTGATATTATGATGGAGGGAAGGTCATTGTTGAGCAGCTGAAAATGGTTGCGCCAATCCCCAAAGAAACTCATGTAAAAATATTCTGGAACTCAGATGACATCCATCCAATAACCACCCCGTCTTCTTTTGAGCAAAGTATGAGTCCACCCAGTGGAGAGTTTTTCTACTGATTTTCATTGACTCTAACTTTTCCCAGGTTTCTCGATGCCCTACTTGGTCCACCTTGATATCAATGGTAGTCACCTTGAGAATTTCAAAGGCTGTGCTTCCACCGCCTTTTGAGGCAGAGATTCCGAAGACTCACAACACTCTGTGAGAAAGTGTTTCTCCTCATCTCTGTCCTAAATGGAAACATTCCAAAATCTGGGACATTTTGAAAAATTAAAACCAATGCATAAATTGGTTTATGGCCAGTGGTTTTTACGTCCCTAGAATGAAGTCATCATGTCCTGGAGATTTGTCAGCCAGCAGCACAAGAGCCTGCTCAGTACCACTTCCCTGGTAATTGTAATTTTCTCGAGTCCCACTCTCCCTCTATTCCCTGAAGAAATGAAGATCAAATAGAATAAGACATATTATTTATTTGTAATGCAAGTTTAAAAATTTTGAACCACATGTTAAAATACCAATAGAACTTCCTTTATCATACTCACACCAGAGAGAATTCCCTTTTCTGTGATCTCAATAGGGTTTAACTTAACTGTGGTATTAATTCTTTGTCTTGATAATCTAATATCCTTTTCTTTGAGTCTCCATACAACTGAACTTAAACTTTCTCAGTCTCAAATAGCCCCTCAGGGTTTTAATCAATCAATTCCATGTGGAACTTTCAAACTAAATCCTTTAAAGTAATGTACCCTGTTTCTTAACGTTTCTAAACCATCTCTCGTCTTCAGTAGAAACCGTTTTGTGCTTCTAGTTTCAGCCAAAACGTTGGTAAACTACAATGAAAAGAAAAGTTTCTTCAAAGTATCAGTGTTTCCTCAAGTCAAAATGTGAAAAATAACAACAAAGCTAGTTTCTTTTAATCCATAAATGTTTAGTCTGTTTACTCATAAAACTCACCTAATGGAAACAAACATTACTTTCCACAAAGACTCTCTCTCTCCTATTGTATTTTAAATTAAATCATGATGGCTTACATGTTAATCACTAAATTCCTTCACAGACAACAGACCAAACTTACATGCCACATATCCAAAAATAAATCCAGTTAAAACATGTACAAATCACACACCTTATGTCACACTAGAGAAACTTCAATATCAGTTTTTATATTTCTAGTTAGGTTTTAAATGGTCCTTCCTTATTAATCTTATTGTCAATTGTTGCCTCTATTTTTAAATATTTTGTCCAATCACATGAGCTGTTACCTCTCTTTATGTAATTACATACTAAATGCTTTTACTTAAAGTTTAATATATCGTTGATTGTTTTTAACTCAATTCAGATGATTAAACCTCCAGGTGGAATTTTCCTCTTAATGGATTTACCTATTCTATCTGTTTTGAAATGTTCCCCAAAATGTCTGGCACTACGTCTCTATTGACTTATCCCTTAACGATATCTGCCAGTTTGCTAGCTTTGCTTTTCTGTTCTCGTAAGTCTCTCATTTAAGTTTAAAATATTAAGCTTGGCTCACTCTTCTCTCCCACAAACTGAATGTAAAATTCAATCATATGATCATTGCTGATTGGGATTACCTTCACTTTGTGGTCATTAATTGTACAATACCAGATCTAATATGGGCTGGGACAAAAATAGAAATTGCTGGAAAAGCTCAGCAGGTCTGGTAGCAGCTGTGCAGAGAAATCAGAGTTAATGTTTCAGGTTGAGTCTTCTAAAAACTAACCTGAGAAAAAGACCTCCTCATTTGGATGACTTTTGTCTATCTGATTTTTGAGTCTGAATGTAGATTAAAATCCCCCATTGTTACTCGTGTAACTTCCAGATATTATTTCATCTATTATACTCCATCCTACTGTGTAGTTACTGTTCGGGAGCCTGTACACCACACCTCTAAAGTTATTCTTGCCTTTTTAATTAATTATCTCTACTCATGCCAGTCCTATATTCCAGTTTCTCGAATATTGGTCATCACTGTCCTTATGCTAATACAACCATTATTAAATAGATTAATTCCTCTACCTTTTCCTAGCTACCCGAGCTTCCTAAATATCTAAATTTCCTGTTCATTTCGTTATTCAATCAGTCCCAATTTATGTCATCCAGCAGTCGTAGCTTTGTAATGGCTATTTATTTATATCAGCACTTCTTTATTTATATTTGTTTTATCAGATCATCTGTTTTGTTCTGAAGGCATTCAGATACAATGCCTTCAGTTTGTCCCTTTAATATTATGTAACCTTTATCTTTATCCATTGAATTACTTAGATATATGGTCACTGCCATAGCACAGTCTGTTATCCTTTCTCATTTCAGTCCCTTTCTCTGTTGCCACGTTTCGACTATTGATTTCCCACATCTTCCCATAATTTATCCCTTGCCCCCATTATTTAGTTTAAAGGTCGATTACTTCAAAAGGGATACACTTAAAACTAGAAGCAAAGTCATGGCATACAAATTCATCAAGAACAAAAGATGATACCGTAACATATACTATCTTACCTGTAAGTATAATAATTGTGCCAATGAACGTCACGATTACTTTGGAACAATCCTTCCTTTACTGTGCTCATCAGAAAAGCAATGAAAATTATTAAGATAAATATGTAGAATTAAAGGCAAGGAAAAATAATTGAAGAAATATGAAATCCATATTTGGAAATATATTTTGTTGATCTATTATAGTAAAATTATTCTGGTGAACAGTCAAGACTGTAAGAGATATGTATTATTCGGTATTAGTATATGCCCACATGCTTTGAGAAGCATCAGTGGTTTAGTATATCCTTCTCCTGAGCCTTCAGATGTACATAAATACACAAATACAAACATCTCAATTAGGAGCAGGAGTAGGAGTAGGTCTCTTGAACTCTTGATCATTCTCTATCATTCTATAAAATCATAACCGACATGGTTACAAACTCAATTCCTCATGTGTGCCTCTCCTAGATAACTTTTCAGACTTTTTCTTAGCAAGAAGCTGTCTACCTCTGCCTTAAAATATTCAAAGGCTCAGCTTCCACCACCTCTTGAGGAACACAGCTGCAGAGACTCACAATCCTCTGTGACAAAAAAATTTCACCTCATTTCTGCTCGAAATGGACAATCTCTTATTTTGAAACAGTGAATCATAGGGCTGAACGTTATAGGTTTTTTTTGGCCCATATTTGGAATTGGCATTGTGCACTCAGATAAACATTGCCCTGTACAGTTTCTGATATTTGTCCTAAAATGAAAGGCAAGCACTCCACTTTGAGGAGAGGGTCTGAGAGCTCCTGCTGGAGAGTTTGGTACACAGAACCAACATAATACCAGGATCTCCAAGACATCAACAGTGTTCACCATGACACTGGATCATGCCAGCTTGCTCTAAGGTTTCCAATCAGGTCAGAGTGTTCTTAGTCACCTGGAGGAGTGCATAGAGATGCAGGATGAAGGGTCAATGCCCTTGTCCACTCCAGCAGCAGAGTTTCTTCAATACCAGACTCTCACTAAGGCTCTACCACTCACTAATGCATGCAACATTGTCTCAAATATCCCTCACCCATCTCACCCGTGACACTACTCACCCTGCACACCTTCAATGCAGTGTTCTCACTCACATCGCAAACCTCATCACTAGCACCTACAGTATTAGCTGTGCCACCCACTTTCATCTAGCAATACCTGTTTCTCTCTCATTCAAGGGGCAAACCAGCCCACAATACAGCAGGAAGAATCAAGATGAGTGCGAGCTGCCTGTCATTCAGTTTCTCACCCCTGACCAGTAGAGGATTCTGACTCTAACTGCTCTCAGCAGGGCCTGGATTTGTATAAAACACTGCCCTTGGCTTGCTGTGCTGAGATCCTCTGAGCTAATGCTATTCATCTTGACTGGACTGAGGCCTGCTGACAAGCATGTCAAGAGGCTTGACTTTGTGTCTGCCCTAAATGGCATGGCAAGACAGTAGTAATTATGAGTCTGCTATCTCTGGCTGAGGGGAAATGTGCAAAAAGGAAAGGCAGTGTCCAGATAGGCTCAGAATAAGTGATTGCTGTGATAACAAAGCACCTGGAGATGCAGCCTGGTCCAGTCCATAAGCTGGGAATATGTCCCTGAATGAAAAATATCGAGGTATGTCATTGAAGTCCAGAAGTGTCCTGTAAGTGGATTGCAACCGTGGCATGAGAGTACATAGAAGCTGGCATATGTCAGATACGAATGTTTATGGAAGTAGGTTACATAGAAACGGTACTCGTGGACCACGCTCTGTGTCCATGGAGATCTTCTGGAGCAAGTGGCACTTTGAAATTGCCAAGAATCTATTCTTTGCATACCGAGGTTTTCTAATAGCTAGTTTGATAAGATCACATGACTTCTGGTGAATTAGGTTGTTTACAAGAAATTTAATAAGCAATAATGGGTATCAGCTATGAAGCTGTCTTTGCCTGGTGAGAATCCTATCACACCACTTAAGAAATGTACACAAGGTGCAGTGAAATGATCTTGACATTGAGTTGGGCCTCACGGAACATCTAGCCTGATTTTACCACTCATCTCACCATAGCCCATGTCTCTGAGAAAAAAGTGAGGACTGCAGAGGCTGGAGACGGGAGTTGAAAAGTGTGGTGCTGAAGAAGGGCTTATGCCCAAAACGTCGATTCTCTTGCTCCTCGGATGCTGCCTGGCCTGCTGCGCTTTTCCAGCACCACAATTTTCAACACATGCCTCTTAGAGCCTTGTAAGGTTACATTCTAGTTCTAGATTCTCCCATCAGAGGAAATATCTTTTCCAGATCCATTCTAGTTTGTTTCCTCCCACTCTTTCTGCTCTTTAGTGCCGTGAGGTAAAAAAATAAATTATCTTTCACTCTTTAGTGCCGTGAGGTAAAAAATAAATTATCTTTCACAGATCTAACAAACCTCTTCAAATCTGGCTCATTCTGCTAGCTCATTTACAGACTTAGTGGAAGATTCAATACTGCTTCAAAAGACACAAGATGCAACAATGTGAAAGGAATTATGCATGAGATGAGCATAATTGTATTTGGCATGTCATTAACAAGATTTACTGGGGTTATCTACAGAGTTTCCGTGATGATGTCAGAATTTGGGAATGAAAAATGCAGGTAATGTGTGCTATTGTTAATAATACAGTGCCCTTCACCTTTGCTGAAGCTAATTTTGCTCAGGGTCTGAAATTATCCCATTGAGTAAGTTCTGGTCAATAATGATCAGTTGTTTCCATATTTCAATACAAATCTTAGAGTAAATTTTTGTTCTAATATATTTTGTCTTTTTAATCTGCCAATTATATTTGATCAGCAAAGAAGCAGATGATAATTAAATCCTGACCGGTACAGACAAACCATAAATTCGTATTGTGATTTATTGTGTCTTCCAGAAATGTCTCAAGTGAATGAATTACTTTGAGTGCTGAGGAGCAAAAATAGAATGGTCAGGTCCTGAAGCACACCATACAATGAAAAGAAAATAAAGACAATTGCCTGCAACTATAAATAACAAGTCCAAGACATCTTTCTGCTGGCAATATTGCTCTCAAACTTCATTGTCAATAACTATGAATGATTATTTGGTTGCATATTTATATCCTTTTCTATGTCATTTATATTGTTTTTCATAATGATTTCACACGCACTGCAAGGGGAAAGTAATTAGTTCATTGACCGATAACATAACACTAATGAATTATGTAATCATCACAACTGGATAGTAATAGCAATCAGTGAGAGTAATTTAAACATTTGGTGATGGCATAAAATAGACAGTATTGGATGGGCTATATATAATGTCGTTTATGTAGTATAATGAGACTATTTATCTATTACTAACCATGTTTCCATTATTTAGCCATGTTGCTTTTTTTTCCAGAAATGACATTCTCTTAGTCTCAGTTGTGCAATGAATTTGATAATATTATTGTTGTCCTCATTTCTTTTATGCAGAAGTTGTGCTTGTGAGTTCAAGGTGTGTTAATCTAATTTGTGGTCTCCCATCACTGGAGCATGATCTTTTATGCATGTCAGGACTTTATGTCCTTGCATTTTTCTTTGGATCTTTCACTAGGCAAGAAAAGGAAGAGCAAAAGCAAGATGAAAAGCTCATGGTTTTAAATTCCACAGTTGAATGAGATGTAAAGAAAAGTAGAGATTGAGGAAAAAGAGAGATTGGTAAATGGCAAACTCATGGCTGTTAGAGACTGCTACATTACAGCCATTGCTTGTAGTCTGTGTGAAAAAGGCAGTTTACCACTTCTGACATTTTTCTGGTGTGAGTTAATGCCTGAGGTACATAACTTTCAATTGAAAATCTCTCTCCTAGGTTTTGCCTAATACTGACAGCTCTGCAAAACATGTTCTCTATTCCCAGTTCTAAGGTTTTGTATTAGTGAGTTTCACATAGCAATTCCAAAAGCCCAATGACATAATCTCCTTCTATCCAACCTCAAAGATTCACAATCTATCCTGATTTTCATTCATGTGATGTTTTGACCAATTTAACATTTAAATTTGGATAAATAATTTTAGTCTGTGCAAGACCATGCTACCAGTGAGTCAAGGCTGAAACAGTAAGAGTAATTAAAACGTTATCTTGCTGGAACATTATCTAGGTTGTTTTTCTCTTCAAAGAGCAGTAATTGGGGGAAATCAAAGTGTTACTTCCAAAATAATCTTAGTGGCATGTTTTTAATTGACAAACCTTGAAGATTTTCAGCACAGTTTGAGGAACATTACTTCAAAAAAATCATTATTATTGCACATTGTTCTGATACTTCTAATTAACAAAACAACAGGCCATGATTTGCTGTATCAGGGCACATTATGCATGCTGGCAGTTAGTTAGAATTACCTCTGAGTGTTTAGCTTTTTACAGCAAACTGCCACGCAAAATACCAATATGACCCGATAATAGTTCAAAGAAGGAAATTAGGTATTGCTGAGGTAGAAGGATTGTCAAAATTAACAGTGCAAAGACTGAAGATGTATAAATTAGAATGTGTGAAATAAATGTCCAAACAGATACAGGAAGGGAAAAAAAGATGAAATAGAGGCAGAAAGTAAAGTGGGATTGGATAAGTAAAAGAAAATCACAGTTTAAAATCTCCACAACAACTAAAGGTTGATGGAATAAAGAACGACATGTAATAATTACTTTATAGGAACAGAGAGTTAGACAAGCGGTAGCTAACATAAAAATGGCAGTGAACAAGACAATTACAGCAAGATGTGGACATATCTAAAGCTTAGGCTGACAAGTAGAAGTAACATTTGTGCCACAGACATGCCAAGCAATGAAAATCTACAACAAGAGACAATCGAAACAAAAAAAACCCGAAAAGAACTGTGTGTGCTGGAGAATATAACCTTGGCATTCAATGGTATCACTATCTTTGAATACCCCACTACTAACATCTTGGGAGTTACCATTGATCATAATTTGGACTAGTCATATAAATACTGTGCCTACAAGGGCAAGTCAGAGTCCAGGAATCCTGCAGCAAGTGATTCACCACCTAACTCCCCAATGCCTATCCACCATCTACCAAGCCACAAGTCAGGAGTGTGATGGAATAATCCCCACTTGCCTGGTTGAGTGCAGCTCTAATAACACTCAAAAACTTGGCACCATCCAGGGCAAATCAGCCTGTTTTATTGGCACCACATCCACAAATATGCAGCCCCTCCACCACCGATGCTCAGTAACAGCAGTGTGCACTATTTACAAGATGCAGTACAGAAATTCACCAAAGCCCTTTAGACAGTACCTTCCAAACCCACTACCACTTAGAAGAATAAAGGAAGCATTTACATAGGAACATCCTCAATTACAAGTTCCCCCGCAAGCCACTCACCATCCAGAATTTGAAATGTATCCTTCAGTGTCAGTAGCTCAAAATCTTGGAACACTCTCTGAAATGGTATTGTGAGTGTAGCTGCACTAAATGGACTGCAGTAGCTCATCTCCATGTTCTTAAGGACTGCTAGAGATTGAGAGTAAATACTGGCCCAGCCAGTAACAACCCCCATCTCCCCAGCAATATCATAGGACTGAAGTAAAAGTGTTTGTGGCTAGCTTAATTCATCTCTACCAGAGACACCATTCAATTCATGTCAATGTTAAGGCAAGTAGCAAAATATTGTTTTCATAAAGTCAGTGGAAAAGCAACAAATCTCAAATAGTTACTTTAGGATTTCTTCATTTAGTCTAACATCATCTTTCACCTAAACTTTTGATAGTATTTGCACATAAATATTGCTGAGCATCATTTGTTTCACCTTATTTTGACAGCAAATTGTGGTGATTGGATTTGATTTGTACTGCTTCCTTTGAGACAAAGTACAGCAATTGCTCCCTCAGAACGCATGAACTGAATGCTAGCAAAAGCTGTATAACAGTGATGTAAGTAAGTATTGATTGCTTTAAAATGCATGCAAATCCTTTTGCTTTGGGTTGTCAGCAACTCTGAGACCTATAATTATTGCATCACTATTACGCTGTTGCTTCACAAGTTGGCTGAATCCCAAAACTGTCATTTTCAAACATTCGCGGTTCATTCCTAACTATTAGATTGAACATGGCCTTCTCAAAATGCAATACCTCCATTTTGTTTTCTACAAAAAATGTGAACATATACATCATAGCAATATTGTTATTTTCATCTATTTTTCATTTTGAAAATTGTCAAAGTTTGGGTTCAAAAAACTTATACAAGGATGTTGCCAGGGTTGAAGGCTTTGAGCTATAGAGAAAGGCTGAATAGTCTGGGTGTTTTCCAGTGTCTAATGCTGACTGGTGACCTTATAGAGGTTGATAAAATCATGAGGGGCATGCATAAGGTAAATGGACAAGGTCTTTTATCTGGGGTGGGTGAGCCCAGAACTGGAGGGCATAGATTTGCGCTGAAAGGGGAAAGATTTAAAAGGGACCTAAGGGGCAACTTTTTCATGCAAATGATAGTGTGTGTATGCAACGAGATGCCAGAGGAAATCATAGAGCCATAGAGATGTACAACATGGAAACAGACCCTTCGGTCCAACCCGTCCATGCCAACCAGTTATCCCAACCCACTCTAGACCCACCTGCCAGCACCCCCTGGCCCATATCCCTCCAAACCCTTCCTATTCATATACACATCCAACTGCCTCTTAAAGGTTGCAATTGTACAGCCTCCACCACTTCCTCTGGCAGCTCATTCCATACACATACCACCCTCTGCGTGAAAAAGTTGCCCCTTAGGTCTCTTTTATATCTTTCCCCTCTCACCCGAAACCTATGCCTTCTAGTTCTGGATTCCCTAACCCCAGGGAAAAGACTTTGCCTATTTACCCTATCCATGCCCCCATAATTTTGTAAACCTCTATAAGGTCACCTTGAAAATGTGTTGCTGGAAAAGCGCAGCAGGTCAGGCAGCATCCAAGGAGCAGGAGAATCGATGTTTCGGGCATGAGCCCTTCTTCAGGCTCATGCCCGAAACGTCGATTCTCCTGCTCCTTAGATGCTGCCTGACCTGCTGCGCTTTTCCAATAACACATTTTCAGCTCTGATCTCCAGCATCTGCAGTCCTCACTTTCTTCTATAAGGTCACCCCTCAGCCTCCGATATTCCAGGGAAAACAGCCCCAGCCTATTCAGCCTCTCCCTATAGTTCAAATCCTCCAACCCTGGCAACATCCTTGTAAATCTCTTCTGAACCCTTTCAAGTTTCACAACATCTTTCCATAGGAAGGAGACCAGAATTGCACACAATATTCCAACAGTGGCCTAATCAATGTCCTGTACAACCATAACATGACCTCCCAACTCCTGTACTCAGTACTCTAACCAATAAAGGAAAGCATACCAAACGCCTTCTTCACTATCCTATCTATCTGATGTGGTGGAGGCTGGTAAAAGTGCAGCATTTAAAAGGCATCTGGAATGGTATATCAATACAAAGAGTATATAGGGATATAGGCCAAGTTCTACCAAATAGGATTAGATTAGGTTAGGATATCTGGTTGGCATGGACGAGTTGGACTGAAGGGTCTGTCTCTGTGCTGTACATTTCTATGACTCTATGACTCTAAAATTAGGCTGTTTTCTGTACTTTTGAAATAATATACAAAGACAAGCTTTGACCCAAGATTTTGGATACTGTGGAAACTGTTTTTGCTGATACTGTCTGTTTAGCAGCCATTTTAGTCAGCCATTGTTCTCATCTGGCTTGTCCTCCTTTCCTGGGTAGCCTTTGGCTGCTAGGACATTCTGTAATGACCACACAGCTTCTGCTTTTATCACATAACTCATGAACTGTTTATCTGCAGAAAGCACATATCAGCCAAATATAATCAACAGACAAGTGTAGTATCTGGGGTGTGTTTTGACTCAAGGTCTGAAAACAATAGCTCGTTATGTACAGTCCCTGACTCTACCCAGTGTACACTCATGAGGCCATCTAGTGACTATCTTGTTGTTCTGTGCCTGATTGAGCAACTGTCAGCTCGGACTATATAAATCCACGGCAATCTAGAGTGCTTTGGAGTTGCACTAGACTGTGCAAAGGAAAAGTACTCCCCATGATATCATGTAATTAAGTTTGTCAATGTGCAAGGTCTGAGTCTGAAGAATTTCTTCAATAGTTACATAACTAAATAGAGCCTACAACACTATTTTTGATGTCACAATGCTCTTGTGCCATGCACACACACATATACATCATGATTTGGAGATGCCGGTGTTGGACTGGGGTGTACAAAGTTAAAAATCACACAACACCAGGTTATAGTCCAACAGGTTTAATTGGAAGCACATTAGCTTTGAAAGCTAGTGTGCTTCTAATGAAACCTGTTGGACTATGACATGGTGTTGTGTGATTTTTAACTATATACATCATGGTGATTGTAGAGGAAAAGCCGTGTGAGGAGAAAGAAGGGCTCTCAACAGAAAGGCTTACTGCTAATGCAGAGCTTCTCTTTCCTCCACTTAAGCCAGGAGCAGATGGTGTACCATCTGAGCTCTGAGATGCTGATAGAAATCTCCTATCTTTTGCAACCTCAGAGCAGGGTAAGGACAGAACTGCCAGTGGCTGTAAGGTGACAGTAGTCCTGAACTTTTTCACAAGATACCTGCAGGCTGCAACAACATGTATTGTATATACTCAAGTAATAGTCAATCTCACATAAAAGTTGGCTCTCTGTTTTAGCCCAAAAACCTGGAATTTTCCATATATCTCATATAAAAATCAACCCTAGTTCTTCACATATAGCAGTAAAAAGTGAGGTCTGCAGATGCTGGAGATCAGAGCTGAAAATGTGTTGCTGGTTAAAGCACAGCAGCTCAGGCCGCATCCAAGGAACAGGAAATTCGACGTTTCGGGCAAAAGCCCTTCATCAGGAATGAGGAAAATGTGTCCAGCAGGCTAAGATAAAAGGTAGGGAGGAGGGACTTGGGGGAGGGGTGATGGAGATGTGATAGGTGGAAGGAGGTCAAGGTGAGGGTGATAGGCCGGAGTGGGGTGGGGGCGGAGAGGTCAGGAAGAAAATTGCAGGTTAGGAGGGCGGTGCTGAGTTCGAAGGAATCGACTGAGACAAGGTGGGGGAAGGGGAATTTCCTGTTCCTTGGAAGCTGCCTGACCTGCTGTGCTTTAACCAGCAACACATTTTCAGCTTCACATATAGCAGATCAACATTTATGAGGCAATGTATCTGCCATCATGCTGTGCTCCGGGTTTTCATAATTACCGTAATTCATTGTGATTTTTTATCTTTATTCAAGTGGAGACCAATTGGCTTTCTGCTAATGGTATGAATTTTGACAGGCATGAAATTCAGCCACTCAAAAGTAGTATCCATGTAATAGTTGACTGTCTAAATTTAACCTTCAAACATCGTCAAAGAAACTTGACTATTACTCAAGTATATATGGTATTTCATAGAACATAGAACATAGAAAAGTACAGCACAGATCAGGCCCTTTGGCCCATAATGTTGTGCCGAGGGCTAATCTTAATGTAAACTAAAATAACTTAATCTATGCACCCCTCAATTCACTGCTATCCGTGTGCAGTTCACCATTATTTGCTAAATCACAGAGGTATCAAATACTTCTTTGCCAAGAAAAGGGAATTTATTTCATCTCGCCAGAAGCTGGCAAACTGCACACTTGGCTCTGCCATTATGTAGTGAGGTCTCCCATGATATAGGGCACCATCTATTACACACACATAGGCACCATAACTAAATGCTGAGTTGGGCAGCTGGCTGGGCACCCAGGTTGAGTACAACATGTTGATGAATGCCCATTATCCAGGCAGCAGTCAATTTGTTTCCATTCTGCACCAGTATCCTACTTCCTCATTATTTAAGACACAACATTAAGCCAGAGGGTGACAATGGGCAACAGGGGCTGCCTGGTTAACAAAAACAGAAACTGCCAGAGCAACTCAGCAGGTCTGGCAGCATCTGCAGAGAGAAAGTCGAGTTAACAGTCAGTGGACCTGAAACATTAATTCTGCTTTCTCTGTGCAGAGGCTGCCAGACCTGTTGAGTTTCCCCAGTATTTCTGCTTTTGTTTCATTTCTGCAGCATATGCAGTTTTTTGTCTGATTTTACTGTCTGGTTAACATCTGACTAAGAACCCTGTAACTGACCACTACTTCATGTGACCAGCTTACTTACAATGAGGTCCATGCTATTACATGTAGAGTCACAGAACAGACCATTTGCCTGAACTGTTCTGGTGGGTTTCCATTATATGATATATCATTTCTCCAGGCTTGCGCTCATTTGCTGCAATCTACATAACCTGAACACCATTGAGTGCACAACTCTTACCACCATAGCTACTGCTACAATAGCCAAGAAATATGAGGAAGAGAAACTGATGTGTTCCATTTCCAGCCAACTTGTATAGGATTCCTCAATCACCTACAGTTCCACTGAGTAGAATCCAAAATCTCTATTGTACAACAGTCTCACAACATACCATCCTTCTAGAAAGGACCACATAACATTCCCTCAGCCATAATGCAAAATTAGAAACAATAAAAAAAATTCAACATCAATTGCCTTCAACAAACCATCCCAAGTCCCATGCAAAAATCAACTACTCATCTTTGTTTATTTCCTTCATCCTTTCGAGGACACTGTGAGATAATGCAGCTACACAGTGTTACCAATACTGCAGCATTGTTGATCAACCATTGGTGGCTTTCTCTGTGCTTGACCAGATGACCAAGTAGGATTCCCACAAGCAGCACTGGGCCGTGAAGGACACACCAATTCAACTTGCACAGCAGCTATCTGTACTGACTGGCTGGTGACCAATAGAAAATGAACTGGAGAATGGAAGAGGTGTCAGATCCTGAGTGCTGTCACCGTGAGAGAAGATAACATGTTTGTGCTCTGTGGAGGCAATGCCAGTCCCTTGTGGGGACTCCAGATCAATACTAGCAATCTGCTGGAGTATAGCTTGTGGGATTGCTAAGAGACTCTATCAGCCCCTATGAATATCAGCAACTAGAATAATAAAAGTCTGAGCTGGTATCACATCAAGCTGGACATGCATGGCACGAAGCTGTGATTTCATAAACTCAATCTGAGATTTGAGGCATGGTTTGAAGTGGAAGTTCGTTCATTGGTCATTGGATGTTGTGTCATGGTCAGATCCACAATTATAGTAGTGAAAGTATCCACCACTTCCATGCTGGAAAGGTTGGGCTTTAAGCTATATTCAAATTCCCCATTCTTATAGAACCCCTACAATGTGGAAACAAGTCATTTGGCCCAACAAGTCCATACCAAACTTTGAAGAGTAACCCACCCAGATCCATTCCCCTACTCTACATTTGCTCTACATTTCCCCTTGGCTAATGCCCTGAACCTTCACATCCTTGAGCACTATGGGCAATTTAGCATGGTTAATTCACCCAACCTGCACATCTTTGGATTGTGTGAGGAAACCGGAGTACCCAGAGGAAACACAATCGGGCACAGGGAGAATGTGTAAACTCCGCACAGAAAGTCACCTGAGGCTGGAATCGTACCCAGGTCCCTGGTGCTGTGAGGCAGCAGTGCTAACCACTGAGCCACCATTCTCCATGCTCCTTGGCAGAAGATGCCAAGCGATCTGTGAAGGAGAAAGTGAGGACTGCAGATGCTGGAGATCAGAGTTGAAAATGTGTTGCTGGAAAAGGGCAGCAGGTCAGGCAGCATCCAAGGAGCAGGAGAATCGACATTTCGGGCATGAGTCCTTCTTCAGGAAGGGCTCATTCCTGAAGAAGGGCTCATGCCCAAAACGTCGATTCTCCTGCTCCTTGGATGCTGCCTGACCTACTGTGTTTTTCCAGCAACACATTTTCAGCAAGCGGTCTGTGAAGCCTATCAATGCACCAAGCATTCCGTTGTGCCTGCCCACCAGCCTTTTTCCAAATGTCATCCTATCAATGTCCTCACCACAGTCTCTGAGGTACAGTCTGTGTGAACATTGCTCTCTTGAAAGTTGGCATGTACTATCCTTTTTCCCCTGTCCTGGCTACTACTTACTTGCATCCATTGACTCACCAATTACAAATCCGACATGTTGGCCTGCAAAATATATGCATCATGTGTATTTTCAAGGGTTCTGGAGATAAGGCAGGAACAGGATACTGATTAAGGATGATCAGCCATGATCATATTGAATGGTGGTGCAGGCTCGAAGGGCAGAATGGCCTACTCCTGCACCTATTGTCTATTGTCTATTATACTGAGGGTTTCAGTCATTGTATTTCCTCTTCTTTTGCATATCTCTTGAACTTCAAGCTCACACACCCACACAGCCCTTCAGTTCTTTGAAAAGATAAAGCTGCATGGGTATATTTGCAGTAATAGAAGGATAGTGGAGGAGGGGGCTAAGTACTTGTTCACACTGTCTGTAAATTGTAAATAGGAGGGGAATATAAATGGGAAGTGAAATCTACAAACGGGGCTATAAAACAGGAACTTGCAGTCGTTCTCTATAGTTGACGAGTCTCAATCACGGCCACAAAAATGATTTCCAGTACATTGTCCTGCATGGGGATAAGTGTATGCATCTATACTTGTCTCCCAGAAAATAGTTGCTTCTATCTCTGATTGCAGGCCATTTTGAAATGCAAGAGAGTTAAAGTGGGTCAACAAATGTATCACAATGTGCTTGTCGTATTTGACCAGGTGCCAGTGTGTGTGAGATGTGACTTTGAGGTGTACTGTGATACTATGTGTGAAGTGAGGCAATGAATATTGTTAAAATCAACAAAGAATTGTGGATGCTAGAAATCAGAAACAAAATCAGAAATTACTGGAAAAGAAATCGGGGATCTAGCAGCATCTGTGGAGACAAAGCAGAGTTAGCATTTTGTGTTCACTGAGCCTTCTTTAGAATTATGAATATTGATAGTTGCGTGGCCTGAATTATTGAGTTGTGTATGATGCCACAGGTTCATTTGAAACACATAATGTGCTAAGTCGAGAGTGTGGTGCAGGTCAGGCACAGCAGGCCAGGAAGCTTCCGAAAAGCAGAAGAATCGACATTTCAGGCAAAAGTCCTTCATCAGGAAATCATGATTTCCTGATGCAGGGCTTTTGCCCGAAACGTCAATTCTCTTGCTCCTCAGATGCTGCCTGACCAGCAAGGCTTTTCCGGCACCACACTCTCGACTCTGATCTCCAGCATCTGCAGTTCTCACTTTTTCCACATATTGTGCTAAGCCTAACAATTTGTGTGAGGTCACTGAATATATCGTATTTCATCTTGGTTCTCAGAGATGATGGTATTAACAATGGCGGTTCTACTGCCTTCACAAAGTCTGCCCCCAAGGCCTCATGCTGTTGGCCTTGTGCTCCAAGACCTTCTGCGGTGCATCAACAAACTATGTAACAGACAACACTCTCAACATCCCTGGATATGTCCTGACCATTGAGAGATCAAATCCAGCAAAGATTGTGGTACGATGGAATACAGTCAGAAAGGAATTGCGCTCAGAGTCTGCAACATTGACTCTGCATCCCATGACGTATCATGGCATCAGGTCAAACATGCTTGATCACGATGTAATGTCCCCATCCAATCACCCTGGCTGATGAATCAATACTCTTCGATGTTGAACTTGGAGGGAGCACTGAGGGTGATAATGGCACAGAGATGTACTCTGAGGGGGAGGGGATGGGGCTTCAATATCCATCTTTGGCTTGGCAGCTCCACTACCCTTCGAGCAGGTTGAGTCCTAAGGGCCAAAGCTGTTAGACAGGGTCAAAAGCATGTGGTGAGGGAACCAGCAAGAGAGAAAAACAGACTTAACTTCATCCTCACCAATCTGCCTTCCTCAGAAACAACCAGAGTTGTTGAGAATAATGTCCTAAGCCCAACTATCTTTAATTGTTTCACCAAAGTTTTTCCCTTAAGGTCAAAAGAAGTAGGGATATTCACTTATGATTTTACAACGTTCAGACCATTTGCGAGTACTCAGATACTGAAGCGACAAGACCTGAAGAATATCAAGGTTTAGGTTGACGATTTGCAATTAATATTTGTCTTGCACAAATGCCAGGCAATGACCATATCTAATGAGAGAGAGTCTAACCATAACCCTTTCACATTCAATAGCATCACTGTTGCTGAACTTCTGCTATCAACACTGTGAGGATTGCATTAAGCATATAAATACTATAGCTATAAGAACAGCTCAAGGCTAGGAATCTTGCAGCAAGAAATTCATATCCTGACACCCCAAAGCCTGGCCACCATTTACAAGCCACAAGTCAGGAGAATAATAGAATATTCCCCACTTACCAGGATCATCTCCAACAACATTCAAGAAACTTGACACCATCCAGTGCAAAGTATCCCACTTGATTAGCATTACATCCACAAGCATCCATTCCCTCCTCACCTTTGATTATGTGCCAGAAGTGTGTATCATCTACAAGATGCACTGCAAAAGTTCACTACCAGACAGCACAATTCCTTAGCCAGGACCTTCCAAGCTCATGGTCTCTTCTATCGAGATGAACAAGGGCTGCAGATTCATAGGAAGACTAGCAACTGCAAGTTTTTCTCCAAGCCAATCACCATTTCGTCCTGAAAATATGTCAATGTTCATTCAATGTTGCTCAGTAAAAATCTTGGAATTCCCTCCCGAATGGTGTTGTGGGTCTCCGTATTGCACATGGACTGCTGCAATTCAAGAAGACAACTCTTCACACCTTCTCAAGGACATGAGATGGGTAATAAGAGCTGGCTCAAATAGCAATGCCCACATCTCAAGAATGACTAAATATAATTATTAAATAGACAGATGAATAAATAGATTTACAATGATTATAGCTTGTAATTCAGAATTTGTTTTCCATTACTGCTTGCATAATGGTGTGGTGAAAAAAATTAATTATCTCAAACCTCTTTGTAAATGTACTTGTCCTTCTTTCAGTTGGTCTCTCATATTTAAGGAAAGAACATCTTCTTTAAACAAATGCTTAAATTTTCACTTGTGTAACTTTGTAAGAACTAAAACTCACATGTATCTTTCACAAGATGCTTCCCCACCCTGCTGCAAGTTCAGTTCAGGACCACTGAGCTAAAATGATAAAGTTCTTAGCAGAAAGAAAATTATAAATGGCAGAGTGTATACACACGTGTGTAAATGGCGAGGAGAGAGAGCTTTTTCTCATTTCAGCACACAGTTACATTACTGCATCAGCAGGAAGAACAGCACATGATTACAGGTCATGGAAATTAACATTTAAAATATGCTCAATTTCTATGGGGGAATAATTTATGGGGGAATATAATCAGTTTGAATTTAACTTCATAGATGGATTCAATTGTTCTTCATAAAGTTGCATGACTGTGAAGCAGTTGTTGTTAATTGATGGAAAATATTTCACTGCGCCAAACATATGAAAGCATAGGGAAAAAAAAAGCAAAAAATAAACTCCTGAAATTACAATATTTTAGATGCAATTAGCCTTTTAGAAGCAATTGTAGAATGTTTTCTCATATCAGTCAGATAATCATTTTCATATAAAATATGCATATTGACCACTGCCTAATGCATTGCTGAGTATAATGATTTGGTAGAATACTATCAATCAGTACTATTTAAGATCCTTGTAGATTATACTGATAACAGTCATTGAGATTGGATGTAAGTATTTTTGGCTACGTTTTACTCAACTCCATAAACAGCATCTCATTTAGAGCAGTTCAAGGGAACATACCTATGAAAATTAGAATTTACTGAGAATTTAAATATCTATGATTTTGAAGGAATTGGCTTAGAAGATAGAATGGGGTGCTCTTGACAGTTTTCTGAATGTCGTTTTATTTTTTAACCTGTTTTAGCATAAGGAATTAGCAACATAAGAAATTATCCCCAACTCCTGGCCACAGAAATAATCTCAACACATCTGAAGGTTAAAACAAAACAAGTGTGTTAAGATTAGAAATTTGCTTGTACCAAATTTTTTTCACTAAGTATCTTGCTTTGCAAAAAAGTTGCCAAATGCAGTTTTTAATCAGGAGTAGAATATAAAATCCCAATCTGAGGTTTTCCCCTCTCATATGCGACTCTAAATATGAGGGTTAGGTCTTGTGAAAATATATAATGTAAGTTCTTCATTTTTCTGTTTGATTGTTGGCAAATTGCAATAAATTTGCCAGTTAGGAACTGCTAAAGTGATAAAGATTCATAAAAGTATGGGAGTATTGGGTATGTAGGAAGAATAATTTGAATGAATCCCTCTATCTTAATCTGAACTGAACCAAATTGAAGTATGGTTACACGGAAATTAAACAAAAACCAAAAGAATTAATATTATTTAAAAAGTTACGTATTGCAGTGAGTATGGTTTAATTTAATCAATAAAAGTCATTAAAACCAGATAAATTTCATAAACAGAAACAGAAATTGCTGGAAAACTCAGCAGGTCTAGCAGCATCTGCAAAGTGAAAGCAGAGTTAATGTTTCAGGTTCAGTGACCTTTCTTCAGAACATGTTTCAGTATGGAAATTTTGTTATAAGTTCAGATTATTTATCTCATCAAACAATTCCTGTTTCTTCAGCTGGAGATTTTATTCTCCAATCCAATGAGCACATATGGATGACTTTACTTGATGGACCATATACCTCATTGAAAAAAGCTAGAAAATTAAATTTTCAGGAAGTGTTTCCATTATTTATAACTCAAATACGTAATTTTATGTCATATATCTCACGTAAATATAAACCATCTTAATAAATTGTTATGTATATGTTCCACAAAATATTCGAAGTTACGTTATTTCATTTATTTAAATGACATCATGGTTGGATGTTGTGTTTGTTTCTGAAATTCTCCTTACAAATAATAGTGGTCCAAGTGTCTTTAATATGTGAAATGATACTGGTGTCTAATGGATGTTAGCGAGCAAACTTAATTTTGGAGCTTGGATTTATTTTAAATTGTCTGAATTGCCATTTACAGCAGGTATTGTACTGCATATTGAGCAGTTGATTTCAGAAGTACTAAAATTGTCTGGATGCAATGAATTTACTCTACCTACAAACTTAACGCAGATTTTTAAAAGTGCATCACGAAATTTTAAACAACAAGGATTTATTTTCACATAAAGTTTAAAACACGTTAAAAGTTTGGGCATTCTTATCAATTTGCAACCTAAAAGCATTATCATACTGAAGATTGCTGTTCTGGGTATAATTGTGAGATGATGGTCAGTATTCCATGTTATTTTGCAGTGTACTGTTGAATTAAAGCTTTGACTCAAAAGCAAATAAATGAAACTCTAAGATTTTACAGAAGTACATGTAATAAATTTGGCTTCAATATATGTTAAATATTGGCATGTTGATCATTTAATACAGCCCTCGTGCCAGTGTAGCATGATTATTAAATGAAATAATCATCTAAACTTGATGATACACTCCAATAATCATTCAGTTGGCCAATATGATGCCCTCAAGTTTCCCATTGTTACCTTCACAGCAATTAACATTACTGTTGTTCTTTGCCTCACACCCTTACCCTTGAACTAGTCTCTCACTCAATCTAGTCATCCTTCAGGAACTTATCATTCCATTTTTATGTTGAAGGACATGACCTTACCCAAACTGTAAAAATGCAAGATCAAAAAGAGTATGTAAGTTAGATTAAAATCAAAGACAGATTTGGTCATTCTGTAAGTTCCAAGTCAAATTGTAGAGGGATTTGTACTTGGGGTAATCTTGCAAGTGGCAATCAACTCACGGAGGGGTTTGAACTGTGGTAATTCATAACATTTCTGACAATCTTCTATTGCATTGTGGGCATTTGTGTAAATACCAGATAAATCACAGGAGGATTTATACTGAGCAGAGAATTTAATAAAGAATGAACTTGACGTTGATCCAAAATCTCTGTCAGGTGCATTTTGGTCTTGTAATTCTTAAAATCCAAAAACTATCTTCAAAGAAGGACACAAGAACAGAATCCTTACTGCCATTTTATGTCTTACTTTAGTCATATTTTTGATTTGTGGACTTTTTACATTGATTTTCATTTCTCCTAAAGTCTTCTTTTCTCAGTTTATTTTAGTGTGTCTCTTCACATTGTTCCTTGTGCTTTACATTCCTTCATTGCAAACTCAGCTCTCTCTTTTACTGTCTAATGAAATATATTTCACACACGTGCAATTTTTCTGAGATTACCAACGATCTTGCACCTAGCTGCGTACAACTACTTTGATAAGTAATTATGTTTTACTAAAAGTTACGAAGTGTGTATACCCAAATGATTAAATAGGGAATGTTAACATGCACTTAAGCCATGCAGTATATCATGAACTTAGATCAAACTTAAGTTTTTTTTAAGCTGGGAAATTGTTTTAACAAATTTCAATGATCTTTTGATGAACCTCAAGAAATTTCAGCCTGTGGGGTTTAACATGTGTGACCAAGGTCTAAAGTCACCAGCCTTAATGTTGAAGCTGATGACATGGTAAGTTACCCATGATTAATTAGCCGAGAGTATTGGGTTGAGCGAGTGGCAATTAGCTTAATGTGATCTCTGTAAAGATAGGTTTTATTGAATATATTGATGATACTCTGAGGTAAATTATGATGTCATTGTGATCTTAGAAGTCATGTGATTATATTCTGCAAAGAGGCTGGACCCATTGCAACTCAGAGCATGTTGCTTCACCATCATTAACAGTGTAAGAATAAACATAGCTTAATAGTTGCTAACAATTTTAGCCTCTGCAGAGTAGAACATGATGAAGCAAAATTGATCAGAATATAGCATCCCTGGGACACACGATAGATGCAATAAAAAGTTGGAATCCATCTCAAAATAAAAAAAATTCTCTCAGTAAGGCTTAATCCACAAATATAATAATTCCTTATTTTCAAATATAATGTTATCTTGTGTTTCCTCTTGGCCCTGCCAATTCATCCTGGTCTTCCAGCATTCTGTTCTGTGCCACTCCATCCAGTGCCACTGTTGGGACCAGAGGGTGCCAGAGAGTCAGTATAGCTGCCAGTTCTGAAGTGGGACTTCCTTTTTAGATAAGCATTAAAGACCCGGTTACACCCAATTAATATTTCTCAGAGTGTGAAATGGCTGTTTGGGAGCTGACACATTGAGGGGTGTGTTTTTCACTGACCTTTTCTATCACAATATCGGAAACCAAACATTCAAAAACAATTTTTCTTTACATGATTTTACTGATACCTTCCTTCTCCTATGCCATGGAAATGCATTTACAATAGAATTTTCACATCCTGTATTTATGCAATCTAATTTATAACAATTGCCCAACATTTCCTCCATCCTCATTTCCAAGCTTTGGACTAAGGTCTTCCATTGGATTGGCTCAGTTTTACTGGACAAAGTACTGGAGTGATTTTACCATTATTTTCTATAAAACCATGATTAACATCTGCCATCAGGTGTATTGCAAAGATTTACTGGCTGATAACCTACTGGGATTCAAACCCAGAGCTCTGGCCCAGATGTAGCGACCTGCCGACTATGCCGTGATATACCTTCATATTGATTATAGCCAAATATGTGTGAGCTCTATATTTTGCACTGCCCGGTCTGGTATCGCTACACAGTGTGTGGGTACAGAATCACTCGGACATTGTATGGCCTACTGATGGAAGTGTGTGTCTTCTCTACCTCTTGTTCATAATAGTTAATATGATGAGGAATTGATCCAATTTGTACATAGTTACTATTATTGAAATAAACTATATCTGCTGAGACTTATTCATATTCCATCCTCTCCCATAGACTTTTGAACAGCCCCTTAGACTTGCATAGAAAAGACAATTCATGGCAGCATTCTCTCCCAGCCACAAGCTGATACCCAGGTTCTGTTGCCTAATACTACATTGTATTTGAGGTGGGCATAGATTGTCTGTGTGACATGCAGGCAGCAGAGGCCACAGTTGTGCAAAGTACAAAAGAAATCAACACTAAAGATGATTCAGCAGAATCTGAAGTTCTTTGCAGACAAAAAAAGGAGTAACCACTTAAAGATCATTACCATTTTAAGTAAAACTCAGCCAGTCAACAGAAAATGTATTTGAACAGACATTAGTCAGCACAGGCTTGTAAAAGGAGTAACAGCTTTCAGAAAAGCACAGAAGCCAATATGGTCGACAGAGAGTCATACCTGGGCAGAAGGAATCAGATCTGATTTAGGATTCAGCTGCATCTGACACTTGGACCAATTAAACCTTGATTAGGGGTTCCACCAGTAAGTTAGATTGCCAAGGAAAATGTAGGAAACTTATCTATTAGGCACAAAAAAACAGGCCGGAAAGACTGAGTAAATGGAGTGATGATCAGTAAGAAGTGGATTGCAATAAGACACAACTGCAAATTTAAGCTGATAATCAACTTCTTTACATATTTCCCTCAGGAGTATTGGAAAACAAATTGAAACACTGTACTTCTGCTTCACAAGTAGCTTAAGGCCAGTCAAGCATTTCAGAGTCAATAAAGAAATTATAAAAAAAATGAATGTTTTAATAGTCAAAAAGCCATGAACATGCCATTTTGCAAGAGGAGAAAAAAACAAGGATAAACTTCATAAGAAAAAAAACGGTGCACATACTTTCATTTTGTTTATAAAGTTAGGCAACTTATCAAGGAGTAAAAAAGTCAGGAATCCTCCAATTTGCTTCCTAAAATCAAGAACTTTATACTTCTTTTTCTGAATTATTTAAGAAACTTTGCAAAATTCTGAACTTTTTAAAAGAATGTGCAAGGCTACATTACAGAATCTTAAGACAATAATCTTAAAATTTTAAGTACTGTACAAGAAAAATAAGATTTCAAAAATTATTAGCAGCAATAATCAAAAAACAAGCAATAAATACAAATTAAAGCTTCACTACAAGAATTTGATAAAATTCAACAGTGATGCAGCATTAACAAAGACTGACAAGTAAAAAAAAATCCACAAGAGCACAATACATTTTGCAGCAATTTAAAATTAAATTCTGCTTCCAAATACAAGAAGACAACCTTGCTGAATATCAGATTCAAAACAATGTTGAAGTGACACAGTTGCATCAAACCTACATCAAGAGTGTCACAGGTATCATGGGTGACTTTATTCATAGGCTGGGCAAACCAGATTAGCAATTATATTGTGGTAGGTACCTTGAGTCTGTACAAGATTTTTTTAGATCAGCACACTGAGTAACCAAGAGATCAATTTATCATCGATTTGATTTTGTGCAATAAAATGTGGTTAATTAATAATCTTACTGCGACAGCATCTTCAGGAAAAATGATCATAACACAATAGAATTCTTCATTAGAGTAGAAAATGAAGTAATTTGAACCTAAACCTAAACACAAGAAACTGCAAATGTATAAGAGGTGAGTTGACCATGATAAACCAGGTAACTTCATTAAAAAGCATACTAGTTAGGCAATGGCTTACATTTAAGGGAAAAAAAATGCATGCATTGCAACTGTGATACATTCCCTTCAGGTAAAAAAAAATGGCCCAACCATGGCTAATAAAAAAAACAAGGATAGTATTAGGCTCAAAAAGGAGTTGTGTAGTATTGCGAGAATAAGTAACAAGCCTGAGAACTGGGAGCAATTTAAAATTCAGAAAAGAAAGATCATAAGACCATAAGACATAGGAGTGGAAGTAAGGCCAATCGGCCCATCGAGTCCACTCTGCCATTCAATTATGGCTGATGGGCATTTCAACTCCACTTACCAGCATTCTCCCCTTAATTCCTTGTGACATCAAGAATTTATCAATCTCTGCCTTGAAGACAGTTAGCGTCCCGGCCTCCACTGCACTCTGCGGCAATGAATTCCACAGGCCCACCATTCTCTGGCTGAAGAAATGTCTCCACATTTCTGTTCTGAATTTACCCCCTCTAATTCTAAGGCTGTGTCCACGGGTCCTAGTCTCCTCACCTAACAGAAATAATTTCCTAGATCAAGAGGTTGATGAAAAGAAGAAAAATAGAGTGTGAAAGTGATCTTGCAATGAACATAAAATGTGACTGTAAGAGGTTCTGTAAATATGTAAAAAGGAAAAGATTAGTGAACGTTAATGTCAGCCCGTACGTATAGTCTGAACTGGAGAATTGACAATAATAATAATGAAATGGTACAGCAATTAAACAATAAATTTAGTTGGGTCTTGATAGAAAAAGAGACAAATAGCTTTCCTGAAATGCAAAAGAAGCAAATAACTATTAGGAAGAAGGAATTGAAGGATATTAGTATTATGAGAAATTATGCTTGAAAAAAATTCATAGAACAGAAAATTGATAAATCCCCCCAGTTTAATAATCTACATCCAGGGGGTGGTGATGGAAATAGCGAATGCGTTGTTTATCATTTTTCAAAATTCTCTTGTTTCAGGAAATGTCCCAGCAGACAGGAGTCTGGAACATGTAACCCCACTATAAAAACAGAAGGGAGGGAGAATATTGGGAATTACAGACTGGTTAGCGTAACATCAATCTTGGAGAAAATGTCGGAGCATATTTTAAAGGACATGATACCATGACAGTGAGAAACTACTACCAGACTACACAAAGGCGATATAGATTTCTGAAAGGAAAATATGTTTGTCAAATCCAATGAAGTTATTTTTGAGGATGTAACTGTTAGAATAGATGCGAGACAACTGCTGGATGTGGTCTTTTCTTTTGATTTGCAGGAAAACTTCAATAAATCCCAAGTAAGAGGTTGTGCGTAAAATCAATGTACATAAGATTGATGGTAATGTACTGGCATTGGTGCAGAATTGCTTAGTTAATAGGAAACCAGCAGTAGAAAAAAAGGTTATTTGTCAAAATGGAAAGTGGTAAGTAAAGGGATACCATAGAGATCAATGTTTGGAACCTATGTATTCAGAAGACATACATCAATGATTTGGATGAAGAAATGAAATGCAATATTTCTAAGTTTGCTGATGATAGTTTGTGAGTACTGAGGAATATGTAAAGAGGCTTCAATGAAATTTGGACATATTGACTTACTAGGCGAATGCCTGGTAGATGCAATATAGCATGGGTAGGTGAGATATTGTCTACTTTGGTAGAAAAAAGCAGAATGGCAGAGTATTAATTAAATTGTAATAGATAGTAGAACAGTAACCACTGATCACCAATATCGAGGCAGCACTGTGTACTATCTAGAAGATGTGTGGTAGTACTCACCCAAAGTCCTTCAATTCATCACCCAATTCTGTCATCTGTATCACCTACAAGAAGTACATGCATGGGAACACCACTACCTGTCAGTTGCTCTCTACATCACTCACCGCCCTGATTTGGAACTATAATTGTGTTTCTTTCGTTGACCCTGGATCAATATCCTGCAACTCCATTTATAGCAACGCATGGATTGTATCTACATCAAAAGGCTACAGGAGGCTGTTCAAGATGGCATCTCCCAACCACCCTCTAATAGTATTCAGCAGTAGATGATAGTCTACCCAGTGACATGCATGTCCCATGCATGAATAAAGAGCTAGATCATGTTGTGGAACTCTGAACACTGTATCATGCAGTTGATGGTCCCATTCACCTGAGAAAAACCAGCAATAGCTGCAAAGCCCACAGCTGTGGCAAATTGGCTGTCTGGGTGAACGGTGAATTTTCAGGCTGAATTGTTTTACTGAAAAAGACACTGATAACATTTTAATGCACTTGTAGGCTGCCAGATGGGCAATTTCACACAAGTCCATAGTTGAGCATTAGATACAGTCAATGGCAAGTAAGTTTGTTATTATGCACTACTGGCATAACACTTCCTCCCAAACCAAGTAGCTGCCTGGAGGAAGTGGCAGATGTGTGTAACAGCTTTCCTGGTCGTGCAAAAACACCTCTTGCATTATTGTTCACTCACCTTAAGATAGCTGCAATGCCTTCTGTATAACTTTCCCCTGTCAACTGGTCGATGTCATTGCTTTATGTCATTGTGGTCACTGGCTCCCTTCTTCATGCACTGGAGTTTGTCCACAGCTGGAGCTCCCTGATCCTCATGTCTCTCGTACTGCTGTCATTGCTCTTTGGTCTCTGCTCCGTCTTCTTGGTCTTACCAATGCCAAGGCAACTGATGTTCCAGCATTTGGCATGGAGCTGCTTATCTTTGCAAGACAAGTAAGAATAAGATGTCAATATTTTTAATCAGCCTGTCCAGATATGTTAGGACAAACCTCTGCTGCAGGTGGAATTTGAACCCAGGCCTTTTGGTTCAGAAGTAGGGACACGACCAATATCTACAAGAGCTGCCAGGAATTAGATGTAGGCTTTGAAATTAGCATCATGTCTTAGTCACTGACAAATTCAAGCCCTGATCAGGTTTCTGCTTAGGTGAAAATTTGCTCTACTGCCACCTGTACCTGGAGAGGTACAACTTCCAAAACCCAATGTCTAGTTCTCTCCATTCTTGATGTTGAAACATGCAAAATATTTCTGCACTTTATTTTAAGATTGTTTTGCATTTATGTGTCAAATAGCATATGTCACTTCATTTGTGCTTCTTTGGCCTCTGCAACGTAACCTTTATACATTGCAAAGGTGAAGCAACATAACAGCTTCATTATATTGCTGTTAAATTTCATACACAGGAGCTTGTGATTTGTTCTACACAGCTAATTCACAAGGCGTGAAGTTGTCAGGTTCAAAAGGAATGAGGTGTTTTCGGGTTCAGGGTTAGGGGGGTGGGTTTGCTGGTGGTTCAGTTAACAGCAGAGCTGGATATTGTCTCAATAGAAGCTGTTCACTCAAGCCAGTTTGTGTTGAGTTGGCAGTATTGTGCTGGGGGAGTGATGTTGAGTTGTGTCTGTGGGATGGATCTGCTCCAAAGGTAACTGTTTAGAGTCCAGGGGCTGCATTGTATTGGGGAGGTGCGGTTGTGGATGGGGGGATGAAGTTGGAGTGGAGAGTTTGGTGTCAGTAGTGAATTGAGGGGTCAGTTTTATGATTACACAGCAATTATTGTATGGTTTTAATCTCCTAAATTTTCCTGGACTGTTATTAAGCTTTACTGTGTTGAAACCTTTGGAATTATCGGACTTTAATGAACATTTTTTATAGTTTCAAATGCAGGGGAGTTACCCAGTAGAAGTTTCAATTCCCAGATCATTTCCATAGAATCTGCTAGGTCCAGACTTTCATATATTTCCAATGTGCAACTCCAGTCTATGTAGCTCAGTGACTCCCTGGCCATCTCAGTATTCAAGTCTACATTTCCAGTTATGGTTTTAATTGCTTCTTTTGGGCTTGCCATGTTTAACAGATGCAAACAACTACCAAGCTTCTCCTCTTTGTACTATGCGATCTCAGAAGTTCTGTTTTCTGAAATACAAATTTGTAGTCAACTTCAGTGTTGATTTTCTTCCCATTCCATCCTCCACCTTTTGAGAATAATGCCTTCCTATTGTTGTGGGTGTCTTTCATGTTTCCCTTTCTTCCCTGTCTTCCAACTGTCTCGCATTGTTGCCCGCTACCCTTATCTAGATGGACTCACCAAGCCAATGATGCTGTCATATGGTCAAATTTCCCATTTGCTCTATCAAATCATTGTTTAAAGGAATGCATTTCAAGGTTTTGTTTCAGTGCTTCCAACCTCTAGCAGCATGTGTCTATCAGGAACTTTAACACCCGTCAGAACAAGTTAAATAATCATACAGCTTAGGGAATTTCCAGCCAGAATTTCTGCAATATTACATACAATATCCTGAATTCAATTATGCATTCTTCTATGAAACTATCTTCACTCTTTCTAAATTCCTCAAAATCTGACCATACCTCAGAAGTAGTCATGCAATCATCTTTTTGATAATCGTTATCCATGGAAGTTGATAATTTGTCCAAACCTCCAACCATGTCCGAGTCATCAGATTTCATTTGCAAAAAATAAATGTAACTTGTTTTGTTTTTCTGTGGTAACAAAAGTACCAAGGCCATTTCTTGTTTATTCTTTGGTAAAGAAGTAACTCAGATCCACATGAGTTCCTTATTCTTCCACGGTTTGGAAGGTTTTCTCACACAGATCAGGCATAGGTACTGTTATCTCCTGTGAACACTCATTCACCTCTGAGGAGGAACTAAAAACGTCAAAGATATAATTTTTAGTTTTACTGAATGGATCAGAAAGCACAAGTAATAGGTTTCAGTTGGCCGTGCATGATCTAAAAGATTTCTTGTTCGCACTTTGTTTAAGACATTCTTTTTAATTAAAGTCTCTTGAGCTGCTCTATGCCATGTATTCATGATTACATTTATTGTTATACTTAGTACACTTATGAAGGCAATAAGAGTAGCTCTTTCTCATAAGCCTCTATTCCTGACAATAATGTTCACTCCAATCTGCTATTCTGTGAGAGATTATATTTAAGGAGTTAAAACTTACCTCCTCCTTCTTTTGGTAATATTTGTAAGGTCAGTGGTTCACCAAACACAACAATCTGACAGAATTTCAGTGAAAACATTAAACATTCAGAAATTAGTATCCAATTACCTTGCTTCAAGCCTCATGTTCTTAGTAATTGGGTAGGAAAACTTCAAATATGTGGAAGAACTAAGCATGTCTCATTTAGGAAGATAAATAGAACGTTTTCTTGAACTAAATGTACCACTTACATTCGATGTCAATAGGCATCATGTGGAATAAAATGAAAATCAAATCATACATACAAATGTTTGGAAACTGAAAAACCTTCAAACATAAATGATAATATATTTTGAATGCTTCATTGGTCTTGATTATCTTATATCTAATAAAACAATATTGCTGTGTTGAAAGAGCATTTCTTTATTATTTAAAGCATTGATGTGTGTGCGCACTGTGTATTGATTTTCACAATGCCAAATAATAGATAAACTATAGCTTGATCTAACTTATCATAGCAGCCTTCTTGAATAGCTGTTAAATTCTGCAGATTGCGCTTCATTCTTGAAACTACTTTGCAATAACTGGCTTTGGCTGAATGATACAACACATTAATCGCAAACAGCAAAATATTGCTCAGAACCTTGAAATATTTATTTACCATGATTTATTAAACCTATTAATTAATTTCCATGAATGCATGTTCAAATTATTCTAAACATCTCTAACTTGGCATATCTATTACCTATCTCCCTAAAGTGAATTAAAAAGAGAGAAAATAACCATACATCAATCCCGACTAGTGGCATTTCATCAACACAAAATCAATCAAACTATCCCTGCTATGACTCAACATCAGATTGCGTCAGTCAAATAATATATAGTTGAAGATGCCACATTAATTAATGATTGTATGAAGATAGCTTCATGCTAAGTTTTTCTTCTGTTGATATTCAGTTAATAGCATAGGTGTAGAAATTGTGTTGTCATGAACATGCACAGAACCACATGGCTATTAAGATAGCTCAAATTCATGAAGATCATTGACATAAAGCAACATGCAGGCAGCCACTGGTAGCTATGTTAGTGACTTGAGTCTTCATAAAAAATTATTAAAGGAATGAGTCCATTGCTGGCAGGGCCAGTATTTATTGTGTATCTCTAGGTGCCCTTGAGAAGGTGGCAGTGTGCTGTCTTCTTGAACCATGATGTGGAGGTGCCGGTGTTGGACTGGGGTGGACAAAGTTAAAAACCACACAACACCAAGTTAGATTCCAACAGGTTTATTTGAAAGCACTAGCTTTCAGAGTGCTGCTCCTTCATCAGGTGGTTGCGGAGCATAAAAGCATAAGACCATAAGATGTAGAATTTATAGCAAAAGATTACAGTGTCAATGCCATTGAAATGATATTTTGAACAATGGGTTGTTGTAAACCTGCAACCCATTTTAAAAGATGAAAGATTCTGTTCGCTGAGCTGTGAACTTGTGTTGCAGACGTTTCGTCCCCTGTCTAGGTGACATCTTCAATGCTTGGGAGCCTCCTGTGAAGCGCTTCTGTGATCTTTCCTCCGGCATTTGTAGTGGTTTGAATCTGCCGCTTCCGGTTGTCAGTTCCAGCTGTCTGCTGCAGTGGTCGGTATATTGGGTCCAGATTGATGTGCTTATTGATTGAATCTGTGGATGAGATTCAATCAATAAGCACATCGACCTGGACCCAATATACTGACCACTGCAGCGGACAGCTGGAACTGACAACCGGAAGCGGCAGATTCAAACCACTACAAATGCCGGAGGAAAAATCACAGAAGCGCTTCACAGGAGGCATCCAAGCACTGAGGATGTCACCTAGACAGGGGACGAAACATATGCAACACAAATTCCCAGCTCGGCGAAAAGACCACAACAACGAGCACCCGAGCTACAAATCTTCTCGCAAACTTTGAAAAGACGAAAGACTTAACAACATTCCAGTTTTGTTCCTAGTGTTGTGCATTTTTAACTTCTTGAACCGCTGCAGTTAATTTCACATAGGTCTGCTCTCAAAGCTATTGGTGAAGAATTTTAACCCAATGACACTGGAGGAATCTATTTAAAAGTCAGGATGGTTAGTAGTTTGGAGGGAAACTTGCAAGTGGTAGCATGTGCATGTAATTGACCTTCTAGACGATAGCACTCACAGATTTGGAAGCTGCTTTTCTAAGCAGCCTTGGTCAATTTCTGCACTGTGTGAATGGTACAAATGCAGTCACCGTGTATGGATTGTAGAAGGACTGAATGTTTGTCAATATGGTATCAATCAAGTTGCTACCTTGTTCAGGCTTGAAGGTTTCAAGTTTCAAGTATTGTTGGAACTGTTCTCAACCAGAGAAGAGAGTATTCCAACACAATCCTGACTCTTGCCTTATGTCACAACTCACTTGAGGTAGTGCATTGAAAACCAATCTCTATTCCTGGAGTATTAAACCATCACATTTTTCAATTCTACCTGACTGTCTAATTCAGAATAAAAGAATATGCAAAATGGTGCTATCATTATAAAAAAAATCAAAATCATTGTCATCAAAACAGTTTTAGCCAAGAGAAAAAAATATGAATTGCTATCTTATAACACTTGTACTTAAACAATACTGCTTTTAGAAAAATCCCATATACATGCAAACATGCATACAAAGTTATATGACAAGAAACAAATAATGCAGATGGGGATGATACAGTGAAGCACAGTTCTGGCACCAGTCAAGATTATAAATGGACTGAAAGTTGCTTCCTTTTGGTTCCTTTTGACTCTTTCATGAGATCACACATTTGTAGACATACTGCTGCTCAACCTTTCACTCATTGGTTCAAAATTCATTCTTTCAGCATTTCTGAAGGTCATTTATCCCCTGTTTCTTTCAACATGGGAACTTGCAAAGAGAAGCGTTTACAAGAAAATGGTGAGCGAAAACAGCTAACAGAAGATTTTCTGTTAGTTCTTCACATAAGATGGAGGGAGAAAGATTTTGGAGCTTTCTCCTTTGCAGGCTGAATGTTTCCCCTGTATTATCCAAACACAAAGCTCTTATCACTGGCCCTGGAACCCACCAAACAATCGTTGTCATACTGAGCTCTGCTGAATGCACATAACTACTCCAACTGATAAACTAATCAAAAAGCTGTTTCTGGACAAAACTGCCTTGAATTCAAACCAATATAGGCAAAGAGTTTTGCATTCTCCTCCCCTGCTTAAATAAGGAAACATTCTAGATATAACTCACAATAAGTTCCATTAATTTTTTTTAAACTGCAACATTTCCTGCACAATTTTGTTTTGTTTTAAAGCAGTGTATTTTCCCGAGCCTTTTATGGACAGTCCAAAGAATAAAGTCCTAATTCCATTTGCTATTGTTGGTCAAGGTTTGGGATCCTTCAGTTTCCTCATTACAGTTATCAGTTTGAGAAGAACCTGACACTATCTAAAAACAGCCTGCAATGTTAAAGTAGAGGTACATATGGACAGCTGCTGACAAGAACAAACATACAGCATGTTTTCAGATAAATTTATAATTTTTGGTGGGAGATCATGAAGAGATGAATCACTTTTATTCACCATGTGACATGAAAATATAAAGGCAAGCTGTCTGGCACAAAGGATCAATGGGAGGCGTACCAACTGGGACTTTGTTGCAATGTTGGAAAATAACCACACAAGGACAAACAAGATAAGCTTTCTTACTCACACCTAGCATTAATACCTGTTGCCTGAGTATTCACAATAATATTTGATTAGAAACACTGTCTAACAGCTTTTTTCCTACCCCACTTACCTGTGATGACAGAAATCTGCACCAGCTACACTCTTTACCACGACCTCTTTCACTTCAAAGATTGGCCATCTTATAAATACTGCAGCGTTTTCTCACCTCAGTTGCATACCCTAAAAACATTTTGCTACTCACAGTTCTGTCTTTCTTTCTTGGAGAAAAGTTCACACACAGTACATAACTAAAGGAGGAAATCACACTTCATTCATGTGTTGTCCCCATTGGAACACCTGGTCCTTTACCATGGGTACGGGGAATCTGTTAGTTGTTGAGACTGCAAAAAAAATAGTGGGAATGATCCTCCCTTCCTCCTCTTCTCACTTTAATCTCACAGGTTCCATGCTTATCTTGGTAACAATTCACACTTCCTGCAAAAACAGCTCAAGCTGATGAACACAGCACTCAGAGAAGGGAAGGACAAGATCAAAGCATTGCAGCCTAGAAAGCATCAATATACTCTCAGAAAGCAGCTCAGCCAACAATTTCAGAAAAGGCCTTTTAGGTGACAATCGTATTTCTTTCAGGTAGGCTCCAGGGAGCTCTATCAAGCATCCAGACCAAATTAGCAATTGTATATTCACCAGGCTTGTAATGTCACCTTTTAGAACTTGAGTTCACGGTGGCTGTTTTGGACCTCAAATGTGCAAGAGGCAAGATAAGCTCTCTCACATGGTTTTTTTAATATATTTACAGTGTTCTCAAAAATACTGTGTTATTTCCTGGATGATTGTTACCATCAAGTAAGGAAGAGTCCAATGGCTGTCCTCTGTGTCTTCATACCATTAGACAACAATTTGAAAGAGGTTTACTTGCCAACTCAATGTGTGTTTTAATCATAAAAAAAATGATTGGCCTTCTTCAGCTTAACAAAGAAGATGGTTAACTTCATTCTACTTAAATCGATCAGAGTAAAATACCCACTGACTTCCACACACAAACACATACAGATATAAATCACACAACGCCAGGTCATAGTCCAACAGGTTTAATTGGAAGCACACTAGCTTTCGGAGCAACGCTCCTTCATGAAGGAGCGTCGCTCTGAAAGCTAGTGTGCTTCCAATTAAACCTGTTGGACTATAACCTGGTGGTGTGTGATTTTTAACTTTGTACACTCCAGCCCAACACCGGCGTCTCCAAATCATGACATACAAATATAGATGACAGAATTAGAGAGGATAGGTTAACTAAATTAGAGTTCATAAAATATTGTTTTTTTAAAAAAAGCATATAGTCCTTATTTGTGATATGGCTGGCTTCTGGATAAATTCAATGGTTTCCTGCTTTCAGCATCAAGGCAGTTTAAAGCAGTAAATGAATGCATTTGTCCCTCTGAAGACCCAGTTGAGTTCTATCTTTGAGAACTCTGCTTGCTGCACAGAGAGAGAGTTAAGCAAGAGCAGGGCACAAAATCTCACCAGTTGGATGAACATAGAGAGGGGGAGAATGACGCTCTTTTACTTCCTCAGCTGCTTATTGTGTTCCACAAAGAAAGTATGTGCTTAAAAAACATAAAGGTGTTAGCCTGTCATGTGGGAGAAAGTAAGGACTGCAGATGCTGGAGATCAGAGCTGAAAATGTGTTGCTGGAAAAGCGCAGCAGGTCAGGCAGCATCCAAGGAGCAGGAGAATTGACGTTTTGGACATAAGCCCTTCTTCAGGAATGGCCCTCCTGCAGAAGGCCTTATGCCCGAAACGTCAATTCTCTTGCTCCATGGATGCTGCCTGACCTGCTGCGCTTTTCCAGCAACACATTTCTAGCCTGTCATGTGACCAATCTCTTCAACTAACTAATACTGTGTTGGATACATTTCAACTGTAACTTGATTAAGCCATGTCTAGGAACTCCACTTATTAAGTGAAATTCTTTGATCAATTAGTCTTAAAGACTGTCTCCAATACTTGAGTTCTTGGCTGCCACAGATGCCTTGCTAATGCGACTGGATATGGGAATCCTTCATCCTCCCCATACGGTAATTTTCTTTTATTGCAGACATGCCCTTTTCATTCCAATGGTGTTGCAGTGTGCAATGAATACAAATGCAAATTAGATAGTCATTCTGGACACAATTTCAAGTCACTTTTAGTGTGGATCTTTTTTAAAAAAAATGCCTCTTCCTGTTGGTGGATTGAAAGTCATTGTTTAGCATAAAAACACATCTTCAGGACATGATAAATAACGGGTTTAAAACTTGTGTTGTCTTTGTGTCATAAATGCTTTACTTACAATTCAAATATACTGGAGTCAAAATGCATTTGATTTACCTATGAATCAAATGTGATTTAAAAAGTTGGTTCATTTTACTAGTACAGGTGTCTCACATCTGTCGCACTTACTTTGTGAAAACATTAGGTATGATCATGTTTTTAGTCCCAAGTTCATTTGTTAATTGCAGCTATGCTGTGCACTTAAAGCAATTACTCTGTAAATATAATGGAAATCAAAATTACTAGTACAAAGATGTAAGCAATTGGTATTTCAATTAGAGTTACATGTTTTACGTGTAAGGAATCAATATCATTACTAATTACATGCTTATCGTAATTTATTTCATGTCAATTATGTCTCAATTACAAAACCTTCTTGAATTTGAAACTCCCATATTTTTTGGAATGGGCAAACAAACCTTTTCAGGCTAATGTTCATAATATCAAAGTAGTAATTATTTTTCCAACTAAATTGTGACAAAGTGATGCCTGATTTTACATTTTTCATCATTTTTGATCAATTGTGTAATTAGAAAACAGCATTAAATCATGGACCAAATCTGTCAACAAGTGGCAATCACAGCCACTGCCTTCCTTTTAGAGTCATCTAGTCATAGAGATGTACAGCATGGAAACAGACCCTTCGGTCCAATTCGTCCATGGGCCCAGGAATAAAGTTACAAGTGGGCCTGAACACGAAGCAGGAAGCAGGTTGTGGTAAAACAAGCACAGGCCACTTGTAGCACTGCATTCAAAAAGGTGGAGGTAGTTCTTCTGAAATGGCGCGATATGTGAATGTTTGTGTGAAAGAGGAAGAATGTGAGGTACGCAGTGAGAAAGCAAGAGAGTGAGACAGAGTGGGAGGCAGAGAGAGTGTGTGCTTCTGAGGCAGTGAGAGAGAGGGATTGTGTGCAGGGCACAGAAAGGGAGAGAGAGTATGTGTGGGAGAGAGAGAAAAAGAGTGTATGTGGCAGCTGAGAAAGAGAAAATGTGTGTGGGAGGCAGAGAGGGAGTCGGATTCAGAGATTGTGTGTGTATCAGGGTCAGAGAGAGTGTGTGTACAAGTTGTGATGAAGAGTGTGCCCGGAAGGCAGTCATAAAGTGAGTGACAGGATGCATGGGAAGCAGTGAAAGTGAAATAGATGGTGTGTGTGGGAGGCAATGAAATATTGTCAATTGTTACTAAAAATACATCAGAGTCATAACCTCCTTTGGAGAAGGAAATCTGCCATCTCTACCTGTTCAGGTCTACATGTAACTCTATGGTTGACTCTTATCTATCCACTGAAATGTCCAGGACATCTAAATCAGTTCAAGGACAGTTAGCGACGGGTAGCAATGTTTGGCCCTACCGATGTCATCTATGTCCCATGTAAGAACATATGGAATAGAGAGAATGAGTGTGCAGGGCAATGAAAGAGAAAAATAATATGCATTGAAAGAAGGAGACAGTGTCCATGGGAGGCAGTGAAAGAGAGGATGAGAGTATCTTGGAAAGGCAGAGAATAAGAGCTGTGTGCGCTGGAGTAGTGAAGGGAGGAAGGTAAGGACTAGTTGGTCTATGTTTCTGTGGAAAGCAGAGAAAGAGGATTTGAGAGCTAGAGAGATCAAGAGTGTGGAAGAAAGTGAAGAGAGTGTCTGAGTAAGAGAAGGGAATATAGTGGGAAGGAATGTATATGGGAGGGTGTTTGGGAGGCAATGAGGGAGTGGGAGTGAGTGTGTGTGGCATTGGGGCAGGAGAGAGGACAGTACCAAACACATATCCATCCTTCCCTGCCACCTGCCCAAAATCTATCCAGAAAGCAGCTGGGAGAGGAGAAAAATGCAAGCTGAAAGACTTCCAATCCCTTCTTTTGTGTGAACCCCCAAAATCAGAGTATGCACCACTTGAGGTGAAATAAACATCAGTATTACTAAAACTCAACTCCTTAGCTAGGCACTGGTCCCAATCCTTTCTCTCATGGTCAGGTCTTGGTGCCAACTCTGTTTCTCTCCAGCTCTTCCATCTTAACGAAATGACAAAAAAAAATTTATTAAGATCATAAGATGTAGGTGTAGATATATGGCATTCGGCCCACGGTATCTGCTCTGCCATTCAATCATAGCTGATACATTTCTCAATCCCAATCTCCGCCTTCACCCCATGACCTGGGATTCCCTTACTAATGAAGAATCTATCCAACTCTGTCTTAAGTGGACATACTGACTTTGCCTCCACAGCCTTCTGCAGCAATGAGTTCCACGGACTCACCACCCTCTGTTTGTAGACACACCGCTTGATACCCTTATAATAGTAATTTTTATTAATTCTAAGTTAAATTATCAATTTAGTGCTTTGGTTTTGCCAAACATATATTTCTTTCTGAAATTTTCTAACCATACACATTCCTCTCCCCTATCCCACCACCAGAACCAAGGAAGAGAAAAGGTAAGATTTCATTTGGGAAGCAAGAGTCTTTTTCATATTAGAGAATTTTCAGAGGATTATGAGAAAAGAATAGTGGCCAACATCAAGGTAAATAAATAGTAAAAAACAATGGCGAGAAGGGGAAACAGACCATTACAGAGCAAAAAGGACATTTACACATGGAAGCAAGAGGCATGGCTGAGATATTAAATGAATACTTTCCAATCGTCTTTACCAAAATAGTTATTGATACAAACTCTGTAGGGACAGAGGAGGAAGCTCTATACTAGAAGAATTCAAAACTGATTACAAGGATATGCTAACAATACTTAAAGTTGACAAAGCAAATAACCCAGCTGCGATTCATGAGAAAATATTGAAGGAAGTGAGTGTGGAAATTTCAGCGAAACTGGCCATAACTCAGGGGAGATACCAGAGGACTGGGGAATTGCAGACATTATGCCTGTTTTTTCAAAAAAAAGTTGTAAGTATTAGTCCAGTAATTACAGACCAGAAACATCAACCTCAGGGTTAGGGAAGCTTCTGAAAATAATTATCTGGGATAGGGTTAGTCACCAAAAAAAAGGTGCATTGTTTGCAAAGTTAGCACGGATGCTGCATTTGACTAAGTCACTTAAATTTTCTGAAGAAGTGAAAAACAGGTTCAATTAAAGTATGTGGACTTTCAAAAGGCATTCAAGATGGTGCTGCACAACAAAGTTGAGATAGCTGATAGAGCAAAAGGGACAGTAACAATATGGATACAAAATGGATAGAGTAATAGAAAACAAAGTAGTTGCTAATGGATCATTTTTGGCTGGAGAAAAGCTTGATGTGGTGTCCAGCAGAGGTCAGTATTGAGACCTTTGTTTCCCCTGATATATTTTAATGATCTCGAATTTTGGTATACAAGGGATAAATTCAAAATTTGCTAAGGTTACAAACCTTAGAAGCATTGTAAAACTGTGAAGAGGGTAGTGTAGAATTCTATAAGGATGTAGACAAGTTGGTGGAGTGGGCAAATAGGTGGCAGATGAAGTTCAATTCAGACAAGTACGATGACATGTAGTTAAGGAAGTGTAGGAACAGAGGGACCTGCATATATATGTGCATAGACCATGGAAGTTGACAGAACAGGTGGACAGCTGTTAATATAGCAAATAATATCCTGGATTTTATTAACTATGGGTACAGCAATGCAAGAAGAAGGTGGTTATGCTGATCTTAGATATGACACTTGTTCGACCTCAGTTGGAGTATTGTTTACAATTCTGGCTGTGACACTCTGCGAACGATATGAAGACATTAGAAAGAGTATACAAGAGATTTATAAAAATGGTTACAGGAATGAAAAGTTTCCATACTAAAGATAGAGTCGGGAAGTTGGAGAGTCAGCTAAATGGAGATCTGGCAGAATTTTTCCAAAGCACGAGGTCTGAATAAAGTTGATTTGGATAAACAAAATGAACGAGAACAAAAAATCACAAATTTAAAGTGATTTGCAAATTAAGGCAATGTGAGGTGACTGAAATGTGTTTCACATAATGAACAGTTCAGGTTGGTAAGGCACAGTCTAGAAATGTGGTGGAGACAGAGTCAATTGAGGCATTCAAGAATACATTGGAAGATTATTCAAATAGAAACACTCTACAAGAGTATGGGAAAAGTAAAAGTAAATGGCACCATGTTATTGGAAAGCCGGTGCAGATACAATGGACTGAACACTTCAGTGATTCTGTGATGTGCCAAGGTTCGGCACACCCAATCTATTTGATTCTTCTTGTCAGACCAGGAAGTGGCTCCCCTCACACATACTAGACCAAGTAAGTCCATAAAGAATCCATACACATCAGGTATGAATGGCAGAGTACACAATATGGTGATTGCATGGTATTGAAGCTTTAATTTAGTAGCCAGTCCAACAAGACAAACGTACTGATAAACCTAGAAGGCTTCAAGAAAAACTTGTACTGCTGATTGCTGAAGACTGCTGACCCTAAAATATCCTGCGGCAACAATTCACGCCGAAATATACTTCAAAGATCAAAACAAGAAGCATCTTAGATCTGACAGAATGTGCACTACAATGGACGAAATTTGTAGCTCCAAGGCAGGAGGTGCTTGCAAGGCTGCATCACATAGGGGGTAGCTGCAAATGTGTTGCTGGTCAAAGCACAGCAGGTTAGGCAGCATCTCAGGAATAGAGAATTCGACGTTTCGAGCATAAGCCCTTCATCAGGAATAAGAGAGAGAGAGCCAAGCCGGCTGAGATAAAAGGTAGGGAGGAGGGACTAGGGGGAGGGGCGATGGAGGTGGGATAGGTGGAAGGAGGTCAAGGTGAGGGTGATAGGCCGGAGTGGGGTGGGGGCGGAGAGGTCAGGAAGAGGATTGCAGGTTAGGAGGGCGGTGCTGAGTTGAGGGAACCGACTGAGACACGGTGGGGGGAGGGGAAATGAGGAAGCTGGAGAAATCTGAATTCATACCTTGTGGTTGGAGGGTTCCCAGGCGGAAGATGAGGCGCTCCTCCTCCAGCCGTCGTGTAGTTGTGTTCTGCCGGTGGAGGAGTCCAAGGACCTGCATGTCCTCGGTGGAGTGGGAGGGGGAGTTAAAGTGTTGAGCCACGGGGTGATTGGGTTGGTTGGTTCGGGCGGCCCAGAGGTGTTCTCTGAAGCGTTCCGCAAGTAAGCGGCCTGTCTCACCAATATAGAGGAGGCCACATCGGGTGCAGCGGATGCAATAGATGATGTGTGTGGAGGTACAGGTGAAATTGTGGCGGATATGGAAGGATCCCTTGGGGCCTTGGAGGGAAGTGAGTGTGGAGGTGTGGGCGCAAGTTTTACATTTCCTGCGGTTGCAGGGGAAGGTGCCGGGGGTGGAGGTTGGGTTGGTGGGGGGTGTGGATCTGACAAGGGAGTCACGAAGGGAGTGGTCCTTGCGGAACGCTGATAGGGTTACTGAGACAAGGTGGGGGGAGGGGAAATGAGGAAGCTGGAGAAATCTGAATTCAGTCGGTTCCCTCAACTCAGCACCGCCCTCCTAACCTGCAATCCTCTTCCTGACCTCTCCGCCCCCACCCCACTCCGGCCTATCACCCTCACCTTGACCTCCTTCCACCTATCCCACCTCCATCGCCCCTCCCCCTAGTCCCTCCTCCCTACCTTTTATCTCAGCCGGCTTGGCTCTCTCTCTCTTATTCCTGATGAAGGGCTTATGCTCGAAACGTCGAATTCTCTATTCCTGAGATGCTGCCTAACCTGCTGTGCTTTGACCAGCAACACATTTGCAGCTGTGATCTCCAGCATCTGCAGACCTCATTTTTTACTCACATAGGGGGTACCAAATACTAGAAAACTTGCCTGTGTAGAAAGGCATGTATTGCGTTCAATCCCATTCAAAAGCATGTTAAACAGGCAAAGATCATGGAACAGCTGGTCAGAACTAATTTATGGAAGATTATCATGACAGAACTGAAACAAAAAACAGAAACCTTGAGGTTAACTACAGCAAACTTTTAATTAGCAGGCACTTTGGAACCAAGAGTGCACCAGTTGATCAAATATTCTGGTTGATCAAGAAGTCCACATATCCAACATAAAAAATACAAACTAAGTAGGAGAAACGTAATGCAGAGGATATACACATCAGTGTCATACTTTATTTACAGCATAAATCACTTAAATAATAATGCATCTTTGCCTTAAATAAAACTTTCCAGCAGACAGCCTTCTCACTCAGACCCTCAAGTGATTCCTCAGACATTGCAAAGGTCTTGATAAAACAGTAAACTTTGCTTTGGTACACAACTTTTGTCAGTTTATCGAGAGTGCCAGTTGAAACCAAGTTTGCAGGAGTTTGTAATGAGAAATTTGTGTCATTTCATCAAAGAGATAGAACACTGAAATTGTTTGGCTGAAATGTTTTCTACTGCAGTCATAAATAAAGGGAGTTCATAATCCACGTACCAACAACCTTTGAGAATAAAGACAAACAAAAGTACCAGCAACTGAACTGATTACCTTACTCAAGACAATGAAAGTATCTACCACTGAATTGGGCTAGATTTCAACACAGAACAACAAACAAATACTCATGCCAAATCCAGGACACGCATTAAAGATAGAGGTGACTATGAACAGATGAGTTCAAGTAGAATATCTGACTTCTCTACCTCAAAAGAAGTATCTTCAACAACCATAGTAAATGTCACATCAAGCAGGAATAAATCTTCAAGTAATAAGGTAGCATGGTGGCTCAGTGGTTAGCAATGCAGCCTCACAGTGACAGGGACCCAGGTTCAATTCCATCTTTGGATGACAGTTTGCACATTTGCTCTGTGTCTGTGTATGAGTTTTCTCCCACAATCCAAAGATTTGCAGGTCAGGTGGATTGGCTATGCTAAATTGCCCATAGATTTAGATGCATTAGTCAGAGGGAGATGGGTCTGGGTGGGTTGCTCTTCGGAGGATTGGTATGGACTTGCTGGGATGAATGGCCTATCCTGACACTGTAGGGGATCTTAAAAAAAATTGAGTGGCACGGTGGCTCAGTGGTTAGCACTGCTGCCTCGCAGCGCCAGGGACCCAGGTTCGAATCCACCCTCGGGCGACTGTCTGTGTGAAGTTTGCACATTCTCTCTGTGTCTGCGTGGGTTTCCTCCGGGTGCTCCAGTTTCCTCCCACTGTCCAAAGGTGTGCAGGTCAGGTGAATTGTCCTATGCTAAATTGCCCATAGTGATAGGTGCATTAGTCAGAGGGAAGTGGATCTGAGTGGGTTACTCTTCAGAGGGTCGGTGTGAACTTGTTGAGCCTGTTTCTGCACTGCAGGGAATCTAATCTAATATAACTCAATTAACTAAATGAACAAATTGATTTCACCAATAATTCAATTGCTGAGGGCACATTAGGAAGTTAAGCAAGTTGAAGTTAAAAAAAAACAACTTCAATCTGTACAGGCACAATTGAAGGTGTGGTGCAAGCACAGCCATGGAACACAACTAAGAAGAACCAGGTAATATCCCAAACCTTTTGATTCTACAAAAACAAATCTGGTTTGGAGGAGTTCAAAAAACTAGTGTTTTAAAGCCTCCAGTTAAGAAGAGAATATCAGACCTCAGGCCATCAAGAAAGTAATTATTACAATGTTTTTCCAAGTCCAAAGAGAACATGTTCAAGGAGAAGAATGAAACCTCCAGATTGGTTGAGTTTGTAAAGTCAAAGCCTGGAAGGAAAAGAGGGTAATGGTAAATAGACTTACATGAACAGATTTATGGTACTAATGGTCATCAGGAAGAAGCTTGCGTGTAGGTGGAAGGGAGTGTTCTGCAGATCTGGAAGGTCTGAAAGAGTTAATAACATTAATGTAATAAACAGCACCCACTACGATGATGTCACAAGGACTTAACAAGGGAGAAAGCTGGGATTTTGTTAAAGACAGACCTGACTAGGTCCTCACAAGTCTTTGTAATAAGGTAAAACCTTTTCTTATGAGCTTAAATAGTTGCAGAACTGCAATAAACTGTGTCTTGTTTGCTTTCCAAGCCTCTTCTCATTAGACCAGAAGGTGATTACCTTGGCACACCCTCGACCATATAAACCCTGAAAGAAGCACCCACTTGAAAGATCCAGGGGCAGTGTACATAGCAGCAGTGAGTGGGTTGGACCACAGGGTGGGAAGGAGGTCAGGTGGCAAATGGCTGAGGAGGTAGGAGGGCAGGTGGGTAAGAGGATGTGTGGAAGAACCTGAGTTCGGAAATAGATTGGCAAATGGAAGGGTGAAAGGGAAAGATGGTAGTTAAGTATGTATGAGGTTCGGGTGGCATGTACATGAGGTGTAGGTTAGCAGGGAAGTGGGTGAGGAGATAAGGTGCTGGTTGGGTGAAAATACGATAGCAGTGGGTGAGGAGGTAGCATAGCAGACAGCTTCAAAGATAAGATGACAGACAAGCGAGCATATAGGAAAAGCTAAGTTGTTGTGAGAGTAAAATGGTAGGGGAATGGGTGAGAGGGTAAGGTGATGGGTGGATGATTGGACAGGCTGGCAGATGGTTAAGTGTGTGAGATGCCAAATGGGTAATGGAATAAGGTGACAGTTGGGTGAGCAGTTAGTGTGACAAGTAGGTGGATAAGTAGGAACAGTGGTTGAGGGAGTAATCAGGTCGGATGCTGTCAGGAAAGGGGGATGTCAGTGGGAAGGGTCAGTAATGAATCAGATGTAGAGTCAATTTTAAAGTTAGCCAAGATTTAAAGCTGATTTTAGCTTTCCATGGGTAACTATCTAGTGAGTCAGAATCCTTTGAAATCTCTGACTAAAATCCAGGGTTGGGAACTTCTTCAGAAGATTTGCCCTTTGGAAGTATAAATGATCTGGGAAATTCCCAGGTAATCAGTGCTTGAGGACTTCTAAGTTCCTGAAGAAGGGCTCATGCCTGAAACATCGATTCTCCTGCTCTTTTGGATGCTGCCTGACCTGCTGCGCTTTTCCAGCAACACATTTTCAGCTCTGATCTCCAGCATCTGCAGTCCTCACTTTCTCCTTGAAGACTTCTAAGGGATCCCATATCAAACCTTTCAGGGTACATAGCTGGAATAACGATATGGGATGGGATCATCAATGCAGGAGAGGACAGGATCTTCTGTGGCAGAAGAGCCACAGAAATCATGGAAAAATTACAAAAATGGAAAACCTTTGCAGATATAAATTGCATGAATCCAAAAACTTTGATTTGTGAGCATTATTATGTTGTTGTCTTTGTTTTCCTGATGAATGTACTTAAGAAGTTACCATGCTTAGGACTCATATTCTAATAGTTAATGCCCCTCTAAACTGGGGCAGTAAGGAATTTCAGCCTAATAAACACCAGCATGCAGCCCAGTGGCTCCTTACATTACAAATAGTGACTTAATTTAAAATGCAGGCAGGACTCACACTTTTGCTTAGCTTCTTTCATTCTATCACCAAAGACAACGACAGACATATTTTTAAGCTCTTATAAAACACACCGCATGCATTTTCAAAGGGCACCTTTGCTATCAATTTTATGTATATATGAATTTAATCATAAGCCATGGTCGTGCAAAATACATTTTTGGAAATGTATTCTATCTTCAGGATGAAGATAATTAAAACAGTCAATGTGGCAGTTCACTCTCACTGCAAAGTAAAGGCGGATGTAACACTCTATATTTTATTGCTGTTTCCATTTTGGCTCTCAATTATCCCTTTAATCTCCCTGTAATTGGAAATAACCCATAATTATCAAATAACTGGCTCTACCTTGGCCTCCTGAAAGCCTGCAGTGGCCCTCTGGGATGTTAATGTATCACAGGCACAAACAGTATTTCCAGGATCAGGTTGTTCTCGTTACAATTCAGTTTAATTCTGCATTGAGTGTTGGAAATTAATGGGAAGGGCATTAAAAAGAACAAAGAACGGTACAGCACATGAACAGGCCCTTCAGCTCACCAAGTCTGCGCTGGTACATGGTGCCTTTCTGAACTAAACACCTTTGCCTCTATGCAGCCTGTATCCCTCTACTCCCTGCCTGTTCACATAGCCATTACAATCCTCTTATATGTTGCTATTGTACCCATCTCCACCATTTCCTCTGGCAGCACATTCCAAGCACTTAACACCATCTGTGTAAAATACCTGCCTCTCACATTCCTTTAAACTTACTCCTTGTAGCTTAAACTTATGAACCCTAGTAATTGAAATTGCTATGCTAGGAAAAAGACTCCAAGTATTCACTATAATTTTGTAAACTTCTATCAGGTTACCCTCATCCTTTGACAGTCTAGTGAAAACAAACCAAGTTTGTCCTCATTGCTATTAAGCTCCAAACCAGGTCGCAGCTCGGTAAACCCTTTCTTTACCCTCTCCAAAGCTTCTGCATCCTTCTTGTAGTGTGATGACCAGAACTATACACAATACTCAAAATGTGGCCTAACTGAAATTCTGTACGGCTTCTACATGACTTGCCAGTTTTTATATGCTATGCCCCAGTCAATGAAGGCAAGTATGCTGGATGTCTTCTTGACCACCTTACCCATTTGTGTTGCCACTTTCAGGAATCAGTGGACTTTGTGTTGATGCTACTAAGGTTTCTACCGTTTATTATATAATTCCCTCTTGCAGTGAGTCTTCCAAAATGCATCACCTTGCATTTAGCTAGATTAAACTCCATCTGTCATTTCTCCACCCAAGTCTCCAACCTATTTACTGTACATGTTGCTGTAACCTCTGGCTATTCATAACACCCCAATCTTTGTGTTGTCTGCAAACTTACTTATCAGGCCTCCTACATTCTCCTCCAAATTATTTATACGTATATGTTACAAACAACAGGGCTCCTAGCACTGATCTCTGTGGAACACCACCCATCACAGATCTCCAGTCAGAAAAAAAGTGTTGAGTCATTGAAGTGTCAGTTTTATATTTGGATGCAAATTAGAAAAGGTTTTAATAGCTTAACATTTCCGGGCCAACAATTAAGGTAAGTTAGAAATCTCCAAAGTATTTAACTGTAACTTCACACTGATGTATATTTGGAGTGTTAAAGATGCTGGTAACTGCCCATGAGAGAAGTTTTGGCACCACTATGGGGTCCAAGACCACATTTTGTCAGTGGATGTCCAGTGAGACCAGATAATCTGGATCAAAAGACTTTAGAACATTGGTACGAACATTAGCAGAGAAAATTCTTCCTATAACACTAAATTAAAGTACAAAAAGGCCTTTATAAAACACTTGCAATTTAGCTTGAGCTTTCTTCAATCTTGCTCAATGTCAAAATTGATTGTCATCATATATCTGAAGTATTACAAGTGAATAGAAATTCCATTGCATGGGCCTATCTTTATGCACTGAATACAGAGTTACATCCTAACCCAAAGTAACATGTGTAAGACTGCAATTATCTCTACAGTCCATTACTAAGGTTCAAATAAACAGGAAAGATTTTTTGGCCATAAGATACTGAGAGATGGTTCAAAATCTGAAATGTGACTGATTCAGCAATGTTTCCATTCCACTGAAGGATTTTAGCCTTCATGCCTGCATTCATGCATGATGTCATGTATCTACCACAAAGGCATACATTATTTTCTGCCAATTTCTTAATTAAAAGCAAAATAAAGAATGGAACAGAGCCAAGTACCTATATTATTGTAGTACCACTTACATCTCCAGGCATACCAAATAACATCATAGCCAATAAGCCACTTTGTAAATGTTTGAACTTCTATTTTATGGACAACAATGAATATTTATTGTCTACCTGAGTTGATTTTTGTGTATGGATGGTGCCTGAACGGCTGCATTTTTCCAGCAACACATTTTCAGCTATAAACTGGAATGGAGACTGATACGCTGCTGAAATAGTGGGAGAATTTTGCAAATTAGAAAAATCAAGTGGCACACATTTTCAGATGTACAAGACACGTTACCTTTTGAGGCAGTTAATGGGATACATTGAGATAGAGTGGCATCAAGGACCTTCGCAGAAAGAAAAGCTGCTTGTTAATAGCCCTTGGATTAGTTGATCCAGAATTTGTTACAAATTCGTAAGAACATGGCAGCCAGTGACCTCCAGAACCTTTAAACTGAGAAATACCTCTCTCTCTCTCTCTCTCTCTCTCTCTTTCCATCTTGTGATGTGAGTGAAATGTTAGAAAAATTAGGAAAGCTTGAAAGAAACAATTCTAATAAAAAAGATCTAGGTTCACTGGATCAACTATCCAAGTAAAGAATGATCAACCTTTTTAGCAACCACACCATTTCATCATTGCTGAAGTAAGTAACTGTGATCCGAACAAATGATCTTCAGAATGTTGTTCCCTGTTGATATGTTTTTCCAACCATTATATCTGTGCCAAACTATCTGTTCTTTGCTTGTCTTAATTGTGAATCTGTGTGTGAGTTTATACATGTATGCATGTGTGCTTGTGTGTGTATCTGTGTGTGTGTGTTTTATAGAAGCATTGTTTAAGTCACATTATAGCAGTTTGGTAAACTTTTCTCTCTGCCATTTCTTAAAATTACGTATGTAACAATAGTTAGTTTCTGTCAATGACAAAAGCTGATGTGATATGTTGTGACATCCGATTTATAGTTTTTAAAATTCACAAAACTTGCACATTGACAAAATGAATCAATTGCACACCATAACACAGATATATTTATTTTCTGTATTTATTTGAGAGACAGAAAGGATAAATAGTGCAGAAAATATTTTGGCAAAACATTTTCTGTTCATGATAAGATCAAAGCAAAGTGAATTTTGCTTCTTGATTTGTGGTGTAAAAATACCATAGGTAAAATAGGTGCAAAGGTGGCAATTCCTTTTTAATAGCATGAACCTTTAAGACTTAGCTAGCATCATAGGAGTTTGTTCAAAAATTTATTAATCTTCCCTAGTTTCTCTAAAAGTGCAAATGAGATGTCACTAACTGAAGGAGATTCATGCCACATGGCAGTATGTCTGCATTCATCAACACTCCTACTTGGCAGCATATGTCCTGCAAGTTGCTAATATGTTGAATAATAAAGGATGTTAAATTGAGCCTAAGGGAATATGAGCACTCCTCAGCTTTTGGAGATAATGAACCATTTAAAACCATTTTTTGATATCACTTTATTTATGATTTAAAACAGGAAATAATCTAAGAACCGACAAAGTAGAATTTAAACTTCATGAATAATCGGTTACAGCTGATTTGTTGAACACCTTGGAAAGTCAAGAAATACTGAGTCAATCACTGTCCTACAATCAAAAGCTAAGCATGCATGCTCAGTCTGTGCTATAAGATCTGTCAGAACTGGAATAGATTAGCATCTAGACTGTCACTAGTTGATTAATTCATTTTAGTTGACAAATTAATGTGTTTATTGAAAATTCTTTTTTCAAATTATAAAATATTTCTTAAAGGGGTATAAATATTCCAGCAAGATTGTTGGGTAAGCTTTCTTTCTGTTTATAAACACACAATATAATGTGTGTGGCTCACAAGCAAAGCCTTAACACAAAGCTCTTTCAAATGTTTAGTGAAGAATTGTACCTGTTGTAAGGCACTGAGTCATACAAACAATAAAACCCCCCAGTCTGATCAAATGTCTGTAATATGATATTTAATTGTAAACAGGTCAACACAGGCATTATAATTAGCTTCGGTATCCCTTGGCCAGAGAGCTGAAAAAAGACAGTGATGGTTTTTAATTTGGGATGTAAACCCATTTAACTGCAGTCAGCACTGTGATGATCACTGAGAAAATAACTGAACAAAATTTGAAATTGAGATCCTAATAAATAGGAATAGAGAAACAGGAGTAGACCATTCAACCCCTCAAGGACTGCAATATTTAAGGAAGGCAGCTCACCAATGCCTTATTTTGGGGCAATCAGGGATGGGCAATAGATGCTGATCTAGTCAACGATGCCTGCAATTGAGGAACTAATGAAAGAATACCTGCTCCCCCTTCCAGATCATGGCCAATCATCCACAGCAACACTATTTTCCTATATTATCTCTGTATCCCTTGATGTCAATAGACAACAGACAGTAAGTGCAGGAGTAGGCCATTCGGCCCTTTGAGCCAGCACCACTATTCATTATGATCATAGTTGATCATCAACAATCAGTATCCTGTTCCTGCCTTATCCTGATAACCCTTGATTCCACTATCTTTAATAGCTCTATCCCTCTCTTTCTTGAAAGTATCCAGAGACTTGGCCTCCACTGCCTTCTGGGGCAGAGCATTCCATATATCCACAACTCTCTGGGTGAAGAAATTTCTCCTCAACTCTGTTCTAGATGGCCTACCCCTTATTTTCAAACTGTCATCAGTTTCTAGAAATCCATTTGTCTCTGTCTGAAACATAGTCAATGACTAGGCTTCCACACTCTTCTGGAGTAGAAAATTCCAAAGATTCATCATTCTGTTAGTGAATAAATTTCTCTTCATCTCAGTCCAAAATGACTTGCACCTTATTCTGAGACTGTTCAATGTTCTACTGGTTCTAGACTTCTCCTGCCAGGGGAAACCCCCTTTTTGCATCTACTATGCCTACCTATTTAATAATTTTGGAAGTTTGTAATGAAGTTATCTCACATTTTTCTACATGGTAGGGAACACAGGCCCAGTCTCCTCAATGTCTCCTTATAAAGTGGTCACTCCATTCCAGGAATTGGTCTGTTGAAATTTGACTACTAAATTAGGAGACCAAAACTGCACCAATAGTCTCATCAATGTTCTATGCAACTGGAGCAAGACCTCTTTACTCTTGTACCTAAATCTTCTTGCATTATTGATCGATCTACAGTATTTGCTTTTGTAGTTGCAAGCTGCACTTGCATTTTCGAAATTTACATAGAAGGACATACAAGTTTCTTTAAATACACTTCACAATCTCTCACCATTTAAGAATGACTCTGCATCTCAGTTCTTCCTGAAGTATATAATTTCATAGTTAAGCAACATAATATTCCATCTGCCACGTCTTGCCCACTCACTCAACCTGTCCAAATCCCCTTGAAGTCTCTTTGCATCATCCTCACAACACACATTCCCACTCTGTTTTGTGTCATCTGCAAGCTCAGAAATGTTGCATTTAGTCCTCACATCTAAATCAATGACACAGATTGTGAACAGTTGGGACCCAAATACCTAAGATTCTTACTGTGCTCCATTAGTCATATCTTGCCAACCTAAGAATGGCATAATTATTATTTCAGTTTTCTCTCAATTAACTAATTCATAACTCATGTCAATATATTGCCCTCTATTCCTTGCATGTTTATTTTGTTCAGTAACCTCTGGTGTGAGGCATTATTCAAGTGCTTTTGAAAAGTCAAATAGACAATAATCACTGTTTTCCACTGACTACTTGGCAAGTAACAACCTCTTAAAAACTAACAGAAAAACACTAACACCCTTGTGTGCTACTCATATTGAGGAATATTTACATGCTGATGGGTGTGAACCTTCTGAAAGAAGGGTAAAAGGAATACAATAAGAGGAGAAAACAATTCTCAGCCTTACTGGAACAGAACAATTGAGATTCCTTCTGCAAAACAACAATAAATTGCATCTTAGACAAGAAAGGAAATTTAATCAAAGTGGTTGTTGGAGTCATTTCCACTGCCATTTGTAAAGAGACGAGACATTAGTCTTATCAACAATTGGAATCCTTTTTAACTCTAAACTCACTTGACAATTCAGGCCAAGTAGTGCAGGTTTAAAGTAATCTTTCTAAGATCAATACAATATATTAACCTTAGTTTGACAGACAAAACTTTATTAAACTAAGAAAAATTAATCTGAAAAATTTTCACAAAGTGATATTTGCGCAATTATTCCAGAATGTGTGTTAGTAAGGTAATGCAATTTGTTAGAAACAAAATCTTGTTTGTCATCTATCAATCCATTGAGTATAATTTACAACTTGCTTCCAACTGCACACTAATTTTAAATTATTATGAGAAAAAATCAATTTTGCAGTTGTATTACAATTCTATCGCCAATGCCCCAATTTTCATCAGTGAGCAAAGTTGCATGTTGACAAATATAAATTTACAAAACAAATGAATGGCAGCAAATAATATGATTTGTGAGATATGTTACATTTTGCTCACCTGTAAATAGAGTCATAGAGATGCACAGCATGGAAACAGACCCTGCTCTCCAACATGTTCATGCCAACCAGATATCCTAATTTAATCTAATCCCACTTGCTAGCACTTGGCCCTTGCTATTCATACATCCATCAAGAAGACTGTTAAGTATTGTTATTGTATCAGTCTCCAAAAATTCCTCTGGCAGCTCATTGCAAACGTGTATCACTCTCTGCGTGAAAAAGTTGCCCCTTAGATCCCTTTTAAATCTTTCCCCTCTCACCCTAAACCTATGCCCTCTGGTTCTGAACTCCTCCACACAAATCTTGTCTATTTACCCAATCTATGCTTCTCATGATTTTATAAATCTTTATAAGTATACTTCTTAGCCTTCAATTCTCCAGGGAAAACACCCCAGCCTAACCCTCCAACCCAATGTAGTTTGTAATAATGAAATTAATTAGAAATGGAAATATGTACAGTTTGCATTTTTCTGACTTGCAAATTATGAAGTCCAATGAATAGATTATATTTTCCTGCAACTTCGTTCCTCAAATCTAGAAGTGCTAATTATTCTTTGGTCTAAGATATTTTTACCCATTTCACAGCCTTATATATACAACACTTCAACTTAACTTTTTTTTTAGTTTAAAGCTGTATTTGAGTTTATATGCATGAATAATGTTTACAAGACTGTGCAAATGTGCTGGGGTTACATAATTATCAAAAGAGGGTGATCAACCCTGATTCAATGACAAATGTAACATTATTTGTCAGTACCAGGCACACTATCTAATGACCATCTGATGAAGGAGTGGTGCTCCCAAAGCTAGTGTTTCCAATTAAACCTGTTGGACTATAACCTGGTGTTGTGTAATTTTTAACTTTGTACACCCCAGTCCAACACCGACATTTCCAAATCATATCTAATGAAGCATCACCTTGCTGAAGCAATGACATAGAACTACATGATGTGGGAGTGCCAGTGCTGGAGTAGGGTGGACAAAGTTAAAAATCACACAACACCAGTTTATAGTCCAACAGATATATTTGGAAGTACAGGCTTTCGGAGCGCTGCTCCTTCAGCAGGCAGCAAGCTACTTTACCAAGAAACAGCGCTCTGAAAGCTTGTACTTCTAAGTAAACCTGTGGTCTATAACCTGGTGTTGTGTGACTTTTAACAGAGAACTTTATGTCTGTCAAACAGCAGAAACAGTAGGTGGTATGAACAGTTCAGCAATCTCGCAAACAACAGATAACATCAAAGCTCTCTAGTCCGGTCACATGCAGTCGTAAACCCATTGAATAATTTAACAACTGATAAGAGGTGTACTTTACTGAACAGTCTGATCCTGAATAATGGCTGAGTCTGGTAGGTAAAAGCAAAAGATAAGGCTGACAGATTTGCAACCATCTTAAGCCAGAAGTACCAAATCAATGTTCCACCTCAACCTCCTCTTGAGATTACAGCAACTAATTTAATTCACTCCACATGATATCAAGAAATAACAAAGCTCACCTGATGTAGCAAAGGCTGTGAACCCCAAGAAAGTTCCAGACTTCCACATCAGAATTTGCCTCACCTTTAGCCAAGCTGCTGTAGTATAGCTACAATCTAAGCATCTCACCAACCTGAAAGAGCAGGACAAATCCAATTTAGTGATTTATTACCTCATCAGTTTACTGTCAATCACCACAGTTATGGAAGGTGATTTGGACGTGCTACCAAGTAGAACTTACGCAGCAATAGCCTGTTCACTAATGCTCATTATTGTTGTGACAGGATGGCCTAGCTTTAGACCTTGTTACAGATATTTGGACAAAGAAAATGGAATTTCAGAGGTGAATTGAAAGTGACTGCCATTGACATCAAGACAACATTCGACCATGTATGGCATCAAAAGTCCCAGAAAAATTTAAGTCAGTGAAGATTTAAGGGAATCTGTCTACTATTTGAAGTTTTACTTAACAAAAGGATTATGAATTGTCATTCTTGGAAACCAATCATTTCAGGCTCAACACATTGTTAAATATGAGTTCCTCAGAGCAGTGTCTGAGACCCAAAAGTCTTTAGCAGCTTCATCAATGACCTTCCCTCATTCATAAACTCAGGAATAGTTGTTTACTGATTGCACCATTTTCAGTATCATTTGCAGCTCCTCAAATCATGGGACAGTCCACATTCATGTGCAACAAGGTTTAGATACCGTTCAAGCTTGAGCTGACAATCACCCAAATGCCAGGTATTAATTATATCTGACAAAAGAAAGTTAGAGTTTCACCTCCTGATTTTAAGTGACACTCTCATAATTGAAATGCCACTACAAATGTACTGGAAGTGATCACTGACCAAAGACTCACTGGTCCAGTCACACGACTGGTCACAAAAATAATATGATTATGAATACTGTTCAGAGGCTGAATAGTTTGCAGCAACTGTCATTTGACTACCAACAGCAGTCCACCATCTGTAAGGCACAAGTCAAGAATGGAATGAAATACTCTCCAAATGCCAGGAGCTTCAACAACAATATCCAAACCTATATTTTATAACACTTTAAACATTCATTTCTGATATCATTGGTGAACCACAGCTGCAATATCTACCATTTATTTACACATAATCCTGATTCAGAAATGTATTGTCATTTCTTCATCACTAAATTACTAAATCCCAACCTGAGGATATTACGCAAGCACCTTAATCACATAGCTGCAGCAGTTCAAAAGGCAACTCACTACCACTTCTCCAGAACAATTATGGATGGATAAGAAATCCCATGAATGAGTCAAAAAATTTGTCATGAAAAATTTATATCTTGACATTTTCTGAAAAAAAATGTTTGGAGGATCATTGGGATGAGAAGAAAGCTGTCGGGAAATAATTATCTACCTTTGGGGAAAGAGTCTTTTATTTTCAGGATGCTGTGCAGTTTCATGGAATGAACTGTTTTCAGAGTCATATCACACAAAAGGCATTGTTTTCTTAAGACTCTAAAATGCAGCAGCCTGAATACTTCAAAGGCACTTCCAAATCAAAGAAGAGCACAGAGCTTTTGCATTAAGCATGAAATCCACTGTCTTTTAATAAGGTTGGCTGTGATTTGAAATGCTTGTTTAAAGAATAAAAACAAATGAAAACCTGGGAATATACAACCTGTCAGACTACATTATAAAGAGAAAAGTCGGATGACATTTCAGACAGATGGAGAACCTTCATTCAAACATTTCAGCCTTGTGTCCTAATGTTTGATCTCAGAAGCTTATATCTCATGCATGTAAGATTTGCACTGAAAAACATCAACAAATATTTGACCATAACTTTCCAACAATTGATTCCGTTTTGGAGGTCATGTAATAGTTTTTGCAATATTCAAATATATATGTGATAGCAACCCAACAATGGCAAACAATTAGCACTCAATAAAGCTCCATAACAAGTTAACAAATGCTGAATTCAGATAACATGTTCTTACACTTTAATATGAGCATAGCAATGTCTGGATGTACAAAACAATGCATTAGGATTGGAAATGCATGCTAATACATCTTAATACTGAGAATCAAATCAAGTTGACAATAAATAAGACATTTAAAGAAAATGGCACATTGTTAAAATCAATAAACCATTGAATTGATGCATCACAGAAGGGGGCCATTCATCCCATCTTTTCTATGCTGACCTAAAGACATCTAGATAATCTTTCTAATCCCATTTTCCTGTGCATGGTCCATAGCCCTGCAATTTACAGCACTTAATATGCTGATTCTAGTACATTTTAAAAGTGTTTAGGGTCTCTGCCTCCACCACCAACTCAGTCAGTGAATTCCAGACATCTACACCCCTCAGCTTAAAAAGGTTTTCCTCGTGTTCTTTCTAATCCTTCTAACACAGCTTAAATCTATGATCCTTGTGTTTTGAACCCTCTGCCAGGGGAAACAGGTTCCTCCCATTTAATCTATCTCTCCTTCTCACAATTTTGTACACCTCAGTCATGTCATACTTCAGCCTTCTCTGTTCTAAGGAAAACAAACCCAACCTCTCTAATCTGTCCTCATAGCTCCAATTTTCCAGCCTTGGCCACATTCTAGTAAATCTTCTCTGCACTCTCTCCAGAACAATTATATCCTTCCCTGTAAGATGGTGACCAGAACTGCACACACTACTCCAGTTGTGGCCTCATTGGCACATATGCAGTTTCATCACTATATCCCTACTCTTGTATTCTGTACCTCTGCCAAAGAAGGACAGCATTCCATGTGCCTCCTTTAAAACCTTATCCACCTTTACTTCTACCTTCAGGAACCAACATGGTCGTTCTAAAAGATGAGAGACTTAACAAATAATCCGGGTGCATATCAAAATCTTTCACTTCATCTACCCTTCTCAATATATTCTTGTTTACTGTGTATTCCCTTTTACTGTTTGACTTCCCTAAATGCATTACCTTACACTTATCAGAGTTCAACTCCATCTGCCACTTTCCTGTCCACTCCACTAACCAGCCATTTTGCAGCTTAAAGCTATCCTCGACACAATCCACCACACAGCCAATTTTTGTGTCTTCTGCAATTTTCCTACTTGTGCCCACCATGTCCAAGTTCAAAGCATTAATGTTTCAAGTTAAAATTGTTATTGTCATTAATCGCTATAAGAAGAAAAATAGAAAGAGGCAGCATGGCAAGAAACAAAATGGAGAGCAGTTTTAGGAGAATAGTGTGCACAAGCACTACTGATAAAGTATAAAACATTTAAGAAACACAGTCAACTTTACCAGTTATGAACTCTTATGGGAGCACTGTTAAATATGCACTTAACAGAATTATATTTATCATGTTTGTTTTTTAACAAATGGAGAAAGTTATTTTTATTGCACCTGTATGAGAATCACCGCACATTGTGGTGTAAATGAAACAACCCCACCTTTTGACAGTAAAAGTCATGCTTTAGCACATTACCAATTTTTATAGATGCACCATAGAAAGCATTCTATCCAGATGCATCACAGCTTGGTATGCAACTACCCTGCCCAAGACTACAAGACCTTGTAAAGAGTTGTAAACACAGCATCGCCCATTATGGAAACCAGCTTTCCATCTACACTTGCAATTTCCTTGGAAATTTGGAGATGCCGGTGTTGGACTGGGGTGTACAAAGTTAAAAGTTACACAATACCCGAGGTTATAGTCCAACAGGTTTATTTGGAAGCACCAGCTTTTGGAGCACTGCTCCTTCATCAGGTGGTCGTGGAGAATTAGATTGTAAGACACAGAATTTATAGCAAAAGTTTACAGTGTGGTGTAACTGGAATTATGTATTGAAAAAGACCTGGGTTATTTGTTAAATCTCTCATCTTTGAGAATGACCATGTTGGTTTCAGTTCGTTTTCATGTAAATCACAAAATCATTTTTTTAAATGTTACATTCTGAAGTGAACTTTAACAATTAGTGTCATATCAGCCCAGATAATGTTTTGAAGGTGTGAGTTTCGCTGTGAGCCTGTCTGTGCCACAGTGGAGAGACAGATTCTAATCAAAAAAATGGATTTACAGAATCTTACATGGATTCATGCAGTAAACCTCCAGAACCAAGATCTGAAGTTAAAACTGAGTAAAGGGAACACAGCTGAAAAGGGAAGACACTGAAAGCAAATCAAGACCTTGGAAAACTTTGACAAAAAATGCTGGAAAGGAGAAAATTGGAAGGAAGAGAAAATACCTCGGAAAACTTTGATTACAGAGCAGGAAGACTTTTAAGGGCAAGAAAAAGGAACTTCATTAGACTTCAAAACTTGGCTACAAACCAGCTGTATTTCAGAGAGGAAAAATGAAGGATCACAAAAGTGTAAATACTCACCCACATCAGTCAGATACAAGCATCCATCAGGATGGTACCTCCAGGAGATATGTTGTCAACACTTCAGCCATTTGGTAATGTACAAGATCCATATTTAGGCCAATATGGGAGCACTGGAAGTGGCAGTTTTTACAATATGGAACAACTTCAGGCTTACACAGAAAAGAGCAGTGCTAACAAGTCAGCACATTTTATGTGCTTTATGTCCAATGATGTTCTGGTAAGACAAAGCATGAAAGAAATTACCGCAGAATATGGTGCATTGATTAAAGCATTCAATAGGTACTTCGGCCTCAAAAGAAATTTAATGGTGGAATAAGATTTAATCAGTGATTTCAGCATTCAGGAGGATCAATAGAAACCTTTGTAATGGATGTTTATTGTCTAACAGGATGTTGCACACATAAGGCTTTGAAGGATGAATTAATTTGAGACTGTATAGTAGTTGGTGTGAGGAATGAGAAGCTATCAATCTTTCTTTAAGCCAAGGCTGATTTAACATTGAAACAGGTAATCCAAAAGGCAGAAATCAGGGCCGAAAATTGAATAGTACTGTGAGGAAACATTGGAGGATCGTCTGACGTGGTCACATTGTAGGCTCCAAGGTGGCGTTCACATCAATGTCATTGCCCATATTAGATCGCAAAAGATGTGACTCTAAACAGAATCACAAGTGCATGACAGTCTAATAAGGAGAGCTGAGTGCTATAAATGAGGCCATTTGGGGCATATTAGAGAACATTCTAAGTTAACAGAAATTTCAGTGCCACAGATGGGTAGTCTACACTTTAGTCTGTCAAATTAATAGAACGCAGGTCTTCCAGTAAATTAAAATGGCACTTCTTTAGAATGATAATTACATTTTGAAGATACTATTGAAAATCAAGGGTTCAGCAGAATCAAAGGGAGATAAGGGCCTTCAGTGAATTTTAGACACCAAAGTCCATAAATGATGTATGGTACTTTTAGGCATGATAAACCAAGTGGGCAAGTTCATCCTAAACCTAGCCAGTCTAACCCACCCTATAAGAGAATTTACAAAAAGGTCAGAAATAGTTTATTCAAATCATAACAAACCTCAGCTTTTGAAACGATTAAGAGAAGTTACTTTCTATAGATGCTTTAGCATATTATCATCCAGGTTTATTGCAGGTGAATCATCCATGGGACGATGTGCAACCCTTATCCAAGTGCAAGCTGACTTGACCATGAAAAACAGTTAATTTAACATCTAGAGGTTTGAAGAGACTGAACAGAAGCAAGTGTAAGCGGTTGATGTGGATGTGATAGATTCACAAGGTAAAAACAATGACTGCAGATGCTGGAAATCAGATTCTGGATCAGTGGTGCTGGAAGAGCACAGCAGTTCAGGCAGCGTCCAACGAGCAGCGAAATCGACGTTTCGGGCAAAAGCCAATCATCAGGAATAAAGGCAATGAGCCGGAAGCATGGAGAGATAAGCTAGGGGAGGGTGGGGGTGGGGAGAGAGTAGCATAGAGTACAATGGGTGAGTGGGGGAGGAGATGAAGGTGATAGGTCAGGGAGGAGAGGGTGGAGTGGATAGGTGGAAAAGGAGCTAGGCAGGTCGGACAAGTCCGGACAAGTCATGGGGACAGTGCTGAGCTGGAAGTTTGAAACTAGGATGAGGTGGGGGAAGGGGAAATGAGGAAGCTGTTGAAGTCCACATTGATGCCCTGGGGTTGAAGTGTTCCGAGGCGGAAGATGAGGCGTTCTTCCTCCAGGCATCTGGTGGTGACGGAGCAGTGGTGAAGGAGGCCCAGGACCTCCATGTCCTCGGCAGAGTGGGAGGGGGAGTTGAAATGTTGGGCCACGGGGTGGTGTGGTTGATTGGTGCGGGTGTCTTGGAGATGTTCCCTAAAGCGCTCTGCTAGGAGGTGCCCAGTCTCCCCAATGTAGAGGAGACTACCTGGTCAGGTCCACGCCCCCCTACAACCCACCCTCCCATCCTGGCACTTTCCCCTGCCACCACAGAAACTATAAAACCTGTGCCCACACCTCCTCCCTCACCTCTATCCAAGGCCCTAAAGGAGCCTTCCACATCCATCAAAGTTTTACCGGTCTCCACTGCAAGAAGTGCAAAACCTGTAATCACACGTCCCCCTGAAACCTCCATCCAAGGCCCTAAAGTTTCCTTCCACATTCGACAGAAATCGACCTGTACCTTCACACACGTCATCGACTGTATCCGTTGCACCCGACGAGGTCTCCTCTACATTAGGAAGACAAGATGCCCACTTGCCGATCAATTCAGAGACTATCTTTGCGACACTCGCACTAACCAACCCCACTGCCCTGTGGATTAAAATTTTAACTCCCCCTCTCACTCTGCCAAAGTCGTGGCAGTCCTGGGCCTCCTCCATTGCTAAACCCTAACCACCCGACGCCTGGAGGAAGAATGCCTCAGCTTCCGCCTTGTGATCCTCCAAACACACAGGATCAATGTGGGATTCACCCATTGCCCTATTTCCCTCTCCCTATCCTATCCCAGTCCCAACTTTCCAACTTGACAATGCCCTCTTGAATGGTCCTACCTGTCCACTTTCCTTCCCACCTATCTGCTCCACTCTCTTCTTTGACCAATCACCATTACCCCCATCTTCATCTACCTATCACATTCCCAGATACCTTCCCCCCAAGCCACACACTCCTCCCATTTATCTCTCAGCCCTCTAGGCCCACAAGCCTCATTCCTATTGAAGTGCTTATGCCCGAAACGTCAATTCTACTGCTCTTCGGATGCTGCCTGAAGTTTCTCCAGCACCATACTCTTCGACTCACATTTTATCATGTCAATTTGTTTAGTTTTAGAAGGTAGATATTTTTTGTTCTTATCCACTGTTGTTCAAAATGGATTGAATTAGCATTACTTATTCAAGCACAGCAGACTCAGTGACCCAAGCATTGAGCAGGATCTTTGCAATTAATAGTTTTAAGGAAGAATTAGTATTAGGCAATGAACCTCATTCATGAACCAGGGTTTTGGAAAGTTTGTTTTGGAGGCAGGCATCAACCTGTTGAAAAGTTCTCTATTCCATCTTCAGTCAAATGGAAAGGTGGAAAGAACAGTCAAGATTGTGAAGTCACTGATGCATAACAATCCAAACTGAGAATTAATTCTACTCAATTACAGACCAACACCTTTGAATAACAGATACTCAACAGCGGAATTGTTGATAAGGAAAATTATGGTACAAGGCCAAAAACACTCTGTAACCCTTCAAGTCAAGATAGAAAGTCTGATTAAGGGACAGGAAGTTGGAGCCAAATTCATCACGGAAAGAGATTAATTATCATCATATACTGTAAGAATGTTTGAAGGGACATTAAGGGGGAAACAGAAAGCTATTGATCTTACTCCAGCCAAGAAGTAAATCTGAACAGGATTATCACAGGATGTGGAGCAGCCATCCATATATTACATAAGATGATGAGCACAATGATGAATCTGTTCCAGATATTGTACAAAGCCATCAATCTACCGTTGAACTCAAATGAACCAGACAACCTGTCAGAGTACCAGATTGTTTGAACCTGTGAGATTCAGACTTTGAGTTTTGATAGGGGGAACGTGTGATATGGAGATGGTGATTGTAATGATAAAATGAATAATGATGGCAATAATGACATTGTGGATTATAAAGACTATGTAAATAAAAGTAAACTATTGGAATAATGTAATCCAAGAAGAGAAAATCTTGAAGGGGAGAAATGGTATAAAAGACTCATGTAGTTCATAATGATGTAACTGATGACATAACGATGACATTAATAAGATGAAATATATCTAGAATGAGCATAAGAAGAGAGATATCTTAGAACTATATTACAGAGTTGTATTTGATAACCTACTCTGTACAGATGTAAATAAACAAAGGGGTTTCTAGTATATCAGAAATCAAAAGACCTTACTTAAATATAAGAGAAAGCAGGTCTAGGGAAAATGCATGTGCAGATATCTAGAGGCCAAGATACGCCAGACCAGTAATTCAATGTGCAAATAGTAACATTTCCTTAAGGCAGAACATATGCAGGTCATAAAGCAGAATAGATTCAGTTTAAGGGTGTTTTCAATCCAGAAGTTGTAACATTTGGTATTTTGGCTATTAACCATGCTGCATGAAGCAATTTTGTGTTCTGAAAAGCAATAAGATTAGGCACTTCAACTCGCCTGACTTTGAGAAGCATGTACTGGAACGTGTCTTCCAAAAAAAAACATTGAAACGGTTTCATTATCACCAAAATTGTAATGCCTAAGATGACCATCAACTGCTGATTCCAGTTAAGATTTCAGATTAATAGATAGATAGTTTGTGTAGCCATTTTGTGTAATAAAACAGTCCAGTATTATGGTAAAAGACCAAGAACTCAAAGACTATCAAAAGATTTTGATGCCAAAGCAACTCATTTACAGTAAGTGGAAGAAACCCAAGTGTCTATTTACATCAGTAAATCAGAAACACACATCAATGTTGATATATTAAAGTTTAGGAAAGCCAATTTTCTAACCAGGGTATGGAAACCTATTGGTTATGTTACTGAATGAGTTATCCAATCAAATGGACTAATAATTTGGAGCCATCTCATCACAATAACTGGGGAATTTTAAGTCAATTGATCAAATAATTTTGGTATAAAAAGATGGTATCCATAATGATAACAGTGAAACCATCAGGTGGTCATAAAACCTATCTGCTGCACTGATGTCTTTTCATGTGGGAGTTCTGCCATTTTTACTCACTGTAGCCTAAATTACCAAAGCAATTAACTGTCTCTGAAATGTCTAGTGCATCACACAAGTATTTAGGAAGGTAGCTAACCAGTATCACAACCTTCACGAGGGCAATTAGAATGGAAAATAAATTTTGGCATTGCCAGTGACATCAGGAATAAACAAAAATAATAACAGCAATTAAACATTAGACTTTCCTAATCAGCTTTGCCCTAAAGGTCTATTGTAATAACAACCCCACATTCTATGCATACTCACACAAACTCACACGCACCTTATGTTAAAACAATTTAAATTTTTAAATAACTTCTCAGCAATTTAAATACCTTCATCAAGACAGGAACAATTTTTTATAGGTCTCATAAATATTTTACCTTGTTTAAAATGTTCATTGTCATGTGATAAATCAGCATAAAAGGCTGTATAAAAACTATTTATGTATGAATGGTTACATTTAATAAGTTGCATACATTTAATTAACACATGGAAAGATTTCAAAATTCAACAAAAGAAGCATTTACATCAACAAAACCATCAACCTTAGCTTTAAGATTTCAGAAAGGTTCTTTAGGTATCACCTTCCAAACCCATGATTGCTTCTATTGACAAAAACAAGAATAGCAGTGAAATGGGAAAATCACTTATCTGCAACTTACCCCAAGCCACTCACTATCCTAATTTAGAAATATACCATCATTCCTTCAGTGTTACTCCAGCTAAATAAAAAGTAACATGTGCCACATTTGTGCCAGTCATACCCATCTCTAAAAAGAGATAATCTAGCCATCTCCTCTTGAAAATTAATGACATTATCATCATGAATTCATCATCATCAATATTGCATGGATCACCATTCACCACTTAACTGGACTGTGAGTACTGTGGTTGCAAAAGCAGGTTAAAGGCTCAGAATCCTATCTCACCAAAGTCTGATCACCATCTACAAGGCACAATTCCAGGGTATGATGGAACATTTGCTAAGCTTCCTTCGACAGTACCTTCCAAATCCATGACTTCTCTCACTGTGACGAAATAGAACAGATGTCATATATAAATGTTACCATTATCACCTCCATATTTCTATCCCAGCAATGCACATTCTGACATAAAACTAATTTATCACTCCTTCAATTCTGAATGCTACAGGTCTTGTTATATCTGGACACAGATTGCTTCAGTATTCAAAGAGTTGTGAATGGTACTATGCATTTATCAGTGAATGTGCCCACTTTTGATCTCATATCCTCTGCATTGAAAGCAAAATGAGCTGTTGCAGTCCTCCAGCTGTGCAGGACTGCAACAGCTAATTTGTATTTATCCAGTTATAAGCAGAAAAGCATTTCCAATGGTTTCTCTCGCTAATGCAATGACACTTCCAATGTATCAAATTTTATTTCATAACACATTTATCTTTGAAAGATTATATGTTACATAACTGTAAAGAACTGTTGTTATAAAGGGAACTGCAACGGTGATATTATCACAGATTTATCACAACCTGTTCTTTCAAATAGTCACTTCATCTCAAACCCTCCAACAGTTTCTGACAAACTGAATAATTTTCCTCACTGCTGCCATTGTCTCAACCTTGACTCAATTGTAATACTCTTGCCTTTGAATCAAAAGATTGTGGGTTCATCTCCCACTCTTGACTTTTAAGGGCATAACCTAGGCTGAACATTCAAGGAAATCGTGAGTATTATACTGTGAAGGTTCTGTCCTTCAGATGAAACGTTAATTTGAGGTCTTTGCTGCCATCTCCTATGAACATAAAATATAGCATTGCATTAAGTGAAGTATTATAGGCAAATACATGGCCAATATTTATAACTCAAATATGAACATCATTGTTTCTATTTATCCAGTCATTCTCTCATTGCTGTTTGCATTATTTGGCTGCCTTATCTTCATCCATTACAAAAATCTATTCTCCACGAGTCCTTAATTGACTGAAAAAGATTTTGGAACATCCTAAGTTTGTGACAAACCCAGCAAAAATGAGAATTTTTAGAATTGGAAGCCATGAATTGGCTTGGGCAGTAGGACTCAAGGGGTAGGAATATTGGATATATACTTCATTTCTCAGGATGATATTAGTGGTGTCCCCCAGGGATTAGACTGGGTGTTCAGCTTTTCAGTATATTTATAAATGATTTGAAGAAAGAAACAGAAAGCCATATGTTTTGCTGTGAATAGTCTCTTAGGCAGCATATTAAGTAGTGTAGGGAACAGACATTTGCAAAGAAATGCTGATAGATTGAGTCAATTGGCAAAATTGTGTTAGATGAAATTCAAAAGTCAAAAAACGAGAGACGATCCACTCTGAACATAAGAAAGTGATGTTAGAGTATTTTCAAGATGGAAAGAACTATGAACCCTGTAAGAATGAAGAACTTTCAGAGTCCAAGTATGAAACCACAAAATATTAGAAGATATATCGAAAAAATGGTCATGGTTAATGGAATGCTGTATTTAATTTCAAGAAGATTACAAGTCAAAGAGGTGGAAGTTATGTTATAGTTGTGGAGAGGTCTGATGAGACCCTAATTGGCATGTCACTCAATTTCAGATATCACATCTCAGAAAGTATTTATTAGATCTGGAGTGGGAGCAGCACATTTTCATCAGAATGTTTTCAGGGTTGAAAAGCTAGAATTAGGAAGATAAGATTTGTCTTAAATTTTCTTGTGCATGTGTATTTGAACTCAGATGATAATAGGATGTTGTTTACTTTTGAGATGTTTACAGAGGTGACATGATTGAAGTTCAATTGCCTTCAGTGTGAAACCCCAGACTAAATGCACAGCCTTAAAATTAGAGCTAAGCCATTCAGGGATATTACCAGAAAAACTGCTTCACACCAAGTTTAGTCACTATCTGGAAATCTTCCACAGCAAGCTATTGAAGCTGACAGGCCAGGTGAAAATTGTAAACTGAGATAGTTAAATCATAGCTAATTAAGAAATGTACTCAGTGGAGATATACTATTGATATGGTTATGCTCTCTGATATCCCTCATCTGGGAAGGGTACCATGTTGGGGGATCTCAGGAATGTTGTGATCATGTATATATTCAAGAAGTCAGACATGTCTAATTATGCTGACTGCCCAGTAGTTTTCCTGATGTCTGTCACAGAGAACATCAATATAAAGTTCTTCCTCAGCTTTCTTCTCTCAGTGGCCAAAGAGCTCCTTCTGGTGTCTCTTAAACTAATTCAATCAGCAAGTTGCTAATTATTTAAAATCAGTTCCATGGGTGGGACATGTCATTTGTATGCCTGATACCAGATTCATGGATCAACTGCTCTACTCAGAATTTTATCCCAATGAGAGACTCTCTGAAGGACCACAGAAAAGCTGCAAAACATTCTGAAGATACCAAATCAGTTCACCTGCTCAACTGAATTTCTTTACATGTGACTGACCATGATGGGAGAAGATTATTTTGAAAAGCACCAACACATCAAAGAACTTTGTCAAGTCGTGCAGAAATGAAATAGAGACTTTGAGGACAGTCCACAAACTTCCAAACACCTCATCGATCTGACCCTCCCAGCACCAGTAGTTTTGTATGTGACAGATTCTGCAGGACAGCCATCTCAGAACTCATAGAACTGAAGCAGAGCAAGTTATCTTCAATCTTGAGGGTCTGTGTAAGTCAAAGATAACTTTATAGTTAGCACCAGGTCATTCAGTGACGGTGTCAACAAGTATAGCATCAGACAATGTGCACTTTTAATTCAGAATCCTCTCATAGAATGTTATTAAAATTGGGGTCAATTGAAAATTTCAAACTGAGATGCATAGATGTTTATTAACAAGTGTACTGGGGATTATGGCAACATTAGGTGGGTAGATGGAGATAACATACAAACGAGCTGTTCCTATTTACATGTTTCCAAATCAATGCAATTTCTTCCCCTTATAGTCAGGTAAAATTTATTGCTTGGGAAGATCAGCTGTGTTGCTACAAGGGAGACATGCTGTTATGGAATTGGATGTTCACAAAGCCAGGGAGAGACCAGGGATTTTAAGAATGGTGGCATCACACAGATTCAGAGGTCCTGTCCATGTAGTTCATAGTTCCCAGAAAGTAGCATGGTTTGAATGACAGAGTATGGAATCTTGACCATAGTTGGATTAATTAAACTCATAACAAGCAGATCTGGTTTTCACTCCAGGAATTGGCTCAACCAGCAGTGCGTGTTCCATGGTGAAAACATAAGTAGCCATGAAAACGGAAAAAGATATTGTAGAACTGTTCAACCGCTAAGCAATTTTCATACCTTGCCTTTTAAGTGTTGTTAAATTAGGTTAAATTTTGTATGTTTTCAATTACACCAGTTCAGTGGTGATAGCCTTCAGGTTAATGTCATTCTGGAAGAGTCCAGCTGGACAGCTTCTACAACCTATCATAATCACACTCAGGGCCGATGGGTTCACAGCCTAATTGATAGCTCTAAAATTTTGGCTGTCTTTAACAAATATATTAATGAATACAAATGCTTATATAAGGGACTGAATACTTGAAGGGATGGGGCTGTGTTACAAAGTATGGGTTAAAAAGTAAGGGGGCTGTGTTACAAAGAAATACATAGTATGTATTTCTGTAAGAGAATCTGTTGTGTTATCGCATGAGAAATCTGCTCTATTTTGTATGGGATCTCTGCTGTATAATTGCATCTGCTGTTTCTGTATGTTTGCTAAGTTGTATGAGAGATCTACCCCATTACTGTGCAAAATATTTACTGGCTTACAATATGAAAGATCTGTATCTGCTGTGTTCCTTTACACAATGTTTGTTGTGTTGATGTATGAGAGGTCAACTGTGATACTGCATGAAAGATATGCTGTTTTAATGTATGCAAGATCTGCTGTGTTACTCAATATTTGCTGTGTTATGGGATCAGAGGTCTATAACAAATCTGTTGTGCTATTGGTTGAGAGAGCTGTTGTGTTCCACGTGACAGATCTCCTTTGTTACGAAGCAGTGATTAGCTAGCTTGCCAGAAATATCTGCTGTTTCACCATATGGATACCTGTGTTTTGATAACTCCATAAATCTCATTGCATATTTTTGCATTCTGCATATTTTACAATGAAATTTGAGTCTATTTTTCAAAGTTGAAACAACACATTCTGTAAAGCTCTGAATATTAGATAAAGCTGTGATTTGTTCTGCAGTAGAGTTACTGTACAATGATGTACAAAGTAATGAGATCAGTGTGGAGGTGGATCAAATGGGAGACACATTGTGAATCATGAAAATTGTTTTTATTTTAATGTTTTATCCTCAAATAGGTTTAAATTTCAAAATAACCATTGAAGAATTATAAACAATCATAATCTTGCAATTTTACTTTTCATCAATGGCCTCATTGATTGGGCAGGTCTATTTTCGTTCATTACACTTAGCTAAGTGCGACCTGTGGGTGGAGGATTGAAATATTTTTACATTTGGAATACTTCTTGTAATGTGTGAATTGCAGCTGAGAGTGATGTGGCTGGTGTTAGGTTTCACAGCTTACTTTTTTTAGTGTGATTTTTTTTATTCCTGTGAAGGGTAGGTCAAATGTAAGGAATGCTGGATATCACATGGGTTGACATGTCTTTTCGCCTTCAATTTAAGGTCTGTCCTGAAAATTGCACTATCTTCATTTCATTTCCTTCCTTCACAGCACCTACCATCCCCCCACCCACCAGTTTTTTTCTCCTCTTGTCACATTTGGTAGTCAGTGATTCATACTGCAGTACAGTTCTACAGTTGTTAGGCACCTTGCTGTACCTCACTGACTGGCTGCTCTTCATATGCAAACATAAGTAGTCGACGTTGACAGGTTAATTAACCCTAGACATCTTTCAGAGCATACTAGTCCCGTCCTTACTTGATCACATCCATTATTTCCAACAAGAACTAATGAGTGGCAAACTGGAAGAAGAAGGTCTGCTGAATTTTCTTTGTTTGGCTAGGGACAGTGAGACCAATTATAGTATCCCGACATCACTGAAATCAGTTAAATCAGCAGTTATAGAACAAGCCAGCTGTTAATCAGTGTTATACTGAAGAGTGGCCCATTTAATTTCTCAACCAATTATTTACAAACATTGACAAAGAATGAACTGACTTCAAGGACATTCAATGTTTTTAAGTGGATAGAAAGGTAAATTTAACATTGTTCAGTTGTGTGTTTTGGATTACACATGCTGATCTTCACCATCTGTTTGTCTCAATTTACTGGCCACAATTTAACAATGGTTCATGTATGGAATGAGCTGCCAGAGGATGTGGTGGAGGCTGGTACAATTGCAACATTTAAAAGGCATTTGGTTGGGTATATGAATAGGAAGGGTTTGGAGGGATACGGGCCGGGTGATAGCAGGTGGGACTAGATTGGATTGGGATATCTAGTCGGCATGGATGGGTTGGACCGAAGGGTCTGTTTCCATGCTGTACATCTCTTTGACTCCATGACTCTATGTCAATTTTCTGTCTAAGCTGAGATGGTTCAATATTGTATATGTGCAATGCTTTATTGGACATGCAGTCACAGCAGGATTTTCTCCGTTTATTATTTTACCATGAGTTCAGAAAACGGAATAACCTGTTATAATCACAAAACCTGATCCAGGCAGAGGAGTGGTAGATCCTCATAGATTACATGATGGATGCTCAAATATGAACACAAAATAAACTGAGTACTGAAGACCAAATTGGGGTGTGTTGTGATTAACATTTTCACTGACCATGACTTAATTGGTAATAGTGCAACTAAGAAGTTTTGATATAACTGAAACATGCAGTGGATTCTTACAGGGGTATGAATGACATGAATTATGCAATATTTGTGGTAGAATCATGTGAGAAGTTCAGTGAGGCCTAGCTCACCATCAGGAGCAAGTTGCTGCATCTTTTACACATCTACTAAGTGTTGAGGTGACTTTCTCACTAGGCGTTTGCAAGTTGGCAGTTAAGAGGGATTATAGCTTATTAAATGCTTTTTTAATTCCACAATTCATCTCATTAATAATCAGCTTTCTACCTTACCAATGTGCAGGACAAACCAGACATTGAGATTTCTTGATGTAAAAGTCAGAGCAGGGACATGGCTTTGGCAGCTTGTTGGCTAGGTCCAAAGAATCTCCATTTTGGTCACAGAGCATTAGCCACACATACACACACCCCATGTCCATGGACATTATCATCTGACATGAACCAGCCTCTAAGAACCTACATGGTGCAACTCCAATCCATTTACAGAACCCCTCTGCACTTTAATGCTGCAGCAGCAACTATCATTTTAAAGCTGCAGCAAGGAAGATGTATGCTCTTGGAGACACACCCAGCCCATACATTGGACCAGGCTACATCTCCAGTCTGTTCACTTGCAAATGTAGCACTTGCTCACCCTGAGCCTACCTGGATGCTCACAGTACTGCTGATTTGTGTTGCTTTGCCTTGTCTTTTTGGTTTTGCCACCTCAGCCAGAGATACTAGGCTCATAGTACTGCTGTGTTGCCAAGTCTTTTGGTGCTGAAACAAAGCCAGGAAGCTTGATGAGTCCTCAGTGAAATCAAGGGGAATAGTCAGGGCAAAGTTGGTACAGTAAGTTAAGGGAAGCCTCTAATACCTGTCCAGAGGCTTGCACATGAGCAGTCACTTTCTTGGAGCAGTCAGAGTTATAATGTGTGAGGAGCTGAATGTTGTCAGCAGAAAACTCACCTTGACTCTTTCTACCCCATTGTGAACAGTTTTCCTTCTAGAATTAGACAGAGTCAGGTACTAAGGGAGATTAAAGTGGGTATTACAGCTGTTATTTATGGTGCAGGGGGAAGCTACCCTGATGAAATAAATGGCAAGAGCAGAGACCATGCTGGGTTAGTGCTGTAGGGCACTGGGATAGGAAAAGCAAGACAGGCAAGATGTTACGATAAAAGTGAGGACAGAAGAGCTTGAGCCTTGGTGTGAGGCGCGTACAGCAGCAGAGATAGAGTGAATGGGATTATTCAGAGAGAAAATAGTGGCATCTACAATGGCAGAGTATAATATCGTTTACCTTCTTCCTACATTTCTATGCATTCTTCCAGATGGCTGCGACTGTGCTGACCTGGTTGGCAACCTTAGATCAAGCTAGCATGGTCTGCTGTTATGGCCTTCTCTACTGATACGAGGGAAGGAGGACTTCCTGCCTGTGCGCCACCCTGCTTATACCACCCCAGTAAGTCAACCAGGTGCTTGCCCACAAATCAACATGCCAATTTCCTCTGGTCAGCCACATCTGGGGCAAAGGTCAGGAATCTTACAGGGCAACTCTGTAATGACAGTGCATGTGAGGGTGAACCATGGCCTTTTAAGGATGGTGTCAGGTTCAAGTATTTTGAAGAATTCTGGGATATCCCAGCAGTGGCATGTTGCTCCAGTAATGGCTGATGGCTGGAATTGAATGAGAGAACCCAAGAGAGGTGGGGTAAGTAGTTAACAAGACAGGTTTGGTAAGATATGCCACTAAAACTCACCAGGGGCTCACAGTAAAAAAAAACAACAAAACCTTAACACAACTGACACTTAGCCAAAGAAAAATAAGCTTCAATCCATAGTTTAAACCACAGTGACAGTGCACGTGGAATCAAGGGCACATTGAAACTGGGCAGGGCTGTGACAGGGTAGAGATTAGCACTATCATGATGTTGTGACAATGAAATAAAAGTTTATAAATTTGAGCAACATAAAATACAAATATATGTCTATAATATTTCAAATATTTCTTAAATGAGAGAACAGGAGTAATCTTTAACCTAAAACAAAATAGATGTAAGGTTTACAGTATCATAATACTATCCATCGCAATCTGATATTGGGCATGAATCATTTCTCTTCATTTTATAACATAGAAACATAAAACCTAGGAACAAGAGTAGGCCTTTTGGACCTTTGAACCTGTGCCACCATTTAACATGATTGTGGCTGATCCTTTATCTCAATGCCATATTCACACTTTCTCTCCTCTGATGCCTTTAAAATCCAAAAATAAAATTTATCTCTTCATTGAACATATTCAGTGACGCTGCCTCTACAGTCTTCTGTAATAGAGAATTCCACAAGTTGACTACCTTTTGAGTGAATAAATATTTCCTCATGTCAGTCTGAAATGGCATACCCCTTGTCATGAGACTGTGTCCTCTGGTTCAAGATAGCCAACCACGAAAAACATCCTTGCTGTATCTAGTCTGTGCAGCCATATTCGAATTTAAGCATTCCAATCAGACTCCCTCTCATTCTTCTAAATGCTAGTGAATACAGGCTCAGTTTAAGTAATCTCTCATCATACAACCATCCTGATATCAGTTGAGTGAATGTCTGTCGCACTCTCTCTGTGGCAAGTGAATCCTTTCTTAGGTACAGAGGCTAAAACTCCAAGCAATGCTCCAGGTGTGGTCTCACCAAGGCCCTGAATAATTGCAGTAAGATGTCCCTACGTCTGAACTCAAATCCTCTTACAAAGGAGACTAATATATTATTTATCATCCTATTTGCTTGCTGAACCAGCTTCTCTACTTTCAAGATTACCATACAACATCAAATTCCTCTTGTCCATCCACACTTCTTAATGTATCACCATTGCATAATAACCTTGCTTTCTGTTTTCACACCAAAATATATAACTTTATATTTAACCATGTTGTACTGCATTAGTCATGTATTTGCCCATTTACTCAACCAGTCCCTATCACCTTGAAGCTTTCTTGCAAACTCTTCACTACTCACAATCCTGATCAGCTTTGTGTCATTAATTAAACCTGAAAATATTGGATTTGGCTCCTTCACTCAGATCATGCATATATGTCATGAACAGCTGGGCCCAAACAATACCCCGTGAGTTATTGTCTGCCACATTGCCATTTATTCTCACTCGCTGTTTCCTGTTGTCAATCAATTCTCAATCCAGGCCAACATATTAACCCTGAAGAAGGGCTCATGCCCGAAACATCGATTCTCCTGCTCTTTGGATGCTGCCTGACCTGCTGCGTTTTTCCAGCAACACATTTTCAGCTCTGATCTCCAGCATCTGCAGTCTTCACTTTCTCCTCCAACATATTAACCCTATCCTACATGCTTAAACTTTGTCCACAGGCCTCCCATAAGGGGCCTTTTCAAACGTGTTTTGAAAGTCCAACTATCTCATGTTCAGTGATTCTTTCTTAAGTATTCTACTACTCACTTCCTCAAAAAGACTGAAGTAGATTTGGAAAGTATGATTGTCCACTCCTTAAATGCTTTCAAATGTTCTGTTAAAAAAGTCTCGAACATGTTCCCCAAGATTGATGTTAGGTTAAATGGTCTCTGATTCTGTTTCTTCTCTCACTCCCTTTTTAAGTTTAGAGTTATGTTTGACACCCTTTAACTGCTCCAAAGTTGACAGGAGTTTTGGAAGCCAACTGTCAACATTTCTTGCACCACTTCCGTTAATACTCTGGGATGTGGTTGACCAGATTTTGATGACTTGTGATCCTTTAGCACCACAGACATCTCCAACAATTTTCTTACTAATACTGACTTCTTTCAGTTCCATGTCTCACTAGACATTTGGTTCCCTCCCATTTCTGGGAGACAGTGAGCTGCAGGCACAAGTGGAAAGCTTGCTTGTAGTGAAAAGATAGGAATTTATCTGATTGCTATGCTGACTTTTTTGGAGATTGGAAGATGTGTGTGGGATTATGGGATACAATGACTGTTTTGCCAATTCTGAGGGCGGGCCTTATACATACAAACAATGGGCAGTACTCACTTTGTCATTTTTAAATGACTTCATAGGCATCACTTTAAGGACCACTGTAATGCTCTACCACATTATGAGCTTTCAGACAACACTTGAACATTTTAAACACCAAACGTTTATTAAAATAACTAGTACAAATTATGTGGCTTTTAACGTTAAAAGTCAGATAGCCTCGAACTTAAGCAATCACCCAGGTTAGACATTCACTTCCATCCAGAAAACTCACACAATTCCTTTTATTCAAGAATGAATCATTAGCAAAGAACCAAAGAGCTATTTTTGCCAACTTGCCCATCTGTTTCACCATGGACAAATGTTCATGGATGAAATAGTTCCTATATCTGATGAGTCATCTCAAATCTGCACATATTACAGAAAAGGAAATGCAGCATCAAAAATAGATTCCAATTCCTCAGTCAGAAATTTTTATTGATAGGTTGGCAGTGCTTCATTTCTTAATAAAACTGGTTTATTAAAGAGCTGTTAGCAAGTACTATTGGCATCTGCTCCAGGTAATTTCTAAAAAACTTCTGATTCAATTTGCAAAGAACGCATCTAATTGTGTGCTTTGCTTTGTTGATTTAGTAGTATACAGCAACATTGGAAAATAACGTGGAAAACAATTGAAAGCCTATTTTAACAGTTATATATAGCTGACTTAGTAATAAATTTTACCAAGAGTGAGTTCAGATAAGCAAACATAACTCACCTCGGACATCTGATAATCAAGGACGAATGTTGCCAAGGACTGTGAAAGTAAAGATTTTGATAGAATTCCTCAGTTCCTAAAATTACATGCGAAAACAAGAAACCTTTGGGAAGGTTGACTTTTTTTGTCAAAATTTAGCACTATAGCTGCACCAAGAGTCATAGTCATAGAGATGTACAGCATGAAAACAGACTCTTTGGTCCAACCTGGCCATGCCGACCAGATATCCCAACCCAATCGAGTCCCACCTGCCAGCATCTGGCCCATATCCCTCCAAACCCTTCCTATTCATATACCCATCCAAATGCCTCTAAAATGTTGCAAATGTACCAGCCTCCACCACAGAGTGAGAGGGGAAAGGTATAAATGAGACCTAAGGGGCAACTTTTTCATGCAGAGGGTGGTACATGTATGGAATGAACTGCCAGAGGAAGTGATGGAGGCTAGCACAATTGCAGCATTTAAAAAGTATTTGGATGGGTATATAAATAGAAAGGGTTTGGAGGGATATGGGCTAGATGCTGGCAGGTGGGACTAGATTGGATTGGGATATCTGGTCGGATTGGATGAGTTGGACCGAAGGGTCTGTTTCCGTGCTGAACATCTCTATGGCACTATGAATCTATGTTCACAGATAATACTAAATAAGGCATATACTTGGCATTGAGGCTTGTGTTTTCGAGCCTGAAGAAATCGTTTTGTTCAGCAGCACTTTGAAGAATCATGTGTAAGAAGGTACCCTTCCTCAGGAAGCATGGTGAAGATGTGGAACAGAGTTTCAACCTGGCCAGCTGGCAACTCTCCCAGGTAATAACATTTGGATTTATTTATAGAAATCAGGATAGTGAAAGACAGTGATTGAGATACTTCTAGTAGTTAAAAGTATTTGTTATCCATTTAAGTACTGAACAAATTAATTGAGTTTTATAGAACTCTAAGTGTCCCCATTGTATCTTTGTCTATGAATGTATTGTTGCCTCTCAGGGATGAGCAACAACTGGATAAAGTATTTTTGTAAGAAGTGGAATCAGTACCCAAAGAAATATTCTATTTTAGGAAAAGGAAAGTATAAGACCATATAGATAGGAGCTGAAATTAGGCCATTTAGCCCATCGGGTCTGCCCCGTCATTCAATCTTAGCTGATAAATTTCTCAATCCCATTCTCCTGCTTTCTCCCTGTAATTCTTGATCCTCTTGGTACTCAAGAACTATCTATCTCAGACTTAAATATACGCAAAGACCTGGGCTCCACAACCTTCTGTGGCAATGAATTCCATAGTTTCACCACTCTCTGGCTGAAGAAGTTTGTCCTTATCTCCATTCTGAAAGGTCTTCCCTTCTCTCTAAGGCTGTGCCCTTGGGTCCTAGTCTCTCCTACCAATGGAAACATCTTCCTAACATCTATTCTGTACAGTATTCATTCAATATTCTGTAAGTTTCGATTTGATCTCCCCTCCCCTTCCTTCTAAATTCCATCCTGTATAAATTCAAAGTCCTCAAACGTTCCTCATATGTTAAGCTTTTCATTCCTGGGACCGTTCTCATGAACCTCCTCTAAACAGGCTGCAGGGCCAGTGCATCCTTCCTGAGATATGGGGCCCAAATCTGCACATTACAGTCCAAATGTGGTCTGACCAGAGCCTTATAGAGCCTCAGAAGTAAATCCTGCTTTTATATTCAAGTCCTCTCAAAATAAATATCATCGTTGCACTTGCCTTCCTAACAACTGACTCAGCCTGCAAGTTTACTTTGAGAGAATTGTAGACTAGAACTTCCAAGACTCTTTGCATTTCAGACTTTTGAAGTTTCTCCCCATTTAGAAAATAATCCATGCCTCTATTCTTCCTATCAAAGTGCAAGATCTCACCCTTTCCCACATTGTACTCCACCTGCTACTTCTTCGCCTATTCTGTCAAAATCCATCTGCATTCTCCCTGCCTCCTCAATGCTAACTGTGCCTGTACCTATGTTTGGATTGTCTGTAAACTTAGCCAGAATATCCCCAGTTCCTTCATCTAGATAATTATTGTATAAAGTGAAAAGTTGTGGTCTTAATACTGAGCCTTGCAGAACACCATTTGTCACCAGCTGCCATCCTGCAAAAAACCATTTTATCCCCACTCTCTGCTTTTTGCCAGACAGCCAAGCTTCTATTCATGCTAGCACCTTGCCTCTGACACCAAGGCCCCTTATCTTACTCAGTAGCCTTATGTGCAGCACCTCAAAGGCATTCTTGAAGTCCAGGTAGATAACATCTACTGGCTCTCCTTGTAGATTGGCTCTCCAGGTAGATAACATCTCTTGGCTAACCTGCTCGTTACTTGCTCAAAGAATCATAGCAGATTTGTCAGGCATGACCTACCTCTGATGAAGCCATGCTGACTCTGCCCTATATTACCATACATTTCCAAGTATTCAGAAATCTCATCCATCACAATGGATTCCAGGATCTTACCTCTGACCAAGGTTAGGCTAATCAGTCTGTAATTTTCCCTGTTTTGCCTTACTCCCTTTTTAAATAGGATTGTCATGTTAGCAATTTTCCAGTCCTCTGGGACCCCCCTGATTCTAGTGACTCCTGAAAGAAATGCCTCCACTAATGGCATTTCTCTTCAGCTATCTCTTCAGCTATCTTTCTTAGAACTCTAGAGTGTAGTCCATCTGGTTCAGGTGACTTATCCACCTTTAGACCATTCAGTTTTTCTAGCATCTTCTCCTTGGTGATGAACATAGAATATTACAGCTCAGTACAGGCCCTTTGGCCCTCGAGATTGCGCCGACCAGTCATACCAATCTGAAGCCCATCTATCCTACACTATTCCATGTACGTCCATATGCTTGTCCAATGACGACTTAAATGCACTTAAAGTTGGTGAATCTACTCCCGTTGCTGGCAAAATATTCCATACCCTTACTACTGTCTGAGCTATATCTATTACCCCTTAATTTAAAACTATGTCCCCTCATGCTCGCCGTCATCATACTTGGAAAAAGGCTCTCCCTGTCCACCCTATCTAACCCTCTAATTATCTTATATGTCTCTATTAAATCACCTCTCAACCTTCTCTCCAACGAAAACAGCCTCAAGTCCCTCAGCCTTTCCTCATAAGACCTTCCCGCCATATGAGGCAACATCCTAGTAAATCTCCTCTGCACCCTTTCCAAAGCTTCCACATCCTTCTTATAATGTGGCTACCAGAACTGTACACAATACTCCAAGTGCGGCCGCACCAGAATTTTGTACAGCAGTAACATAACCTCATGTTTCCAGAACTCGATCCTTCTATTAATAAAAGCTAAAATACTGTATGCCTTCTTAACAACCCTGTCAACCTGGGTGGCAACTTTCAAGGATCTGTGTACATGGACACCGAGATCTCTCTGCTCATCTACACTCCCAAGACTCTTACCATTAGCCCAGTACTTTGCATTCCGGTTACTCTGACCAAAGTGAATCACCTCACTCTTATCCGCATTAAACTCCATTTGCCACCTCTCAGCCCAGCTCTGCAGCTTATCTATGTCTCTTTGTAACCTACAACATCCTTCATCACTATCCACAACTCCACCAACCTTAGTGTCATCTGCAAATCTACTAACATACCCTTCTACACCCTCATCTAGGTCGTTTATAAAAATGATGAACAGCAGTGGACCCAACACCAACCCTTGCGATACACCACTAGTAACTGGACTCCAGGATGAACATTTCCCATCAACCACCACCCTCTGTCTTCTTTCAGCAAGCCAATTACTGATCCAAACTGCTATATCTCCCACAATCCCATTCTTCCGCATTTTGTGCAATAGCCTACAGTGGGGAACCTTATCGAACGCCTTGCTGAAATCCATATACACCACATCAACTGGTTTACTGTCATCTACCTGTTTGGCCACCTTCTCGAAGAACTCAATAAGGTTTGTGAGGCATGACCTACCCTTCACAAAACCGTGCTGACTATCTCTAATCAAATTATTATTTTCTAGACGATTATAAATCCTATCTCTTATAACCTTTTCCAGTATTTTATCAACAACTGAAGTAAGGAACACCATACTCATCTATGCCACCTGACTCTTTTGAATTTTTGGAATATTACTCATGTCTTCCATCGTGAAGACTGACACAAAGTAATTATTCAGTTCATCAGCCATTTCATTCTTCCCCACTATTATCACTCCAGTGTCATTTTCCAACTGCCCAATGTCCACTTTTGCTCTTTTTTTTCCTTTATATATCTAAAGAACCTCTTACAATTTTCCTTTATATTACTGGCTAGCTTACCCTCATATTTAATCTTTTCTCTCCTTATTTCTTTTTTGTTGTCCTCTGTTGGTCTTTGTAAGCTTCCCAATCCTCTGGTTTCCCCACTGGCCTTCACCACATTATATGCTTTCTCTTTTGCTTTTATGCTATCCCTGACTTCCCTAATCAGCCATGGTTGCCTCATCCTCTCTATGCCATGCTTCTTATTCCTCGGGATAAATCTCTGCTGTGCCTCCTGAGTTAATTCCAGAAAGTTCTACCATTGCTGTTCCACCATCTTTCCTGACAGGCTCCCCTCCCAGTCAATTCCATCCACCTCCACCTTCATTCGTCAGTAGTTGCCTTTAGTCAACTGTATTACCATTACCTCTGATTCTGTCTACTCCTTCTCAAATTGCAGAGTAAATTCAACCATAACTTTTTGATCACTAATTTTTGAAAGGTTCCTTCACCTTAAGCTCCTTTATCAAGTCTGCCTCATTGCACAACACTAAATCCAGTTTTGCCTGTTCTCTCATGGGTTCCATCACAAGCTGCTCCAAAAAGCCATCATGTGGACATCCCACCAATTCCTTTTCTTGCAATCCACTACCGACCTGATTTCCCCAGTCCACCGGCATATTGAAATCCCCCATGATCACTGTAATTTTGCCTTTCCTACACACCTTTTCTATCTCCTGGTGTCTCTTGCGCCCCAGCTCCTGATTACTATTTGGAGGCCTGTACATAACTCCAACTACAGTTTTTTTTTAACCTTTCTGGTTCTTCAACTCTACCCACACAAACTCATACCATCTGACCCTACTTCATTTCTTATGATTGATTTAATTACATTTTTTATTAATAAGGCAACCCCAACCCCTCTGCCCACCTGTCCATCTTTTCAAAAATCTGGGATTATTGTTCAATCTTCAACATTTCAAAGATTAAGCAAAACTCTAATATATACATAGAACATAGAACAATACAGTGCAGAACAGGCTCTTCGGCCCTCGATGTTGCACGACCTGTGAAGTATTCTCAGCTCGTCCCCCTACACTATCCCAAAATCATCCATATGCTGATCCAAGAACTGTTTAAATCTCCCTAATGTGGCTGAGTTGACTACGTTAGCAGGCAGGGCAATCCAAGCTCTTACCGCTCTCTGCGTAAAGAACCTGTGTCTGACATCTGTCTTAAATCTATCACCCCTCAATTTGTAGTTATGCCCCCTTGTACAAGCTGACATCACCATCCTAGAAAAATACTTTCACTGGCTACCCTATCTAATCCTCTGATCATCTTCTATGTCTCTATCAAATCCCCTCTTAGCCTTCTTCTTGTCAATGCGAACAGGTTCAAGTCTCTCAGCCTTTCCTCATAAGACTTTGCCTCCAGACCAGGTAACATCCTGGTAAATCTCCTCTGCACCTTTTCCAATGCTTCCACATCCTTCCCGAAATATTGGGACCAGAACAGTGCACAACATTCCAAGTGTGGCCGCACCAGCATGTCGTACAGTTGCAGCATGATATTGCAGCTCCGGAACTCAATCCATCTACGAATGAAACCTAATACACCATTTGCTTTCTTAGCAACACTATCCACCTGGGTGGCAACTTTCATGGACTCCAAGATCCCTCTGCACATCCACACTACCAAGAATTTTCCATCGACCCAGTTCTCTGCCTTCCTGTTATTCCTCCCAAAGTGCATCACCTCACATTTAGCTGCACTGAACTCCATACATATCATAATTATATGGCCTTTGTAGAGAATTGTAAAACTCAAATTGCTAGACTGTTTTGATGGAATTGCTGGAAAAGATGGCATCATCAAGAATGGAATGATGTTGGAATAGCAATAAGATTCAGAAAGTGAAATTGGAAATATCTTAATACGGATGAATGAGGATGAATAAAAAGTCTTTTTTTTGCATCTTATGTATGTTTCGTATATACATCATATAGTGTTGAGACCATTATTTTTTCTTTTTTTTCACATTTTTAGTTTGAAACTGTGTGTTGCAGCTGAGTATTAAACTTTGAACCTTGAACAGCAGCTTTTTTTAAGAGGAGAGAACAAAAGACTGATGTTTGCTGTTAAGAAAAGGCCTGAAAAGATAATGCAGGGTAACTACTGCATTAAGAACAATCAGATGAACTGGCACTGAGATGTCGTTATGCTCAGAGACTGATGTTGATTGGATGTTGAATTTGTCAATCGAGGAAGGACCATTGCTGGCCAACCAACTATCGAGCCTGTTGAAAAAAAAAGACAAACCAAAGAGTGAACTGGTTCATGACATGGTTTTGAAAGCAGGAGTAAATGTTGCCTTGCATCTGCTGGACTGGATTTTTGGGTTTTTCTTTTTAGTTATTTCTCAGTTATTGATATGTTGTAAGTCCTGAGAAAAGAAGGTTAGTCTGGAAGAAATAACAAAATAAAATCCCCACAGGTCTGCAGAAGCTGGTTGCATTGACTGGTGACTTCAGAGTTCATATAAGATAGGATTCCTTGTGCTGATAATACAACTTATCCCATTTCATGAAGGTTTGGTGTTTATCACTAAAATAGTTATCAAACCAGCAACTTATGACTTCTTTTAATTCCATTCTAACCTGTGTTTGTATGTTGGTGTGCGAGTGGGAATGGTGATCAAAGACGATTGAGCTTAGACCAAATATAGTAATTAGATTGTCTTGTAGTTCATCTGTGTGCTGTTAAAGTTATATTATTATAATAAATTGTTAAATTTGGTTTAAATTGTAACTTTGGTGGCCAAGATCAGCTATTGTAAAGTCCGGTTAGGAACAATTCAGCAATTTTGTGAGTTAGTGTTTTAGTTTCAATGAATTGCAAATCCAGTGCTAGTGAAACTGATTTGCTCTGGTTTCTTGAGCCAGTGCCACAACAAATGATGATTCATTTCCCAAGGGCATGGCTTTTTGGGAATGTATGTTCCTGAAAAATAACTATGTGAAGGAAGCTGGAAGAGATAGAAGGATTTATTTCCTGGTTGTATTGGTATTACGATGTGACCTCTGGAAAATTAAAAACCAAAAGATTAAAATGTGTGTGTTTCACTGTCTATTTACAAAAGCTTGAGTAACTTTGTGAAGAGGGGGTAAACAAAGCTTATAAGATCGATAAAGGATAGTTTTCATGGCTTTAATTGCTAAATAGACTAGTTTGAAAGAGGTCCTGCGTAAAGATTGCATAGCAAGAGTTGATCTTTTTCCAGTATACCCCATGTCAGTTGAAGAACGACATCCAATCTGGGAAAATCCAAACTCTGTACCTTCTAAAATGCTAAGGAGAATGCCCCAGAGCAAAATGAGCTGTGTGGATCTCTCTTTTAGCTGAATTCTTGTGGCGACCTGATAAGGTCAAATATCAGGATTTCTAATTGACTCTCAAATGAATTCCACTCTGATTTGTAGATCTCGATGATTCCACAGCCACCAGTATTTTGGTTGAGGTGATACGATGTTGAATAGATTGTGAAAGTCTTCCCATTTTATCCTTTGAGTTTGGATTCTTGGCCCAGTATACTATATTTTCCCCCTTTACTTTTTGAAATTCATATCATCTCTGCAAAGTCTTTTGGTTTGTCTTCTGAGTGAATGCATGTGCTTGAGGTTAAGAGAATATAGTCTAATTCTGTCTACTTGTAAAACAATTGTATGACATACTGTAGAAATAAATTTACTTTTCAAAAATTAGTTATGATAAGACTACGTACAGTATGGGAACAGGCACTTCGGCCCAACAAGTCCACACCGACCCTCCGAAGAGCAACCCACCCAGACCTATTTCCCTACAATTACCCCTTCACCTAACACTATGGGCAATTTAGCATGGCCAATTCACCTAACCCGCACATTTTTGAACTGTGGGAGGAAACTGGAGCACCCGGAGGAAACCCACACAGACACAGGGAGAATGTGCATACTTCACACAGCCAGGTACCTGAGGCAGAAATTGAACCCGGGTCTCTAGCGCTGTGAGGCAGCAGTGCTAATCACCGTGCAACCGTGCCACCCGTGTTATGTTTGAATTGTTTACAAAAGTCTGCCGTTTGGATAGTTCTTTTACTTTTGGATAGGAGCATTAATTTGAAACAATTTATCATTTTCAGTGATGGGATAAAACATTTACACTTTTATTATAGTTCATGGAGAACTGTGGCTTGAATACCAGTGCATTTCTTCTGTTGGATTCATAACATAAGTGAATGGATTCTACAGATCTCCAGTAATAAAATTCAATTTTTTTTCTGGTAAACTCACATGCATCTTCCAGACTTTGATTTCACTTATCATACGAATGGCTTTATCCAATGTCAACTCTTGTTGGCACTGTAATAAACAGCAATTTTGCCTCTTATGAATTCTATTGTCAGGTTGCTCTACTAATCCTTAAGTTATCTATGCGCCTCCTGTATATTGAACTTCTCTGTTACATCATACTATGTTCTAATAGTAAAATGTTCTAATATTAAAATGAATGTTAGAAGTTTACAGAAGTTCATCAAAAGCATCTGTGCCATCTTTTCTGCCACAGCAAGCTATGATAACACCAACTGCAATCCCAGCGGCTTAAAAACTATATTTACTTGCTAAGGTGCTAATTTAGTGTCTAGTTTAGAAGCAATTTTGTATCTGAAAGACTGTTTTCTCCAAAATGTCCAATTCTGTGTTCTATCTGACACATTCTTGAAAATAAATCTTCCAGTCAAAATTATTTTTACTACAATTTCTTTCCAATGGGATTATTTATTCTTCTTAGTTGAAAGCTTTCAAATTGTGCAGTATTTTAAAGTTACTTTATTCTCTTTGCCTGAAATAAACCAACTGCATAACAATACTTAATATTCTCTCTCATTAAAGGCTTTTAATTCTGCAATATAGCAAGGGTAATTTAGTCTCCTGGTTTAAAGGATTTTCTTTCTGTATTAAGGCAATACTGCTTTTAATAATTCTATATTAGAAGGTTTCCCCATTATTTTGTAGTCCAAATGGAGGACTTCCACAGTCTGTGCGTAAAATGGAGAATTACAGTCCTCTTCAGCTAAAATGAAGGATTTCTAAACTCTATAATAGCCTTACTAAACAGATGTGGGTACTATGGCCTTAAACTTTGAATCTCATTCACTTTGCATCTATAACACACTGTCCATGGTGCTCCTAATCATACTTGAATAAAGAAAGATAAAACTAAAGAAAATAACCTTACTAAAGAACCCTATCTACTTTAATTGTTTCTCCAAATTCTTCCTGTTTTCAACTCTTAACTATCTCCCACTTTTACCGAGGCCCCAGATGTCTCCTTTCTTTCTTCCTCTGTTAGTCACTCTTTGCCTGGGCTTCTAAATTGCCCCTTCATCATTTTATTTTCAGCATTGTGATATTGCTGGTGCTGCAATCTTGATTTAAATTATTTCTATGTCCCTTAATCTCCACGACCAAGGCTGCACCTCGTGGTATCCACAACTATGGTTGTTATACTTACTCTCAGCAATAAGCTTACTTTTATTTCAAAGGAAATGAAGTATGAAAAAAAGTAACACTTGTGAAAATTATACAAGGCACTGGCTAGACCACAAGTGAAATAAAGTGAGCTGTTATGGCGCCCTAAATGTTTACTAGAATTCATCCAGTACAGTTAAATCAAATTCCAAACTGCACTACTGCCTAACATGCAGTAACAGAGCAGCTCAATTAAATCTTTTGACAACCACCACTGGTTTTATTATGTATGAACCAGATGGAATCTTGGACACCATAGATTTGCAGCTATCATCTTGCTTTTCAGTTTGGAGTATGCAGGGGCTGCTTTGTCTAATATGGTAGATAAAAACCATCACATAGCCGAACGAGATGATTGACCTAAGTCGAGAGCATAAACCTGAGAATTTCTAGATCCTGCTGACATCAAGGGGCATTGAGATAGCACAGTAAAATGATATCAATGCAGATAATCATCTATGACTGAGCTATGACTAGGCACAAGAAGCTGAATGGCATACTCCAGCCTTATATTTCTATTTTTAGTATTTTAATGATTGAGTTTAATGTCCTTTCAAGTAGTTTACCAAGCCACAAAACTAAAAGAAATCATTACAAAGCTCAGTGATAAGAAGAGCAGCAGATACATGATCAGCAATAAACTGGGTATTGTATCAAAGTGTGACTATGAAAAATGCAGCCTGGTCAACTCAATAGAGTGCTCTTCATTAAAATCGAGGAACTATCAACTTTGGAAAGATTAGCCCATTCTTTCAAAACTCAAAACACAGTTTCTAACAATACATGTGATTCTGGAATCAGACAATATTTGTTAGACAATCCTGAGGAAGCCACAAATTATACTAATTATGCTGGCAATAAATTTAGGTCTGTCAGCCATGCTTGCAGTGTGGCACACTTGCACAGATTGGAAGTTCTCTCTCTCTCTATATATATATATATATATACATATATTAATTCATGAGCCTCTATTCTTTGTAGGTTGAAAAAATATGAACACAGATTGCACTTTTTCCAACTTAACAAAATAGGCAATAGTTATTCTCTGTTCATTCCTTACTGCAAAGCCTTGATCACTCAGTTAAAAATCACATAACACCAGGTTATAGTCTAACAGGTTTAATTGGAGCTCTGCTCCTTCATCAGGTGGTTGCGGAGTGTAAGATTGTCCACAGAAGTTATGTCTTACAATCTTATACTCCACAATCACCTGATGAAAGAGCACCGCTCCGAAAGCTAGTGCTTCCAATTCAACTTATTGGACTATAACCTGGTGCTGTGTGATTTTTAACTTTGTACACCCCAGTCCAACACTGGCATTTCCAAATCTTGATCACTCAGAGTAACTTGTCTGGTTTAAATTTTAACGACTTGATGGTTAACTATCATTCATCATCTAATGTTTACATTCATTGCGCCAATAACTCCACTAGTGTTACCTGACTACTGAATCAGGACTCAATTCCCATACAAGATGAAAATGCTGTTCCTGTTTACATTGGTATTCTTGTGAACTGTTCTGATGAATACAGGACAAGAAGGTATGCCAAAATGATTTGTACTGCTGTACAAATTTTAGAACATACCAATGCAATTGAGGAAAATTTTGAAGTACCTCAAACAGACTAAGAAATAAATCATTTCTTTTTAATTTAGAACCTAAATTTCAGAAATATTATTCTAAGTAAATGTAAATGACATCCCACACCTTCAAAATATTTCTTTAAGACCAGTGAGCTGCTCTGCAATAGCAATGATTTTACTTAAACTCACATCTCATTCAATAAAGCCAACAATTCCGTTAGTTTTTAAAGTAGGAATCAAGCATTCAAATATTGACATGCATATCAAGTCACTGATTTTGTGTTGATTGTTGCTTTGAAAACTGCAAGCACAGCAAATGGAAGAGCAGGGAATTACTGACAACTTGCAAAAAGGCACACTTAACTGCATGTGTGCAGATGCCAGATGTTGCTGTCAGCTTTATACAAAATTAGTGATAAATTTTGACCATTCTGTTGTCATTACACCTAAAAATGCTGTGCCAATATCAAATATACAAACAAAGACTGTAAGCATCAGTTTACAATCAAAACTGAAGTGTGGTTCAAAAATTGCATAACTTCTAATCCCTTTCAAGACTATTTATAATTACCATTTGCTTGTTCTGCAAAGCAACAACAGATTAACTGAAATCCCATGGTGAACATCAACATCCAAAACAAATACTATTTATTTCTGGTTATGATATTTTATCAACTGTTACGAAACAGCGGTGAACCCTTCTGCTAATTAAACCAACCATCCAAAAAGCTCACCTCCACTTGTATGCATTAAAATATGATTGACAGAGAACTCCCAAATTCCATTATTTAAAGAAAATAACATAACTTATTCTTTAACTCTAAAAGTGAACATTAAACAACAACTATTCACAACTCTAAAGCCCCCTTTCTCTTATCTGCTTATTACCTTCCTCCAACTCCATAAAAAATGTACTGTTCCAATAAAACATTTAGTAAAATTACATCAAGTTAATTTCAAAACTATACAGCGGTTGTTGTCATGGGTGTCTGTCTTCTTCCAGCTCAAGATCTCCCTGGGTCATCTTCTTTCTTTCTACTGTGAGGATGTTTCAAATGAAAAGAGTGTTTCAAATGGCAGTTGTCTCTCGATGGCAGTTACTCTGTCTGACTTTCAAACTGCCTGTCTTTTTTATACACCCAACATTAGAATTCCTCATTGGATTGATGTTGGCAAAATAATAAATTCAAACTCGATTGGGTTTTAATATCTTGGGGCATAGTTTAAATTGATTGGTTAAATTCAAATTGTTATCAAAACAGCAACCAACTTCGGTATCTATTTCACAGTCAAATGTTACATATTTTCAATTTTCCGATACACTTTGGGACTGCTAGTTGGTCATGAGACAGGTATTTATAAATTGTCAGTGCAAAACAGCATTCACTCTCTTTTAAAGGTACAGTACATACTTTCAACTGCCATCAACAGAATAACTGCCATCGAGAGAAAGAGAGACCCAAAAGATTGAAACGCTCTAAATAGTGAAGTATGTCACTCATATTTTCACAGATTACGAGGTGAGGTGACCTTTCCTGGATGTTTGGTTTAATTAACAGAATGGTTCACTGCCATATCGTAACACAATATTTATCACTATAAATTGCTATGTCAATATATCCCATTCAACTTTACTATACAAATTCTTACATTGTGCCTACAGAGTCTAGCTACAAAGCAATTTTATGATGTGTGTGTACCTTCTGTACACCTATAAACCCTTGTGGCTGCTTTTAGACCCAGGATTGCTGCTCCTGTTGGTAATCAGTGGAACCTGAAGCAATGAGTGCAAGCTTTGCCTTAATTATCTGTACTTGTGCTTTAAACTGGATTTGCCTCTTGCTGAAAGGTGTCAAGCCAATAAAGGTTGGTTTTCTGGCTCTCAAACTGTTCTGCACAGGTAATGAGTGTTCCAGAAGGAAGTAGATTGGTTAGCAAGGATAACTAAATAACATGGATTCAGTTCATTTGTAAATTTCATGCAGTTTTATTGAGCAGCTATGACAGTCACCTGCAATTGCTGGTTATAATGCATTTATCCTTCTGCTAGTTGGCTTTTTCTTGACTTCATATAGCATTTGGTCATGTGGATACATTCTGGTCCTCAATTCATTAATGTATTCAGTTCTTGAAACAACACAACTCTTAAAGTAATAACACATCAAGCAGATATTTCACATCGGCAGACATTAGAACCCATCTCCCAAAGACTTACCAATAAATACAGAATCCAAGCCTTAACATATCATCCGGCATGTCATACGTCTTTTTGTGGCATATGAGCAAGTTTATTGGATGACCCATTACATGACTAAATTTGGGTTGCAGTCATAACTGGATTGCAATCATAACAATGTTGCTGAAATAAACACCTAGAAAGCCAACTTGTATTAGTCATGCAAGCATTAAGTTTAACGTAAGGAGTGGTGACTGTGTTAAAATTATTTGCTGCGTATGCAGGCCTTAGTGTATGTTCTAAACTGAACACACTGCAGTTTCAGAACTTTTCTGCCTTGGAATTTGTAAGTAATCTATTGCCTGTGAGTCTTGTTGTTGGCAAGCTTCTGTTACTGTGAATAATATTTGTTGCGGGCCGTCTGGAGTGCAATCAGTTTCATGTTGGAATGATGTTAGAATATCATCAATCCACATATCAAAGACTAATGTAAGATTCATTTTAATAGCTTTGGTAACTTTTACTGTTTGATTAATTCTGGTTATTAAGGGATTTTCAACGTTTGGTACACCAATACTTCAGAATGTCATCTCCCTCATTCAATAACAGTTTCTGCATTCTGCAGTGGTTCACCTACAAAGCAATAATGTATTTCGAAGTAGTACATTATAAATGAACAGCTTTCAGATATTTCTGAGAGACAAGAGAAAGCTAGAGAGGCACAAGTGATGTAAAGTATCTGGTGATAGATTGAGATGGAGAGGGCAGAACAAGGCACATCTAGTTGGGCCAAATAGCTATTTTTATGCTGGAATTTCAATGTAATCTGTGAAAGTAACAATGGACTGTATAAATTCAAGCAATTCCCTTTCTTTCCCCAACCTTCCTTGCTCAGTTCCATTTGCAACTAAGCTCTTGACTTTTACACATTATGGTCTTGTTGGTCTGATTAGGTAATTACAGATAAGATCAGCTCTGATCACTTCCTTGTTGTCCACCACCTCCACACATTTCCATTTCCCAACCATGCCTCCTTATGAAATTGATTGCTGGAAAAACATAATTCAGTTCAATTCCAGCTGAACTTTCAAAACCCCAAGTATTAACTTGTCGGCCATCTGTTCTTTACAACATCTCTGAGGCTACCGATTTATTCAACTACAGTCTCAATTCCCCCAATTTCTTGTTTAAGCAAATTGCTCATGAGAAGTGGAAGTCACTGACTAAGCCAGAATTTATTGCCCATCCTAAAGGGTTGTTATAAGTCAACAATATTGCTGAGAGTGTGGAGTCAATGTAGACTAAACCAATTAACAATGCCAGATTTCCTTTACAGATGGATACTAATTACTAGATTATCAATCAAGGGACATTACACTTTGCTACCATCTCCACAACCTTTATTGTCTCTCACCCAAACCATTCTTTTTGTTACAGCTCTCATCTACTCCTTTTCATCTAAGAGAAGCAGATCAGAAAGTATATGGTGGGCAATTAGTTTAACTATTCACCAACACATCTAGCTGGACCACATGTAGCACTATCAGGTGCTATTGTCTGCTAATTCTGTTCACTATTCTAGCATCATCCTGGAATGTAAAAATAATTTTACACTACAATAAGCCCATCTGCACTTCATCATGTCCAACAATAAGTGTACATAGTTTATGGACCTCTTTATCACTACATAAAGGTAAGTTCACCATAATCTTACCAGACCACAAAGTTGCCCTCTCATTTGAGAGAGACAGCTGATGTTGGTTTAACCTGAGGGTCACCTGTGGAGGGAGATTGAGAAAGAAAGTCATTCATGGCAACCTCAGCTGATGTAGGAATTGAACCCACATTGTTTGGGCCATTCTACATCACAAACCGACATTCTAACCCAACTGAGCAAACTGACTTCCAGATCATTGTCACTAAGCTCAAGGCAACACAAAGAGTTTTCTTTGCTGCATTCTGCCCCTAAACTAGCCTCAGATTCACAGGATACACTGCCAATGATTACTATTGTTTTTTACTTTTATCATAACGTCAACATTTCTTTTTTTGAAATTCATTTTAATTTTGTGCCAAACAGGATCTCAAGCATCTGCTGCTGGGATTCTTGCAGAAGAGGAATGAGAGATTGACAAGAAATGACTTGCTGTTTGGAAGGACGGCAAAAGAGGGTTTCTTCAATAGAAATCAGAAGAGTTTGAAATGCTCATCACATTTGCAACAGAGGTCAGTGACCCCTGTTCAGAAGTGGTACAGATTGTGGACCTGAAGTGTTGCTGTTGTTTCTTTCTTCACTGATGCTGCCTGGCATGCTGATGATTTCCAGCATTGTCTATTTATTTTCCAGATTTCCAGCACCTGCTGTACTTGACCTTCCAATTAAATATTCCATGCTGGGCATCTATAACAGTGGCTAGGTTCAATTTAAACTGAGAGCATATTTATCGCTTCACACTAACTGTAATTGTTCTGTTAACAAATCCCACTTGTGCAGATAGAAATAGCACATAATCACAGATAAACTGATTGTTGCCAATTTAGTGAAAAATCTTGCCATTTGTAAATGTGGAAGTGAAATCAGGATGTCATACTCCAATATAATATTTCACTGGTAGTTCAAGATATTTTCATTTGCCTGGGGTGTTGTTGTTTTTGGACCTTGTAAAGTTCAAACCTTTTGGATGTTTCTGTTCATTCATTGTGCAAGTCAGGTTCAAAGACAGAGCTATTTGCATAAAAGAATGATCAAGGTGTGCATTATAAATCATAGACAAATAGAGAACAAAAACTAAGAAGTTTTGCTACACTTGCAACAGTTTGAGCCCACTGTGACAATGATTCCAAAAACAAAATGATTGATGAAGCTGAAAATGGGGATTAATGGCATGCAAGATTGATGGGGACGGTTGAGGTAAGACAGGGAAGGGTGGGAAGAGGAGTGAGAGTTTTGTACAAGAATCCCAGAAACAGGAGAAATGCCAGGCCTCATGATTTGTTTCCCAAGCACAACTGTTGAGCCAAACTCCACTTCTAATCCCTACTTTGACGGACATTATAGATGCTCTTACACGTTAGATCTTGTGCTCCCTCCTTTAAATCTGCAGTCATCATCCGTCTCCTTCAAAAGCAATGCATGATCTCACCATCTGAGCAAAATAATATCTCATCTTTGATCTTCCTTTCCTCTCCAAAGTTCTTCATTTGATTGCCATCCTTTCAACCTCTTCCTATTGTCACAATGCTGGTCTGGTACAAGGTTACTTTGTCCTTGAGTTTTTTTTTGTAGACAGGGTAATTGTCCAGGCTTCATTGTGTCTGCACTTTGAATGGTTTATTGGGGCCTTGTTGTTTACCCTAACAGATATTGCTTCATACCAAAAGCTTGAAAAGTCCTTTGAAGAAACTGATATAGTTAAGGGGGCGTGGCCAGCTCTCTAGCTTTTCAGTTCAATTCAGTTTGGGTGTGAGTTGAGTAAGAGTCAGAGAGGAAACTGGAAGCCTTCTCTCTACCTTCTGCTCTAGTGATTTTGAACTGTAAGTTGTCTGTGCCACTGTTTACTGCTTATGCTAAGGAATGTGTGTATGGGGACTGTTGAAAGAACTTTCAAAACAGCATCATTAAGTCAGGTTTAAATAGGATAAGTTATCTGGTATTCTGTTTTCTGTTCTTTGTGTTTCTTTACATAATTTTGCAAATGCATTTTGTTTGTTTAAAACTTGGCAGTCGACCAAGTTAAGTTACTCCAGGAATATCCACTATACACCTAGCTAAACAATAGCAAGGTTCTGGTCTGGGCTTCCCACTTAAAAATGTTTTGAGCAGTCTGGCCTAGTCCATAACACTATCTTTCCTGAAACTCCATGTTTGAATCACTCCAAACAGGTACAATTACCAAACAATTCATACAAAAGTCACAAATGGTAACCTCTGTTATGCTTCCCTGTCCTTCTCAATTTGTCTGCAGCTTTTGACAAGGTTGACCATATCTCCTTCAGTTCCACTCTCCTGTCACCATCTGAATTTAAATGTTCTCAGTTATCTCCATTGCTTTTCTATCTTGTTCTATCAAGAGGATAACTAACAATAACTTCTCTTTCTACTTTGGTGTTCCCCATCCCTGAAGAACTCTCCTATGCTCCTCCTGATTCGTCTATATCCTGTTCCTCAGCGGCATCACCTGAAGACTGCATTAGTTTTCATAGGCATGCTGACAACACTCAGCTCTACCTTACCACTACCTTACTCATCACATCCACTGTTGCTAAATTTAGACAGTTGTTCTGAAATCCATATGACATTGGAAGTGAAGTCGACCTTTCTGCTCCTCAAGCTTTCTTGATCATTCAATATGATCATGGTTGATCTGACATTCCTCACATCCATTTCCCTGCCCTTAAGGCACCTTTTAGTTCTGAGACTACGCCTTCTGGTCCTAGACTCTCCCACGAGGGGAAACATGCTGCCCTGTCAAGCCATTTAGGAATACTGTCTGTTTCAATGAGATGGCCTCTTATTCTAATGGCTAAATTCTAATGAGTAGATTCCCAACCTGTTTAACCTTTGCTTATAAGACAGTCCCTCTATACCAGGGATCATCTTGGTGAACCTTCTCTGAATTTTCTCCAATGAACTAATATCTTTTTTAAATAAGGGGACGAAAATTGCTCACAGTACTTCAGATATCATCTCACCTGCACCTTGTACAGTTCCAGTAAGACTTACCCATTCTCCAAACCCTGAAATATGGGCCAACATATCATTAGCCTTCCTGACTACCTGCTGTACCTATGTGCTAGCTTTTTGTGTTTCATGCACAAGTACATCCTTTGTCTTTCAGCTTTCTGCAGTTTTCTTCATTTAAATAACACTGTTCTGTTCTCTCTTCCAAAATGAACCATTTCAAATTTTCCCATATTATACTTCATTTGTCAACATTTTGTCCAGTTACTTCCCCTATCAATGTCTCCCTGTACAGTTTGTATCCCTCACGCAACCTATTTTTACACCTATTTTTGTGTTATTTTCAAATTCTGGCTGTAGCACATTTGCTTTCTTCCTCCATTAATATATATTGTAAACAGTTGTGTCCCAGCATTGATCCATATGGAACCCCACAGATCACAGGTTGCCAACCTGAAAAAGAACACTTTATCTCCACCTACTATTTCTGCCCATTTGCCAATTCTCTGTCACTGCCAATGTACAACCCCAACACCATAGGCTCTTATCTCACAACTTAACTTTTGCTAGGTACCAAACACAACACATCACCTCTATTTACTTCAGTAGAGGCTTCCTCAAAAAATTCTAATAAATTAGTCAATCACAATTTCCCTTTCATAAAGCCGTGCAGACTGTGGCTGATTGAATTATGATTTTCCAAAAGTTCTGCTATTATGTCTTTAACAATGGATTCTGATACTTTGCTAAGGATGGATGATAGGATAAATGAGCTATAGTTGCCCACATTTTGCCTCCTTCCTTCTTTGAATAGGAGTGTCACACTGGTAATTGTCCAATCTTCTGGCTGTTCTCTACAAACCAAGTATTTTTTGGAAAATTACAACCAATGGATCCATGATCTCTGCAGCTATTCTTTTGGGATCCTTGGATACAAGCTATCAGGGCCAGGGGACTTATCTGCCTTTAGCCCCATTAGTTTGAATTCCCGAAGAAGGGCTTATGCCCGAAACGTCGAATCTCCTGTTCCTTGGATGCTGCCTGACCTGCTGCGCTTTTCCAGCAACAAATTTTCAACCCCATTAGTTTGTCCAATATGACTCCTTTAGGGATGGTGATGATACTTAATCCCTCCCTCATTTTCTTTAGTCTTAATGGGATATTTGAAGTATCTTCCACCATAAGGACTGAAGTAAAATATCTGTTTAATTTCTCTGCCATTTCTTTGCTCCCCATAACCATTTCCCTACATTTTTTTTCTGAACGCTGGATGATCAGACATTTTTTACAACTAATATGTTGAAAATATTGATGTTATTGTGGTCTCCACTCTAAACTCCAACCTCTGGTTACCAACTCCATCCCTCTCCCTGACAACAATCTGAGATTAAATTAGTTAATTCACAATGTTGATGTTAGAATTGATCATGAAATCAGTTTCTGACTTCATATCTGTGTTATCACTAAGAGCTGACATTGCATGACTGTGTCCCGATATCAACTCATGTCCTACTAGAACTTCATTCATGGCTTCATTACCACTTTACTCAATTATTCAATGTATTCCTGATTAATGTCACACATTTTATCTTCTGTAATATTGATATAATCCAAAGCTTTGCTGAGTATGTCTTACCTTGCATCAAGTCCTGTTCCCCTTATCACTTCTGTGGTTGCGAACCTTCATTTGTTTCTGGTCAAGCAAAGTCATGACTTTAAAATTCTCATGCGGTTTCAAAATCCCTCCCTGGCCTCTCACCCCCTTCTCTCTGTAATCTCCTCCACTTCGAAGGGAGTACTCAATGAATGGAGGTCACTAGGAAGTTCAGAGGAACAAAAAGACTTTGGACTCCTTGTCCACAGATCTTGCGAGGTGACTAGATGGGTTAATCAGGTAATTATGGAGGCATATCGGATGAGATATAGATTACAAAAGCAGGGAGGTTATGTTGGTGTTATACAGAACTTTGGTTAGGTTACATTTGGTGTACTATGTGCAGTTCCGGTCAGCGCACTATATGAAGGGCAGGATTACACTGGAGGAGGTGCAGAGGAGATTCACCAGGATGTTGCCTGTGATGGAGTATTTCAGCTGTGAAGAGAGGCTGTTCAATTGACAATTGTTTTCTTTAAAGCAAAGAAGATTAAAGGGAGATCTAATGGAGGTGTATAAGATTGAGGGCATGGACAAGATGGATGAAAAGTAGTTCATCCCTTTAGTCGAAGGGTCAAGAACAAATGGGCATACTTTTAAAGTGAAAGGCGTGGTTTTCAAGAGGATTTGAGGAAACTTCTTTTTATCTAGAGGATGATGGAATCTGGAATACACTACCTGAAGGGTAGAAGAAGCAGGTAACCTTACTAACGTTTTAAAAGTACTTGGATGGACATTTGAAATGTCTTAAAATTCAAGACTATGGGCCTAGTATGAGAAATGGGACGTGTGTATGTTGTAGTGCTTTTTTGGCTCAATGTGCCAAAGGGCCTCTTCTGTGTTGTATGATTCTCTGATACCATAACACACCGAGAAATGCACTCTCTTCTAAATCCCCAGTATTTAATTTCTCTTCCATTGATAGCCATGCTTCTAGTCACCTCAGTCCTAGATTTTCTCCCCACATTTCTTTGCCTTTCTACATCATTTCATTTTAGTGAACTCCTGAAAAATGTCTCCATGAACAAGGTTTGATCATCCGATCCAACTTCATCTGATGTGACTCAGTGTCATACTTTGTTTTATTACTTTTAAGGTGCTATAAAAATATAGGTTGTCTTTGTTGCCCATGTTTGTGAGCCAATTCTGCTAATTATTCTGCACCACCTGCATCCTAGGGATATGAGGATTAGTAAGGGTTGAGACTGTTGTAGATGGGGTAGATGGTTTATTTTAACAACTTGTCAGAGGAAAAACTGACAGTTCGTCTGTGTGACGTATTTTACAATCCACATGTTGGTACTTTCTCATGAAAGTAATGGATAGTAAAATTGGGCATAGTAAATATCGGTGGCTGATCTAACTGTGTCAGTTTCTTGTCAATTAGCTTTGGTTAAAACTTTGTATCATGTCGCAAAGCACAGTACATTCAAAAACATGGAGCTTTAAGGTGAAGAATGAAGTTTCAAATGCCAAGGATGTAGTTCCTCACGACTTGTCTTCATGCTGACTCCAGCACTAGATTAAAGCTAATATTTAAAAATGCAGTCCAAAGGACAGTTGTCTCTTCCTTAACCTGAAATATTTCATTGCGCTTCATTGAAAACAGGTCTGAACAACAGGGCACAAATGTAGAGCCTTCAGTTTGCCTGTGAAGAAAATTAGAGTCCACGTCCAAAATTGTTTCTCAACTAAAAGGTTAATATCATCGTTGAAAATCCAATTAATTTTTTATGTATTTGGAGAAAGAGAAAATCTACTTGAAACTTTTAGACAAACTAGCATAATAACCAGACACAAAGGGAAGAGAATTATTCATTCACACTATTGCTGCATTTAACTACACTTACCAATTGCTAAGGACTAGATCTCGGTCATCTCAGCAGAATTGAATAACTGGATGATCTGTTGTTGGACGAGTAGATTGTTTCCTAACAGGCTGCTCAGTCATAGATCATACCTAGACAATCTGCTTTACCCTGGAATCAATGCAGCAGCCACATAATTAATTAGTACTGTGCTTTGTTGATCTGAATCAAGCTTATGAATGTGCCTGGTTTGACGTCAATGTGGTATATATGTTGAGCAGCCAGTGTGATTAGAGGCCATGAATGCTCCACTAATTGACAAAGGATATTACAGCCAAATCAATGCAATTGTCACAATCAAAATCCATTTGCTGTAGCTTTTTACAATACAATCAGAACACTTGGAAAGAGATTAAATATGTACTTTAATCATAGTTAATATTAGTTTCTCATTTAAAAGTTTTGAAAACTGGGATTCAAAGTTTTGTAACATCGTACTTTTATTTTTACATTTGGATTTATTTACAGTGTGGCATAACAGGCAAACTCGTTAACCACTGCTGCAGACTACCAAAGTTTGTACAGCCAGAGAATGTTACTTAAATTACATGGTTTCACTAGTCTAATGGTATGCCTGGGATACTGATACCAATAGTAAATGGCATTCATATCAGGTCCCTTGGTAGGATGACGAATTCTGAACATCAGAGCTCCTGCCTCAGTCTGTACCATGTTCATACAGATAAACAGGATATTAAAGAACTTCAAGAAGCAGATGAGGAGGTGGGAAAGTTGCAGTAAGTCCATTAGTGGTTGGGGGTCTTCTCAGTGTTATAGACATTTCACCAGAGCAGGAAAGGTGACAGACACTTCTTCCAGGCTAGAATGCAAGGGAGGCACTTAAATGACCAATTAATAGCCTTTTTCATTTAACCTTTTTTTCTAATCAATCTGTTCAGAGATGTTATTTTAACGTCTGGAGTAGGTAGGACTTGGAATCCAGGCCTCCCCATTCAAGGTAGGGATGTTACGACTGTGCCATGACTTTGTTCCTCCATTGTTGATCTCTTACCAGAAATGAGTTGGCCCAGCACCATGTTGGGAGGTTGCCAAGCAAACCCAGACATGCTGGGAACCTCCTAATTGGGCACTCTATGCTCCGTGGATCATTTTATGTCAACAATGATAGCCTCCTGCAGGAGCGCATTTGCCCTCCCTGCCTTTGCTGATTACTGCCTGACTCCACTCCTTGCAGATGTAATCGACCTGACTGTCTCCGGTGACTGAGCCTCAATTGTTTCAATTTGTTAGGGGCATCCATGCTGCTTCTGAGATGCAATCCGAATATTAAACTTTCACTGCAAGTCAAGCCCAACACACGATGGGGCAAAATGAGAATCCTCAGAGTGGGCAAACTTACAGTGCTTTAGTTTGACACCCAAAGTGATGCCAAACTTGCTTTACAAAATATTCAGATGGTGCAAAAGACAGTCAAAACATTAGCTAAAGCTTTTTTTAGCCTCAACAGATATTTTTAGAGAGCACCATTTCTCTATCTCTGAGTAAGCAAGTTGTCATATAAACTGGGACCTATCTGATTGAAACACAAACATCATTCACGAGTGTTTCAGACCAAAGTGTAAATTCACCCTTACAAGATGAAATGCCACTGATGGAAACCAGGATAAAACACACTGAAAACAACTTTAACTGAAAAGCTGCTGGTGAATTCAAAATCTTGGATGCCATACTTCCTCTGAAAAATAACATGCCAAGATGTCAAAATCCAAAGATGAAAATCATGCTTATGATGAGGATATACAATTTGCTTCAAAAGCAAGTTGATGACTTTTGACAGCTTGTCCTGAATTTTTATTTGAAGCCGCAATGTAATTAGTGGTATGTATTAAATCTGATAAATGGGAAATAAAAAAGTTCAACAACATTCATCTGATGCTTGCACACCAAACATTAATCCTATTTTATTGCATTTACTGTCTCTACTATGTCAGATCTGTGTCTACAAAATGAATTTAAGTTGAGTTCTGATTTTTGTGTATCACTGGCATTAATATTGCTAGAAATGCAAACCTATTTAAATGCACATTGAACAAATGTGACTGATGTTAAAGTAGTCAGAAACTTAACTACCTCTTGTGTTACCTCAGTTGTAATTAGTAATTCTTCAGCAACATTATGCAAAGAGTTGTCATTTACATAACCATTCAATGCATTCTTGAATACCTCAACTGAACCTGCCTGCCCTACATTTCTACCCAATGCAGTCCATACCCTAACTACGCAGTGTGTGAATGTTCTTTCACCTTGCATCATTTGCAAAACGCAAGCTGTAATCTGGTTCTCTATCCATTTTTGAGTAGGAACATTATCTGCCTATTAATCTTTCCAAACACTTTGTGATTTTGAAAATTTATATCAAAACTTCTCTTAGCCTTTTTCACTCCAAGGAAAATAACCCCAACTTCTCCAACTTTTCCTTATAATTGAAATGCCTCATTCCTGGAACAATTCTCAAAACCCTTCAGCACTGTTGCCAATACATTCACATTTTTCCTGTAATGAAGCACCCAGAACTTTGAGCAATATTTCAACTGAGGTCTCAGCAGTGTCTTATATAAGTTTACCTTAACGTCCCTGCTATGCCCACCATTTCTGAAGTTATAATATTGTAGTTTAATAACAGCTCTTCAAACCAAAGTGCAATAATTCATACATTGAAATTATCAATAATTGAGATGAGCAATACTCATGATAAGTGTTGGATTCTAGCTAATTGTCACATTCCAAGGTTGATATTACTGCATATGATAAAATATCTTTTTTCTTTACAAAATATTGGACATTATATGCCAACTGTAACATAAAATTGTTAAATTGTAGAACCAAGAATGTGATGATATGGATGTGAGAGCAACAGACTTATTTCACATTAATGATTTCTGTTTTTCTCTTAACGTTTGGCCAAGAACTTTATTTCATGGCACCATTTTTCATGAGTTCTCTTAAATTCCTGCCATGAGTTTGGCAGGACTTTTCTGATATTGTGTTCTGCCAAACTCCAACTGAAATGAAAAACAACATTAATTAGTTTTACATCAATGTGACATATTTCACTGTGGTCATCAATTCTAAACAATTTACCAAGGTGCTAACTATAAAATGTATTTATTTAATTTTGATTAGGTAATAATCTTGATTCTATTAAGCAAATTAAGTGTTAAATTTTATTCTCTTGATGTGTTTGATTTGGAAAACATTGCAATGAGGGAAGCAGTATAGCTTAGGATAAAAGTAGGGTCTTGGGTTCATAGTTGTTTTTATGACTGAAAGGACTGTTGCCTAAACTGTGTAAATGCTTTAACTAAAAGGCTTTACTTAACATACTTAAAATTATGTTTTAAAATTCTTTCATTTTGTAACAATGTCTGTAACAGGCCTATATGCACTAGCTTTATGCGGGATTATTCTGAGTTTTAATTGTTTTAGTTATCAATAGTTGTGCAGTCACACATGGTTGTTTCAGTTAAAAGATATTGGTGGGTTTTGGTGAATATTTAGGTGCATCAATTGGGATATTTGGAATTATATTAAATCATATGAAAGGTGAAATTGCACACTTCAAAGCAGATGCATAAATTGTTCATTACTGCCATCATATTTCGGTAAAGATCAGTAAGGCATTTGACAAGGTTCCCCAGGGAAGACTGGTGAGCAAGCTTAGATCTCATGGAATACAGGGAGAACTCGCTATTTGGATACAAAACTGGCTCAAAGGTAGAAGACAGAGGGTGGTGGTGGAGAGTTGTTTTTCAGACTGGAGGCCTGTGACCAGTGGAGTGCCACAAGGATCGGTGCTGGGTCTACTCCTTTTCATCATTTATATAAATGATTTGGATGTGAGCATAAGAGATACAGTTAGTAAGTTTGCTGATGAAACTAAAATTGGAGGTATAGTGGACAGTGAAGAAGGTTACCTCAGATTACAATGGGATCTTGATCAGAATGGCCAATGGGCTGAGAAGTGGCAGATGGAGTTTAATTTAGATAAATCTGAAGTGCTGCATTTTGGGAAAGCAAATCTGAGCAGGACTTATACAGTTAATGGCAAGTTCCTAGGGAGTGTTGCTGAACAAAGAGACCTTGGTTTGCAGGTTCATAGGTCCTTGAAAGTAGAGTTGCAGGTAGATAGAATAGTGAAGAAGGAGTTTAGTATGCTTTCTTTTATTGGTTAGAGCATTGAGTACAGGAGTTGGGAGGTCATAGTGAGGCTATACAGGACATTGGTTAGGCCACTGTTGGAATATTGAATGCAATTCTGGTCTCCTTCCTATCAGAAAGATGCTGTGAAACTTGAAAGGGTTCAGGAAAGATTTACAAGGATGTTGCCAGGGTTGGAGGATTTGAGCTATAGGGAGAGGCTGAACAGACTGGTGCTGTTTTCCCTGGAGTGTCAGAGGCTGAGGGGTCACCTTATAGAGGTTTATAAAATCATGAGGGGCATGGATAGGATAAATCGATAAAGTCTCTTCCCTGGGGTGGGGGAGTTCAGAACTAGAGGGCATAGGTTTAGGGTGCAAGGGGAAAGATATAAAAGAGACCTAAGGGGCAACGTTTTCTGAGGTATGTGTCTGGAATGGTGGAGGTTAGTACAATTGCAACAATTAAAAGGCATCTGGATGGGTATATGAATAGGAAGGGTTTGGAGGGATATGGGCCAGGTGCTGGTAGGTGGGACTAGATTGGGTTGGGATATCTGGTTGCCATGGACGAGTTGTACCAAAGGGACTGTTTCTGTACTGTACATTTCTATGACTCAATGACTCTATGAATTAGTAAACTAACAGAGACAAGTTGTTATGAAAAAGATGATCTATCAAAGTAAAAGGTAATGTTGCCATTGTCCTACTGGAACAGAGGGCTGCCTTGTCAATAGACAGAAATAATTGATCGTGGTTTGACTTGAGGTTCTCCCTGATCTAATAAAGTAATGGTCATGGAAAGAAGGAAACAGGAACAGAAGGATATGATTAATATTATTAATATTGCTTTTAAAGAAACAAATCAGGAACTGGGCAGACATTCATTAACTAATCCAAAACCATGCACTGTCCATTTATTAACAAGTCAATTAGAGTTAGAGTTCTTCACAGGGTGTAATATCTGGCAAAGATGAATAAGTGGTGACTCTCAATGGTTTAGCTCACGAGAAGACCAAAGACAGTGAGAGAACTTTAGTTGACAGGTGAGAACAACAGGCCTGTGCCCAGTCAACCAGGTGTTCTGAAGTGAATTGTCTAATTACTACTGCTTTTAATAAAAATTATTTCTTTCATATTTACTATCAGAAATTGTAAAGTTTAAACTGCAAAGTGACAATTCTGTAAAAGTTTATGAAATCATATTTATACCTGGAGTAGATCGTTTAACTAATCAATAGCAAATGTTAGATTTGCTCTCTCAACTCAATCAATAACTGCAATGGAATTAGTTTTTACAATCAAACTTAAAGAAGACCTCAAAATCTTCCAGAAGTTTTTTTGATGCCTTTAGCTCATATCAGGAGCACATCATATCATCGCGCAAATTGCTGTCATTAACGTTGATGGATGGGAACTCAAAGGCAGTAAATGTACAAAGTGATCATTTTTATCCCTACTGCCTGGTATTTGATGAAAGGGTCCCCTGATTGGTTGCCACAACTTTGGCAGAAAACCCCATTAAGAAGCACACTAGTTTTTACAAAAAGGTGTGGATTCTAACAGGAAACAAGGAGGCCACTGAAATAAATCGCTGATTCACCTGGAATGTGTGACTGGGTCCTTGGATAGTGAGGAGGGATGAAGTAAATTGGCAATTGCAAGGGAAGTTATTGTGGGGAGGTGTTTAGGAATGGAAGAAGAGTGGACCAGAGTGCCCAGGAAGGATTGGTTCCTGCAGAATGTTGACAAATGAAGGGAAATGTGTTCCTGGTAGTGGCATCCCATTGACAGACATGGTGGCTCACAATCCTTTGAAGCTGGAGGGTGGTAAGTGAAGTCCAGTGAGCCCCTGTCTTTGTTGTAGGAGCGAAGGGAAAGAGAGATAGCAGGAGATGTAGAAGGAGCAATGTGTAAATAGTCCAACTCATGAAGGGGCCATACTCGACCTGGTGTTGGGAAATTAGCCCAGTCAGGTAGTTGATGTTTCAGTAGGGGATTACTTTGGGAATAGTGATCACAATTCCATAAGTTTTAGAATACTCATGGACAAAGATGAGAGTGGTCCTAAAGGAAGAGTGCTAAGTTGTGGGAAGTCGAACTATACCAAAATTTGGCAGGAGCTGGGGAATATAAATTTGGAGCAGCTGTTTGAAGGTATATCCATATTCGACATGAGGGAGGCTTTTAAAGAGAGGTTGATTAGAGTTCAAGACAGATATGTTACTGTGAAAATGAGGGATTGAAATGGCAAGGTTAGGGATCCATGGATGACAGGTGAAATTGTGAGACTAGCTAAGTTGTAAAAGGATGCATACGTAAGGTCAAGGCGACTGAAAACAGACGAAGCTTTGGAAGAATATTGGGAATGTAGGACCAATCTGAAATGGGGAATTAAGAGGGCTAAAAGAGGTAATGAGATATCTTTAACAAAAAGAGCTAAGGAAAATCCCAAAGCCTTTTTTGATATATAAGGAGCAAGAGGGCAATTAGAGAAAGTGTTAGCCCACTCAAGGATAAAGGAGGAAAGTTATGCATGGAGTCAGAGAAAATGCATGACTTACTTAATTAGTATTTTGCATTGGTATTCACTGAGGATAGGGTCATTATGAACGTTGAGGTTAGGGATAGAACTTTGAGTACTCTAGGTCAAGTCAGCATAAAGAGGGAGGGAATTTTAGATTTTCTAAAAGGCATTAAAGTGGACAAGTCCCCAGGTCCGGTTGGGATCTACCTCAGGGTTTCTGAGGGAAGTGAGAGAGGAGATATCTGAGGCCTTAACACATATCTTTGCAGCATCCTTGTACACGGGTGAGGTCCTGGAAGACTGGAGAATTGCTAATATTTTCCCCTTGTTTAAGAAGGGTAGCAGGGATAGTCCAGGTAATTATAGATCGGTGAGCCTGACATCAGTGGTAGGGAACCTGCTAGAGAAGATACTGAGGGATAGGATCTACTCCCATTTAGAAGAAAATGGGCTTATCAGTGATGGGCAGCATGGTTTTGTACAGGGAAGGCCATGTCTTACAACTCGAATAGAATTATTTGAGGTGGTGACAAAGTTGATTGATGGGGGAAGAGCTGTAAATTTCATATACATGGATTTCAGTAAAGCATTTGATAAGGTTCTCCATTGTAGGCTGATGGAGAAAGTGAATTCACTTGGGGTCCAGGGTGTAGTGGCTAGATGGATAAAGAACTGGCTGGAAACAGAGAATAATAGTGGAAGGGAGTTTCTCAAAATGGAGACCTATGACCAGTGGTGTTCCACAGGGATCCGTGCTCGGACTATAATTGTTTGTGATATATATAAATGATTTGGAGGAAGTATAGGTTGCCTGATTAGCAAGTTTGTAGATAGTACGAAGATTGGTGGAGGAGCAGATAATGAAGGGATTGTCAGAGAATACAGCGGAATATAGATAGATTGGAGAGATGGGCAGAGATGGAAGATGACATTCAATCCAAGCAAATGCGAGGTAATGCATTTTGGAAGATCCAATCCAAGAGTGAACTATACAGTAAATGGAAAAGTCCTGGGGAAAATTGACATCCAGAGAGATCTGGGTGTTCAGGTCCATTGTTTCCTGAAGGTAGCAACACAGGTTAGTAAAGTGGTCAAGAAGGCACACAGCAGGCTTTCCTTCATTGCAGGGGTATTGAGTTGGCAGGTCATGTTACAGTTGTATAGGACTTTGGTTTGATAGCATTTGGAATACAGCGTACAGTTCTGGTCACCACATTACGTAAAGGATGTGAATGCTGTAGAGAGAGTACAGAGAAGGGTCACCAGGATGTTGCCTGAAGAGCACTAGCTATGAAGAAAGGTTGAATAGATTTGGATTATTTTCATTAGAAAGATGGACGTTGATGCAGGACCTGATTGAGGTCTACAAAATCATGAGAGGGTGGATAGCAAGAAGCCTTTTCCCAGAGTGCGGAACTCAATTACTAGGGGTTATGAGTTCAAAGTGAGAAGGGAAATGTTTAGGGGAGATATATGTGGAAAGTTCTTTATGCAAACAATGGTGGGGGCCTGGAACACGATGCCAGTGGAGGTGGTAGAGGCAGAAACAATTGTGTCATTTAAAATGTATGTAGACAATTACATGAATGGGCAGGGAGCAAAGGGATACAGATCTTTAGAAAATAGGTGGCAGGTTTAGATAGAGGATCTGGAGAGCTGAATGGCCTGTTCTTGTCCTTAATTTTCTTTGTTCTTTGAGATGGGTCAGACAAGCCCTGGCATCCATTTTGTGGGAACTCTTGGTTGAGGAAAGCGTTGGATAATTTGGACATCCCTCTGTTGAAGATGGCATTGTCAGAACAGATGCAGCAGAGATAGAGGAACTGGGAGAATTGAATGGAATGGAGTCCTTACAGGAAGACGGGAGTGAGGATATGCAGTCGAGGTAACTGTGGGAGCTGATGGGTTCATAATGGATATTGATGGACAGCCTGTCCCCAGAAATGCAAACAGAGATGTCAAGGAAGGGAGGAGTTGGAGATGGACCAGGTGAAAGTGACAGCAGTGTGGAAATTGGAAGACAAATTGATAAGTTTTCCAGTTCAGAACAAGACACCATTGATGTCAATATTGTACTAGAGAAAGAGTTGTGGGTGGGGGCAAGGGTAGGACTGGAGCAATGAATGTTCTACATACCCACAAAGGAATAGGCATAACCGGGGCCTGTGAGACTACCCAGGGCCACAATCTTAATCAAAGGCCCCAGTTTTGCCGGTCTCATTGTGGGATCAAAGAAACTTCCCCACCCCTGTAAAATCTCTCTCTCTCCCTCTCTCTCTGTGCTATATCCAGCTGTCTGCTCACCTATCCACCAAGGTGATCACCAGTTGTTTAGTAAGAGTGATTTTAGCATGTAGGGCAAACAACAAACTACACTGAATTAATCTCACTGAAAGTAAATCAGGACATAAAATTCATTGAATCTTTTCACATTTTATTTTTAAATTTTACAGGTTATGATATAAATGATTGAGATATACACATGGGTTTAGGGTAATGGCCAAAAAAATCATTTTAGCAGCATGCCTAAAATCTTTGAAAAAGGGACACATTATTATGGAGAAACATGATATTCAACAATATAAACTATTCCTCAGGCTAATGATACTAGCAGTAATTATGAACTGTTGTATACTGTTAAAACCCAGTACACCTCATTCAACAAGATATAACTCTTTTGGTGATTTTTATACCAAGAACAAAAGCGTAAGAGTGAAAGTTGATGTGATCAGTTCAATGATTTCTAATTGACTGTATTCTATGGCCTCTTGTACCGGTATGTAGCCAATATATCTCACTTATAGTCAGATATAATAGCACAATTAAACCCTCCCCCCTCTGAAAAGTATAGACTCACTAACAGAAATGTTTGGCTTTCCACACTGAAATGCATGTTTGGAGTAATAGCTATGTAAATTGGAATTACCTGGATTGAGATGTATTGCTGAAATAATTTGACTGACCTCAAGTGTGTAGGTAGGCAGCATTAATAACTATCATCGTTTTGGAATATCCAAGTCGTTCAGGATTGAATTTGAAATTTGTCTTGATCCCTTGCTATTTCATTTTAGCCATAAAAATTCTGCTGATCTTTATCTGCTTACTTTTATAACTGTTGACATCCATAAGCTGTCATTTTCTTAGATCAGCATATTTTATAACTAATAGCTTGAATTCTCATGCATACCTTTGGTAATATTCTGAAAAGATGCTTATCTTTTACCAAGACTTGTCATGAAACAACTGACAACCTAAGTCCCACAAATCATTATTTATCAGAGGGAGGCCATTGTAAAGTATGCTGAAAATGTTATTGTCACCTGACAGAAGGACAGTATATGTTGAAAACTTGCATTGAACTGCATTTCTAAAACACTGCATGAATTTAGTTTTCAAAACAATTTCCAATCTAGGATTTCAACATATAAACAGCATCAACTCTACGCTTAAATTAATATGGTCAAAGCAGTAATTATCTTGTAATTGCAATGTGTCCTTTATTGTAATAGAAAATCAGCCTATCACCAGTCAAAGTAACATCAACCAGATACTTTAACATTGTTTCTGTTTTCATAGATGCTCTGTGACCTGTAGAGTATTTTCAGTAGTTTCTGATTTATTGCCTTTCTTAATTGCATATTAGAAAATGGAAATTAATTTGTAGAGATGAAAAAGTGACAATATAATTGTAAAGCCAACGCATTAAGTTCATGTGTGAATGCTGACAGTAATGTCATTGCTGCTGAAACATCAAGATTACTGGAAGCGCAATGCAGATTATATTAAGAGAATTGATAACAAAGAATAATTACTCAATGGCATTCTCATCTCCTTCATAGAACTGCACCGATTTCCATTTCTGTCAATTCTTATTTCCCTTATGAAATTATTTACCCTATCTGCATGGGTAGTTTGTCATTCACTACTCAAGCAAAGTCACAAGGATACTAAACCATCCAAATTGATCAATTCCAAAATATTGAGCCCTGAAAATTAAGTGTAAATGTACCATGTATACTCATGTATCGGTCAATTTTTTAAGAGTATTTTTAAAGGCTCTATTTAGAGGGTTCAATAATACATGGGCACAGGCTTTGAGGGGCTGAAATTCGTGCTGCAGTTCGAAATACTGTATTATTAGCAGAAGTCGATCTGATCGCACAACTAATCCCAGATAAAGAAGAAAAACACAATGAATTATGGTAAAGGTAATTACCAGATAAAAGCAAGAGGCCAGTACGAGAATTTAACATGTCAAAGATTCACTGAAATCCTGCAAAATCATACAGCTCAACATCATCTTGGCCTGGTATAATGGCACACTTTAAATGAAACGTTTATTAAATTCTGAATGTGTAAGCCTCTTAAACTTTTCCACCAAATTCTTCCATTTCCCTCCCATTTATTCTCATATGCTATGAAGCTCAACAACGTTAACAAATTTGTCAAAGAATTAAAGATATACCAGTATGTAGCCAATATATCTCACTTATAGTCAGATATAATAGCACAATTAAAATGATTAACATTTTAACTGTTTGAATGAGTGAGTGAATGAATGGATCAAAATTTACTGTAGTAAACCAAGTGCAGTAAGTAGAGTTATGAATGAATGAATGAATGATTAAATAGAGACGCAATACAGTAAATAAAGAGCAACGAGTAGGGTTCCCGGTATGAATGAATTAATGCGATTTTGTTTAAATGGGTTAATGGGAATATGCAGTTTCCTTTGTAAGAGGTTTATAATTTGATATAGGAGGATTGACTTCTACATGAGATATATAGAATATACAAGATGTTTTGGCCAAAAATAAAGGGTTTCCATATACACAAGATTGACCTATACATGAGTATATCGGTTATCTTGACCACACAATACCACACAATACTTCATAACAGATGCTGTAGTTCTGAGAAATGCCTGGGAAATAAGATAAGTGTATGAATAATGTGATTTTATTCAGCTAGGCTCAGATTCCACATCATAATTCCTGTAGTACTGCTCTTAAATGATGGAACCTATCATTGCAAAGCTGATTTCATGTGGTAGAAAAAACTCATGGCCATTTTAAAGGATGGATCAACCTACAACAAGGGCTGAAGAGTGTACTTTATTCCACAAATATTCCAATCTGTACATTTTGTCTGTAACTTCTGGTTGGAAGACATGAATGGATCAGAAACCTGGAATGAGTCTTGCTGAATCTTGAATGCAAAACTCCTCAAGATGACATCCCTGAAAGGCACCTTTCTACTTTGGAAGCAAAACACTCACAAAAGAAAAAACTTTGCTGGACTCACTCTCTCCATTAGAGTACCATGGCTACTACTGCAACACAGGCAACTGAGTCAGCACTGTTGATGAGCCTGTACATGCATAATTTGTCCACTCCAGCCATTCAAATAGGACTTAGGAAAGGTTTCTGATCTATATTCACAACAGGCAGAGATTCTGCTTTGTTGCATTGAACTGACAATTGGACCCAAGGAATTTTGAATCCAACACTTCCTTTGAAGTTGTTAACCTGTTAACTTGGTTTATCATCATTAGTCTATCTAAAATTTCAGCTTAATTTGGTTAAAAATTACACAACACCAGGTTATAATCCAACAGGTTTAATTGGAAGCACACTAGCTTTCGGAGAGTGCTATCAGCAGTGTCATCAGCAGTGCTCTGAAAGCTAGTGTGCTTCCAATTAAACCTGCTGGACTATAACCTAGTGTTGTGTGATTTTTAACTTTGTACACCCCAGTCCAACACTGGCATCTCCAAATCAGTTTAATTTGGATACTTTAAGCTAGAAGAAATGAAATTTAAAGAAAGACATTGAGATTGTTAGTTCATTTTAGAACAACACTCTCAAATATAAATGATCAGGTATGACAAATTATTGCAAAAATGCAACTCTTTCACTATGGCCCTTTCAGACTGGATGTCTACCATTCTCATCTGATCTGTTTTCAAGATGTCGCCAAGCTCCTACAAATGTGGTTGAACATGAAGAGGCACAAAAAAAAACTCAACAGCATTGATTCTTTCCCTCTCGAGCTTCTCAGGGTTACAAGTGTGCCTAACAAATGTCAGCCTTCCCGGAGATACCCACATCAGGAGAATTTATTTTTAGCTGCATACCGATCACAGTGCCACATAATTCAGCAAATTACAAATATCACCATGTAATCTAAAAATTATTATGAACTGTTGCTTTTTCAAAGCTTACCAAATATTACAATAGAAAATATAATTGTTTTATCCTTAATCCTGAAGTCTGTATTTGTTCGATTTAAATTTTAATCCTTAGTTAAAAAAACCATATCATTTAGACAATGGCAAATTTCCTACAGTGACTTTGAAAATATAATCAAATTACAGGCTATGATAGTGTTTGCATTAGCATATTTATTTCTTAATGTAGCTTCTTCCTAATGATTGTCCGGTATAATTAAATAAAAATGATCAACTAGGTCAATTATCATTCATTTCCATATATTGAAAACTGCTAACATAATACCTTGCTTTTTTTAGTGTATCTAAGACTTTACCAAGACTATTAGTTTTTGACTATTAGCCACATTACCTCTGATTATACACAGGCCTCCAAAGCAGTGTGCTATGCTTGCAAGTTCTTGCACTCTTACTGACTGAGAATCAGTTGAACCTACACACTGCGGCAACCTTTCATTAGGTTGTTTTCATAATTTTTACAATAAGATCAGTAAAATTAAGGAAATCACTAAAATTCTTTTTCAGTCTTTGAAGACAAATAACTTGGACAACATCAGTTTAAACATGGTTGTGCATCATTTGCAAAAATTCAGATAAAAATTTTGAAATCAATCTGTTATATTCTCATGGGCAAAACTTTCCAAATTGGCACAAGCAGAAAAAGACAAAGAATTCAAATGCACAACTTTAATTCAAAAGATACAAACACAGCATGACTTCAAATCACTTCATATTGACAAAACTGAGAGTTTTGCAATTTGCTGGTGATTTCTTTCACAAATTTTGGAAGGTTTTCCTGATTGAGATTTGCACTAGAAGCAGAAAGAAGCTTAAGAAAAAGAACAGAAATTGGCCAAACAGGGACTTGAGCCTGTTCCTTCATTATTTAGATCGTGGCAGAGCTTCTTCCTCAACTCATTTCCCACACAAGCCCATCTCTTTTGAGCCCCTTAATATACTTAATGCATACTTAAGTAAAGTGTAATGAAGGGAATTAAAGTTAAATACTGCAAATGATAAAACAACAATAGAAATGTGGAAATACACAGCAGATAACTTGCTACCCATACATGAGAAATAAAAACTGTGGTAGATGTTTTGAACATTTTATACGGAATGTATTTGAATAAAATAAGAATGTAGTTTGGATGCACAACATCCACCAATTCATTTTCTTGTATGTTGCACTCTGGTTGAAGTCAAATTTCATTCCTAGCACATTTAAGTCAAGTTCAATGACTTGCTTAATTGGGATGGTGTAAACTCTTCTTTATTATTGTGATATAATAAAAAGATAATCTGCATCAATTGTAATAAGAGTATCAATTCACAATTATTCATTTGCATATTGTTATGATGGTCATGAAAATGAACCATCAACAGTGAACCCTGAATTTCTTTTTACACTGTGCAGACCTCCAGGGTTCCTGAACAGCAGTGCTGTCTGCAAGAAGCAATGACTCAATACTCTGATTGACATGTGAAGAACATCCCAGCAGCAACAAAGCCATGTTGACCGTTGACATTTAACTTTCAACATTTGACTTTAATACCCAAGACTTTCATGAACTAACAAAATGACTTTATAACGGTCAAAATGACTGCTGTGATCACATGACAATCCCAGGCATCCCACGTAAAATATATAAATACTGCTGGCTCAGAATTACTATTTTACTTAAGAGGCATAGAAAATCAGTGAGGCAGCAAGAAATTCATGCCTCTTATTTAACTCACATTTTATGATAACTGCACATATTTAGAGATAAAGTTGCCTACAATGAGCCTACTTGAAATAAACCGCACCTGACACTGCAAGGGAGTGGTTCACCAGTTGCAGCATTTGAACAAAAAGGGAGAGAAAGAACCATAGACTGATTACATCCAGGGTACTGGAAGCTCTTCTTCACACCCTCTGTCTTCCTCTAGATTCTTTCTCTCCACTCACCACCAATCAGGAAGATATTTTGCAGAAATTACAATTCAAAACCTCCCCACACCAAACTCCTCCACAGACCTATCACTGAGCAGGAATCATAAACGGCATGTCACATTGTGAACTACTTCTAAACAACTTCTGATAAAGAAGACAATGTACAAGTACACCTTAGAAAACAGAGAGTTATGACAAAACGTGTTAGCATGTGCATAGACATTTAAAGAATAAATGGGACGCCTCAGAAATGTCCATCTTCTACATCACCTGAGGTTTCCCGCTACTGCGGTTGTCAGGGCCCTTAGCCCATCTCCCACATTTCTGCCCTCACCCCTTCCCTACTTCAACAATTATATGGTCCTCTGATCCTCACAAGCTTCTGCATCTAAAAGATTGAAAGCTGCCCTTTCTGTCGCCTCCAATGGAATGCCACAACTAGACAAATATTCCTCTTACCCCCCTTGTCAGCATTCCGCAGGGACCATTTGCTCTGGGATACCCTGGTGTACTCTTCTTCCATTCTCAACACCCCCTCACACTCCCATGGCACCTTCTCAAGAAGGTGCAATACCTTGTTAGTTTACCTCTGCCTTCCTACTATCCAAGGTCGTAGACATACCTTCCAGATGAAGCAGCAATTTAGCTGCAGTAGACTGTATTCACTGTTCTGAGTGTGGTCTCCTCTGCACTGGAGAGATTAAACATGACTGGGTGACTGCTTTGCACAACACCCATGTTCTGTCTGTAAAAATGTCCACAAGTTTCCATTGGCTGCTATTTCAAAACACCACTGTGCTCCCACACCAACAGATCTGTCTCAGGCTTGCTGCATTGTTCCAGTGAGCCTCAGTACATGCTCAAAGAACATCTTATTTTCTGCTTGGGGACCCCGCAGTCTCTAGGATTCATTATTGAATTCATTAACTTCAAAACCTGATTCCATCCTTTCATGTTTTTTACCCACCCTGCACGAATCCTGTGATGACACAGGTTGCTTTTAGCACAGTCACCCCCATTCTCATGTATTCCGAGGCCCACTATCACATTGTATGGGTTGCATTTAGCACAGCTGCACCATTTTCATACTCATACCTCTTACCTCTCATTGAGCTTTTCTTCTGTCCTGGCCTGCTATACATAATCTCCTTGATAACCTGTCCCTTTCATATCTCTCTCTCTCTCTTTGGGCACCTAACTGCTTACTTCTCCCCTTGCACCTTCCCCTCCCAATTCAGTTTCAGCATAAATACCACTTTTTCCTAGCTGCTAAAAGTTGTGATGAAGCGTCACTGGGGCTATAAACATTGACTCTGCTTTCTTCCCATAGACACTGCCAGATCTGCTGAGTTTCTGTTTTTATTTAGAGGAATATCTTCATTTCACCTTTGTGTCAACAGCTAGGGTATTCCAGTGCGGTATTAGGATAGACACAGGAACAGCAATACTGGAGGACCAGGGTGAGGGGACCTAGTGCATCTTGCTCCAGGCTCAGCACTGTTAATCAAGTTTGAAGTCACTGTTGTAAACACCTACCGCCTAAATATGCACCATATTATTGACAGGTCAAACACATCAAATAGTCTCTGCCCTTTTGTTTGAGCTTATATTAGGAAGACCTTAATACTCAACTCCATAAAGTTTTCTGCTTGCTTCTTCAATTTAGCTGGCATTCTTCCCTTTCAGGTTGCATCTATTGGACTGCTGCTGTCCCTTCAGTTCAGATTTTATATCCTGCTGTTGTTCCATATTTCTGCCCTTCCTCTAGTAGTAATGATGCCCAAGGATTCTCAACCTTTACAGGTGTTTTGAGCATGCCAGGTTTTTTTTGTACAGTACCTGTCTTCAGTATAGTCACTCATTCCCTCCAACCAATAACCAACCACCAATTTGGATATCACCTCCTGCCACTTCATTATGTTCTAACTGCAGTGCATCTGAAGCACTGCAAGTTATATTTTAGAATCAACACTAATCTCAGAATTGAACTTAGTTGATTCAATCATTTTTATAAAAGGTTTGTAGGTGGAAATCTTCCTCAGTTCCCCCAAAGCCTTTCTAGTTCTGGATCCAAAGATACTAAGTCTTAACAAAAACATCTGCCATTTTACTTTGTCCCTGAAGGTGGTGCTGTTGATCAGATTTCTGATCAACATTGCACAAGAAACCAATCAGCACCTAATTGCACAACGGGATCAAACATTAAGTCACTCTGTGAATATTTAATAGGCATGGCTTTTATTTGGATATTAAATGCAGGGAATAGAATTACCACAATAATTAGTGTCACAACATGTTTTCCACCTAAAGACACACTTTTAACATTTGACTTCCAGCCAAACTTACAGGAGTAAAGGTTTCCAGTCATCAACTACAATTTTTTTAATAACAAAGTTCTTTTAATATTGTTCTAATCATTACTTCATCAGCATCAACATAACTGAATAATGACAGAGTATTGTGACAGTTATTGTTTCCAAAAGCACCTCACAATTTAAAAACTTAATGAAACATGATGAATATTGGAGCTTTCAATGTTGTAATTCAATGGAATAATTCAGATTACCTTTAAATTGCTGGAGCTTCAGTTTCATGTTTAATAGCATCATGATATCCTTTTCCTTTAAATTGCAATCCTATCTTCACTCAATCTAGATCCAAACTGGAATTCTATTAAGCAGGCAAAGAAATAATGGGTCTAAGAATGGAATCGTGGCCAAGTCAGGGTATAATTGCATTGCATTCATTGATGAGTTTATAACTAGTGAGTTTCAGGTATTGGATATTGACCCAGATGTTGCTTGAGGGAATCAAAGAAGAATGAAGCTGGGCTAGTAGGCAATCAGAAGGGAAGGGGGTAACTGACTGCGGCTGACAAATTTCATGTAGACGCCTACTCCTCCCATTCCTGCAATAAGGTAAATAACAAATGAAAACACTTACCTTTCTTCAAGCAGAATCCAGTAGTCACTTTAGGAATTGCTGGTCTGGCTACCAATTGCTCAAGAATACTATATATGCACAGTGCATTTCATGATCACTGATGTCAAACTTTGCAAAATGAGATTTGAACAGGATTGGTCCCTTATTACATATGGGAAGGAGCATTTTGCCTGTTTTACAGTGTAGCTTTTCCAGTAGAGCCATAACACTAGGTGGACAACACATCTCTGTTACCAAATATATGTGCTTGTCATTTGCCATACTGAATGACATTGATCTCATTTTAGATTTTTAATTTTAAGAACAATCTTGTTATTTCAGGCACATTTTTTTCTATGGTTTTCAGAGAAATTGGGAGAATGACTATATCTGTTTATCTTAAACCAGCAGAGACTCCAGGATCATATCAGCTGATAGCAACGCTGAGTTACACAGCTTTCTGGAGGTTTGTCTCATGCTCCTGCAAATGGACTACCTCTTTGATTTTCATCCTGTTCCAGATTAATAAATGTCTATCTTCCTCCTTGTTCATCTAAGGACTAGTTGTCTTAGATTAGAATAGATTCCCTACAGTGTGGAAACAGTCCACACCGACACTCCGAAGAGTAACCCACCCCCCTCGGACTAATGCACCTCACAACTATGGACAATTTAGCATGGCCAATTCACCTGACTTGCACATCTTTGGAATGTGGAAGGAAACCAGAGTACCCAGAGGAATCTCATGCAGACACGGAGAGGATGTGCAAACTCCACACAGACAGTCACCCAAGGCTAGAATCGAACCTGGGACTCTGGCGTTGTGCGGCAGCAGTGCTAACCACTCAGCCACTGTGCCGCCCGTAAACTATGGTGGAGAATGTGGACAACGATCCCACTACCTCTCAGATGTGAAGCGAGCGCTCTACCACTTGAGCTAATTCTCCAATTGTGACATTGTAAATGATTAATGTCTCATAAGCAGCAAAATGAGAATACTGAAGTAGAGTAACAACAAAAGACAGATTTATTACGTTAATTATGTCAAATTATCATAAGAACTACTAAAGAAAATTCCCCATATTTAACCCCCCCTTGTAACACTGTACCTTTGCGTAGCTATTGATGGGATGTTCTTGTGTCTCTATCTTCACTCCAGTTGTAAGGGTTGAATGCCTATTGAACCAGTCGAAGCTCAAGGATTTGTGTACTTTTTTTTCCACTTCTTCCTCTCTCCCTATACTCAGAACCACTTTCTTTTCTCCACCTCACCACTTACCTCTTACAATGAGAAGTCATCTTTTTAATGTGTCTTTCAGAAACCATTCCTCCCCATAAGATAGACAACAAAAGCTGAGCTTAGTTTTGAGACTGAGAAGTAGGCTTTAAGAATGTATGAAAGAACTAAAAGAATATTGGCAAACAAAACTTTTCAAAATGGTTTAACAGAGCCGAGGAATGACAACAAAAGAATGTGCAATAAAACTGAGAGGAAAGAAGGTCAATACGCAGTACCAATATAATTATTTAACTTAGAAGGTGATGATTGCTTTAAATAAACTACTGCAGAAAGCAATCAAGGCTGATGACAGCAATAACTTTTAACAGGAGTTGGACAATTATTTGGCAAAGAAAATCAATGAACGATTCTAGGAAGTGAACTGAATATTCAGATTCTGAATTCCGCAATTCGATAGATAGACTAAAATGGTCTTTCCTGAAATCTACAAACAATCAAAAAGCAAAATGCTACATTTGGAGGAAATCTGAAACAAACACAGAAAATGCTGGAGAAAATCAGCAGGGCAGCATCTGTGGAGAGAGAAATTATCATCAGATGCACACTAGCTTTTTATTGCAGGTTTCTGAAGAATTTAGCCTCTTGAATTGGGAAAGCTAAGATTTGGAAGAATTGTGAATTGTATTATGAAATTAATGAGATGTAAATGCAGATAGATAGGCTTCTCATCACCTAATTAAAGAGGGACAACTAAGTCATTGGAGTTTTCTGAACAGCGAGAATCTGACTTTCACCCCTAACCTAATTAGATTCACCTCCTTGCCATTCTTAGAAAAAAATGAAAACCAAGGCCAAAGAGGTCACAAAGGTTCAGGCAGAATCAGTTACAACTGGCTTGAGTGTTATGTATTGGAGGAGTATTGATCAGACTTCCTGCTACCTTGACTTGCAGTTAGTGGCTGCATTTTACACCTCACTGCCATTGACCAGTGCAGTGTGTTGGCACAAGCCCATTGGATGTTTTGAACCCCACTCACGATCTCATTGACTAAAGGCCACAGAATATTCGGGCAGATCCTGGAGGGAGGGAGGAACGTAAACATGTACCGGAAAATGAAGGACATAGAAGAAAAGGGAGAATTGTAATGTGGATATGAAATTGGCTGAATGAAAAGAAATAGAGTAATGATTAATAGTTATTTATCATGCCGGAGAAAGGTTTGTAGCTGAGTCCCCAGGGGTCATTAATGCTTCAGATCTAGATTTTGGTGAGCAAGGTACAATTTCAAAGTTGCAAATAACTTGAAACTTGGAGGCATTATAAACTTTAAAGAAGACAATGTAGAACTTCGAAAAGTCATTGACAAGTTGGTGGAGTGGGCAGACAGGTGGAGGGTGAAGTTTAATGCAGAGAAATCTAAATTATAAACTTGGAGATGAAGAGTGACAGTATTAAATAAAGGGTACTATTCCAAAGGATGTACTGAAGCAGAGAGAATACAGTGGCTCAAGTCATCAAAGCTGGCAAAACATGTACAGCGAGCAGTTAATAAATTATACATTAGTGGCATAAGTGGGCAGTACAGTGGCTCAGTGATTAGCACTGCTGCCTCACAGCATCAGGGACCCAGGTTTAATTCCATCCTCGACCAACTGTCTGTGTGGAGTTTGCACATTCTCCCTGTATCTGCGTGGGTTTCCTCTGGGTGCTCTGGTTTCCTCCCACAATCCAAAGATGTGCAGGTTCAGTGGATTAGCCATGGGAAATGCAGGGTTACAAGGTTAGGCTAGAGGGAGTTGGTCATGGTGGGATGCTCTTTGGTGGGTTGCTGCGGACTCGATGGGCTGAATGGCCTGCTTCCACATTGTAGGAATTTTATGAAATTTCTATGAAATAAAGTATAAAAGCAGGTATGGTGTGATGAACTTATATAGGATACTTGTTAGAGCTTAGCTGGAGAATTGGGAATTGTTCTGGGCTCCATACTGTATGCCAGATCGCAAAGGTGATTTATGAGAATTGATCAAGATTGAGAATAGGTGAACATACTAAATAGAAACTGAAGTAAACCACTCAGCCCATTGACCCTCCTCCACCATGCAATAAGATTATGGCAACATTCGCACCTACTCTCAAGAACTCTTGTTCAATAAAAAAATCTACACACTATGTCATAAAATATTCAATGAGCTTGCCACCACTGCCTTCTAAGGCAAAGACCACAAAAGTTGCACAACTCTGGAAGAGAAGAAAAATTCTCCTCATCTCTGCACTGAAAGTATAGCCATTAATTTTAAAACTGTTCCTGAAATTCTGGACTAATCCACAAGAGGAAGCATCTTTTCCACACCCACCTTATCAAAACCATTAAGTTATTATATATTCCAATCTAGTTCCCCCTCACTTTTCTCAACCTCATTGGAAATAAGCCCAATCTGTCCAACCTATCCTCATAAGATAACCTAGACATTCCAGGTATCAACGTAGTGAACCCCCTCTAACCATTTCCAATGTGTATACTCCTTCCTTTAATATAAAAACCAGAGCTGCATACAGTATTAGAGATATGGTCTCGCCAATGTCCTGTATAATTGAAGTATAATATTGTTAATTCATGTTTAATTCCCCTTATAATAAAAGAAAATATCCCATTAGCCTTTTTGATGAAGTGCTTTACCTGCATACTAACTTTTTGTGACTTGTGCACGTGAACATCTAAATGACTCTGCACTTTGGAATTCTGCACTCATTACCTCTAAAAGTAATATTCTACTTTTTATTTCTTCCTTCCAAAGTGAACACCCATTTGCAACTTCTTTATGTCTTCTTCACGGAATACTTTCAGAAGAACATAAGAACTAAGGTCAGAGGTAGGCAGTTCAACCCCTCAAGCCTACTCCGCCATTTGATACAATTATGGCTATCTCAGCCTCAACACCATTTTCCAGGCCACTCTCCATCACCCCTCAACTCATTACTAATTAAAAATCCATCTCCTCCTTAAGTTTACTCAATGTCCCAGCAACCACCATTCTCTAGGGTTGTGAATTCCACAGGTTCACAATCCTTTGAGAAAAGTAATTTTTCCTCATCTCTGTTTCAAATCTGCTACCCCAGAGCCTAAAGCTATGACTTTTTGTTCTACATTGACCCACATAAAGAAACATCCTTTCTACAACTACTTTGTCAATCTAGTTTAGCATCTCTTATTTCTCAATTAGGTTTCCTCTCATTCTTCTAAACTCCAGAAAACATTGGCTTAAACTGTTCAATCTCTCTTTATAAGACAAACCCTTCATCTCTGGAATCAATCTAGTCAACCTCCTCTAAACAGCTTCTAGTACAACTACATCAATCCTTGAGTAAGGGGACCAAAATTGCATGAAATACTCCAAGTGTAGTTTCACTGACGTAGTAATACAATTCCAGTAATTCTTCCCTACCTTTACGCTCCATTCCTTGAGCAATAAATGTTAAAACTCCATTTGCCTTCCTTTTTCCCTGTATTCTAGTTTCTGCAATTCATGCATGCAGACACCCAAATCCTTCTGCACTGGAGCTCTCTGCAGTTTCTCTGCATTTAGAATAAAAGCTGCTTTTGTCTTCCTCTGACCAAAATGAATAACCTTACACTTATGCGCATTAAACGTCATCTGCCAAATATTGGCCCATTCATCTCAAGTATCATTCCTACCCATCTTGTTGTCTTCTAATGTTATGCCTCATCTAGGTCATTGATTTAAACTACAACAAATAAAACTCCAGAACAGATTTCCGTTGGCTAAATATATCATGTCCAACTCAACAGACAAACAGCATTTATGCAGACTGCTTTCTGCCATCCAGCCATACCATTATGTTAGCTGCTGCACCATAAGCTCTCATTTGCTATAATTACCCTTGATGGCACTGCTTATCAAATGCCTTCAGGAAATGCAAGTATTGTGCCTCCATAGGCTCCCTTTATCCACAGAGCATTGTATTCCTTCAAAGAATTCCCATCAGTTTGTTAAACATGATTTCCCTTTGACAGAACCATGTTGACTCTTCCCAATTGTGGTTTTCTTTTCTAAGTTTGATTCAATACTTTAGTTATGAGGATAGATTGGAGAAGTTGAGACTGTTCTCCTTGGAGAGGATAGACTGAGGAGAGATTTGGTAGAGATTTCCAAAACCGTGGGGTACCTGGACAGAGTAGGTAGGGAAAACCTATACCCTCACATTAAAGGATTGAGAAGCAGAGGATATCATTTTTAAAGTGTTTTGGCAAAGAATCAAATGTAAGATGAAAAAAAAATTATTCAAGCAGTAATTCATCCAGGTCTGGAATGCACGACCTGGAAGTGTGATGCAGGCAGGTTCAACTAAGACATTCAGAGGGCACTGGATGATCATTTAAAATAAAAAAACAGTAGAATGCAGAGTTATGAGAAAGGTTTTGGAAGAAGGCAGGAAATTGGCACCAAGCCAAAATGCTGTCACAGACCCAATAGGCTGAATTGCCTCCTTCTGCGCCATAATGATACTATGATTTTTTTTCAATCTTACATATCATCCTTTAATTCCAAAACTAATAGTTAATTTTTAAAATATATGAATTTTGGAATCAGACATTCTTAGTAATGCACAAAACATGACCTGATCACTTTGCTGAACCACATTTTCAAACACAAAGAGCATGTAAAGGATAAATGGTGACGAACTGAACTTGGTGTTAATGCTCTGGAAGGGCATTTAGGTAATTGCACTCAATATGCAATTATCCATCAGATTATAAATGTTTATGTACTACCTTTCTTGCAATATCGTTTGATACAATGAAATTGATTAGAGTGTAAGATTTCCAGTTTTCTATTTCACTTATTGTTTATCTGAATTAAATAACATTACTGTTACAATTAAATTGCTGCTCATATGCTTGAAGTTCTGAAACCTAATCTTTGCCTTTTTTTTTCTCGAGATAAGCAGTGGAATCAACCTCACATAAAAATTTAAATGTACATCGATAATCCTAGAATAATGAATTCCCTTTCTGTATATTGATGGTAACTTTTAATTAAACTTTGTAGAAGCTTTTATTCCAATTCTGTTAAAGGAAACAAGCATTTAATTTGTTTGCAAGTTATACAGGCTTTTAATAGTGCATGTAATTCAGGAAACTCAACTTCAAAAAGCAGCTTAGGAAGAGGTTCAATGTCACATCATCATTGAGTATTCAAATCCAAGAGGTAACCAGTTTCTTGCTCCATCAAGCTGTCAGTTAAAAGAGCAGTGGAATATTATTGTCACAAAATATAATTTTGCTATGAGAGATTTTTACTTTTATAAGTAGGCAAATTAAAGGATGAAATGCAAGGTAAAGTAATCACAGACTCGGCTTAGTCCTATGATAAAATGAACTAAGGCAAACACAGCAGAATCGCACATGCAGAAAATCATAACATGTATAAACTACACAAATTATCAATAAAACTATCGCTACAACCACAAAATCCTCCAGCATATTTTGCATTTGGCAATTAATATCTGCTTGATATCTATATACTTAAAATGTTTTGCTGAAATGTAGCAAACATCTAGTTTAAAATGCAACATGTCATGAAGACAACTTATCTGACGGTAGTGGATGAGAGGAAATTTCTTCCAATGAAATCTATTTTGTTGTAATACTCTCCTTAAAAAAAACCACATAGAAGAACTGCTGATATCAAATCAGAAATAGAGAATGGGAAAATTCAGCAGGTCTGGCAGCATCTGTAGAGAGAAAAACAGAGTTAATGCTTTGAGCCTAGTGACTTCTGGGGCAGATGCACTTTTCCTCACGATTCCGCTGAAGGCTGTCCAGAGGAGAAGTGGTTTTTGTTTTCCCAATGGGTAGCAACAAGTTGTTCTCCTGACTGGTCAATTCAGTCTGGACAGAGCTGGCTGTGGCTGTCACTGAGCGGCTCAGGCAAACCTGGCATAAGTACCACAAGAGCATTAATAATCTACTGCACTCTGCCAAAGTATATGCCACTGTCTATTCATGCTTTGTGCCCCTTTGAGTGAAAGTTAGAACTGAGTTGCCACTGCAGACGACAGTCACACAAAGGATTAGGCACCAAGCATCTCCACCAAATATCTTGTGTGCAACTAATGTCCGTGAACCTACCAATATAGCATTATTAGCACCACAGTGCTACTGCCTCTCAGACATTTGTCAGAGTTCATCCTTAAAACATAAAATGAGTAGTAACACTCAACAACTCACTCTACACCAGTTCATTAACCTTTCTTCATAATTAGGGTAACGTCTATGTCTGACAGCTTTTCACCAAAGATTTGCATGACCTATTCATATAAGGTGGCTTTAGGATGAGCACTTCACAGATATCTCATGCACATATATCATATAATGCCTTATTGGTTTTCACCAACTGTACTTACTTAATGGTGTTGAACCACCTTTGAATCGGAACGCTTTAAAACCTTACTTCCCACATATTATATTATGCTTATAATTAAATGCATGCAGACTATCACAGCTCTGGGGATTGATATCTCGATCTGTATCTATCAATGCAGTCATTAGTAATCATGCGCTGTAGCCAGGCAATGCTTGAGAAAAGAAGGATCAATTGTCATTATGAAATTGGCAGATCAAAGGGGGATTAACAGAAAATGAAATTTGTCAGTTTTACTTTCTTTAGGCAAAGTAACCTTCTCCTCCCAACATCACCCACCACCACTGTGGAGTAAAACAATGCTTTGCAGAAAGTACATTGAACCTGAGGGGGATGATTACTTCACAGATCTGTTAATGGAGTGATCATCCATTCTTCATATTCAAATACCCCACACGTCTGGATTTGAGCCACGGTCAGAGCAAGGGCAAATGAACAGATAGAAGTTCTACACTGCTGGGTTTTGAAAATGGTAGACAATTGCCTCCAGCATTGTAACCTTCTTTCCTTCGAATTTAACAAATTGAGACATGAAAAAGGTCATAAATTGTGTTCAAACAGCAGAACGGAGAGAGGACAGAACCATAAACAATCATAATATTTGCATTATGCTTGCAGTAACGGGTTCCATAGTGTGTGCCAGTGGGCATATTTGTGGTTACCTGTTCAGGCTTATATTTATATTTTGGCAAGAAAGATTGATTAGGCATTGTTTATCATGCATATTGCATTTAGTTGGGAAAATATATTATTGATGCAGCACAAAATTTATCGTTGTTTCTTACAATTATGCATATTACATTTGGAGCTGAAATTTGATGTGCTGGTATATTTCAGTGGTATTACATTTAATATTTAATAATTACAAGTCAGTCTCCTGTGGTTCTGCACAGAGGAGCCAAGATCAAATGTGGCCTGCAGGGGAAGCAGGGTTAGAGTGCAAGGGTAAATGGACAAGGGTGTGTTGAAATAATTTATTTCCCATTTTGAAGACAATGAGGTTGATTTTAACAATGCAGATATACTGCAAACTATTAGTTTGACGACATAATTTAACCAAGGCAATCACGTGTAAGTGTCTGTATTTGAAATTATGAAATTAATTTTCCAGAATAATCAGGCAAATGTATTTTATTTTTAGAAAGCCCAGAAAACTATTGTTTCTATCATTATGTCAAGAACAAGACAACTACTTTTCTTGTCTGAGGCTGTGGTATTCTATAATGTCAAATGTCCTTCTGGAATGTATTCATGTGATTTAAATGAAAGTGTTAGTTTTTTAGGGGGGGTTACAGAATGCAACCTTAAAATATAATTACTATGAGATAATTTCTAACTGGCAGATCAACAAGAATTTTAGATTAATACTAATACTTAATCAATTTTTACTCATTTTTTAATTAATTTACAACAGGGAATTCAATACAGTAGCGCATAATGGGAAATAGGTTCCTATTTTCAAAGCAACCAATAGAATAACAAGGAGTTTTTAAATATTAATTGGACAATTGCAGTACAAGAACTGTGAATAAGCAATCAACTTTACAACTGAGGGCTGCCTGTCGCAATTAATGGTGCCAACTTCAATTGAGATAACGTGCATTCTTACTAAGCCAAGATAATCCTAAAAAAAACTTAAATACTGCAACACAAATCTAATGGCATACACCATAAATTTTGCCATCCAGTGCATCTCTCTCTCTCTCTCTCTCTCTCTCTCCACTGACAGCTCGCTCCTTATTTTCCTGTATTTCTGATTTGAATATGTAACAGCAAGCATGGTTATGAATCAGAAATAGGTTTGTCAAATTTTCCTGGTGATTCAACAATTAGACGATGCCAAGAATCTTAATCAGAGGCATGGAATAAATCTTACAGCTAAAGCAATAAGAATCTCCAAGAGTATCATTGTTATTAATGATTGAGGAAAAGTATGTTGGACTGAATGTGATTGGAACTCTAAGAAATTGTATGTCGTCTTACTTTGTTCATCAAAGGTAAAGCAAATTGTATTGGATTCATTGTTATCAGCTGTCCCTCAATTCAAGAACGACGTGCTCAGGGTTTCGAACTTCTACCACAGGTGCTCATGTGACAGAATCGGTTGATTTAGACCAATCGATCAGCGGGCAGCAGGGGTTTGTTGTCGAAAAGTGTGGTGCTGGAAAAGCATAGCAGGCTAGGCAGCATCCAAGGAGCAGGAGAGTCAGCATTTCGTGCATAAGCCCTTCATCGGAGCTGAACGGCTGTGCTTTTCCAGCGCCATTCTTGTTGACACTGATCTGCAGCATCTGCAGTCCTCACTTTCTCTCAGCACAGGCATGTTGTTAGAGGTGGGAATCAGAGTGCAGGAATTGATTCCTTTTCTTTCCTTCTCAGCTGCCCCATCATTTAAAATGTTGTACTACAAGGCATGACGCTAATTAATAGATACATTGTTGCCAATGTGAATGATTGGTCACAAGTTCCTCCGTTTTATCTGGTTCTTTCAGGAAAAGCAAGCAATTGAATGCACTGTCACTTGTATTTAACAAATAAATACAGTAAAAAGTGTAATATGTCATCACCCTCTGGCACCATTTTGAGTGACAGAAGATATTAAGATATGACTCAATACAACTAAAAATAGAGTTCTTTCTCCTTTCTTGTGCTCCGCTTGAAATGGGTGTTCCTCTACAATGGGCTCTGTGCCCACCAATGCCCCTGCATCACAGTCCATTCTAGTAATCCCACACCAGGATGCTACCAACGCCACCCTTCCTCTACCAGGAGACTACACTGAGCTGTCCACATCACCACCGAGTCAACCGCTACTCCTGTTGATCTGCTAAGAGTACCAATTCGGGCCTATCACATTCTGGTACCAATGTCAATCACAGATGCCACCTTCTCTGCCAAGAAGCATCCTTGCCATTGTCACCATCTTAAAAACTGTTGCTGCCATCACTACCATGAGTCCTATACTGGAACCCCCAAAGTCAAAGTTGCCACACACCAGTGCCATCTCTTGCTGCTGGGCCCACACTCATTGTCGTCATGAGTTCTTGGAGGGCTTGCTCTCCCCGAGGAGTTCACCCCTGCTGCCACTGCCACACATGCTCAGGTGGCTGGGCTCACTCTCGCCTTGCCTAAGACACCAAAAAGACCTCCAAAGAGAAAAAAAAGGAAAAGGAGGACAATAAAAGAAAAGAGCAACAGCAAAAAGTAAAAAGGAAAAAGAAAAGGGACAAAGAAAGCAGGCAGAAGCGGGTGTGCCTGGTAACATTAATGAAACAGACAGTTCCAAGAGGTGCTGGATGGTAATATTCAATTCTGCCCAGCAGTGGGTAGAGGGTTATTACAAAACTTTTGGATTGGTCTCTCAGGAACTATGGGGTCACTAAAGAGGAGTTCTACCTGTCTTCTTGGGCTTGATGATGTATTGCTCTTTCATCATATCATCCTCAGTTTTTTTTTGTCATTCCCCCATGTAGCTGTGACTTTCATTGTTACCAGGATGGGACTGCCACTGAGTTCTTCAGAGTGCAAGCCCTGCTCTGGCAGATGAACTAGTTTGGTCAATCACCAATCAATGCCTAACTTCTCTTTTAGACAGCTGAGAAAACATGGCAGTGAGATCTCTAGATAAAGGTCTCATCCCTCTTTTCCATCTCCCGAATGGATCCTCACATTCTTTACCTGAAATGAGTTGGCAACTTCTAGAGATTGTTATTCTCACTAATGAATAGTAATTATTATCTCTTCTTACATTGTCGTTGCTGTTGTAACAAGGATTGCAGTTACAGAAATATTGGATCTGTGGGGAATGTCAGAAAGGTAACAATTTTATTGAAAGATCTCCTGAGTTCTCACATCAATCACAATGAAGCCTCATGTCATGCTCTCACACAGTATGGCATAGAATCATCCCCAAGAAATGTGTTGTTATGCCTCTATGAGATGCTCTGAGATTTGAGAGATCTTCCAAATGTATAACAGACAACAAAGGTTTTCATGGTACATTATGAGCAGAATATTGCTAGTAAGCCATGATAGCAACCTCTCCCCTCCCAAAGAAAAGAGTTTATTCTTTATTATTGCCCGTGTTCCTGAATACTTACAGTTCAGTGAACAAATGTAATAGCTTCAAATTATTGGCTTTCACTGCCAGGAATAGAATGTGTTTGTGAATTGGGAACTTCAAATGCTATATGTAAGTACTCTGATCTTATCACTTTTCCTTAGTTGACATAACAAGGAGAAAATTATTGTGCTCAGTGTAATGGTTATGATTGTTTTTAATAGACATTATTGTAGAATAACTGATCTGTCAATAAAGTGCAAATTGAAGTCAACTACATGACATTATCTCAAATTCCAAATCTTTTCCTAAACCCTGAAGACAAAAAATAGTCTATGTTGTATTATGCCTTTAAAAGATATGTTTAGAAGATCATTATTTCATTCTCCATCTTACTTTGGATCACTTGAAGCATGACACTCTACTGGAAGGATCTGATCTGTTGTAAACTAATAGGCTAATGCACCTAAAGATAAAGCATACACATAATAGTATTATTAAAAATAGAGTAGGATTCTTCGCTGCCATAACTCAGTTTTTCATATTGATAACATAACCATTGCTGCAACAGGTTAAACACATTTCAGACAAACTTATACCAATTTACTGTGCCCACTTTGCATGTGGTGCCAACCAAAAGACCATACAACATAGGAGCAAAAATTATCATCAAGTCTGCTCAGCCATTCAATCATGGCTGATAAAGTTTCTCAACCCCATTCTTCTGTTTTTTCCATGTAACTCTTGATCTCCTTGATACTCAAGAACCTTAAATATACTCAGTGACCTGGCCTCCACAGCCTGATGTGACAATGAATTCTATAGAGTCACCATTCTCTGGCTGAAGATGTTTCTCCTTATCTGCGATATAAAAGGTCTTCCCTTTGCTCTATGGCTGTGCCCTCGGGTCCCAGTCTCTCCTCCCAATAGAAACATCTTCCCAGTAGCTTCACTGTGCAGGCCAATCAGTATTCTGTAAGTTTCAATTAGATACTCCCTCCCCCCACCCCCAACCACCCCCCCACCCCCCTCCTCATATGTTAAGCTTTTCATTCCTGAGATCATTCTCATGAACCTTCTCTGAACACGCTCCAGGGCCAATACATCCTTCCTGATATACGGGGACCAAAACTGTGCACCAAAAATAGTCCAAATGTGGTCTGACCAGAAGTATATCCTTGCTTTCATATTCAAGTCCTCTCAAAATAAATTCCACCATTGCATTTACCTTCCTAACTACTGACTCAACCTGCAAGTTTACCTTGAGAGAATCCTGGACTAGAACTCTCAAGTCTCTATGCACTTCAGATTTTTGAATTTATCCCCATTTAGAAAATAGTCCATGCCTCTATTCTTCCTACCAAGGTGTGATCTCACAGTTTCCCACGTTGTACTCCATTTGCCATTTTGCTGCCCATTCTCCTAACCTGTCCAAATCCCTCTGTAGACTGCCTGCCTCTTCAGTGCTGCCTGTCCTTCTACCTATCTTTGTATCAACTGTAAACTTAGCCAGAATGCCCTCAGTTCCTTCATCTAGATTGTTAATGTATAAAGAGAAAGGTTGTGGTCGCAACACGTAGCCTTGTGGAACACCACTTGTCATCAGCTGCCATCCTGAGAAGGACCCTTTACCCCACTCTCTCCTTTCTGCCATTTTAGGAAATTGGTGTGCATTGACTTTTGATCTGACATGGCGAGGTTCCAATAATGTTTCAGTGTGAAAGACGTTCAGTCTTCACCCGTGATACAGAGATTTCCCATCCATCCTTCAGGTTTCTCTTGTGTCATTGTCTCTGGCCTGTCCCCTTCCCCCTACCCCCAGCACCCCCACCCTCCCAATTGATTTCCCCAGAGCCCATGAATTTGGAAATTTTCATGTTCATATTGAACTAAGATCATCCCCACACAGAGGTCAGGGTTACTGTGATCTGTTTCCTTCAGAGCTCCTTTTAGGGGACTATTCCAGTAAGACATGAATTGGCCTGAAAAACCATATAAATTTTCAGCTGGAATTAGTTAATTTCACAAGCAATAATCATACAAATCATTTACATTTCTTTTTCCATTTATTCTTATTCAAGAAAGTCATCAGGTTAAAAAAAAAGTATTTAAACCACACAAACGTGCTCTGGTGCTGATGCAGCAGACGGTTGCTGTAAAAATGGGATGTGACTGAACCAGCATTAACCCGTGGCCTTATTTGGTAATGGAATGTGAGGATGACCCCATATTATGCTGAGAAACACAGAGATATGGGTTTTAGTCAAGACTGGGAACCAAGTACAGGCTTTGGAGAGGAGATATTGTGGTACCTGGGAAGGTAGGGATTAGTGAGACCAACAGGAACAAACACCTTGCCACTTTTGGAGTGTGTGAAAAACATTTTGTCCAAAACTGCCTATTTCAGAATTCAAGTAATGTACTGTCCATGTGATTTACAATGGATAAATATCTGATGAGTCCTCACTGATATAGAGTACTCCCTTAGAAACTTTTCTGGTGCGTTCTCTCCCAATTTTGGCTCAATAACTGGTCATTGGCCTGTGCCTCAAAGATCCTGAGGTTATTTCTAAAACAACTTAAATTCCTTCCTAGTCACCTTGAGTTCACACACTACAATTTCTAATTGCCCTCATCAGTGTTGCCATTCCCTCAACGACCAAGTACAATGAAGCCCAAACCCCAGGATTAAGTTGCTCACTTTCCCCAGGATTCTAGCACTTGCCCTTGATAATGGTCAAAATACTTATCAAGCAAGCCCCTAGTAAAAACTATGACCAATCCCTCAGATTAGCAGGACAACCGTAAATGATCACAGGCCACCTCTCAGGGTTGATGGTTTCACAGCACTCTGACTGACATACATGTAATCCTAGACTGCTTGCACTGATCTGCAAGACTGACTAACCCCAACCAGACCCAGTGTCTACAATCCCTCTGCACTATGTAGTAATGTAAGTCAGAGAGACAGGTAGCCTATAATTCTTGTTTTTTTTTCTTTAGCCCATAACTGAGTAGTGAAAACTGTGTGAAGAAAGCAACACGAGACACATTAGATTAGATTAGACTTACAGTGTGGAAACAGGCCCTTCGGCCCAACAAGTCCACACCGACCCGCCGAAGCGCAACCCACCCATACCCCTACATTTACCCCTTACCTAACACTACGGGCAATTTAGCTTGGCCAATTCACCTGACCCGCACATCTTTGTGACTGTGGGAGGAAACCGGAGCACCCGGAGGAAACCCACGCAGACACGGGGAGAACGTGCAAACTCCACACAGTCAGTCGCCTGAGTCGGGAATTGAACCCGGGTCTACAGGCGCCCATAGAAACTGACAGCCTGTAAGTCAGCACTTAAGTCAGTGAATGTGCATTAAGTAATGTGAAGTACAGCAGCCTTCAAGTAAGAAAGTGAAGTATAGTTAAGGTAAGTTAGGTCTTTGATGAAATGCCAATGCATGGAAATCGGGTAATCGTGATTGAATTACAAGATTCTGATGTCACATTTCGTGCTTAAGGAAAAGAAAACAAATCAGAACTTTTTTCTCTCAATGTCAAAAATCTGATTTCTTGATTCTTTCTTTTTTCAATGCTCATGAGTATAACACATCAGGAAGAGGGAAATGGCACCCATAAATTTGTTGGTCTGGTCTGGAGTTGTCCCAAGCTTAGCACTTATCCAGGGACATCTCCTGCTAAAACAATTGCGCTGGGCTGGACTCTGTGCCCAGAGAAACATCTACCTCACCACACAGATCCTGTCTTCCCAACTCTCATGGATTTCTTTGCAAGGGAGGACAAAGAAAATTCTTTAGAGATACACTGAAGCTCTCCTTGAAGCAGAGCAGCTGTGTGGCTGACAGCAGCAGAAAAGGGAGGAGAATGGCAACAAGTCATCATGCTCATTCAGAAACCAGTGCAGACATAATGGGCTGAAAGGCTTCCTTTAACACTGTGATAACTCTGTGATTCTATGTTGCTTTTTAAAAATGTAAGTCTCTTCTTGGTCTATGTTGTAGAAAATATTTTAAGATGAATGATTATTCCAGGAGGGTTGATAGCATCCACCAAATTGACCATGTTGTACTCACACCATTGGATGACTCAAGTCTAAATTTATCAAAATGGTCATCAGCTTTATCAAATATTTAAGACTATGAATCCTTGGCTAAAATGGTCATGCTTTTCCACAAAATTAAGTTAATATCTTACAAGACATAATTCAGCTCAATTATAGTACACTTTCACGTCTAGACTGCATAATACTATTGATGGTAAAGAAACATCTGAATCTTACTCTTTTATTCCTATTCAATATTCTCATTATGTCGTATGGGAGAGTTTGATAATGATCATTAGAAGTGTATTTAATAGCACATCAGATCAATAATAACCGGTTGTGTGATCCGTCAATGTCAAGTTTACGGATGAATTCATCAGCACAATTATCTGAAATCAGATGCAAAATAAGAACTCATTAACAAAACAGCTTTGTTTTTAAAATCCAAGTAATAACATTTACTAGAATAATATTCCACACTATGGGATGGTTTTACAGGATGTTGGGATGGGATACAAGCTTATCTTCACTTTGGCAACTCACTCCTTTCAGCGTGGATTTAATTGATTTAGGGCAGATTCTTTGTCTCCTATCTGGGCAGGAAGCTATGACTGTAACAACTGTTCACCAATCAAATAACTGGCAGCTCTCTGATCTGGCCACCAGTTGAGGTGGTCACAGCTGAGTCTACAATAATCCACAATGCTAAGGATTTGAAGTCGGAGTGAATACTAACTTAGGGAACTATTGCTGGAGACAGTTCAGAAGGCCATGATGAGAAGGCAATGGAGGCTGGGGTAAACATGCCAGGGTGGTTAGAAACTGGGTAGGGGAAAGTAGCAGCACCACGCTACCCACACCCCTCTTTTGCCAACTACCAACTCATATACTGAAAGGTGCCAGTCTCAAGTTTGACATGGACCTGCTTGAAACCCAGCAGTGGCTGGCTGATGTCCTTCAGTGGCTAACAAAACTGCATGAGGACAACTGTGGCTAGGTGGGCATGAGGCTTTAGTGGTGAAGTGGCAGTATCCCTACCTCTGAGTCAGAAAGTCTGCATTCAAGTCTCACCTGCCTCAAATATTTGCCATAGCATATCTGAACAGATTGATTATAAGCATAGGAGAGGCAGTGGCAAAGTGTTAATGTCACTTGGTTAATAATTCAGAATTCCAGGCTAATGTTCTGGGGATATGGCTTCAGATCTTGCCATTGCAGATGGCGAAATTTGAAATCAATAAAAATTTGGACAAAAATACCGAGACCAGTGATGACCATATGACCATGATCAATTGTCTTAAAAACCCATCTGGTTCACTAATGCCTTTTGGGGAAGAGAATTTGTCATCCGTACCTTGTTTGATCTACCTTGTTTGAGTCACACCAGACTCCAGACAGTGGCTGACTCTTAACAGTCCTCTAAAATAGCCCTACCAAGCCACTCATGTCAGGGAAATTTGTGACAGTTATAAAATCTACCCTAGTCAGTAATGCCTACATCCCATGAATGCATTTTTAAAAGGCATTTTGTTGCCCCCACACACTTTCACATCTGCTGGAATGGGAGTGACAACAAAAAAAAATCAAGTACTAAGCTTCGTGACATAATTGTGCTTACGCAATAAACATTTGTTGTGAACTATACATTACATGTGGCTTGATGTATGTAAAACACTTCTGTGGTGTTGCTCAAAAATAAACAGAGAATATGTATTTTATAATGACGGGTGCACTATACCACATAATGACATATGCATTATTATTATGCTACTAAAATGAAACCCTAAAAGTCCCAAAATCTAATTATTAGAATTACATGCATTTATAAGGTCATTTGGAGGCTAATTAATGTGTCTGAAAGAACATTACTGATTTGAGCACTTTGTAAATCCCAACTCTTTCCTTTTGTCCAGTTAGATTATAACAGTCAGAGAAAAGCAAAGGATGGCATTTTCATCTTTGATAAGATACCACATTCTTATTGTTTCTGAATTGTGTGCTTATAAAATGTGTATTTTTTAAAAATCTCAATTTGAGTCAATCAGCTATATCTGTGACTCAGACTTTGTGAATGCATCCAAGACTTATGATGGAATCAAAAATGTCAAAATTTGATTCTCTACCCATTTTTGTTCTACGCGTATCCTACAGAATACCACACTCAGGACAAGACTGAAGGAGTTCCTCAGGGAAATATCATAAGATCAGAAGTGAGGATGTTCACCAATGGTTGTGCAATGTTCAGCATTATTAATTACTTTGCAGATACTGAAGCAGTCCATGTTTAAACATGCCAAAATCTGGACAATATTCAGACAATATTGGGCTGACAAGTGGCAAGTAATATTCTCACTACACAAATGTCAAGCAATAACCATCTCCAACGAGAGGTAATCCAATCACTGCCTCTTGACATTCAATGGCATTACATCTTAGGGGTTACCATTGGCCAGAAACTCAACTGACTTGCCATATAAAGATAGTGGCTACAAGAACCTGTCAGAGACGAGAAATACTGTGGCAAGTAACTCACCTCCTGACTCCTCAAAGCCTGTCCACCATCTACAGCGCACAAGTCAGGGGTGTAGTGGAATACTCCCACTTGTCTGAATGGGTGCAGCACCAACAATATTCAAGAAGCTTGACACCATCCAAGACAAAGCAGCCCACTTGATTGGCACCACATCCACAAGCATCCACTACTGATACTCAGCAGCAGCAGTGGGTGCTATCATCAAGATGCACTGCAGACATTCACCAATAGACACTTAAGCAGCACCTTCTAAACCCATGACCGTTTCCATCGAGAAGGACAAGGGCAGCAGATACATGGGAACATCACCACCTCAAGGTAGTCTCAAACCATTCTCTATCCTGACTTGGAATTATATCCTTCTCTGTCATGGATATAAAATTCTGGAATTCCCTTCCTAAGGTCATTGTGGATCTATCAACAATGTGGATTGCAGTGGTTCAAGAAGGCAACTCACCACCACCCTCCCTCAAGACCAGGTAGGGACAGGCAATAAATGCTGGCCAGTCTGTGCCTCACAAATTAATTACTGCATGTCCACCAGTGGATGAAAGAAACATTACTCAATATTGCTTAATCATATGTATTGATATAGGTATTGAAAATTAATCTTTTATGTATTGGCAGAATGCAACGAATATGAAAGTGTGCAATATCGTGATATTTATTATCCCCTAGTAGCAGCTATATATTTGACATTTGCCAATCCTCTTTATAAAGTATAATGGATTTAATGATTGAGTCTTAACCCAGGCCATTGACCAAAAATCTGATCAGATTGAGTACTTTTTTTTCTTATTATTCACTCATGGGACATGGCTGGGCCAGCATTTGTTGAACATCCTTAGTTGCCTTCAAGCTGATAGTGGTGAGCTACCTTATTGAACTGCTGCAGGCAATGTATTTTACCCCTGATAGGTTTCCCCTCAATTGAAGCAATGTTGAGTGTTCTTGAATGGAATTTTAAACCAACATTCAATCTCAACCTATAGGTTTCTCATTTGAGATGATGTAAGTCAAAAATAGCCTCAAACAATCTTCAAAATCTTACCATTGGCCATAAGAATTCAGAATGAATCCATTGTCACTAACAATCCTGGAGGTTGAGAGAGTTGAGATTGTCAAGTTCCTGGGAGTGATGTTAACTGACAACTTTTCTGGATTTTCCACATAGATACAACAGTCAAGAAGGCACAAGAACATTTCTTCTTCCTCAGGCAGCTTAAGAAATTCAACATGTCTGTAAGAAGCCTCACCAACTTTTACAGATGCTTCAAGAAAGCAAATTATTCCAGGTGCATAACAGGCTGGTACGGCAATTGCACTGCCCAGGACCATAAGAAACTACAGAAGCTTGTGTGTACAGCCCCGAGCATCAAACCTTCCATCCACCAACTCCATTTACAGTTCTCATTGCTGAGAAAAGGCTGCCAACTTCAAAGACCCCGCCCATCTTGGTAATGCTCTCCTATAAACACTTCCGTCAGGCAGAACAAGGTTCAAGAGTAGTTTCTTACACGCCATTATTAGACTGATGAATGGACTGTATAGCCTCAAATAATATTGATCTTGCTTCATGCACCTTGGTGGCACGGTACGATAGATCAATGGTTAGCACTGCTGCCTCACAGCACCAAGGACCAGGATTTGATCCCAGCTTTGGGCAACTGTCCATGTGGAGTTTGCACATTCTCCCCATGTCTGCGTGGATTTCCTCTGGATGCTCCAGTTTCCTCCCACAATACAAAGATGTGCAGGTTAGGTGAATTGACCATGCTAAATTGCCCATAGTGTTCAGAGATATGTAGGTTAGGTGTATTAGTCAGGGGTAAATGTAAGATAATAGGGGTGGAGAATGAGACTGGATGAGTTACTCTTTGGAGGGTTGGTGTGGACTTATTGGGCTGAAATGCCTGTTTCCATACTGTAGGGATTCTATGATTCTATAAACACCTCCCGTGCAGTGTAATTCTGTCTAAGCACCCTATGATCTCTATGTCCTTGCTTACTATGAGCTGCTTGTACTTCTCACAAACAAAGCTTTTCACTGTATTTAGGTACATGTGACTACAATAAATCAAATCAAATAATGTGTTAAGAGTTCTCCAAGGCACTATTACTGACTGAAGAGCTCTTATGGCTGACTAATTGAGTTTAGAAGGATATCGAATCTTTCCATGCAGCTCCAAATAATTCTGAAAACCCAAGGCCTTATAAGTCAAGTAACGAGAAGCTTGATCACATTTTATTTTGGTAAGATGCATGATCTTAGCTACTTTAAGTTCTAAGTTTATACTTCATGCTCATGTGGATCTTTAAATCTGGTCTTTGCCAAGCTGCGTCCTAGCTTTCTGGATTTGGATAAGTCTGTTCCTATGGGGAAAGTACATGTAATCCAACAGAGAGCCTGCATCATAGCTTGATTTTGAAACTTCTGAGTGTGGCATTGCATGAGTCAGATGCCGACCAATCAAAAAGAGGATTAACTTCAGATGACAAAAGGACATGGAAATGTAAAGGGTAAACTTACATTTGAATTTTCATTTAACTGTGAAATTCTTTTTGAAGACAACACCAGTTAAAATTAAAAACCATACTCCTTGAATGCCACATTCCCTGCAGTTATACTTATGAATAATTTGCTGGGCCTTATACTATTGAAGAAAGTAAACTCTGGATTGTATTTCATCAGGTTGAATTTTGAAGGTTGCCTTTCAGCCTTCAGATTATGCAAGGAAGATTCCACAACATAATTCCAGGTGGTTTCATGAACACTTTATTCCCAATTGTTCAGCAGAACCTACCAATGTTAAAGGTACTGTACAATTTTAACAATTTTATAATTGTAGGAAGCATTATACATGTTTAATATGCGCACACACATAATTCCAAAACATACATAACCAAAGGCTGGACCAATATTGCCAGCATGACAGGAATGGAAACAGATGGTGCCATGTTGGCGAAGCAACAGAAACACAACACACTTCTGATGAAGAGCACTTCCAAAGCATACATTTATTTTCTGCCTTAGATAGTTGTCAACTTGCTGAACACTTTCAACATTTTATTTTGTGACAGTCTGCAGATCTATCTCAAGCTCCCTTTATTGTGTTCTGAGGTGACAAGCAAAAGTAACAGTGATTATTTATCTGATACTTCTGAGTCAGTGGGTCTACTTTGAATTCTCCAGCATAATAATTCTGGAAATTGGCCATGTAACCAAATAAAAAAGCTGCCAGCACACCATTGTAACAAAAAGACAAATAGCGGCTCAGCCCAATCTTGGACAAATTGAAAAATGGCAGCTTGTGGCAGAATTTCCTTTTACCTTAATCAGGTTTGGCATCATTCTTTGCTTTGGATCATATAAGGTGTCCTTGGATACCTGTCCTGATTTTGATAGATTTGGAGATGCCATACGACTGCAATAATTTGGTCTTTTATTTGTCAATTCAGCAAGCTGACAATGAATATTTTTTCTTGCTACTTCATTCTTGTAGATTCAAAGCTTGCAGAGTGACTGCTATGGTATTTAGCCTTTGTGTTAATGTTGGTCCCAAGGCAATCCTTTTATTTGGTTAGAAGACTAATTTACATAATTATGACATTTAATTCTCTCAGCTCAAAAAATGCAAATATTGCTAGGCAGGGCCTAGAATACCAATGCTACATTATAAAAATTATGCCTTCAGACAAATAATATTATAGAGTACATTTTCTACAGCCCTGCATGAAGCATTGAACTTAGCTGGCTCCTCAAATGCTTTATGATCCCAGATGATGATAATACTGGACAAATCGTGGTGCCAAACTGAATCTTAGCTTAATAGACCATAATTTTCATTTAGTTTGTTTTTTTTTCATTTCTAAAAATATTTTTTCTATTGTTTATCATGATGGTCAGCCATTAAACTTATTTAGCTGAGGCTACCAATTAACATTTACTGAAGTTTATTACACATAAAAAGGATAAAAGAAACTATTTTATACCTTCCAAGGTTATTTGAAATAGTCTCATTGCAAATATCAGAAATAAAGATTTGACCCTTTAACCTACAAAAATAAATTTACAGATACTCAATGCAAAGTTACCATATTTCCATTTTTAAGTTCTTTGTTCAGCAGGCATTATTGTACTTGGTTTCTTTCTGGCAAATATCTATACTCACTTGAATCTGTTTGTTCAATTTATATCTCTTTCTCAGATGCTTAAATAAACTGCCAACATAGCTCAATTGTTTCTTAACATTAGTACCTTAAAGGCCTCTTCCACAGCCTTCCATTTCTGGACATTTTCCTGTTATGGACATGAAGCCACTTTGAACTTCCTTTTCTCTTGCCATGGCTACTCTGGGAACTGCTGAATTTTACAGTTGTTCTTCCAGGCTTTTTCATCTGAACGCCCAGCTCAATGACCTTCTGGATAGTTCTGTATCATAGAGCCAGAGAGATGTACAGCATGGAAACAGACCCTTCGGTCCAACCTGTCCATGCTGACCAGATATCCCAACCCAATCTAGTCTCACCTGCCAGCACCTGGCCCATATCCCTCCAAACCCTTCCTATTCATATACCCATCCAAATGCCTCTTAAATGTTGCAATTCTACCAGCCTCCACCACTTCCTCTGGCAGTTCATTCCATACATGTACCACTCTCTGTGTAAAAAATTGCCCTGTAGGTCTCTTTTATATAGTTCCCCTCTCACCCTAAACCTATATCCTCTAGTTCTGGTCTCCCCAACACCAGGAAAATACTTTGCCTATTTACCCTATCCATGCCCGTCATAATTTTGTAAATCTCTATAAGGAGACCAGAACTGCATGTAATATTCCAACAGTGGCCTAACCAATGTCCTGTACAGCCACAACATGACCTCCCAACTCCAGTCTCATTAATTTTTTTTCGGTATCTGTCTCTCTATGACAGAGAACACATTGTTGCTAGGTAAGACCTTTTTTTCTCCTACAGTTTTCAAATGCACCAAACAATTCACCACAAGAGTTGTTTTTTTTAAATAAAACTTAAGATACACACATGGCCAGACAACCATGACTATGCACAAAACTAAAAAAAAGCTAAAAGTATGTCCTTCTTAATAGAAACAGTATAGAGATACAAGTCAAATTGTGGTATCCAGTTCAGAATCCAAGTTTCCAAATATTAATACATCTTCAATGATCATCACTATGAGGCCACATAAGTGTCATTTGCTTGGTTGCATTTAAATAACATTATAAAAGTTTGGCCTTAACTTACGAATGTGGGCAAAGGGTATCTCATAAAAATTTGCTTGTCTAGTCAGCACCAAGCTTGTTAAGGCAATGTCTTGCAAGATCCATAGCAATCGTTGTCAACTGTTTTCTTGTAAATATTTCTATAATTATTGCTGTATTTCACCCCACCACATTCATAGATTTTATGACTGCTCTAGTTTTCTGTCACTGGATTGTTATAAATATTTTATTGCTACCATACAAGATGCAGAACAGGAACATTATTGCGCATTTTCTGCACACTTGGTTTAATTCAATTGAGCAATGGAAAAAGCAAGCAAGTAATGGCAGTAACATTTTTACAGCAATTTAATTTCATTTTGCCTTTACCCACGTGGCAAGCAATGCCTGACCATTTGGGAATGTGTGCATATTTCTGATCCAAGATATTAGAGTGTTAGTAAATCTGTTAGTATCAAAGGAAACATTTAATTCCATGCTGTGCTGCAACCAGAGCTTGAGGGTAATGTTTTGAGCAGTGGCAGCTTCTGCAGCCTCTCTCCATGGTTGCTCACACCAAAAGGATTTTAAGGGTTTAGTTTATTCCTCTAGTTTCTCTACAGCAACACCAAGAAATAGACACCTGACAGAAAATCTTCAATTTCAGTGTTAATGGATCATTGAAAATCCATTTCTCCTTCAAGAGATGCAATCATTAGAGCGGTTGGATTTCCTGCATTCCCAAATGACAATATCTTGTTTGAAATTTTATCAATAGGACCTTGATCACATGGACCAAATGGGCCAAGGAGTGGCAGATGGAGCTTAATTTAGATAAATGTGAGGTATTGTGTTTTGGAAAGACAAATCAAAATGGGACTTATATAGCTAATGGTACGGCCCAGGGAAGTGTTGCCGAACAAAAACGTGCAGGTGCATAGTTCCTTGAAAGTGGAGTCCCAGGTAAACAGACTGGTGAAGAAGGTGTTTGGCACACTTGCCTTTTTTGGTCAATGCATTGAGTATCAGAGTTGGGAGGTCATGTTGCAGCTATACAGGACATTAGTTAGGCCATTATTAGAATATTACATTCACTTCTGACCTCCCCGCTCTTGGAAAGATGTTGTGAAACTTGAAAGGGTTCAGAAAAGATGTACAAGGATGTTGCCAGGGTTGGACATTTTGAGCAATAGGGAGAGGCTGAATAGGATGGGGCCTTTTCTCCCTGGAGCATCAGAGGCTGAGGGGGTGACCTGATAGAGTTTATAAAATTATGCAGGACAATTTATGGGGTGGCATGGTGGCTCAGTAGTTAGCACTGCTGCCTCACAACACCAGGGACCCAGGTTCAAATCCAGCCTTGGGTGACTGTGTGGAGTTTGCACATTCTCCCTGTGTCTGCTTGGGTTTCCTCTGGGTGTTCTGGTTTCCTCCCACTATCCAAAGATGTGCAGATCAGGTGAATTGGCCATGCTAAATTGCCCAAAATGATAGGTGCATTAGTCAGAGGGAAGTGGGCCTGGGTGGGTTACTCTTCAGTGGGTCAATGTGGACTGGTTTGGCTGGAGGGAATGGAATCTAATATATATGGTGAATTGCCAAAGTCTTTTTCCCAGGTTAGGAGAGTCCAAAGCTAGAGGATATAGATTGAGGGTGATAGGGGTAAAATTTAAAAGGGATCTACGGGGCAACTTTTTCCATGCAGAGGTGTTGGTATGGAATGAACTGCCAGAGGAAGTGGTAGAGGCTGGTACACAATGACAATATTTAAAAGACATCCGGATAGGAGTGGTTTGGAGGAATATGGGTCAAATGCTGACAAATGGAACTAGTTCAGATTAGGATATCTGGTTGGCATGGATCAAGGGATCTGTTTCTGTGCTATATAACTCTATGGTTCTTTAAATTGAATGAAAATAAGTGATCAAAATGTTTGGGGCACTCATCAATAATACTTTGTGGGTATGGCAATCAATATGGGAATGAGAATAATTACTGGAAGGAAGAGTTAATATTTACACACATGCTTACTATCCTGTTGAAAAAATCCCAGATGATATATTGTGATAAACACTTATGCAGTTCTCTAGAGAAATACTAAGCATTTTTAATCAATCTGCTTAGATGTGTATATCTGGAGCAGGTAGGACATGAACCCAGGCCCACTGACTCAAAGGTAGAGACTTTATCACTGCACCACCAGAGAGGAACAATCAGCTAGGGCTATCATTGATAGTCATAGGAGACCTGTGTAACAATTAAAAACGTGTTCCTATGCCCCAGCTCGTAACGTAGGAGAGCATAATTATCATCTGGTGCTCATTAGAATTTGGCTAGATGGAGTCAGTCAAACCTTTTTATCAATGAGGTTAATATAATTTGTGGACTTCAGACACAAATTATATCAGCTTCATTTCTTTGATCTTCAGTAGCAAGATCTGCAATTCTTCAAATACATGTATCAATTAAATCACCATTTTATTATTCTATATTACAAAAAGTACACACCAAGTTACACAGCTTTTGAACTTTGGACAACCGTTTCATTCCAAACATCATTCCTATGAACCTTCACTGTATTACATCCTGTACAAGTATATCTTTTCTTAGACAAACAGACCAGAATAGCTAAGTACACAGGCATGGTTAACCCAAAATCTTATATAATTGTAGCAATATATCCTTGCATGGGGATTGAAATACAAATTACTTTATTTCATTCCCTTTGCAATAAGGTGTAACATGCCATTTGTCATCCTAATTCCTTGCTGTACAGTACTAACATACGAACTATCTCTGTTCCTTGTATGAGCAAACATAAGTCTCTCTGAACACTAACATAAAGAGGCTTTGTGTCTTGTAAAAATATTATGTTTTTCTATTCCTAATACCAAAGTGAATAACCTTCAAATCCCAACAGAATACTTCATCTGGCAACATTATATCCCACTCACTCATAGATGGAATGTTATAGCTTCCCTAAGAGTGAGCAAGAAAGGGGTGGGGGGGGCACGGTCATAAAATCTGGTGCCATTGTGGCATCAACATGCCCATCGCTCCATCTAATTCTATTGATATTTTACTAGGCCTCACTGATCAGCCTCATCAGCTCTCTGCAGTCAAGAATTCTCCAGATTCACCACCCTCTCAGAGTCAAATTTCCTCCTCATGTGTCTTAAATTTATGATCTCTTATTCTGAGAGTCTGCTCTTTGGTCCTCAGCTCTCCCACAACCAGAAACAATCTTTTCCCACATTTACCTTGTCAAGTCCCCAAAAAATCATGTATGCTTCAATAAGATCACTTATCAATCTTCTAAGTATACACTCAACCTATCCACATAAGATAGTCCTTCCATGTCTGGTATCAATCTAATGGACTTTCCCTGAACTGCCTCAACTGCAAGGATATCTCTCCTTAGATAAAGGGCCCATAATTGTTCACAGTTTTCCAGCTCTGGTCTGACTACAACTTGTATAATGTTAGCAAACCTTCCCTACTTTTAAACTTCATTCCCTTTGAAATAAAGGCCAACATTCCAGTTGCTTTTCCTCTTGCCCACTGAACTTAGATGCCAGCTTTTTTCCGAATCATGGGTGAAGATCCCCAATTCCTTCTGTACTATAGCGTTCTGTAGTCTTTCTCCATCTAAATAATATTCCTCCATCTAAATGATATTCAGTTTTTCCTCTGTTTTTCCTGCCAAAGTGTACAACCTCCGATTTTCCCATACTATATTCCATCTGCCAAATTTTTGCCAACTCGCTTAACCTGTCTATATCTATCTGCAGACTCTTTGTGTCATCTTTTCACTTGTCTAAGCATTTAATTTTGTGCCACCCACTGAGTCTTTGCTTAAGTACTTAAAATAGATGGTAGGGGGATTCAAGATGGCGACGACCCAGTTGGTCTGCCCTGCTGAACTTTGCACCAGAACTCAGACAAAGTGATGGACTCACCCTCCCTTTATTACAATGTGGTAGAAATAGTTATTTTTTTACCCCTAGAATTGTTCAGTGTCAGTTTAAAATAGTGAGGAAAATGACTAAAGAGAAGGGATTGCGAGGATTGTGTCAGGCAGGGACCCCCGCCACCACCACCCCCCCACCCCTCCACTGCTGCAACAGTGGACATACCCATAGTTGCAGCATTGGCTTCGACGATTGCCCCAGGATACTTACCTATGGGGCAGAACCTGATCTCGGAGTTTGTGAAACTCCGAGAGAAGATTGATTCATGAGGGAGGAGACCCGGGCCAAGCTTGAATCGATCTCGGTCATGCTACTGAAGCATGACCAGGAGATCCAGCGCCTTGGGCAGTGTGTCAGGGAGGTGGAGCAACGGGTCGTGGCCTTTGAAACTGCAGCAGAATCCTCAGCAGATCTGGTCCAGGCTTTGGAGTGGTGGGTATGGGCCTTGGAGGAGCAGGTCTTCGACCTCAGTTTTCAAAATCATGGGAAGAACATCAGTCTGGTGGGGCTTCCTGAACAGGAGCAGGAAGGCCAGCTCGTCAGCCTCTTGGAGCAATGGCTCCCACAGTTTTTGAAGCTGGAAGTCAAGGTAGGCCAGGTGCAGGTCGAGCAGGCCTACTGGGTTGCAGTGCACAGGCCCAGATCAGACCAGTGCCCCTGTCAAATCCTAGTGCAACTCCAACACTACCGAGATAAACAAATTATGTTGGAAGCCTCTAGAGCACTGGGAAAGGGTCCACAGACTCTGATATACAAAGGATCACAAATTATGTTTTTCCAAAACTTTTCAATGGTTGTGATTTGTAAGAGGAAGACCTTTGATGAGGTAAAAATGCAGCTGACGGACTTAAATATCCAGTATCCTGTAAGATATCCGGCAATATCAGGTTTCAGCCATGGAGGGTCCGTGTTCAATTTTGATTCACCGGAAAAGGCAAAGAACTTCCTGGATGCTTTAAAATAGACTGGCTGGCTTGAATAATATGGACAATAATGTTTATTTTGTTTTCATCTGTAGTTTGCCTGTTTCACCCGGTTGTTCAGGGCTTTTTTTAAATATATGTCGGGGTCATAATTGTTTCTTTTCTCTTCTACTCTCTCTTCTCCCTTCTCTCTCCCCTCACATCATCCTTTGTTCCCTTTTTTGCTTATCATTTCCTTTTGTTCTTCTTTTTTGGTATGGGATGGGGGATTGGGGGGTGCCAGTTCAGAGAAGTGGGGAAAATTCAACCAGGAGCACCTAGGGTTAGAGTATGGAGGGGACGGGTTAAGTGCCTGCTTTTAACTTTCTTATTAAAAGATGTGTGTATTTTTTTCTCACTTTGTGTTGTCTGGGGTTAGGGAATGTCTTTAGCTAGAGGGAGCCATGGAGGGGTTAATAGGTAGTATGAACCCCTGTGGGCAAGAGGGCAAGTCTCCTTTCATTTGTGTTATATGCTGGTATGTTATAGAAGTAGCTACTAGAAGTTTTGATTTGGTAGTTTTGGAAATTGTATTTTTAAATTTATATGAACTGTTTATGGTTTTCACTCGGCGCGCTATGAGTGGGGTTCTTCCTCCCAGGGATCGAGGACTGTTTCGGACGATCATGGCTAGCCATTTATTTAAATGGTGCACCTGGAATGTTAAGGGGAATCATTTACCACTTAAGAGAAAAAAGATACTGTCAAGCCTTAGAAAACAGAGGGTCGATGTAGCCTTGCTGCAAGAAACACGTTTAACCGTTAAGAAGCATTTGACGTTGCAGCAGGGAGGGTTCAGACAAGTGTATTTCTCACCCTTTAATTCGAAAAGTACAGAAGTTGCTATTCTCATCCGGAAGAATCACCCATTTCAAACATTAAACCAAATTAAGAATGATTATGTGCAATTTATCATTCTTAAAGCTTTAATACATGGAGAGCAATATGGGATTTTGAATGTATACCACCCTCCCCTGGCACATCCCCTCAAATTATTAAGAGATGTGCTTTCCAGCTTGATGGTCCTTGGGGCACATCATACAATTATAGGGGGAGACTTTAATCATCGTATTGATCCCGAAGTGGACAGGATGCCTATGGGTTTTGCGGTTATGTCCCCACAATCCAGGCAGTTGGTGGACCTGAACAGGAAGCTGGGTTTGGTGGACATATGGAGATGTCTTCACCCGAAAGTAGGGATTTCACCTTTATCTCTAATCCACATAAATGCTATTCCAGAATGGACATGTTTTTGTGTCCCATCAACCTTCTTGAATTCGGTGCTGTTTTGCAGAATAGGGAACATAGCCGTTTCCAATCATGCGAGTGTATGTGGAGGTCAAGTCCGGTGATGGCAAGGTGTGTTCCCGGCACTGGCACATGGACCCTTTTTTCTTGAAAAATAGCAAGTTTATGGAGTATTTTTTGTGGGAATTTAGAATCTTTTGGGACATTAATTTGATTACGGCCATTAATCCATTGGTGCTCTGGGAGACTGCCAAGGTCTATGCATGGGGTTTGATTATTTCTTACTCTGCAACCCGGGAAGCAACAGAGGGGAGAACATAATGTTTGCTCGAGGTTTGCCTGAAGGCAGCTGAGTTAGCATGCTTTGACTGTCTATAACTAAATGCAGTGGATTACAGCCCTTAGGGCTACTTTGAATGTTGCACTCACCCAGACAGCAAAGAGGGAAATCTCTTTTGCAAAACAGAGATCATTTGAGTATGTTGATAAACTGGGTAGATATTTAGTGTACCTGGCCAGAAAGAAGAATGCCCTCTAATCTATCACATCCAACAGACAGAGTGCTGGTACTCTTACTTGCAATGCCAAAAAGATTAACACGGCATTTAGGAAGTTTCACGCAGCTGTACCAGTTGGAGGGCTGTGAAGACAGACTGATGAAGATTGGAATTTTTTTTTAAGATCCTGGACCTTCCAAGTGTAACTTTAGAGCAAGTGTCCTTTCTGAATGCTTGCCTGACAATCCAGGAAATACAGGAGGTGGTGAGGCAGCTCCAGAGTGGTAAAGCACCCAGCCCAGATGGATTTCAAAGTGAGTTTTATAAGGAGTTTACAGACAATCTGGCTGGGCCACTCTTGGATATGCTGCAAATGTGTTGCTGGTCAAAGCACAGCAGGCCAGGCAGCATCTCAGGAATAGAGAATTCGACGTTTCGAGCATAAGCCCTTCATCAGGAATAAGAGAGAGAGAGCCAAGCAGGCTAAGATAAAAGGTAGGGAGGAGGGACTAGGGGGAGGGGCGATGGAGGTGGGATAGGTGGAAGGAGGTCAAGGTGAGGGTGATAGGCCGGAGTGGGGTGGGGGCGGAGAGGTCAGGAAGAGGATTGCAGGTTAGGAGGGCGGTGCTGAGTTGAGGGAACCGACTGAGACAAGGTGGGGGGAGGGGAAATGAGGAAACTGGAGAAATCTGAATTCATACCTTGTGGTTGGAGGGTTCCCAGGCGGAAGATGAGGCGCTCCTCCTCCAGCCGTCGTGTAGTTGTGTTCTGCCGGTGGAGGAGTCCAAGGACCTGCATGTCCTCGGTGGAGTGGGAGGGGGAGTTAAAGTGTTGAGCCACGGGGTGATTGGGTTGGTTGGTTCGGGCGGCCCGGAGGCGTTCTCTGAAGCGTTCCGCAAGTAAGCGGCCTGTCTCACCAATATAGAGGAGGCCACATCGGGTGCAGCGGATGCAATAGATGATGTGTGTGGAGGTACAGGTGAACTTGTGGCGGATATGGAAGGATCCCTTGGAGCCTTGGAGGGAAGTGAGTGTGGAGGTGTGGGCGCAAGTTTTACATTTCCTGCGGTTGCAGGGGAAGGTGCCGGGGGTGGAGGTTGGGTTGGTGGGGGGTGTGGATCTGACGAGGGAGTCACGAAGGGAGTGGTCCTTGCGGAACGCTGATAGGGGAGGGGAGGGAAATATATCCTTGGTGGTGGGGTCCGTTTGGAGGTGGCGGAAATGGCGGCGGATGATACGTTGTATGCAGAGGTTGGTGGGGTGGTAGGTGAGAACCAGTGGGGTTCTGTCTTGGTGGCGGTTGGAGGAGCGGGGCTCAAGGGCGGAGGAGCGGGAAGTGGAGGAGATGCGGTGGAGGGCATCGTCGATCACGTCTGGGGGGAATCTGCGGTCCTTGAAGAAGGAGGCCATCTGGGCTGTGCGGTGTTGGAATTGATCCTCCTGGGAGCAGATGCGGCGGAGACGAAGGAATTGGGAATATGGGATGGCGTTTTTACAGGGGGCAGGGTGGGAGGAGGTGTAGTCCAGGTAGCTGTGGGAGTCAGTCGGTTTATAATAAATGTATGTGTTGAGTCGGTCGCCCGAGATAGAAATGGAAAGGTCTAGGAAGGGGAGGGAGGAGTCTGAGACAGTCCAGGTGAATTTCAGGTCGGGATGGAAGGTGTTAGTAAAGTTGATGAACTGTTCATCCCCACGAGGAGGTTGAACAGTTCATCCCCACGAGGAGGTTGAACAGTTCATCAACTTTACTAACCCACGAGGAGGTTGAACAGTTCATCCCCACGAGGAGGTTGAACAGTTCATCAACTTTACTAACCCACGAGGAGGTTGAACAGTTCATCAACTTTACTAACACCTTCCATCCCGACCTGAAATTCACCTGGACTGTCTCAGACTCCTCCCTCCCCTTCCTAGACCTTTCCATTTCTATCTCGGGCGACCGACTCAACACAGACATCTATTATAAACCGACTGACTCCCACAGCTACCTGGACTACACCTCCTCCCACCCTGCCCCCTGTAAAAACGCCATCCCATATTCCCAATTCCTTCGTCTCCGCCGCATCTGCTCCCAGGAGGATCAATTCCAACACCGCACAGCCCAGATGGCCTCCTTCTTCAAGGACCGCAGATTCCCCCCAGACGTGATCGACGATGCCCTCCACCGCATCTCCTCCACTTCCCGCTCGTCCGCCCTTGGGCCCCGCTCCTCCAACCGCCACCAAGACAGAACCCCACTGGTTCTCACCTACCACCCCACCAACCTCCGCATACAACGTATCATCCGCCGCCATTTCCGCCACCTCCAAACGGACCCCACCACCAAGGATATATTTCCCTCCCCTCCCCTATCAGCGTTCCGCAAGGACCACTCCCTTCGTGACTCCCTCGTCAGATCCACACCCCCCACCAACCCAACCTCCACCCCCGGCACCTTCCCCTGCAACCGCAGGAAATGTAAAACTTGCACCCACACCTCCACACTCACTTCCCTCCAAGGCCCCAAGGGATCCTTCCATATCCGCCACAAGTTCACCTGTACCTCCACACACATCATCTATTGCATCCGCTGCACCCGATGTGGCCTCCTCTATATTGGTGAGACAGGCCGCTTACTTGCGGAACGCTTCAGAGAACGCCTCCGGGCCGCCCGAACCAACCAACCCAATCACCCCGTGGCTCAACACTTTAACTCCCCCTCCCACTCCACCGAGGACATGCAGGTCCTTGGACTCCTCCACCGGCAGAACACAACTACACGACGGCTGGAGGAGGAGCGCCTCATCTTCCGCCTGGGAACCCTCCAACCACAAGGTATGAATTCAGATTTCTCCAGTTTCCTCATTTCCCCTCCCCCCACCTTGTCTCAGTCGGTTCCCTCAACTCAGCACCGCCCTCCTAACCTGCAATCCTCTTCCTGACCTCTCCGCCCCCACCCCACTCCGGCCTATCACCCTCACCTTGACCTCCTTCCACCTATCCCACCTCCATCGCCCCTCCCCCTAGTCCCTCCTCCCTACCTTTTATCTTAGCCTGCTTGGCTCTCTCTCTCTTATTCCTGATGAAGGGCTTATGCTCGAAACGTCGAATTCTCTATTCCTGAGATGCTGCCTGGCCTGCTGTGCTTTGGCCAGCAACACATTTGCAGCTGTGATCTCCAGCATCTGCAGACCTCATTTTTCACTCTTGGATATGTACAACTCACACAATCAGGGCTGTCTGCCGTCCTCTTTCAGAGAAACAAATATTTCTCTTATTCTTAAGAAAGGAAAATCCCCAGAGGATTGCACTTCACACAGGGCCATACTGCTACTAAACATGGATTTTAAAATTCTGTTGAAAATGCTGGCTTTAAGGTTGGAGAGAGTTCCGCCTTTCATTGTGAAAGAGGACCAGGCAGGTTTTATCAAGTGTCGTAGGTCTACCAATAATATGAGAAGTGTATTAAACGTGGTCCAGGTGTGCCAGCAAGGGTAGATCCTGGGCTTGGTTGTCTCCCTGGAAGCAGAGAAAACATTTGACCGGAGTGGCCAAAACTCTTTGATGTACGAGAGCAGTTTGATCTTGGAGGGGTTTTTGCCAGGTGAGTGGCAGTGTTCTATAGTGACCTGAAAGCATTCTCACTAATGGTATAAGGTCAAATAATTTTAGTATCAGCAGATGCAGCCAACAAGGGTGCCCTCTCTCACCACTATTATTTACTTTGGTGATTGAGCCATTGGCAGAGGCCATCCGGAGGACCCCAACATAACTGCCCCAGAGATAGTGTCAGGCCTAATCACTGAGTGTATCTAAGATGGAGATAGGTTCTTGATTAGTAAAATGATCAAGGTTAATGGGAGAAGACAAAAAAATGGGGATGAGAAACATGATTACCCTCTGGTGAAAGAAATTCCTCCTCATCTCACTTCTAAAGGGTCATCCCTTCATTCTGAGGCTTGGCTCTTAGGACTTATTCTCTCCTACTTAGGGAAACTCATTCACTCTATCCAGGCCTCACAGTATTCTCTAAGTTTCAATGAGATTCTCCACTCATCCTTCTATTCTTCATCAAGTACAGATCTTGAGTCCTCTAAGACTCCTCAAGTGACAAGTCTTTTATCCCCAGGATCATCTTATGTTGATTGTCTCCTTTCTCCTTGCCCTCTTATCTGCCATGCCTGAAGTTAGATTCCTGGCCCTTTCATACATTCATTCGTATTACTTTTCTGGAAATATTAAGAACCTCAGTTGAGCCCTTCCCCTCCCTTTAACTTTTTCCATGAAGTTGAATCCACCCTTCCCCTAGTTATGGGGCCAACTCATTTGACATGCATATCTTTGGATTGTAGGAGGAAACCCACACAGATACAGGGAAAATGTGCAAACTCCACACAGACAGTTGCCTGAGGCTGGAATCTAACCCAGGTCCCTGGCACTGTGAGGCAGCAGGGCTAACCACTAAGTAACTGTACTGCCCTTTCACAAGGACTTTGATCTCAGCATGATTCAGGTGGAGTGAGAGTGTGGTGCTGGAAAAGCACAGCAGGTCAGGCAGCATCCAAGGAGCAGGAGAGTCGACGTTTCGGGCAGAAGCCCTTCATCACCAATGCTTCAGGTGGAGCCCATTCCATCTGAACAGCTCCCTTCGTCCCCCAGTGCTGGTGTAAATGTCCCATGAATTTGAACCTGTTTCTCCCACACCAAATTTGGATCCACACGTTTCTTTCTTTAATCTTGCTGACCCTATGCCAATTTCCTCATAACTCAGGTAGTAATCCAAAGGTTATTACCTTTTCAGTTCTGCCTTTCAATTTAGCCCCTAGCTACTCATGTTCCCTCAGAACATCCTTCCTTTTTCTACCTATACTGTTGATTCTGACATGCACCATGACAACTGAATGTTTCCCCTCCAATTCCAAGTTCCTCTACAGCCCAGATGAGATATCCTGAACCCAGGATCCTGATAGGCAATACAGCCTTTGATACTCCCAGCCCTGGACCTAGAAAACAGTGTCTATTCCCTGACTATAATATGCCCAAGTACAACTACATTTCTCTTGATCCTCCTCTTGAGTGGCTTTCTGTACCACAATGTTATGGTCAGTTTGTTCATCCTCCCTACTACCCATACTCTTATCCACATAGGGGCAAGAATTTCAAACCTGTTAGACACGCTGAAAGGATGAGGCTCCTTCAGCACTACCTCCTTTGTGGATCTTTCTACTTGCCTCGCTCACATTCCTCACACCCTCATATCCCTAACCATTGACTGAAGAGGTACTTAATCTAAGGGATGTGACTGCCCCCTGCATGATAACATCCAGACAATTCTCCCCGTCTCTGATGTGTCGCAGGGTTTGAAGCTTTGACTCCAGATCATCACCTCTGAGCTGGAGTTTCTCAAGCATAAACATTTGCTACAGATGTGGTCATTAAGAACTATAGTGAGGTCCACCAGCTCCCATATCCTGTAGGTACAAACACATCGCCTGGACTTGCATTTCTATTTTATTGACTTAATTCTTAAATTGATTTTTTAAACATTTTTATTGGTCTTTTAGTTCATATTCCGTAAATATTTCCTCTAATTACCTTCAATCTGAAAATAACCTATAATAGACAGTCAAATTACTAATCATCACCAACAAACTTACTACTTACCTGTGATGTCACTCTTTTGTGCTGGGCCCCGATCCTAAGTTTCAATTTATCCAATCGAAAGAAAATCTTACGAACTATGAACCAAAAAATAAAGCAAGCAACAAACTCCTCTTCCTCTTTGCACTGAACTCCCACTTTCAAATTCTCCAAACTATATACTCACACAGTGTGTGTCTCACTCTGGATGTGATCTCTCCTTCCTGACTGTGCAAAGCTTAGTGATTACATACTATCAACAGGCCCTCTCTTCCTCCAAATGTGTTTTGACTCTTTACTGGGCATGGGTGGGGTTACGTTTGGAATGCAATGTACAGTTCTGGTCACCCTGCTATAAGAAAGTTATCGTCAAATTGGCAAGGGTACAAAAAAGATTTACAAGGATGGTATGGGAGGAGAGGCTGGATAAGTTGGGATTTTTTTTCCATTGGAGCATAGGATGCTGAGATTGATTTTATAGAGATTTATAAAGTCATGAGGGGCATAGATAAGGTGAATAACAAAGGTCTTTTCTGTAGGGCTGGGGAGTTTAAAACTAGAGAACATATGTTTAAGATGAGAGGAGAAAGATTTTAAAAGGACCTGAGGGGAAACTTTTTCATACAGAGGATGATACATACGTGATGTGAACTGCTAGACGAAGTGAGAGATGCAGGTACAGTTAGGATATTTCAAAGATATTTGGACAGGTACATGAATAGGAAAGGGTGAGAGGGATCTGGGCCAAGCGAAGGCAAATGAACTAGTTTAGTTTGGGAAATTTGGTTGGAAACGAGTTGAACCCAAAGGTTTGCTGCCATGCTGTATGACTCTATAGACCCCTAATACGTTCCACAAAGAACCAAGTTGAGTATGGTTCACATGGAATTATGACAGTTGAAGTTTTGCTTTTTAATTTAGAATCAGTTTCTCAATTTCTCACTGCAGAATGTTATTCTTAGCTCTAGCTATGTCAATGGTTCCAACATGAATCATGACAAGTGAATCATTCCCTTTTCCTCTCTACGTTTGTTCCTGTCCTTGAGATGATGTCTTTGGCAGCCTTCAGATATTGGCTTTATTTATCTTCCTGACTGTACCACTTGTCTTTTCACCTGTCGCCTGAATTGTGGCATTGTGAGTCTTTTTTCTCATCTTCCCGGCACTCTTTCTTCTCGTTCACAAAGGTGAAAAAAAACCCTTTTATATATTGAACAAAGTCAAGATTCCTTTGTCACTACACCCTAGATGTCCTAACTACCCAACTCGCAATCAAACCCACTTGATCAGACAACAGACAATCGCTATAAAGTCTGACTGAACCGAATAGGTGTGACTGCCTCCTGCAACAAAATGTCCAATTTACTTTCACACCGTCTGATACTCGTATCATGTTTGCAGCTCAGCTGCTGCCCAAACACTTAAGCTGGATTCCCGTGAACTGCAGACCCGTAAAGCACTTCTGCTTGTACGATTGCAAAGTTATGCAGACACCTCTGTAAGCTGCAGCTATATTATACCATGTGTCATTATATCTAACTAAACTATTTTCATATTTTATAAGTTAAAATTGTTAAGAAAGAAAAGCAAGCAAGAAAGGAGTTTTATTTGTACAGTACTTAAGACCAATGAATGTCTCAAAATGTTTTAATAAATTAAATCCTGTTTTGCCATTTTGAAATCTATTTTAGCTCGATTAATTAATTTTTGTTCTGGGTGTAATAATCTAATGATCATAAGTTGCAGATTTTCTTTTGCTTGGAAATAAACAGCACTCACTAGTTTAACGAGTAAAAATAAAACTTGGAATAGTCAGCAACTAATCACCTGCCTGATATCCTGTGACATAACTCCTTGGACATTTTTTTTGGTGATTATATTTCCATGCTGAAGCTTATGTTATTCAGGGAATCTTCCCCAAAATGATATTCAGAAATAAATTAAATCACTGTGAAATGGAAATTAAGCATTAATTATATGAAGGGTGTAGATCTACACAAAGTAAAAATACACACTAGACTGAGACTGAGCTGTCACGATTACACAAACGGACTTGAAGATGAAATGGGAAAGAGACAATTTCAGATGGAGTTAGGGGAAGTTCTTAAATGGTGTTCCTTTGATGTTGTCCTCTTTCATCCCTGAGCTTACCTCTCCTTGTCTAACTACTTCACAGTAAGTCCAGTCAAAAAGGAATTGTGCGCTTATTCCAAAAATATTTCTTAAAAAGAAAATGCTTGAACACTAATCTGACTAGGGAGGAAGGAATAAAGGAGGAAACTGACTGGATCAATAAAGCCTAGAATTGCATTTTCAGTCAGTCAATTGAAAACACCATCTGAACAACTATGAAGTCGTCAATGGATAACTGGGCACAGCAACCAACAATGGTAAAATAAAATGTAAAATTTTGATTCAGTGTTTTCATAAATTAAGGATTTAAATTGTTTTCATAGAATTCTTACTTCTATTAGAAATTCAGTTTTACCCCATCTATTCCAAATCATTTTTGGAAGAAATAACTGCAAATTTATTTAATTTATGAATATACTATTGTTCATGAAATGTATCATCAGGAAACATTGTATATAACCTTTCAGGAAATCATAAATAGCATTGCTCATTTTTGGCAACAAGATAAAATGTCAAATTATTGTGTTCAGATTACATTATCACTTTTAAATATTTAAACCAACATGATTCATTCTACCTCACAAAACTGGATAACAAACAGATCATATTTGGAGATAAAGATAATAATTTGAGAAGGGTTATAAAATATGCAAGCTGGTAGATGTTCTTACATCATAATTGTATTTGCAGTTTAAAAAATTGTTGTTATATATTCCAAATATTATAGAAACGACAACTAGACACTGTAATTCTATAGTTTTTTAATTTCTTAAAATCATTCTGTCACAGAGCACTGAAAACCAGTTCTCCTGACCAGCCCACTCCCTCCTTAGTCACCTATCCCTTCTATTAAGAGCACATGGCCATCTCTTCCACTTTTTCCATTCAACTACTTCTCCTGGTCCCCTCTCTGGACATACATCAGGATCCCTGGCTGTTCATGTGGCCAAAAATTGAAATTCTCTCTGCCAACATTGTGGCTGGGATTCCCAGAAAACATCTGTGGCTTGCAGTCTTGCCTAAATGTACGTTTAGGCCCAATATCAAGTCCACCAAGTTTCAACCTGTTCCAAGGTTTGGATTATTATCCTGTGTTTGATTTACATCAGGCAGGAGTGGATACTGCAGATGTTGGAAATTAGAGTCAAGATTAGAGTGGTGCTGGAAAAGCACAGCAGGTCAGGCAGCATTCGAGGAGCAGGGAAATTGATGTTTTGGGCAAAAGCCTGATGAAGAGCTTTTGCCCAAAACTTCAATTTTCTTTCTCCTCGGATGCTGCCTGATGTACTGCGCTTTTCCAGCACCACTCAAATCTTGATTTTAGTTTACATCAGACTGCCAGATGTACGAATTTCTAGGACTACCAGTTACTTAACTAGTTTAAAAGCAATCAACACTACTGTACTCCTCCCTTTCTTCCAATTTATTAATGTTATGTTTTTATCAGGTTGCTGTATATCATTCATGTCTGATTTATTTCATAGTAATACAGAACAACACTCATTGCAATCCTTCTAAATGTTTATTTATAGAAATATAAAACATCTTACAAAAGTCCCACACACATAGTCACTGGTAGAAACTACATCTTCATTCAGGAAGCTTCTTTATTTAATTAGCTTTCTAGCTGCACATACAGGCTTGAGCAATCAAGTACAGTTATAAAAATCAGCTACCAGGCTAACAATCAAACACAGATTAGCTAAATCATTGAACAAAATGAGCCAATCGCATCAGAGTCTAAGCAATATGGGCTATGATGAAGTGTTGAAGACTCAAGTGAGGTCTTCAGCAAGGTTCAATGTAACATTGGGATCATCTTGCTGCATCTTGTGTGCTTCAGATGGCATGGCAATGTCTTTGCTTGGCACTGATGAGTTCCCAACTGATACTCATTAAATGTCTTGCTAACATCTCACAACAGAGCTGAAAATGTGTTGCTGGTTAAAGCACAGCAGGTTAGGCAGCATCCAAGGAACAGGAAATTCGACGTTTCGGGCCAGAGGCCTTCATCAGGAATCTGGCTCTGGCTCTGGCCCGAAACGTCAAATTTCCTGTTCCTTGGATGCTGCCTAACCTGCTGAGCTTTAACCAGCAACACATTTTCAGCTCTGATCTCCAGCATCTGCAGACCTCACTTTTTACTCGAACATCTCACAACAGCCTACACCATTCAGAGCCTTGCAAGATTCTATTTTTTTATTATTGTTCTGTAGTATTGATTGCAGATTTAAAATGGGAAAAGGACTGTTTTTAAACCCAAGGACTTTGGAAGGGAATTGCTTCAGTTTTAAACATAACCAACCAGAACTTATTGTGAGCCTTCTTTACACTGTCAGCCAGTGGGGGGAAATTAGTTGCAGTTGAATTGACACCAGGGAATGTGCACAAAGTGAGCTACAGCCAGCACCAAGTAGTTGATCCATCAATGGAATTGTGACCAGTTGTTGATGGCAAAGACTATGAGATTGCTTCCCCGATAGCTGGACAGCTTGTGGGTATAAATGATATAAGCAGAGGTCTTCAGAGCTCCAGAAGGGGAGATGATGTTTTCTTCTCTGCAGTGAAGAATGCCTGAACTCTGAAGAAATCCAGTTTATTCTCCTTCGCCAGTTGCTTGAAGCTGTTGCTTTCAACCAATAAGTCATAGATTTTATAAATTGTGAACTAATCACTCTGGGCCTCCAGTAGGTGAATGAATTACCTGGAGAAAAGAGAGATTGAGCAGCCAGTCCTGGCAAGCCATAAGGATCATCCCAGTGAACCCCACAGGCAGGGGTCATTGAAGTGCCTTCCCAGTTTATCCCATCATCCAAAACATCCATATTCTTCTGTCTGTCTGCATGTCTACATAGAAAGAGTTTTATGAGGAGTTTAGAGTTTTTAGTAGTAGAATTATGTGTCAACAGTTTTACTTATTTATCTGTAGCTAAAATCTATTTGCAATAAATAACAATGTGTGTTAAATACAGAAACATCTTCCATTCTTGCTGTTAGCCTGAATCTGAAAATACAGGCAAATTGAGGAATTGAATATTCTCAAAACTCTTTAACTTTTGTGACAACTCCTAGAGTAGTGGGGCATGATCTCCATACCTTAGTGATGTATGACACTAGTTAAAGAACACAGGCCTTCAGCACTATTGCCAGAATGTTTTCAGGCCTGTCGCCTTGCAGAATCCAACACCTTCAGTTGTTATATGTAACACATGGAATGAATCAAATTGGCTTAATACTGGTATTGTGATGTCAGAGAAACCAAAATAGATCAGCTATTTTGTACTTACACTTGAAGAATATTGCGAATGCTTCTGCCTTATCTTTTCCAGTGATTATGCTGAGCTCCTGTATCATAGAGGATGGAAATATTTGTGGATTCTCCTCCTTACTTAGTTGTCTACCAGCATTCATGACTGGATATGGCAGGTTTGCAGAGATTAGATCTAATCCATTGGTTATGTAATTGCTGATCTCAATCTATCATTTGCTGCTTACACTTTTTTGACATGCAAATAGTCCTGCATTGTAGCTTCACCAAGTTGACACTTCATTTTTAGCTCTGCCTGTGTGCTGCTTCTGGTGTGCCCTCCTGCATTCTTCATTGAACCAGACCAGACCTGATACTAATGGTAGAGTGGGGGATGTACCAAGCCAAGAAATTACAACTCTGCTGCTGCTGATAGCTCACTACCCTGCATGGATGCCCAGTCTTGAGTTACTTGGCTTGTTCAAAGTCCATCTCATTTTGCACAATGGTAATTCTACAACATGGAAGGTATCATTCCCTCTGGGCTGTGCAGCCATGCAGGAACTAGAAAGCTCTGTGCATGGCTTTCAATTATTGAACCCACTTTGCGCAAACAAATTGGGGGTCTGAACATCACCATAAATACTACAGGGAACATAAAGGGCATCCTCAACTTGAAAAGAAGACTTCATCCCAAGAGGATTATGCAATGTTCATTTCTAACAACACTGTCATGGACATCTGAATCTGCAGCAGGAAGATTATGTGGATGAAAGTCAAGTATGTTTTTGCATCTTGTTGATTCCTTCACCACCTGCTGCATCTCCAGTCTAACAGTTATATCCTCTTGAGTTCAACAAGCTAGGCCACTGGTACTGGTGCTGAACTACTCCTGGTGATGCACATAGAAACAGGAGTAGGCCATGACTGATTGCATTGTTAATGCCTTTTACAAACACTATTACCACAACCCTTCGCACCAGAGGTAATAAGAAATATATCAGTCTCTACTTTGAATATATTATGCATCCACAACTCTGCAAGGTAGAGAATTGCAAAATTTAACAACCCTGAATAAAAGAAGTTTCCCTCATCTTGTTCCTAAATGGGATTCCCCCATATTTTAAATTGTATTCTCTGGTTCTAGATTCCATAGCCAGGGGAAACATTTTACCTCCATCCACTTTGTCTCTTCCTTTAAGTATTTTGTAGACTTCAAAGAGATCACCTCTCATTCAAAGCTCTCAAGAATCCAAGCTCAGTTTGCCCAATGTTATGTCATAGGACAAGCAAGTTATCCATGGAACAAGTCTGGTGAACCTTCGGTGCATTCCCTGTATGGCAATAAAATCTTTTCTGAGATAAGGAGATCAAAACTCCAGGTGTACTGTAACCAGGCTTCTTTCTCATTGATGCAAGAATTGACTATCGCTATACACAAATCCTCCAGCTATAAAGCATTAGTCTTCCTAATGGCTATATAAGGGACACTGATGACCCCAAAGCATAGTAAGTCTGTGACCTGGTCACATTCAGTACTTTCTCCAAATGATACTCAACATGGAGGAGTACGGATTCATCATCTGTTTGTAAGGAAGGTGTAACATAGTAACCAGTGGTGGTTACCTTGCAGAGATTTGATCTGATGCCATGTAACTTCATGTAATTTGAAGTCACTGCTGTGAACTCCCAGCACAACTGCCTCCATTCCTGATGAAGAGCTTATGCCTGAAATGTCGATTCTCCTGCTCCTCAGATGTTGCCTGACCTGCTGTGCTTTTCCAGCACCACACTCTCAACTCTGATCTCCAGCATCCGCAGTCCTCACTTTCTCCTACCTCCTGACTGTATATCATCACACAACACCTATGGTGGATCTGTCCTGCTGCTCGCACAGGACACATCCAGAGATGGTATTGCTATTGGCTGAGATATTGTCTGTCAGGTATGATTCCATGAATATGATTATGTTAATCTGTCACTTGACCAGTCTGCGAGGCAGCTCTCCCACCTGTTCAGGCATTGCAGTGTTAAACACATTGCTATCAGTCTGGGTCACAATTAGGGCAGACGAGGTAAAGACAACAGATTTCCTTCTCTAAAGGACATTACAGAACCAAGTGGATTGTTAGGGCAATTGTCAATGATCTAGGGATCTTTTACTTAAAATTCCAAATTTTATTTTGAATTCAAATTCTATTATGTTATGGAATTCAAATCCAAGTCACTGGAGCTTTAACTTGATCAGATACAATACCACAATATCTCCTCCCCTTTAAGGCACAATGAAAAATACAAAAAAGAGAAAGAAAATTGGATTAACTAATCTATTCTACTCTACAGTCAATGTAAAATCAATGAGGTAAATGGACTTTCTCTGCATGCTACTTTATGATTCAATGATAAGTTCTAATTTTATTAGAACATCTAAATATGTTGTAGCCAATTAATTGTTTTGGAAGTGTAGATATGCTTGTAAAGCATCTATTGGAGTCTGCAGGAAACAGGAGAGTCTAGAACATGATGGAGGAATGCACTTGGAGGAAAACATGAGATGTATATACTGACAGAAGTGGCAATGGGAATGGTTTGGCTGTTTGCCTCTCATTGGTAGGTCACCAATTTAGGGAAGTGAGAGATCACTTGACAGTCATTTCCCAAGGCTGCTAGCGTGTTGTCAGTGATAATATGTTACCCCCTTCCAGTCCACATGCCAACTTCATGACCTGTAGCACTGGATTTAGGAGTAGGGATAGCTCAATCCTCCCTACGGGCCTGCTCCAATAACATAATGGTATCCAATGTGAGGCATAAATGTGAATAAAAATCTCAATCTACAGGATGAGCTGGATGGGCAGAAAATAAAACCACACAGCAAATGCTGCCTTTGTGGCATGAACACTATGACTGGAGGGTGTATCCTATCAACCCATTCCCAGCTCAGAAATAAAATTCTCCTTGTCTATGAGGGCACCTCAATATGTTTCAGCCTCAGCAAAGGGCTGCATGGCCTGATGGTGTTGCCAAACCTGCAGCCAGTATAACCTCCAATGGGAAAGCAGTTCAGAGATGCAGCTCACAACCTTTTATGGCACCACACTCCTAACTGACTGCCATCAGGAAAATTGTCAATGGGGTCCTGCAGCAACCTTATTCAGGTACAGGAACCATGTTCAATCCTAAAGTTAAGTCTTACATTATGACAGCAAATTCCCAACTATGTAGTTATCGTGTTTACATCAAGGATTACAGCAGACAGCTCATATATTGCAAGATACCACAATTACGCAGGAGCAAAATAAATTACCACCTTGTCTGTGCAGACTGTTGATTGGAGAATGTGATTCAGAACATTAAATGTCCTTGTCCTACTTCAAACACTACCAGGTCTTAACATTTGACTGAGATGGCAGAAAGGACTTCAGTTTAGCATTTCTTTTGAAAAAGAGAATGCAGCCAATCCAGACTGATATATCAGCCTTTATTATGTGCATTGGTTGAATGTACAAGCACATTGAATTAGGTTAGCATTTTGCAGTTGCATTTTAGTTAACTTTCCTCACTGGTCTCCTCCTGATTATCTTTGGATTTGATTGAATTGCAGGTTGACTGTGAATTTGTCTACGTAGATTAGAAACAGCGAAGCTCTGCCATTGAAAACTGCAGGATTTGGCTTTGAACATTTCTCTGAATGAACATATGAATGAGAATGAGGAATAAACCATTCAGTTCCTCAGTGATGCTCGGCCATTTATTAAGATCATGGCTGATCTGGTTGTAGCGTCAAATCCACATTCCCATCAAACCACCTCTGATAAACTGTCACCACCATTTTTCCCAACAATCTGTCAACTTGTATCCTAAAAATATTTAAAGGTTCTGCTTCCACTGTCTCTTCAGGAAGAGAATCCCAAAAACTTTGGCCAGAATCTTACCATTTTTTGGCTAAGTGTGAGTCCCATTGAATTTGGTGGAATGAGCTTCACTGTGAGTTCTGGCTGTATCTTATCAAACTCTCCACTTTTGTTGCTATTGGAGTTCTTGCAACAGAAGTCAATCTGTATTTCTGCCTCATCTTACCAGTCCCAGAGCATTCCTGGAGCAACTCACCACTCGCTAGAGATCCTGAATTGACTGGTATCTCAAGCCATAATTAAAAGCCATCGTGCATTTGGATGAGTGCTGCCAGTACGGAGCTGCCTGCACTGTTCCTAACTTTTGCTCCAGATGACAGTCAGAGGGACAACCTCACCCACTTTGTTGACAAACTCCTGGTGTTCCAGCTGGATGGGTGGTACACAGACAGGATATTCTGTTCAACCAGAACCAGCAGTGGGGACCCAACACCAGACCAAGCCAGTCAAAGATTGCTATCCATGTAGAAGCAGTACAAATGATCTGGAGAAAGGCCCAGCACTATTTGAAGAAGGCCCATTCTTTCTCCACATGCTAAGATAAGAGCTACCATCTTATCTCTGATAATTTGCACTGTCTATTATTGTACTCACCTCCCATACACATTCGCCTATTATTGAAGAAGGCCCATTCTTTCTCCACATGCTAAGATAAGAGCTACCATCTTATCTCTGATAATTTGCACTGTCTATTATTGTACTCACCTCCCACACACACCTTTCCCCTCACCCTCACCCACCCCCAACTGCAACATCACTAACCCTGCATGCCCTAATCACTCACTCAGGACACATCCCCACTTACAGTAAAAGTAGCAGCTGTGCCACCCACTTTCATCTCACTTAATACCTGATTCTTATTCCAGAAGCTTAACAATCGGGAAGAAAGAGTTAAGGTGGTGATCCTGTGCCCATCATTCAGCTTCTCAGCCTTTCTGAGAAGAGGATCCTAACACAAATTGCCCTGAGCAGCACAGGACTGGTATCAGACATTGTGTTCAACAGCTTGGGTTCTGTGCCAACTGATGTTGCTGTACATTACACACAATTGCTTACCCTTACTCTATTATATGGAGGAAGTAACTGAAGGCAGGGCAGATACCTTTGTATTGTTAACAAGGTACTTAAAAAGCAATAAAGAGCATCAATTGGGAACTCACCACACCCTGTTAAGAACCTTACCACGCCACTTAAGCAAAACAAAGAGATGATCTTGACGTCAAGATTGCCATTTCATCCAACTCTACCAGCCATCTTGTCATTGCCCATGTCACTCAGAATCTGGTAAGATTACAACCACACTTAAACTTGAATGAACAGAATCAATTTAAACAAAGTTAGATTAGTTCCTTGCTCTGCAGACTGCATGGTATGATTTGTTTGTTTTACCTTGGCTAATGTATAACACTTTCTAACTTGAGATTAATAAATACTTTGTTACATATGTTGCAGGAAATAAAGCACATTTTCTGAAAAACGCAAAGTGTAAAAGCAATATTAAACTGAATCTTAAGAGAGCTCATAAGATTAGTTCATAATTCTCTTTGATAGTTTACCCTTTGGATTATCATCAAAGGGAGGATTACGCTCTTTTACTGCAATATAGGATTTAATTTGGAGAAACAGAATTATTGAAATAGGAAAGTTAAGCTACAAGGAAACATTAAGGAGTTTGAGCTTGTTTCCTTTTAAAATAAGGAGAATTAGAATCTTAGAACCTGGAAAGAAGCCATTCATGAGAAAGTGAGGACTGCAGATGCTGGAGATCAGAGCTGAAAAATATATTGCTGGAAAAGCACGGCAGGTCAGGCAGCATCCAAGGAGCAGGAGAATCAATGTTTCGGGCATAAGCCCTTCTTCAGGAATGAGGAAGATGTGCCAAGCAGGCTAAGATAAAAGGTAGGGAGGATGGACTTGGAGGAGAGGCATTGGGAATGCGATAGGTGGAGGGAGGTTAAGGTGAGGGTGATAGGCCGGAGAGGGGGTGGGGGCAGAGAGGTCAGGAAGAAGATTGCAGGTTAGGAAGGCAGTGCTGAGTCTGAGGGTTGAGACTGAGATAAGTTGGGGGGAGGGGAAATGAGGAAGCTGGAGAAATCTGCATTCATCCCTTGTGGTTGGAGGGTTCCTAGGCGGAAGATGAGGCGTTCTTCCTACAGGCATCGTGTTGCCATGGTCTGGCGATGGAGGAGGCCAAGGACCTGCATGTCCTTGGCAGAGTGGGAGAGGGAGTTCAGCCACGGGGCTGTTGGGTTGGTTGGTGCGGGTGTCCCAGAGGTGTTCTCTGAAACGTTCTGCAAGTAGGCAGCCTGTCTCCCCAATGTATAGGAGGCCACATCGGGTGCAGCGGATGGTAAATGATGTGCGTGGAGGTGCAGGTGAATTTGTGACGGATATGGAAGGAGTCCTTGAGGCCTTGGAGGGAAGTGAGGGGGGAGGTATGGGCACAGGTTTTGCATTTCTTGCGGTTGCAGGGGAAGGTGCCGGAAGTGGAGGTAGGGTTGGTGGGGGGGTGTGGACCTGATGAGGGTGTCGCAGAGGGAGTGGTCTTTCCGGAACACTGATAGGCGAGGGTAGGGAAATATATCCTTGGTGGTGGGGTCTGTTTGGAGGTGGCGGAAATGACGAAGGATGACACGATGTATCTGGAGGTTGGTGGGGTGGTAGGTGAGGACCAGTGGGGTTCTGTCCTGGAGGCGATTGGAGGGGCAGGGTTCAAGTGGAGGAGATGAGGTGGAGAGCATCATCAACCACCTCTGAGGGGAAATTGCGGTCTTTGAAAAAGGAGGCCATCTGGGTTGTTTGGTATTGGAATTGGTCCTCCTGGGAGCAGATGCAGTGGGGGTGAAGGAATTGGGAATATGGGATGGCATTTTTACAGGGGGCAAGGTGAGAGGAAGTGTAATCTAGGTAGCTGTGGGAGTCGGTTAGTTTATAGTAAATGCCCGTTTTGAGTCGGTCGCCCTAGATAGAAATGAAGAGGTCTAGGAAGGGGAGGGAGGAGTCTGAGATGGTCCAGGTAAATTTGAGGTTGGGGTGGAAGGTGTTAGTAAAGTGGATGAACTGTTCAACCTCCTCATGGGAGCACGAGGTAGCGCCAATATAGTCATCGATGTAGTGGAGGAAAAGGTGGGGGGCGGTGGTGCCAGTGTAGCTGCGGAAGATGGACTGTTCCACATATCCGACAAAGAGGCAGGCATAGCTGGGGCCCATGCGGGTGCCCATGGCTACTCCTTTGGTTTGGAGGAAGTGGGAGGGTTGGAAAGAGAAGTTGTTCAGAGTGAGGACCAATTCAGTCAGTCGAAGGAGGGTGTCAGTGGAGGATACTGGTTGGGTCGGCGGAAAAGGAAGAAGCAGAGGCCTTCATGATGGGGGATGGAGGCGTATAGGAACTGGATGTCCATGGTGAAGATAAGGAGTTGGGAGCCAGGGAAGCAAAAATCATGGAGGAGGTGGAGGGCGCAGGTGGTGTCCTGAACATAGGTGGGGAGTTCTTGGACTAAGGGGGACAGGACCGTGTCGAGGTACGCGGAGATGAGTTCGGTGGGGCAGGAGCAGGCTGAGACAATGGGTTGGCTGGGGCAGTCAGGTTTGTGGATTCAGCCCATCATGTTTTTGAAAGAGCTCTTTGATTAACCTTGTTCATTATGTTCTTTCCCATAACACTTGTTTTGAGGTAAATCTAACATTATGCATTAAAATAATCCTTTATACCCTCCAAGTCTTCAGCTAGCAAGTACTGCAAAACTAGTGTGCTTATTAGAACTATCGTTTCAGATAGCCCAGGCCTGACTGCTTGTGTGGGCATAGAGTGATTTTTTTTAACTTTATATATCACTTTCTCAAATTAACAAACTTCATTGATTTGTGGTAATATGAGTTTCCCTCACTCAGTGACACTGACTTATCTTACACTTGAAAAATTACTCTATAAATTTCCATAGTACCTCATTGGGTTCTGTACAATACTCCAGAGATTGCATGTATGCATACTGGAAGACATGATGAGGATATTACTTCAAGGTGAGAAAATTCAAATATGTTGTATTATTGAAAAAGATGATTCAGGCAAATTGTTCATTTTTGACAGAATAGTACCATTTTCAGGGATACTGTTTAAGAGCTGGGACAGTAGGTACAAGCAGCAAAGGTCCATTTCCAGGCAGGTAAGTCCTGTGGGTAAAATAAATAATTATCCAGAAATCAATTGTAAAAGAAGTAGCGTAAATGGTTTTAGACACTGTTAGAGAATGGATTGAGGTATGTAATGAAATGGTCTAACAGCCTCTCAAGCTGTTAAACTCAATCACTCTAAAATGCAATAGCGAGCCCAATTGTTTCCCTGTGTAATTTCAGCAGAAATGCACAGAACAGTTTGACCTTTATTCCAGGTCTCAATCGAGCAGTGAAATTTCCAGGATGGCCTGGTGGAACAGAGTGCCCAAATATATCTTACAAGGTCATTAAGGTGCGGGGTTGCAGGACTCAAGATGTGGTGGTCTTCCATAGCAGGCCTTCAGAGGAACCTGACATTGAATTAGCCTTGCACCAAGAGTATCAAAACATTTCAGCTCCAGAAAGTTCACCAAATTATTTGAGTACTTGCAGCTTATGATTCTATTAAATTTCACTTTCTGGTATCTCTGCAAGTAATCCCAATAGGTGAAACTTCATATTTTTCCGATTAATAGATGTGTTGATTTGTATGACTTGTATGATTTGTATGAGGCTCCCAGCTGTCTTTAGTGGGAGCTTCGGCTGACAGCAAATGCATGCTATTAAAGGACAGGAAGTAAACAGTAATGAATGGCATGTACATTTACTATATTTTAAAGCTTAATTTTTGCCTGGTATTGTTTATTATAATACCAACTGGATCCCAATTACTATCTGTTAAATCTTTTCTCTGTTCTGACTATTGCAGTAAATTTCACATTTTATACCCACAAACTAATTATTTTTGATTCCGATGTTGGGGCATTGGGAGCATTCTTCCTGCATTTATCCTGTCAAGTCCTGTTAGGATTTTATAGGTTTCTGTGAGATCCTCTCTCATTCTTCAAAACTCCATTTAATATAGTCCTAACCCATCCAGTGTGTCTTCATACATCACTCCTACCATTCCAACAATCAGTTTGGGAAACCTTCATTGCACTCCCTTCAGAGCCAGAATATGCATTCTCAGGTAAGGAGACCAAAATTTCTGACCAAACTGTCTAAAGGTACTCTGATCGTGTGGTCTGAAACCTGGGACATAGTAAAATAGTAACCACATGCACAGGTTTGACCAATAGCAGACAGCATAGAGAACAATCGTGTGCTGGGATGTCACAAGTGAAAGTAATTCCCCTCGACTTTGTAGTGATTGTAATGAGGTCAGCCAGATGGACCTCATAGATTATGAGTTCCCTGATTTGGGCTGTTAATCTGGTCCAATCAGGGATCCCTGGCTGGCAGATAAGAACCGGAATGTCAGGTATCCTGTTCACTCCAAGAGCTGGCTCTGACGGAGCTGGATCAGTGACAAGGACTCTCTATGTGTAAGTAAAGTATGACTTGGTGATGGGATACCAAACTCTGTGGAGTTATTTCAATTTCCATTTCTGATTTACAGTTGCAGGCTGAAGATTTTGAATAATGCTTGCACTATTTGATAATGTCAAACTGGTATGGTTTAGTGAATAGGTTGATCATTTATAAATTTGTAATGACTTGTGAAATAGTGGGACTGGATTTCTAACATACTCTTCCTATCAGGATCATGATCCCAGATAACAATGTAAACAATTTTTTTTAATCACTTTGCTGATGTTCAAGTGTAGACTGTTAGGGTGGTAATTGAACAGGTTTGATTTTTTTCTGAGTTTTATTCCCAGGAGGTATTAGGGCAATGTTCTACATTGTCAATTAACTGTATGTGAATTACTTGATTATGTGCATGGCTTGTTCCAGAGTACAAATCTTCAGTGCTAATGTCAAAATGCTGTCTGGAACCATCGCCTTTGCTGTATCCAGTGCCGTCAGCAGTTTCTTGATATCCAATGAAGTGAACAGAATTGTCTGAAGACTGTTTTCTATGATGCAGAGAACCTCAGGAGGAGGCTAAGATGAATTATTCACTTGACACTTCTGGGTGAAGACGGATACGACTGCTTCAGCCTTGACTTATGCACTAATGTTCTGGGCTCCTCCATCATTGACGCTGATGGGCGGCATGGTGGCTCAGTGGTTAGCACTGCTGCCTCACAGCACCAGGATCCCAGGTTCAATTCCAGTCTCGGGTGACTGTGTGGGGTTTGCACATTCTCCCCATGTCTGGTCTCCTCCCACAGTACAAAGATGTGTAGGTCAAGTGAATTGGCCATGCTAAATTGTCCATAGTGTTAAGTGCATTAGTCAGAGGGAAATAGGTTTGGGTGGGTTACTCTTCACAGGGTCAGTGTGGACTTGTTGGGCTGAAGAGCCTGTTTTTGCACTGTAGGGAGTCTAGTCTAATCTGAGGACATTTGTGGAAACTCCATCTCTTGGTAGTTGTTTGATTGCTCACAGTGTTAACAATTGAATATGGGAGGACTGCTAAGCTTAGATCAGATCCAAAATGTTGGATCATTTAGCCTTGATATACTGCTTCTGTTCTTCGGCATGCAAGTCCTGTGTTGTCGCTCCTTAAAGGACTATTGGTATATCATCCCACATAGAAAACAGTGAGGTCTCCAGATGCTGGAGATCAGAGTTGAGAGTGTGTTGCTGGAAAAGCATAGCAGGTCAGGCAGCATCTGAGGAGCGGGAAAATCAACATTTCAGGCCAGAGCCCTTCATCAGGACACTCACAACTATCATCCCACGTACTTCATTGAACTAGGGTTGATCTCCCAGCTTGATCATAACAGGAGAATGAGGGATATTCCAGGCCACAAGGTTACTCCTTGTTGTTATAGAATACAATTCTACTGCAACAGATGATACACAATGCCTCATGAATGCCCAGGCTAGAGCTACTAGATCTGTTTGAAGTCTGTCCCATTTAGGGGTCATGTCACACAACACAATGAGACTGTGCAAAGACTAGTCTTCATCTTCACAATGACTGTATTGTGGTCACTTAAACCAATACTGTCATGGATGGATGCATCTGTTACATTTAGGTTGGCGAGGATGAGCTCAAATAGTTAATTCTCTCTTGTTGGTTCCCTCACCACCTCTCCCTTGCCATAGACCAGGTCTAGCAGCTATGTCCTTTAGGACTTGGCCAGTTCAGTCAGCAGTAGTGCTACTAAGGCACTGTTGGTAATGGATATTGAAGTCTCCATTCTGTGCTCTTCTGTGCCCTCAGTGCTTCCTCCAAGTGGCATTCAACACGGAGGTGTTCTGATTCATTCACCAAAGGTGGAGATGTGTGCAGTAATCAGCAGAGGATTTGCTGCCCTGTCTGACCTGATGCCATGATACTTCATGTGGTTCAATCTTGTTGTTGAAGACCCCAAGGGCAACTCCTTCCTGTTTGTGCACCTCTGTGCTATCACCTCTGAGTACTTGCCCAGTCGGTGGAACAAACCATACCCAGAGATGGTAATGGCTATGCCCAGGCCCATTGTCTGTTAGGTACTGAGAGATTCCTTCATTACAAGGTCATCAATTAATTCTATCTCATTGCACAATATTGTCTTACCAGGTTGTTACTGTCATGACCCCTATATACCACCACAAGTAAATTTTTATCTTTCTTATTTTTCATGTCCACCTAAAATGCTTCTATATCCTGATTTGCTGAATTTAGTAATAACTCTGTTGTTCTAATACTATCATTAATTAACAGAGCCACTCCTCCACCTTTTCCAAGCTTCTTGTTTTTTCCCAAATGTGCTGTAACATTTAATTGACAGGTTCCATTCTGTGTCATTTTGGAGTCAAGATTCTGTAATGGCTATCAGATTATAGCATCACAAAGTCATACACTCACACAGTCATAATGTCATACAGCATGGAAACAGACCCTTCAGTCCAATTCATCTGCACTGATCAAGTTTCTCAAACTAAACCAGTCCTACTTGCCTGTATTTGCCCCATATCTCTCTAAACAAATAAACAAAGAAAATTTATAGCCAAGGAACAAGCCCTTTGGCCCTCCAAGTGAGCCGATCCAAATCTACTGTCTAAGCCTGTTACCCAATTCCTAATCATCTGTATCCCTCTGCTCCCCACCTACTCATGCATCTGTCCAGATGAATCTTAAATGAATTTACCATACCTGCCTCTACCACCTCTGCTAGCAATGTGTTCCAGACACCTACCACCCTCTGTGTAAAGTACTTGCCATGTGTAGCCCCCTTAAACTTTTCACCTCTCACCTTGAAAGTGTGACCTCTCGTTACTGAATCCTTCACACTGGGAAAAAGCTTATCTCTATCTACCCTGTCTACATCTTTCATGATTTTGTAAACCTCAGTCAGGTCCCCCCCTCAATCTGAAAAATGTGTTGCTGGAAAAGCGCAGCAGGTCAGGCAGCATCCAAAGAGCAGGAGAATCGAAGTTTTGGACATGAGCCCTTCTTCAGCCCAAAACGTCGATTCTCCTGCTCTTTGGATGCTGCCTGACCTGCTGTGCTTTTCCAGCAACACATTTTTCAGCTCTGATCTCCAGCATCTGCAGTCCTCACCTTCTCCCCCCCTCAATCTCGTTTTTTCTAATGAAAACAAACCTAACCTACCCAACCTCTCTTCATAGTTAGCACCTTCCATAGCAGGCAACATCCTCGAAAACCTTCTCTGCACTCTCTCCAAAGCGTCCACATCCTTTTAATACACCAGAAGTGTACGCAGTATTCTAACTGTGGCCAAACCAATGTCTTGTACAATTTTAACATGATCTGCCAGCTTTTGTACACAATACCCCGTCTGAATTAGACTTCCCAAAATGCAACACCTCACATTTGCCTGGAATGAACTCTCATCTGCCACTTCTCCACCCAACTCTCCAGTCTATCTATATTCTCCTGTATTCTTTGACAGTCCCTTATGCTTTCTGCTACGCCACCAACCTTTGTGTCATCTGCAAACTTGCTGATCATACCAACAGTGCCCTCTTCCAGATCATTTATGTATATCACAAAGAACAATGGCCCCAACACTGATTTCTGTAGAACACCACTGGTCACCTTTCTCCATTTCAAGAAACTCCCTTCAACTACTACTCTCTGTCTCCTGTTGCTTAACCAGTTCTTTATCCACCTAGCTAGAACACTCTGCACACCATGTGATTTCACTTTCTCTATTAGTTTACCATGGGGAAACCTTTCCTATTCATATACCTATCCAAATATCTTTTAGAAGTTGTAACTATACCTACATCTATCACTTCCTCTGGCAGGTCAGTCCACATACAAACCACCCTCAATGTGAAAAAGTTGCACCTCATGTTCCTTTGAAATCTTTCTCCTCTCACCTTAAAAATATGCCTTTTAGTTTTGAACTCCCCTGCCCTAGAGAAAACACCTTTGCTATTCACCTTATCTATGCCCCTCATGATTTTATACACTTCAATAAGGTCACCCCTCCACCTACTATGCTCCTGTGAAAAAACGCCCAGCTATTCAGATTCCTCTCATAACTCAAACCCTCCCGGCCCAGTAACATCCTAACCGATTCATTTCCATTTGTGTCAACAGTTCATTTGCTTTGTTATGAATGCCTTACATATTCAATATAGAGCCTTTAGTTTTAATCCTTTTATTATTTTTGTATCATCTAGCCTTATCTTTTGATTAATTTGTATATAGAGCAACCTCAATTATCCGAAGGTCACGGGCGTGGAATATTTCGTTCGGTTAATCGAATTCCAGACAATCAAATGACGGATGCATAGTTTAGCCATTCATCGGGACCTTGCGATCTTGCAGGATAATCCGTTATTTGGATAATTGAATGCCAGATAATTGAGGTTCTTCTGTATATGTAGACTTACCACTTCCTGTTATCATCTGTGTTGTCATTTCACATATGAATACCTTCCTCTCTTGTTTTGTCTCTATTCCTTGTTTTAAAGCATGTTCCAAATTTGATCTTTTGCCCAGCTACTTAGTTTAAAATCCTGATTACTTTCCTCATTATGTAGCTCAGTAGAACATCAGCCTGGCTCAGGTGTAGACCATTCCAGTAGGGTACAGAGTTCAATTTCCCCAGTGTAAGTGTCAGTGTCCCAGGAATCAGAACCCACTTTTCCCACACCACTCTTGGAGCCATGTGTTCTCTTATCTAATCTTATTTGCTCAATGCCAATTTGCTCATGTCTCAGTGATGCCACAAACAAATAAATCCAGAGATTATTAACTTTGAGATTCTGCTTTTTGATTTTGTGCCTCGCATTCCATAATACCTAATCAGACTCTCTTTTATTGTCCTGTCGATTTTGCAGCATGTACGTGAACAATATTGACCGAATCCCTATCCTCCCAACATTCCCTGCCCCTCCCTCTTTTAATTCCACAGCCTACCCAAACCCCACTGCAAGTCCTACTCCAACCTGGAGATGATGTCTCAAGCACATGCACTAGGCAGACAAAACAGCTTTCTGGACTCACTCTTTACTGCACAGAAAAGTCAGTCCTCCTCCTAGTGCTGAGCACTATCACCACTAGATTTCCTACACCCACACCCCCAATTTTGGATGGTTTCCTGCACTGCACTGTCAATATCTTGTCCTGCAATGCATAAAATGCTGAGCTAAAAAGCTTTGATTTATAGACATTTATGGCAGATATGTTCACTCTGGATCATGTGGCTATCCAAGCACACCCACATACTGCAGTCACAAAGTATCTTATCCTGTCATCATTATTGTTTCATAATTTGTTTTCATTAATAATGAATAAACTCTACAAATCCTAATAATGTTTATTACTGCTCATTAACTTTACTCTTACTAATGAAACATTCAAATTACCAATACATTTGCTGGGCTTTAAAAGATAATATAAATAATCAAAACACTCACCAACCAATCACTTCCCTATTTCCTTGTTATGTCCTGCTTTTATGTTCTATCTGAATACTTTGAGGATTGAGGAGGAGGTTCACAGAGCTGACCTCTCATTGGCTCCATGACCCATCTTCTGCAACATTTCAATACATGCTCTGATGGAAACTGATCACATTACAGTAAGACAGGGGTAGCTCACTCATCTTCTCGCTGAACTTCCTTCATCACCAAACTCTCAGGATTATGTTCTGTTTCAATTACACTCAATCAAAATCACACTTCATTTCAAAATCCTAATTGCATTCTTTCCAGATTTCAGCCACATCCTTGATATGGACCAGACCAAACCCCCTCAATACCACAAAATCCATCCAATGGTAACTCAAAATGACATCCTACTGATGCTATACAGCCTGATCTGCTCAGGCTAATTAAGCTTCAGTTTTTGGCATTTCAACATTCCATGAAAATGGTTATGATCTGAACGTTGCTGGGAACAAGGTTGTAATTGGCTTCCTCTTGTTTTAATGATGTTACTGCCTTGTTCTTACTTGGTAGAGCAGATAAAAACTTTTATCTTATTTAAAGGCAAGTGTAAGACACTGCATTCCAGATGTGATTTGAATGGTCAACCTACATGACTTTATACAAAACACACTTCATTCTAACACCACCCAGTTAAAATACAGACAAAAAAATAGAACTGGTATAACTTTAACTCCATTGAAATAATTAGTAAAATGATAGATTATATTATTATTATATATTTAGATTATATATTATATTTACAATGTATTATAAATAATATATTATTTAACTATTATTCATCAACTATTCTGAAACAGCAGCATCTCATAAACATACACTTGGCAAAGGCAAATTCAGCAAAACAGATTTCCCTGTCTTGCTTTCTCCTCTAATCCAGGAAAAGGAACACCCGAAAGACTGAATCTTACAACAGGGAGGAAACTCAAGCTTTTTGGAGCAGAAAGGAGAGAGCTCTATCTAGCAGCTTCAACTCCAAAAATCCAACTTCTTCAACCCAAAGCTAAAACAAAAACCTTAGATCTGTGTGAGCCTAACTCCACTCACTCATGCTTCTTTTTTTCTACTTTTTTTAAAACCCCAAAGCTATTTACTGTGCTTTCCATGGAGCAGATAGCTCATCCCCAGGTTTACTGCATTCCTCTTCAATAGAAAAAGACAGAACAAATCCGCCTTAAAAGCACCTATCATCAAATACTCAAAAGTTAAAAGTCATAATAGTGATCTTTTTTAAAAACATAATTTTTAAATGAGGTTTGTTTGCATTCATATATCTTCACCCTCTTTCTTTAAAATGTAATGTACCTGCCCTTATTTACACAGTTGCTGCTAAGCTAATAATCAGAAGGTGACATGCACAATTAATGTTTTGATTTGTTTTGGTAGGCATTGTGCTGCAAAATAATTTCTCATGACCCTGGTCATTGGGGGATATTATATTCTGCTCTCTAAATGTCAAAATTAAAATTGTGAATAGTTCATATGAATAAAAGTAAATGTATTACGTTCATGCAATATGAATTGACTCTAAACTCAATAACATACACTGAATATCTGCTTATCTTGAGCCTGCTATTGAATTTATCCATGTCAGACTGTCTTACACAGCTACTGCTTCCTCCATGTAAAACAGAGACTATGATGTTAAAGAAGAAAAATATTGTCACCCATTTTTATCTGCTCTACCAAGTAAGAACAAGGCAGCAATGTAGTTAAAACAGGAGGATGCCAATTACAACCTTGTTCCCAGCCACGTTCAGGTCATAACCATTTTCATGAAATGTTGAAATGCCAGAAACAGAAGCTTAATTAATCTGAGCAGATCGGGTTGTATAGTATGAGTACAACCCCAATGCCATTTTGAATTGCCATTGGATGGATTTTGTAGTATTTATACTCTATCCACTAAAACGTGATATAAAATGGCCTAACCAGTGCCTTTTAAAGGGATTAACAGAAGATAAACAAAAACCAAAATGTCTAAGTGATGGTGTGAGCTCAAGAGAAACATTCATGTCTGACCATCAACAACCTGTGACCTGCAAACATTCCTCAAAATCACTCTCAACCTTTCAACCACCTGCATTAATTGGATCATATCGTGGGCCGTTGTATTTGGTCTAAGTGAAAAAGAGGTTTATATGAAAAAAGTTGATTGGATGATGCAATGAAAACTCGTCGGCCACAGTGCATTTTTATTTATTTAAATGGAACAGTTGGTGTTCTCTGCTTTCCATGAAATGTTGAACACCATAATATGAATTAAAGATCAATTTTTGTCTTGCTTCAAGTACACAACATTATCTGTTTGATATGGAAAATATATTTTCACAATGTTGAGAAACGATCATTCACAACATTATTTCCATATCTGAACTAAATGTTCTCAACTAATGCTACATTTCTTTTGCAGCTATTAGTTTCAGATTCTTATCAGTAAATGTTATGGTCATTCAGTGGAGCAGTTATATTGCCAATAGAACTTCTTTGTGGAGTCCATCATTAAATAGGAGGAAAATATCAAAACCCTGTAGAATGTTTCAGAGGATTGTCATTACTTCAAGCTTTGTCTGCTGAGGCTTACCATGGACTACACACAAAGGCACTTACAGCAGAGGTAAAGGTCACAAGACTAGAGTAAGCCAACCTGTACATCAAGTCTCATTAAGTAATTAAACATTTCTCCAAAAATCTCCTTTCCATTCAAATCAAAATAAATTATTTGCACTATTATTTGCTGTTCCAATTACACAAGTTACACAGTGTACATGGCAGCAAACAAAATTAGTATTTATTAACAAAATTCTGTATTAATGCTGGTCAGTTCCACTTCAATTGCAATCTGACCATGCATTACATATATAGTCTATCATACAGGTCTCCTGGGGTACACATGCAAGTTGTTGCTGGTATCAGCTGGTTCTGAGCATCATGTTCCTTTTCCAGTGAATGTTGCTTTCATGGTGAGTGCTATTGCCATTGTAACAGTTGTTGCTGTTCAGTTTCTGTTGCTCGGGAACAGTGAACCTCCAGGACCAGTGTAGTTTCTGTACCTTGTACAAGTCATAGGAGCACTCCTTCCTGACTCACTGCCTGCAGTGAAAGCAAAGCTTCCATAGCTACACAGCAATGCCTGCAGTTGGAGTGATTTATCTGGTCATTTGCATTAAAAGAACACAGAATTTAACACATCAAACACATATGATTGAGGTGTTTTGGACTCCCCCATCATTCATGACAGGTTTATTTGTGGAGCATCCTACTCCAGTGCATAGTCAAATGTTGGCAGTAAACCATTTAAAATCAAAGGGTTGCTAGTGATGTTATAATCAAAAGACCCTAGGCCACTTTTTTTAACAAAAAATTATTGCACTTTGTAAATGATTGCTGGCCTTGAACTTCCTTCCTCAGGCAGAACTGTGGGGAATGCCAGCTGTTGGGAGGGGAATATTTCTGCCTGATTTCTTCCCCCACAAGCATTCCCAATGTTCCCTGAAATTTTGCCAGATACAGCCCATTGGCACAGAGGGACTATTTATTTGCGTGAAAATAATATGCAAGGGAATGGGGAAAAAGCTTCAGATTAGCACAAGGTAATTAATGCTCAGTTAAAGAGCTGGTGCAGGCAAATGGGCTGAATGGCCTCCTGCTGTGCTGTAACATTTCTGTGTTTTGCTAATTCATCATTTGCTTCTAGACACAGCAAAGTCCCGGAAGCATGAAATAAAACAAATAATAACTTCAAGATATCACTTCGCCACTCATTGTAAATCTAATCAGCAGGGAGCCATCAATGCATCAGTTTCAACTCTGAACAATCGGGGGTTTGGTTGGGGCTGATAAACAGCCAACATAGACTGTGCAGTTCAACTTTATTTCTGCTACAACTGCCTTAGTAACTGCCAAGTAAGTGACATGGTATAAGAAGAATAGGGATAATATAAAATTAGCATAAGTTTGGAACTTCATTCAGAAATTGCAAATTAAGGTTAACATACTTTCTCTCCTGATACTATGCTTTCTGCCAGACCACAAACAATTAAAAAATTAAGTATTAGCACTCAGTTATCTGATATTAAAATGCGCTGCTGCTCCATACAGCTGTAAAATGTGAATTTGCTTTAGTATTCAACGTGGCAACTTCCCAACCTTGCACCATGCCGAGACCAGATGCTTCTTGTCCTCAGGCTACACTTGAACAACTTCAAATAGATATTGTGAACAGAATTGGAAAACTACTGGCAGCAAATGACCATCCATTTCCTCAAAAATGTGTGAACAGAGAAACCTAAAGAGAGTTTAAAGAATAACAACAGAAAGTAGTCATATTAGCTTATGCTGCTTATACACTAAATAACAAGTCCAAGCTATTTAAGTGATTAATTTGTTTTTAAAGATAGGCGGTACATCAACAGCATGTTGATATTGCCATGAAGGTAAACAACTTAATCTTGGACCTACAGACAAACTCTTACCATCACTGCTCTACACTGATTGTGTATCTATAGTCTTACAGCACCATCTTGTGGATAAAAAACTTATTTCAATTTTCAGAAATATTCATACTTCACAACAAAATAATAAATGGAAAAAAATAATTCTCCACCAGCTCTTTAATGATCAGCTGGACAGTAGTAGGAATGATTTTAAGAGAGAATGGTTCCATTTTGCGCTGTTTCTTCCAATAGCTGTTCTATTGATGTTTCTTGTACTTGGCTCTGACATGATTATAAATTAGCAATGCTCATCAGGAGCCAGGAAAATATGCGTGCTTCCAATGGCATTTTAATTAACTGTAAGCCAGTGAGGTCCTTTAAAACAAGTTTAGCAATTTTCCTCTTGTTGACAAGAGGAACAGGAATGTACGTTTGAGAACCAGAAATAAGTGCAGGACTCTGACCATCCTCGCCACCCCCTTCTTGGTAATCTAGCTTCTAGATTTAGCTTGTTGTTGGCAGCCTTCTCCTCATGCTGGAGCTGAGGAGCTGAGTGGACCAGTGCACCTTATCCATGCTTGTATTACCTATAAACACACATCAAACATCCCTTTCTTTTCACTCAGTCCCTCCTGTCCTAACAACAGGAGATGGTTATTAACTTATTTTAAAAGGCTGGTTTTCATTATTGTAGAGTGCCATATTTTTTAAAATTCATATATGGAATGTGGGCATTATTGGTCAGACTAGCATTTATTGCCCATTCCTAATTACACTGGATCTGGGTGGCTTGCTAGATTATTTCAGATTGCAGTTAAAACTCAAGTATATAATTCTGGGCCTGGAGTCATACATACATAAAACCTGATATGGATGGCAAATTCTCTTGCCTAGAGGACATTAGTGAACCAGATGGGTTTGTATGACAATTAGGCATAGTTGCTATCAGGTTTGCTATTAATTCCAGATTTTATTGAATTCAAATTTCACCATCTGCCATGTTTGAATTCAAACCTATTTCCCTAGAACTTTAATCTGTAGTTTTGGATTATTAGTCCAGTGACATTACCACTGACAACCACCTCCCCCTGAGCAATTAGAACATCTTTGTTCATTCAGTACAGTCTTCTACTGTTGAGTAAAGGCTTATCTGAGCTAATCAAAGAGGTACAATGCCATCACTTGGTCAAGATGATGTTTGCCATTGAATCTAATTTCTATGAGTGTTTGTGAATAACTTTACAGGCTGCCACCCAGACTAAAAAAGGTCAGAGACAACATAAAAGCAAAAGAAAAATCGTACAATGTAGTGAATATCAGAGGATTGGGAAGACTTTACAAACCAGCAGAGGACAACCAATAAAAAACAATGGGGATTGTGGAGCGGGGTGGTGGGGGGTGGGGGTGAGGGGGCGGGGTTGCAGTGTGAAGAAAGACGGACTATGCGGATAAGCTAGCTAGTAACATAAAAGAACTTTGCAAGAGATTTTTTAAATATATTACAGGCAAAAAAAGGCAAGATTTAATGTTCAATCACTGTAAAATGAAGCTGAGGGAGTAGTAATGGGGAACAAAGAAATGACGTTGCAACTGAATAGGCACTTTGTATCAGTCTTCACAGTGGAATGCAACAATAGCATACCAGAACTTCAAGAGGATTAACTGCAATATTGTGAACACCTTTGAGCCTTCTACCTAAGGAAGATGTGCTGACCTTGCAGCATGTCCAGAGGAGATTTTCAAGAATAATAGTGGGATTGTCATATGAAAAGTGTGTTTGTACTCGATGGAGTTCAGAAGGATTTCATTAAACCTTATAGAATGCTGAGAGGCCTGAATACAGTGGATCTGGAGAAGATGTTTCCTCAAGGAAGAGAGAAGAATGGAGTCTTCTGCTAGAAGACCCAAAGCACCACCTCAAAGTGAAGTGATAACCCTTTAGAACTGAGATGAGGAGAAATTTCTTCAGCCAGAGGATGGGTAATCTATGGAACTCATTGCCTTAGAGGTTGTGGAGACTACGCTATAGAGTCCCCATTGAGATGTACAGCATGGAAACAGACCCTTTGGTCCAACTCATCCATGCCAATCAGATATCCTAAATTAATCCAGTCCCGTTTGCAAGGATTTGGCCAACATCCCTCAACCTTTCCTATTCATATATCCATCCAGATGCCGTTTAAATGTCGTAATTGTACCAGTCTCCATCACTTCCTCTTCAGCTCATTCCATACAACACACCACCCTCTGCATAAAAAAGTTGGCCCTTTTAAATCTTTCCCCTCTCACCTTAAACCTATGCCCTCTAGCTTTGGACTCCCCCACCCCAGTGAAAAAACCTTGTCTATTTAACATTATCTATTCATGCCTGTCTGTCATGATTTTATAGACTTCTATAATGTCACCTGTCAGCCTCCAACTCTACAGGGAAAATAGTCCAGACTATTCAGCCTCTCCCTATATCTCAAACCCTCCAGCCCTGCCAACATCCTTGTAATTTTTTTCTGAACCCTTTCAAGTTTCACAACATGTGGGCGGCACGGTGGCACAGTGGTTAGCACTGCTGCCTCACAGCGCCAGAGACCCGGGTTCAATTCCCGACTCAGGCGACTGACTGTGTGGAGTTTGCACGTTCTCCCCGTGTCTGCGTGGGTTTCCTCCGGGTGCTCCGGTTTCCTCCCACAGTCCAAAGATGTGCGGGTCAGGTGAATTGGCCATGCTAAATTGCCCGTAGTGTTAGGTAAGGGGTAAATGTAGGGGTATGGGTGGGTTTCGCTTCGGCGGGTCGGTGTGGACTTGTTGGGCCGAAGGGCCTGTTTCCACACTGTAAGTCTAATCTAATCTAAAGTCTAATCTAAAATCCTTCTTATGGCAGGGAGACCAGCATTAAACACAGAATTCCAAAAGTGGGCAAACCAATGTCTTATATAACCACAACCTGATCTCCTAACTCCTGTACTCAATGCATTGACCAATAGGTAAGATGAGCTTACCAAAAGTCTTTTTCACTATCCGGTCTATCTGGGACTCCACTTTCAAGGAACTATGAATCTGCACCCCAAAGGTCTCTTTGTTCAGCAACACTCCCCAGGAACTTACCATTAAGAGTATGAGACCAGCACTGAATGCATTTGAGACAGAAATAGATAGGTTCTTGATTAGTAAAAAGATTAAAGAATCAAAAGGAAATAGGCAGAGAATACATGTGGGAAATGTGTCAGCCATGATCAAATGGAGTACAGGCAATGTGCTGACTGGCCTAATTCTGTTTCTATGTCTCATGGACTCACAGTGCTCCTTTATCTTCAAAATCATATCTGTCCCTGAAGTTTCTTTTCCTTTATCCTGGCCAGATTTGTCTACTGAGAAAAAAAAAATTTTGACATTGTGCAACTCAGAAGGAGCTCCATTGCCTTCTGCCTCTCATATCCAAAATGCCAAAGATTCATATCCAAGACACATACGGTGTGGAAGCCTTTCATTGGTGAAAACCACCATCAGCTGACAATGCGTAATCTACATGTGGCCTCTTCAAAAACCTCTTCTTCAAATTGGGTGGTTCCATATCACTGTTAGCATGCTCCATTGCTCGGGAGTGCCATTTCCTTTGGAGGGATGAACAATCACTGAAGCAGATAAACCCCACTGTTTAGATTAGATTAGACTTACAGTGTGGAAACAGGCCCTTCGGCCCAACAAGTCCACACCGACCTGCCGAAGCGCAACCCACCCATACCCCTACATCTACCCCTTACCTAACACTACGGGCAATTTAGCTTGGCCAATTCACCTGACCCGCACACCTTTGTGACTGTGGGAGGAAACCGGAGCACCCGGAGGAAACCCACGCAGACACGGGGAGAATGTGCAAACTCCACACAGTCAGTCGCCTGAGTCGGGAATTGAACCCGGGTCTACAGGCGCTGTGAGGCAGCAGTGCTAACCACTGTGCCACCGTGCCGCCCATTGTTCAGCAATGCTTTCCTGCATATTGTCCGCCAGGCCATCAGAAAAAGGTGGGAAGTGGTCATTCCTGATAATGGCATAAGACCATCTTCCCAAAACAAGGCGAACGGACATTAACAGTAATCATAGATCACCTACCTAACCTGAAATCATTGCAGGATCCACAAGGGTACATGCCACAGTCATATCTTAAACAGGTGTCAACTGTGTGATCATCAATAATGCATATCTGTCTGTGGGCAGTTGTTGGAAGGTTGAATGCATGATTAATCTTTATGCTGCATGGCAGTTGAAGCCAAAGTGTCTGGATGTTTGCCTTTATATGTGTCTGGGTTATAAATGAAAGAGCAGAGTGTATTGCAAGGCAAGAAGACACAGAGGAGACACACAGCAGAAGAATATCCAGACCTGAAGCTTCTCACAACCGCAGAGGTGGTGGTGATGGCCATTGAGTTATACCTCAATGGAGGAGGTGGAAGAGGACTGCAGCACGGTGGCTCAGTGGCTAATACTGTTGCCTCACAGCGCCAGGGACCCACGTTCGATTCCCACCTTGGGCGACTGTCTGTATGGAGTTTGCACATTCTCCCGTATCTGTTTCGGTTTCCTCTGGGTACTCCGGATTCCTCCCACAGTCAAAGGACGTGCAGGTCAGGTGAATTGGCCAATCTAAATTGTCCATAGTGTTAGGTGCATTAATCGGGGGTAAATATATGGTAGGGGAATGGCTCTGGGTGGGTTACTCTTCGGAGTAACTTGGAGTGTGGACTTGTTTGGCCAAATGACCTGTTTCCATGCTGTAGGGAATCTAATCTAAAAAACAATTAGCATGCAGTATGACTTCAAGAGACATGCTCAGAATATCATCACTGCATCAAAGCATGTGACGTGAGGATACAAAGTTCCCTACCTGAGGCCACATGAAGCATGACAAGTTGATTAAAAGTACATTACTACTTGTAACTGAATAGCCTAATATTCACCCAAACATTGAAGTGCTTGTGAATATATATACTATATAAAATATACCTGTATAATAAAAATTGTTGAATCTTACAATACCATGTGAGCCATATCTGGTACTTGAGTTCTGTGAGCTAATATAAGTATGACCACATCAGGTACAAATATTTTGGTGGAGCCAAAGTCTACACTATCTTGATAGCTCCGTGGAAATCGATGATGACAAAGGAAACTGATCAGTGGCAGATAACCAGGTTGATCTGGTCAGGCATGAAGAGGTAGAGGCAACCATCCGGGTGGTCACATTAATGATGCAATGAAATGTGAAGTAGTCTAACTGTTATGATTGTTAGTTTGATTCTATTTTTATTCTTAACGACAGGTCATCACTACCAAACGATTAGGTTGCTGCCAAAGGAGAAGCCAGACACCTCATTGTTGGGAGTGAAGCAGCCAGTCAACTATAGATTCACTTTCATCTGCCTCATCAACCACCTTCTCCAGCACCTTTCCTTCCACAGAATCTGCAGAGGCAGCATTTACAGATTCAGGAGCAGTGTCTGCAAATAGGCTAGTCTAATTTGTGATACATGCTAGGCATGGACAAGATAGACTGAAGGGTCTGTTCCATGCTGTATGACTCTATGACATGCCAGCAGCTGAGAAAGGGTGTGACAGGCGTGACCCCAGATAATTGGAAGACTAATTCGTAAATGTAGGTCACATGAGGTTTAGGGTGACCTTGTCAATAGGATACATATTTAGTTTAACAGCAGAGAGTGGTGATAGAAGAATGTTTTACTGACTGGAGGCTTGACATCCGCAGTATTCCACAGGGTTCTATGCTGGATCCTCTCTTGTTTGTAATTTATATAGAGTCATAGAGATGTATAGCATGGAACCAGACCCTTCGGTCCAACCCATCCATGCCGACCAGATAACCCAACCCAATCTAGTCCCACCTGCCAGCATCCGGCCCATATCCCTCCAAAGCCTTCCTATTCATATACTCATCCGAATGCCTCTTAAATGCTGCAATTGTACCAGCCTTGGATGAGAATATGGAAGGCATGGTTAAAAAGTTTGTGAATGACACCAAAATTGGTGGCAAAGTTGACAGTGAAGAAGGTTTTCTAAGATTACAAAGGGATTGTGATCAAATGGGTCAATGGGCTAAAAAATGGCAGATGGAGTTCAGTTTGGATAAATACAAGGTATCGCATTTTGGTACAACAAACAGGGGCAAGACTTTATATAATTAGTGGCAGGACTGAGGTAGTGTTGTAGAACAGAGACTTGCAGGTGCAGAATTCTTTGAAATTTGTGTCACATAAAGACAGTGTGGTTAAAAAGATATTTAACAAGCTTATCTTCATTGCTGAGGTTGTACAGGCCTCCTACTGGGATATTGTGTCCAGTTCTGGTCTCCCTGTTATTGGAAGGGTATTATTAAGCTAGACAGGGTTCAGAAGAGATTTACCAAGACATTGCTGGGTGTGGATGATTTCAGTTAGAAAGAAAGGCTGGAAAAGTTGGAACCTTTTTTTACTGGAGCATAGGAGGTTGAAGGGCAGTCTTATAGAGGTTTATAACATCAAGAAGGGTATAGATAGGGTTAATGATAGGTATCTTTTCCCAGCATGGAGGATTTCAAGACGAGGGGGCATATTTTAACATAAGAGGAGTGAGATTTTAAAAGGATACAAGGAGTAAATTTTTTAGACAGAGGCTGGTTCAAATGTGGAATGAACTTCCAGTGGATGCAGGCATAGTTACAATGTTTAAAATACATTTGGATAAGTACACGAATATGAAAGATTTGGAAGGAAATGGGTCAGGAGCAGGTAGGTGTGACTAGTTTAGTTTGGGATTTTGTTCAGTATGGACTGGTTGGACCGAGGGATCTGTTTCCATGCTGCATTACTCGATGAGTACTGGTACCAGACTCTGGTTAAGCCCATACTGATTATACGCCTTTTGTCGCATCCATAAGAAGCTTGTTGGACATGCAGAAGCTAAGGGAAAAATATGATAGCGATGTCGCTTTTTGCAGGACACAGAAAAGTCACTGCATGCCAGAACTCTGTCATATCCCAGGCAGTTGAGTGTATGGCTTCCTCCATGGTAATGATTGGGATGATCATGAAGAGCCAGGTTGAGTGTGAGATCTATATGCACTTGACCTGCATTCCATCATTCTAGCTATGGCTTCAGTATAGCAGTGGATAAGCAAAAGGAAAATGAGGCAGATTTCATCACAGATCAGATGGAGAGGAGCATCATTCACCTCAATAGCTCCAGTAGGCAGTGATGAAAAGGACCTCCTCTTGAGCAAATGCAAGAGACCACCAGATCTCCAGTAGGCTGGAGCCTAATAGACCCAATGCCTCCAGAGGATGTCCACCACAATCTTACATGGCAATGGGTCACACATGAAACTGAGCAGACTGCCTCCACCTTAGCTGTTAATGTCAGATTTGCACCATAATGAACTGGTGAAGAAAAAAAGGTAAGAGTACTAAAGTGGATCAATTATTTTTCCATGAACCTCTCAGTTAGTAAAATATGCACAAAACAGCTTCTGCAATCTTTCACAATTATCGAGACTGTTAAGGTCTGTCTATTTTTCCCCACACTATGATGGCAAGAGAACAGACAAGGACACAAGCATTACTAGCGAGTTTTGAGAAGATTTGTTGTTCATGTTTTGGTTCTGGATGTAGGTTTGCTCATTGAGCTGGAAGGTTTATTTTCAGATGTTTTGTCACCATACTAGATAACATCTTCAGTGAACCTCTGAATGAATCCCACTTTCCTAGAATTCCTAGAAGCATGGCATTCCAATCAGAACTCCATCAACAAACACATTGACTTGGATCCTATTTACCACCCCCTGAGAAAAAGAACATGAAATGACATCACCCAAGAAAATGATGTCACCACAGAAAATAACATCATCAACCCCAGAAAACTTAAACATCTAAATAGAAAGTGGGCTACACTACCAGTGCTTCATTCGGAGACTCACTGAATATGACTCACTTACTCACTGTATGGTGATGAAACATCTGAACACCAGCTGAATGAGCAAACCTACATCCAGAACAAGCATTACTCTTGAATGCATTGTGTTGCACTTTTGTACATTCTTTCTCATTTTTGTTGACATAAATGATTATGTCTGTCATGATAATAGTGTGGAACATGGCTTTGAATACAGGCATAGCAGTTCTTGCCTTGAATTAGTCTTTGAGTAAATTCTAGATTATTTCTAGAAACACTCAGCAGGTCTGGCAGCACCTCTGGAGAGAAAACAGTGTTAACATTTCAGGTCTAGTCAGAAAAGTTCTGAAGGCTCACTGGAGCCAGAACATTAACTTGGATTTCTCTCCACAGATGCTACCAGACCTGCTGAATTTTCCCAGCAATTTCTATTTTTGTTTCGGAATTCCTGCATCCTCAGTTCTTTCGGTTTCTGGATCCTTCCGATGGGCAAAATGGAGAGAGCTGATGCTATGATTCTTGAAACCTTTGCACGCTGATGGCAAGCAAGGATTGCAGCATTCATTTCATGGGATCATCTATTGCTCAATTATAAAATAGAACTGCAAACATGAGAAGTTTTAATTCAACAAAGGTGCCATTGCATATCCAACCTGAAAAAGAATACCTTCTGCCAACTCGCTGTTTCCCGCCCATGAGTAATTATCTTTCTATGCCAATTTACTTCCTTCAACACCATGGGCTGTTACCTTATGACTGAATCTTGGTACTTTGTCAAAAGTCTTCTGCAAGTCCAATTACAATACATCTACTGGCAGCCCTCTATCCAGTCTGATTGAGATTTCCTTGAAAAACTCTAAGCCGTGCTGATTCTGCTAGATTATGACTTTCCCAATGCGCTGCTTCTGCTTTCTTAATCACTGATTCCAACACTTTTCCAACATTAGACTTTAGCCTAATTGGCCTATAATACACTTTTTTGCCTCTGCTATTTTTATTTTTGAATAAGGGAGTCACACTGGCAGTTTTCCAATTCTCTGGTACTTCCCCAGGATCCAAGTGTCTTTGGAATTTTAATTTTTGTTCACCCTCCAATTCTTTGGGGTTTTTTCTGAGAGTACAACAAAGTGTTTATTTCTTTTACTGGTTCTGCCTCTCTCTCTCTCCATTTTTTTGCCTCTGTTTCCCTTGTTACTGCTCCTTTGCTGGGCTTAATCCCTTAAATGTGTTAGTTTAAAATTGCCAGCTCTAGTTGCAGGCTTCTGACGGTAGGTGGTGTACACACCAAATAAAGAGTGATAATGGCCTGTGGGGCTTTTCTTATTTTACCACCATGAAAGCAGTACAACCAACTAAGATCTAGACAGAGATTAGAACTCTTGGTGCTGCAATGTGTTGCTAATGTGATGTTTTAAGCTGTATTTTCAGATAGGAATGTTTTTCAGCTATACTTTTATGTTCATTGAATTGCCTTTTCGAAAAATATTTGTAAGCTTCTTTTTTTTAGATAAATGAAAGGCAGAAAAACATTCACTGCCACAATCCAGCCTTCAGTCTTGTTCTTCTTTGTAACTTCATCCCTTTTATTTTTTAGTAAAGGCACTGTTAGAAATTTCTTCTCATTTGAACTTCATATCAGATTATAAATTAACTCGACTTTTCAGCTTGTCAAGGTGGCATGATATCTCAGTGATTAGCACTGCTGCCTCACAAAACGGAGTTCAGTTCCACCCTTATGTGACTGTCTGAATGGAGTCTGCATAGTCTTTCCTGTGTCTGTGTGGGTTTCCTTCCACAGTCCAAAGGGGTGCAGATTAGTTGGACTGACCGTAGTAAATTGCCCATAGTATCTAGGGATGTGCAGGCTATGTGATGTTGCTGTTCCTTTAATAAGCTTGTGGTGTCCTTGGTTTTTTTGTTCCAAAAGGGCTTTATAAGACATAGGTTCCAAAATGCCTGCATGATCTACTTGAAGAAGCTTTTAAGTTTCAAAAAAGAAACTTGCACAATGAAAGGGGTGTGGCCAGTTTTCCCAGCTCAGCTTTAGTCTGGTTTGGTTTGGGTTTTAGCAGTCTGGCTGTTCAGAGCAGGCAGTCAGTCAGTTTTGAGGCTGCTGGTCAAGGAAACAGCTACATGGAAGAAGCTGTTCTATGTTGAATCTCTCTGCCATTTCTCTCTGTCCTGTAAAACCTGTATTTTTCCTTTTTTGACAAGGGGTGTTTATGGGGATTGTTGCAAGTATTTGGAACAGCATCATTAAGTTGGGATAATCTGTTGGGTTTTTGGATGAGTTATTCTGTATTCTATTGTCTTTTGTTTGTGTTTCATTTGGTAATCTTGCAAATAAATTCTCTTTTGTTGCAAACTAGGCAGTTGAGTCAGCTGCATCACCCCTGGAATATCCACTCAACACCTGCTTAAAACAACTAGCAAAGTTAGGGTCAGGGGTACTTTCTTGCAATGTTTTGAGCGGGGCTGGCCTGGTCCATAACAGGTTGGGGCTGTTTGGGGGATTTGCTCTATGTTTCCAATTTGGGATTCAGGTTGCTGCACTCAGTAGTGGTAGGCGAGTGGTAGGTGTGAGAGTCTTTTGTTCCAAGTGTTGAATTTGGTTGGTTTAAACAGTGCTTGGTGTAGTAATGGCTCTTTCAGTGACCAAGAGTTTTCTCAGGGTAGAAGAAGTGACTTCGCAGGGCCTTGGAAAAGATGAATACGGCCAAACTGCTGGAATTAGCAAATAATCTGAAGTTAGAGTTTTCTTCAATGAAGGAAGGAGAGATAATTACAATATTAACTCAGAATTTAAATTTGCTGGAAATACCGTCAGTATCTTTAGAGATGGCTAAAATTGAATTGAAAAAAAATCAGCTTGAGTTACAGGCAAAAATCAAGGAAAGGGCAACAGAAATGTAATGGTTTGAATTACAATTATATGTGAAGGAAAGAGAAAAATAATGAATCACTTTAGCAGAACGAAAAGGAAGTGAGAGAGAAAGGGAAAGAGAAAGAGAGAGAGAAAGAAAGAGCAAACAGAGCAGAAGAAAGAGAGAAGAGAGAGAAAAGGAGAGAAAGGAAAGGAAGAAAGAGAGGGAGCTTGAACTTCAGAAATTGGCACTTCGACATGAAAGTCAGCTTAACAGGATGTAGAGGAAGGCTCAAGGTAAACTTATTGAGGAAGAGAATGAAGATGAGCAAACCCATGGTAGCCAAAGACCTGGTAAGGATCTGTTTAAGTATATTCACGCATTGCCGAAATTTGATGTGAAGGATGTGGATGCCTTTTTCATCTTATTTGAAAAGGTGGCTAAACAAATGCAGTGGCCAGTGACCATGTGGGTTTTGCTGATCCAAACAAAACTTGTCAGCAGAGCTAGTGAGGTATTTGCATCACTATCAGAGGAGGTATCTGGAGCATATGAGGAGGGGAAGGAAACCACCTCAAGTGCATATGAGCTTGTGACAGAAACCTCCAGACAATGTTTCAGGAATCTAAGGAGGGACGTTGGTCAAACCTACAATGAGTGTAGAAGAATCAAAGAAAGTAACTTTAATAGGTGTATAAGGACATTAAAAATAGAGCAAACCTCATAGAGACAATCATTTTGGAGGAGTTCAAAATTCACTTCTTGAAATAGTGAGAATTCATGTGGAAGAGCAGAGAGTTAAAACAGCAAGATTAGCAGCTGAAGTGGCTGATGATTATGAGTTGGTCTAATAATCAAAATTTGGTTTCAAAATCAGTTTCAATCCGTGAGGCATATAAATTGGGGAAAAGAGAAATCCTCACTTGAAAGTGGAAAGTTGGATCTTGGTGAAGATCATAAGGATAACTTACCACAGGATAAAAACTAAACCCTTGAAGGAGAAAAAGAAGTTCAAAAATCTCCAGTGTTTTCACTGCAATAAAGTAGGTCACATGAAATCACAGTGTCGGTGGGTTAGGAAAAGCACTGGGGAGTTAGACATAGGAAAACAGGATAAGCCAGTGAACAGTGAAGGCTAGAGAGCTGCACCAGAATGTACAAGCTGATTGGAAGGTATTTAAGGAAAAAGTGCCAGTTCTTCTTAAACCATTACCTGTGAAAGTAAAGTTTATTTGCCAAGGCCAGGTGCAGCAGGTAAAGAGGTTACAGTATTAAGCGACACAGGAGCCTCTCAACTTGTGATGCTGAAAGATGAGGAGATATGTACTTCTGAAGGACTATTGCCAGCAAAGGTATCGTAATGGGAATTCAAGGTGAGTCAAGAAGCACTCAATTATGTAAAGGGTGTCCAGAGTGTAAAGAGTGGGGAAGTTATGGTAGGAGTACTGGACAAACTCTCAGCTCCAGGAATACAATTTGTCCTTGCTAATGATATCACTGGTTTATAGGTAAGAGTGCTGCCTACTGTGTTGAAAAAACCAGTGGAACTCAGGCAACTGAGCTATTGCAGGACACATATACTGGGACATTTCCCAACTGTGTTGTAACAACGTCACAAAGTCATCAGTTGAAACAGGAGAGATCAAAGAATTCAGATAAGAAAGCTGAAGTGGAATAGTTGACACAAACCAGGAGCAGATAGGTGACAGAGTAGACATCTTTAGCTCAGGTAAATTAACTGAGTTACAGCAGAAAGATGAAAATTTAAAGCAATTGTATCAAAAGACGCACACAGAGGAAGAATTTGAATGCTACTATCTGAAAAATGATGTCTTAATGAGGAAATGGAGACAATTATACAATCATGCAGAGGAGTAATGGGCAAAGTTCATCAAGTCATATTTCTGCTGCTAATAGAAAGGAGGTGCTGCAGGTAGTGCATGAATTACCTGTATGGGGTCATTTAGGCGTGAGAAAAACCCAAGCTGAAATACAAAAACGTTTTTACTGGCCTGGACTACACAAGGCTGTGTTTGAATTTTGCCAGACATGTCATACATGTCGTACATGTCATACATGTCAGGTCATTAAAAACCACAGGCAATAATAAAACCTGCACCATTAATACCCAATTCTGCATCTGGAAAACCTTTTGCAAGAGTCTTAATTGATTGTGTGGGACCCATACCTAAAACAAAAAGTGGAAATCAGTATTTGTCAACGATAATGGGTGTAACCATGAGCTATCCAGAGGCTATTCCATTCCAAAGGAGGAGTTACTCAAATTTTTCACTAGATATGGACTACCCTCAGACATACAATCAGATCAAGGGTCAAACTTTGCATCAAAATTATTCAAGGAAGATATGGACAGCTTAGGAATAAAACAGTTCAAATTTATTGCGTACCATCCAGAGTCGCAGGGAGTGGAAGAAAGGTGGCATCAGACATTAAAGACCATGTTGAGGGCTTATAGTAAAGACTATCCAGATGTTTGGAATAAGAGAATTCTGTTTGTACTTTTTTGTGATCAGAGATGCACCAAATGAATTGATCAAATTCAGTCCATTTGAATTAGTTTTTGTGCATGAAGTGAGAGGACCACTAAAATTGATTAAGGAGAAACTGGTAAGTCAGAATTCAGAGAGTACATATTTGGACTATGTGTCAAATTTTAGGGAATGATTAAATGCTGGGGAGTTGGTTAGACAGCATTTGAAAGTATCACAGCATACAATGAAACAGGAAGCAGAAAAGAAATCAGAAATTCACAATTTTGCTATCGGAGATAAAGTGAGAGGACAATCGTTAAAAGCAAGGTTTAATGGACCTTATCAAATCAAAAGGAAATTGAAAGAGTGAACCATTTATTAAAGACTCCAGACAGAAAGAAATATCACAGAGTGTGTCATGTGAATATCCTCAAAAGGTATTTTGACACGGAAGAAAAAGCAAAATGTCACGGTGTTATTGGTTTCAACACAGAAGGAAGAACCAAATTCAGAGGATTCTGAATTGGACATGCCTCAAATTAAATTGAACGATGAGGAAGTTGTCAAAAATTGGTATACCTTCCAGGGGAAAATCGAAATGACCTGAAGGAGCTCTTACTATCACATCGGGAGATATATGGAAATAACCTGGAAAGTACTAACCTAATAGTGCATTATGCCGATATAGGAGATGCTGTTCAGATTAAGCAACATCCTTATAGACATTACCATCTAAATTTGACACAGGTTCAGAAGGAGATTGAACACATGCTTCAAGATGACATAATCGAAGTGAGTTACAGTGACTGGAGCTCAACCACAGGAATGGTGCCAAAACCAGATAATAGCCAATGGCAATGATTGGACTATCACAAGTCAATGCCATTACAAAGACTGATGCATTTCTGATTCTGCATTTAGAGTTATAGAGTCATTGAGATGTACAGCATGGAAACAGACTCTTTGGTCCAACCCGACCATGCCGACTAGATATCCCAACCCAATATAGTCCCACCAGCAAGTACCCAGCCCATACCCCTGCAAACCCTTCCTATTCATTTACCCATCCAAATGCCTCTTAAATGTTGCAATTGCACTGGCCTCCACCACTTCTTCTCATTCCATACACGTACCACCCTCTGTGTGAAAAGGTTGCCCCTTAGGTCTCTTTTATATCTTTCCCCTCTCACCCTAAGCCTATGCCCTCTAATTCTGGACTCCCCAACCCCAGGGAAAAGACTTTGCCTATTTACCCTATCCATACCCCTCATAATTTTATAAACCTCTATAAGGTCATCTTTCATCCTCCGAAGATCCAGGGAAAACAGCCCCAGCCTATTCAACATCTCCCTATAGCTCAAATCCTCCAACCCTGGCAACATCTTTGTAAATCCTTTCTGAACCCTTTTTAGTTTCACAACATCCTTCCAATAGGAAGGAGACCAGAATTGCAGCAATATTCCAAAAGTGGCCTTACAATGTTCTGTACAGCTGCAACATGACCTCCCAACTCCTGTACTCAATACTCTGATCAATAAAGGAAAGCATACCAAATGCCTTCTTCACTATCCTATCTACCTGCAACTCCAATTTCAAGGAGCTATGAAAGGTCTCTTTGTTCAGCAACACTCTCTAGGACCTTACCATTAAGTGTATAGGTCCTGCTAATATTTGCTTTCCAAAAGCAGCACCTCGCATTTATCTAATTTAAACTCCACCTGACACTCCCTAGCCCACTGGCCCATCTGATCAAGATGTAATCTGAGGTAACCTTCTTCACTGACTACGACACCTCCAATTTTCGTGTCATTTGCAAACTTACTAACTATACCTCTTATGCTCACATCCAAATCATTAATATAAATGACAAAAAGTAGTGGACCCAGCACCAATCCTTGTGGGACTCCACTGGTCACAGGCCTCCTGTCTGAAAAACAATCCTCCACCACCACCCTCTGTCTTCTATGTTTGAGCCAGTTCTATATCCAAATGGCTAGTTCTCCCTATATTCCGTGAGATCTAACCTTGCTAACCATTCTCCCATGGGGAACCTTGCCAAATGCCTCAAGTCCAAATACATCACATTTACCACTCTGGCCTCATCAATCCTCTTTGTTACTTCCTCAAAAAACTCAATCAAGTTTCTGAGACATGATTTCCCACGCACAAAACCATATTGACTATCCCTAATCAGTCCTTGCCTTTCCAAATCCTGTCCCTCAGGATTCCCTCCAACAACATGCCCCCCATCAACGTCAGGCTCACTGGTCTATAGTTCCCTTGCTTGTCCTGACCACCTTTATTAAATAGTGGCACCACATTAACCAACCTCCAGCTTTCCGGCACCTCTCCTCTGACTATCGATATTACAAATATCTCAGCCGGGGCCCAGCAATCACTTCCCTAGCTTCCAACAGAGTTCTAGGGTACACATGATCGGGTCCTGGGGGTTTATCCATTTTTATGCGGTTCAAGACATCTAGCACTTCCTCATCTGTAATATGGACATTTTTCAAGATGTCACCATCTATTTACCTACATTCTACATCTGCGATATCCTTTTCCACAGTAAACACCATTGCAAAATACTCATTTAGTATTTCCCCTATCTCCTGCGACTCCACATAAAGGCCATCTTGCTGATCTTTGAAGGCCTCTATTCTCTCCTTAGTTATCCTTTTGTCCTGAATGTATTATAAAGACTCTTTGGATTCTCCTTAATTCTATTTGCCCAAGCTGTCTCCTGTCCCCTTTTTGCCCTGCTAATTTCTCTCTTAAGTATACTCCTACTGCCTTCATACTCTTCTCATTCGATCTATCCTGAGTATACCTGACATATGCTTCCATCTTTTTCTGAACTAAACCTAGTCATCCATCATTCCCCATACCTACCAGCTTTTCCTTTCACCCTAACAGGAATATACTGTCTCTGGATTCTCATTATCTCATTTCTGAAGGCTTCCCATTTTTCAGTCGTCCCTTTACCTGAGAACATCTGCCCATAATCAGCTTTTGAAAGTTCTTGCCTCATTCTGTCAATTGGCCTTTCTCCAATTTAGAACCTTAACTTTTAGATCTGGTCTATCCTTTTCCATCACTATTTTAAATGTAAGAGAATCATGATCGCTGGCACCAACCTGCTCCCCCACTGACACCTCAGTCACCTGTCCTGCCTGATTTCCCAAGAGTAAGTTAAGTTTTGCACCTTCTCTAGTAGGTACATCCACATGCTGAATCAGAAAATTTTCTTGTACATGCTTAACACATTCTCCTCCATCTAAACCCTTAACACTATGGCAGTCCCAATCTATGTTTAGAAAGTTAAAATCCCCTACCATGATCACCCTATTATTCTTACAGATAACTGAGCTCTCCTTAAAAATTTGTTTCTCAATTCCAGGTGAGTATTAGAGGGTCTATAATACAATCACAATAAGGTGATCATCCCTTTCTTATTTCTCAGTTCCACCCAAATGGCTTCCTTGGATGTATTCTCAAGAATATCCTCCCTCAGTACAGCTGTAATGTTATCCCTCCTCTATTGCCTCCCTTTCTGTCCTTCCTGTAGCATTTGTATCCTGGAACATTAAGCTGCTAGTCCTGTCCATCTCTGAGCCATGTTTCTGTAATTGCTATTATATTCCAGACCCATGTTCCTAACCATGCCCTGAGTTCATCTGCCTTCCCTGTTAGGCCTCTTCCATTTAAATAAATGCAGTTTAATTTATCAGTCCTACCTTGTTCTCTGCTTTGTCCCTGCCTGCCCTGACTGTTTGACTCGCTTCTTTTCTCAACTGTACCAATCTCAGATTAATCTCTTTCCTCACTGTCTCCCTCCACCTTACTAGTTTAAATCCTCCTGAGAACTCTCGCAAATCTCCCTGCCAGTATATTGGTTCCCTTCCAATTCAGGTGCCATCCGTCCTTCTTATACAGGTCACTTCTACCCCAGAAGAGATTCCAGTGATGCAAAACTGTGAATCCTTCTCCCATACACCAGCTCCTCAGCCATGCATTCATTTGCTCTATCGTCATATTCCTAACCTCACTAGCTCATAGCACCCAGAGTAATCCAGATATTCTTACTTTTGAGGACCTCCTTTTTAAATTCATGCCTAACTCTCTATATTCTCCCTTCAGAATCTCAACCTTTTCCTTTCCTGTGTCGTTGGTTCCAATGTGTACAATGACCTCCTGTTGGACCCTCTCTCCTTTCAGAACATTCTGCACGCTCTCTGAGACATCCTTGATCGTGGCACCAGGGAGGCAAGGTATTGTTCGATCGACTTCAGGAGGCAGGCTTGGCGATATATCTGGCTAAAAGTGAATTTGCCAAAGCCCAAGTCACCTTCCTGGGCCATGTTATTGGAACATGGATAAATTGCCCCACAAATGCAAAAACAAAGGTAACTGGGGAGTTTCCCATTCCATCAACAAAAACAGCAATATTACCATTCCTGAGATTGAGTGGATTTTATCAAGTATTCACACCAAATTTTAGCAGTGTAGTTGCTCCACTCACTGAATTGCTAAAGAAGTTTCAGTGGACAGCATACTGTCAAAAGGCATTTGACAGCCTGAAAGCTGTGTTAATCACTGCCCCAATGTTAGCTACACCTAATTATGCAAAGCCATTCAAGGTGGCTTTGAAGAGAGTGATGTAGGTGTTGGTATTGTGCTGTTACAGGAAGACGACGAGAAAATAAAAACACCTGTTGGGGTATTTCTCCAGGAAACCGAACATTCATCAGCAGAAATATTTGACAATTGAGAAGGAGACTTTGAGCTTCGTGTTGATGTTACAATATTTCAATGTTTATGTCACCAGTATTGTATCTGAGACAATAATAACCAATTAAAGGGTATTGAATCATAATTGATCATAACCCACTGACGTTTATGGAGAAATTTAAGGACAAAAATTCCAGACGGTTAGATGGAGTTTGTTGTTAAAGCCATTTAATTTGAAAATTGTGCATGGGGCAGGACGAGAAAATGGAATTGATGACGGATTGTCAAAACTTGAATGAGAAACTGAGGCATTCGGTGGCAACTGTAAAACAGACAAAAATAGAATGTAGTAGTGCATGTTTACATGATTATTGTCAATGCAATGTATATGGGTGCTGTAGTGTACTAATAATTTAAGATTAAGGGGCTTTAAAATGAAGCCTTCTTTGGATATTGATGGTGCTTTTAAGGGGGCGTGGGGTGGTGTGATGATGCTGCTCCTCAAACAAGGTTGTGTTATCACTGGTTTTCTCCCGAAAGTGTTTTCCGAGACACAGGTTCAGAAATGTCTGACTTGATCTACTTGAAGAAGCTTTTAAGTTTAAAAAAACCCTTATAAAATGAAAGGGGTGTGACCAGTTCTCCCAGCTCAGATTTCTCTGCTTTGGTTTGGTTTGGGTTTGAGCAGTTTGACTGTTCAGAGCAGGCGGTCAGTCAGTTTTAAGGCTGCTGCTCAAAGAAACAGCTACATGGAAGAAGCTGTTCCATGCTGAACCCTTCTGCCATCTCTCAAGCTGTGTCTAATTTTTCCTTTCTTGCCAAGGAGTGTTGATGAGGATTATTGCAAGTATTTGGAACAGCATCATTAAGTTGGGATAATCTGTTGAGTTTTTGGATAGGTTAAATTATTCTATATTCTGTTCTCTTTTATTTGTGTTTCATTTGATAATCTTGCAAATAAATTCTGTCTTGTTTCAAAAAGAGTAGTTGGGCCAGCTGCATCACTCCTGGAGTATCCACCCTACACCTGCTTAAAACAACTAGCAAAGTTAGGGTCCAGGCTACTTCCTTGAAATACTTTGAAGGGGTTTGGTCTGGTCCATATCCATGGGGAATGCAGAGTTAAAGAGAAGGGGTCAGTCTGGGTTGGCTGTCCTTTGGATGGCTAGTGTGGACATGATGGTCTTAATGGCCTGCTGTCACAGTGTAGAGATTGGACATCCATGGACCTGTACATCTGTCTGTATTCAGAAATTGGTGCTGCTGGTTGTCCAAATTCCTTTGATAATCAGGGCCATTGTCCAATTGGTTTTCAATTAGTTTTCCTGCTATCCACCACCAAGGTCATTGAGTCTTCACTGCCCATTGCTGTTAACCACAATATGTGTGTGTAACTTCTGTGGTCAATGTTACCTGATGTGGCAATGCTTATATTAACCATCATGACCTAAGAAACCAGATGTGTATAGAGGTAGTATCGAAAGATCCAGACATTTATTACAGCTCAATAATACATAAATATTCTATTTAGAGAGACATTGAAGTGTCTGGGCTCACATTGGAGTATTCAATTACTAAATACAGTCTGCTTTCAATATAGTATACCATACTTCAAGTGATTCCTCGCAAAATGGCATCTGAGACCATTATACTGTCAGGTCGTACACTATGATATCATGAACGTATCTCTTAAAAATAAACTGAAATACCATCTCTGAGACATGGCAAGAGCCCTAGCATCCATGAAAAATTCATTTGTATTGATTGGTCCTCCTCGTACAAGGAGAGATAATATTTCTCATACTCTTCTCCTTACAAGATCTGTCCACATTTCCACAATGGGTTATTCAGTACACAACAGGCTATTGTTGTTCATGATACTTTCTTGGGTGTGTGGAGAGCCCTTCCAGACTGGTTAAGGCATTAGAAGCACATTTTAAGTAGTGTAGTGCTGTGCTCAATGAGGCTGTGTTGGATACTTGAGATTGCTTGAAGACTGCTCTCATGTTCTGGAGATTCTTCAGTGATGTTATCAGCCACATACATAGAGAAGAAGCCTCATCACCAAAGATCCATCTGACAACCTAGGCTGAGATTTCAAAAGAAGCCATGAGTTGTACAAGATGCATGTTTCATGAAAAATGAGCACAGACCTGCATCATTCTTCTCCTGTTGTATGTTCTGGAAGAGAAATCTTTTACAATATATAAATGGAGCAGATATTGCATTCCCTCCAAATCTGCATTGTTGTATATTTTGGCAAACAAACAATCCAACATTTTATGGTGACCCTTCCCAGTACTTGCCAGATGTTTATCATCAACTTTTAGACATCTGGAAGCAATTTGTTCTTTACTTGCAAGTGCTCTCCCTCTTTACATTCACTTTTCCACGTTATGAGGAGAATCTACTGAATGTTACCTATGGTTATGGTGGTAACATACTCCTCATTCCTTTAACTTCATATTAGGAAGAACCTTTTATCAGCACTTTTCCACCCCACACAAAAGCATCACTCTTTTGATCTGCAATTCTTGCAACTGAACATGTACGACTTATAACTTTTTCTCACCTCTCTTATCCTAAACCATTACCCTGCAACATATACCCATTATCCTCCACTTTCCATCTCTCTCTCTGCAGTTCTGAAGGAGAATCACTGGACCGAGATATTAAATCTGATTTCTCCTCACAGATGCTGCCAAACCTGCTGAGATTTTCCAGCAATTTTAGCTTTTATTTTAGATTTTCAGCATCCGCAGTTTTTTTTTGTCTACTATCATGTCACATTATTTGGATGTGGTCGCTCCCTTATAAGGAGTGACTGAACCTCAAAAAAGCTCTATGTTAACTCTAAAAATGTGCTGTGGGAGTAAAATTGAACGCAAATTCTCATTCTACTTTCCAGAAAGTGGAGTTGTTGCAGGACATATGTGAGTGAAAGCTTTTTAATGTTCATTATAATTATACTTAAGCTGTACTATATTTAAAGAACATTATATCTTCACCTACCATTTTGTGACACTGACCTTTAGTCCAGTGAAGACACATCTTCCATTGCAATTTAATCATCTGAAGAGCAAAACTGATCAACTCTTTTTCCTTCAATGTAGAAGCTTTTAAATCAAATTTAAGAATGTTTTCAGGGAAACTGTTGGATTTCTTTCAGTTAGGCCAGACGTAAGCTTATCTGGAAAAAGTTGACATGTCAGTTGCAACATTCAGAATATTTTTAGTATTTATACATTCATGTTTCATGAAAACCATGGTGAGTAAATAGGTATACAGCTTGAAACCTCAGTTTTCTGTAGATGCACATTGGACATGAGTCCATTTATGAAGGAGTTTTGAATTAATCAGCAATTTAGTTATTGTTCCCTGAAATTAATATCAAATTATTTACTGAGAAGCTATATGCAAAACCTAGGGGATATTAACTCCCAGACAAAATTGAGGCACTAAAAGAAGGGAAAGCCTTCTGGAAATGTTAAACTTCAAGTTAGCTTGCCCCTTTGGCACAACTGTGGCTTTCTATATTATTTTATTTTATTTTTCAGCACCTTAAACATATATAACATTTATGGTTGTAAATATAAGCATCATATGATGCTTTCTATGTCCTAAAACAAATACGGGCACAGTATAAGCAGACTTGTTGGGCCAAAGGGCCTGTTTCCACACTGTAAGTAATCTAATCTAAAAAATACAAGTGGGCTAAATAAAATGCTTTAGTTCAGAATTGTGCAGCATTTGCCTCCTATATACAATGAAACTTGCCATAGCTCAGCAAGGCCACATGATGGGGCATTCTGATTATTAGGTGAGAGCTCTGGATTACATGCCAGTTAATTCAGGCAAAGATAGGTGCCTGTGTTAACTGTTCTCAAGATAGGAGGAATATTCTAGTCTTTCTCCAGTCCCCTTACTCATTGATAACAGTTCTCAGCATAATCAGATGTTTTCTATTGAAATGAACATGATCCAAACAGCCTTCTTTCCTTCAAACTTTATTTCATAATAAATTAACTTAATCTAAAGCCACTTGTACCTGTGGTCCAAGTGGTTCACCCACATCACAAATCCTGAAAAGACAACAAAATGCACAATGGAAAGACACCAGGAAGCTCAGACACCTCAAGATTCCTCTGTTCTAGTCCACAAATTCCTGAAGGTGGCAGGGAAGGTGAACATGGTAGTTAAGGCAGCTTGTTGGACACTTGCCTTTATTAGTCAAGGTATAGATTATAAGATCAGGGTGGTTATGTTGGAGCTGTACAAGACTTTGGTTATGCCACAGCTAGCATATTGAATGCAGTTCTGGTCAGCACACTTCTGGAAGGATGTGACTGCATTGAGAAGTTGCAAAGGAATTTCATTAGAATGTTACCTGGAAAGAAGCAATTCAGCTATGAAAATAGGCGAGGTAAGATCAAGTTGTATTCTTGAAATAGAGCAGTCTGAGTGGGAATCTGACAGGTGTAAAAGATCATGAGCAGCATAATCAGGGTGAATAGAAATCAGCTGGTCCCCTTAGTTGAATAGTCAATAACAATGGGACACAATTAAGGTGAAAGGCGGGAGAATTAGACAGGCTTTGACAAACTTTCTTCACCCAGTGGGTGGTGATCTGGAATGGACAGCCTGGGAGGTTAGTTGAGGCGGATCACCTCAACCTTAAAAACATGAGCACTTGAAATTCATAACTTTCAAGGCTAGTACTGGAAAGTGAGATTAGTCTAGATTTAGTATAGTGATGGCAGTATAGATTCTATGGGCCGAAGGGTCTTCTTTGTACTACAATTCTATAGAACTTTGATCTGCCTGAGGTGTCATCAATAAGTCAGAATGAAAAACTGGAATAACTTTTCTACCACCACCTTACTTTGTGGGTGGCACGGTGGCAGTGGTTAGCACTGTTGCCTCACAGCGCCAGAGACCCGGGTTCAATTCGCACCTCAGGCGACTGTGTGGAGTTTGCACATTCTCCCCGCGTCAGTGTGGGTTTCCTCTGGGTGCTCCAGTTTCCTCCCACAATCCAAAAATGTGCAGATTAGGTGATTTGGCCTTGCTAAATTGCCCGTAGTGTTAGGGGTAAATGTAGGGGAATGGGTCTGGGTGGGTTGCGGGTCAGTGCGGACTTGTTGGGCCGAAGGGCCTGTTTCCACACTGTAAGTAATCTAATCTAATCTAATCTAATCTACTAGTAATTGTTCTCCGGTTTGAGTCAATTGTGTTCATTAGCTCTAGATCAGCTTGCTGAGACCCAAATTTATTGAATGTTGTTTCCTTTGCATGGACAAAATTTGGAAAGAAATTTTCAGATAACCAATGGGCAGTGCCAAGTTAACCTCTGATGTTGGACTTTGGTTAACCATTCTTATTTAATTAACTTAAGATTCGCTAGGTTAGCCAAAATTACACTAATGTCTACATGGCTGCAAATAGGAGGATGTTTGTCAGTCTCCACTATTAGACTTAATATTAAGAAATGAAGTGCAAGAGATAAGGGAGCAGAATGTCTCCATCGCAACACCATCCCCACTCCGCAAATCTCTTTGGAGGTTGAGGAATTGGTCAATACAGTCTTAGAATGTTTTATACAGACTCTGTACTCATGAACAAACAATTGTACTTATAGCAGACTCCTAGTGATGTCAAATTGAACTGTAATCTCTATGAGCAAATTACTGCAGATGCTGGAATCTGTACTGAAAACAACAAATGCTGGAGATCACAGCAGATCAGACAGCATCCATGGACAGACAGCAAGCTAACATTCAAGTCTGGATGACTCTTCATCAGAGCTTTTTAAAGAGTCATGTAGATTCAAAACGTTTGGTCTCTTTATGGACGCTGTGGTATTTGTTGTTTTCGAAACTGTAATATCCATTCAGTCACTTGTACGATGATTGCATTTTTCGAATTTTTACTTAAAGTGTGAAAAGACACTTCTTTAATCTAAGCAAGCATGTTTGCAGTTTACTGGAAATTATTAAATTTTATTGACAATGTTGCTTTATTCTCCCTGAGAAGAATGGTACTGCCTGTTTTCACAGAGACTGTCTTTTGATTGAAAAGCTTATCATATTCAGTTGTTACGGGCTCACAAGAGCTCAACACAATAACAATTGATCAGTTCCTAAGCAGGTAGCTGCAGCCTGAGGTGGAGGCAATACACTACAGTAGGTTCTGATATAATACAGTAGGTTCCATTCTCATGAAATCTCACATTATTAGAAAATCATGCAAAAGCAGCACCATTCAAACTAATGGAGTCGGAATTGTGTTAGAGCTAATACAGGTAAGGAAAATTCGCCTTCAACAAATAACTGTCTAAACTCTTCAATCACGTTAAAGCCATTTCACGTTGAAGAAACTTGCATTATGGCAGAACTGTCTGTAGAAACATTCAGCCTGTGAAGAGAAATATTCCATCTCTCCATTTGCCCTCTCTGTGAAGAACTAAAAGAAAATCCTTAGTAGTTGTCCTTTCTCCATCACCTTTCTGTATATTGTTTCCCTAATTTTTTGTTGAAAGGAAGAGGGGAAAACCCACCTTCAGGAGGTACCAAAAGGTGATTCCTCAACCAGTGAAAGAAAGATTGATTCTCAATCTTTGTCAACATTGTCATTGACAAAGAATTCGCAGGAGTCAAAAAGCCAAAACAAAACCCAGAATGCCTCCACATCGGTGATTCAGAATGGTGCCAGAACTATGTTTAACTGACATTTTCCACCCATTATTGTCTTGATTAATCTCTCTGTTTGTATGTGCATGAGAATTACGAAAAGAGTAGAGTTTAAGTTATAGATCATTAATTTAATATCTATTCTTTCCTATTGGCTTAAAAAAAAGCTTGAATACTATCAAGTTATTTTATCATTGGGGGGAAAATTGGTGTTTTTCCAAATGGAATTACAGAGTTGGGTAAAATTGGACAATTTTATGACTTAATGAAATTTTCAGTAACCAACCTCTCCCTACTACTCTGCCAAGGACATGCAAGTTCTGGGCCTCCTTTGCCAAATCCAAGACACCCAATGCCTGGAGGAAAAACACCTCATCTTCCGCCTTGGGACCCTCCAACCACACAGCATCAATGTCGACTTCACCAGTTTCCTCATCTCCTTTTCCTTCCCCCTGCTTCATCCCAGATATAACCCTCTAACTCAGCACTGCCCTCTTGAACTGTCCTACCTGTCCATCTTCTTTTTCACCTATCCACTCCACCCTCTCCTCCAACCTATAACCATCACCCTCCACCTACATCTACCTATCGCCTTCCCAGCTACCGTCCCCCCCATCCTAACTCTGACCCTAACCCTGACCCCCACCCTCCTATTTATCTCTCAGCCCCGTTGCCACCACCCACATTCCTGATAAAGGGCTTATGCCTGAAACATTGTCTGTCCTGCGCCTCAGATGCTGCCTGACCGGCTGTGCTTTTCCAACACTTTTTGACTGTGATCTCCAGCATCTGCAGTCCTCACTTTCTCTAAGAATAGTGGGGTTGGACTCTTGATGCACCAGGAGAAAATGAGAACTGAAGATGCTGGAGAATATATCAGAGTCAAAAAATGTAAAAGCACAGCAGGTCAGACAACATGTGAGGAGGAGAGTCGATGTTTCGAGTATAAGCCTTTCATCAGGAATGTGGAGGGGGGCAGGGTGGGGGAGCAGCTGAGAGATAAATAAGTCAGGAGCATGAGAGGCAAGATGAGGAAGCTGATGGAATCGACATTGACGCCGTGTGGTTGGAGGGTCCCAACTTGGAAGATGAGGCATTCTTCCTCCAGGTGTCGGGTGGCTAGGATTTAGAGGTGGAGAAGGCCCAGGACTTCTATGTCCTTGGCAGAGTGGGACAGGGAGTTGAAGTGGTTGGCCACAGGGTGGTGAGATTGTTTGGTGTGTGTGTCCCAGAGATGTTCTCTGTAATGTTCTGCGAGTTCGTGTCCTGTCTCCCCAATGTAGAGGAGACCACATCAAGAGCAACAGACACAGTAGATGAGGTATTTGGATGTGCAGGAAAACTTCTGCCGGATGTGGAAGGATCCTTTGGGGTCTTGGAAAGGGGTGAAGAGGGAGGTGTGGGTGCAGGTGTTACACCTCAGTGATGACATCTCTTTTACCTCTGCTGGGTTTCTGCACAGATATAAGGAACCAAGTCTTCTGTGGACATTACTTCTTGCTCAATGTTTAGCCAGGAGGTTTTCTAATGGAGTGAAGAGTTACAGTACTTGAAACTCTCATAGCAACTCCCAAGGAATCTTGCACACACCTGGACAATTTTTTTGTGGTGACAGACTATTTAACGTTGAGCAAGAGGAACCTCATTCCTGTTATCAGACATGCCTGGCTGCTCTTAAAACCTATAATGGCCACATATATGCAGTCTATAGTACCCTGCACTGGAGGGAATGCAGCCAAGAAACTGAACCATCTCAGCTTGAAATGGTGCAACATCTGATGTATATGGCTTGCCGTTGGAACAAGGCAACTCTCATCTCCTGGATGCAATGATGTTCTAATGGCTAAAAAATTCCAGCAATATCTTTGGAAGATCTATTTAAAATAATATAAGTCAGCATTCACTATTATGCCAATGAAATTGGCAGTAACTTCTTGAGTGCATATACATATGTAACAATATGGGCATTCAGAAGCTGGGGACAATGATTCTGTTTTTCTCCAGAGGACATGCCATTGAAGTGCCCTTCAGCCTGCAGTCAGTAGGGAAACTAAGGATAAATGAGAACTTCCACTCTTGTGTTGTTAGTCTCATTAAAAAAAACTTTGAAAAAAGATACAGCCTGTTCAAAGAAAGACAATTAGATGCTTAACAGCATAAAAATGTTATAGTTACTGTTAAATGTCAACATGGGGCCCGGAAAAGCTCATTTTATAATTATAATAACATTTGATTCATTTGATAAAATCATTTGCTTTCTACTGACAACAAAATCTAGCAAGTAAAATTTTGAACAGTTGTGAATATGCATCTGATAATCTACTGGGTACTTACCCTGACATAAGCATAACATTACCAGATTTCTTCCCAAGGATAATCAACAAGGATAACTTGGACTATGTGCAACCTGCATTAAGCAATGCTACAATCAACTGCAACTCAAAACTGGAGATTGAAATATATGCTTACACTTCTAATAAAAAGTGGACACGGTGCTCTGCCATTTTGCTTTGGTTACATTCAGGAAAGGGGTAGACAAAAGTCTTTGTCAGAAAAGATGATATTTATAGCCATGTATAGGACAAAACTTGGCCTCTCCATGAGAGTGATAAAGAGAGCAGTCTCCTGGTAGTAATGCCATCTTACAATTTTATCCACGAAAAAGGCAGAGAAACTGTCTAGATCATCCCAGTTTTGATTCCAACAACTTAAACCTTCTCAAATGGCATCAGGTTGCATCAGGCAAAGAAGCAGAAAAGTTTGGTCACAGCATCAGGAATGTTTTCTATTTTATTCCAAAGATTTCCACTTTTCTGTAACTATTCTGTAACTATCCTGTAACTATCTGGTGTTTAATTCAGATAAATGCGAAGTGCTGCATTTTGGGAAAGCAAATCTTAGCAGGACTTATACACTTAATGGTAAGGTCCTAGGGAGTGTTGCTGAACAAAGAGACCTTGGAATGCAGGTTCATAGCTCCTTGAAAATGGAGTTGCAGGTAGATAGGATAGTGAAGAAGACATTTGGTATGCTTTCCTTCATTGGTCAGAGCATTGAGTACAGGAGTTGGGAGGTCATATTGCGACTGTACAGGACATTGGTTAGGCCACTGTTGGAATATTGCTGCAATTCTGGTCTCCTTTCTATTGGAAGGATGTTGTGAAACCTGAAAGGGTTAAGAAAAGATTCACAAGCATGTTGCCAGGATTGGAGGATTTGAGCTATAGGGAGACGCTGAACAGGCTGGGGCTGTTTTTCCTGGATTGTCGAAGGCTGAGGGGTGACCTTATAGAGGTTTACAAAATTATGAGGGACATTGATAGGATAAATAGGCAAAGTCTTTTCCCTGGGATCGGAGAGTCCAGAACTAGAGGACATAGGTTTAGGGTGAGAGGGGAAAGATATAAAAGAGACCTAAGAGGCAACGTTTTCACACAGAGAGTGGTACGTGTATGGAATGAGCTGCCAAAGGAATGATGGGAGCTGGTACAATTGCAACATTTAAGAGACATTTGGATGGGTATGTGAATAGGAACAGTTTGAAAGGATACAGGCCAGGTGCTGGCCGGTGGGACTAGATTGGGTTGGGATATCTGGTCAGCATGTACAGGTTGGACTGAAGGGTCTGTTTCCATGCTGTACATTCTATGACTCTATGACTCTATTGGAGAAGCAAGTACTGTAGTCTACTCCCAGCAGGTAAAACGTCAAATGGTTATATCCCAATCCTAGTACAGTGAACAGATAGAAGTGTTAATGCACTGGAAAGAAGAAGTTAGAGCAAATACTGTTTTCCACTTTATTTTTCCTCTTACCTGTTGAATACCTGATTATACAGTCATTTTTGTTCCACAACAGATATTGAAAACTGAAGGATCAGCACATAGAAATCATAATTGCTGAATAGAATTTCCCAATCTGATAGAAGAATATTTTCTGCAACTTCTTTATGAATATCTGACAACTGCCTACTTGAATCACATTCATTGATTTGATTGTTTGCCCCTTTTGTCAGTATATCCAATGTCCTGAAATACTCTTCAAAAAGAATGTGGGAAATTTCTGATTGTCATTTTGCATTTGAGTTTTTCTCACTATTTTTTATTGATAGCTCTGTTTCAAATCAGATCAAAGTGGATGTTTTGAAGAAAGAAAACAAATGGTCCACAAGACTAGCCACACTGAAAGAGATTCAACCGATCCAAATTCTGTAATAGGCTGCTGATGCTCCATAAATGAATTCCTTCAGATCTAACTGGTCAATCTATAAATTGAATTGAGGAACTTAGAGGGGGAGGGGAGAGATCTAGTTGTCATCCATATTGGTATGAGCAACAGTGATAGGACTAGAATGGAGGTTCTGTTGAGATTTTGAACTATTAGCGGCTAAACTAAAATGCAAAACTGCCAAAGGTGTTAATTTCAAGATTATTACCTGAGACAAATGCAAGTTAGCACAAAGTAAATAAAGTAAAGGAATTAAAAATGTGGCTTTAAAGATTGGTGTGGAAGGCATGGTGTTCACTTATTGGGGCACTGGCACCAGTATCAGAGTAGAATGCGCTGTTCTGGTCAGACAGGCTTCACTTGCTATGCGCATGGACCAATGTCTTGGCAAATTGAATAACTAAGGCTGCATAGATAGGGTTAAGCTAAATAGGGTGTTTGTGGGGGGGTAGTGTTTGGGAGGGGTAAAGGATAAGATTACAAAGCAAAAGAATATGACATCATCACAGTAGAGCAACTATTTTGACATTGATTCCCAAAATGTGACAGGAAGGGACAGTATATAAGCATAAGGGGAAAAAAAGCAAATGATTGCATGCAATTCTGGTCTCCTTCCTATCGGAAGGATGTTGTGAAACTTGAAAGGGTTCAGAAAAGATTTACAAGGATGTTGCTAGGGTTGGAGGATTTGAGCGATTGGGAGAGGTTGAATAGGCTGGGGCTGTTTTCCCTGGACCGTCAGAAGCTGAGGCGTGACCTTATAGAGTTTATAAAATCATGAGGGGCATGGATCGGATAAATAGGCAAAGTCTCTTCCCTGTGGTGAGTGAATCCAGAACTAGAGGGTGAGGTTTAAGGTGAGATGGGAAAGATATAGAAGAGACCTAAGGGGCAACATTTTCATGCAGAGGGTGGTGCGTGTATGGAATGAGTTGTCAGAGGAAATGTTGGAGGCTAGTACAATTGCAACATTTCAAAGGCATCAGGATGGGTATATGAATAGGAAGGGTTTGGAGGGATATGGGCCAGGTGCTGGCACGTGGGACTAGATTGGTCGACATTAACGAGTTGGACTGAAGGGTCTGTTTCTATGTTTTACAGTTCTATGACTTTATGACTATTATGGACAAACTGATATGAAAAAGTAAAGGAAAAAGGCAAGATTAACGGCTCTTTAATTGAATGTTCATCATATTTAAAACAAAAATAAATTAATCAGCAACTCAAATATAGGCATGATCATAAACCCTTTACAGAAGCATGGTTACAAGGAAATCCAAACTCAGAACAAAACATTTAGAGGTGTGTGAACTTTCGAAGGGACAGGTAGGAAAGGGAATTTGCATGTTAGCAAGAATTGATCTGGAATCAGATTATTAGGATCTAAATGGATAGAGATAAGAAATAACATGGGGAATGCACTATTGGGAGTAGTCTACAGGCCTCCTAACAGAAGCTGTTCTGTAGGAAATAATAAAATCAGAAGATAATGAAGGCATCCAAAAAGGCAGTACATTAATCAAGTAACTTTCTTTTCATGTCTATTGGAAGAAAGATTGGTTAGAGGTCGGTACAAGGAAGACTTCATAAAGTGTATTCAACGTTGTTTCTGAGAACAATATAGTGGATCTAACCAGGCATTGATGCCATTTTGAATCTGGGAATGTCTGATGCACCAGATCTAGTAAGTGATCCAAGAATAAAAGATACAAGTGAATACTGACCGCAACATGTTTGAATATAGTATTTAGTTAGTGAGTGAGAAATAGTTTGGAAGCAGTTGCATTAAATTTAAATAAGATCAGTTATGTGAGTCTGAGGGCAGAGATGGCTACAGTGAACTGGCAAAGGGTTAACAGAAAAGTCTTTGATGAATAATGGCATACCTTTTTACAAAAGGATTTGTGACCCAAAGCAAAGATATGCCATCGTAAGGAAGAGGGATTCCAGGAAGAGGACAAATCGATCAAGGTTAACAAAGGAAGTTAAGGATAATGTCAAATTGAAAGAATGAAGAACACAAACAAGTGTGACAAAGGTTTGTAGTAAATTATAGTACCAAAAAATGAGGTCAAAACTAAAAGGGAAACATAAGCTATGAGAGGCAACTTGCAAGTGTCAAAAAAAAGGGGACAGTAAGAGCTTACAATCTATTTTAAAAGGGAGATAATAGTGAACATAGAGGTCTAAGAGATCAAGCATGGGAAATTAATAATGGAGAATAAGGAATGGCAGAAAAGTTGATCAAAAATGTTGCATCAATCTTCACAATAGAAGACATTAATAGCATATCAAAATAATTAAATATTCAAGGAGTAAAGGTTGGAGGGGAAATAACTATCATGAGAGAACAAGTGCTAGTGAAACTGATGGGGCTAAAGACTGACAAGTCCTTTGGATCGGATGGATATTAAAAGAAGCAGCTGCAAAGACAGTGGATGTAATGCTATTAATCTTCCAAGAATCCTTAGACTCTGGAAGAATCCCACTGGATTGGAAAACTTCCAATGTGAAACCATTTTCATCACAAAATGGAAGGACACAAGAAACAGGTATTTAAATGAAGCTGGCTTATCATCTGTCATTGGGAAAGTGTTTGTGGTTATTATAAAGGATTAATAGCAGAGCATTTAGAAACACCAGGGAGTAGTATATTAGCATGGATAAAGGATTGGATAACTAATCGAAGACAGAATTGGAGTAAATGGATTATATTCAGAATAGCAATCAACAGTTAGTGGAGTGCCAAACTGATCAGTGCTACTCCACAATTTACAACGTATATTAATGATATTGATGAGGAAAGTGAATGCATCATCATCATCATTAACTTTGCAGATATCAGAATAAAGGTGGGAAGGCAAGTAGTTAGAATGATAATCTGCATATGGATAATGACAGATTAAGAGAGTGGACAAAAATTTGATAGATGGAATATAAAATGGAAAAGTGTGAGGTTACGCACTTTGACAAGAGTAGAAAAGCTGAACACTTAAATGAGGAAACTAGAAAGCTGCAGCGCAGGGGATTTGAGGCTTAGAGTGTATGAATCACAAAAAGCCAGCATCCAAACGCAATGGGGTTTGCAAACTGAATGTTAGTCTTTCTTCAAACAGAACAGCTTTCTTCTACCTCAGTCCTGGTACCAGTATCCCACAGACTGAAACCTATCCCATCCATACCACTGACGCACAAATTTAACACAAATTTTATTTACTCCATCCCATATTTCTCTTGGCTCGGGTTATAATCTAGAGATTCTTGATTCCAGAGAACTGGAGGTTCTGTTTTTTTTAATTTAACTCCTGAATGCTCAGATTCTCTCAGAAAACCCTCCTTTTCAGGCCTACCAATGTCATTGACACCAACATGGATGACTGCTGCTAGATCTGTCCAAGTACTTCTCCAGCCCAAAGAGATATCCATAGCCTTAGACTCAGCTAGGCAACACAATCTTCAGAACTTCTATTCACAACTGCAGAGAACAATATCGATCCCCTTAATTACAAAAGGCCCCCACCACAACTGCATTATTTTCATTCCCTGCAGCAACAGGCTATGGCAAGTTGCTCATTCTTCCTGCACACCCTGCTTATTCACACGGCTTGCAAGAACTTTGGAACTGTAGTGGCTAGGCCTTCTCAATTTTAACCCCATTTTGACCTCATACATTCCTCAGATGCAATCAGACCCTCTTGTTCTGGATCACAGACCAATTTTGGATGACTAATCAGAGGCACATGACCAACTTCTGATGCTAAGTGTGCAGGTAACTTTCTCCTTCCCTGATGTGGCACAGTATCTGCATCCCATACACCAACTCCTCAACTTAGATTCAAAGTTTCTCAAGCTGCAGATACTTACTACAGACATATTCACTCGAGATAACACTGGTGTCCAGCAGCAATACATTACTAGTCCGACCATGACTATTGAATTGGATTTAACTTATAAATTAATTAGTCAAAATTATCTGCTCTTTGCATTTCACTGTGAGGTAGTATTGTTTGTGTAAACTGAAAAGAAAAATGGAAGTTTTTAGAAGAAAAAGAGAAATAGTGAAGACTTGACATTTACTCGAAAGACTAGAAGTTCTCATTAGTCCAACTCACCAATTAACTTCTTCCCCGCACATCAACCTGTCAATCCATATCGCCTGTCCTCTTCCACTCAACTCTCACTCTAGGGAAATCTACTTCTTTCAGTAACACCTAGTCAAACCATCTCTATGCCCTTTTCACCAGATTTCCAACAGTAGCCAATAACTCACTCAACCTTCCTTTTTTTATCCTTAGATTCCCACACTGACCATATTCCTTATTAACTAGTAAACAACTTCTCTTTTTTAATAAAGGTCTGTTCAGAGAACCTGCTTAGTTGTACTAATCTATACCTCATTGAGATAAAGGAAAGCTGGTGCTTGAATTCTAACAGCCAGCAACAGCAGCTACCTCCTTTAATATGGGTAGTTTACCTAATCTGACTTTAACACTACAAACGAACTTGAAGAGGATAAACCTCACTTTGAACTAAATTTCCAGCTGAAAGCAGTGACCCACTTAGCCTTCATCTCACTCTGCTTGGGTCCAATGTTGCTGCTCCAGTCCCACACCGAATGTACACATTGTTGTTTCCACTTGTGACAGAGTCTACAATCCGAAGGAGAAATCTCAGTGTAAGGGATCACCCATTTAAAACAGAGACATGGAGGAACTTTGTTTTCTCTCAAAGGGTGGTGAATCTGTGGAATTCTTTATCACACAGAGCTGTTGAGTCTAGGCTATTAAGTATATTCAAGGACAGACATATTTCTAACCATTAAAGGAAATCAAGGGTACTGAGGTTAAAGCAAGAAACTGGAGTTGGGAGTTATCAGGCCAGCCATAATCTATTTGAATGGCGGGTAGGATTCGAAGGCTCAAACTTGTGCGATGGGAATCCTGATGAAGAGCTTATGCGTGAAACATTGACTCTCCTGCTCCGCGGATGCCGACTGACCGGCTGTGCTTTTCCAGCACCATGCTTTTTGACTCTATTCTCCTGCATCAGCAGTCCTCGCTTTCTCGTCCGTGAGGAGAATCATGTCTCACAAACTTGATGGAGTATTTTAATGAAATAACCAAGATGATTGATGAGGGCAGAGCAGTAGATGTTATTTACATGGTCTTTATTAAAGCTTTTGACAATGTCCTACATGATAGATTAATGAGTAAAGTTAGATCACGTGGAATTGGGTGAGCTTGCCAATCAGATACAAAATTGGCTTAACGACAGAAGATAAAGAGTAGTGGAGGGTTGTTTTTCAGGCTGGAGGCCTGTGAGCAGCAGTTTTCCTCAGGGTTCAGTGGTGAGTCCACTTTTGTTTGTCATTTATGTAAATGATTTGGATGATAAATTATGAGGCATGATTAAGAAGTTTGTGAACGACACTGAAACTGGTGGTATAGTGAACAGTGAAGAAAGTTATCTAGGATTACAAAGAAATCTTGACTAATCGGGCCAATAGTTTCAGAGTGGCAGATGTATTTGAATTTGGATAAATGTGAGGTATTGCATTTTGGTAAAACAACCAAAGACTGGACTTATACAATCAATAGTAGGGCCCTGCATAATGTTGTGGAACAGGGAGCCCTATGGATTCAACTGTGTCATTATTTGAAATTTGTGTCACAGGTATACAGGGCAATTAAAAAGGTGTTCAGCACACTTGCCTTTATTGTTCAGACCTTTGATTATGGGAGTTGAGATGTTATGTTGAGGTCATACGGGACATTGGTGAGGCCCCTGTTGGAGTACTGTGTGCAGCTCTGGTCGCTCGGTTATAGGAAGGATACTTTAAACTAGAGAGGGTTCAGAAAAGATTTTCCAGGATGTTGCCGGTTACGGAGGACTTGACATATTAAAAAGTCTGGGACTTTTTTCACTGGAGGATAGGAAGTTGAGGGTTGAAGTTAAAATAATGAGGCGCATAGATAAGATGAATGACAAGGGTCTTTTCTCTAGGGTGGGAGTGTTCAAAACTTGGGGGCATATTTTTAAGGTGAGCAGAGAAGATTTTAAAAGAATATGAGGGGTAACTTGTTTATGCAGAGAATGGTTCATGTGTGAAACAAACTGCCAGAGAAAGCTGGGGATACAGATAGTTATGACTATTAAAAGAAATCTGTATAAGTTCATGAATAAGAAATATTTAGAGGGATATTGGCCAAGTGCAGGCAGGTGGAACTGGTTTGGTTTGGGAACATGGTCAGTGTGGACTAGTTGGACTGAAGGGTCTGTTTTTAAGCTGTATGACTCTATAACTCTAAACGGCCTACTTCTGCTCCTACATCTAATGGTCTTACAGTAATTCTGTGGGTACTAATGTGTATGAGTCAACATTTTCCACAAGCAAGTTTTATTTTGGTTGCAATAGGTTTGGAGATGTGAAATAAATTTAGGACTTGATCCAAATTCATTAATCAGTTTGTTCACAGTCTGAAATAGTATTTATCCCCTTGATTTGGCCCTTGTTAGAACATCTTCTTGAATCAATTCAGTTTAACTTAATTGCCATTGTTCTTCATAAGCAGAAAATGCATACTTATCAGGCTGATAAATGAAAACTTTTAATGAAGTACTCAACCTACTGGGCGGCACGGTGGCACAGTGGTTAGCAGTGCTGCCTCACAGCGTCAGAAACCTGGGTTGCAATTCCCACCTCAGGCAACTGACTGTGTGGAGTTTCCACATTCTCCCCGTGTCTGCGTGGGTTTGCTTCAGTTTCCTCCTACAGTCGCAAAGATGTGTGGGTCAGGTAAATTGGCCATGCTAGATTGTCCGTAGTGTTAGATAATGGGGTAAATGTATGGGTGGGTTGGTGTGGACTTGTTGGGCCGAAGGGCCTGTTTCCACACTGTAATGTAAGTAATCTAATCTAAACCTAGTTTTATTCTATATACTGATCCCTATTGGCTGGATCTCTTTGTCTATGTAAGAAAGTAATAACATAATGAACTTTGAAATGAAATAGTTACACTGACATTCAAAAAATTGCTGCACAAAGATAATTGTTATCCTTTGATGTAAGATGAAGGACCATTGCTTAGCCGCAAGTGCATTAATAAAAATGACTGTGCTGTGGTTCATTGATCTTCCAGTGTTTGAAAGGTCCAGTATTTGTTTCTCATATTTGAACCACATTGAACATATAATTGATCATTTCACATTTATCAGAACATTACGTTCTTTTTGCTACATAGATAATGCAAAGCATGCACTTACTGTCTACAGTAATGAAGGCATGAGTTTTTTTCACATTTTTAGGATTCATCTGTAGATGAGAAAATCAATGACGTCTGTGAGTTTAGACTGTAATAACTCTGCATAGGATATATTATGAGTTGATAATATCATTTCCTGCATAATTTGAATTAAAGTTAAGCATATCTGGGGAACATATGAAGCTGAATGTAATAAGTCATCACCACCCCACACTGCAGCTTATCCTCCAGTTGCAAATTGACCAACTTTAATGAAAGCCATCCTGCAGTGGTAACACACTTTGAGGCAGCTTAAACAAATTGAAGGTTGAGCTTCTGCCCCTCTGTCAAAGGGATGTCAGCCCCCAAGCTAACAGATGGTCAATTTAATTAGGTGACAGTTCTTGCAGTGACTGCAGTGCCAGAAGAGTGTGTTGGATGCCATAAGTCTCGTAAATAGGTTTCATGAACAGCAGGAGACCAGGCCATTTTTGGGTGGGGAGGGATCAGCAATTCTGAATGGGTTTGGTAGGGCAGGATTTGGAGGCCAGGACAGGATGAAAAAAGGCGTGCTACAATCTTAATGGTGTTCTCAATGTGCACTGGCCACCTCTCCCAAGGATATGCACACCATTCCTTCCTGCCTTCTCACCAGCTTCGGTGAAAAAGTGACCTTCTCACTTTTGACAACTTACCAATGACCAGAACATTATGGTAGTGGAGCCAGGTTGAGTCTTTAAGTGGCTATTATTTGGTCACTTTGTAAGCTCAGTGGACCGAAAGGTGGGTTGGTGGATGGACTTGTGGTAACCCCACTGCATTTTCTGCATGTTAGGTAAGCAGTCAGCAGGAAATTGGTGGGCTACCCAATCATTATATTACATGAGCTCCTCCCCACTGAAAACACATCTGCCCAGAGGCTGCCTGGGAGGAGGAGGTGCGTAAAAGTTTGCCCATTCTTTTTAGCATTATCGAAAATGTCATCATTCTATTATCATTATCCATGGAATGTTTACTGAAGTTGTTAAATCCTGGTTAAATAATAGAACACATGTAAACCCATAAAACCTATTTACATTGAATGAAAAATGGTATTACAACTTTATATTACTACAGCTGCAGAAAAATGATTGTCTACTTGCAGTCATGATTGCAGAAAATAAAGAACATTTAAGAACATAAATATGAATAAAAATTATCTTGTCTGCTTAAGCCTTAGTTACATTATTTGTCAGCTTGGCTCTTTTTTTAATATTCTCCTTAAATGTAAACTGTTGTAGAATCAAACTTAATTCCAGGATTTGTCTATATAATTAAGCCAGTATTCAATACAGTTGTGCAGCACAGGACCTCCGTTTAATGCCTTGTCTTTTTGGGTGTAGGTATAAAAGATCCCATACACTAGCTAGTGTAATGTCACATTCCTCCTTCAAGGTGAGGAAATATAATGCACCATATTTGTTCACATAGCATCAATGATCACTGGTTGTGATATGCTTTGTTGCATCCTTAGGACATCATGAAAGACAATGTGAGTACAAGTTATTTTATAGGTATAGCTTATCAGTTTTTTAGGGGTGGCACGGTGGCACAGTGGTTAGCACTGCTGCCTCACAGCGCCAGGGACCTGGGTTCAATTCCCGCCTCAGGCGACTGACTGTGTGGAGTTTGCACGTTCTCCCCGTGTCTGCGTGGGTTTCCTCCGGGTGCTCCGGTTTCCTCCCACAGTCCAAAGATGTGCGGGTCAGGTGAATTGGCCATGCTAAATTGCCCGTAGTGTTAGGTAAGGGGTATATGTAGGGGTATGGGTGGGTTGTCGCTTCGGCGGGTCGGTGTGGACTTGTTGGGCCGAAGGGCCTGTTTCCACACTGTAAGTAATCTAATCTAATCCAGCTTATTAAAAATCTAATTAATATTAAGCAGTCATATTTTTATATATGCATTGTTATAGACTACATGATGTCTGTATTTAAACAAATTTCAAGTCCATACTTTTAGTGAGAAGTTTATTTCATTTAATTACACTCCATAAAATATACAACTGCTCCCAACATTTACATGACCGATTCACACCAAATTAACTCTTCTATAATATGTCCATCGCCTGTTGCCTCATTCCATCAGTTCTCAGGCATTCCCTTAGACCATATTAAATGATAATATGTATATTTGACCCAACAAATCTACATTTAAATTGTTACTTTCTCTTTGTTTTTGCACTGTGCAAATGGTCACGATTTGAATTCACATTTCAGGATTTTGATATACCCAGACACCAAGCCAGTGCTTATTTCATTGCAAAAATGGGAATGTTGTGACTCAATTACAGTGGAAACTTGTAAATCTGCTCCCAGGGCAATGTATGCAGCATGTTCATAATATAGAGTTGTAGAAATCCAGTTCGGAACTGCACAGCCAAAGGGTAATTAATTTATTTTACAAAATTAGATTTATTTGGGAAATACTCTCTCACATTAAACTAGGGAATGTTTCAAGTGAGGTATACTACTGTAAGCATTGAGGGTAAATTTTTAAATAGACTTCTCAAGCCCTTTCTTACACTAAACATGCAGTTTATTAATGCCCCAGCAGAATCAAAACAGTTTACAGAATGACATGTAATTATTAAAATAACTGTATCTGGTCAGTGTACGTAAGATGAAAATCAATTAAACACATAGCAAGAACTCATAAGTTCTTGAGTTATTGAGGAGAAAATAAAATCTTTTAAAATGCTTCTATAGAAAGGTAACCAGAATTAGGCCCTTTCTTTGGATCATTGGGATTATTCAGTAGTATGATTTAAGATAAATTAGTTCCCTCCTATATTCAATCAAAAGCCACTCCTTCTTCATGTGTCGCTAGATGCCCAAAGTCAACAGGCAATTCCAACCACCAAACCTGCTTTACATTTTATAGCCCACCTACAATACACATAGATTTTTGGATTTTTTTTCCATAATATTTTGGCACTAATGGGAATTACAATGGCTGTACAGCTGAACTGAACAAAAATGAACCCATACTGAAATAATCCTGTCTTTGTGGGTCAACAAGTTTATTGAACTGGATTATTGGTATAATTGCTTAGAAGTATAAATTTAAATACAAGTGGACAGTCGCTTTCCGTTTTTTCTTCATAAAAAGTAGAAAGCAATTTTCTTCTCCAGTAAAAACTTAAATGTTGGTAAATCTGGATCAATTTAGCAGCAGCCTTTTTATTTTATGTAATATGTTAGTGATATACAAACATGATTAATTTTGTTCCTAATTATGGCAAGACAACAATCATTGATGCAGAGACTGTAAATCAAGTGTCATCTGTTGATTGACATGGTTAAGGTCTACATTTGATGAAATAAGCAAATTCCTGAATTCAGAAATGATTGATAATCTATTGTAGATTTAGTGATTGACTTTTTTGGAAATATCTGACAGAAATGGAAACTACACAGACAGAAATGAACATGAGTGAATTTGGTCCAAGGCAGCATATGCATTTTAAAAATACATATTTAAGTAGTTACATTTCTTGCGCTATCATATTGTACTTATGGATTAAATGTTCCTTTTTGATCTTAAATTCAAATAAAATGATTAGAATCATGATTGTAATGTTCTATAGTTTAACTAGTTCTGTTTTTGTGTCACCATAAAGTCTACTTTTATCCAACTACCTAGAAGGACTTCTCAATCTGTCTTCGTCAGTCAAGTCAGTAAGAAACATGAATGAGATAAGATTAATACGATTACTCATCAATTGTTCGATAAAACTATTTCAGTCCTGCAGAAGCGGTTCACAGGAAACACAGCTAACCAACTTAAAACATCTATCATCATGTTTATATTTATTTTCTGCATTTCCATTTTGTTGAGTGTTTTGGCCTCATATCTACGTAATTGTATGTAAATATGCTAATTTTTATCTTTTTTTCTAATTGAATATTTTTCATATATTCTTGAAGGAATGTGATACTGCAGCAAAACACTATTTTGCAAATTAATGCAATTCAGGATATTTGTCATTTCCTCAGACCACACTATTTCTTGAGTCCAGAATAAACATAAAGCACATCTTCTTGTTTTCCATATTATTGCAGAAATGTTAATTGAAATATGTCACTTAAATAACAAGTTGAAAATTATAATCACTGAAAACTGTGAAATCTGAAAATATTTTGATGCAATTTTAACTTTTAAGTGGATGGAGATTTGAAATGTAGTACAGTACATGCTCTTCAAAAGTGGAAAATATTCATTAATAGATATTTCAATGATTATATCGAAAATCTCCAATGCATAGCAACCTCTATAAATGATATTTTACATTGTACCATTTTATTCTCATTTTCTGGATGAGAGATTAAAATCTTCCAGTTTTGTTATGCGAAATTGATCTTGATTTATGGAAGCTGCATTTTTATTACTATGTTTGTACAATCATTTTTCATTGCAAATGTCACATGTTGGCATGTCTTTATATGGATGCAAATGGTATTCATAAAGTGGACAAATTGATAATGAATACATTATATAATACTAAATTCTCAGAGAAGATCAAAACTGAAAGCTTAGAATCAAATTGCGTTCACACTTATAGATTTTGGTGCAACAAGAATCCTGTTATTATGAATTGTTTCCTTAAAGAGGATAGAGAATTCATAAAGGCTATAAAAATATTTAAATCAATGGATATTTGTTTGGGAAAAAATAATGTGCCATTTCGAATTCAACCTAAGACATTTCATTAATAAGACTGAGAGGAAAACATCTGAAGTTAAATTATTTTAATATCCCTGAAGAACATTTCATATTCAAATTGTTAGATTGTCATAGATTACCAAGAGTAACATCACAATTGGTTATTATAGGTTTGATGTTTCAAATTAAAACAATGGATATCTCTGGTCCAAGGCAGCATTCAACCACCTTTATCATTTCTTGAGATTTTCATTTTAATAGAAAGTGAAGATGTGTTCTTGCAAGTTTTATATATTCAATGGTGTCAGGAGATTAAATATGATGAGTAACATTCTATGTCATTATGTTACAAGTTATAACACAAATTCCATTTGGTGTGTCTTTTTTAATTGAGAAAATTGCTTATTTGCATACAATTTTTAAGAGTTGTAGAGGGGTTTTCCAGAGCTTGAATCTTGCAACTGATGACACAATCACCATTGATGGAGCCATTTAAAATTGGAAAATTGAATTTGTTAGACTTAGAGAAAACCAGATATTTCAGAGGTCATGGAATTTGAAAGACTCAACAAATTCCTTCCACTTTCAATTATGTCTATTCCCTCTGTTCCATTATCTCTGTTGACTTACAAAGATGTATTCAGCTAGTTTTCACATGTATGCTTATCAAAAACTAGTTCTATTGCCTCCATTGACTCTTCCACAAAATCAAATACAATTTGATTTACAGTTTTGAAGTAGGCCATTCAGCACCTTGGGTCCACACCAACCCTCTGAAGAGCATCCAACACAGACCCACCTCCCTACTCTATCCCATTAACCCTGCTTTTCCCATGGCCAGTCCACCTAGCCTGCACATCCCTGGACTTTATGGGCAATTTAGCATGGCCAATCCACCTAACTTATACATCATCAGACTGTGGGAGGAAAGCCATCTGGACTTAGGGAGAATGTGCAAATTCCACACAGTCACCCAAAGCAGAGATCAACCCCAGGTCCCTAGCCCTGTGAGGCAGCAGTGCTAACCACTCAGCCACCATGCCATTGTGGCTAAATGATTGCATTTATCTGACCTTCAGTGCTGCATGAGCAGATGTTTCCTACAATTATACAATGTGAAGACTAGTGCTAGTGCTGTTGGTCTTTGTTTCAAACATTTTTCCATTGTTACCAACTTTTGCCTTCTTGAGCTGCGTTCTCGAACTGCTGAAGTCCTTGGAATGAAGGGACACCCACACCACTGTTAGGGTGAGAATTCCAGGTGTTTGACCTAGCGCCAGTGAAGGAATGGCCACATATTCTATGTCATTATAGTAAGAGGAGCTTGCAGGTGGTGGTGTTCCCATGCAGTTGCTGCTCTTATCTTTCTGGGTGAAAAAGGCCACGGGTTTGGAATATACTACATACAATGTAAGTATTGCAGTGACCTATTTCCATTTTCATAACATCCCTCAACTTTGTCTGTGTCTCAGAACATCCACTGCTAAATTGGATAATGCAAAATTAGAATTGGGTTAAGAGGAGCTATTACAATGTATTGTCTGGTTCTACTGTTATTTCAACATAGTGAATGTCAATCTATTTGTTTTCTGAATAATGAGGCTGTTGTGTCTGCCAGGCTAGGATCCAAATTTCCTTTCAAAGAGATATTTCTCTGGCAAAATTGCAAGTATTTATTCCTTATGGCTATACAAGCATATTTGACATTCTTTAATGTGGAAGAAACTATTCTGAATCTGTGAAGTCTACATATGCGTCAGGGGAAACTGAGGTTGGTACAAAATTCCCTGAAAACAATGAAAAGAGTATGCTTTCTCCTAATAGTGTTCTTTAAGACCTTTGCAGAATACTGGACCCTTAGTTGGAGAGTATCTGCTAGGAATAACACTGCACTGTCTGTACAGGTGAAGAATACAACTTACGTATTTTAGTATCATTTTAGTTCAGTGTAAATAACCTTTGTTACATTTTTCAGCATATTGTATCCTGTTGCATCAAACAGGTGATAACACATTGTTCACATGATCTGCAGAATTCATAGCAAACATTCAAAGTGACCACAAACCCAATAGTGAACATTCTACATTGACTCACAGCTAGAGAAATTGGGTTTGACAGAAAATTAGTCAAACTAAATTAAACAGCAGCCAATAACTATAGGCTACAGAGAACAGTGGAAACCAAGATCAAAGAGGTCACAAAGTTTTGGGGAACCAGTTACATCTAGCCCGAGGGTTGTGTTTTAGTGAGGTCAGACTTTCGGGCACCTAGGCTGCCTGAGCATGTGCATTTTACACTTCCCAGCATGGCAACAGTGAAAGCTGTTGGCCCAACACCATTGGATGATTTGATCCCAGTTGATGATGCAATTGGCCAAAGGGCACAAAACATTCAGGAAGGTCTGCGGTGAGGGGGCTATAAGCACGCACCTGAAAGCCACTCCTCAGTGAAGACTTGCAGTGAACAGCTGGCCCAGCAGCAGAGCTCCTACCACCTGGAGAGAGGAAGAGATAGAGAGAAAGAAAAGCTGCCTGGACCTGAGAGACAGCTTTGCTGGAGAAGATTCAAATTCCAAAGGCCCAGCTCAAACACATGGATCATTGTGAGTAATAGCCTTTCTCAGATGGCTACAGCTAGAGAGAGAATAAATATTGTGGGAACTTGGGAAATGCACATGTGGTTTTTTTTCGATAATGAAAACATTTTAAATAAAATCGAGTTGAATTGTAAAGTAAGTTCTGTGCCCCCTTGTTCATCTGACTGACAAGAATGCTTGGATAAAATGTTTTTAATATATCATCAGAACAAAGTGTCCATACCACAAATACAAACATCCTATTTGAGAGGAGATTTTTCTTGCTTCAGCAGAGTTGCAGCCTTATCCAGAATGTAAGAACATGCTAATAGCACTTAGTTGTTGTCAAAACATCAATTGAAGACAGAATGCCATACATGAATTAGAAGGATTCAATTTTTCCAATGCACAATTGGTTTGTTTCCACAAAAAAATCCTGAACATTAATGTAAGCTGCAATAATAACTTCATGACGAATGAATCTTCAATGCTTGCACTTTTTAAAGATACACATAAAAGGATGGCTATCTCAGAACTATCATTAAAAACAAAACAAGGGCAAAATTCAAATGAAATTGTTGCAGGAGCTTCAGTGGCACTCTCTGAAATGCTGAAGGACAACAATAACCTGTGAGATTCTCAAAACAAAATTACCAAGGGGAGGATCTCACTCACAATAGTACAAAGAGAATTGACAGGGAGACAGTGGGAAGCAAAGAAGGAAACAGCAAAGAAAGAGAAGGAATTTAGAAATAGGGAACTAACATCAATGCAGAAGAGCCATAGAATCTTTTGAGCCCCAGGTTGAGAAAAGTTTCAAATAATACATTTTTCCTTTATGATATATGTGTTTCTTACAGTTTGTGCGAATCTCTTCATCAACGCTTTAAAAATTCTCTCTCTTACACAAGTCGTTATAGATGAACAAGTACAAACATGGCATCAAATCAATTTATTGCAATGTTAAATGAATAACATTACAAAATATATTCAATCATCCCTGCTTGCCTTGTATCACTCTAGATTCTATTAAAAGCTAACTAAATATGAACAACGTGTCATAACTCCAGGAGGGGATATTTTTTGGTTTCAACATATTGTAACTTCATGTAAAGGTTATTATTTCTCTCATCTCGAAAAAGATTATTGAATCCTACAGCTGCAAATTTTGATGATGTAGCAAATAACTTTTGTTGTAATGAACCAGCATATTCGCATAAATAAAAGCAAAGTACCATGGATGTTGGAAATCTGAAATCATAGCAAAATGCTGCAGAAACTCAGCAGACCTGGCAGTATAATACAGAAACAAAAACAGAAATTGCTGGAAAAACTCAACAGGTCTGACAGCATCTGTGGTTGGAAATCAGAGTTAACATCTCGAGTCCAGTGACGCTTCTTCAATTTTTCCAGCAATTTCTATTTTTGTTTCTGATTTCCAGCATCCGCAGTTCTTCTGGACTTTTATATTGTATAATTCACATTTTGAACAAATCAGAATAATTACTGGAATCTGATTCCTGGAAAAGTTTCATCATGTCAAATTGTTAGCAATAAGCTCCCAGAGTTGCTTTATCCATCCTCTGCAGGCACCCAAGCTATCCATGGTGTCATTCTGAGCTTCCTCTCAGGAAGGAGACCACTACAGCAAAGGTCTCGTTACCAATGGATTTCTCTGCAGAAACCTCCTACATTCCCATCCTCACAGAGAATACTGCAGTGTTGGGAAAACCCCTTGATTATAGTTCACAGGCTAATGACAAGCACATTGAGAAATCCAGATGTCTTAAGCATATCTTTTGGCGACATTCTGCAATGTTTGTATACTGGCTTTGTGCTCCATTATCATAATTTCTGAAAGCAGAACCCATGAAATGGCATCTGCTCAGCTCCACAGCCACAGCCTAACTCTTCTGCACTCTCATTATTCGTGTGCCACTAATCCCAGTATTCCAACCATTTTTTCTTCATTCTGGCCATTTGTAAGGTGTACTCTACCTAATGCAATAAATTTTCCCTATTACCCATCTTATATCCAAGGTGTTGATATCCAGATGGCACTTGCAATGAGAAAATGAATAATGAGCCTGAGTGAAGGTGAGCTTTCAAGATAACAGCTGGAATGCAAGGTTGTATCTTCATTCATTCAGTCATTCATTCATTTCATCATCAGCCAAATCTGGATATATCTCTTCATCTACTGCAAATAAAAATAATTAAGATGAGGCTTCTCATCAATACTGATTCTATTTACTTAATTGTGAAATAACACTGTTATAGAGTCTATGTTCTTATTGTAGCTAATTAAGACATAATAAGCAGAATTAATTCATTCATGGGTGAACCTAGTTTTGCTACCTGCCCACCACTTTTTCCATATCCTGCACATTTGACATTTACGTACACCATTCAGCTGAATATTTGTGTCTGTGTGAGGGGAAAGAACCATCCTGCGTAAATTTCCTGTTTCTGCCAACCCTCTCATGATTTTTCTTGTTCTTGCACAATGGGCCATCTTCACCGGAAAAGGATGCAAAATATAACAGTTCACTCAGCTCATCAAAATGCCATAAAAGGAAGGGATGACATGCACATGCAAAACTAGTAACTTTGCAGTTATGAAATTTGCATGCAAACTAAGTGGTATGCATGTATTCCTCAGACAGCCTTTGAGAATGGCAGCACAGTAGATTAAGGGTGTATACATCTTGAGAAAAGTATGCAATTCCACTATGCGACATATATCAATATGACGATATACCAGGTGCAGATCTCATGATCTTTACTGGGATGGCTGAAGTACTTATTTTTCCATTCTAGCCAGTTTAGCCTAACACACCTTGTTAGTCTGGACTCTGTGGAGATGATGCTGTACAAATTTTCAATCACCTCCTCTAAGTTGTGCCAATTCTGTCCTCACATTAGATGTTCCTCTGTGTTCCGAGTAATCTGATCTTCTAAATGTTCATTATTGCTGAAATATAAGAATAACTACTTCCCCACCATTATTTGACTTATGAACTGACCAATCATATATTACAGTTAATTTTCCTCTGCACTTCTCTGGAGCTGTAACACTATATTCCACATTCTGTTCTATTACTCTGACATACTTACGTAAGGTATGACTTGTCTGGTTAGCACACAAAACAATATGTTTCACTGTACCTCTGTACATGTGTCACTAATAAATCAAATCAAATCTCCAAGAGAATCTCTCTCTCTCTAATACTGTTTTGTTACCATGAAGCTGCAACATATCTTTAACTGCCATGACAGTTTTCTGGTTTCAGTCTTCCGCTTACTCATATCCATTTGCTGTTACTTTTGAGCCGAAGGCCCTTAAAGCTTATGGCAATCAGTTAGCACAGATATATCTGTCCAAGAGAATTTCCAGGTGAGAGGAATTGCACATTGGCTGCACCTTTGCTAATGTAAATGCACGTTGTCACATTTAATGCTATAGGATTTATGCCAAAGTATAATTCGAAAATAAAATATGGTTTGATTTTCTCAACATTGAAAAATTAGTAAATAAAATACATATAAGTGTATATCAGCCTGGTTCCAATATGCTTCAAGGGAAAGCCTAACATTGGTACATTAACAAACTTTTTTTTGTGAAGCAGTTTATTGACAATATTTACTCTTTGACCTGAATCTTATACCACTGCCACAACGTAAATGGGCAGGCAGGAGATCTGCTAGGTTCACTTCACAAACAGTTGAACAGGTACCTCTCAATGACCCTGTGTAATTTTCTCTCCTGAAGGAGGAACTTTGTCCAACAGAACACAGATCAAGAATTCAGTGAAACAGGAGATGCAGGTCAAATCCTCCCACTGTATTTTCGTGTTTCAAAGCATGCCATCACTCCACCACAGTTATACTTTATTTCAAAAACCAAGTTCTCAATAATATAGCACCATATTATGTGTCTCAAAATGGACCAAGCATTTTGCATGTGGTGAACTCTCAACAATATAAAAAGGTTATTGGGCAACACAAATAATGTGTTATTAACAGCATTAGCAATATTGTATTTAATTAATCACAAGCATACTCACCATGAAACTAGAGTCGTAGAGATGTACAGCATGGAAACAGACCCTTCGGTCCAACCCGTTCATGCTGACCAGATATCCCAACCCAATCTAGTCCCACCTGCCAGCACCCAGCACATAACCGTCCAAACCCTTCCTATTCATATACCCATCCAAATGCCTTTTAAATGTTGCAATTGTACAAGCTTCCACCACTTCCTCTAGCAGCGCGTTCCATACATGTACCACCCTCTGTGTGAAAAAATTGCCCCTTAGGTCTCTTTTATATCTTTCCCACCTTACCCTAAACTTATGCCCTTAGTTCTGGACTCCCCAACCCCAGGGAAAAGACTTTGTCTATTTATCCTATCCATGCCCCTCATAATTTTGTAAACCTCTATAAAGCATCAGCCTCCAATGCTCCTGGGAAAAGAGGCCCAGCCTGTTCAGCCTCTCCCTATAGTTCAAATCCTCCAACCCTGGCAACATTCTTGTAAATCTTTTCTGAACCCATTCAAGTTTCACAACATCTTTCTGATAGGAAGGAGACCAGAAATGCACGCAATATTCCAACAGTGGCCTAACCGATGTCCTGTACAGCCGCAATGTGACCTCCCAACTCCTGTACTCAATACTCTGACCAATAAAGGAAAGCATACCAAACGTTGCCTTCACTATCCTATCTACCTGTGACTCCACTTTCAAGGAGTTATGAACCTGCATTGTAAGGTCTTTTTGTTCAGCAACACTCCCTAGGACCTTACCATTAGGTGTATAAGTCCTGCTAAGATTTGCTTTCCCAAAATGCAGCCCCTCACATTTATCTGAATTGAACTCCATCTGCCACTTCTCAGCCCATTGGTCCATCTGGTCAAGTTCCTGTTGTAATCTGAGGTAACCTTCTTTGCTGTCCACTACACCTCTAATTTTGGTGTCATCTGCAAATTTACTAATTGTACCTCTTATGATCACATCCAAATCATTTATGTAAATGACGAAAAGTAGAGGACCCAGCACCAATCCTTGTGGCACTCCACTTGTCACAGGCCTCCAGACTGAAAAACAACCCTCCACCACCACCCTTTGTCTTCTACCTTTGAGCCAGTTCTATATCCAAATGTCTAGTTCTCCCTGTATTCCGTGTGATCTCACCTTGCTAACCAGTCTCCCATGACGAACCTTATCGATCGCCTTAATGAAGTTCATACAGATCACATCTACCACTCTGCCCTCATCAATCCTCTTTGTTACTTCAATCAAGTTTGTGAGACATGATTTCCCATGCACAAAACCATGTTGACTATCCCTAATCAGTCCTTGCCTTTCCAAATACATGTACATCCTGTCCCTCAGGATTCCCTCCAACAACTTGCCCACCACTGAGGTCAGGCTCACTGGTCTGTAGTTCCCTGACTTGTCCTTACCACTCTTCTCAAAGAGTGGCACCACGTTAGCCAACTTCCAGTCTTCCGGCACCTCACCTGTGACTATCGATGATACAACTATCTCAGCAAGAAGCTCAGCAATCAATTCTCTAGCTTCTCACAGAGTTCTCGGGTACACTGATCAGGTCGCCTTGAAGGTACTCAGTACTTTTTAAAGAAATCTCCTGATGCTTCACATTCTTGCAAGCTAAAATCAATTCTCCTTGTGGAGTTCCTAATAGAAAGACAAACTTTAATTTATTTTGGCATTCATTGATTTAAGCATTTGTGACAACGACCTCACTTAGCTGCAGCTACTGGCACAGTACCTTTCGAAAGTTGAACCACAAAGACACAACAGCTGATGTAATTCTAAGGGAGTAATATTCAAATTGTATAAACCATACCTGGTTAAACTATGCCTTGGCATTTATCTTATTCTGGTCATTGAGCATAAGGAGTCAATCAAATGCTTGATTTTGCAAAGAAGGTCCAAAAGATGAATTACTTGTACTTGAGACAAGACTGACAAAGTTGTATTTTCACGCTGGAAATTGAGGTCGTGTCTGTTAGGTTATGTAAATAATAAATCTAGATTACTCAAATGTTGAGGGTCACAATGTGAGACGTGGGTTCAACCTCACGTAAGATAATTTCTTGACTGATATTTGAATACTTGTCTTCACCTGAAGTGATAGGTAGATCATACAGCAGTGGAGGCAAAATCCTGGAATAATTTATGAAATATTATATGTTTTCTGTTCCAAATAGATGAAACACAGTGGCAAAAATGGTCTTACTCACGCCTCTTGTGATTTTGCAGGCAGTGTTAGCATAGCTACAAATAGATTCGTGACAATTACTGGTTTTGAAGGCACTAGCTGACTGCAGTGATTATTTTTATTTCCCTTTGTCCCTTCTCCCTTCTATCAATCAGGATACTTCTACCTCACTAGTAAAATGTTATTCTGTTCTACAATCAGAAGAATGTTTAAAAATTGGAGCATCTTTTTATTAAGCAAATTTAACAGTACAGACGTTTGTTTTTATGAAAATATATTAAACGAAAATCATTGCAATTTTAAATAAAATAATTGTATAATAAGCTTTGAGGCATTTTAATATGAAGGATAATGTAATAATAAAACTACAATTTCGTTCAGGAATATCTCATTGCCAAAAAAATGTAATCTGAATTTATGTTTCGTTGTTTTTTTTCTCTGACAATTAATTTGGTTGAAAGGAGGTTATTTCTGGCTTTGCCTAATACACTGTATTTGAAATAGTACATATTTCCAACTGTCCCGCTGTCAATGATATTTCCTAAATGATTGTGTGCTGAAGTAAAGCAATTAATTTCCGGTTAGTTGCTGTGCTGAATTTAACTTTTACAAAGTGTCAGTCCTCACGCTAACAGTAAACTAAAGACGGCCCACTGAAAATAATAGGGCGTGCAAATCTCAGTTCACATTCCTTCACAATCAGCCCCCATGTTTTAGGCAGCCCCTTTACGATATAAAATATATATGAACATTCCCTTCCCAATCTATTATAGGCAAGCATGGTTTTTAGTTTCTGATCCAGTTTACATTCCACTACGACACACTGGAAAATATGGTGATGTAGTTGAACAAGTTGCCGCTTGGGAGCGCTCTGCTTGCTGTCTTGTTTTACCGCATTGCAGGGACGCCCCCACATTCCTGCTGTGCATGGAATGCATTCCGATATTAAAAAATTACCGGAGACATTTTGGCAAGTGTTAAAATTCGCACTTTCAGACTAAAAACTAACAATTCCAACAAAGTATTGGAATGGCAGTCACAAACTTTCTGCACTACTGCCTGAAGCTATAACCAAAACTGGTTGGTCAGTTCTCCCTTCAATTGTGGGTAAGATAAATTTTCTCGTTAATGCAACGCAAAAGAATGAATTATTCGAATAAAATTCTCCATTTCGTGTTCAATTTGAACTCAAGTGATGAAATAAAGAGACACTCGTTTTGCTTTACCGTTCTTGCATAGAACCAAGTCCAATTCTCCTCCTTCATCTTGTGTTTGAATGATAAGTTTACCTTCCAACCAGATTTCCCTTCCAATTGATAGGGAAACATGTATTGAATTATGTTTTTGATTTTTTTTTCATTGGAAAAATAGGGTCCATGCAAAGTTGTATTCAATGCAAATCAAGGGGCACTGTGTTTGGAGCGGAGCAGAAAATTTACAGAGCGCAGAATGTTTTAATTGAAACAAAACAAAGAAAGCTTTGTGTTTTCAAAAGTCATCGTTACTTTTCGCCAGCAATCGGAGAATAAATGCGATACGAAAAGTGGCTAAAGCTAGAAACATATTTATCAGCGAAAAGAATGAATGCAGGTTTCAAATAAAATTTAGTGACAATTTCTTATTTTCTCTACCAAAAACAATGCCAAATACTAAAACATTTAACAGACCGACTGCACCCTGGGGTTAGAGCAAGGTTTTCGATTACTCTTTACTATCCAAATAGATCAAAAATGTATGTTTTTTTACGATAAAGGCAAAATATTGAGATTGCTGAAATTACAGATTTGCTTAGTCACCCTTGATTGGGTTTTCTTACACATTGACAATATGTGTTTTGGCTGATTAATACGCAAGACTAAACAAAAATTCCAGCCTAATACCACCTTAGATAGCACTGAAATATAATCGTAAAATGTCCAGGTTACTCGTTTAACAATATAAGCAACGTTATTTTATTGACACAATAAAAGGGTGAGAAATGGAAATCCACTGAATATGGTTAAGCTACTCACACACAAACATTTCTGGTGTACGGTGACAGTTAACTGTAGAAATTGTAAAGATTTGCATTCCCCCGATTAATGGAATATGGCTATATACAATTATAGAATCGCTCCAAAATAGACGGTGCCCATTTTTGGCCCGTTGAAATCACGCTCTCTGCAGGAACAATATAATTGGTCATATTCCCAATGAGTAGACACATGATGTGGAGGTGCATTGATCGCCGATAGCTACCTGTGCTGAAAGTCACCTTTAAGCAGTTAGCAAGAATAATGCATATCAGTGAGAAAGCATTTTTTTCTGTTACAATCCTGCATCGAATCTTTTCCAAAACTTGCTATAAATTAGTATTTCACTTATATGTTATTGTAACATGTAAATGCAGTTTTAAAAAAAATAATCGTGTAAGGTCATCAGTGTAGTGTCAGAAGATAGGATTTTCGGGTATTTGTCCATGAAATCTTTGGGGAAAATGCTGAGAGTTGTTAACGAACTGCGAAACGGTCTTATCATACAAGGAGCAGCGACCAATTTCCTGCAAGGTTATTCTTCCATCTGATTTTATCTTTTATCTACCAATACAGAAGGCAATAACTCATCTGTCCTCAATTGAAGTGAAGGTTTCTTGTGTTAAAGTCGCATGGGAAAATAAATGGGAAAATATTAAATATCTATAAATAATTTATGCACGTGATTGGTTCCATGATTCAGTATGAATTATAGTCTCTTTCCTTTGTAAGTCTTTTGTATTCAATTCTATAAAATGCCGTTTTGCATTCTATTTCCCGTTTCCAACCACAGTTACCATTAACATGATCAGTCTCGATACAAGAATCTGCATGTACTTAGAGCAGGTGACCCTTATGACACGATATTGCATTCATTAAATACGATCTTTAAACACCAAACATGCAAATAGAAATTGAGAATCTGTATTTAACAATGCGCGAACTAAAAGCTCTGATAATTTATACCATCACTACCCCTGTTTTAATTCCGCAGCATGTACCACCCAAATCTGAATCTGTAGATCTCACAATCATTATGGAGTTTGTAATTTGTCGTGAAATCGAATTACATGATATTAAAATAAAGTAACTCGTTGCTGGGTGAGCCGTTATTTGGAAGGATTAATGCGATTCATCAATTGACTAACAATTCGGATTTCTTTCGATTAATTTAATATGTGTTGTTCATCCAGCAATATGTTGCTATGGATTTCCTGCCTAACCGTCAGAAATTAAAATATTTGGGCTTTCGCTACTTTTTAAATAAAAGTCTTAAAGTCGTTTTAGTCTGGACCCTATAGGTGGAGCATTCATATGCAAATAATCTGTGGCTTGTGCCTTAAGTATCACTGTCAGCATGGAGAACACAAGCGCCATTATCCTTCAAAATCGTCAAAAGAACATAATCAATTTGTATTCAATCTGTTTTGCACAATGATCATTCACCGATTGAAATACTTGTAATTCCACCGACTTCAACGTTAGAAATAACACCACCAAAATGTATTAGATATTGTCATTTATTTTGCCATATATGTATATATATATTTATATTACACAATATATACTTCAAGATAAACTTCGCATTATACATTCCGCCATGTATTACCACACCACACAGACGGTTTAAAACATTTCCACATGTTCATGAAATAATCGCTTAGATAGCACAAATATTCCTCTCCATATAATAAACATGGATTTTCAGACGTTCCCAGTCTCTTGCCTGGAGACCTCGTTGTTGAAACCTTATAATGTTGGGATGCGAGTTGGTGACAACAAACCCCGCCAATACTGCATATTTGAAATACTCTGAAAATACTTCAAGGTGTTATTGAAGGTTGGCCCTGTCATCTCCACTTAGAAGACGCCGAATTATAATTGCATGAGCTGCCGCAATGCGGCCAGAATTTAAATGTAGATTTAGTTCCTGCACTTGATCGGTTTTAGGTAACAATTTGAGTTCTGTGCAAAATTAAAACGGGCGCCTGTCTGAAATGGTTTGTGGATCTGAGGGCGGGTGGGGGTGGGACGGGGTGGGGATGTGCCCCAAATGGCTCTCAGTCGCTTGTGTTGGAGGCGAAAGCCTCAATTAGTCCCTCCAGTGAATGGATGAAGCCGGACACACTGCATATAGAACCGATGACAAAGATGGAGACATCGAAAAAGACGTGGTGCCACTGCAATTTTCGCCACAAAATTTTGAGGTGGAAGAGACTTGGGAGCAGAAAACAGAGACCAGCACCCGTTAGGCTCCCAGTCAGGCCCATTAACAGAGCGAAATGGGGGATATACATGGCCATAAACAAGGTCAAGACCACTAGTATGCAGCGTAAAGCTAAGCCCCATGATTTGAGTTTACCATCTACCCCATAACAATTCGTAAACATTGCAATCCTGCCCTCCTGGAAAAAGGATTTCTCTAAGACTTCAACAGCTGCGAAAAATGGCAGCGGATAGGAGAGCAAAGCTTTGGCCACGAGAAAAACGTTGACCACTGCCCTAATAGTAGAGGGGAGATTGTCTGTGATCACCTCTTTTGTCTCATCTGCCCAGGTTAGATAGGCCACCAAGGCGAATAGTCCCTTCAATATGCACGCTGCAATATGAGTCCAGTTCATCATACTGTGGAATTCTTTGGGGCTTTTCATGTTGCCCTCCAGCGATGGCAGGAAGATCTGTGAAGTGTAGCTAAAGACAATAATACCGATGGAAATTGGGAACTTTTTCACATCAATGTAGAATTTGACTTTATCCCAGGCCCAGTCCCGGGCTCGAGACAGACAGTAGGCGATCACTAAGATGTTAATCACAAAATGTGCCAGAGTACAGAGCAAACTGAACTTGGACACCGCTTTGAGATTTCTCAGGAACGCGCAAGGTAATAATATCGCAGTGGCCACGATAGACCATGACTTTTGAGAGACGGGCAGATTCGGGAAACTGTTATACATAAGGTTGCCGCTTACAACCACATACAAAACGCAGGTCATTATTAACTCAATGATTTGGGCTACATTCACGACCCTACCGCCCAGCTTCGGAAAGCGAGGGGCACAGCAGGCATTGGCAATATCTACATAGGAGTCCCTTACTCTCACCATCTCGCCGTCTTCGTTTTCCTCGTACAGGCAAGCAATCAAGATCTTTCCCGTGTAGCAACACACAACAGCAGCGAAAATGATTAAAAACAGTCCGAGATATCCTCCGTGCAGGATAGCATAAGGGAGGCCCAGGACGAACATACCCTGAAAGACAGACAGTGCAATATGGACACATTCCTTATCAATATCAATTCTCACAAGAAGCTGGGCACAGCATTACAGAACAGGATGCATTAGTAAGGCATGTAGAAAATTATACGTTGCAGTTTAAGTATGATATGGACATCCAATGAATGCTGCATTAATTATGTCTTTTATGACAGCCTGCACTCCATATTATACAAGGCGTTATTGTTGCTCAAAATAAATGATTAATCTTCAATAGCTAATAATACATTGTTACTTTCCCATGGCGGTCATTATTCTGCATTCTGTTTCAAGGCTATGTATCTGGTGCAGTAACATGCACTGTTTTAGAAAGCTCAAGTTAGATTCTCTGTCATTAATTAAAGAGTCACATTCGCATAATTCTATTCTTCCAAAGGACAATGAAGCGATCACGTGCAATCTGTATCGCTTTAACTTTGTATTTATTTTATCATCAATTAAGAGCCAAAGTAGCCGCTCGCCACTACAGTTCAGATGAGGTATTCGATTTTTTTTTATTTATATGAATGAGAAAGGTGTCTATTTTACCTGGATGGCGTTGGTCACATTCCAGCCCGCTTCCCATGCAGTGATTTTGGGCTTCCCCTGAGCTGCTAATTCCACACACGGCTGTCCATCCTTGGAGGTTGAAGGGGGCAGCCCAGTCCCGTCCCTCTGGTAGTGACTGTCGCCCTCAGCCGCTGGCTCTGCCTCTCCGCTCACCTCTTCCGGCTTCAGAATGTCCATCTGCAGACCCTGACGGTGCTCATAGTCCAGGTCATCACACTGGGCAAACCCGACAGCTTCCTCGTCAGTCGCCGCTTGAAAGCCCATCCTGGCGAACACCCCGCTAACTTTAGCCTGAGATTTGTTCGATACGGAAGTAGCAACATTTGAAAGCTTGTTTTTTATAAGCGTCGCCATCGCCGCTTGGTTCTTGGGAGACACTCTCTTGCAGAAAAGGAAGCAATTTTGATGTGTACGGCAGAGCTTTGTGGAGGGGGGGAGAGGAGTATGGGATCCCAAACTGCTATCTCCAATTCTTACTAAAAGTGTACCTGTCCTTGCAGGCGTTCCCGTGGATCATGACAGCTTTTCGAGTTGGAGTCTATAAGCGTGCCTGCCGCATCCTGTCCCGCTCTCACTCACTGCAACGTGAAAGCAGCAAACCAGGGAAAGGCGACGGAGCTTTCTCGCTCTCTGTCTCTGCGCAGATTTCCCCCCCCCCCCCCCCCAGTCTGAGCCGCCTGGGTCCCAGTTGGTTTCCTTCAGCCGGAATGATGCCAGTTCTGCTGTGGAGAGCTTTAGGGGACGAATGAAAGGCGACGTGTCACACAATTGACAACGCAAGCCATTGCTTTGCCAACCACGTCTCCAAAGCCGACAGGTTCATCCATTAGCCAGAAAGGCTGGGTGCATTCAGGTGGGAGGAGCGCTCGCCCCCCACTTCCCGCCCCCCTCCCCGTCCTATTCACAATACTGCTTCAGTTCTCTGCATAAAAAGAGATCGCAAGCTCTGTGATAACTTGCCATTAATATTTGCGTCAACAACAGTAAAGTACAACGCATTAAAAGTGCCCAGTGAACTGGTATCTCCTATATATTTCTGAAACGTACATCATATGACCCAGTGAGGCTATTGTTGACTAAGACACCCAGCTCCTGAACTAAAGCGACTCCAACTTGTTCCTCTTCCGATGGAGAGGAGCAGAAGTTGCAAGGCGTCAGCTTTTAAAACGCTCCTTCCCAGATTCCTTACTCCCATTGGAATGAGACTAAATGGGATCTCTGGATCGGGCGCTCCAGAGCTTGACATCGATGTGAGCCGAATGTCGCATTTCTGGAACGCGAAATGCGGAAATGAATTCGTTTTTGCTGCCGGCGAAACATTATTGCGGTGATCCATTTAGTTTCCAAACCCAGGCTGATGTTTCTGAAATCGTGTGTCAGGGCACCAATTGCAATATTTACCTGTGAATAATGAAATGCAGCAATGTGCAGAGTCTGGGTATTGAAATTAAGTAGTTTTCGAGGGGAGATTAGCAAATTAGAGATTTTTCCCCCAGTGCGGGGACAGTATAGCTGCCACAAACTAACATTACCAAACCCCTGGAGCCAGTCTTCCCTGACAGCAAATACGAAGCGTTGTTTTTGTAAAAAGTGTACATTTCCAAACTGTGCTTTTTCACAATTAATAACAGTTAGGAGACGCAAATATCCCCTCCTGCTCTCAACCTGAAATAGTGACCATAAATCTTCCTGTAAATTAAAAAAAACTTTAAATGAGCTCTTTAAACCCAAACCTGGTTATCCCTTTAATTCTCAATAATCAATAGTCCATTGGTTTAAGATTTTCAAGTCACCGTTGTCATCGGAATTGTGAAGGCCACAGTCACATCTGCTTTTGTATGAAGCAGACTTTAGAACTCGCTCTCAGAACGGATGAACTGATCTGAAGGTTTTAACTTGCACTCGGTCTGTGGGAAGCCATTCTAAGCCACCGACAGCATTTCCGTTTCCTTGCATTTCTCTCAGGGACCGACTTGAATTGGACGCAGTGAGTTTGATGCAGCTGATCAACTCTCTGTGCCAAGGGAACCCCCGTGTTACTAAGTGCGGATTTGTTTGCATTGTACGGGAATGAGTGAAACGGATCTTGTTTATTGGGACACATTTGACAATGAGCCAAACTTACCCCGCACCCGGATGGTCATAGTTGCATCTTCACAAACCACTAATGTAAAGTCGATTTGAATTCATGCAGTTTGATGTCTGAATGACGACCGGTTTCTGCAAATTTGTTTGATCTTTATCGCCATGTTTTCAAAATGCAGCTTACATGCATTCTATTTTTAATTATTATCTTTTCACATAATTTACGGAGTTTTCCCTCTTTTTGCAAACGTTTTCTGTCTATTGTTGTTGTTGCTAATCGATTGAATAATGTGAGGGTGAATCGGTTCTGGCCGATGAGACCAGAAAGTTGCGTTCTCCGTTTTACTTAAAATCTGATTTTCTTTCAAATGCAGGACACAAGATCTTCTCAGAGGAGGAACAATAACTCCGTCCAGTGGGGTCGATGTTTATTTTTGATAGGGATTTGCAATATGGAGGGTTCAAAATGATACGTTTTTCAAAATTTTGTACTGAATGTTGGCAGTAAACGGATAATCCCTGTGAAGTGAAATTACAGAAGGATTTGTAAACGGACACACTGACTTGCGAGGGGAAAAGTCCGTCACAGATGTGGCGAATTCCTTCAATCAGGAGTGATCGCCTTATTTCGGATTTGCAGTGAACTGCAAGGACCGAATTAAACATATTTGGATACTCTAGAAAACTGGGTAACTAATTGAAAGTGAACTACAGAATTTTCTTCGCAAACGCGGGGTTTTTCAGATATAAAATCATTAAGAAATTTCGAATTGATGTAGTATATTGTCAATTGATAGTATTTCAAAGGTTGGGAGTTAGTCTACGTAGACTGCATGTTTTAACTGTAAATAAACTGTGACTATACAGTCTGGTGTAACAATACTGTCTATTTTCTGACGTTGATGTTAAAACAAAAGCGTTGAAATTGCTTCTCTGAGTATTTTTTTTATTATTGCAAACCCGAGCATTTAGAAGCGATATTTATTCATTATATAAATGCCGCAAAAAAAAGTTGTTGCTTTGTGCAGATAAATAATGTTAGCCAGCTGACCTAAAACCGAGAGAGATTTCAATGTCTTCAGATTATATCCTAGACTTTAATTTGTGAAAACTGCTCTCCGGGTGAAGGTAGATTAATATTTCCGCCCTTGTTGCCAGAATCTAAGTTTCAGACGAATACTTTCTGGGCAGCTTACCTGATTTACAAATGTCATCAGGCAGCGTGCAGCTTCTGAGATTACAGTTTTATTGGGCACGGAAAAATGGTTCAGTGTTTATTTCTGTTCTTTCAAATCCACGTGACATCAGACAAACCCTTGCATCAAATAAGCGACTTTTGACAGTGTGATGACCATTGTTAGGTAGGTAAACCAACGGGCCATTCGTAATGGAAAAATAACTACTTTTCTTGACACTAAGCATTTTTGTTTGATATCAGTGAGTTTTAACTTACCTGCCTGTGCAGAATGGGATGGCAACTGTAACTTAATGCATCATTGTTACAAAGTGGTTTTCAACACATTAACTCGAAAGCATCGGTACAATGTAAGAAAAACTTTGGCGAGCTTGCTTCCAAAAGCAGTAAACTACTGGACCGAGTAACTGTAGCTATGACAACCAAGTTGCGAATTGACACCCGATGAAGTGCAGCGTGAAGACAAATAAAATCTGAATGATTCCGAGTGAAAGCAGGATTTATGTTCACTCTATACTATTCCATGTTTGCATTAAAATGACATCCTTGGAAATATCCCACTGTTGTGTAGTTTAGAAAAGAAATATCTGTTGGTTACACGGTGGGACAAACATTCTTCTCTTGGTTAATCGGCATGAAGTCAATTACTGTATTTTTAAAAATTCACTCGTGGGACGTGATGTCGCTCTCCGTCACTCGAATGACACTAAGTTGAATTTAACGGAGTAATGTGATCCTGCTGCTGTCATTGCATTAGCAATCCAGAGACCTGAATAATGCGGAGAAGGAATGAATTCAAATTGCATCATGCTACCTGATAAGATTTAAAGTTAATTAGTTAATTAATTAAGCAATAATGGCGACTATAAAGCTACTGGAGTATTGTGATCCACATCCTGTTTAATAATACCAGTTAGAAAGAGAAAAAAAATCTTACCCTTCATGTGACTTCAGACCATTAGCACTGAGGTCGATTCTAAACTGCTTTCTGTTATGAGTGCTGGGTTGTATCAAACAGATGCGGAAAGGTAGCGCTGTGAGTGTGCCTACACCACAGGTATTCCAAAAATGTGACTCCTTGATTTGTCAAGGGCAATTAAAAATGGAAAACAAATATGCTAACCTGAGCAGTTAAAGCCAAATTTCATAAGTAAAAACAAAAAAAGTCCAAAAATGTAAATATGAGTTTTAAGGAAGTTTCACTCAGATATGAGCAACATTACTCTGATTCAGCAACAAAGAAGCTGAAGTTGGTCAATAGTAAGAAAAGGCATGGTTTTTGCTTGAATGTTTGTTTTTTTATATATCAATAATAAGATCTAGCAGAATTTTGCAATTACAGAATGAAATGGGAAAGAAATGGGATTATCTGTGAGTGCAGATTCATAGCTCCTTGAACATGGAGTCGCAGGGAGATGGGATAGTGAAGAAGTTGTTTGGTATGCTATCCTTTATTGGTCGGAATATTGAGTACAGGAGTTGGGAGGTCATGTTGCAGCATTGGTTAGGCCACTATTGAAAAATTGTGTGCAATTCTGTTGTCCATCGTATCAGAAGGATGTTGTGAAACTTGAAAGGGTTCAGAAAGGATTTACAAGGATGTTGCCAGGGTTGGAGGATTCGAACTATAGGGAGAGGTTGAATAGGCTGGGGTAGTTTCCCCCTGGAGCATAGGAGGCTGAGGGGCGACCTTATAGAGGTTTATAAAATCATGAGGGGCATGGATAGGGTAAATAGACAAAGTCTTTTCCCTGGGGTGGGGAGTCCGGAACTATAGGGCATAGGTTAGGGTGAGAGGTGAAAGATATGAAAGAGATCTAAGGGTCAACGTTTTCACACAGAGGGTGGTACATGTATGGAATGAGCTGTGAGAGGAAGTGGTGGAGGCTAGTACAATTGCAACATTTAAAAGGCTTTTGGATGAGTATGTGAATATGAAGGGTTTGGAGGGGTATGGGCCAGGTACTGGCAGGTGGGACTAGATTGGGTTGGGACATCTGGTTGGCATGGATGAGTTGGACTGATGGGTTTGTTTCTGTGCTTACATTTCTATCGCTCTATGATTCTACGTGGAAGCTGTGAATCTGGAGTGTAAGAGTATGGTGTAGTAGTTTAGATATATGCATCAGAATGGAAGTTGCGGTAAACACAGGTGATGCACACACAAATAAATGTTGCCTGCACTTACCGAGACAGTGGGCACAACATAATAAAAGTTGACAATAGATAAGTTGTAAAAAGAATGAATGGTTTGTAATATATAGCATTTCTGACAATCATCTTGGCTTCTCAAAGTAATTTACAGACAAGGAAATATCTTCAAAGTATAGTCATTGTTGAGTACAGGAAGTACAGCAGCCAGTCTGTGCATACCAAACACCAGAAAATGGTATTGTTTTGAGGACAAATAACCTGTTTCGTGTGATGTTCGTTGAGGGATAAGTAATGGTGAGCACATTAGTGATGACTCCCAATGCCTTTCTTCAAATTAAGTCAGTTCATTCATCAACAATTACAGGGATAATCAACCACCCCGCTACTACCTACGGAATGAGTTACCAACGTTGTCAACTTTTATATCTGATTATTTTTCCAGATTTTCAAATCTAGACATTCTCAATATTTTTGACTGAGTGAATGATGACAGACTGAATGTATATCAGCAGTTTATTTGTTTTATTGACTTGTTGGCCATATTTCTTTAGGTCTTTTGTTATGAATTTTCATTGGTTTACATGCTGATCGACATATCTCAAGTTGAAAGAGATACTTGGATGAACAATTGTATAGCAAAATGTTTTTTTGAAAGAATTGTACATCTGTGAGGTTACAGATATTTCAAGTTTTCTTCTAATCAATTAAGTTTAAACTTGCAATTACTCATGATAATATGGGAGCTTCAATCCCAATTCTCCATAAGCAAAGATGTATTACTAATAATGTGATGCTAAAACTGAGCTATTGACAAACAATATAGGTGTTTTTATTTGTTAATAGCAGACTATAATAAAGCAGGTTTATTTTGTTACTTTATATTATGTATGACATAATGTTATGTCTCAGTAAGCAATAATTCCAGCTGACCTACTAAATCACTACTGTTCTTCTGATAGATCAAGCTAACTATATTTATTCACTCAACACAAACCAGGTGCAATATGTGAGGATTATCCCTGCTTCCCCAAGGCATAGCATGCACCTTTCACCTCAACCCACACCTACATCCCCACCCCTCCCCCAACACACACACACACACACACACACACACAAATGCATGCATGCACACATATATTCCAATCTCATTTAAGGAACTCCTCATCATAACTTTGTATCCCCAACACCCCCAGTATCTGTGCTGATAATTTTTGAAATCAACATTATTTATTGTCAGTTTTGTAATGTTTGCAGTTCTGGTGGTGTCTGCTTCAAATTGGGATGATAACTGTTGTGTGGGGCACTTCAACCATGGCCAACATTTTATCTTCACATCCTGTAAAGAGAACAGAACGTATTAAGCACTTGTCAATTTTTGTGTTGTACTAATATAGTTCATGTACTCGGTAAAACCTGTAAATATGTTCTAGACTTACATAACTTACATTGTTCTGTACTCTCCTCTAACTTTCAATCCACTTACCACTTTGAACAAATCTGTGATATGTTTCTCATTTGCTTAAGTTTAAAGTATGCACCAATTTGTTGAACATTGCACCATCCTGTTACAGTTTTATAACTTCAGGTTACTGTGATTTTGTTAATTGAAAGTGTTCTCATCAATAAATTCTCTCTTCTATCAGGACATAGTTAATGTCATTTACCAACCATTGTGTTTGCCATTCTGTACTTTTTCAAATTATATCTTTGCTCACATTTCTATGTGTCTTTAGGAACTTTTATATTTATATCTTTGCAACAACAACCTTTTATTGCATTCTTAAATATTTTGTCCTGTTCACACAGCACCCCATAAAAGTGGTCTATATTTGCTCTATGTTAAGCAACACCCCAACTTTAAAAATCTCATCCATGCTTTCAACTTCTTCAAGACGTTGACTTTCTTTATCTTTGTAATATCCTCAAACAGGACACCCTTGAATGTTAACATTCTTTTAATTCTGGTCTCGACCATCCAAACTTTTAATTGTTCCATCTTAAACTCTAGACCTCCACAACAAACCCCCTCCCAACGCCTGGTCACAGTAAGCCTCTTCATCACTACAACTGCCATTTCCTACTTGTAGATGCTCCATAAAACTATCTGTTTATCTAAGTATCTATTCAAATGTCATAGAATTTCTTTCTGTGATGCGGCATTAAGAATTGTTTAATTCATTCCTCTAAAACAATTTGGGATCTTTTTAAAATCATGTTAAAGGTACTATATAAACTTTTGTGGTTGCATTGCCTTACTTTATAGTGATATCATGCTTTATTTCGATGATCTTTATTAAATTGGCCAATGTCTTCCAGATCCATAATCAGGCCCTCCAAACAGATATTCTAGAATTCAGTATTTCTGAGATCCATCCAGATTTAACTACTACTTTGCACAATCAGGGGTTACCTTCCTCCGTCAAAGGGCAGTGTTGTGGGGGGAAGGGGAATATCATAAGTGGGTTTAGTTAGTTAATTTGGCTTGATGATGACAGTGCAGTGCAAAATCAAACCAGCAACACCCCAGTTTGATTATGATAGTTCATGGAGCCCCATGGACCCTCAGTGCTTGTGGAATGTTGCCCTCCAAGTTGTACAAAAACAATTGTCTCTCTCTAATGGAACAAAATATCTGTGGGGTGCTTTATGGGCTATGCCTGATTACGTTACTCCCTTAAAAAATCATTTGGGTCACTTTTGTATAAGTTACAAAGGTTTCATTTAATGTTCAACTTTGCTCATTGCAGATTTTCAGTGGAGTACTAGTACTTGTAGGTTCATTTTCAAAAATGCTGTGTATAATCCCCAATGTGTAGGATTCAGGATTAGCTACGACTGATAATTAACCCTGCTGTATGGTAATTGGCCTGCTAAGAGTACATAGGTGCTCGCTACATTCCCTGTTTCTTAAAATACCATTATGATCAACCATTACATGCATGTTAAAGCTGTACTCCACATTCATTTACAGATAAATGAAATACTGGAAGCATAAAAATAGTCAAAGTACCATTTCATATTATATTTGCAAGTTGGATTAATTGTTTAAAAATGTGTTAGTATTTATGATAGTTACATCTAATAAGTCCTTAAAAATACTACCCTCATAGACATATCATTAGCTTTTTCCAAACTTCTGGCAAATATGTACTCAATCATGAAGAAAATGAACTTATGAAGATCTGTTCTTTTTCAAAATTCAAATAATTCTTTGCAACAGTCAAAAATCAAAATGTTAATAATCTTCACTCCTTCTCTGATAACAGTGAATCTGCTGCCTGTCTAATAAGAAAACAGCCCGCTTAGTTTGTCACAATTACAACAATGGTAAATCACACTTCTTTTCTGACAATGTGCTATATCACCTTGTCACCCCAGCATCTCACCCAAATTGCATATGCTTCTTTGCAACAAATAGTTCAAGTATTGTATTTTAATACTTAATAAAGTAGGATGATCTTCATTTAGAGCTGAAAATGTGTTGCTGGAAAAACGCAGCAGATCAGGCAGCATCCAAGGAGCAGGAGAGTCCTGAAGAAGGGCTCATGCCCGAAACATCAACTTTCCTGCTCCTTGGATGCTGCCTGACCTGCTGCGCTTTTCCAGCAACACATTTTTAGCTCTGATATCCAGCATCTGCAGTCCTCACTTTCTCCTAGATGATCTTCATTTAGCCCCATTGTTGACATTAAGAAAGATGTCATTGTGATAGATGTGCCCCATTTGATGGAAAATACAAAAATAATACTCAGTAATAGCATTTACTAAAAATGCAGAAATAAATTTTCTAAATGAAATCAGTTCAACATTGTTAATGATTTGTGTTTCATATACTGTTTCAGTAATTAATAAGGTTGAAAGTTGAGCAAAAATTCATCATTTGCACACAACATCACTAAATATTTGAGCACTATATTTGTTTGAATTATCATGCTTCTAGGTGGCTAATCCATTAAATAATAGATTGTATAGCACTAGTTCACAGGTTTAAATCAGTACTGTACCTGTTTAAAACATGCAAGCCAGCAGACCTAAGTTATATTTCAGTTTATCCCACAAAAGCTGAATTCTCTTAAGGGGCGCATTCATGCATGCACTGGTACACACGGGTACATAACAATTCTTAATACTGCAGATTATTGTTAACTTGCTTTATAATTGTTATCCCCACACAGTCTAATGGTATTCTTACAAGGAATCTAGCTGGTAACAATTCAGTGGATCAATTGCTTTGAAATGTTCCTTACGGAGAAAATATCCTCAATGTTGCAGAGGTGTAGCAGACATGAGAAAAATATATCACAATTTTTTAAAAAAATCAGCAGGAACAATGCATATTTTATGATGAGAGATTTATTCTACACGAATTGAAATAAGAAATGGAACTTGAACAGGAAGCATTATTCATCACTTTTGGAATGCGTTCTGTCTCAAAATTCTGGTATAGCTGTATTTATCCAGGAACTAAACTCGCTCCAAACTGTTGAGACATCGCTTTATGCTAAAGTAAATTTGACGTTACCTGTCATTAATCCGCTGTAACTGGAAGCCAAATGTTTTTTTTTCAGGTGGTATCACCATCTTTAGAATCTGACTGAAAGCGATAGAAACGGCTCCGTCAACCTTCATCCTTCACACGGGGTTGCAACCCCTCGCCTAAGTACGTGCTAAAAACTGTTAGGAAAACTAATTCTCAGTTTCAGGCTTTGAGAGGTAGTTCCACAATCCTTTGTGGTGTGCAATGGGTGAACTTGTCAAACAGTACAACTGCTTCCACTAAAAATATTTACATTTTAACTACATAAGACACATCCAGTTTTATCGCGATGTGTAAAATTCTTCATAACTAGTGGACTTTCTATTTTGCGACGTTGCCCCTCCTCCAGCACATCTCCCAAGCTTATTGCATTTACAAACAACAAGAAACCATTAATTTCAGAACCGCAACTGACAAAATGATCACTTTTAAAGAGGCTGGTCTGCAAAAGCCAGACAAGTAATGAGAATCAAGGCTGAGAGTTTGGTAGTCTAAAGTTGGTCAATAGTGAGGTTAGTTTTAATACGATCCTAACGCCGAATCTTAAGTTTATTGTGATACCTACTTGCATTGTGTCAATTTAAATTGCATGTTTTCTTCTCTTCACACAGTTTTAACTGTGACTGTCAATCAACATTAGCCCATTCTGCGGAAGGCACTGTCGAATCATTCTTGCTTTTTTAGATGTACTAGCTGGGGATCCAAGGCGCGCTGCCAGATATAGACAAAGACACTGAATTGCTTTAGCTGTAAGTGTAAATAAAATACTGATTTGAAACACACATCTCTGTATTCAGAGATCGGCTTTAGCTCGTCGCCTTGAGACTTCTGAATAAACGATAGTAATCATCAGAGAAAGATTCCGTGATCGCCCACAGGTGCCTTGTCCAATCTTACGGGTTTAGACTTCTAAGCCAATACTGTCATTGGAAGCCTCAGCTGAACGTTTCCTTATATTACAAGGGCCGGGCTTGGCAAGTGACTGACTCTATCATTGCGCTGAACGGAAACCAAAGGTACAAGCCTCAGTGTAGGATCGGGATGAGGAGCTCTTGCTTCCAAAACTGAAATGAAAGCAATGTTAAGATATTTTAAGCTTCCGACCTTCCACCTTTGGAAACCGTGGTTTAATTCTCACACCTTGCTTAATACCGAGAGGTTTTGAAAGGATGAAAGAGTATGGATCACAGCATAGAATCTGAACACGCATGTTCCCATTTTCATTCAAATCGAAATATAAATGTTCAGGACAGTTTTACACAGTTCACACCGCCTGAGTGAAATTGGAATGTTGCACATATTAAGTGTATATAAGACTCCCTTTTGAAAGTGATTGTGTGTGTGTGTGTGCGTGGTTTATGCATAGATTCAAAACTCTTCTCTCAGTCCGTCAGCTTGTAATCGCTCACATACTACACACATGGAATGTGCAGTCTAAATTGTGCAGCAAATTGAATGTCGCTTTTTAAAAGAAGTTTATAATATTTAAGGAATCCGCCAGACCCTTGATTAATAGCTGGATAATGATGCTGGCGATCCGAAATATAAAAACTGAATGCGCTGGGGTGGGGAACTCAGCAGGTTTTGCAACATCAGTGGAGAGAGAAATAGAATTAACGTTTCGAGTCCAATAACTTCTCCGGGAATTTTCTGTCTCCGTAGATGCTGCCGGACCGGCTCTCTTTCTGTTCTTATACTGTGAAACACCTTGAATTTGCTGTCGCACCCTGTGTGCTAGGTGGGGCGAGATGAGTTGCCCCCTTTCTGACACAGGTGTCGGGCAGCACTTACACTGTCGCCGGACATGCAACTCACTTGCTCATTTTCAGCAACGCTGATTGTATTTCGTGCTGTATAGATCCTGCCTGACAGCCACCCGTGCGCTGGAAATGGACCCTAATGTACCGGTGATATTCTTACACCTCTAGTGAGCAATCCAGCGTGCCAACCGTGTCTGGCAATCAGGCAATTCGTGTAAGGTACATTACACTGAAACCTGGTGTGTTCCTCGGTCCATTTCACGAACGGTGAATCAAAGTCCAAATTCCTGGAAACAGAAACAGGGGACCATCAATCGAAAGCACATTTTGCGCATGGAAGCATTGTTTAGTTTTTTTATTGTTTGGGAAAGCTGATGGGTCGTGTGTTAAACTTGAATGAGGGTGTGGTGAGGGGCAAGACTGAAAAAGGTTCGTGGGGGAAACTCACCTCTATGTAGCAAGCCAGGGTCATTGTTTGCTGATGTTATCGCCCTGTCCAGCCGCAGCTAAAGTGAAGCAATGACTTTGCCGCCACATCTGGCTGGAAGCTACTTGGTGAAGGATGAAAAAAAAAGCTTTTAATAGCAACGTGAGCGGTTAATGAAATCATCAGCGCCCAGAGACAGAGCGCTTTGCCGGCACCAACATCCAGTCAGTCAGGGCTCGTTTACCAAGGTCACTGGATACTGCAGCTCTCTGCAAGACCCAGAAATGAGTTTGTGCACAAACCGTGTAAGGTCCAAATGTCGCAGTTATTGTCAAGCTGCGGTCGCAAGGCTTACTAGCGTCTGGTGGAGTAACTGGGCCAGATGGTTAAATATAGCACTGGCGACGCTTCTCTTTATTTACCCTGGAAAAACCTGAGTGTAGCGGAATTAGGTTCATTCTCCCTTCCCCCATGCATCGTGTGACAGGATATGTATTTGATCCTTATTGTTGCCAAACGCAAGGACCTAGTCGTTTGAGTAGTTATGCGATATTGGTCGAGTGTTGTGTATAGCTGAGAAATAATTGGAATACTTGTGGAGAACCCACTAACTTGCAGCCGAAATCCGATTGGAGTTTGCTTTCACATGTGTCTTTGTGAGACTTGGGATAGACAAAGGAATCTAACACGGACCTTCAGCAGTTATTTAGGGTAAATGCAGGGCTGCAAGTTTTAAATCCAGTTATATTTGTATATCACAAATCAAACTGAATGCTAAGCTCCCTCCATGCATTCTTTCAGATCTTTCCCCTCTTTCTATCTCTAAAATCTCCCCCAGCCCCACAGTCCTCACATATCTGTGTCTACTTAATTCTAACCTCGTGTGCAATTACACTTACAGCTCCAATGTTGGTAGCCATGTCTCAAATTGCCGATACTCCAAGATTTGAAATTCTCTCACTATACTTTTCTACAGACAATTCTTAAAACCCATCTCTCTGACTAATCGTTTGATCACCTATAGAGTCATAGAGTTGTACAGCATGGAAACAGACCTTTCAATTCTACTGGTCCATGCCAAACAGATATCCTAAATTAATCTAGTCCTATTTGCCAGCATTTGGCCTATATCCTTCTAAACCCTTCCTATTCATATACCCATACAGATGCCTTTCAAATGTTGTAATTGTACCAGCCACCACCACTTCCTCTGACAGCTCATTCCACACATGCACCACCTTCTGTGTGAAAACGTTGCCCCCAGATCCCTTTAATATCTTTCCCCTTTCACCTTAAACCTATGCCCTCTAGTTTTGGACCCTCCTACTCTGGGGAAAAGACCTTGATTATTCAATCTATCCATGCCCCTCATGATTGTATTAACCTCTATTAGGCCACCCCTCAGTCTCTGACACTCCAGGGAAAACAGCCCCAGCCTATATAGCCTCTCCATATCGTTCAAAACTTCCAACCCCGTCAACATCCTTGTAAATGTTTTCTGCACCTTTTCAAGTTTAACAACTTCTTTCCTATAGCAAGGAGACCAGAACTGAATGCAGTATTCTAAAAGTGGCTTAACCAATGTCCTGTACAGCCACAACATGACATCTCAACTCCTATACTCAATGCACTGATCAATAAAGGCAAGTGTACCAAAAATCCTAATGTAGCTTCTATCATATATTATTTTACAAAATAATATGTCAGTGTTGCCTTATGTATGTAGGTCCATCCAAATCTTCTGAATTTTAAAATTCACATGAAACCCAATTCACATTCTTGTGTCTCTGATACATTGATGATCTAGAAATGAGCTTTGCCATACTATGCTTCAACTCAAATTTCAGAAAATTACCTTCAACTTGCTTGTGATATCTGTATTTTAGCTATGAAATCTTGGATGCAGCAAGGTTTTCACTAATACCTTTTACCAGTGCTGACCTTTGGAAATAAGATTGCTGGAGTGAATCCTTCTTTAAATATTCATTTGAATATCAATGTACATTTACTGCAAAACTAAAGTTGCTGTGTAATTCTACCACCACAGTATTTTCAGACACTATTATAATCTTATCATGTCTGTTTAAACCCTAATATACAAATATGAAAAATACTGAGGACAATCAATAGCACAGACAGCACCTGCAGAGAATGTTTTAGATTGGTGTCCCTTTAACAGTTTATGTCTATTTATTCAATATATTGATACCACCTCATGAATTAAGTTTTGATTGATTGGACAGCTTTGATGGTAATGTTCTTATCAAAGCCATCAGGGACTTTTAAGCAAGTATTAACATTTATTTGTGTATAATCAAGGTTATGGCAGATCTAATCAATCTGTGAACCACCCTAACACCTTGTTTTTCCACACCTGACATGGAGGTCAGCGATTTCATCATGAATAGTCCTTTGCAGCACAGAATTCAACGGACATTATTTAACAAAGTCCGTCAGAAGGAAATACATTGAAGGAACACATCATTCAACATTTTGATTGTCCATCCTGTGGACAGAGTTCAACTAATTTAAGGCTGTAAAGCAAATCAACAGCATTGATTTGTAATAAGCATTCTGATCACAACATATCACAGCAATAACTAATTCCATAGAAGCTCAAGTTAGACTTCGATGATGTTGCATGAATTGAATATTTAAACAATGAATTGTTTTTAAAATATGTTAGATGAAAGCTCTAGTTAACTGCTGGTCCAAAGAACACTTGAGCATTTCTTGCACTTGGTGTAGTACAAAGTTGCATTTAACTCTTTCATGACAGGACGTGAAAAAAATCCTAATTCCACGATCAGTGGGAAGCCAAAACACAATCCTCACCAGAAGTACTCTGGCATTAGTTGTTTTTTAAACATTTGTCGAATACTAATTACACTGCATCAATTACTCACATCTCTGTGTTTATACATATATTTGTTTAGTCATGTTGCTTGAATTGACTTTTACTCTTAATTCCAAATGAAACGACAGTCATCATCATGCAGAATAGTCAGTGTTGCAGAGGTTAACCTAATGTGGCAGTGGACCAAGATTACCTGGAGGTAGATTTAGGAGGGAGTTTTAATCAGTTATGCATCTGTCAGGTAAGGCCTCAGCTTCTCAATTATTCTCCAAATCACTGATTTGCACCAACACTAAACTTGGAGTATTAATGCACCTTTAATATTGTAACAAAATACTGCATCCACAGGAAATCTGAACTAAAAACAGAAAATGCTGCAAATACTCAAAGTAAATAGAAAATAGAGACCTTTGAAATGTTTGCTAAAACGTATGCTAATGAGTACATATACCAGCCGAAAGACAATCAAGAGGTACATTGAAATTGCAAGAGCAAAGATAACTCTGAAACGTGCAGTAGTGCAAAACAAATGCCAATATATTATCTAGTTGGTATGAGGCAAGAAAATGACGGGCTGGCTTTGGAAAGGTAGACAATTCATGTCAAACAGCAGTTGCAGATGAGCTACAGTGGATATGTAAGAATGGTACAAGACAAGCAAACATGACTTATCCTAACAGCAGATCTGGAGGCAGGAACAGCTACAAGTCAGAGTAAGTCAGCTGGTTAGGCAACCTCTGTGAGTTCTGACAATCAACCAATGATCTGAATGGTTAGTGTTATTTTCCCACAGATGCGAACTAAATGAGTATTCCTAGCATTCTGTTTTTAAAGTATAACCTTTCATATAATTTGTTTGAAAACGAGCCTATTAATTCCAGATTTCATTGTACCAAACTGTGGCTATTGGTCTTTATTACGTTGTCGTTGGTGGGAGCTTGCTGAGAGCAAATTGGCTGCTGAGTCGTCAGTGTCACAGAAGTGATGGCCCCGCTGGATGCATGGATCTTTGGTGTGTCTTAATTGTGAAAGGTGCTACATTATTTGGAGAAAAATCTCCAAATCCGCTGCTAAGCCTTTTGGAATGGTTTGTTTGCGAGAATTTGTTCTTAATTCACCTGCTTACCCATCTCATCACTGAACATGTCACATGGGAAGCAGGGCACTGGGATTGTCAGCTTCTCCTCCTGCCCGGTGGGATGTAATGCCCCACACTCTCCTCGCACTCACTGTTGGCTTTGTTACTCCCTGCTTCACCGCCTGGTCTATTCAATCAGTCTTTTTGTAAACTTCAGCTGACACGAAATGAGGGGAGACGGGAATATTTTATGACCCTACAATTTAAATCAGCTGGAAGACAATCTCCAAACTTCTGTCGGGAGAAACGAACAAAAATAATCAGGTTGAGCTGCGCAGTTACTAGAAAACCCTTTGCATGCAAAGTATGGTTTTCAAATTTAGCCAACACAGGAATGTGGCAGTATTTATCACCAGGTTTCCCGGTTGTACTGTTGATGAGGACGAGTCAATGTTGCACTGCAGTTGGTGACTGAGCAGTCGGTTTTGTTAAATTCAAAAACCACTTTCAGCCAATGAGAACGGACCGGCACCCTCCGGCTAATGTTTGCTGTTCATACTGTAGGCTAACTGTTAGCGTTGTTGGTAATTATTTTTAAAAATCCGTCGATTTTAAAACAGCAAGTAAGCTTGCGGTCTTTTGAACAAGCCAGTTTCATATCCCTCGAAATGGCTGAACACCGACAGATATTTCCTTTCGCCAGACTGGCAGGTGGACGGAGCTGCCAACACTCAGTTCCATTCAGTTTGGTTCCCTCCAGAGAGCCTGAGAGCGAAATATGACAGGATAATAAATAGTCCGGTAATATACTTTAAAAAGGCAATTACGCGAACTGCGGGAGTGGGACAAGCCTGTTTGACCCGGTTAATAGCTCCGAGGAGAGCTGGGCCCTGAAGAGGTGAGAAGGAACTCAATTACAAATGCGAACAGAGGAAACACAGACTAATGGGACTGGCCTCAATGCACCAGTTTCTCTTGTGCAGCTTTTGCATTAACGTGCAGCCTGTTGTGTGACTGTGGTGCCACATTATTGCTTGGTAAAGGGGGTGAACGGCAGGGAGTTACAACCACATGATAAACAGAGAGGAAGACTTCTCTGGCTCATCTACCAGGACAGAACAAGCGCTGCCTACTCGTCTCTACTGATGTCTTCTCTATGGATGATCAAATGTTTCTGGAAAATGCATAACAGGTCAGTAATCACCTGCGAAAAGGAGGGAGAGATTCTGCTGTTTTTGATAAATGTACACATGGCAAATGTTGTAATCAGTCTGTTCGAAATCCAGATCCAATCTGGGTTTCAGTGGCTTGATTATCTTCCCCTGGAGTTGATACATGGGGCATAATCCACAAAAGAAACTGTAGCACCTTCTCAACGATATTTTTTGTTTTATATTCATTCATGAGATTACTGGCTGGGCCTGCATTTATTGCCCATCCTCTATAGGGGTCCTTGAGAAGGTGGTGGAAACAGAAGAACCGCAGATGTCAGAAGCCAAAGTAGACAGGCAGGAGGCTGGAAGAACACAGCAGCCAGGCAGCATCAGGAGGTGCAGAAGTTGATGTTTCTGGTGTCTGAATCCTGAAGAAGGGTTACACCCGAAACATCAACTTCTGCACCTCCTGATGCTGCCTGGTTGGCTGTGTTCTTCCAACCTCCTGCTTGTCAACTTGAGAAGGTGGTAGCTGCCTTGCTGAACCACTGCAGTCCACTTGGTTTAGCTATGCTCATGGTTCTGTTTGGAACAGAATGCCACACATTTGATACAGTCTCAGTAAAGGAACAGTGATTTAGTTCCATGTCAGAATGATGTGTGCTTGGAGAAATACACACATGAGGTGTCACTGCCGTTGTCCTTTTTGGTGCTGGAGGTCATGGATTTGGAAGATGCTGTTCAAGGAACTTTGTTAAATTGCTGCAGTGCATCTTGTCAGTGTCAGTCACTGCCGCCACTGGGAGACAGTGATGTGGAGAGTGAATATTGAAGGTGTGGAAGGGGATGACAATCAAGTGAGCAGCTTTCTTCTAGATGATGTCAAATTTCTTTCTGAGTATTGCTTAGAGTTGCACTCACATAGGCAAGTGGAGGCTATTCCATCATATTCCTGACTTGTGCTTTGAAGATGGTAAACAGGTCTGGAGCAGTCAGGAAGTGAATGTCTAATCTCAGAATACCATACCTCTGACTGCTTTTATAGCCATGTCTGGTCCATTTCAGTTTCTGGTAACTCGGACTAGTCAGTAATGTTAATGTCAATAAATATCAAAGGGTGATAGGTGGATTTTCTCTCATTTGAGAGAGACAATCCCTGACCCCTGGGTGACACAAATGTTAGCTACCACTTAAAAGTTCAAGCGTGAATGTTGTCCAGGTCTTAGTGCATTTGGATGCAGGCAGCTTCAGTACCCGGGAGCCATGAATGTATAATCATCAGCAAACATCCTATCCACCGAAGTTGTAAAGGAAAGAAGGTCATTGATGGAACAAGTGAAGATTGTGTCAAGGTCACTACCCCGACAAATGGATGCAGTGGTAGCTCCCCTACATCTGAGCCAGGAAGCCTGGGTTCAAGTCCTACCTACTCCAGAGATGTAATGACCTATCTAAACAGGTTAATTAGTTACCTAACTTATCTTCTTGAGTTCAGCTCTTTTTTCCATACTTGAACTGAGGTTCTAGTGAGTGGAACTGGTGAAACCCACATTGCGCATCCATAAGCAGGTTTTTGTTGAGCAAGTGCTGGTTAATAGCACTGTCAGCAACATCTTCCATCACTTTGATGATCAAGAATGGACTGTGGTTTCTAGTTGGGGCAGTATTTGGCCAGGTGTGATTTGGTGCCTTTGCATTTATGACTCTTGGCTCATTTCCCTGAGGAAGGTATAAGAACGTAAGAACTAGGAACGGAATTTGGGAATTCAGCCACTCGAGCCTGCTCTGCCATTTGGTATGATCATGGTTGATTTCATCTCAGCTTCTACTCCACTTTCCTGCTCACTCTCCATAATCCTTCAGCCAATTTACTAATTAAATATCCATTTGTCTCCTCCTTAAATTTACTCAATGTCCCAGAATTCACTGCATTCTTGGGTAATGAATTCCATAAATTTCAACTGATCTCTTTTTTAAATCTGCTACCCCTTGTCCTATACTTTCTGCTTGAATACAACAGTCATTGTGCTGATTGTTTTCTCACAATTGTCTCAGGTGAGATATATTGGATCATGACCCAGTGACAAAGCAGAAACAACAATTTGTGTCTGAATCAGTATAGTATAATGCTGATGTGAATGTCCCCTTTGTCATTGATATAAATTGCAGGTTGGGTTGGGATAGGCAGAGAGTTCTGTGTGATTAATCTTGGTAAATTGAAGCAATGTGTTCTGCATATTAACCATACTAAACCAGTGGTGGAAAGAGGAGATATTAACAGCTTTCATATGTATGCCAATGCTATATATGCATCTTTGTATCCTTCACGAATATTTCCAAATATGTGCCAAATTAATGGCAGATAGGACAAAGCTTGCTTTGAATTGTTAAGCCACTTTATTCAAGTAAATATGAACATCCCATGTACTAGGTATAAATATTTATTTTATTTTCAATCCACTTAATTCACAAAGCCCATTGTTTTGCACATAGATACAGTAACAAAGAATATGTTACACTGTTTCACCATTGAATGGGAATGAAGTTCAATTTTAACATGAGTGCTGCGCAGATAATAAAGAATCAGAGGGTCAGTTAAACACCCACCCAATTTTCTTTCCCATTGACTTAATTATATTATAGCCAACACCACATTCCATTCCTGTGAACTTTTCTGTAATGAATTTTCAAACCCATCTTTTCTGGTGATTTTCTGTCTCAGATGTTTCTCTATTGCACCTTGTCCAAAATTGGTATATCCTTTCTAAGGTGTAGCCTCCAGAACTGCTCAAAGCTCTCCAGTTGTGATATAAGCAGAGCTTTTATGAAATAAGAATCCTGCATTACAATTTTATTGGTTCATTGAATGGGCACATACTTGTCTACATTAAACCACAGCAGATGGAATTAAATTTATTTACATAATCAATCTGAAATTTCATTTTTGTTTTGGTTCCAGTTCTCAGACTACAGTTCTGGTATCATTGAAAATTTGTGTGTGTGTTTCCATTCCATCATCTAAGTAGTGAATAAATATGATGAGCAGTTGAGGTTTTATTTTTGACCCTTTAGACAAATTGAGTTCAAAAATGTTCCAATGGAATGGGTATAACTTGTTCTTTCAATTACAGAGACAAATTAAGTATGATACACTATGAATAAATATCAAACTGGTTATTAGCACCTTAACTAGCTATTATTTCAGATCCTTTTTAACTACTAGTGAGACACCAAGATATTAAAAATCTGTCTTCCTTTCACAGATCCATTGTATGTAAAATGTTAGCAGAAAACTCTGAATGTGTGATATGATACCAAGTGTTCTGCTGTATTTTAAGGAATTTGTTTTTATTTTAGACTCCAGCATTTTTTATTGTCCTTCACATATTCAACAGCCTGCATAAAGGACTTCTTCCTAGAACTTGACTTTAACTTATTTTACCTCATTCTGAAAGTACTTTTCTTGGTTCTATTGCTATGTTTATCTTGACGTAACAGTTTCTTTGTGATACAAAATTAAGTGCAGTGTCCCTATAATACACTAGTCAATAGAGAGGTGAACTCTTCATCTCGGATAAACATTCAAGAATCAAGTTTCCAAATGCTCAGAACTTCTAAATCACAGAGAATGTAAAAAGACCTTTAAGCATCCATTGAGCATGACAGGAATCAGTATCACAACCCAGTCTAGGTAAACTACACTTAAAGATTTGTAATCTATATCTGAATTAATATCATTACTTTGCTTTTTTGTAATCACAGTTATAACATACGACTGTAGAAAGGTCTTCCTTTCAGACTTTGAAGCAGAACTCAAATGACCTGGCTGATCATCGTATATTTTGAATGCCAGTAAAAAAGTAATGTTGAGCCAGCTTCAGATGGGCTTCCTTGCATATTACATAGTCACTTTCCTGAATTCAGTATAGCTATTAATAAGATAAGGTTGATAATTCCATGTTGATTTTTTTTTAAATCATCAGTTTTCTGCCCACCTGAATGTGTTGGAGCTCTCCTTATTGAGTGATAATTTCATTACCCTCCAGTTTCATAGTGAAAATGGATGATCAGTTTTCATCTTGCATCATTTGACTTTAATGCATGAGACTTCTGTGAGGACTAAAAAAGATTTAAGTATTGTACTCCTGACTTAAAGTGGCTGCTGTGGTCACCTAACAATTAACGTGCAGACCACCTGCATGAAATATTCAAAAATCTCTTGCCTTTAACTTGCCAAGAAGCACTGAAGCTCAGTGAGGTGTCAGCAAGTTTGCGTATATTTTTAAATAAAAACTTGACACGTTGGAGACAAAAGGTTACTTGCAGTGTGTTCGATTTGGAAAAGGCAAGGTAGACTGGGAACATACACAATGGGCAGAAATGCAGTAAAGCAAGGGGGCAGAAAGCTCCTCTCGCCATGTCTCTCTCAACTTCAGACTCCGGGCTTCATTTGATAAAAACAACTCAGAAAAAACATCAAAGATTTATTCAGGTCTCCAAGATATTTGTTGCTTTGTAGTTATGTGGGAAGCAGGACAGCAGCCAAGCAGCTGGACATCAGGTTTCCCTTTCATAAGTCAAACACTCAAATTATAAACAACAATGATCATTACCTTCCTGTCTGTACTAGATACCCACATTCCACCTTCTATGTAAGTTCGTTGCCTATATTTTGTGCATATTTGTTATTTTTTATTATATTTTCAAGTCATAAAATTCTATTGTCTTCTGCTCAAGGAAACCAAGTGGCTATTTGTGTTAACCCCTTTGAGGCCCATGAGGAATCATTAGTTAATCTCCTTATGGAGCTTGTTGAATATGAATTCCCTTGGTACTAAGCAATGGCCAAGAAGAAAGTGAGACTGCAGATGCTGGAGAGTCAGAGTAACAAATACTGGCCTGTCCAATTGGAACTCATCACCTGACCCCTTTATAAAGCAGACAACCAATGGCGCCTTATGGTGCAGTAGTGGTGTTCCTACCCCTGGACCGTAAGACAAATTGTGGGAGGAAGTCAGCCACATCCCACAGGAAGTGGATGACGGTTGGCAGGAAGAGCTGAGCTGAGAGAGGTGGGGGCAGATTCGGGGTCCTGTGTGGTGCTAGAAAAAAAAAGCAGACTCAGAGGAGCTCTTGTGGTGAGAAAAATATACAAGATCCAGATCCAGATCCAGACCCCTCTTGTGGTAGAGTAGTAGAGTCCCTATCCTTAGACTGGAAGGCCTGGATTCAAGACTCAACTGTTACAGAGCTGCATAATAGCATTTCTGAACAGGTTGATTAGGAAAATAGGTAAAATTGTTTAAAAAAACAGATCCAGAAGTGCTCTTGTGACACAGTACAATGTCCCGAACTTTGAGCCAGGAAGCCTAGATTCAAGTCCCACATGTTGCAGATCTTTGAAAAGGTTGATGTATAATAAATCTTTTAAAAAAGCAGATCCAGAAAAGCTCTTGTAGATCTCTGGGAGGTTCTCTACTGCTACACAAGGAGGTGTGTCAGAGGGGTTCTGAATGTTGGTTAGAAAATAATTCAGCATAGATTGAATTACTTTAAGGTGATCATATTGCCCCTCTTCCACAGTTATGTTTGAGACCAGGTGTCATTGGAGAGGGTTCATCAATGCTCTCAATGCTTTTAGAGAGAGGTGGGCACTGAGGGATCTTCAATGCTTTACTTCCCCCTCCAACTCAGTTATTATTTAGTCCTTTCTGCTCTCCCCATCCCTCCCTCACCTTTGATGAGTTGCAATGTCTATAAAGAGCTTTGCATGTAAATGTGTCATTGGCTACATGCGTGGTTTACTAGTGCCGGTTAGTAGTTAAAAAATAAAGAAGTTACAGTGATTTGGTGATGGATAAAAGAAACGTTCAGTTGAGTGTAAGAGCACTTCTCAATATATTAAAAATAAAGCAGATCCAGGGATTGGTCTGCAGAACTGTGTGCTGAGTTGAGACTAGCCTATGTTAGCCACAAGTAATGGCTCTATTTTGGTGTTCAACATTACATGAGATTTCTTTCCAGTCAAGCTTCCTAAGTTATTACATTCTTCTTCCTTTTTAGTTTGTTTATTTAAACTAATTGAAATCAAATAGCTACTTGCCTGAAACAAAAAAAAACAAGATATTTGTTGCTACTGATTTACTGTGTTTAAAAAATAGTGGATTGTAAACCCCCTCATCTCCCACTATTCCTGGTCACAACAAGTTCCTTAACTAACTAGCCAATATTCATGCAATAGAATTCACATAGTGAAAGTCAGCTTGCTATCCAACTGAGAAGGACAGCACAGCCAGGCATGATTTTGTCCTTCCACAGAATTAACACGTGCAGAGATCATCAAATAGACATCAACTAAAATACTCCTGGCCAATCTTCTCTTGTTATGCAGGACTGCAGTTAATTGACATGCCCCTACTGTTTCTCCAGCTGACATCAACTAATTGTGTACTCAACAGAGAGAATTCTAATTTGTACATCTTGGATATAGGCCCTGGAGTACTTCATAGGATTCTCTTGATCTCCCACTACGAAAGCTGATTCAGTTTGGCTTGCTGTCCCCATGTCGTGACACTGGTAAAAGTTGGAGAAGAGAAAAACATATGTAAAAGTCATGGGTAGAAAAATATTAATTACTATTTCCATAGAAAGTTAATTGTTCTAATGATTGTGAACAAATTAAAGTCTATTTTGTCTTACTCAATAAAACTGAGCCACATAGTGCTTCGGTGCAACTGTCCCTTCATCTTCCACCTTAACAAATGCATCATCAGGGACTCCAGGGCATAAACAAAATCAATTAACTTCCATTTTAATTTGAAGATTTAACTGACTAAAAATCGTTGAACGCAGCACTGCTGAAAAGGTGTGTGCAGCATTTCAATCTAACTTGCCAGCTGAATGTTACTATTGGCAACATCATTATTTGGTTTTAAGTTGTTACCAGGATAGATCTCATGGCTCCTTGTGTTCCTTTCCAATTTAGGGGCCAAAAATTCCTGAAGAGACACTGAAGTGGACAGGATTTCTGATCACCAGCCAAAACTGATCCTGAATCCATCCCAAATTTCTGGGTTAGCATAAAGGAGATTAAAACATTTTGAAGAGGAACTTATTTTGCTCAATGTTTTGCAGATGTTGGTTGATGTGGGGATCATCTGGCCTGACGTTGTCCAAAAGTTAAAAGTAGTGTAATGTTTAAAGCTTTCTTTTAGGTATTAATTGTGAAATCCATTCTGCTCTGATTTTATAAATTGTACTTACATTTTGTCAGTATACTTAAAATGGGTTCTCAGTTTTGAGCAGCCTGTGGCTCCTGCTTCTGTTTCAGACATAAGAACAAATGCGGACCAAGTGCAAGTTCCAGACCCCTCTCTAGACCCCTCCCATGGTTTTAAGGGCCAGAAACCTCTAATTCTACCATGCATCAGTCTAATACACATCACCAGACATTCATTCATTTTAATGGCATCAGGAATTGCAGGGATGGTTGAAGGGAAGACAGAGTGGATTATTACATTAAGAAAAAAATCCATTTACATTTGCTGAGTTTCACCACATGTTATCCTAAATTGGGAATAGTACATATTGTTGTAATAACTGCTCATTGTTCTACATTAATTAAATTTTGAAACACTCTTCAATTTGTAAAACTAAAGCACCCTCGTATTTTGATCCTGGAATCAACCCTGGTTCCTCTAAATAGTAACCCTTCACTTAACATAGTACTGTATTGCTGAAAAGTGTCACATTAAACTAATCTATGTTGAGCAAATTGAATTTTTCTACAAGAACTAATTTAGGTCGATTTGCATGTTTAAACTTTCATTGATGTCACCATTGAACAAACTAAGAATGAGAAAAGAATCATGAAATATGGGGCTAGTGAACAGAATGAAAGAATAAGATATTCAGATAAAATCTGATTATTTAAAATATAACTGAGAAAGAGATTAAAGAGTATTCAGGCAGTGAGGGATGTTTGAGAGAGGGATGGATGGACTAAGGTGAAAAACAGAGAGAGAGAGGGCAGTAGCATGAACTATTCAGCAGGATAAACTGTTGAATTGTCCAGAACAATTAGTTGAAGAAACTCAGAGTTGAAGTTGTTGACTTGGGGAGTCTTGTGATTGGAGTTACTGCCTGAGTGTGTATTCCTGTTCGATCCTCAGTCTGATTTCAGAGAAAGCTTATTTTCCTTACTTACAGACCAAATAAGTCAACATAATAGAATCAGTTCTTCATGATAATAAATTATTATTTAAATACCATGCTTTAAAATCAATGTAATGGCTGAGTTCAATGATGAATGAGACTAATCGCATCACACATCTAAATATTTCTCACTGTGGCATCCTTTCAAAAGACGTACTGAACTTCACAACAGTAAAAGGATATGTCTTCCCTATTGTATCAGCAATGTTATAATGAAATATTATAGACTGAATCAACATTAAATTAAGAAGTCATGTAGTTTCTTCCCTCAGCATTAACTTCCTCACTTCTCTTAAACCAATGTCATCACCTTACCTCTGCCCTCACACTATGCAAGGGAAAAGGGACAATGTCCACGATAAGTTGCATTCCTTGCCATTCACTAGTTGCAGTATGAAACTGGAACATGATTAGGACAATATCCGGAGTGGTGGGTGTCAGTGTTGATTTAATGAGCAACAGTGTGGAGCCAATGTCTGCTCGAGGCTCAGATATTGAAGGGGCAAATAATAAAGCAGGAGTTTGCAACCCCCAGCTACATTTCACTTACCATCATTTCATTGTCTATTTGTAATATATGCAGAGTGAATCCAATTTGGGCAAAGAATTGCACGAACCAACAGTCTTTTCAGATTGAACATTGGCAGCTCAATGATGCTGATAGTAGTAGCAGGGGCATAAAAAGAGGCCAAATGCTGGCCAGAAGCATTTCATCACTGTACAACTTCCAAATGTAGGTAGAGGTGTGTGTGAGGTAGAGAGCATCACTTCTTCATCATTTAATTATGGAGTCTACTGAACGCAATGGAAAATTGAATAATTATGTGTGTGGGATGTGAAAGGGGTCAGAGCACAACAGGCAATGTTTGATGTAATGTTTTTATTATAATTTTGTTTTTAGATACTTAGATTACTTACAGTGTGGAAACAGACCCTTCGGCCCAACAAGTCCACACCGATCCTCCGAAGCGCAACCCACCTACATTTACCCCTTACGTAACACTACCGGCAATTTAGTGTGGCCAATTCACCTGACCCGCACATCTTTGGACTGTGGGAGGAAACCAGAGCACCCGGACGAAACCCACGCAGACACGGGGAGAACGTGCAAACTCCACACAGTCAGTCACCTGAGGCGGGAATTGAACCCGGGTCTCTGGCGTTGTGAGGCAGCAGTGCTAACCACTATGCCACCGTGCCGCCCACAATGGATCAGAAAGCTGAGGTGGCACCTTCATCACGTTGATGCAAATACTGAGGCTGGAGCTCAATGAATGGTCTTGGTTATCGGGACACAGGATGTCTCACTGTTTGGAGGAATGTGTGCAACCCTCATTTGCAGGATATGTCACCATTGACTGTTCTGACACCCAAGAACTTGTTTCACCTCTTATGTTCCCAGCATCGGGAGCTTCCACAGTGAGTCATGTTCCCAGCCCGCTGATGGGATTTGGTCACTGTGGCTGTCTTCCTAAGAAGGTAAAGTTGGATACAGAAGGAGAATGATGAATAGCAAGCCCCGAAGCAGCAGCAACCAGGAGGAGAAGGAACATCCAGTTCAGAAAGAGGTTGCAATATTTGGCCCCATCGGGATATATCTGGTCTGCAGGAGGACCAAATTTTTTTGCCCCAACTCCATTTCCTTGGGTTGACTGAGGTAGAATGCAAATGCAGTCTCCATATGTCCCAGGATATTGTGGCAGACTGATGACAAATGCAAGGGTTGGACCTGAGATCAGCAACAATGGAGGGCCATCCTCTCCCCAGGCTGTGAAGTGACAGACACTTTGAACTTCCATCCAATGTAGTCCTTCTATGATGTGATGAGTGACCTATGTCAAATCTCCCAGTTCTCCCACAAATGTATCAGGATAGTGTCCAACACCATCTTTGCAATGTCACATCGGTTCATTTTGTTTGGCAAGGTCACTGATGTAGCCTGGGCAGAAGGATTCAGGAATGCAGCTGGCTTTCCCAGGTGCACGGGGCCATTGATCATGCACACTGACAGGACCAGATCACAACATTGCAGAATTCATCAACGGGAGGGCTTCCTTTTGAATAACATACCAGTGATTTGTGATCACCGCTCCCACTTCCTGGAAGTGTCTGCCTACTATCCTGGCAGATACCATAACTCATACATTTTGGAATACTCTCCTATATCTCGTGCATTTGAGGGTTCTGGTTTACAATCTTACAGGGCTGGATACTGGAGGGGGGGGGGAATGGATACCCAGTGCAGCATGGCTCATGACACCATTGTACAACCTCTTGACTGATGTAAAGTGCAGGTTTAATGCTACCTTTGATTCTGCTGCTTGGACGGATCTGGAGTAATCCTCCAGGATAATCCGGACAGAGCATACCGTATCATCCTGGCTTGCTGTGCTCTGCACAATTGGAGGAGACAATGAGGTGAGGTGATAGATGCTGAGGCAGTGGCTGAAGGGGAGCAGTGTTCCAAGAAGGAGAACAAGGACACTGGCGAGGAGGAGGAAGCTCTCCTTGTCCATGACACAGCTCAGCTGCTTCAGGCAACACAAGCCAGACAAGATCCGATTGACACCATTGCGGAATGCAAATTAGCCATTGGTCATGATACTAGCATTTGGATTGCATTGTGAGAGGCAGCCAACACCTCCTCCATTGGTTTTGTTTGTTTTCACTTTTGATGGCTGTAAATAAAAGCTCATGATTGGATTTGTCCAATTGATGTTCTCCGAAAGAGTGCTGACAGGTCTTGGATTATTCTCAGACCCTACAGTACTCCCTGTAAATCTAAGACTGTGTTGTCAAGTTACAAACAAATGGCACCTACAAGTTTGTTGACAACACCACCATGGTGGAATGGATATCAAACAACAATGAGTCAGAATACAGGAAGGAGATAGAGGGCATGGTGACGTGCTGCAGTGTCAACAACCTCTCTCTCAATGTCGGTAAAAATAACGAACCTATTATTGACTTCAGAAAGAAAGAAGGAGAACACATCCTGATCTAAATCAACAGAGTGGGGGTTGAGAGGGTGGAGAGCGTCAAGTTCCTTAGAGTGACGACAATCAACAAACTGTCCTGGATTTTCCATGTGGATATGATGGACAAGAAGGCACAACAACACCTATTCTTCCTCAGGTGGTGCAGGAAATTTGACATATCAGTAAGGACACTCACCAAATTTTACAGATGCACTATAGAAAGCATACTGTCTGAGTGCATAACAGCCTGGTATGGCAACTGCTCTTCCCCAGATTGTAAGAAACTACAGAAGGGTGTGTGCACAGCCCAGACCATCATGGAAACCAACCTTCCATCCATAGGCTTGATTTACATGGCTCATTGCTGCGGACAGGCTGCCAATACCAGCAAAGACCCATCGCACCTCTGCAATGATGTCCTACAACCTTTTCTCTCAGGCAAAAGACATAGAAGCTTGAACACACACACACACACCGTGTTCAAGAACAGCTTCTTCTCTACCATTATTAGATTGATGATTGGAATCTCTGACTTCAAATAATGCTGATCTTTTTAATGTTAGTCTTGCCTCATGCATACCTTGTGTGGTGTATCCTGCATGCCTCTATCCAACTATTTTCTTCACCCTTTGATCTGAATGGCATTGCTTACAATGACCTGCCTGTATTGCTCATAAACAAATTTGATGGCAATAAATCAAATAAATTCAAATCGAATAGGATTGCACGTGCTAGGGAATATCAGCACGCCAGCTACATGCCATGAGCAATGTGGCTTTGTGGCTGGTTTGCCATGACAGTGCCAGTGAGGGGCAATGCCACCTTCATAATGCTTGTCCAGAAGAACAGCAGCCTTTTAAAGGCAGGCACAATGGATGCCTGTGTTTCAGTGGATATACAGTCAGTGGCGAGTTGATCTGGGAAAGGCATGATCAGATGGGGCTAGAATTGGATAAGAAGGGTGTTAAAGAGGAGAATTTGGTAAGAAACAGCAAGAAATATCATTCAACCTCTCAACAATAAATCTCTCCAAAAAAGCGCAGTGCAACTTGCGCTTAACCAAAAAAAAAACAAGATTTAACTCAAAGTGTTTTGAGACTGGCACTCAATAACCAAAAACAGCATCCCATTCTTTCTTAAATCTTAAAAATCACACAACACCAGGTTATAGTCCAACAGGTTTAATTGGAAGCACATTAGCTTTCGGAGCATCGCTCCTTCATCAGGTGATAGTGACAGAGCAACACTCCAAAAGCTAGTGCTCCAATTAAACCTGTTGGACTATAACCTGGTGTTGTGTGATTTTTAACTTTGTACACCCAATCCAACTCTGGCATCTCCAAATCATTTCTTAAACCTGTTTGCTAAAGTGTCTTTGTGTTTGTTTTAGGCTGATCTTTGAAAGATAAATGTGTGCCACAGAAAATGCAAACATTGATTCCTATTGACTAGATTGGCATAGAAACCTATGTAACTTTATCAGCAAAAGTTCAATCCAAAATGCTTGTGCCTAGTTTTGAATTTAAGTACATAACTTGATCGGTTTTCCTATATTGGGATTGACTGTGAGAATATCTTTCTTACTAACCCATATGGTATGAAATAATACCATGCTTTAGCATGTTCTCTTATGTAATCAAACAAATGGTCCATGCTGTTTAGGCAATCTGCTATAATTTTGTTTATTTTGCAGGAAGAGAAACAAAGGTATTGTGGCATCACACTTGTTTGTAAAAAGAATATATGCATTAAGAAGCTGTTCTTGCATTAACAAGTTGAAATGCATATCTTTGTTGGAGGCTTCTCCTGCAATTTGTTTATATTAATTAGAAAACATTAACGCATTTATCAAATAACGTATGCACAAAATGAAATAGTTGTTGGCAAAAAGAAGAGTCGTCAGTATTTATATTAACACCTGAAGTGAATTATTGGCCTTTCTAAATTGACGTGATATTAATGAAATTGGAGGCAATAACTAAGACAAAAATAAAATTATCTAAATTTTCCAAAGATTACACTCTTTCCCTGAAAAGGAAGGAAAAGTATGTCAGAAAGATGCAAATCAGGTGCATCTTTTATACTAGAAAATTAACCAATTTCCTTTCTTGGTCTAATTACCAGTCATGTGAATGAAACAGCTCTCACAATGGAGAAGCATTGACATCCACTAAAAGGAAACTGCTGACTTGATTGAAAGCAACCTCTGAGGGCTTTCAGCTGGTGGGAGTGTGTGTTATCTCACTCTGCACAGCTATTCAGGGATGTGGGGAGCAAACCATAAAGCATGAAATTAACTGTATTTCAAGTGAATCCTGCTAATGTGATATGACTGCACATTCACTACACAGCTGTTGATATGAATCGTGAATACATATACATTGTTAGGCCTGTGGATGCATGTCTGAACTACTACCCGGTTGTAGTCAGCAACCAACGAATGTAATACTGCGCTTCATCTCATAATTTCTTACCAGATAACAACTCCTGAAATTGTTATCACCAGGGAGGGAAGACAAGTATTTATCTTCATGTCCAGTGACATAAATAGCAAAAAGCTCTTACACACTCTAGTTGAAAGAGTCCATTTGTTTAATTGGCTCATCTTTTTATTTCCTAAGAAAGAAATAGTTTTCATGGTATTTTCATGACCATTAAAAGCAAGCTTGTTAAAATGGTAAGCTACTTTTAAGAGTTGAGATAACCTGATAAAGCTTGCACTATACCATGTAAATTTTCAGAAAAGAAATTACAGCACAATCCTGTAGCTATTTAAATCAATGAGCACACCTTTGTGACATTAAATTACAATAGTTAACCCAACAGCAAACAATATTCACTCTTATTTATACAAGCAGAAATAAAATCATGTATTTCATATAATTTGAACCTTGAATTTAACTAAGTGCAGTCTATACACTTGATTACAATCCTTTCCTGAATATGCTATTAATCTGCTATACTGTGAGAAAGCAGTTTTGAATAATTACATTACCATAGTTGAAGCAAAATTAGACAGGAAAGAAGTAGAGCGTCAGTTCATGTTTTCTAACACATTAATTAATGCATTTCTGCTTTTGTAAACAGGCTTTTATTTTCATAGCACTGCTTCATTTCTGTTGTCAGCCAGCATCAGCAAAGGCCTTGCAAAACAAGTCAGTGCTATTAAAAGGTGTTCTAAGAGCTGATCATAGTGTGTGACCCTTGTCCAAGTGATGTGGAACAGATTGGTTTCTTCCTGTCAAACTGTTCAATTTATAGCAGTTTCACACCAAAGGCGCACTGAAGCATTCAGTGCATTCACAGGTTACGATTTTACCCAGGGATGCATTGATCTGTTGACAATATTTTCCTCTGAGTGTCTTTCTTTGATATTTACAACATCCCTTTTTCCCAAGATATCAAAACAGGTGCTGACATCTGCGTAAAGCTAAAACAACTAGGTTCAATTTGTTCTTTTACATGAACAAGACGGTTACAGAAGCAAAAACATGTATAGTGTTTTTATTTGTTAAATGGAAAATCTCACAGCACTGCAAAAATGAATCTACTTTTAGATGTTTTGTTCTCGTTATTCATTTTGTCATTAAGTAGAGAAACTGACAAGTGCCTTGCATATGTTGCGCTATCGTTAGTAACAAGTACATTAAAAATAAGCAAGGTAACAACTCTGTAATAGTTGTTTTAAAAAAAATGTTGATGTTAGAAATGTGAAATTAAAAAAATGGAAGTGTTGGAAAAACTCAGCAGGTCAGGCAGCTTCATTGGAAAGAGTTAATATTTTAAATCAAAAATGTCTCCTGTTTGGAACTGAAGAAAAACAGAGATGTGATGAGCTTTAGATTGATGCAAAATGGTGAAGATGCACATTGAAGTAAAGGGAAGGTCAGAAATAGGCTAGAGGGCACAAGAGATTAAAAGGTAAAGATGCTGTGGAACAAAAGGCAAAAGGACTGGTAATAATTGCCATAAATAAACAAATCATTAGTATAGTGCAGGGGTTAATGGTAGAGTAAAGGACAGCTCTGTCTGAATCAAGTGAAGACTATATATATATATATATATATATATGGCCACTTGACAATGAATCAAACTGGAGGATAGAATATATGGTCTGAATTTGTTGAACTCAATAACTTGTCAAAAGCCCTGATACCTTATCTAAAGTCTTGCTGAAGTTCAAGTGGACCATGTCAAATGCATTGCCCACATCTACAAACCTGATTAATTCTTTAAAAAATCAACTAAGTCGGACAGGCATGACCTCCATAGTTTTGTTACGAGGAGGTCAAGTCTGACTAACTTGACTGGATTTTTCAAGGAGGTTATCGTGTGCTTATATGAGATAAATGCATTTGACATGCACTTGGACTTCTTCAAAGTTTTTGATAAGGTATCTCATGAGAGACTAAGAGTAGAATGAGGACTCCATTGGATACAAATAAATTTGACTAACTGGATCTAGAATTAGTTGAGTGGCAGAAAACAGAAAATGATGGTTGAGGGATGTTTTTGTGACTAGAGGCCCTGTGTCCATTAGAGCTCTGCAGTGATCATTATGCAGTCTGTGATTTTTGTGGTATATATAAATGATTTAGGCTTGAATGTAGAATGGCTAATCAGTAAATTTGTGGATTAAAAATGATGGGAGTAAACAGTGAGAAGGATCACCTAGATTACGGGAGGATGTAGAGATACAGGTTAGATTGATCAGTGGCAAATGAAATTCTATCCAAATGAATGTGAGATGAAGTACTTGATCAGGGCAAACAAGGCAAGGGGATACATGATTAACAGTGGGACCCTAAGAAGTACAGAGGATCAGAGGGACTTTGATGTGCATATCCACTAATCCTTTAAGGTGGTAGGGCAGATGGATAAACTGGTTGGAAGCCATATGGGATGCTTACCTTTATTAGTCAAGATATAGAGTTTAAGAGCAGGAAGGTGATACTGAAATTTTATAAAATGTTGGTCAGGCCACAAACTCTGTGCGGTTCTGGAAACCACATTAACGGGAAGGTTGTGATGCACTGGAGAGAGTGCGGAGGAGATTTACCAAGATGTTGCATGGGCTGGAGAGTTTTAGATATGGAGACAAATTGGATAGACTAGGGTTGTTTTCCTTGGAACAGGTGTCATGGGGAGGGGGCATGATTGAAATGTATAAAATTATAAGGAGCATACGTAAGACAGACAGAAAGTCACATTTCCCCTTGCTCGAGGTTTCACTGGCCAGGGTATAGACTTACGTTTAGGGGCAGGAGGTTTAGAGGCGTTAACAGGGAAAAAGAAGAGTCACCTAGAGACTGTTGGGAATCTGGACCTCACTGTCTATCAGGATGGTGGAGGCAGAAACCTTCATAATATTTAAGAAGTACTTATACATTCATCTGTGATACCAAGGTATATAAAGCTATGGGCCAAGTGCTAGAAAATGGGATTAGAATGTTTTTGACCAGAACAAACTAAATAGGTTGAAGGCCATTTTCTCTACTGTAGATCTCTATGATTCTCGAACATTGAGGCCAGCAAGCTGCAAAGTGTTTAATTGGAAAATGAGGTGCTATTCCTCCTCTTTGTATTGGGCACCACTGGAACACTGCAACAAGTCAAGAACAGAAGTGTGAGAATGAGAGCAAGATGGTAAATTAAAATGACAAACAAATGAGAGGTCAGAATCATAAGAACATAAGAGCAAGAGAAAGCAGTTCAGCCTCTTCAGCCTATGCTGCCATTCAATTAGATCATGGCTTATCATTTAGTTCAATTGCATTTTTCAATGCAATCCCTATATCTCTCAGTATTACAGTCAGCTCTAAAATAACGCGATACTTCCATTCTTGTGTGATCTTGCATTATAAGAAAATAGTGCAATAGCCATGCCATTTAAACTAATGAGGCCGGAATCACGTTATAGCCAATACGGGTAAAGAAAGTTTGTGTTCTACAAATAACAGTCTAAATTCTTTAATTGTGTTAAAGCCAATTCGCGTTGAAGAAGCACATGTTATAAGAGAACTGACTATATCTAGTATTGAACATTAAATCAATCTCTGTCCTGAGTATACTCATTGACTAAGCATCCACAACCCTCTGAGCAAGAGAAATTCAGAGATTCATAAACATCTGAGTGAAGAAATTTGTCCTCATCTCTGTCCAAATCGAGTCATAGAGATGTACAGCATGGAAACAGACCCTTCGGTCAAACCTGTCCATGCCGACCAGATATCCCAACCCAGTCTAGTCCCACCTGCCAGCACCGGGCCCAAATCCCTCCAAACCCTTCCTATTCATATACCCATCCAAATGCCTCTTATTCAAATTCTCTAGTTCTAGATCTCCAAGACAGTGGAAACATCCTTTATACATCGACCCTGCCTAGCCCTTTAAGAATTTTGTAAGTTTCAATGAGATCACATGTCATTCTTCTGAACTCCAGGAATAACCTGTAGTTTTGCTTTTGTAATCAACCTGTTCATAGATGTTATTAATCATATCTAACAGTAGAGACTTGAATCCAAACCTCCTGATTTGGAGGTAAGAACACTAACAATGAGCCCTCAAGGTATGCAGTATTCATGCTTGTGAACTTAATGGAGCTGCTATGCAAAACAGTCAGCCTGTTGCCATTTTGTTTCCCCAATGTGAAGGAGACTACATCATGAGCAGCAAATATGTTAAACTAATTTGTAAATAAAGTAATATCATAGAATCATAGTTTTTACAGAGTGGAGAGAGGCCCTTAGATCCATCATTCCACACTGAGCATCAAACATCCATCTATTCTAATCCATTCCTTAGCACGTAGCCAGTACACGTGTATATTGTGGCATTTCAAGCGGTTGTACAAATAGTTCTGAAATGCCTTGAGTGTTCCCACATCTCCCATCCTTTTAGGCAGTGAGTCCCAAGTCCCCCTGCACTGTGAATGAAAAGATCTTTCCTCAAATTTTCTCTAAACCTCCTGATTCTTAACTTAAAACTGTGCCCCTGATTATTGACCTCTCTACTAAACTGGAAACTTTTCTCCCTATGGACCCCATCTGTGCCCCTCAGGACTTTATATGCCTCAATCAATTTCTGTCCCTACCCCAGCTTTCTCAACTCTAAGGAAAACAACCCCAACCTATCTGGTATCTCTTCATAGCTGAAAGTAATTTAATCAGAAAACCCATAGCTTTTCATTTCCAAAGAGGAGTTATTTTGGACTCCGTTTGATTTGATGTTGTTAAATGTATCAAAGCACATTAAAAAGTGTTGTTTTGTGTGCTATACAGCAGCTTATGCCATACAGAGCACATCAGGTAGCAAAACAGAGTGCAGAATACACCGTTACAGCTGCAGAGAAGGTGCTGAGAGAGAGTAATCGGCATTAACATTTGAGAGGTTTGCTCAAAAGTCTGATAACATGGGGAAGAAGCTGTTCTTGAATCTTTTTGTATTCAAGTTTGTGTATCTTCTGCCTGACTGAAGAGGGTGAAAGGAAGTGTAATCAGGGTTGGGGGGGAGGGATCTTTGATTATGTTGGCTGCTTTCCGAAGGCAGCAGGAAGTACAGATTGAAGGAAGTACAGAAGGAAGGCTGGTTCACATGATGGACTGGGCTGTGCTCACATTTCTCTGTAGTTTCTTGTAGTCTTGGAGAGATCAGTTGCCATTCTACACTGTGGCGCGTCTATAGAAATTGGTTAGAATATTTTTGGACATGCCACATTTCCTTAGCCTCCTGAGGAAGTGGAAAGGTTGTTATGCCTTCTTTACCATCGCGTCAACATAGATGGACCAGGACAGATTGTTGGTGATCATCATTCCCAGGAACCTGACATTCTCGCTCACTTCCACTTCAGCATTATTGATGCAGACAGGAGCGTACCCTTCACTCATTTCCTGAAGTCAATGACCAGCTCCTTCATTTTGCTGATGTTGGTGGAGAGATTATTGTCTTTACACCATGCCATGAAGCACTCAATCTCAAATCATTAACTCTGCTTCTCTTTCTACTGAAAGTATTGCTTCATCTGAAAGTAGTGTTTTGGGGGCTTGACACTGAGGAGAGGAGAGGTGAGAGGGCACATCCTGCACTTGGATAGGAGGTTGCTGTGGGTAGGGAAGGAGGTATTAGGGCTGACAGAAGTGGAGCAGGACATTCCAAAGGTAATAGTTTGTTTGGAATGCTGATGGGGATGTTTGCTGGTGGCAAAATGCTGGGAATGACAGAAATATTGCAGGATTATCTTTTGAATGTTGAAGCTGGTGGGTGGAATGTGAGAGCAACAGGAACACTGTCATTGTTCTGAGATGGAGGGGAAGGGATGAGGACAGAGATGCAAGAACCTTGTTTGAAATGGTTGCAGGTGCTGTCATCCAAAGTAAAGGGAGAAGCCTCAATAGTGGATAAAGTAAGATGTCAGAAACACCATGTGGATGGTAGAACTATCAGAACAAATGTCATGAAGATAGAGAAACTGGGAAGATGAAATGAACAGCTCAGTAATGATCTGCTGTCCTTTAGCAGACCATATCCAATTAGCAATTTTTACATCTTCAGTGATAATATATCAGCAGAACAAAACTTTAACTTGACAAATACCGTTACCAACAGTTAAAGACTGAGAGCAGGAAAAATATTTAGTTCATTATATTTTTAATCAGTAGAAAGTCTGTATAACTGAATTTCAGCAATAATTTAAATTTGTTATCATTCATTATTTCAGTTCATTGACAAGTTTATAGTTGAGAAGAACAAGAGATACCTTTGCATTGCTATCTACCTGACAATATCCACCAGGTTTAGGTTTCAGCGAATTCTTTTCATTGTGGCCCCCATTAATTTAAAATGGAATATACCAGATAGGTCAAGTAAGTAGCAAGACCCTATCCTGAACTTATTGCTGTTCTTTGTGCCTTCAAACACTCTTCCCTGTTTTTAATATTTATTTCATTCTTCCATTTTTTTTTCCTCATCTCACACACCACTCTGCATCAAATGGAGAAACCTGTCGTCAGGTCTTCGAAGTCCTGGTCATTAAAAGGAATGCATGAGTGACATATATTGCTTTATTCATCTCGCTCTACAGTTTTCTCCCACTGAGAACATACCTCTAACAGAAAGTGTCTGCTCAAAACTTCAGAAAAAACAAGTTTTGTCATACCTCCCCCTTTTGCTTTGGTTTATTTTAGAAAGGAAATCAATATTGGTATCCTCTTAGTATACTCGTTCCAAGCATATTAATGAAGTAATTTACACTACGATATAGTCACAGATTAAAAAGTGTTTCAAGTGTGCAACACAATAGGATACCAACATAAGTACTTCCTTGAAGTGAAGCTTAAGATGTCTATGTACAGGCTGTGTGCTCATGGTAGAGGTCACATTGCTATGGCAGACTGGGACAGACATTTGTATATGATCATGTTTCATCCAAACACCACCATCACCTTCCCTCCCACTCTTGACACACAAAAGAGAAATGGGATACCTTATCAGATACATACTTAACCAACTGTATGCACTACTGCTTTCCTGTCTAAATAGTTCACTACTTATAACAGTCTCTGCATTTGCACTATGCACACAGTCATACAGCAAAAAAACAGATCTTTTGGTCCAACCAGTCCATGCTGACCGTATTCCCAAAATAAACATGGCTGTATTTGGCCCATATCCATCCAAATCTTTCCTGTTCATGTACCTATCCAAATGTCTTTTAAATGTTGTAACTGTACCTGCATCTACCTCTTCCAATGGTTAGTGTGCATGTTGTTGTTGTTGGCTATTTCCCAGCGCAATGTTGTTTCACCAGAGAGTGTTGTTCCTGTGTCTGTTGGGTTGCTGTGCCTCTCTAGGTCTGAGGAGACGGTAGTGGAGCAGAGCTCCTGAGACGAGGCCCAGCCACTCCAACAGTTTTTCTTTGCTTTCTTTTTTTTTCTTTTTACATACCTCTTGTCCTGAGCTCAGATGGCACTGACAGCAGCAAGAAACCCCAGCACAGATTTGAGAGGTCTGCACCGGGCCCACATGGTAGCGGCAAGTGGGCCCCTACTTACTTTTTTGGGCGAGCATGGAATGTGGCATCAGAATCAGTGGCTGCCACATCGGAGAGGTAGCCCCAGTGGTGATTTCACCATTGGTTGGGTACAGCTCTGGCCATGGTGAAGCAGTAGTGGAATGGCGGGGCCAACAGTGAGAGATGCAATCTGACTTTGGTGGGTCTGGTGCAGGCGACAACGAAGCAGTGACACAGGAGAATCAGTTCAGCAGTGAAAAATGGCATCTGAAGAGTGGCGACTTCAATGTTGATTTGGGTCTGGTGTGGACGGCGGTGAGGTGGTGGAAGAAGTATGGCATGAGGGCACCATTGATGATGAGCTGGCTTTGGAATGATGGACTCTCTTTAAGCTTTGTCTTTTTTTACTTATTCCTCAAACTATTCGAAGTGCCGCCACATTGTAGTGACAGTGAAAAAGCGTTTCACTACACTTTACTGTTTCACTCACTGTAAAATACATGTGATAATAACATCATTCATTCATTCATTCATTCATGATCTGTCTAATTGGTGCATTCACCTCTTCCTCACCACCTTCTGGCAATTGAGGAACAGATTCTGTACTTGAGTGTGTGTGTCTGTGTTTTGATGTCATATCTGATTCTTCTCCACGGTAGATGGTGTTTACTACTGCCCTCCAGTTGACATTGGGCTGGCATTTGTTGAGAGTGTTGAACATTTGTGTCCTGACTGACTCCAATATTTAATGTTTTGGCAGTCCTGTCAAATTGAAATTGGGTTTCCCCTGCTTCATCCTTGAATTTGTTTTCACTCATATCTGTTACTACTTCAGGTTTTAATAGTTTTTTTTGCTTTGGGAAGAGCAGCTGGTATTTGGCCTGACATTAACCTTTGTATCAGACTTTTTTCTGGTCCTTAAATAGATGTGTTTCTCCACTAAAAGATTGCTTTGTTTACATCAGTGCTGAATTTACTTGTTTCCTTTATGATTCCTTTGGCTATTTTCACTACCAACTCAGCCTTTGCATTTAACTGGGGACAGGTTGAAGATGGTGTTAAATTTTGCAAGCCTTCATGAAACGGCTGAATTTTTCACTTGTAAACTGTGTGCCATTGTCACTCATGACAATGTCACAAATGCAATAATGGTCACAGTGTAGTTTTAGGCATCTGACAACCTCAGTGGCAGTCATTGAAGTTAACTGGTTCACCTCCCAGTGGTGAGAATAGCAGTTTTCTGTGACAAGATAATCAGCTCCAGTGAGTGTGAATAGGTCTACTCCCAGCTGCCCCCATGGTCTGACTAGAATGCTGCATACCATCAATGGCTTGTTTGCTTAGCTTGATATTCATTACACTTGCTAATGTGCTCCTTGATTTTATCATCATGTTTATCAGTGGAGCGCACCTCTTGCCTTTCTCAGACTTGATTCAGCTCCTTTGTGGTTTATTTGGAAGAGGTTTAGCAACCATTCTATGTAATTGGAATAACATTGTTTGCAGATACTTTGGAGTAGATAGTAACAGCTTGACTAAAATGCTATGGATTGACTTGCCCTTGACTGTCATTTTGGTCTCTTTTAGGTTGGTGTTGATGAAAATGTGCACAAGAAAGATAATGGCTAGGCCCACTTTCTTGATCTGGGTTAAATGCCTTTCTGTTTGTGTCCTGGATGTAAATCCAACTGGTTGGCCCTTGCTGCATGTCAGTTGCTCCAACTCCTGTGTTATGAAGGTGTAAAGGTGTAATATACATTTAAGGCAGTTGAAAAGCTAGCAAGGAGTGATGAAGCACAGAGAGTCCTGAACAAGGTAACAATATAACACTTGGTTGAAACAAATAGCAGCAACTGGGTTGACATTAAACAAAAACAAATTCAAATTCAGCCAATCGGTTTAAATTATGCACCAAGATACCAAAATCCAATCCACTTTGAATTTAGTATTTTGATAATATTAAAACCAATGAAATGATCCAATGTTTTGGGGTATAAAACCAGACATTTTGAACAGTTTAGGAGAGAACTGCCAAAGACCAACAAATGTAGATTGCCAGCTGAAGCACTGTCTGAAAGGGACCTGACTGTGGGGAGTTTGTGCATCAGAACATCGAGGCTGACCTGGAGAGAATCTGTAGAGGAACATCTACAAAGGAGAATCGGCAAAGCTGACTGTTTTTTTTTGTAAATCATAATTTTCTTTATCAGACTAGAATTATAGAATGGGAGGTATAAGATATGTTTAAGAGAAAGGAGTTGTAAATTGTTGTTGGTTTTAATATTCTCTGTTGAACTTAAAGAATAAAGTTGTGAACCTTTACTTTAAATAGTGACCTCTGGGATAGTCCTTTGCCACTCAAATTTTAACAGATTGCAGCACGGGGTGAATCTTTTCTGTGTGGATGTTTAAATAAGCAGAGGGGTTTATCCCATGTTGTAACAGTTTATGGGCTTTTGTCAGTGATTTGAACAGGCTAAGAAAGATTTGAATAAATCTGAGGTACGAGAAAGCCCAGTAGATTTAAACACTTGCAGGTTAGTGTCCTAGATCTTTAAATAAAATGAAGGTGAGACAGTTTGTTTAAATTTGGTGACTTGTGGTTGGTTAAATTATAAGTGATTGAAATGCCTCTTAAATTTGCTAAAGAGGTCTGGAATTTGAAGATAATTTTCAATTTTGCCAAGAAATTTTAGAAGGAAAGAAAAAAGTTATTCTTTTAGAATTAGCAAAGAAATTAAATTTGGGTTTAACCAAGGACAAAAGTGAAGCTGAAATTGTGAAAGAGTTACTCAAACGCTTAGATGTGTCAGAGAAACAGACAAGTGCAGTAAATTACAATTGAGGACAATGGAGTTAAAAGATAAACAAAAAGAGAGAGAGAAAGAGAGAGAGAGAGACAGAAGGTTCTCAGCTAAGCAAAGAGAGAGAGAAGAAAGGGAGAGAGAGAGAGAGAAGAAAGGGAGAGACAAAAAGAGAGACAATTTGAACTTGAGAAGTTGTGATTTAGTCAACAAAGTCAAGTTAACAGGACGGAGGTTAAAAGAGAAGATAGTGATATATACAAATATGTCAAAACTCTGCCATATTTTGATGAGAAAGATGTTGAAGGCTTCTTTATTTCATTTGAAAAATTGGCGAGGCAGAGGAAGTGGTCCGACGATTTATGGGTAATGATATTTCAGACTAAACTGGGAGGCAGAGCGAGTGAGGTACTTGTTGTGCTGTCAGATGAGGTTCAAGAGATTATGAAGAAGTTAAACAGGCTATTTTAGGTACTTATGAATTGGTCCCAAAAGCATATAGACAGCAGTTCAGAAACACAAAGAAGGAACCAGGTCAGACTTATGTTGAGTTCCAAAGAATTAAGCATAGTCATTTTGATAGATGGATGTATACTTTAAAGATAGATAATCCTATGAGGTTCTAAGAGAGATTATTCTGCTGGAGGAGTACAAAAACTCACTTCCAGAGATGGTAAGAATTCAGGAATGTTCAGCAAGTGAGAAGGGCAGCAGAATTAGCAGATGAATACATGTTGGTGCATAAGACAAGCTTCTGGCCAGAATTTCATCCTGTAAAGGATAGATTTTGGGAGAAGGGGAGATCCTACACTATGAAAGAAAGAGTAGAGAACACTGCTAAGAGTTTACCACAGGTTAAAAAAAAAGTCTAAGAGGGTGGAAAGGAGGTAAAAGGCCTCAGGTGTTTCCACTGTGGTAAAGTGGGACACGTAAAGTCACAGTGCTGGCCATTAAAGAAAGGCACTGTAGGAAAAGAAGCTAAGCCAATGCCATTAGTGAAATTAATAAAGGACAACCCAAGAAGAGCTGAGGAGAGTGCACTGCCTAGGCAGGGGCTGGGTATGGAGTTAGTACTTGATCTCTGGAAAGAACTTGCCTCTGTGGGTTTACTCAGAAAGAATAGGGGGAGAAGGCTAAGAAGTTACAATTTTGAGAGATACTGGATCTAACCAGTCGCTGATAGTAAGAGATGAGTGAATTTGCACTGTTTCTGATCTGTTACCCGAGACTGTGGTAATTTGCGGGATGGACAGACAGAAATTTAGCCTTCCCCAATGTAAGGTCAGATTGGAGTGCCAACTCAAGACTGAGGAAGTTACAGTGGGAATGATTGACAGAGTGGGAGAAAGTGAGGACTGCAGATGCTGGAGATCAGAGCTGAAAAATGTATTGCTGGAAAAGTGCAGCAGGCCAGGCAGCATCCAAGAAGCAGGAGAATCGACATTTCGGGCATAAACCCTTCTTCAGGAATGAGGAGGGTGTCCATGATTGATAGAGTCTCAGTTCCAGGAATCTAGTTTGTTCTTGGGAAAGATTTAACAAGGTCCATGGTGGGAGTGACACCCCATGTTGTGGAAAAGCCCAAGGAAGACCAAGAGACCGAGGAGTTAAAACAGAAATATACTGATATTTTCCCAGACTGTGTGGTAACCAGATTCCCACAACACAAAGCAAAAACTAAAGAGAAAGATGAAGGAGTTGAAGTTCAGTTCATGGACACCTGTCTAATGTAATGGTGCAGGAATAACCTGAACAGGCAGAGGGTCAGACAAAAAAGTTTAGTGCTGAAAGTCTAAGGGACTTGCAACAGAAAGACAAGACGCTAATATATATATATATATATATATATATATGGATGCATACTCTGAAAAGGAGGCAGAGGATATTCCAGAGGGTTATTATCTGAAAGATAGAATCCTAAGATGGAAATGAAGACCACAGCAGGTTATTGCAGAGGAGAAATGGACCGAAATGCACCAGATTGTGTTGCTGGTAGCATACAGACAGAAAGTGTTATGGGTAGCACGTGAACTACCAGTAGGAGGTCCCTGGGAACGAAAGACTTGGGCTAAGGAACAAAAACATTTTTATTGGCCTGGAATGCACAAGGATGTGGTTAGCTTTTGCCGTACATGTCATACATGCCAAATGGTAGGTAAGCCACAGGCAGTAATGAAACCAGCACCTTTGTTGCCATTTCCAGCATTTGAAAAATTTTTCATGCTGGTTATAATTGATTGTTTAGGTCCCCTCCCGAGAACTAAAAGTGGGAACGTCGTCTTGTTAACCATAATAGATGTGTCTACCAGATTTCCGGAGGTAATTCAATTATGGAGTATCAAGGCAAAAAGGGTAGTAGAGGAGTTAGTAGCTTTCTTCACACAGCATGGGCTACTCAGAGAGATTCAGTCGGACCAAGGGTCAAATTTTACTGCTCGGCTGTTTAAAGAGATTATGGATAGCTTAGGTATTCAGCACTGTAAATCCAGTGCTTATCATCCTGAATCCCAGGGAGCTTTAGAAAGGTGGCATCAGACTTTGAAGGCCATGTTGAGAGCATTCTGTCATGATTACCTGAGTGATTGGGATAAAGGTATCCCATTAGAAATGCCCAAAATGAATCTACTCAGTTCACCCCCTTCAAGTTAATATCTGGCATGAAGTGAGGGGCCCTTTGAAATTAATTAAAGAAAAATCGACAGAACCAAAGTCGGAGATCTCATACTTAGGTTATGTATCGGAGGTGAGGGAGAGATTAAATTGAGTAGGTGAGTTAGCTAAACAATACCTAAAGAGGGCACAATATAGAATGAAGCAGGTAGCAGATAAAAGCTCTGAGCCTCGGACGTTTTCCTGAGGGGAGGATGTGATAGCAGATCCCTTCAAAGCCAGGTTTAGTGGTCCCTACCAAATTGAGAAAAAGTTGAGTAAGGTAAACTATCTAGTAAAGATGCCAGATAGAAAAAAAACAGTATCAGGTATGACATTTGAACATGTTGAAACCGTATTATACTAGAAAGAAAGAACTGGAGAAACAGATGTTAGTTACTGCCCCACAGAGTGAGGAATCCAGATCCAGATGTGCCTCAAAATATATTAAAATATGAAGAAGTCCTGGGAGTGGGATAGATTAGTAAACTATGTCTCAGGAGCATATAATGCAGTTGAAAGGTTTGTTACTGCAGCATAAGGACATATGTAAGAATCAGACAGGGAGGACCAATGCTATTGTACATAAAGTAGATGAAGAGAATACTGCTCCATTTAGAAAACAACACCCATATCAGCTTAATCCTTTCAAAGCCTGACAGTTCTAGAAGGAGGTGGAGGCCTTGCTCGATGAGGATATCATCAAGCCAAACCAGAGTCAGTGGAGTTCGCCAATCGTCTTAGTTCCCAAACCAGATGGGACTCAATGATTTTGCATGGATAATTGGAGGGTCAACGCCATTACAAATTCAAACTCGTATCCAAAGATAGGAGGACTATATAAAGAAAGTTGGACAAGCCAGTCCCATCACCAAAATGGACTTACTGCGTGGTTACTACTTTATCAGAGATGGCAAACAAAATTTCTGCGTTTGTAACCCCAGAGGGCCTATATCAGTTTAAAGTGATGTCCTTTGGAATAAAGAACGCACCTGCCACATTCCAAAAACTCATGGACAGAATTATGGCTGGGTTAACAAACTGTGCAGTCTGTTTGAATGATGTAGTGATCTTCAGTAAGTCCTGAAAAGATCATCTCGTTCAGTTGGCAGAGCTTTTTGAATGACTACAAGAAACAAAACTGGTAAGAAACTTAATCAAAACTGAATTCACAAAAGCTGAGGTGACGCTTTTGGGACATCACATCAGTCATGGAAAGATGACCCCACAAAATGCAAAGATGAAGGCCATCGAAAATTTCCACGACCAAGCTCAAAGAAAGAGGTGCTTCGATTCTTGGGACTAAACGGATTCTATCAGAAGTTTGTTCCAAACTTTAGCAGTGTAGTGGCCCCATTAACCAATTTGCTGAAGAAGAACACCAAGTTTTGGAGGACAGAATAATGCCAGGAGGAGACATTCAATAATTTGAAAACAATATTAACCACCACACCAGTTTTAGCTATACCAAACTGTTCGAAACCTTTTAAAGTTGCCAACGATGCTGGTGACATAGGAGTTGGAGCTGTGCTGCTACAGGAAGGTGATGATAGGATTGAACTGCCAGTTGGTTACTTTTCAAAGAAACTCAACATCCGCCCGAGGAAATACTCCACGATTGAAAAAGAACTACTGAGTTTGGTATTGGCCTTACAAAATTTTAATGTGTACGTCACAGCCAGTTTGTTGGAGATGGTTGTGTACACAGATCACAATCCTCTTACATTCTTGGAATGCTTTAAAGACAAGAATATGAAACTATTGCATTGGATTTTTATGATACAGACTTCTAATTTACATATCGTGCATGTTGCAGGTCGTAAGAATGTACTCGCAGGTGTGTTATCACAGATTTAACTGATAAAGTAAAGATAAGATTGGTATCTATTCAATGTTATATTTATGTGCAAAGAAGTTAATATTCACTAAGATTAAATTCATATGTATGTCATGGTATTGTGGTTAAGGAACAGCGGTAAAAAATGAAGCCATCTTTTCATTATGATTGTTCATTTTTTTCTTATGGGGTAAGTGTTTTGAAGGTGTACCTTTAAAAGAGTTGAAAAGCTAACAAGGACTGACAAAGCACAGAGAATCCTGAACAAGGTAACAATGTAATGCTTGGTCAAAACAAATAGCAGCAAATGGGTTGCCATGAAACAAAAACAAATTCAAATTCAGCGAATCAGTTTAAATTATGCACCAAGATACCAAAATCCAATCCACTTTGAATTTAGTATTTTGATAATATTAAAACCAATGAAATGATCCAATGTTTTGGGATATAAAACCAGATATTTTGACAGTTTGGGGTGAACTGTCAAAGACGAACAAATGTAGACTGCTAGCTGAAGAGGTCTCTGAAAGGTACCTGTCTGTAGGAGTTTGCACAGCAGAACAGTGAGGCTGACCTGAAGAGAATCTACAGAAGAACATCTGCAAAGGAGAATCAGCAAAGCTGACTGGTTTTGAAACATGTTTTTTATTTGTAAATCATAATTTTTTTTATCAGATTGGTATTGTAGAGTGGGAAGTAAAATACAAGCTTAAGAGAAAGAAGTTGTAAATAGTTAATCATTTTAATATTCACTGTTGGACATAAAGAATAAAGCTGTGATTTTTTACTTTAAATAGTGACCTCTGGAATAGTTCTTTGCCTCTCAGGTTTTAACAGATTACAGCACGGGGTGAATCTTTTCTGTGTGGCTGGTTTGAATTAGCAGAAGGATTTACCCCATATCATAACACCTGTCCCGCTGGAGGGTGGCATAATCATTTACATCACATATTTCAGCCCTGGCAATTCTATCACTAGTTGCCTAATTTAAGTGAATACTGCTGCTTGTTCTGTGTCCTAATATCATAGCACACTCGTGACCATAGGGTTGTGTAATGGTTCACACTCTTTGTGGGTGGCATGGTAACTCAGTGGTTAGCACTACTGCCTCACAGTGCCAGAGACCTGGGTTCAATTCCAGCCTCAGGCGAGTGTTTGTGTGGAGTTTGCACATTCTCCCGGTGTCTGCGTGGGTTTTCTCCGGGTGCTCCAATTTCCTCCCACAGTCCAAAAATGTGCAGTTTAGGTGAATTGGCCATGCTAAGTTGTCCATACTGGTAAATGAATAGGTCTGGGTGGGTTGTTCTTTGGAGGGTTGGTGTGGACTTGTTGGGCCGAAGGGCCTGTTTCCACACTGTAAGTAGTCTAAATTACAAATTGGGCAAGAACTTTTGCCAAATAGTTGACAGATCCAACATCTCATTGCACTTCTTTTATGTCTGTTGGTATTCGCGTTGCTGCTCCAGTTTTCACTTTTTCAGGATCTGGATTAAGACCTCTTTCTGTCAGCACATGGCTGATTTATTTGCTATTGGCCTTACAAAATTTTAACGTGTACGTCACAGCCAGTTTGTCAGAGATGGTTGTGTACACAGATCACAATCCTCTTACATACTTGGAATGCTTTAAAGACAAGAATATAAAACTATTGAGTTGGAGTCTTATGTTACAGACTTCTAATTTACATATCGTGCATGTTGCAGGTCATAAGAATATACTCACAGATGTGTTATCACAGATTGAACCGATAAAGTTTTAATTTGCAATTTTTTTGTTCAATTTCAGATTCACCTGGTGAACTCTGTTGAGTGTTTGCACTGGACTTTGATTCTGGTAAGCAATGGCTTCTTCCATTGTGTCGTTGCATCCATAAACTAGCAGGTCATCCACTATAGCTTCCATTCCAGGAAGATCATTGACCTCAAATTGTTTGCACTGATGCTCTGGCGAAAATGCCAAATAGCATGTGCAACCTATGTCTCTCAAGGGGTAGCCAGAATATAGCTAGAAAGCTGCTGCCTTACTCTAGCTTTTTAGTCATCCTTCATATCCAGGTCAGTAGACATTTTTGTCTTTGCAAGGTAGATAGGATCATGAAGAAGGCATTTGCTATGCTTTCTTTTATTGGTCAGAGTATTGAGTACAGGAGTTGGGAGGTCATGTTGCAGCTGTACAGGACATTGGTTAGGCCACTGTTGGAATATTGCGTGCAATTCTGGTGTCCTTTCTATCAAAAAGATGTTGTGAAACTTGAAAGGGTTCAGAAAAGATTTACAAGGATGTTACCAGGGTTGGAGGATTTGAGCTTTAGGGAGAGGCTGAACAGACTGGGGCTGTTTTCCCTGGAGCGTCGGAGGCTTAGGGGTGACCTTATAGAGGTTTATAAAATCATGAGGGGCATGGATAGGGTAAATAGTCAAAGTCTTTTCCCTGGGGTGGGGGAGTCCAGAACTAGAGGGCATAGGTTTAGGGTGAGAGGAGAAAGATATAAAAGAGATCTAAGGGGCAACATTTTCACACAGAGGGTGGTATGGGTATCAATGAGCTGCCAGAGGAAGTGTTGGAGGTTGGTACAATTGCAACATTTAAGAGGCATTTGGATGTGTATATGAATAGGAAGGGTTTGGAGTGATATGGGCTGGGTGCTGGCAGGTGGGACTAGATTGGGTTGGGATATCTGGTCTGCATGGATGGGTTGGATCAAAGGGTCTGTTTCCATGCTGTACATCTCTGTGACTCTATGACTCCAAGTTGTGGTAAAATCTATTCAATGGTTCACATGGGATAGTGAGGTCTCTTCAGAGTTTTATTTAGACTGTTTTGGTTCATGCATACTCTTACCGTTCCTTGTGGTTTAATTGCTACCATGCAGCCAATCCATTATGTGTAGGACTTGTAACTTCCATTGAATACTCCTTGCTTTTCCAGCTCTTCTATCGTGTTTTCCTCAGCAGGTATTGAATTGATATTGTGAGATGATATTCTCCTGGAAGATCTCAGAATCCTATGAACACACCACTGTACTTATGTAGATGTTTCCATGTCAGTGGTTCAGTGTCCTGCGACGCATTGCAAATCACTTTTAGCATGTTGTGGTCTCCCAGTCCAGGCTTTAGACTTACTAGAGCTAAGATGAATCATACTTGATTCCCATTTATCATCTGGAATATAGATCCAGGGGTGGCATGGTGGCTCAGTAGTTAGCACTGCTGCTTCACAGTTCCAGGGATCCGGTTTTGATTCCAGCCTCAGGCCACTGTTTGTGTGGAGTTTCCACATTCTCCCAGTGTCTGCGTGGGTTTCCTCCAGATGCTCCAGTTTCCCCCCACAATCCAAAGATGTGCTGGCCAAGTGAATTGACCATGCTAAATTGCCCGTAGTGTTAGGTGCATTAGTCAGGGGTAAATATAGGGTAGGGGAATGAGTCTTGGCAGGTTACTTTTTGGAGGGTCGGTGTGGACTTGTTGGGCCTTGTTCATATTATTGCAATAAGTTTGCAGAGTAATCTGTCTTCTCAGCACAAGCATCATACAATCATATAGACTTAAACTTACTTCGAAATACTTCATTTTTGGATTGCATTTGGATTGACCTTACAACAGTCTGTGAAGGCCATGATGTTGTCTGATGTGCCAGTGTCCATCTGATATTTTATGTTGACCTAGTATTCTCCTTCTGCAGTCCTCACTCCAACAGTCACAAAGTATTTGTCACCTATCAACTTGACTGAACCAACCTGTCATGGTGTATACGGATTTGTCAGAATTGTCAGCTGCTATCTCTCCAGTAGTCATTTGTAACTGCTGTTAATATAAGACATGGTCTATTTTGCTGTGAATATGCTGTAGATGCTGATTCACAATCTCAGTACTTCTGTGCAATTCAATTGGTTTCCTGAATGTAAGTTTATCGTTTCTTTGTATGTTTGCTTTCGCTTTTGCATCCCTTATTCATTATACGCTTTCTGTTTCTAATTAGGTCCTCCTTTATTTCACAGGTTTCTGCAAACTACATTAACAATGTTATGTATTGATCCATACTGTTCACATGTAACCTTCACTTGGGTTTCTAAGCATACATTCAAAGTTTCTACAACTCCTGGTTTGTGTTTTTCTGTTCATCAGAGAGATTTAAGGGGCAATATATTTTGTAACAGTCTCTTCCCAACTGCAATAAAGGTGCAGCAACTTGTATTTGTTCTGGTTCTCTCAATACATCTGTTACTGCTGTGTAATTCTATTATCCCTGGAATAATTCCAAATTCTACCTCATATCCCTGGTAATTTGAACAGGAGCAGGTAGTGGAAATGCTGCAGCCATTTTATCTTGAGCAGTGTTAAAATTAAATTTTTTTTAATTCATTGTCTGCTCAGAGCGCTGTGCTCTGCCTCTTATTTCAGCTCTGGACACTCACCATTTCTAACACCATGTTTCAAGTATACCACACAATACCTTTTTCAACATGAGGATTTTTATGGAAGTAAAGTTAAGATATCTGCCTGCAGGGTGTGTGCTTCATGGTAGAAGTCACATGACTACATCAGACTAGGATAGAGATTTGTACACAATTACAATTCAATTCAAACAATAAGTTAATAACTTATTGTTAAAGTATAATAGACCACCATAAAAGTGGAAAATAGGTTTGGACTAAATGTTTAACAACAACCATCAATAGTAAAGTGCCCCTATAGACAATGGAAACTATGAAACTGTTTTTAGTCAATTTATTATGATTTTGACAATAAAACTAAAGAATCAACAGACAGACTGAATAATTACTTTGCATCAGTATTTACAGTAGAGGACAAAGTCAACATGTCAGATATCTCAAGGAAACTAATGCTGAAATCAGGTTTGAGAATTTGCATAATAGTAACGCAATGAATGCTGGTACTAAAGTATGACAAATCTCCAAAACCAGATGATTTCCATCCTAGTTTTCCAAAGAAGCAGATGAGAACATTCTAGATACTAACTATTCAAAAAATGTGTTGGTGGAATGGCACATCAGGCAGCATCCGAGGAGCATAACAGTTGACCTTTCGACCATAAGCTTTTAATCAGGAATGCAATCCTGAAGAAGAACTTATGCTCGAAATGTCGACTCTCCTGTTCCTTGAATGCTGCCTGACTGGCTGTGCTTCTTCAACACTACACTTTTTGACTCTTGATTTCCAGCATCTGCAGTCCTCATTTTCTCCTGTACTCTAACTATTGTCCTGTCTTAATTCACAGATCATTGCAATAGATTACAACTTGTGCAGGTCACTACTTTAACTAAGAAAGGTGAAAAACCAGGGAACTAATAATGATATCTCTTATTTGGAAATTGCTTGAGCATATAATAAAGGATAGGAAAATTGATCATCTTGAAAATTTACCGTTAATCAAAGAAGCCTAACGTGGAGTTGAAAAGAGAACTTTGATGATTTTGGTTGAATTTGTTTGAAGTAACAGGGAATGTGAATGGAGCTTTGTGTTTTGGATTTTCAGAAAGTATTTGATAAATTTCAGCAAAAGGGAATGTTGACGAAAGCTGAGGTTCATGAAATTTAGGCAATTTATTGACTGATCATAAATGGCTAAGTGAGAGGAGAAAGATTCAGAAAAATCTACAAGTACTCCAGTTGGCTGGATGTGACAAGTAGAGTTTGGCAAGGATTTGATTTAGGTCCTCCTTTACTCCTGTATTTATTAACAACTTGTATGTTGGGACCGGAGAACACGTCCAAACTTACTGATGGCACAAAGGTGACAGAATAGTTGGCAAAGAATTTGAATCATAAAATTACTGAGGGACTAATGTGAATGGACAAACCTGTTACAGATGAATTGCAATGTAGTCAAATGAGAGAACATCTGCTTTGGAGCCAAGAAAGATCATTCAGGGTAATTTCTACAGGGTATAAAACATCCTTATATAAAGTCCTGCTTATAACATATTTAGAATGTGGTGACCAATTCTGGAGTTGGCTTAGGAGGAATTGTTTGGTCTTGGTTGGAGCAGTGAAGGCAGGATCATGAATATATTCAAGGCTAGATTAGACAGATTCCAATTTACAAGTGTGATAGAAAGGTAGAAAGTGAAGTTAAGGCCATAATGGAATCAGCCATGAACCAATTGAATGGCAGAGTAGGCATTGATGGGCCAAATGGCTGCTCCTGCTTCTATTTGTTATGATTTTACGAAGAAAAATGAAAATTCTCTGGCAGATTGACAAAAATGTGAAGCAGTTACTTAAATTCCACTGGAGTGCTGTACACTTTCTTTCTATTTTGCAGTCCTCGCTTTAAACTAGGAAATGCACAACTCATTTTATGAATGCCTTTCAGTAATAAAAACCCATTTGGAATGGTTCATAACCTTGTCATTTTAACTAAGTACACTGTAGGAATGAAAGAAAATTTAAATACTAGAAGGCAAAATTCTGGATATGTGGTATAGATCTGGATTTATCCGCAATACAGCAGGAGATAATTTGAAATACGTAGCAGCGATTCTATTCATGAACAAGGAATTGAAATATTCTAAAAACCAGCTGGAATATTTGTGATACACTCTGAAATCTATTTATTAGCTTACTTCCATCTCTGGGTAATAACCTCTTCCAATTTTTAGAAAACATCTTATCTTCCTATTCTGGGGCACAGCCGCAACAAATTTTTGTATGTCAAAGCTCAGCAGCTGCCATTATTAACTTGATGTGGAGTCTTTGATTGCCACAGACAGCTGATGATCTGCATAATGATGATTCTCAGTTAATCTGGCAGCCTTCCAAATGAACTGCGTCCACTGTAGTTTTCAGGCTGCTGCATTGCAACGAGTGTTGAAAGTCAATTAATTACCTTTTTCGAAAATCAAACTTCACTCATTCTCAGATCACTCAACTGTGTAATAGAAAAGGGAGTGAAACAGACTGTAGTGAGCAGGAAGGGAATTACATGCCAAAGTGAAGGATGGCCTTTGAAAAGCATTGCAGCCAAGAAAGATACATCAGTATTTATTTCAATATTTACAAGTTACGGAGGTAATGCTGAATCACAATTTTTCTGAATATATTTTTTTGCTTCTTTGAAAAATAGCACCATACATTGTAGCTCCAATTTCCACGGATATTTTGTAGTTTTGATCTGTTAAAGCTTGCATATCTGAAGAAGGTTATTGTCAAGAGTGTAAGTCTGCGTATGTCCAGTCATTCATGCAAAAAGTGCTTAGAACACTTAATATGAAACAATTACAATTGCAATCAAACCTTAGTGAATCAATTGTTGAATTCGACAACTGCATGACTCTGAAGGGTCTATGTCTTAACGCTTTTCAATGTAGTTTGAACTGAAATCTTAAACTAATATGACACAATTATGTTGAGATATTCCTGAAATTTATCCATACACATCAAATGTAATGTTTCTACAGATAATATCCAGTATGGTACTTTTTTTTTAAAAAGGATGAAAGCTGTCACTTATTAACATTAAAACTTTTCTATTTTAAAGACATCAGCTTTGCAATAATGCATTCTTAATTGAGTCAGATGTTTGTGGTTTCAAGGCCCACTGAAGAGATTTGAGTACAATAGTAACCTATTCTGACGAAAGACCATTGATGTGAAACATTGCAATAGGTACTATGTGCCCCTGCTGGGTATGCCTTGGACAGGGGATAATGTTCCACAGCTCGCAGGGCTCTGAGGATCGAAGCACGTCAATCAGTGTGCTGAAGCATTCATTCCTAGTTTCTATGGCCGTTGGCATGCACAAGCCTTGAAAGTTCACTGAGCAGCTGGAGAAAATAGAAGGAATAAGGCAGTGGATCATGTAATACAGGCGTTCTATCTTTCAGTCGCTTGTTATCATAATTCTCCAGCACTTTATCTTTCAACAAGGCACTTGTTTCAATCTTCCAGAATTAGTTTTATTTTTAATTTTTGGCTGAAGCAGTTGGTTTATTCTTTCACAGGATGTAGGCACTGTTAGCGAGGCCAGTATTTATTGTCCACATCCCTAATCATCCCTGTGAATATGGAGATGAGCTGCCTTCTTGAACTGTTGTAGTCCTGCTGGATGCTCAGTGCTGATCATAAGAGAGCTCCAGGATTTTGACACAGCGATAATTAAGTAACAATGATATAGTTCCAAGTCATGAAGGAGTATGACCTAGAGAAAAACTTGCAAATGTTGCTATTCCCATGCATCTATTATTTTTGATCTTCTAGATGGAAGAATTTGTTGGTTTAGAAGGTACGTTTGAAGGAAATCTTGGTGAATTGCCACAGTGCATCTTGTACAAGGTACATACTAATACCCTTGTGTCTGTGGTGGAGGCAGTTAAATATTCAAGATGGTGGATTGGACTTCACTGGAGGAAATCGCTTTGTCTTGGTTGGTGACATGCTTCCTAAGTAATGTTGGGGCTCCATCCATCCAGGCAAGTGAAGAATTGCCACACCTCTGACCTTTGCTTTGTAGTTGGTGAACAGGCATTGTGGAGACAGAACATAAGCTACTTGCCACAAACCTACTAGCCTCTCACCTGCTCTTGTGTTAACACTACTTCCGTGGCTGGCCCAGTTCAATTTCTGGTCAATGGTAACGTACAGATTATTGTTAGTGGGGCAATCAGGTGATGGCAATGCCACTGATGTTAAGATGTGATGGTTAAACTGCTTGGCATTATTTGGTGAAAATATTATTTGCTACATCTCAGCCCAAGCCTCAATGTTGTCCAACTATTGCAATATATCAATAGAGACAACTTTGGTATCTGCGCAGTCGTGAATGGTTTGAAACGTTGCATGATCATTCACCAAACATTCTGACCAAGTAATTAAGGGAAAGCCATTGATGAAGCACAAATAATAAAACAAAGAACTGTGGATGTTGGAATCCTGAAAATAAAAATGGAAGTTGCTGGAGAAACTCAGCTGGTCTGGCAGCATCTGTGCAGAGAAAGTGAGTTATTGTTTAGACTGTGGTGACGCTTTTCACAATATTTGAGTTTCTCCAGCCATTTCTGTCATTGATGAAGTAGTTGAAGATAATTGGGCCCAGCACACAACCCTGAGGAACTCTTTTAATGATGTCCTGAAATTAGAAGATTAACCTCAAATAACCTCAGCCAGCGTTCTTTGTGCCAAGTAAAACAACAAGAGTTTTCCCTGATTCACATTGATCAGTTTTTCTAAGGCTCCCTGAGGCCTAGTGTTAAAGGCATGGTTCAACCAAGACTGTAATGAGGTTAGGAGCGAACTAGCACTTGTAGAAACCAAACTGAGCATCAAAAATCAGACAAATGCTGCTTTACAGAACTGAGGATGACAAAATTCCCCACTATCAACCTTCTATCACTTTACTGTGCATTGGTGGTAGAAGGAGTGAATGTTTGTGGATGTGATGCCAATCAAACAGGCTGCTTTATCATAGATGATGTCAAACTTCGTCACTGTTGTCGGAGCTGCACTCACCAAGGCTAGTGGAGAGTATTTCATTACTCTTCTCACTTGTGCTTTGTAAATGGTGAACAGACTTTGGAGAGTCAGAAGGTGAATTAATTACTGCAGGATTACTAGTCTCTGACCTGTTCTAGCCCCTGTATTTATATGGCTAGTCGTGTTCTGTTTCTGGCTGATGGTAACCTTACAGGGTGTTGATAGTGGAGAATTTTGTGATGGTGATACCGTTGATCTCAAAGGGTGATGGTTAGATATACTCATTGGAGATGATCATTGCCTGGCACTTTATGACACAAATGCCACTTGCCACTTGTAACTCCAAACCTGGATATTATCAGGTTTTCCTGTATTTGGCAATGGATTGCTTCATTATCTGAGGAGTCATAAATTATGCTGAACATTGTACATTTATCGGCGAACATCCCTACTCTGACTTATGAAGGAGCAAAGGTTACTCATGAAGCAACTGAGCATGGTAGGAAGCTATCCTGAAGAACTCCTGCAGAATTGTTCTAGAGCTGAGATGACTGATCTCCAACAACCACAACCATCTTCCTTTATGCAACGTATAACTCCAACTGGCGGAGTTGGAGAAATGAGAATGCACCATTCTCATTAACTACATTTTTCTCAGGCTCCTTGATACCACACTCAGTCACATGCAACTTTAAATTCAAGGGCAGTCATTGTCACCTCATATCTGGAATTCCCCACTTTATTATCCATGGTTCAACCAAAGTTGGAATGAGGTTAGGAGCTGAGTGGCTTTTGTAGAATCCAGACTGAGCATCAGAGACCAGATAATGTTTGATAGCACTGAGGTTGACACCTTCCATCACTTTACTGATGAGTCAAGAATATACTGATTGATTATAATTGGCTGGGCTAAATTGTTCTACTTTTGTGTTGTAGGACATAAAGCTGATACATTAATGTTTGCTCCACTAAGCTTGTGTTCTAGGGTACATTTCTGCACCAGATCAAAAGGAAATTTCTCATTGTGTCAGTCAACAGGAATATTGAAAATTACAGTAAGTACAAAACAGGAAAATGTTAGATTTCCCTGAAATGAGCTTCTACAACTGAACCATTATTTTTCCAAATTGAATTTTCCAATAAACAAATATCACATCACCACTCAATTAGATCACACTGACATAGGTTAACTTCAAAAATGTTTTGTTTTTAAATTATACTGTGTCATAAAACAGACTGCCTGACAGGTCTAATAATAAATATGAAGCGTGTTTGTAATGATAAAAGTACATGCTGGTTGATGGATCAGTACAGTGCTGTGATACATCAAAATGATGACATCCCCATGGCAAACAATTTGTCATTTTGCAAAAGACATCAGTTTTATTTTCTAATTATATCTTGCAAAAATGGAAAATGCAAACTGCAACTTATAAAGAGAGTGAACCAGTTTAATGAGGAAGTGAAATGAATTCAATTTTCATTATTAAAAATATTGCAACTGTCCAAGCCCCTCATTGGGCAAATCCAATGAATAATTGAAAAATAGTGACCAAAGAAGTTCAATTTTGCATGTCTGTTGAGTGTGTGTCACAATGCCTCCTAGCCATGGAGAGCACATAAGAACGCCACATAGAATGAAGATTGATATGGAATACTTCAGGTTTGTATGATTTTTTGCTTCACTGCAGGGTGTTGGTTTTATTATGGCATGGATTTCAGATCACACACACACTGTATCTTTAAGATAGTTACATGACCTTGTGTCATGTGGCATTCTATAAAAGTACATGCCTGCCCTCCAACCACTTTCTCTGTATCATACAATCAATGTAGCGTACTCAGTTACTTAGGTTTATATTATGTACAGTAACATTGTAAGCACAGAACTGGAAAGTGTGTAAATCTGTGGAATTGCAGCAATTTAAACCTTAATATTGTTAATAAACTTTGAGACAGCTTCCTCATCAAGAAACCATGTCTTGATGGTGTTTGTTACATAGGCTAACATGTAGAAAGTCACAAACTGCATGAATGTCTTAAATAAAAGCCATTGGGTGACATATTTTAGGAGATTCTGTAATAACATGAATGTTTAAAGCATTGAGCATATTAAACCAATTAAATTATTTTGTAATATTCCAGATAACCCTGTTCATTTTAACTTTCAGATATATTATCTTATAGTACAACTATAGGAATGAAATTTGAAGTTGTACAAGAAAACTGAATTCTCTTGGAGAACTAATGCTTAAACACTATAATAACATTCAAACACTACAGTGGGAATACTAACTGCCAACATACTTAGATGTTTTAATATATAAATATATGGAAATGTCTACATTTCAGACAATGGATATTTGTAATGGAGGATAGCGTAATATCTGGAAGAAGGATGTCAACAAAATGAAAATCAGTAAACTGGGGATCATTTTATTTGAGCAAATGAGTCAAAAAGTGTCTAGTCTGATTTCAGACAGACTAAATGGGTAGCTCTTTCAGGAGCTAGTACAGATATGATGGGTGGAATGGCCTGCTTCTGTACTGTAAAATCCTGAAAATCAGACTATAATATTGCAGAAAAGTATGTTATAAATATAGATGGTTGTGCAAAATACAATCATATTTCAATTGGTAATGCTGAATCTTGCTTATAATAACGTTCTGCTTAGTTAAGCAGGGCATTGAATCCTATTCCTGTCTGGTTGCTAAGCCACCACAGTCCAATCAGGACACAGCAATGCTGAAGTGAAGCTATCATGGGAATGAATAAATACAGGTTTTACTTACAACTCTGCACAACTTCTGTGAACAGTGCTAAGGATGTACGCTTTATTGACAAGGATTCAGAAGCTGGGGCTTTTATTTTTAACCGTTTCTGTCACAAAGATGATTTTGTTCATAGTTTATTGCTCAGGTCAAGATTTTAATAATATGTTCAAAAGGTGGCAGGCAGTTTAGGTGGAAATATCAGACATCAACATTTACTTATTGATTGTGGACTAGTGAAAAAAAATGTGCCAGCATTAACGAGTTATTAAAATACTAGGATTAACATTAAATTACTGCTTATTGCTCTGTACAATTAGGGATCATTTCTAGTCATACTTTCTACATTATGTACAAGTAAAAGTACAAAATTATGGTCCAGTAATACAGGCCACATTTATTAACAGTGGCTTTGTTACATCGATCTCACTTTTATTCATGTACTGCATGAAAGCAAGGCCTGTAATGTCAGATCAAGTACTTTTTAGATTAGACCCCAATTCATTAATACTTATAAGTGCTGCCAATTGCATTTATGAATTAGTGACCTATGCATGGCACAATACACAGAAAAATTGAATCGATGTTGTTAACCTGATATGACATGCTGTCATTGCCAAACAAAGCTCTCATAGCAGGATCTACTCTTGGTATATTATAAGGAAAGACACGCTGAAGGTCAGTAATAGCCAAAAAGCACGATGGCACGATTTCATAGACTTGACAGGGCATCTTTTATATCTGTTGTTACACAATTATTTTATGCTCCAGTGGCAATAGAGGAAGTGCCAACAGCCTGACAAACACAGCCAAATCAGCTCAGCTGCATCAAGTATGTATTTGAATTTATTCATTTAATGCATTAGTATTATAATTTATGTTTTATAAAAGCACAAACACCACATTAAATAACAACCAATTTTTAAAAAATGAATTCTCACTTTCATCTACAAAATGATTGCATTTGAGAATGCAATTCTAACAAGTCTCCCCAGATAGCACATTCAAAACCAACGAACTCTCCCATCTAGGAGGCCAAGGGCAGCAGATACGTGGGAGACCAGCTGCAAATTTTCCACCATATCACTTAGCATCCTGACTTGGAAATGTATTGCTGGGTCAAAATCCCAGAACTCCCCTCTCATGACCTTGGGTGTACCTACACCAAGTGGAGTGCAATGGTTCAAGAAAGCAGCTCACCACTATCTTCTCATGAACAGCTAGGACTGGGCAATAGATGCTAGCCCAGCCCGTGATGAGCACATGCCACGAGTGAATAAAACAAAATAAATTATCTCAGTTGCATAAAATAATTAAGTGACACAGTAGGTATTATTCTGTATTAATTTAAGATTTATCTCTTTTCGGATGTTGGGGTGATATCCAGCAGGATACCTATATCTAATAACTGCAGATGCCTGTCCCCAGACTCTGTCCCAACCCTATCCATTGCTATCATGCAGCTGATGGGAGCAACCCTGCAATATTTAGGACTAACTACCTATTAGCTCATATAAAGACGACTACAGCCATAGTAAGTGTGTTCACGTCATGGCATATTAGTGTTCATTAGCCTGTGAAACCTCTTTCTATTTTAAACAATGCTCTGACACAAAAAGAATGAAGACAATAACAGAGCACTAAGGAAACAGAAGCACAAGTCTACCAGATCACTGTATGTGATAAATGACTTCGCATTGCATTTTACAAATCATAAAAGTTTACTTTTAAAAAATGTGAATCTCCAAATTAAAATCCATAAGCTTCAACAGAAAATGAAGTTTATTGATTTTAATATATTTTAAGGTACTGATTTAATAATAAGATTTACACAAGAAAGCTTGCACATCGAAAATTCAGAAGTAAGAAGTAAATAAATGTAGAATACAATTAATAGTAATGCCAGTTAATGAACAAAATGGTGGCACTGGGTCAAGCACCGTTTGGGCTCTTGTGCCCGATCTTGTCTTCCTCGTCTGCATTTTACTTTTTAACTTTATCTTTCTATCCTTTTTTCCCACAAACTGACCTGAAAAAGAGAGCTCTTGAGCAAGAAGCGGCTTTGACGGTCTCTGGGGGGGGGGGGGTGGCATTTTCAATGGCAGCATGGTCAAAGCGATGGTTGATTGGCCTACGAAACCTGGTGCAGGACTCTCGCTTCGGCGTGGAGTAGGCCCCTGATGGTGGTATGGCGAGGGCAGATGTAGCCTGAAGTGGGACACTCTCTGTGACATGGCATGAGCTGGTGTCATCCGAAGTGGGACACTCTCTGTGGTATGGTGTGGCCTGGTATAGTCCGAAGTGGGTCACTCGCTGTGGTATGACATGGGCTGGTGTAGCCCAGAGCGGGACATTCTCTGTGGAATGGTGTGGGCTGGCATAGCCTTCAGTGGGACACTCTCTGTGGAATAGTGTGGCCTGGTGTAGTCCAGAGTGGGACACTCTCTGTGGTATGACGTGGCCTGGCATAGCCCGGAGTTGGTCACTCTCTGTGGAATGGCATGGGCTGGCAAGCCCGGGAATCTGGCAGTGGTGTGCTGTAGCAGCGGAGAGGGAAAAGTTGAACTCGCTTTAAGGTATTTTTTTTGTTTCATTATGTGAATGACGCTTATGTACGAGTGACAGTACATACTTTTCACCTCATTTTATTTTGGATGCGTGTGACAATAAAGGATATTCATCTGGGGGCTATTAATTCAGTTAGGAGAAAGTCTTCAACTGACTGAACTGGTCCTTACCCTGAACAACTTTTCTTTCTAATCCTGCCACTTCCTCCAAACCAAAGGAGTAGCCATGGGCACCTGCATGGGCCCCAGTTATGCCTGCCTCTTTGTAGGATATGTGGAACAGTCCATCTTCCGCAGCTACACTGGCACCACCCCCACCTTTTCCTCCGCTACATCGATGACTGTATCGGCGCTGCCTCGTGCTCCCATGAGGAGATTGAACAGTTCATCCACTTTACCAACACCTTCCATACCGACCTCAAATTAACCTGGACCATCTCAGACTCCTCCCTCCCCTTCCTAGACCTCTCCATTTCTATCTCGGACGACCAAATCAACACGGACATTTACTATAAACCAACCGACTCCCACAGCTACCTAGACTACACCTCCTCCCACCCTGCCCCCTGTAAAAACGCCATCCCATATTCCCAATTCCTTTGTCTCCGCCGCCTCTGCTCCCAGGAGGACCAGTTCCAATACTGAACAACCATGATGGCCTCTTTCTTCAAAGACCACAATTTCCCCCAGACGTGATCGACTATGCTCTCCACCACATCACCTCCACTTCCTGCTACTCCGCCCTTGAGCCCCGCCCCTCCAATCGCCACCAGGACAGAACTCCATTGGTCCTCACCTACCACCCCAACAACCTCCATGTACATCGTATCATCCGTTGTCATTTTCGCCACCTTCAAATGGACCCCACCACCAGGGATATATTTCCCTCCCCTCCCCTATCAGCATTCCAAAAAGACCACTCCTTCCGTGACTCCCTTGTCAGGTCCACACCCCCCACCATTCCAACCTCCACTCCCGGCACCTTCCCCTGCAACCGCAAGAAATGCAAAACTTGCGCCCACAGCTCCCTCCTTACTTCCCTCCAAGGCCCCAAGGGATCCTTCCATATCCACCACAAATTCACCTGCACCTCCACACATCATTTGCTGCATCCGCTGCACCCGATGTGCTCTCCTCTATATTGGGGAGACAGGCCGCCTACTTGCGGAACATTTCAGAGAACACCTCTGGGACACCCGGACCAACCAAGCCAACCACCCCATGGCTCAACACTTCAACTCTCCCTCCCACTCTACCAAGGACATGCAAGTCCTTGGACTCCTCCATCACCAGACCATAGCAACACGACGGCTGGAGGAAGAGCGTCTCATCTTTTGCCTAGGAACCCTCCAACCACAAGGGATGAACTCAGATTTCTCCAGTTTCCTCATTTCCCCTCCCCCCACCTTGTCTCAGTCCCAACCCTCGAACTCAGCACCACCTTCCTAACCTGCAATCTTCTTCCTGACCTCTCCACCCCACCCCCCACTCCGGCATATCACCTTAATCTCCTTCCACCTATCGCATTTCCAACGCCCGTCCTCCATACCTTTTATCTTAGCCTGCTTGGCACACTCTCCTCATTCCCGAAGAAGGGCTCGTGCCCAAAACGTCGATTCTCCTGCTCCTTGGATGCTGCCTGACCTGCTGCGCTTTTTCAGCAACACATTTTCAGCTATTAATTCAGTTGACCGGATAGCCGATCTGTAATACAGAATGATGCTATCAGTGTGGATTCAATTCCAACACCAACTGAGGTTACAAATGAAGGACTGTCCTTCTCAACTTCTCTCTTCATCCAAAGTGTGGTAACCCACTACTAGATAGATCTCTCCAATGGAATGGCACACCTGTGATTCAGTGGTACTCTAGTAGTTTTATCTTTATCAGCCATAAGGATTGCAATAGCACTGAAATTACAAAATAAAATGTTTGTTATTCTCATTTATGCCCCCACCAAGAAACAAATTTGGTTTCATTACAAAAGCCAAGCATTTAGATGCTGAAAATCTGACATATAGTTAGAAAGTGCTGATAAAGCTTAAGAGTATCTGTGGACAGATTATTTCACTAAAGCGTTTGATAAAGTTCCCCATGGTAGGCCATTGCACAAAATATGGTGGCATGGGATTGAGGGTGATTTAGTGGTTTGGATCAAAAGTTGGCTGGCTGAAAGAAGACAGAGGGTGGTGGTTGATGGGAAATGTTCATCCCGTTGTTCAGTTATTAGTGGTGTACTGCAAGGATCTGTTTGGGTCCACTGCTGTTTGTCATTTTTATAAAGTACCTGGATGAGAGTGTAGAAGGATGGGTTAGTAAATTTGCGGATGACACTAAGGACGGTCAAGTTGTGGACAGTGCCGAAGGATGTTGAAGGTTACAGAAGGACACAGATAAGCTGCAGAGCTGAGCTGAGAAGTGGCAAATAGAGTTTAATGCAGAAAAGTGTGAGGTGATTCACTTTGGAATGAGCAATAGGGATGAAGAGTACTAGGCTTATGGTAAAATTCTTGGTAGTGTAGATGAGAAGAGAGATCTCAGTGTCAGTGTCTATATACATAGATCCCTGAAAGTTGCCACCCAGGTTGATAGGGTTGTTAAGAAGGCATATGGTGTGTTAGCTTTTATTGGTAGAGGGATTGAGTTTGGAGCTACGAGGTTGTGTTGCAGCTCCGATGCGGCCATACTTAGAGTATTACGTACAATTCTGGTCACTGCATTATAGGAAGGATGTGGAAGCTTTGGAAAGGGTTCAGAGCCAATTTACTAGGATGTCACCTGGTATGAGGGAAGGGTCTTATAAGGAAAGGCTGAGGGATTTGAGGCTGTTTTCGTTAGAGAGAAGAAGGTTGAGATGTGACTTAATTGAGACATAAAAAATAATTAGAAGGTTAGATAGAGTGGACAATGAGTGGCTTTTTCCTTGGATGGTGATAGCTAGCACAAGGGGACGTAGCTTTAAAGTGAGGAGTGATAGATGTAAGACAGATATCAGAGGTAGTTTCTTTACTCAGAGAGTAGTAGGGGTGTGGAACACACTGCCTGCAAAAGTAGTTGATTCACCAACTTTAAGGGCATTTAAATGGTCATAGGATAAACATATGGATGAAAATAAAACAGTATTGGTTAGATTGGCTTCAGATTGGTTGCACAAATCAACGCAACATCGAAGGTCAAAGGGCCTGGTACTACGCTGTAATATTCCATATCCTATGTAGATAATTAGTAATAACAACCAGAATTTTCTATCAAGGTAAAAATCCTAATTCCTGGAGCAAACTCCAGGACCTGACCCAGTGACAATGGGCAGCAATATCTGGGCAGCTCATCTCCCAGGAGGACACTGGTTAAACCGACAATATTTAATGGATGGTTTTCTAAGGTGCCTGAAAGCCATACTGCATTAAATCCTTGAGGTCTTGCTAAATTGCAGTGGCTTCAGGGATAATTGGAGTCAATTGGTTTGTTTATAATCCTGTTTCAGGTAGGCTGCATGAAGTCATGTCCTGTGTTTACATCATCAGTTTTTGTAGAGCATTACACCATAAAACGCCAGAACCAAAGCAAATCATTCAGCCTATGGAGTTTGCTCCGTCATTCAATAAGATCATAGCTGATCTGATAATCATCAACTCCACTTCCCTGCCTTATACTCATTACTCCTAGATTTCTTTACTGATTAAATATGTTTTTTTGCAGCCATCAATATATTTAATGTCCCAGCCTCAACAGCTGTCTGTGGTAAATTCACAATCCCCTGAGAAAAGAAATTCCTCCACATCTCTGTCTTGAAAAGATGACCCCTTACTCTGAGATTATTCCCTCTAGTCCTTGATCTTCCTGCAAGGGGAAACAACTCTTTTGCATTTACCCTTTCAAACTGTCCTAAGAATTTTATGTTTCAATAATGTCTCTTCTCATTCCTCCAAATCTTAATGAGTACAAGCCCAATCTGCTCAACTTCTGCTCATAACACAATCCCTCCAAATCCAGTATCAGCAGAGTGAACCTTGTCTGAACCTTGCCCCTACTGTCAGTATCTTTTTCCTGAGGTAAGGGGACTAAAGATGTTCAGAATATTTGAACTGTGGTCTGACTTATGGCCTGGTATAGTTTGCCCAGGGTAGGGGAGACCAAACCTAAAGGGCATAGGTTTAATGTAAAAGGGGAAAGATTTGAAAGGGACCTAAGGGGCAACATTTTCACACAAAGGGTGGTGCATATATGGAATGAGCTGCCAGAGGAAGTTGTGGATGGTGATACAATTACAACATTTAAAAGGCATCTGGATGGGTACATGAAGGGTTTAGGAGGATATGGGTCAAATGCTGGCAAATGGGACTAGATCAATTTAGGATATCTGGTCGGCATGAACAAATTGGACAAAAAGGTCGGTTTCCATTCTATACATCTCTATGACTCTATCACCCCTCAGCGCTTGCGATGGTGGTGTAGTGGTGAGCATAGCTGCCTTCCAAGCAGTTGACCCGGGTTCGATTCCCGGCCATCGCATGCTGCGGCTTTTTTTTTTCTGGGTGGCACAGTGGTTAGCACTGCTGCCTCACAGCGCCTGAGACCCGGGTTCATTTCCCGACTCAGGCGACTGACTGTGTGGAGTTTGCACGTTCTCCCCGTGTCTGCGTGGGTTTCCTCTGGGTGCTCTGGTTTCCTCCCACAGTCCAAAGATGTGCAGGTCAGGTGAATTGGCCATGCTAAATTGCCCGTAGTGTTAGGTAGGGGTAAATGTAGGGGTATGGGTGGGTTGCGCTTCGGCGGTTCGGTGTGGACTTGTTGGGCCGAAGGGCCTGTTTCCACACTGTAAGTCTAATCTAATCCTTCAACCAATCATCTTAAATTTGTGCATCTCTCTGCTGGGGTAAAAATGTCTTCTCTGTCTACTCCATCTAGATCTCTCATTACCTTATACACCTCATTTAAGTCATCCATTGCCTTCTCATTGAGAAAAAAAATTCCTAAACCATCAAATCATGCATCATAACTGGAATTTTTCAAGCACAGGCAACATTTATTTCAAGCTGGTCTGTTTTCATTCGAGGTGAATTATGTCCTTTCTATAATCAGAATTTTAAACAAAATTATAGCTGTGGCTTAACCAGCATTTTATACAGTCCCACTATTACATCCCTGCTTTTGTTTTGTATGTCTCATCCAATAAATGAATGTATTCCATTTGTTATTTTTTTCCACCTTCAAAACTATGGATGTGCAATCCAATGTCTCTCTCTTCCTTTTCCCTGTGATATCCTCCCATCTATTCTATCTTCTTTTGTTTTGTTTGTTCCTCACCACTTCCAAAATGCATTACCTCACGCTCCTCCAGACTCTTCCACCCACTCAACCAAGTCACTGATACCATTGCAGAGCAGATAGCTATTCTTTTTAATATCAACTATATGGCTGACTTTATCATCTCTGCAATTAATTGTTGGTAAGTGAGTGAAAGGGGTATGATGATCTCAACAGTGTGGAGTCTAATGGTCTAGTTGGATTCATATGGCATTTGAAGATGAATCCCATGAACTTGACCACTTGTGAGAGGTTCCTCAGGAGCAGACTGCACGTTGACTACAAAAATTATCTGCCTTTGGAAAGTATACTTGGAGGATCTCCTGACTACCTTGGGAAAGGGATTTCTCTCTTTTATCAACCTTCTGCACCAAACATTCCAGTGCTATATCAGAAAGATTTAGAGCATACTCTCTTGTCTGTTGTGCTAATTCTACTCTTATTCATAAACTCTCCCTCAGCCATTTGCAGTACCTGCTACAGACACAATGCACTTTGCTATTTAAGAAGTGCAGGATATTAAAGTACACAACTGCCTTGCAGCTTGTTACTACTGTTGAGGTGTGCAACTGCTCAGTCACAAATTTAACACTGGACTATCATTAGGAGCCAGCACAAAGTTCATCATTATTAGCTGGTCTGGGTAATCCCACTTATGATTCCCATGCCCAACCAGCCTAATTCAATTTTTTTCCCTACATTTTAAAATATTTGGCTTTTCATTTATAGAAAGCGAAATGACTCATCTGCAATTTCCTAAATAGAAATGGACATAGCAAGTTTTGAGAAGATTTGTAGCTCAGGTTGAGGTTCTGGATGTCGGTTTGCTCGTTGACCTGGAAGTTTCGCCACCACACTCGATAACATCTTTAGTGAGCCTCTGGATGAAGCACTGCTGGTGTTTCCTGATTTCTATTTATATGTTTGGGTTTCCTTGCATTGGTGGTGTCATTTCCTGTGGTGATGTCATTTCCTGCTCTTTTTCTCAGGGCGTGGTAAATGGGATCCAAGTCAATGTGTTTGTTGGTGGAGTTCCTGTTGCAGTGCAATGCTTCTAGGAATTCTCGTGCATGTCTCTGCTTGGCTTGTCCTGGATGTATGGGGAGAGTGGCTAGGGTTCTTGTCTGCTTCTTTGGGTTTGTTGCTGAGAAATCAGTGTCCAAAACCCTAGCCACTCTCCCATGCATCAAAGACATTTCAGAAATTACTGCCAGACTATTCAGACCCCTTTGCACCATGGTAGTCCACAAACCCACCAACACACTAAAACAGCAGCTAATGAACTTGAAAGACTCTATACAGACAACAAGCAAAACTAATGTCATTTATAAAATACCGTGCAAGAACTGTAACAAACACAGCATTGGATAAACAGGCAGAAAACTAGCCACCAGAATACATGAACGTCAACTAGCCACAAAACAACATGACCCTCTCTCACTAATATCCTTACATACAGATAAGGAAGGACACCACTAAGACTGGGACAACACATCCATCCTAGGACAAGCCAAGCAGAGACATGCATGAAAAATCCTCAAAGCCTGGCTTTCCAATCGGAACTCTATCAACAAGCACATTGACTTGGATCCCAATTACCAAACCCTGAGAAAAAGAACAGGAAATGACATCACCAACCCAAGGAAACCCAAACATATAAATAGAAAGCAGGAAACATCAGCAGTGCTGCGTCCGGAGGATCACTGAAGATGTTACCTAGTATGGTGACGAAATGTCTGAAAATGAACCTTCCAGGTCAACGAGCAAACCTACACCCAGAAATGGTCTTTTTTTTTAGAAATCTAGCTATATCACATACATTTTAGGTTGAGAGACAATTTTAATGGAAGCAGACTTTCATGAATATGAACAGATGAACAGACTCTCCAACAGTATCCCTGCTCTTCCTGTGCCTACTGCCTTTCTTACTCACTGCAGCACCCAGGCTCCTGTATTGTCTTTACAGCCAACAGTTCCAGCCACCCAACACATAAAATTATTTTATTACATCAGTCTGCCATAGAAGTAACAGTCATGAGGTAAGCACAGTCTGATGGGAAGATAAAACTATGATAACTGTCAGGGAATAACAATAATATGCACTGCACTTTGGTTGAGCATGCACTTGTTTTGTGATTCAGAGCTACTGAAAGTATAAGTAGGAAAGTTTCATGAATCAGCAGGTGGCAATGCAAAAACACTGAAGTTGGGTTATAGAGTCATAGAGATGTACAGCATGGAAACAGACTCTTTGGTCCAACCTATCCATGCTGATCAGATATCCGAACCCAATCTAGTCCCACCTGTCCATATCCCTCCAAACCCCTCATATTCATAAACCCATCCAAATGCCTTTTAAATGTTGTAATTGTACCAGCCTCCACCACTTCCTCTGGCAGCTCATTTCATACACGTACCTCCCTCTGCGTGAAAAAGTTACCCCTTATGTCTCCTTTATATATTTGCCCTCTCACCCTAAACCTATGCCCTCTAGTTCTGGATTCCCCCACCCCAGGGAAAAGACTTTGTCTATTTATCCTATCCATGTCCCTCATAGTTTTGTAAATCTCTATAAGGTCACCCCTCAGCCTCCAATGCTCCAGGGAAAACAGCCCCAGCATGTTCAGCCTCTCCTTATAGTTCAAATCCTCCACCCTTGACAACATCCCTGTAAATCTTTTCTGAACCCTTTCAAGTTTCACAATATCTTTCCAATAGGAAGGAGACCAGAATTGCACGCAATATTCAAACAGTGGCCTAAACAATGTCCTGTACAGCTGTAAATTGACCTCCCAACTCCTGTACTATGGCATCATGCCTGAACACTTGTTATGATTGATAGAATATAATAATAATATTAGTTAATCGCAAATAGCATTACATTATAAAGCATTAAATGTATTTTCTACATACATATATAATATATATATATTTATGAATGATATAATTATACATAAATTTCCACATATGTGCTGCACCTTTCCAGAAGGTCTGAGATCCTGATATTATTCTGAAATATTTTCTGTCTTCTCGAACTCTAAAGACCTTCAAGGCTTTTTACAACTTGTAAAACAAAATTTACAATTTTATTAAATATTGGAAATACCACACATTTTTAAAAGAAATTCTTGACATATAATTCATTAAAGGCTTTAAAAATGCTTAACAAAATTAATTGCGATAGCAAGCTAGTAATTCTTTTAAAAGTTGTATTAATAGATAAGTAGATGAAGAGAAGACCGATATTTGCATAGCAATCTACTCCACTTCTGAGAGAAAAAAACCTGAAGCACTGTAAATACATTGACATATTTAGATTGCAGTGATTACAAAAATGGCAAGTTTAAACTTATACTGACTTCGAAATTTTTATTTTCTAACTTTATACTATGACTAAATATGAAAATGAACATTGCCTTCGAGAAGATATGCGAGCTGTTTTTGTTAGCGTATATTATATTTGAATTTTGATTTCATCTTTGATTTGTTAATACTGCAGTAGAAATAATTGCACTGCAAACATGACTTTTGAGATGAAAATGTCAGTTGGAAGCACTGGAGTAGCTGCACACAGATGATGCAGAAGGCAGTGATTTTATGCTCCGTGACCTATAGCTGACTCCATTTGTTGGGGATGTGACTAGTTAGTCAAGTGGAAAATGATGCTATACACTTAATAGTCTGAAGTGGGACTCTAGAGATGCACTATGCCTCAGATGAACAAGAGAACATTATATCTATTATTCTCTTTGTGACCATTTTTTTTATTCACCGTTTATTGAGCTAATAAATGGAATGCATTGCATTATGACAAAAAGGTTGCCTTGTTTTCACTACTCACTTGTGCAAAAGAGTGTGTTGTTATATTTGTTTTAAGAAAGCAGTGTTAAGCTCCTATTAAGAGTAATCTCCTAGAATTGACAGTTGGCGAGAAAAATACAGTTGCACCCCAGGCATTTTACATAAAAACCACTTCTTGAGTATGAGCTTGGAAACATAATTCCATTTTTGTATGGGTTGCCAGAAATGTTGTTTGAATAGTGAAATTTTATTCATTAAAAAAATTCAGAGATTTAATGTGATATTTATAATTTGCACCACCAAAGTATTATTCAATGTTTGTTATTTCTAACTCTATGACATAGATTTTATTGTAGAGTTTTCACAGTAGTCTGAAAGGTAATGAACACAAGACCTTAAAAAATTCCACAAAGCAGCTGTCAGTATATTTTGAAATCAGGTGGCACGAGATAAAGTATATATATATTCTGTTTATGTGTCAACCATCTTATTGTGAGATGGCATGTGACGGTGTGGCAAGATGGCAAAAGGGATTGAGAAAAGTTAAAGCTCAGGTTAAAAGGTTGCAAAGCAAAAGGTGGTAAGGACAAGCCAGGGAACTATAGACCAGTGAGCCTGACGTCGGTGGTGGGTAAGTTGTTGGGGGGAATCCTGAGGGACAGGATGTACACGTATTTGGAAAGGTAAGGACTGATTAGGGATAGTCAACATGGCACTGTGCATGGGAAATCATGTCTCACAAACTTGGTTGAGTTTTTGAAGAAGTAACAACGCAGATTGATGAGGGCAGAGCAGTAGACATGATCTATATGGACTTCAGTAAGGTGTTCGCCAAAGTTCTCCATGGGAGACTGGTTCACAAAGTTAGATCTCACAGAATACAGGGAGAACTAGCCATTTGGATACAAAACTGGCTCAAGGGTAGAAGACTGAGGGTAGTGGTAGAGAGTTGTTCAGAGAGTTGACCAGTGGCATGTCACAAGGATTGGTACTGGGTCCATTACTTTTCATCATTTATATAAATGATTTGAATGTGAGCATAAGAGGTATAGTTAGTAAGTTTGCAGATGACACCAAAATTGGAGGTGTAGTGGACAGCGAAGAAGGTTACCTCAGATTACAACAGGATCTTGATCAGATCGGCCAATGGGCTGAGAAGTGGCAGATGGAGTTTAATTTAGATAAATGTGAGATGCTGCATTTTGGGAAAGCAAATCTTAGCAGGACTTATACACTTAATGATAAGGTCCTAGGGAGTGTTTCTAAACAAAGAGACCTTGGAGTGCAGGTTCACAGCTCCTTGAAAGTGGAGTAGCAGGCAAATAGGATAGTGAGGAAGGCATTTGGTATGCTTTCTTTTATTGGTCAAAGTATTGAGTACAGGAGTTGGGAGGTCATGTTGCAGCTGTACAGGACGTTGGTTAGGCCACTTTTGGAATATTGCATGCAATTCTGGTCTCCTTCCTATCAGAAAGATGTTGTGAAACTTGAAAGGGTTCAGTAAAGATTTACAGGGATGTTACCAGGGTTGGAGGATTTGAGCTGTAGGGAGAGGCTGAACAGGCTGGGACTGTTTTCCCTGGAACATCAGAGAGTGAGGGGTGACCTCATAGAGGTTTACAAAATCATGAGCAGCATGGATAGGATTCATAGACCAAGTCTTTTCCCTGGGGTGGAGGAGTCCAGAAATAGAGGACATAGGTTTAGGGTGAGAGAGGAAAGATATAAAAGAGACCTAAGGGCAACTTTTTCACACAGAGGGTGGTACGTGTGTGGAATGAGCTGCCAGAGGAAGTGTGGAGGTCAGTGCAATTGCAACATTTAAGAGGCATTTGGATGGGTATATGAATAGGAAGGGTTTGGAGTATTAGGGGCCTGGTGCTGGCAGGTGGGACTAGATAGGGTTGGCATATCTGATCAGCATGGACAAGTTGGACTGAAGGGTCTGTTTCCATGTTATATATATATCTCTATGGCTCTAAGTAATGTTTCAAGAGATTTTTCAAAAGATTGCTAAATGTGAAGTCAATTTTAATAAAAGAGAAGTCTAAGGAGAGTAATGCTCGGATGTTTGAAAGCTAACCATTACTTTTAGCTTACAGACTGGTAACAGGGAAGTGGGGTGGGTGGAACAGGAGGAGGGGTGGAATGAAGTGTGAGAATGAGGGCATGAGATGTGCATGCAATCTAGACTTAGGTGCAAGTTGGAACATTGTCAGAAAAAGTTCCAACATAGGAATGGACCTTACGGCTGAACAGATCTAATCATTATTTATTGCACATGAACTCCCAAGTCCAATTACAGTCCCTCTTTGGTCTTCAGTGCTTCTTGCATTCAATTTTGTGAACATCTGTTCAATTGTCATCTTAAATTATCAAGAAACTGTTTCAATCATTGTTGTGGATGTTTTCTACATCTTTTATGACTGACGTAGGTTATGAAGGTTAGACAATATGAAGCAGCCTTTCTAAATTAGGGTAAATATTTATACCAAATAGCTAATATTCAGGATTATTTGCATATGCCATTGATAAGGGAGGATTATATTCGAATATAGCTGTAAATGTAACATAGGCATGATAATACAAGATTGCATTAAAGTGAAATTGGTTAACTAAATATTTGGTTGATGACAATTGAACAGCTGCTTAGATTGATTGGCTCAGAAAGAATTGTGTGTATCCACAATTTAAGAGATAAATTGTAGTAACAGTGAAATGCATAATAATGTGATATTTCTGACTTCTACTTTAAATCTGAAACTATAAAAGATGCCATAAAAATTGGAATTATTGACACATTGGTTCATTTGAATTTTAAAGTAGCCGGGTTCAGCTGTTTTAATTTCACAGTAGATTATCATATACTAATGACAATTAAGTTTAAACAAGCAGTGAATTTGCCAATATTGAGTGCCTATAGTAGTTTTCCACTTTTGGAAAAAAATGCAGCAACAATCAGCTAGTTAAAGTAGGTTCAATGTAGGAAATCACTGAAAAACAGGAATATAGAAGGAGCACGCGGTGTCCACCAACACCCTAGAGTTGTTCAGGGGGAGGTGGGCGCCGCAGGGAGAACAGAGAGAAAAAAATAACCAGGAATACAGTGATAGGTGTCACCTCAGACCTACTTTAACCTGATCCAATCTTCTGAAAGATTTTATTGTTAGATATGCAATTTGATTTAGCATAAAATGAGTTTGCTGCCCTAGAATATAAGGATTTTTATGAAAATGTAGTTTTCCAACTATTGTCTTTTCCTTGTATCAGTTCAGCACCTTTTAAATATTCTTTCTGTAGTGACGTGTCAATAGGAGAAGTTCCCCAGTTTGTTATAGGTGCAGACAGGATACCTCAAGCCATCACAATCCCAGTGAGGTGGGGTGAACTAGCTCTCTTTGGTCATTCACCAATGCACCTTGGTTTGATCATGATAAAGTTAATTTTAAAAGTATTGCATTCCTATGGATATCTTTCTCCCCGATCCACATGAACTTGTGTTCTTAAAGGGACCAGTTTAACCAGGCTTTTGTAATAAACCAAAGCAGTGAGTTTATTAATTACTGTATGTGTGAATAGATAGTAAATAAAACACTGTACACAGATCAGAAATAAGAAGTGAGTCCAGAAAATCAATATTTTCTGAAAAAACATATTCAGATCAATCTGTCCTAAAATATTTGGCTTTGTAGAATGATTGAAACTCTTTAGTCCTGAATTACAAATGAGACCCATTCTCATTTCGTTACAAAGAAGATTTTTTGTTTAAAAATGAATATAAAACATATATACACTAACACTTATTCATTTTCCTAGTGTTGGTCAATATTATCTCTTCAGTTCTAACTGGGTTTCTTTACATCTTGACGAAGATATGCAATCTCATTTGATTTCCAAGCAATGTGAGTGAGGTTTAAGCGGTATGGTTGAAGGATCAAACTCCAGATATTCTGAACCTTAAACATTTCCACTTAAGTTAACAAGTTTTGGTCAGTGTACACTTTAACCTCTCTGTACCTATTTCAGACATACATCACTAAGTTTACCAAGGATTTCCTTCTCTATTTGGCATACTGTTTCTAATGCTTGTTTCAATTGTTTTAAAGGAGTATCTCATTGGTCTTAACTTAAGATGGAAGTTTTTAAAAATTTATGGATCAGTCTCTAAATTGTTTGTGAAGAGTGGATAGCTGAACATTGTGGCCACTGTAGTGAGTGTTATGGTAGAGTTGATGTTGATAGTTGAAAAGTCGAGTCTGAGATTCTTGTCTTTTCAGGTTGGCCTGATTACTTCCTACAGTGGCTGACTGGCAGCATGCAGAGTAAGAGAGTCATAGGGTTTTACAGCATCTTCGGAAACAAACCCTTCAGTACAACTAGTCTGCACAACCAGATATCATAAATAGGTCTAGTCCCATTTGACAACATTTGACTCATATACCTCTCACCCCTTTCCATTCATGTGCCATCCAAATGCCTTTTAAGTGTCATTATTGTACCCACCTCCATCACCATCACTGACAGCTCATTCCAAAAGTTACCCCTCTAGTCACTTTTAAATCTTTCCTCTCTTACCTTAAGCCAATGCCCTCTCGATTTGGACACCCCTACACCAGGAAATACTTTTTTATTTTGCTTTGTGTGTGGTTAAGAGGGGTGTTTAAATAATGTTCTCAGAGCTGAGACCCTTACAGCACAGTAGTGCACACACTAGGATGTTTACACACACAGACTAGAGTTACAGTCAGTTTTTAACTCTTTTTTTGCATATTTCTGGAAGGCCAAAAAACACAAATTCTGCAAGATATATCTTTCTGCTAACAGGGCAGGGACAAAATAATCATCCCTCTCATTATCTCTTCCCATTATGTTTTTCTCTTCTGTTAAAGGTTCCCTGGCATTCTACAAGTGCTACATTCCATCGGTACCACACAGAAATTTGCCAAACAATGACTGAATTTACATCTGTAGTCTTTTATGACTAATACACTTTTTTTTAAAATTGCATTTATTTTATGCTTTTAACATAGAGAAATATAAAAAGGCATTTCAAAGAAGAATAATCAGACAATATTAACAACAAAGTAACAATGGTAATAATAGGATGGGTGAATGAAAGCTTGAATAAAGATTTATGTTTTGAGAAACATCTTGAGAAGGTGGAGAGAAAGAAATGCAGAGACATTCAAAAACATTGGACCTGGAGGTATGAACACACAGTTACCAACAATGGGGCAAAGGCTGTCAGGTTTACACAAGAGGTCAGGATTATGGGAATGGAAACTCTCTGAAGGGGGAAGAAATTACAGATATAAAGAGAGGTAAGGCACGAAAGATTCTGAAAATTGTGTTGAGAACTTTTAGTTTGTGGTGCTTGGGCACCAGAAGGACCTACAGTTCAGAAAGAACAGAAACAATGAGTGAGTGAGCATGGTGTGGGAAACACTGCTGAATTCTGGATAAGCAGGAATGTGGAAGATGGCAAGCAGGTCAGAAGAACATTAGAATAGCTGAGCCTTGAGGTCACAAATTCATGAATAGCTGCCCAGCAGATTGGCTGAGACAGGCAATCTTCTGGGTAATGTACATAACCTTTATAATTGAAGAAGCCAACTGGGGGTCATGCAGGACACTGAGATTTTAAACAGTCTGCTTTGACCTAAGATAGTGGACTGGGATGGGGTGCTGGCATCGTGAGTATACTACATTTGATACAGGGTTTGTGGCATAAGGCTCAGAGTTTCCAATGTTAAACAAAAGAAAGCTCCAATTCACGTAGGAATAGGTCTTAAGCAAACATCGAGTCCCTCCACTTTTGCCTAATGAGTGCAGACTGTAATGGTATAACAATGGCCAAGTGTAGATTAAAGTTGGACAATGATCATCAGCTCAACAAATAGCTGAATCTGATAGAAATATAATACCAAAGCTGAAGACCTTAAAATGAGGTGTTGGAGTGAGGGATTGAGAATATGGTTGCTTTTTTAAATCCATTTGATTCAATCAAGTGCTGACTTTGGACCACTTATATTGTCATTGATGCCACTACCTACCAAACATACTGTACATGCAATGCTTCTCTTATTGTCATTCCCCTTCCAGTTAGTTTATTCAGATATTCTGAAACAACTTAATTCAGACATGTTGGGATACATGGAGTAGGTCGGACTTGAACTCAGGCTTTCTGGCTCAAGTGCTGAGAATATACCATTGCAGCACAGGAACTGTAAAATTACTTCCTTGAGTACTTAATTTGCTATCCAGAGATGTTTCTATGCACTTCTAAGCATTTTTATGACTACCAAATCAAATGTGTTAATTTTTCTTTACTTTTATCTGCATCACTAAATCAGCTGTTTCCAATGAAATGAAAACTTTACAAGCACTACCCATCAGTCATAAGGCAATAACAACAGCAAAAGTGAGGGAAGGGAACAAGACAGGGAGGGGACTAAATTGAAATGGAGTTGGAGGGGGAAATAAGGCATTCCACCATCTGTGGTGCCCACTTTTATGTGAAAGCTTTGAGATGCTGGTGGACACCACATGCTCCCTCTACAAGGGCACGGGGGCATAAATGTAGCCGCAGAAGAGGGGTAGGCAGTTGGAACTGTGACTCCCTCCATGGCCTGGTGCCTGGACCCACTGATGGTAACTTTGGCCAGGCACAGAAGTAGGTCCCATGAGGAGATCCTCTTTGGAGGACTTCCCACTTGTACTGGGTGCCCAAAATTCAGGAGCATAAGGCTGAAGTACAAAAAATGTAAGATTTTTCAAAGAGCTGAACAGAGTGCAGTCTCCCATAACAAAGACATACATGATCTATGGACTCCCCACCACTGCAAAATAAACAGTTGGGCTGGGAATCCGTGAACCATCAGAATCTGTGTTTGCATGGGACTGCAATACCCTCGACCCAGGTTCCTGATAGAAAGCAGGAGGGTTCCCACATAGAGAGTGCTCCATTGCGGCAGTATTCCATGATGTGTGTGGGTAGTGGATAAACATGATGTGGAGCATGTGCAGCAGCAAACCATATAGGAAGCCCCTCAACACCACACAAAAGGAATTTCTATGATATGGCTCAGGTTGTGGGCTGCAGGCTGTTGAGGGAGGTTCAGATTTCTATATATTTCTAGTCAATCTATTCAAGTATATCATGACACACCTTGGAATGGGTGGGAGTTGAACCAATAACAGCAACACAGGGCCACAAAAGCCCTACAGTTAGTTTCTTCAGATATTTTCCTCATCAGCTTGTTCAGAGGTATTATTAAACAACTCTGAAGCAGGTGAGACTTGAACCAAAGTATTCTGAATGAGAGGTAGGGACACTACCGCTGTACCCTGAGAGCATGTTACTTGTCGAAATTGCTGCCAGCTGCATTCCAAGGTGGAACTCATGATAATTGCGTGATTTATTGCAGTGGATAAAGCATCGCAGAATTATGTATTTGTCAAATTCCAAACTGTTTAAAATAAATAGTAAATTAACATAGTGACTGGAAACCCATAAAACCATGAGATATAGGAGCAGAATTAGGATGTTCAGCCCATCATGTCTGCCCTACCATTCCATTACAGCTGTTAAGTTTCTCAATCCCATTCTCCTACCTTCTTTCTGTAACCCTCAGTCCCATGATTGATCAACAACCTATGTATCACTGTATTAAAGACACTAACGACCTGGCTTCCAAAGCCTTTAGTGGCAATGAGTTGACAGATTCACCACCCTCTGAGTAAAAAATTCCTCCTCATCTTAGTTCTAAAGGGTTGTCCCTTGACTCTGAGGCTGTGCCCTCGGATCCTAGTCTCTCCTACTACTGGAAACATTTCTCTATATCCAGGCCTCAGTATTCTGTAAATTTCAATGAGGTTCCTCTTCCATCCTTCTAAACTCCATCAAGTACAGATCCAGAGTGTCCAACCTCTCCTCATGCAACAAGCTGCTCATTCCCGTGATCATCCTTGTAAGCTTCTTCTGGACCTTTCCAAGGCCAGCACCTTCCTCAGCTAAGAGGCCAAAACTGTTCACAATATTCCAAATGTGGTCTGACCAGAGTCTTATACAGCTTGCGCAGTACATCCCAGTTCTTGTATTCCAGCCCTCTCGAAATGAATGCTAACATTACATTTGGCTTCCTAACTGCCACCTTAAACTGCATGTTATCTTTAAGATAATCCCGAACTATGACTGTTAAGTCTCTTCATGCTTCAGATTTGCAAAATCTTTCCCCGTTTAGAAAATAGTTGCTGCCTCTATTCTTCTGACCAAAATGCATAATCTCACACATTCCCACATTGTATTCCATCTGACACTTCCTTGTCCATTCTCCTCACCTGTTCAAGTCCTTCTGCATTTTCTCTGCTTCCTCAGCACTACCTGCTATTTTTGTCATTTGTAAACTCAGCACAATACTCTCAGTTCCTTCATCCAGATTGTTAATGTATAGTGTGAATCATGGTCCCAACATTGATCCCGGTGGAAATCCACAAGTCACCAGTTGTCATCCCGAAAATGACCCCTTCATCCTGGCTCTCTACCTTCTGCCTGTCAGTCAATCCTCTATATCCATGCCAGTACCTTGCCCCTAACACAATGGGCTCTTGTCTTATTTCGGAGCCTCCTGTGTGGCACCTTGTCAAAGTCCTTCTGGAAATCCAAATTGATCACATCCATTGGCTCTCCTTTGTCAAACTTGTTTGTTACCTCCACAAAGAACTCTCACAGATCTGTCAATCATGACCTCCCCTGAATGAAGCTGTGCTGACTCAGCCCTATTATGCAGTGCACTTTCAATATATAAAGACCTGCGGTCTTATCATATTCGTCATTTGTGCTCAGCATCAATGAAAGACTGAACAAGAGATCTTGACCTCACTCCAGGTGCAAGATTAGAGTGGTGCTGGAAAAGCTTGGCAGGTCAGGCAGCATCTGAGGAGCAAGAAAATTGACATTTTTGGCAGAAGCCCTTCATCAGGAGTGAGGCTGGGAACCTCCAAACCTTATTCCTGATGAAGGGTTCCTGTCCGAAACATCAATTTTCCTGCTCCTCGTATGTTGCCTGACCTGCTGTGCTTTTCCAGCACCACTCTAATCTTGTCTCTGATCTCCAGCATTTGCAGTCCTCACTTTCGCCTCACTCCAGGTGCACCTTCCTTTCAAGGAGAAAGGGAAGAGGCAGTAGGCTCTAAGCCAGAGGATGAACCACACACAGGCTCCCCAGAAGTCTCCACTCAGGACATTTCAGAAAGGTCTGTGATCCCCAATCCAGTGAAAGGTGAAGGTAAAAAAGTATGACTACATTTGGGCAGGATACTCTCAGTATGTGTGGACTCACCAACCACAAACACCCTTTGATTCATCTGCCCAAATATTCAAGGCTGACAGACTCTACTATAGGACAGGCTCTCTCTAAGTTAAATACTCTGGGATTGCACCAAGACATATTAAAAGGTTAAGGAAAATAAAACATTCTGGAGGCACATAACTGGCACATTGAAAATAGAACACCACATCTGTAAATACATTTACATTTTCAAGCAACAGTTTCACTGTCATTTTAGTTATACGACCAAGAATAAAGCAACAGATTGCCTTAATGTTCACTTTGGAAGATTGTTATCTCTCTCCCACCTCTTTAACGCCCATCACAATATCTTTGGCCATATGAAGTGCAGCATGTAAAGATTACGAGGCACATATTTATCTGGAGTGTACAGTGAGGCTTCTCCCCAAATTAAAGCATACATTAGGAACTTATCTTGAGGAGACTGATTCCCCATTTAGAAAATAGTTGCTGCCTCTATACTTCCTACCAAAGTGCGGACAGTGGATTTCCCTGGTGGGAGAATGGATTGCACTGTATCTAAGCTCACTTTTGGTCAGGAACTGGTGTAATGGAGTCATCAGCCATGGTTGCAAAGGGTACCTCTCGTAATACATCTTTGTAATATATCGGGCCCTTGGAAAGAAACAGGAACCTGACAGTTATCACCATGGACAGCATGGTGGCTCAGTGGTTAGCACTGCTGCCTCACAACGCTAGACACCCGGGTTCAATTCCCGTCTCAGGCAACTGTCTGTGTGGAATTGGCACATTCTCCCTTTGTCTGCGTGGGTTTCCTCCGGGTGCTCTGGTTTCCTCCTACAATCCAAAAATATACAGGTTAAATTGCCCATAGTGTTAAGTGAAGGGGTAAATTTAGGGGAGTGGGTCTGGGTGGGTTGCTCTTCGGAGGGTTGATGTGGACTTGTTGGGCCAAAGGGTCTGTTTCCGCACTGTAAGAAATCTAATCTATAAGCGTCAAGACAGGTTCAAGGTACCTACTACAGACCCCTGTGATAGTGATGATACCACATGACTTGGACATTGATCAAGTGGAACCATTTCTTATTAATGATGGTTTAGACCAACATGGTCACATATATAGCATGCTGAACAAGGGGTGGATTTCACCAAATGTACCAGAACATATTCTAACAGCTGGGTAACTCTACCATCACTGCCACCCCCAAACTATCAAATGTAACTTGACCAACTGGCTACACCTTCAACCTGACTCAAATAACCCATGACTACTCCCCTTCACCATCTGAATATCCCAACCCAAACTGATTCCCCTCACAATTTGACCTGACTACCCCACCCATCTGACCTGATAACACAACTACAACTCAAACCCAATGCACTCTGACCACCCAACCACCTGACTACAGCCTAGTTAATTACCTATCCTTTCACTCACAGATTCATTCATTCATACATTCACCAATCCACACTTCATTTGTTAAACGACTGGACTAAAAAAATCATCTGAATAAGGTAGTGCTGTAAGAATGTGACACATACATATTGCCCGTCTACCCTGTTTGCTTGACTTAGATGGAAAATCCTACACCTCCCTTTTGATATCAGCAGGAATTGGAAGATCTTGGAAAAAATGCGCAATGGTCTTTGGTAAAGTAAATTATATGGAAATAGTAGTAATACCTTCAACAGAATCTAACCATTATCCTTCCCACGATAATCCCTGATCACCTGGACATATTTAATTTTTCATTGCCATGTGTTTTTCTTTAAAGAGCAAATACTGTAGAGCCAAACTATGACTTTTGTTGTAAATTCACTGACCATCTGGAAAGGACTACGGAAAAGGAAGCTTCAAAGACAGAAATGCACTACAACTTGAACTGCAATCTCTGTGAGTACTGTAGACTGGTGGAAGAAAAGACAACAGTCTGGGCAAAATTTGCATTTTCCCATTTCAAGAATATACAGGAATGAGGGTTAAAAAGTGAGTTTCAGCCATGGTGTATGTGGAGGGCTGAGGTGCTCATTTGTGCTAATGGGGGCTGTGGGCATGTCTACTAGCCTGGATTCAAGCAGCAGTGCACAATGAAGTCACTAAGTTACTTTTCCAATGATACAAAGGTTATAATTAAGTCACATCCACTTATTACAAGTAAAGGAGTGTCCCTGAGTGCTGAATGCTAGTCAGCAAGTGTGTTCAAAAAGAAATAGGAGTTGCTGAATGTGCATCATCAATCAAAATTGACATATGTGTGAAAAAAAAGCAGACAGTTCATAAGATTGGGAAATAGCTGAAGATGGAGAGGGAAAAGAATCAATGAAACACCAGTCACAAGGAAGGAATTCATATGTTAAATGACTTGCAAACTGCTTAATAGAAAGATTGCCCATGAGATAATCAAAATATGGAAAGGATATTCTGCTATTTTGTATTTAACTCAGATATTGAATATTTGCAATCTTTGCATTTCCTTTACTGCTTAATCTAACTTGCTTCTTTGTTACCTGAGCATCTGTACCATATTGGAATAACTTCTGTTTGTAATAGAATATATTGTACAGCCAAACAGTGTTGTTCACTCTTGGTCATTCTTACCTGTTCTTCCTTTAAGTCCAAGCCTGTACATACTCCTACAGTACTTGCAAAAAAGCATAGAAATCTACCTAAAGAGGCATATATCAAACAATCTGGTGGGACAATGAAGACAGAATCACTCTTGGTGTCAGTAAACTGCAATATGTTTTAAAATTTATCTGCAGTGCTTTCAAAGCAACAGCATAAAATAAAAGATTGCATTTTCACAATTTTACAATGTCAGGCTATTCCAAGACACTTAGCAGCTAATAAATTTCTTCTTAAATGTAAACCATTGTAGTAATACTGAAAAGAACACTGCCTATACTGCCTAGCATAAAGGAACTGACGCTAGATCTTCCAGGATTTCTTTTGGCTCATAGGGGCAACTTCTTAACACACAAAAGATATTGTGATAATTAGACAAGTATCATTATAAGTTGCTTTTTTGGGGAAAGAGAACCAAATGCATTTCTAGTCTTCATTTATAGGGCCAGTACTGTATTTAACTCACCAGGCCCTAGTAGATGTTTAATGCAAATATTAAACTGCCATTAATAAAATTTCCTGTGCTTCTAGAAGAGCTGCACGGCTTCAAAAGCATTTAATTGGCTGTGAGGCACCTTTGGATGTCCTGAGATATGAAATACATTACATAAATGAAATGTTCTTTCTGATCATCCTCATTCATGTTCAAGTAGTAAAAGAGCCCACTTGCCCAACTTGTCACCGTGTTCCGAGTACCTTAGATAGGTAAAATGGGATACTTAAACATTGAGATTATTCATTCACTTTTTTAAGCTACCAGAAGAAGATTGTGACAGTCTAAATTAATCAAAAAATTGCAATGGCAGCTGAAAGTTAGAAACCCACTATTTAGTAAAACCATTGTTCTAAATCAAAAATAAGAATAAATTGGTGTAAATGAATATTTTGCATCAGTATTTAATGTGGAAAAGGATATGGAAGATTTAGACTGTAGGGAAATAGATGGTGACATCTTGCAAAATGTCCAGATTGCAAAGGAGGAAGTGCTGAATGTCTTGAAACAGTTAAAAGTGGATAACTCCCCAGGACCTGAACAGGTGTACCCAAGAACTCTGTGGGAAGCTAGAGAAGTGATTGCTGGGCCTCTTGCTGAGATATTTGTATCATCAATAGTCACAGGTGAGGTACTGGAAGACTAGAGGTTGGCAAACATGGTGCCGCTGTTTAAGAAGGGCAGTAAAGACAAGCCAGGGAGCTATAGACCGGTGAGCCTGACCTCGGTGGTGGGCAAGTTGTTGGAGGGAATCCTGAGGGACAGGATGTACATGTATTTGGAAAGGCAAGGACTGATTAGGGATAGTCAGCATGGCTTTGTGCATGGAAATCATGTCTCACAAACTTGATTGAGTTTTTTGAAGAAGTAACAAAGAAGATTGATGAAGGAAAAGCAATAGATGTGATCTATATGAACTTCAGTAAGGCGTTCGACAAGGTCCCCCACAGGATTCTGATTCGCAAGGTTAGATCTCATGGAATACAGGGAGAACTAGTCATTTGGATACAGAACTGGCTCAAAGGTAGAAGACAGAGGGTGGTGGTGGAGGGTTGCTTTTCAAACTGGATACCTGTGACCAGTGGAGTGCCACATGGCTCGGTGCTAGGTCCTCTACTTTTTGTCATTTACATAAATGATTTGGATGCAAGCATAAGAGGTACAGTTAGTAAGTTTGCAGATGACACCAAAATTGAAGGTGTAGTGGACAGCAAAGAGGGTTACCTCAGATTACAACAGGATCTGGACCTGATGGGCCAATGGACTGAGAAGTGGCAGATGGAGTTTAATTCAGATAAATGCAAGGTGCTGCATTTTGGGAAAGCAAATCTTAGCAGGACTTTTACACTTAATGATAAGGTCCTAGGGGGTGTTGTTGAACAAAGAGACCTTGGAGTGCAGGTTCATAGCACCTTGAAAGTGGAGTCACAGGCAGATAGGATAGTGAAGAAGGCATTTGGTATGCTTTCCTTTATTAGTCAGAGTATTGAGTGCAGGAGTTGGGAGATCATGTTGTGGCTGCACAGGACATTGGTTAGGCCACTTTTGGAATATTGCATGCCATTCTGGTCTCCTTCCTATTGGAAAGATGTTGTGAAACTTGAAAGGGTTCAGAAAAGATTTACAAGGATGTTGCCAGAGTTGGAGTATCTGAGCTACAGGGAGAGGCTGAACAGGCTGGGGCTGTTTTCCCTGGAGCATCCAAGGCTGAGGGGTGACCTTATAGAGGTTTACAAAATTATGAGGGGCATGGGATAGGATAAATAGACAAAATCTTTTCCCTGGGGTCGGGGAGTCCAGAACTAGAGGGCATAAGCTTAGGGTGAGAGGGGAAGGATATAAAAGAGACCTAAGGGGCAACTTTTTCACGCAGAGGGTAGTAAGTGTATGGAATGAGCTGCCAGAGGATGTGGTGGAGGCTGGTAAAATTGCAACATTTAAAAGGCATTTGGGTGTGTATATGAATAGGAAGGGTTTGGAGGGATATGGGTCGGGTGCTGGCAGGTGGGACTAGATTGGGTTGGGATATCTGGTCGGCATGGACGGGTTGGACCAAAGTTTCTGTTTCCATGCTGTACATCCCTATGACTCTATTACTCTATATTGCCCAAGAGATAAATAGGGAAATGCAATCAATGCATAAATTTTGCTAAATAAATGTGATCAGTGTTGGTCTCATTTGAATGTGACATAGAATCTGATGCAATATTCCAATTAATTATATATTTTGAATTTGCAAAATTCAGATATACAGGATCCTAATAATATCACAACAGATCTCCTTTAGGTGAAATATGCATAAATAATGAAACTGGAAGGAGATCAATCTACGTCAAATGTACAATATATTCACATTTTGCATCTTACTCCATCATCTTTTCTCTGTAGCTTCTGTCATAATGAAAAGATACACACAAACTACACAAAATAAGAGATAGTAATGCTATTTCATTAACAGTTTGCATCAGCTATTCAATGCTTTTGCTGACCTCAGTTTAGATTATTTCTATTTAGTGCTTAAAAAATCAGCGTCACAAAAACAGTTTCAAAAGTATTTAGACTTTAAAAAAAAGTATGTTGTTTTTTGACAAAACCAGTCTTTCTTAGAGGGCTGTTAACACTCTTTTTGCATTCACAGTGTTACTAATAGCTATATATATTTGTAGAATCCTCCATACAGGGCAATTTTGTGTTGCTGGAAATGTGTTTGCTATCTACTCTCATTTTCTCTTTTGTATTGTCATTGATCACAGTCATTAGAGCAAAATGATCAATCTGTCCCATCATTTGATGCATTAATTTCCATTAATCAAAGTATCTGAGAGAACAAGTCTTCCAAATCTATTATTTTTCTTGTTTTCTTTTTCTTTCACACGTAGTGAAATGTCTTTCCTTCTCTTTGAATCTCAGCAGGGTAATAAAGCTAAAGCTGCACTCTTAATAGCTTCTAGCAGAAATACGATGCCCAATCAAGCAGTAATCATAGCAGCACTAGGTCCTTTGTTTGCTTTCAAATGTGCCTGCTGTAATGATTAGCATCATTTTCTATGAAAGCTGATGGCTGTCTGTGCCCTAGAAACCAGGTTTCTTTTTTTTAAGATAATGAACAGTGTATAAAGTAAGAACTTTGCAGCACCTTTCTACCATTATCCATCATGCATTCTATGAAGGTAACCTTTTGCACAGGTCTTGCCTCACTTTACATTGGCACAGCAAAGAGATAAGTACCTCCTTAATGATGAATTTGCAGATACCTTTTAAAAAGCACAATTCATTATGTTGCAGCTGCAATTGATTAAACAAGTTAAAAGGCCTCATGAGTAGCCTTCTGAGCAGTAGCAATCTACATACATTTACTTTGATGGCTACCCCATCATAGCTGTACATAATTTGCATTTTAAAATGCTATGTTAAAACCGCCAGTTAAATCCATTCCTGCCAGAAGATGTGGAACTGCTACAACTGTTTCTATGCATTTCCCCAGTTAGTCCAAGTTGTGATAAGAAATGGGGCAGCTGTAAGAATGACCTCTTTGGCAAATAGCCCTACTTTTTAAATGCCTGTAATGAACTGTGCAAATGACAGCTTTCAGAGCACAGACATAATATTTACTTCAGGCAACAAAGGTTCAAATACTCTCCAGATATCTCGCTCGGACTTAGATAAATTAAATTTTGATTCCGTTAGGAACAGTTTGATTTTAAAGGTCAGCATTTCAGCCTTTTATTTAAAAAAAGACAAAATAAATATATAAGTTTCATGTTTGAAAATCTTAACATATGTCTTGTTGTAGCTAAGAACACTGAAGAGAAGTATCTTGGCACTAGCCAACTCCAAATTATTACATTTTACTTCAAAATGTGGAATTTGCCCCAAAGCAAGTGATATTTCTGTCTTTTTCCATGGGGAACAGTTACAGATTAACTGGCAGTTGAGCATGTGATAGCTGCATCTTTTGTGATTAAATGTAAATGTTTTATTATCAGATGTTCGTCCAACTCAAGGCCTGTTTTGTGGATTGACTCAGTGGGATTTACTATCTTCTGGGAAAAACATGATAAATGTAGTGATTTAACAAGAAAGGCCACAGCTGAATTAGCAATTTAGATATAATGCCTTTGGACCTATTGTGCAATGCATGACATCCAAACCCATTCACAGGGATGTTTCAGTACAGAAATTATTTTCTTCCTTTGTTATTACGTTGGATGAACAGCGAAAGAAAAATTACCTAAAGTGCTGTTTGAACATCATTTTCTTCCTTCTCTAATGCTTTTCTGGGGTTGGATTTCATAATGCAAGTTGCCTTGTTTCATGCACCCGAAAACCATTATTGATGTTGAAGTATTAGTCATCGGGGTCAACATGCATGGAATGCATCACAGCCAAATAAACCTTGTCGGCAGCTGTATATATCGTAGAAATATCACAATGCAAAGCAGGAACTCACGTGAAATTCAGCATCTCTAACCTGAGTATGCCAGTAACAATTCTAATGCTTATTCAGCCATCCTCAATTCAGCTGGAATCAAATCTGGGACTTCCTGCATGAGTCAGCCCTAAACTGGGCAAACTGACTGAACTAATTGGAACAGTTACTGGAATGTAACATGATCTTTAAACGCAGTAAGGTATTCCGTCATTACATTTTTAATTCACCTCTCCTGAATGTGGGGACTAACATTTAGGCCAAATTCATAAGTGCCAACGGCTTTCAGATCCTTGACCTCGGCAAAAAAAAATGATATCGCAAACTATCAACTTTGCATCATATAGGCACTGCTTGTTTCTCCAAGTTTTCATCACCTGAGAACTATTCTACCACATTGATAAAGCAAAATATATATAGTGTTCACTTATAGCTGCCATATTGAATAACACCAGCAGATGAAGCAGCGAAAAGAAGCAAGCCAAGCATGGAGTTAATTATGTTAATAAAAGTAAGGGTTTGGTTAGCTAGACAGCTGGCTTATAATGCAAAATGATGTTAACAGCACAGGTTCACTTCCCATATCAGCTGAGTTTATCATGAAGATCCCATCTTCTCAACTTCATCCCTCACTGAATCAGCACTGATTGTCTCTGTATCTGAGGTGTAATGATGCTGCTCCTCTAACAAGGTTATAATGTTCTTGGCTTTTTTTTTCTGACAGGTGGTAAAAACACAGACTCTGAAAAGTCTGAGTTTGGATGGGTTTTAGGGCTATTCTAATCATAGCTAACAGATACTACCTCGGGCAAAAGGCTTTTAAATTTACTTGTACAATGTAAGGGAAGTGGCCAGATCTCCCACCTCAACTTTGTCTGGTTTGGCTTGGTCTGTCTATTCACTGTAAGCTATCAGGCAGTTGAAAAAAAACTGTTGGACACAAAGAAGCAGGTCCAGATTAATCCTCCTCTCTCTCTGACTGCTCTCCTGAGAGACTCTGTGTTTGATTTTACCTTTTGTGTTTATGGGGATTGTTGCAAGTATTTGGAACAGCATCATTAGGTTGGGATGATCTGTTGGGTTTCAGGTAGGTTAGGTTATTCTGTATTCTGTTCTCTTTTGTTTGTGTTTCATTTGGTAATCTTGTAAATAAATTCTCTTGTGGTTAAAACTAAGTGGTTTGACCAACTGCATACCTCCTGGAATATCCACATTACACCTGCTTAAAACAGTTAGCAAAGTTAAGGTCTGGGCTACCTTCTTGAAATATTTTAAGGCAGTCTGGCCTGGTCCATAACAAATGGAACACTACTATGAAGCTCTGGGACTATGGCAACTTTACCTTTTTAATACAAACAGTCATTATTGTATTCTGATTTGTCTGTACTTATTTCCAAGTCCTAGAAACCTCAAACTCAGCCATGACCCCGATACTGATGATGGCAATGACAGAAACTAAGTATGGTCTGTTTGATATAACCCAATAGTTCCATTCCCATGCAATCCTGTGTTATAAGAAAATCACGTAATAGTAGCACCGTTATTGCATTATTGCCAATGCAGGTTAGAAACGCTCGCGTTCTACAAATAATAGTCTAAATTCTTCAAACACATTACAGCCAACTTGTGTTGAAGAAACGTGCATAAAAGCAGAACCACTGTAGGTATGAAGTTAAAAATCACACAACACCAGGTTATAGTCCAACAGGTTTAGATTAGATTATTTACAGTGTGGAAACAGGCCCTTCGGCCCAACAAGTCCACACCGACCCGCCGAAGCATAACCCACCCAGACCCATTCTCCTACATTTACCCCTTCACTTAACACTACAGGCAATTTAACATAGCCAATTCACCTAACCTGCACATTTTTGGACTGTGGGAGGAAACCGGAGCACCCGGAGGAAACCCACGCAGACACGGGGAGAATATGCAAACTCCACACAGAGAGTCGCCTGAGATGGGAATTGAACCCGGGTCTCTGGCGCTGTGAGGCAGCAGTGCTAACCACTGAGCCACCATGCCGCTCACAAATTGGAAGCACTAGCTTTTGGAGCGCTACTCCTTCATCAGGTGGTTCTGGAGTACACAATTGTCAGACACAGAATTTACAGCAAAAGTTTACAGTGTGATGGAACTGAAATTATACATTGAAAAATACCTTGATTGTTTGTTAAGTCTCTCATCTGTTCGAATGACCATGATAGTTTCACTTCTTTCATATGTAAATCACAAAACTTATGATTTACCTGGTGTTGTGTGATTTTTAACTTTGTACACCCCAGTCCAACACCGGCATCTCTGAATCATAACAGTAGGTATGAATATTTTTGCAGTGTTTCCTCACTTTTGAGAGGAAGCCCAATTTTAAGGTATAGTCAGTATCTCAAACTGCAGATACCGAGTCAGGCTATGTTTAAATGTACACATGCTGCTCAGAATTTACAACAGACAAATGTTACTGTCAAGTCTCATCACAATTGCTGATGACAATGGCATTAACGATAGCTAATTTACCCCCTTTTGAAATACCTCATGAGCCAACCATTGTTTTGCCACACTGAAAGAAAATGGTTGAGACAGTTTGAAAGTGGACAAGCAAAAAATTGTTACCTTTCCAATCTGAAAGAATTAGAAGACATTGTTGAAACATTTCAATGCAAATAAAATTGGCAAGAGTCAATGACAAAGGTACTAACATCTTATTTCAAGCCAAAGGAAAATACAACGTATAATTGAATCATTTTCAAATGCACATAGCAACAAACTAATAAGATGATTAATCTGTACAACATAGGACTGGGGCTGTGACTAAATTTGATGAAGCTGAACAGATTGACAGGGAAATAAAAGCACAAATCACAGAACTGTTACATTGCAGGAAGAGGTTATTAGCCGAACAAGTTTTCACCTGCTCCTTAAATAAGCATAGTGACCTAATGTTATTCTTCTATCTTTTCCTCATAATCCTGAACAATGTTTCTATTCATGTAATTTTAAATGCATTAATTGAATCTGCCTCTGGCACATTCTCGGCATTGTGTTCCAGATCTGAGCTACTCACTTTTTTTTAATGTTATGTAGTTTATTTTGCAAATTTCCTTATATTTCTGCCCTCTCATTCATGTAAGCCTAAAATGAGGCCAATATCACTGAAACTAGATAACACAAATGCATTGACAAAATAAATGAAACATTATAGCTATCCATGAAGGTTTTGGAATTGCAAAACTAGGAAGATGTGTTCAAAAGAGCTTCTACAAAACAAAATGCTCACATGCTACAAGGTCTTCACAATATCTGAAATGAGCTAACCATTGCCACAAAATCTGATCTCATTTTACAGAAAAACTTCATTGTTATTTCACAGTTATTGAGGAGCAGCCCGGTGCCTCAGTGGTTAGCACTGCTGCCTCACAGCACCAGGGACTTGGGCTCGACTACAGCTTTGGACCAATGTGTAAAGTTTCTGTGTTCTCAATGTGTCTGTGTGGGATTCTGCCAGGTGCCCTGGTTTCCCTTCATAGTCCAAAGATGCTCAAGTTAGGCAGGTTGACAATGCTGAATTGATTTATTGTGTCCAGATTAGGTGGATATGGTAAATGTGGAATTGTGGAGATAGGGTGGAGGAGGGGTCTGGATGGTATGCTCTTTGGCACAGACTCTGGGCTGAATAGCCTGTTCCACCACTATAAGGATACTATGATTGGGTTGTTGACTTAACACATGATGACCATCAGGAATCTGTTGGAACCAAGCAACTCCCAAGAATTAACCATGTGGTACAATACAAATCAATCTGTGTTTATCACATCAAGTAAACACAATGCCAAATCTTCATGCTCCTCTGAAGATGTTTAAACTACTTCCAAGGCTGACAATTGAAGTTTGTATTGACTTCACAGACTTGCACACTGGGCATTTCTAGCTTGTTGTCACTGATGACTTCATCAGGTTCCTCATTATATACAATGGGCAGGATCTTACCAGGGCCTGAATGATATGGGCTTTGCCAGGAAATCTGGCAGAATTACATGAGAAATCCAGTGGGCATGTCTCAACATCAGTAGCAATGTGCTGTAACTTTTAATAAAGTTCTGGGCATCAGGGCAAAGTTTGCTAGGCAATGATGAGTTGCCTGTTAAAAGGGATTATTGCTTGTTAACAACCTAATTAACTACACATTTCACCCATTAATTTGTAGTTTCCTATCCTAACATCCACTACAAGCAAACAAGATATTGAGAATTTTCAAAATAGACGTCAGAAAGGGCACCTAGTCACCATAGCTCACCACTGGCTGCAAACAATCTCCATATTAGTCACCACACAGCATCACCTCAGGGCACACTTCATGGCTACTTGGCACCAGTGTCCTTCATCCAGAGATATGGGCATTCAATAATTGCAAACCTCTTGGGGTCCACATCCCACATTTCCAATCCACTTGCAGAATACAAAGGAAGTTAAGAGTTGCACTGGATGGCAAGTCAGCAATTAGCATTGAAAAGCTGCTGCAAGATCACTTTGTGCACAAGGACAGATGCCTAGATCATGGACTGGATCAGGCTGCCTCTCATCTCTTAGGTTTTACTCATTTACCATGTATCTGCATGCTTGTTCTGCTGTTTCCTTGTGTTGACACACCACACCATGCTTGCTGGTGGGTTGACTCTTAGCCAGAAGAGTCAACCCACCAGCACTTTAGACAGCAACTTTAGCCAGAACCTAAAGGCTATCAGAACTGCCTTACTGATGTGTACTTTATGAAGACACAGAGACGGGCTGCTTACCATAGGCTTGTCTCATAGACTTTGTCCTAGGATGCAGTGGGGGAATGGCATGGAGGTTGGTGGAGAACATTTGGCTGTATGACATAGCAAGACATCAATTTGCACACTGCAGATTTACTGAATAGAATGACCAAGTGTTCAAAAACTACACTGGGGCTAGACCTCTATCCAAGGGAGGAGAGGAGAAGGGTGCAGTTAGTTGGAGGGTCATGATACTGTCAATCACAGGCACTGTCATTCAGCTGGGTGGTCATAGTCAGGGGTAATGTTCTTCCTCAGCTTGCATGGCTGTTCCATACATACCACTCAGCATGCTAATACAGAGACGTTCAACTCCACTGGCGCAGGTGGACCACGGAGGCCAGTGCAGTGGCAAGACATCCCACAGAGAATGTATATTGGGGGATATGTCTGACTATAGTCTGGGGAAAGGCAATGGTAAGTCTTGATGAGCCATCTCAAACAGTCAGAGGAATCCTGTGTCATCAGTCAGGGAGCTGCAAAGACATTGGTTAGGGGTCTGCATGGTCATGGCTAGTAGTTGTTTGCCAAATGCGGTCTGAGATTTGGGGTGAGTACAGTCTTGAGGGTCTGTGAGGATGGTGCTAGGGATGGTTGCTGTAGGGACAAAGGGGTTCTTTGCAAAAAGGAGTTGTACAGTAAAGGCTCAGAATTGCAAGGACAGTCATTTATTGGAGTGGGGACAAGGACTCTGATGAAAGGAAGGTTTAAATATAATAGGGTATATTGAACACCATTGGAGGGCAGTAGTCTGTGGGAGGGAGGGTTATTCATAGTGAACGCCATCTTGGCCTCAAAAGGCTAAACATAGAGGACCAAGGTGAGCATCATGAATATATCATGTCGGTACATGGGGAGCTAAAAGGAAATTTATGTCATTACAAAGTTGGGTGGGACTAAGTGGAAATGGACTGTCGGGGTATTGCAAGGTTAAACAGGACGTGGAGGTACAGAAGGTACCCAGTGACTAAGTGGACACTGGGACTGAGAGTGTCCACTGTGAGCTACATTCCCTGCCATAACCTGCTGTTCACTGGACACCAACTACGAAATGGGTTTGGGACAATGTCCAGGGAAGGCAGAGTCTGTCAGTTTGATAGGTGAAAGCATGGGATCCACATTTGCCATACTATAGAATACTGAAAGGGCAAATACATAAACTGCATGTTTGCAAACTGCAATACATTTAAATTGAAATCACATGGACAAGTTGGACTGGTGTCTATTTCTGTGCTGATCAACAGCAATTTGCACCACACCACTGCCTCTTGCAAATTGAACATTGGCATCTCAATGATGCAGAAGGTGATGTTGACCAAACGTGACCAATAATCTGTGAAACCAGCAAAGATACTGTCGGAAGGAAAGACAATCATTTCACCATGTTGTCACATAAATATTGGGTTCTGGATTAGTGGTGCTGGAAGAGCACAGCAGTTCAGGCAGCATCCGAGGAGCAGTAAAATTGGTGTTTCTGTTGAAAGCCTTTCATCAGGAATAAAGGCAGAGAGCCTGAAGGGTGAAGAGATAAGCTAAAGGAGGGTGGGGGTGGGGAGAAAGTAGCATAGAGTACAATAGGCGAGTGGGGGAGGGGATGAAGGTGATAGGTCAGGGAGGAGGGTGGAGTGGATAGGTGGAAACGAACATAGGCAGGTAGGACAAGTCATGGGGACAGTGCTGTCTTTTCCACCTATCCACTCCACCCTCCTCCCTGACCTATCGCCTTCATCCCCTCTCCACTCACCGATTGTACTCTATGCTACTTTCTTCCCATCCATCAGGAAACATCTACTCTGCAGGAGAACCAGACTTTTTTTAACACCAAGGCAATTTCCTGGGGATAAGCAGAGCAGTGTTGATGCAGGCTCTGTATGTCCAAAGACACTATAACGGAGCTATGTTAGGTGCCAGAAAGGACCTGAGACTGCAGGAGTGGGAAGAGCACCTTCTCTCAAGGATGTGAAGTTGACAGGTACATTGAATGTCGATGCAGCTGGCTCCTTCCAGGAAGGGATGTGTGGGGTATTTCAGTCTTTCAGTCTTTGTATCTTTCAGTCACACAACCACAAATACTTCAAGAAAGTAGGTGATGTCATCTGTGCTAGACTACACCAGTTCTTTTCATTTGCCCTTGCTGAAGCCTCGGAAGTTGGAGTCAGAAATATTGCTGGTTTCCTCCAGATAGAGGGTGCTATCAGCTATGCACAGGTTCCACTGAGAGGGCTGTATCACATCACTATGGAATTCAATAGGAAGAAGCTATGTTCAATTAATGAGCAGGCAATCATCGTTACCACTTCATGAAGGTATGTGCCCAATATTCTGGAAGCTGCCATGACTCCTACATCCTGGAAAATTCTCATGTACCTGGTGCATTTGAGTGTTCAGGTGCCTTAGAGGCTGATTACTTGGGGACGAGGCATGCCCACTGTGATCATTGCAGATGAGACACGATTTCACAACCCCTTGACTGAAGCAGAATGCAGATATAATGCCTTGACTAGGGCTTTGGTGGAGCAGATGCGGTTCTGCCACTTGATCCAGACTGGGGGAATCCCTCCAATATAATCTGGTCAGAGTGTGCTGTACTTTTCTGGCAAGCTATGTTCTGCACAATTGGAAAAAGCATTGAGGTGATGTGCAGGATTCTGAGGAACTGGGCCATTGGAAGCAGAAGGGGACCAGAATATTGGGGAGGATGAAATTCTCTATGTGCAGGACAGAGCTCAGCTGTGTTGGGCACTTCAGTCACTTATTACATCTAACCATTTGTTATGACTGGCACAAGGATCAATAATCACTATGATGTACAGTTCACAGGTTATCAGATGGAATACATTGCTCTTGAAAACAGTCGAAGCTCCAGTCGTAATTATTGAATATCAGATTCTGAGGTCTCAGATAAAGGTCATGAGCTAAGTGAGACCACAGCCAAAATTATATTTTATTTGTGAGTGAAGACATTGACACTATTTAGGTGACTAAGTGATAAAATGATATTATTTGCAGTTGGTGAACAAGTCTTTCACCTTATTGAATATAACTGAATGTGTTGGTAAAATTAATGTGGGGTTAAAATAGGCGTAAGTCAAATGGTCAAGTTATGCTTGAGTTTACTGTTTGGACATCGAGTCATGGAGTCATAGAGATGTACAGCACGGAAACAAACTCTGTGTGAAAAACTTGCCCCTTAGGTTCCTTTTATATCTTTCCCCTCTCACCCTTAACCTATGCCCTCTAGTTCTGGACTCCCCCACCCAAGGAACAGACCTTGTCTATTTATCCTATTCATGCCTCTCATGATTTGATAAACCTCTATAAGGTGATACCTCAGTCTCCGATGCTCCAGGGAAAACAGCCCTAACCTATTCAACCTCTCCCCATAACTCAAATCCTCAACCCTGGCAATATCCTTGTAAATCTCTTCTGAACTCTTCCAAGTTTCACAACATCCTTTCATAGAGTCATAGAGATGTACAGCATGGAAACAGACCCTTCAGTCCAACCCGTCCATGCCGACCAGATATCCCAACCCAATCTAGTCCCACCTGCCAGCACCCAGCCCATATCCCTCCAAACCCTTCCTATTCATATACCCATCCAAATGCCTCTTAAAATTTGCAATTGTATACAGCCTCCACCACTTCCTCTGGCAGCTGATTCCATACACGTACCACCACCTGTGTGAAAACGTTGCCCCGTAGGTCTCTTTTATATCTTTCCCCTCTCACCCTGAACCTATTGTTCTGGACTCCCCAACCCCAGGGAAAAGACTTTGCCTATTTGCCCTATCCATGCCCCTCATATTTTGTAAACCTCTGTAAGGTCACCCCTCAACCTCCGACACTGCAAGGAAAACAGCCCTAGCCTGTTCAGCCTCTCCCTATAGCTCAAATCCTCCAACCCTGGCAACATCCTTGTAAATCCTTTCTGAACCCTTCCAAGTTTGACAACATCTTTCCAATAGGAAGGGGACCAGGATTGCATGCAATATTCCAAAAATAGCCTAACCAATGTCCTGTACAGCTGCAACATGACCTCCCAACTCCTGTACTCAATGCCCTGACCAATAAAGGGAAGCATACTAAACTCCTTCTTCACTATCCAATCTGCCTGCAACTCTATTTTCAAGGAGCTATGAACCTGCACTCTAAGGCCTCTTTATTCAGCAACATTCCCTATGACCTTACCATTAACTGTATAAGTCGTGCTAAGATTTGCTTTCCCAAAATGCAGCGCTTTGCATTTATCTAAATTAAACCCCATCTGCCACTCCTCAGCCCATTGACCCATCTGACCAAGATCCCATTGTAATCTGACATTGGAGATAAGCTATTGAAACATGCTACATCTCTCATTTACCAAGAAGGGGAACGATATATTTTGTCATGGGAATTTGTATATTGCATATTTACTTGTAGCTGTCTTATAGAACAGTAGAAGGAGCAGCAAGAAGAAGTGGAAGAATCAAGGAATTAACTGTATTAAACAAACAGCCATAGTTATATTCTGCTCAGTCTCTCACTGTTTCTAAATACCAAGTAGCCCACACGCAGTCGAGAACCTCACAAGAAACTAAGCAATATTATATTTGGATGTTTACTTTAGTTTTAAGGTTATGTAGCCCAATTGAATCAGAAGTTCTCTTTCATGGAATATCAATCAAGTCCTGCAAGCCAGACACAATTCCTGATGTCTCTATTAAATGTCTGTATTGAGACAGCCAATTAGTGTTGTGTCCTACCTGTTACATACAGATGAACATTCCAGTCATACAGTCATAGAGTCACACAGCACAGAAACAGATTCTTCAGGTCCAACTAGTTGGTGCTGATCATAATCCCAAAGTAAACTAGTCCCACCTGCCTGCGCTTGGCCCATATCCCTCCAAGCATTTCTTATTCATGTACCCTCCAAATGGCTTTTAAACATTGTAACAGTGCCCACATCCACCATTTCACCTGTAAGTTCACTCCACACATGAACCACTCTTCGTGTAAAAAGAAGTTGTCATTCACGTCTTTTTAAAATTGATATCCTCTCGCCTTAAGAATATGCCTCCTAGTCTTGAAAGTCCCACTTCAGGGAAAAGACACCTTAGCAATACCTTTCATGATTTTATAAGCCTCTAAAAGATCACCCCTTAACTTCCTTAGTTGTGTTATAACCATTATGTCCATTTCACATTGATACACAGCATTGCTTGAATGTTTATCTCAGTATGCATCATAAATTACGTGGAGTTTTGGTGACACAGACATGAAGTTAAAGGGCCCAATTTTAACCCTGTCTAATTGAATACGAGTTGAAATTGGATGCTAATAATTTCATCAGCTGTACACGTGGGATGGGCTTTTAAAATGGAATAATTCTGTATCATTTTGTTGATGATCTTAATAGCAATCTCTAGGCTTCCCTTCCCAGTACATTCAGCTTGTCACACTCCTGGGGGAAAAAAAAAACACCTCCTATTTCCCTGTACTCCTTCATGTAGAGTAGTGGGCAGCTTTCCAAGAAACAGAGGTTGAAATTGGAATGCATTATCCAGACAGAATGCTCAATCATAAAAAAGCTGCTCCAACTGATGAAAGGAAAGCATTATCACTATTGTCAAGTCATAATGATAGAAAATGAGAGCTATTATCTTGTGATGAAAATAATTATTTTATGTGCTGCGTATTATTTAAAAAAAAACAGGTAGCATATGTACATAGGAGTGCTTAAAGTAACCTATAAAATGTAACATCTCAGGAATTTTATATGTCAGTGGAAACAATGATGTATTCACTTTTTACAATTAAATAGCAGTCTTCCTATTTCATTGAATAGGTCAATTGAGTTGAATGAAAAAAAATCAGCTACTTTGAAACCAAGAACAAAGTTTTTCTTTATTCCAGAATGTAGCCAAGAATATGAATAGAATTTTAATGAACATATCTCTGTGGTCAGAAGGATGGTGACTACAAGATTTTCTAAAAGCAGATTCTGCGGATGCTCAAATTCTGAAATAAAAATAGAAAATGCTGGGGAATCTCAACAGGTAAGAACAAAAGACCATAAGAAATAGGAACAGGAGACAGCTGTTTGGTCCCTTGAGCCTGCTCCACCATTCAGTAGGATTATGGCTGATCCAACGCACCTCAATTCACATTCCTGCCCTTTTCCTGTAACCCTTGATTCCCCTACTAAGCATGAATCTATCTGCTTCAGCGTGAAGTATACACACGGATCTTTCCCCCACAGGTCTCTGGAGTGAGGAATTCTAAAGACTCACAGCCCTCTGGAAGAAGAAGTTGTTCTTTATCTCAGTTTTAAATTGACACGCTTTCATTCTGAGACAATGCCTAGGCAGCATCTGTGACGAGAGGAAGAGAGTGATCATTTTGGGTTCAGAATGACTCTTCAATGATTCCAGTGACTGAAGAATAATTGGACTGCAAGTTAGTTCTATTTCTCTTTCCACAGGTTCTGCCCAGACTTGCTGAGACTACCCAGCATTTTCTGGTTTTATTTCAAGATTTTGCACTTGAAAACTTTTGTATCTTACTGAATCACTGACAACTCGTAAACAGAAAGGAAACTTAGTGATCACTTCAGGTCTTTGTGATGCTTGAGATTAGTCAAACATTAAATATTTCTGCAGCATTGTGAATGGAAATGCTTTGTATAAATCATTTCAAAATTATTTTCCATAGTTGCTTACAGAAGGGTTGCCCAATAAATGCCCAATGCTCATTTTTTCTTTTTGCAGATATGAATTTTATTACTGTTGGGGTTGTGGCAAGAATGAATCTGGTTTCCCTACCAGCTGAAAAACATTACCAAACTGTTACCAATTAATTAAAGTTTTGTTTTATTCAATGTTTTGTGAATTTGAAAAAGAAAATAAAGGCTTGTATGATTTTTATTTCAACAGTGACATGATTGGAACTTCATAACAATGCTCAAGCCGTGGAATAAATATGTCAGAAAAAATGGACACATACTGTAAGTGCTCAAAAGGTCAGACAGCACCTGTGAAGAGAGAAAACTACACTAATGTAAAGATTTTGTCCAGATAAGGTGAGTACAGGGTTGGACTGTTTTAGACTGTTAGCTAGTATTGTCTGTCAGAGCCAATTCATCCTAAGGCCATTTTTCCAAAAACAGGATGGGAGTCAGCAAGGCTACCTGCCTGCACTACAGTCACTTAAAGAGGGTGGGGGAGGGTGGTAGTGGGGAGTAGCAATTTAAGGCTGATATTCATAAGATGCCTGTAATTGTTCAGTTATCCCTTGAGGCCCCAGAGGTATCAGGGGACCATGCAAGCTGCCCAGCACTGGCCTTCAGCTACAGTCAGGGGGTGAAGTGCTCCAAGGGTTTCCCTCCTGCTGATTCTCATCTTGCATTTTGAAGTTTAAAATGTTGTAGGGAGAGCACCTCCAGCTGGAAGCACTTTCTCTTTTTCATCTGAAAAGGCAGGCTGCAGCTTGTTGTAATCTAGAGGGCCAGCCTTCTGTTAATATTTTGGCTTCGAGAGCCTACCCACTATCTTTTGTTGGACGGCAAATCTGCCTCTGGCCATTAATTGAGGAAAATTAGCTCCTGTGATTGTGAAGCAGTGTGGGTTGTGAAGCCTCATTTGAACTTGACATTGGGATCCCAATCTAAAACCTCACTGGTCAGCAGAAATGGCATCTCAGGGACCTGGAAAATGTTTAGGTATGTAATGGGCCTGAAGCAAGTGAAAAGGTAAGGAAAACAAAACAGGAGCAGCTGGCTTAGGATGGAAGGAAGGAAAAATTAAATGACAAAAGAGACAATCATACCATTATAAAATGGTTACAGCACAAAAGGTGGTCTTTCAGTGTGTTTTATCCATGCTGGTACTCTGCAAGAGCAATTCAGCAAATCCTAATGGCTGCCTTTTCCCTAAAGCTCTGTAATGTTTTGTTCTTCAGGTGTTTATCTAATTCCCTTTTGAAAGCCATGGTTGAGTCTGCCCCTACCATTCTCTCAGTCTATTCCAGATTCTAACCATTCACTTATGAATAAAAATGTTTTTCCTTGTTTTGGCTACTTGAACAACCAACACCAATTGATGTTTTCAAGTTTTAGATCCATCCATCAATGGGAACAATTTCTGTCGATCTGCTCTGGCCAGATTCTGCATGATTTTGAACGTTGCTGTTAAATCTCCCTCTGATATTCTCTCTTCAAGGAAAATAAACACAGTTTCTCCAAACTATCTGCATAATTTGAGTCAGTTCTGCTGGGAACCATTCTCATAAATATTTTCTACACACTTATATTCTATGCCTTTCACCAAACACCCAAAAAACTAACCAATCAGCTCCGATAGCACAGCACATTGCCTCATCGACTAATGGTATAATCTCGGAAAATTTTCAAAAACTTGTTGAAGGGAACCATAGATAATGAAATTCATCATTGTGACCAATATGCTATCTCCATTTCTGGCTGACTGAGGCCCAAGTTATTTTAAGATCGAGACTTCAATTGTGGTCTCAGGTGCTTACTGTTGCTTTGAATGATGCTTTAAAACGTATGTATGATTGACACTTCTATTGCCCTATAATAAATTTATTAAAGAACCACAAAATTCTCTTGACATATTGAGTAGTTATGGATAAATGGTTGCTTTTTGAAAACTGTAAAATATTCTGTTGTTGTACGGTTTTACATAGCATAGTGGGTTAATGGAAATGCCATAGTTTGACACAGGGTGCATCAAGCATCATAGGTTGGGTAGAGGGAAATAACATGGCATGACATGGCTGTGAGGAACCTGGAGGGTTGGATGGAGGAGCAAAGCCTGCTATAGGGGCTAGAGAGGTTATGGAGGTGTAGAGAAGCAGGAAGAGGTATGGGAATTATGTGGGAGTGTGAGAAGTGAGGATTAAATGACATTAAAATTTTCATTATAACTGGAATAGAGCCTCATGCATAGAACATAGAACAATACAGCACAGAACAGGCCCTTTGGCTCTCAATGTTGCACCATCATCATCTATTAGCCCTGAGACCTTTGACCTTTCTCTCAGGTTCAATTTCTGTCTTCACCCATCCCATTCAGTAATGAACATCACAACTTGGTGAACACTGTCTCGAGGTTTGTGTGAAAAGTCAGAATTTTCCAAACTCCTGCTATACTCTCCAGAGTTGAACATCAATGCCATACAGTAATAATGGCATTGAAAGAGGCTGTGTAGCCCACTGAATTCATTCAGGCTTTCTCTCTCTGGTGAAATTTAATCAGTTGAATTCTCCTGGTACTCCCTATGTTGTCCGTGTTTTGGATACATCAACCAGATTATGAATTAAAAACACTTTACCTAAGTGCTCTAATCAACAAGGTGAACAAAGAGACTTAGAACTTCCTTTGTAGTTCACCTTGATTTTATTAACAAAACCGTTTCTTGACAAAACATTGTATGAGTACTTCCAAGATTCCCACAATGTTTACTCTCTATTTGGCTCTCTCCATCTGCAAAAGAATATTAACAGCAATGATCCATATGTTTGAGCTGGACCATTGGCATCTACTTCACTGATGTAGGGCTGGCTATCTTCCACAAAAGGGGTCTCTCAAGGCAGGGCACATCTTCTCCTGGATTTTCTTGGGTTGCTACAGAGTCTTCTGCCACGGTACTTGTTGAGAATTTTCCCTGAGACTCTGCACTATGTCTTCACTGAGGGGTTGATTTCCAGGTTTGTATTTTTAACTGCCCTCACACCAGGACTTCCAGAATCTTCTGAGGCCTTTGGCCAATGGGATCATGAGCTGGATTCAGGTCATCCAATGAGGTCTTGAAGAACTGTTCATTGTTGTCACGCTAGGCGTGTAAAGTGCTTCTGCTCTGGCAGTCAAGATGCCAGAACATCTGGTCGACCCTCCTTCAGTGTGTGACTCTTGGGTTGGTTGTACCAGGTTTCCCTTCATCTTGATTTCTACTGTTCTGTGTAGCCAATAGCTGCTGGTTGCTACGTAACTTAGTTTAGCCAATTTTCCATCAGGCCGGATTTCTCTGGCTTTGAGTCAATTTAGAACATTTGATTTTGGCCTGCGGTCACTTGACCAGACTCATAACTGGCAAAATAATTTCCATTAAGTGCTCCAACAATTTATTTTTCAAATCATGATTCTCTATGATTCTATCACCCTAATAGACCAAACATTCCAGGTTATTGCCATTAATTGCATATTTTTTTCTTTTTCATAATACCCCATCTTCTGCCCAATCTCTCAAACAAAACCTTAAAACCATGTGCTTTAGTCCTAATACTCTCAGCTATTGGGAACAACTTTTTCATATCTAAACCTGGTATAATCTAGTACATCTTTAACCAAATTTTCCTCAATTTCCTTTCTTTTAAGGAGATCTCAGTTTCTCCACCTTAACCTTGATTTTAAAATCCCTCATCCCTGAAACCATTCTGATAAATCTTCTCTGCATCCTTTCAAGGCCCCTTACATATTTCCTAAAGTAAGCAACCCAAACTGGACACAACATTTTAATTATGACCTACCCAGAAGTTGTGAAAGATTAGGTATAACTTTCCTACTTTTGTACTCAATACTTCTATTCATGAAGCCCAAGATCTGAGATGCCTTGCTAACTATTGCCGCAATCTGGTCTCCAACCTTTGTTCTTGTAATCATGGAAAACCTGTGGATCTTTGTCTTAATGATCAGATTATTAAACTCATTTGACAGAACTTTTACGTAATAAATCCATTACAGGAAATATTAGAAACCTTACATAATTGCTGCTGAACTTATTATTAGTGTGAAGAGTAGAGTGGTGCTGGAAAAGCACAGCAGGTCAGGCAGCATCCGAAGAGCAGGGAAATCGACATTTTGGGCAAAAGCCCTTCATCAGGAATCATTCCTGATGGAGGGCTTTTGCCCAAAACATCAATTTTCCTGCTCCTCGGATGCTGCCTAACCTGCCGTGCTTTTCCAGTACCACTCTCATCTTGACTCTCATCTTCAGCATCAGCAGTACCCACTTTCACCTTATTATTAGTGTGGCCAAGTGGTCATCAGATTTCGCTGCTCATTGGATGCTGCCTGAACTGCTGTGCTCTTCCAGCACCACTGATCCAGAATCTGGTTTCCAGCATCTGCAGTCATTGTTTTTACCCCGTTAGTAAATACAAGTCAATTCAATCTCAAGTCAAATATTCTGCAGTTTTTATACCACAGCTTGAACTTGATGCACAACCTCAGGCAAGAAAGGTTTGCTGGAATAAGGTCATCTTGTGGGCTGATAAAATGAGAATAAAACAAACAAACACTATTAATCAGAGTGACTTTCATCATGTTCCATTATTTACAAGCAAGGAAAAGATTTTTGCTACATTGCCCTTACAAATAATTGATCCCAAGGTAAAGAGAAAATTTAATTACTCTAGTAGATTCAGAATATAAAACTGAAATCTATTTCACCCTCTGGATGATATTACAATCTCTATTATTGAGTTGTTAGCTCCAGGCAATTGTTTATACAGTTTTCCTTACTCCGACTGCTCTGAACTGACTTTAAATAGTGTACACCAGATTGACAAGCAAGACGATGATTGACTTGGAGCCAAAGATAATGGTTTCCAAGGCATGCAAGTTGTCCCTTAAAATGTGAACATTGATTGCTGTAGAACTAAAACTAAAATGATAAAGGTAGTCATCTATCTCCATTCATGCAGTCTTGTCAATTTAGAATGTATAAAATATTACTCATTACAATTAAAAGTCTCGTGTGGATTAGTGACAAAATGTAAAGTCTGATGTTTAACTGGGTCTTTTGAGAGATAAGACTTTAAGCATAAAAATTGTTATGAGACTCTCAAAAATATAATATGGGTTTTGAACAGAATATGAATGGAAATTTTATCGAATTTACCATTCTGTAGTATAAAGTTTGATTAAATTAGTATTGGTGAAAATGCAACTTTGAAAGATTCACAAATTAATTATTCTATGTTTTTCTCTCACTAAGCTTTAAAGGTTTCTGCCATTGTAATCCTCAATGTAAGATCCACTAAGTAACCTCCAATATGAATCTCATAATTAGAGCCCCACAATCGATCTGAATTGATAGTAAAATAACAGAGATCCTCTAAATATCTCAAGATAGAAAGGTATGATGTACTGACTTAAGAAGGAAAGATTCTTGATCAGCATTAAGGTGGTTCACATCTGTTGAGGCAGAAGATGCTGCCATGATCATTAAGGTTTTCCAAGCAAATGTTGGTGATTCTGGTGGTATTAGCAAGAGAAAGTGATAGAAAAGTATAAATTAATTAAAGTTGTTATGCAAGTCAATATCAAATGAATTTTAATTGTGGAAGTTGAAGATTACATATTCGTTTTAAGATTTGAAACAGCAAGGCTTAATTGTATTAAATATAAATCTTACTAGATTGTACAATTTGTGAAAAGTTAATGAAGTGTTTCAAATGTTTATCAGATAAACAGTTGATCTTTTGAAAGTGAAAATCATATCTCTTAACATTTTAACTTCAGTAGCAAATATGGTCATGTTTGAAAAATGGCTTGTACTTTCAGAAATTTTAACAGAAGGCCAAATACAGAGGAACAATAAAGGTCACTGTCAATAGAGTTGCCAACTCCAAATCAAACATCATGTCCTGTGGTACAGGCCATGACAATTTGAATGTCACAACACATTCAGGAAGGTGTTATTACAACTACTGGCTATTTTAGTGATATATGAGATAAGTTTAGACTTTCCAATCAAGATGATTGTAGGTTTACATTATTGGATTGTCTGTTACTCAAATCTGCCAGGCCCAGTTGTGACATATTGGCCAGGTAACATTACCAGCAAAACTCCACACCTTAAAGGTAATGTATTGACAGTCCATCATAAGAGCATATTCTGGATCAGTGGTGATGGAAGAGCACAGCAGTTCAGGCAGCATCCAAAGTGCAGTGAAATCGACGTTTCGGGTAAAAGCCCTTCATCAGGAATAAAGGCAGTGAGCCTGAAGCATGGAAAGATAAGCTAGAGGAGGGTGGGGGTGGGGAGAAAGTAGCATAGAGTCAGGGCAGAGGAAATTACCTGGGAGTTGCAGTGGGAGACGGACTTCCTGAGATTCTTGTAGAGAGAGGAGGAAAACTTCTTCAAGGCAGGCATCCTTGCAAGAGGAGTCACAGTAGGGTTAAAATCAACTAGGTAAAAACACCTGGGAACACAACCCCAAGGCATCAATGTAGACTTCAACAGTTTCCTCATTTCCCCTTTCCCCACCTCACCCTAGTTCCAAACTTCCAGCTCAGCACTGTCCCAATGACTTGTCCTACCTGCCTATCTTCTTTTCCACCTACCCACTCCATCCTCCTCCCTGACCTATCACCTTCATCCCCTCCCCCACTCACCTATTGTACTCTATGCTACTTTCTCCCCACCCCCATCCTCCTCTAGTTTATCTCTTCACCCTTCAGGCTCTCTGCCTTTATTCCTGATGAAGGGCTTTTGCCCGAAATGTCGATTTTACTGCTCCTCGGATGCTGCCTGAACTGCTGTGCTCTTCCAGCACCACTAATCCAGAATCTGGTTTCCAGCATCTGCAGTCATTGTTTTTACCTTGTTGATTTTAACCCTACTGCGAATCCTCTTGCAAGGATGCCTGCCTTCAAGAAGTTTTCCTCCTCTCTATACAAGAATCTCAGGGAGTCCCTCTCCCACTGCAACTCCCAGGTCATTTCCTCTGCCCTGAAGCTCTTCAACCATGTCCTGAAACAAACTTATGGCCACAGCCACATTTGCTTCCTCAGTGCCTGTCTCATCTCCCTCACCACCAGACACCTGGAGGAAGACTGCCTCATCTTCCGCCTCGGAACACTTCAACCCCAGGGCATCAGTGTGGACTTCAACAGTTTCCTCATTTCCCCTTCCCCCACCTCACCCTAGTTCCAAACTTCCAGCTCAGCACTGTCCCCATGACTTGTGCAACCTGCCTATCTTCTTTTACACCTATCCACTCCACCCTCCCCCCCCAACCTATCACCTTCATCCCCTCCCCCACTCACCCATTGTACGCTATGCTACTTTCTCCCCACCCCCATCCTCCTCTAGCTTATCTCTCCACCCTTCAGGCTCTCTGCCTTTATTCCTGATGAAGGGCTTTTGCCCAAAACGCCAATTTTGCTGCACCTTGGATGCTGCCTGAACTGCTGTGCTCTTCCAGCACCATTAATCCAGAATCTGGTTTCCAGCATCTGCAGTCATTGTTTTTACCCTGTGTATAAGTGTATGCCTGTGGAGCATAAGTGGGAAAGTGTACTAACTGGTGTCATACCAGCTGCTTGTGCTGAAACAGGCACAGGACAAGTTAGTGCCTGCCTTAAAAACCCTGCCCTAAAGCGGTCGTTAAGAGGGGTTCCCTTATTGAGAAATACTAGACAGACTAGTGCTGATAGAACAGATTAAAAAAGGGGGTTGGGACCACCCCCCAGACATTAGAACAGCAGTGGAATTGAACAAAAATGAAATAAACCTAAAAAGGTAGGGTTAATGTTAGTGTACCAATTAGCAGGCCTAATTGAACAAGTAGGTGCCTCCATTAGCTGGTGGAGAAAAAGCCAAGAATTAATTGAGGAGCTGGAGGATAAGATAAAGGAGCTAGAACAAAGATTAGAAAAAGTACAGGAGGAAAGGGGGACTGACTCTCTCCCCTCCTACGAAACTGTACAGCAGGGACCAACTACTCCCTCAGCAGAATATAATCTAGCACCAGTCTCTAGAGGGGGGACAGAGTTGCAGCCAAATAAAAAACTATAAACCCTTTACCCTGGGAGAAAGTTAACAGGTCATGGCCTCCCTGGACAAATTACAGCCCCGAAGTGCAAACACGAGGTTTTGGGAAGAGCTAGATAGTATATGGGTAGGGCACCAACTGCAGTTGAGGAATATACATCGGCTGGTCCAGGTAGCCTGCCCAGTGGACAGATGGAGACAGGTAACTGGGGCACCCAATGCCACAGCAGCCCCAGACTACAGAGGGAGACAGTGGACAAATTTTGTTGCCCTTACAGCTGAGATAGATGCACAGCAGACCCCCTTCACCCATTTTAAAGAGATCTAGCTGATCTTAGGAAATGCTCCCAAGAACTGGAGCAAAATCACGACCACTCAACAGCTTAAAGGGGAAGGGGCCTCTAAGTATGGGGAACGATTATTTAGGGTTTATCAGGAGTGCTCAGGACAAACAAGCCCAGATCGTGGGGACCAGGCATTCATTCAGGTTTTTAGAGATGGACTCTCTAGCACTCCATCCTGAAAATGGCAATGATAATGTCCCAAAATTATGACGACCTGGTAGAGTGGTCTAGCAGGGTACAGGAGTCAGAAGCTCCCGCAATAAAAACAAAACCTGACAGAGCAACCTACCGGAATGGAGGTGAAGGCAGAACCAAACTATCCTGCCACAACTGTGGCTGACAGGGACACTTTGCCAGAGAGTGTTGGACTCCACAGGCAAGGAATAGGACAAGGAACAGCATAAGGTACTGCAGGCACTGCAATAGAGCAGGGCATACAGAGGCAGTGTGCTGGGAAAAGCACACAAACAATACCCAGAACACTGTGGAACCACGGGACTCCTGAGGTCCGCAGAGCTGACAACCAGCAGTCCCCAGTAGTAAGAGTAAGGGAAATGGGAGAATTTACATGCCCGCAGTAGTTGAGGTAGAAAGCGTGAGATGTTGGTAGATGCAGAAACGGCCGTATCTATCACCAACTTACTCTTACTCCACACAAATAAAATGATCCACCTTTATCAGAGTAGGACGGGATAAGACACCCACTTACTTAAGCTCATGGAAATCAATAACATATATATCCCGATAAGATTTTATGAGTGCCAAAATAATGAAGGCACCATAATGGGTAACGATCTCATGAAGGAATACAAAGTCTTGATTGACTGTGCAAAAGGAAAATTGATCTGCCAAAATAGGATAGTCAAAAGACCGAGATTGGGAAACCTACAAGTCACCTCAAGTCAATTAAAGTAGCTACAACCACCAGTAATGACTGGAATCTTGAAAAGGGGGATTCAGAGCCACCTGCGCCTACATTCCCGAGGCATGGGCAGAGACAAAGCTAGACACAGGTTTAGTCGCGATAGACCCTATAATGGTGCTCAGACTGGAGCATAAGCCCTTCTGGCAGTACCCAATCAAGCCTGAAGTAGAGAAAGCAGTTATGGAGACAGTGAAAGGAATAGTAAAACAGCGAATCCTGAGAGAAACTACAGGTACGACCAATTCCCCAACATGGCCAGTAATAAAGCCTGATGGCAGCTACAGACTCACCATTGACTATACAGGGCTAAACAAGGTCAGCCCGAAATTGCCTCCCATTGTAGCAGACCCCTCTACATTCGAAATGGATTCGCCCCTGAACACAATATTTTCACACTATTAGACATAGCCAAAGGATTCTGGTCCATCCCACTACATCCTGGATCCCAGAATAAATTGGTCTTCACAGTAAGGGACAGACAGTATACGTGAACTCGCCTGTCACAGGGGTTTCACAACAGCCCCATTATTTTTCACCGAGTGATGAGCAACGTCTTCAACAAAATAGATTTACCAGATGGGAACATTCCCCTACAATGCATAGACGATATCCTGATTGCTTCGGAGTCCGAATCAAAACACCAGAAAACTTTATATTTCATGTTGCATGAGCTGGCAGTAGCAAGGTTAACAGTCAGCCCTGCAAAATCACAAATTGGACAAGCACACGTCCTATATCTGGGACACCTTATATCCCAGGGACTCAAGGAAAAGCCAAGCGACTGAAAGAAGGCAATTCAGCAAATGCCACAACTCGTTACTGTAAGGAGAGTCAGAGAAGTCTTGGGTTTATTTAACTATAGCCAGAGCTTTATACCAGAGTTTTCAAAATTGACTGAACTGATTCAAAAACTAATCAAAGAGGGCAAGCCTGCCTTGGAACCTGTGACCTGGGGACGAGAACAAGAAGAGGTCTACAGTGAGCTATAAAGTCAGTTAATCTTGGCCCCCGGGTTAGGGCTTCTACATACATTGAAATAATGAGGGAGGATTTTACTCTGCAGTGGTCACACAGGATCACAGTGACAGGAGAAGACCCATAGGGCATTACACTACCACAGAACAGCCAATAGTCACCAGGCTGCCCAGATGCAGAGTGGCCTCAGACTGTGCTGCTTGGGCTGTGAGGGTCAGCGAACCCATAGTAATATACATCCTATCATCCGTCGTCCGAAAAGACCACTCCCTCTGTGACTCCCTCGTCAGATCCACACCCCCCACCATCCCAACCTCCACTCCCAGCACCTTCCCCTGCAACCGCAAGAAATGCAAAACATGCACCCACACCTTCCCCCTTACTTCCCTCCAAGGCCCCAAGGGATCCTTCCATATCCACCACAAATTCACCTGCACCTCCACACACATCATTTACTGCATCCGCTGCACCTGATGTGGCCTCTTCTATATTGGGGAGACAGGCCACCTACTTGCGGAACGTTTCAGAGAACACCTCTGGGACACCCGGACCAACCAACCCAACCACCCCGTGGTTCAACACTTCAACTCCCCCTCCCACTCCACCAAGGACATGCAGGTCCTTGGACTCCTCCATCGCCAGACCATAGCAACACGACGGCTGGAGGAAGAACGCCTCATCTTCTGCCTAGGAACCCTCCAACCACAAGGGATAAACTCAGATTTCTCCAGTTTCCTCATTTCCCCTCCCCCCACCTTGTCTCAGTCCCAACCCTTGAACTCAGCACCACCTTCCTAACCTGCAATCTTCTTCCTGACCTCTCCGCCCCACCCCCACTCCAGCCTATCACCTCACCTTAACCTCCTTCCACCCATCGCATTTCCAACGCCCCTCCCCCAAGTCCCTCCTACCTACCTTTTATCTTAGCCTGCTGGGCACACTTTCCTCATTACTGAAGAAGGGCTCATGCTCGAAACATCGATTCTCCTGCTCCTTGGATGCTGCCTGACCTGCTGCGCTTTTTCAGCAACACATTTTCTGCGCTGAAATTTAAGCCGCAGACTGAGCAGCCCAGAAACCTTAGAGCGGGAAACCATTGATGAGGTTCCACTAGCAACAATAGAATTAGCAGAAGATGCTATTCACATACAGCAACTGCAGGAGGACACCACACAGGAAGAGAGAGAGAGAGAGAGAGAGAGAGAGATAGATGGAGAATGCAGAGAGCATTGAAAAGGGACTACAGTGTCTGGTAGCACCAGTGTACGTACAAAGCACCTTGCTCGAGCTGCACCACGGGCTCTCACACACAGGCAGGGAAGCTATGATAGTAAGTTGAGGGAGAGAGTAGTGGTGAAAGAGGTTGGGCAGAGATATAGCCAAACACTGCTGCAGATGCATGGTTTGCACACAGCACCACCCAGGCAGACCTGTAAAAGTTAGCATGGGACACCAACCAAGGAAAGAGGACCTTGGGAACACCTCCAAGTGGATTTCACGGAGCCATTACTACCATACTGCCTAGACTTCACAGAGCAGTCCACCCAGTGGGTAGAGGCATTCCCGACCAAGAACTGTACCGCTACCACTGTAGCCAGGATTCTAGCAGTGAAGGTAATCCCAAGATGGGGGGGGGTACCCCTACAGATCGACTCCGATCAAGAGACACATTTCATATTTTATGAAAACAATATGCCATCTACTGGGGATAAAACAAAAATTTCATATTCCATATCACCCCCAGAGCTCAGGGATGGTACATAGAATGAACAGAACTCTTAAAAATGTTTTAGCTAAGGCCATACAGACATCAGGGAGGACATGGACCAAAGGGTTACCAGCCATACTAATGAAATGAAGAGCCACCACGAATCAGGCAACCGGACTAACACCCTCCGTATTAATGATCAGGTGAGCAATGCAGTTACCAGAGACCATTATAATGGGTGGGACAGATGTAGGTCCGCTAAAAGACAAAATTCAGAGATATGATCTGGAATTAAGCACCCAACTAAAAGGGTTGCGTAAACTGGTAACTGAGAGACAAGATCAAAAGGACAAGTCAGGTGAACTCTGGCAGCTGTGTCCTCATAACGAACCCTGTCTGACAAACCAGGCTTTGCCGCAAAATGGAATGGGCCGTACGAAGTTCTAAGCAGTGGTGACAGCTGCGCCTGTATCAACATAAAGGGGAAAGGCATGTGGAAGCACTGGACCCAACTCATTAAGCATAAGGCCACCTATGAATGAACTAATATGATTGACCAACCCCCAGGCACAGACAGGAATCACAAGCAAGACAGTGACCAAGGGGAGAGCACCAAGACCAAACTACCCAGAGGCATGGATAAAACTGCTGACAAGACATAGAAATCACCCATTGCTGCTAACCTCTGGGTACCATCGTTAAAAAAAAGGGACACTGACTATTAAACTCATTTAACTTTAATTTTGTACATACTCAAGTATATATTACTGTTTTAAATGTTGCAAACCCTGTTGGGATTTGAGGATAACTTCTTTTACAAAACCCACCTAAGTCTACATGGGGTCCGAACTGTCTGTTACCCATTGGCGCGATTGGTCAAATCTTTATTTGTGGTTACCCCTGCATGGACCTCTCGTGACTTATACACAATAGATACCTTGGGTGCGCTATGTAAGGGACAGCTAGGAAAATACAAAAGGGGACTCCAGGATAGGTGTGTGGAATTGGTCAAGCCCACTGGCCCATGGGATCAGGCACCCCACCAGCGGGAGGGAAGGACCTATTTAAACATCACTGATTACCTATTCTGTTTCATTGGGCAGGGATGGGGATGTGTTTATGCCCTGGTATCTAGGAACAGTTCATGCATGCAGACACAACATACTCACCAGCACTGTACAATCATATGGCGACAACTTACCTGCAGCGAGCAGGCATGCTTGAACGTGACTGTGGGAAGACAGTGCAATGGCACTCACATAAGCTCTACCACATGGATAGACCCGTTTGATACCTACCAGCTGGGGGGTCAACGGGGATCAGAGGTGAGATGGGTAGACAAGCAGGCCCACGAACAGGACACTATATGCTATTGGGCAGTGAAGGGATTCATTTTCTTATTTAAGGGGATTTATGCTCCTGACACACCAAACTTCCCAAACCTTTTCGCAGTAGGAATGATAGGACCCCTGACTGTACCATGCCCCAGCAGGAGACATGTTTGGAGAAGGATAGTGACCCGCTCCATCAGCCAGGAATTCTGCGCTGATTGGCAGATCCTCACCACGCTGGGATCATCATTGGGGTACGGGTTTTTGGGATGCCTGTCCTTGGCGGGGGGCGGGTGCGGCCACAGTGCAGCAGGGGTCATCAGCACTAAAAAACGAAACTACATTGTGTGTGCATTGACAATCTTGGGTAATAATACATCAAAGGCTCTGCAAGCAATCAATGGTGAATTGGATGAGATACATTATGTGGTGGATTATCAGTTAGCCGAGCAAGAGGGAATATGTACAATCATTGGTGACAAGTGTATAACTCATGTCATTGGTGACTTTTGCAATATTACACAGGCAATCAAAAACATTCAGGACTAGCTAGATGATTTCAAAGAAGGAGCCACAGGAGAAGATAGCTAGCTAGAATAGCTGATAGGCAAATCCTGGGGACCTTATTTGGCACACAGGATTGTTCTCCTTATTTCACTCATACTGGTATTCTGCCTTGGTCTCGAGTGTTTAAAGCTTTGCTGCAAGGTGCTACTGACGTAGGTCGTGCCGGGAGTGAACGCCACCACAGACTCCAACGAAACTCGCACTCCTTGACACCCCTCTGGATGGGGAGACCTTAGAAAAGGCCGACCTCTATGTGTGAACTGGGTGGTCTGCGGGAGATCTCCGAAGTCATCTCCTTGACCACAAAGTGGGGAGTAAAGTGCGAGTTGACACAGGGCATGCTGACATGTGGCACACAGGCACAAGATGGTCGCTGAGCCATAAGTTGGTCACTTTGCACACAAGATGGCTGCTGAACCATTACATGGAAAAATACAGCAAAGCATACACAGATACTGCCTGGGGCTAACAGGATACCAGTACAATAGACACAGAGCACAGATGATCAGTCTAAGGTGGGTGGGGGAGAGAATACACTTCCGCTGCCCATCAAAGTGTCTGAGTCCAGCCACCACTTTCAATAGAAATTTCAAGACTCTGCTTGTATACAAGTGTTGATACTTCAGAGCTGGAGTAATGGAATAATGATCTTCCTTCCCAGGAAGAACAAGCATGACCACTGAAACTGACAATGATTGTGTAATGTTTTCTGTAAGCAAACCATGGTGTACAAATAAAGACTCAATACGTGAACTATGTTACCACAAAATGTATAAAGTATCATGACATGTACTCCGAGAGTGAGAGGAGGCTTGCAGCTGACAGCCATGCTGATGAACGCCACTCTCTCCACGGAGCTCCGGTTTCTTTGTACAATAAACTCTGTCATTGAATCCCAATTCTGACTCCGAGACTGGTGATTTTCCCCACAACAAAACAATAAGGTAATCTAATTAATGTATATGCTTTAAATCTGAAACATGTATTGTCAGTCCCCATTCACACAAAAGGTAGAAAGACAAAAAACACAGCTAACGATAAATAAAAGAAAACAATGACACTGATTAGATTACTTAAATGGTGCACAGATACTTTGTTCACAGGCATTGGTGTGGACTCTTTGGTTGCTTTTCAGAGTCACCTTTTCAGTTCACCTGGGTAAAGGTAGTAATACTGTACTTCCAACACAGCTTTTGACTCATTGGGTTTCCCAGAAGCTGGTGTGGGAAGTTAAGCAGGGAGCTTTCAAATCTTCCAGCAGCTAAATGCCTCTCCCCAGAAAACACAGTTTAAAGCAAACAATTTCAATTCTGGTTCTGCTCTGATAGTCTGACCATCTTTTCCTGAGGCCTCAATTATCATTAAACTTCTGCCATCTGCTTGAACATACAGTCTCTTCTAGACTTGCCAGAACCAATTCCCAGGTACTGATCTCATTAATAGTTAACTTCTGCTCTCTGTTGAAACACACTTATCTTCTTGGGATCGCTGTGTCTGCAGAAACACTTGAAATAAAGAATCCATTTGCAAATAACTTCCATATTTGGCCCCATAAACGAACAAAAGCTTTTTTGGTCTATGTTTTTCTTCTAGCACAAGCTGTCTCATAAGTCGAAAAGTCATCTCCGGCCCACAATTCCTAGTTCATAATTCCAAGCCAAACTTGATAAGAAAATATAAATAAAAGCAATGAAAAGTCAGTGAGGTTCTAACACTGTCCTAAGAACTGGCCTGCAAGTATCTGCAGAATGGATTAAGTGTTGAAATGGAAGCTAGAAAAGAGAAAAACTGTAATTAAACTGTGCCACTTGCTTTATTAGCTCTTGTGCGTGACCATTTTTTTCACAAACAGTGAGCAGGTTTTAGTTGCGCTAAGAGTAAAGAGCACCTTTTCGTCCAGATTGCTTTCGTAGTCAGTCTACGTTAATTTTAGTGTGATACAATAAAACAAACTGATGATGTGAAATCCAATGATCTTTTGGGTCACTCACGGAGAAATTCATATCTCCTTCAAAAAGTCTCTACTGGGGATTGTAATATCTCCCTGTTTTCGATTTTTTTCCTGAGAGTCTACAGCCGCATCCCTCCACTGTGTGATCCCGCTCCCCCCCGCCCCCCCATCCCACCAAATCCTTTGGATCCACTTGCGAAATTTACCACTTTTCCAAAAAGTATGTTTAAAATATAGTTTTCTTAAATTAAAGCTTGGCGATCTTTTAAAATGAGAACTCATAGTGCAGGAATTTGAGGGACTGTGGAGAGTGAAGCACTCTTTGTCTTGCTAAATTTATTTCTGCATTTCCATTTTATAGTAACAGTAAAAGTTTTTTTACACAGATTTGATACCAACTTAAAATGCATTGCAAACAGTAAAACAAATATGTGGCTCAACAGACATAACTCCTCTGAGTTTCTTTTCACAGGAATTTCATTATTACAGTATATTTGCTGTGGCTCAGCAAGGAATATATATGGTCAATTGGCCAGGCATTACAGGGCTGTGAGAGGAATAGAGAGTTTGTTTGCTTGCAGATGGCAGAATGCTGTCTGGCACAAGTCCAAGTCAGTCGCTGACTGAGCATCAGCTGTTACAGAAGCTCCAAATGCTATTTTCAGCATCAGTGGGGGCTAAGAGAAACAGCTGAGGGAAGGTTGTGTGTTTTTTGAAAAAACAATGTTAAAATTTAATGATTACAAAATGAAACATAATGCAGCATCAGTCTAAAAAACTCTTGAGGTAATACAACTCTGTTGTAATTTGTAATGCCTATGAAATGAATAACAATGATAATTAATGTAGCAGCACAGGTGAAAAATAAAGCAGTATAATATTGGTTTATAAAACTGTGTACTGCAGTCAATCGGCACTAACACAGAAATTACAAATACTGAAACACTAATTGCTTATTCCCAATTCCAACACAAGATGTTTCATAATTCCTAACTACTTTCCAAAGTAGACAATATTACAGTATGTTTTGTCTAAGTACATATTTTAAGAAAATTATTCCTCTATCCATCCTGAAGCAAGCTTCATTTTTGTCCTCTCAGAGGAAAGGCTTTGCAAATCTAGAACAGATACCTACCTTTGTCACAAGCAATAATGCATTTGAGGTGACTCGCATATTTATGAAATTAAATATCATGGTGCAGACAAAGCCTATTCAGTTCATCATCCCTGTGTCCCAGGCTGACAAACCTTTCCATTTTATTCTCTTTCTCCAAGTTTTTCTTGGTGTTACAGGAATTGGAAGAATTGCTGGAATGCTTTGTTTCTTAAAAAAGTTCGAACAAATAAAATCTATATACTGAAGAGCAAAGAGTTTAATGACTGCTTTATACAGTCATGCTTTACACAGATTTTACCAATTAATTTTACCAACTAAATTATTCCAAATGACTTTTTAAAAGAAACAAAAAAAAGCACCAAGGTGAACTTCCAAACACAGTAGCAAAAATAACATGATCAGTACAAAGGAATATCCATAATTGCATTAATGCTATCATCAGTTAGAATCTAACAATGTGGTTAGCACTGCTGCCTCACAGCACCAGGGGCATAGGTTCGATTCCAGCCTCAGGTGACTGTGTATGTGGAGTTTTTGCACATTCTCCCTGTGCCTGTGTGGTTCCTCTCTGGGTGCTGTGGTTTCCTCCCACAATCCAAAGATGTGCAGGTCAGGGGTAAATGTAGGGGAATAGGTCTGGGTGAGTTACTCTTCAGAGGGTTGCTGTGGACTTAGGGCTGAAGGGACTTAGGCTGTTTTTATGCTATCAAGATTCTTTAAGCTACTTTGCCAGTTAGAAGTTAGTTCCATGTACTCTGCTATTTGGATTAAAAGTGTCATGTTAATCACACCAAAGAAAAGAAATAACAAAAGTACTTCAAATGTAACATTGACGTACAGTTGCGTTAACAATGCAGCCAGTTCCGTTCATCTTTGTTGAGCGGATCTTATAATGTGGAAAAGAAAAAGATGTTGAACTGACTGTCAATTTCAGAGAATTTCATTGGAGGGTTTCCATCTGTGAGTCCTGAGAATTTATCTAACGCAGTTCTCTGCTGCTTACCTCATTCATTTTGCATCTGGCCTCCACAGCACTGTTCTTACACAACCTTACAGCAGCAGAGGTGAAGGTGCTAATTTATGCAGGAACCTTCCAGCCAACATGTTGCAGGCACCATATTTAAATGCCAGCTGTGCATCTTTTCAAACACTGCCAAATACAAATGAACTGTATTTATACTACCCATTCTGGGCGGACTGGCAACCATTTTTCATACTTATTGTAGACTTGGGATTCAGTTTACAATGGAAGGCTTTCCAAACTGAGCTTCAGAGAGTGACGTGCAGGCTTCACTTTTTATTCTAGGTGCTCCTACCTGGATAACCTTCATGTTCTGAACTGCACTGCAATCCCTGTCAACCCCTCAGCTTTGAGCCTCCCCAAATTCCCATCCAAACATTTATGTAACGACTAAGAACTTCAATTTTCCCTTAGTCCCTGCCCTACCACATAGTCATGCCCAACCCTGTTATCTGCTGCTTACCTCCATTGTAGCAAAGGTGATGTTGATGACCAGGAACCAAGTCTTCCCAAGCTATATTGGCTGCACCCTTATAATTAGAGTTGTCCCCTTCATCATGATTGTTATCCCAGCCTACTGGCTCCAATTCCTACACTTGACTTCCCTATTTTCCACATCACTGCCCCCTAATAATGCACTTTGACTTTTAATGCCCAAAACACCAGGACTGACGATGACCCAACTCTCAACTTACTTTGGGAAGACAGCCTGACTAGCCCAAAGCTGATTCCTACACAGCTCCCCAAATGACTACCACTAATCTCCTGACTGGTTAGACTCAAATTGCAGGAATGACCATGGTCCAATCCCTGGATTACAAGGGCATTAATCCCCAAATCTCACCAAGACTGAGATTAGATATACTCTTGACTGGTTGTGAAGATATGCCCTGACTGACCATTGTCCCCCCTGACTGGGCTGAAGACTGTTGCCCTTAGATTTTCAGAGATGTCCATTTGCTGGTATCACATGCAGTTTGTGTGCCACATAAGGTGCTGTAGGTATGGCATTGACATGGCATTGGTGCTGTGCATCAATATTTCCGCTCCCTTAAATGGCAAGCATGACAAGCTGTCTGGCTTTTGGTGTGCATTAAAAGGCAAGATGGCAAGACAGAGATGCTGTGAGAATCCAAGTCAGCACAATATGAGTGAACACACTATTCCAATGGATCCCATGTTTTGGAAAAAATAAACTGAGACATAATCAAGCCTGACTTATTTATTTTGCTATTTAATTGACAGACCATAGTTTATTCCTGGCTGCTGCTTCCAGAGCTGAGCAATGCATGTGTGATTGACACACAGCACTGGGCAGTTTATATTCCCAAGTCCTCATCCTGACAGCAGCGTTCATGTGAGGTGCAGGAGGCCATGAAAGTTTTTTTTATTGGGGAACAAGCCTGAGATTAAGTGAACATCACATCTGTGTGGGGTCTTGTTGTATAAAATTTGCTACTGGCTTTTAACTACGGAATGGGAGCCATTCTTATAAGACATACCAGGGTTCTGTTACAGGGAATCCATGGAATTGTGATAAAATGAGCACAAAGCAGTCAGGGAACAGCTTTGCAATGTATGGGGTGTTGTGGAGTTCCGAAGTGCAATATTGAAGTGCTGACCTATACAATGATGTTAATCTGATATGTGCCATTTTGATGCGGTAAACCTGGTGCTTTGCCGATACCAGCTTCTGTGGACAGCCCGTGCCAGCAATCGTTGTCCTTGGAGTGCACCCTGAGATGTTAGGGGATGGTGGCCAAGGTGGATGCCTGAAGAAGACACTGGCAAACTACAGCTGCTGGATAATCACTGATTTTCATGTCAAGAATTGGCACCATCCACTTTCTCATTAGTACCTGAGAGAATACCAACCTGCATTGAAATGAGATGAGATTAGCTAATAATGAGGTGTTAAAGCATACAAAAATGGGTCTTGCTGCTAACTATGAGATTTGCATCTAGTCACTGATACCTTAAAAGGAAAATCACCCTTTGTTTTTTCAACATTGAGGATCTCAGTTTTTGATCCTCTGTATTCTCCCAACATCATTCAGACACTGGGAAAATTCCATTCATTGTATTATCCACCGGCAATTAACTAAAGCACTTCCCATTGTGAACAATGCACTGAAGGGATGTACATATATTTATTTGGCACATAACAGTACAGCTTAATTGCAACATTAAATCAACACTTGACTAGTTAACAGGAAACTCTTATGAGCAAGGTGGGATTGCCTTTATATTTGGATGATCCTTCGTTGCTCAACATTACTGCATGAGATTGATCTTGGCTGATGTATCTTGACAGGTCTTCTGTATAAATAAAGTTAGACATTTTTAAAAACTTATGCTTGAATAACCAAAGCAGAAAAGCCACTGGCATTGCTGAACTACCAGAAAAGCTTCAAGGATTAAGCAGAGATTGAGGAAAGACCCTAAAAATTAAGTGTACTTGATCTTGATTAAGCATACTCTGCATCAAATGATGCAGATATGAAGGTAACTACTGTTGAATAAGATGGGGTTGATTCTTCATTCTCCATTTTCCTTTGCCACAATTGAGAGATAAAAGAGAATGCCTAATGCATTACTCTTATCCCTCAAGCAATTGATTTCTTTGGACTGATGCTTTATATATGAAGATAAAAGGGACAATTTAGTAACCCACAAGTGGAAGCTTTACTAGGGCAGAATAACAATAAAAATATGTACACACTATATATACACACTCAGAAATACTCCACATTCTTGCTTCTGAGAACATCTTTCCTGATGATTAAAATTTCATTTTCACCCAGTAACCCAAAGTATATCGTATAAGAGTGGTCCTTATCCTGTAGTTAAAAACCAGTAGCAAATTTTATACAGCAAGATCCCATACAGAAAATAGCTAGATATGATGTCCACTTAATCTCAGGTTAATTCCCTATTTAAAAATAAATCAACGCTCATGGCCTCCTGCAACTCACATTAATGCTGCCCAGGATGTGGACTGAGGAGTATGAACTGCTCAAGGTTGTGGGTCAATTGATTAGCGTCAAGTGCTGTGTAGGCAGCAGCCAAGAACAAACAGTCACTCAATTAAATAGCAATATAATTAAGTCACTCCTTGATTAAGTCTCTTAATCAAGTTTCTCCCAACAAACCTAAATTAAACACCACAACCTATTGCTTCACTGACCAATTTTAAATATAGTGGAAGGGGACTGTAGTCCCCAAGGAAAAGAAAGAGCAGAATCTGCTGCCAACTGTCACTCATGGATCTAGGGGAGGAAAATGGAACAGTCTGCTCCCCTCCAATATCAGCAACAGTAGCATCACGAATAAACCCAACTTTGCTTGGTACATCGTATTAAATTCTTTTTGGAAGTGGAAGAAGTATATAGACTCATAGATGTTAACAACATAGAAAGAGGCCATTTCGCACATCTGACCACATTAATCCAATTTTCCAGTTCTTGCCATTTATGCCCAATAGCTATAGCAACACAAGTGAATAACGACATATTGTTTAAATATTACAGGATTTCTTCCTAAATCACCCTATAAGCAGTGATTTCCTGTCTTGCACCACCCTCTAGGTGAAAAACTTTCTCCTCATCTCAACTCTTCAATATTGACTTCTTACCCTTAGTTTTCAACCCTATACCAATACTTAAAGTGTCTTCCTATTGTTATGAAGTTGAAGGCATGTACTGTACCTTCAAGGGGCAGTGAAGGCTGGCAAGCACCTGTCATGTCAACAGTCTTGAGTAGTTCATACTCCAAGGTCCACATCCTGGGGCGGCGTTCATGTGAGTTGCAGGAGGCCATGGAAATTGATTTTTTTTTTAATTGTGGAATGAACCTGAGATTAAGTGGACATCACATCTGGTTATTCTCTGTGTAGGGTCTTTCTATATAAGATGTAACATTTTGACTATAACCAAGATACCTCAATTGTTTTCACAGCAGTTCAAATTTAACCAATAAGCTTAAATTATGCCCCAAGATAGCAAAACCCAATCGAATTTGAATTTTACTGTTTTGACAACATTGAACCAATGTTTGGGTATAAAAACCACACATTTTGGACAGTTAGCCAGAAAGAACACCATCTTCCATTTGTAAGACTCCTATTGACCCCCTTTTCATCAAAGGTACATTTCTCATATGAAACATCTTTGCAGCAGAAGACTGATCGACATTGAAGATGACAGTCTGGTTTTGAAAATTGAGTTGCTGTAAATTTAATAGGGGCTTTATTGAATCAGTATATAGTTATAGAGTGGGAGGTAGATAACAAATCTTTAAGAGAAAGGAGGCTTAGGTATATAAATAATTGTTGATTAATATTCACTTTTAGAGTTAAAGAATAAAATTGTTATTGTTAATATTGTCCCCACAAAGGAAGGAATATATTTTAAATTAACCGTTTCAACCAACCAAGGGGATGATTTAATAAAGCGGTGCCAGCTCTTGTTTTGGAGCTTCAGCAGGCTAGCATCGAATTTTTAGATCTGCCAAGTGCTGCTCCCACCATGACCTTCTGCACTCTTTATTGTGTCTGAGTTGATATCGTTGTTTGATTTTAATGGTACCATAGGGATATGCGAGGTTATGATGTTACAAATTATGGGTGAATACATTCTGCTGCTGATGGCCCACCGAGCTTTATTAATGCTCAAGTTTGAGTTGATAGATGTGATCAAAGTTTGTCCCATTTAACTCAAGAATAGCGCCACACCATACAATGGCAGATATCTTCAAGCAAAAATGGGACTTGTGTCACGGTCTACTTGAGAAATGCGCAGGAAAATTATTTACATAAAGTTGTTCTCAAGTGGTTTACACATAATTCTTGCTGGGACATGCATGCTTTCAGTCTTTCTCTGAACAATACCAAGGTTCCCCATGGGAGACTGGTTAGCAACGTCAGGTCTCATCGAATACAGGGAGTACTAACCATTTAGATTCAGAACTGACTTAAAGTTAGAAGCCGAGGGTGGTGATGGAGGGTTGCTTTTCAACTGGAGGCCTGTGACCAGTGGAGTGCCACAAGGATCGGTGCTGGGTCCTCTACTTTTTGTCATTTACATAAATGATTTGGATGCGAGCATAAGAGGTATAGTTAGTAAGTTTGCAGATGACACCAAAATTGGAGGTGTTGTGGACAGCGAAGAGGGTTACCTCAGATTACAACAGGATCTGGACCAGATGGGCCAATGGGCTGAGAAGTGGCAGATGGGGTTTAATTCAGATAAATGCGAGGTGCTGCATTTCTTAGCAGGGCTTACACACTTAATGGTAAGGTCCTAGGGAGTGTTGCTAAACAAAGAGACCTTGGAGTGCAGGTTCATAGCTCTTTGAAAACGGAGTTGCAGGTAGACAGGATAGTGAAGAAGGTGTTTGGTATGCTTTCCTTTATTGGTCAGAGTATTGAGTACAGGAGTTGGGAGGTCATGTTGCAGCTGTACAGGACATTGGTTAGGCCACTGTTGGAATATTGCATGCAATTCTGGTCTCCTTCCTATCGGAAAGATGCGAAACTTGAAAGGGTTCAGTAAAGATTTACAAGGATGTTACCAGGGTTGGAGGATTTGAGCTATAGGGAGAAGCTGAATAGGCTAGGGCTGTTTTCCCTGGAGCATCGGAGGCTGAGGGGTGACCTTATAGAGGTTTATAAAATCATGAGGGGCATGGATAGGATAAATAGACAAATTCTTTTCCCTGGAGTGGGTGAGTCCAGAACTAGAGGGCATAGGTTTAGGAGAGAGAGGAAAGATATAAAAGAGACCTAAGGGGCAACTTTTTCACACAGAGGGTGGTGCATGTGTGGAATGAGCTGCCTGGTGCAATTGCAACTATTAAGAGGCATTTGGATGGGTATATGAATAGGAAGGGTTTGGAGTATTAGGGGCCGGGTGCTGGCAGGTGGGACTAGATTGGGTTGGCATATCTGATCGGCATGGACAAGTTGGACCGAAGGGTCTGTTTCCATGTTATATACATCTCTATGACTCTAAGTCTCTCTAAGTTTCAAGAGATTTTCAGAAGATTGCTAAATGTGAAGTCAATTTTAATAAAAGAGAAGTCTAAGGAGAGTAATGCTTTGATGTTTGAAAGCTAACCATTACTTTTAGCTTACAGACTGGTAACGGTGAAGTGGGGTGGGTGGAACAGGTGAAGGGGTGGAATGAAGTGTAAGAATGAGGGGATGAGATGTGCATGCAATCTAGATTTAGGTGCAAGTTGGAACATTGTCAGAAAAAGTTCCAACATAGGAATGGACCTAAAGGCTGAACAGATCTAACCATTATTTATTGCATATGAACTCCCAAGTCCAATTGCACTCCCTCTTTGGTCTTCAGTGTTTCTTGCATTCAATTTTGTGAACATCTGTTCAATTGTCATCTTAAATTATCAAGAAACTGTTTCAATCATTGTTGTGGATGTTTTCTACCTCTTTTATGACTGACGTAGGTTATGAAGGTTAGACAATATGAAGCAGCCTTTCTAAATTAGGGTAAATATTTATACCAAATAACTAATATTCAGGATTACTTACATATGCTACTGATACGGGAGGATTATATTTGAATATAGCTGTAAATGTAACATAGGTATGATAATGCAAGATTGCATCAAAGTGAAATTGGTTAACTAAATATTTGGTTAATGACAATTGAACACCTGCTTAGATTGATTGGTTCAGAAAGAATTGTGGGTATCCACAATTTAAGAGATAAATTGTAGTAACAGTGAAATGCATAATAATGTGATATTTCTGACTTCTACTTTATATCTGAAACTATAAAAGATGCCATAAAAATTGGAATTATTGACACATTGGTTCATTTGAATTTTAAAGTAGCCGGGTTCAGCTGTTTTAATTTCACAGTAGATTATCATATACTAATGACAATTAAGTTTAAACAAGCAGTGAATTGCCAATATTGAGTGCCTATAGTAGTTTTCCACTTGGAAAAAAATGCAGCAACAATCAGCTAGTTAAAGTAGGTTCAGTGTAGGAAATCACTGGAAACCAGGAATATAGTGATAGGTGTCACCTCAGACGTACTTTAACCTGAGCCAATCTTCTGAAAGAGTTTATTGTTAGATATGCAATTTGATTTAGCATAAAATGGGTTCACTGCCCTAGAATATAAGGATTTTATGAAAATGTAGTTTTCCAACTATTGTCTTTTCCTTGTATCAGTTCAGTACCTTTTAAATATTCTTTCTGTAGTGACGTGTCAATAGGAGAAGTTCCCCATTTGTTATAGGTGCAGACAGAATACCTCAAGCCTTCAAAATTCCAGTGAGGTGGGGTGAACTAGGTCTCTTTGGTCATTCACCAATGCACCTTGGTTTGATCACGATAAGGTTAATTTTAAAAGTATTGCAATCCTATTGATATCTTTCTCCCCGATCCACATGAATTTGTGTTCTTAAAGGGACCAATTTAACCAGGCTTTCGTAATAAACCAAAGCAGTGAATTTATTAATTACTGTATGTGTGAATAAATAGTAAATAAAACACCATACACAGATCAGAAATAAGAAGTGAGTCCAGAAAATCAATATTTTCTGAAAAACGTATTCAGATCAATCTGTCTCAAAATATTTGGCTTTGTAGAATGATTGAAACTCTTTAGTCCTAAATTACAAATGAGACCCATTCTCATTTCATTACAAAGGAGATTTTTTTGTTTAAAAATGAATATAAAACAACAGATACACTAACACTTATTCATTTTCTTAGTGTTGGTCAATAGTGTTCGGTTCTAACTGGGTTTCTTTACATCTTGACGAAGATATGCAATTTCATTTGATTTCCAAGCAATGTGAGTGAGGTTTAAGCGGTATGCTTGAAGGACCAATCTCCTGATATTCTGGACATTAAACATTTCCACTTAAGTTAACAAGTTTTGGTCAGTGTGCACTGTAACCTCCCTTTACCTATTTCAGACATACATCACTAAGTTTACCAAGAATTCCCTTCTTTATTTGGCATAATATTTCTAATGCTTGTTTCAATTGTTTAAAAGGAGTATTTCATTGGTCTTAACTTAAGACGGAAGTTTTAAAAAATATATGGATCAGTCTCAAAATTGTTTGTGAAGAGTGGATAGTTGAACATTGTGGCCACTGTAGTGAGTATTACGGTAGAGTTGATGTTGATAGTTGAAAAGTCAAGTCTGAGATTCTTGATTTTGCAGGTTGGCCTGATTACTTCCTACAGTGGCTGACTGGCAGCATGCAGAGTAAGAGAGTCATAGGGTTTTACAGCATCTTCGGAAACAAACCCTTTGGTACAACTAGTCTGCACCAACCAGATATCCTAAATAGATCTAGTCTCATTTGACAACATTTGGCCCATATACTTCTAACCCCTTTCAATTCATGTACCATCCAAATGCCTTTTAAGTGTCATTATTGTACCCACCTCCATCACCACCGCTGGCAGCTCATTCCAAAAGTTACCCCTCTAGTCACTTTTGAATCTTTCCTCTCTTACCTTAAGCCAATGCCCTCTCAATTTGGACACCCCTACACCAGGAAATACTTTTTTTATTTTGCTTTACCTATGGTTAAGAGGGGTGTTTAAATGATATTGAGACCCTTACAGCACAGTAGTGCACACACTAGGATGTTGACACACACAGACTAGAGTTACAATCAGTTTTTAACCCTTTTCTTCATACAACTGAAACATTTAAAAGGCACCTGGATGAGTAAATGAATAGCAAGAGTTTGGAGGGATATGGGCCGTGTGCTGGCACGTGGGACTAGATTGTGTTGGACTATCTGGTTGCCATGGACAACTTGGACCGAAGGGTCTGTTTCCATTCTGTTCATCTCTATGACTCTATAGCAATATCAAAATCACATGGGCAAGTCAATACAATACCAAAAATGTTCACATTGATTAGCATCCACAAATATGGTTCAGGAACAGATATAATGATGGATCTTTGGATTTGAAATATTTTTGTATATTCAACATATTCTATGTTTTTTGAAGCTGTGATGTTTATGGCAGAAATAACTGTTGCATTTCTTTTAGCCCAGTCAGATTACACATTACCACAGTCAACAGGGTGGCAGTCTGTGTCAGCAAGATTGATTTTTTTCTTTCTCTTTAGCATTCGAAAAAAAATTTGAACAGTTTGCTCTATTTCATATAGCTGCTGTAAGACATGCATCCCTATTTCTGAGTCAAATATGATTATTGTTCTTAACATCATGCCACTTCTGCACCGATATGTTTTTATTGGATGGGGAATTTATGTACTGCTATTTTCAATGATTGAGTGGCACATAAATACAAATTAGAATGGGCAGTTCAAAATATATTTTTATATTTCAACTGGTCTTCTATTGTTGACAAATTTTTTTGTCAGTTCACATTGGACACTAACCACATTAAATATTTTGTGAATCCATCTTCATTTCTCATGAGGTTTTGATATTCAAATCCCTGGAGAGAGATAGAAATAAACACAGTAAAGCTGTAAACAAAATGCATCAAGAGGTGAGCTCATTAAACCGGAACAATAAAAAGCCAGCTTTCGATTTAATTGTGGAAAGGTTCTACTGAGCTAAAATAAATCTCTTAACGTTACCTACAACCCTGTTCAGTCTGATTTTGTTAACCAGCATTGTTCAATAAGTTATGCATTTAATTTCATTCTTGCTTGAACGTGGAAAATGAGAATTATGGAAAGTAGGTACAGCAACTTTAGTTGCTTTCTTGCAGAATAAGAATTGCTTTCTTTCTTGAAGTTAATTGGTATATCCATGTATGCAGCTAAGTTCAAAACAATGAATACATTGAAGATTTAGCATATTTATTTAAAGAAAATAAACCAATGGCCATATATCAAGGTGATAGCACTTTTTGGGGAAGTCCATGTTCAAATGCATCAAAATGTGGACAATAACCAAGGTTTGGCTGACAAGTGGCAAATAATATTCATGCCAGGCAATGAAGGGCTTATGCTCGAAACGTCGAATTCTCTATTCCTGAGATGCTGCCTAACCTGCTGTGCTTTGACCAGCAACACATTTGCAGCAATGACCATCTCCAATAAGAGACAATCTAACCACCACCTATCGGCATTCAATGATGTTACCATCACTGAATCCCCCACTTTCAAACTCCTGGGGGTTACCATTGACCAGAAACTAAACTAGTCTAACTACATAAACACAGTTGCTACAATGGCTAGTCAGAGGCTAGGAATACCACAGCAAGCAACTCACATCCTGACTCACCAAAACCTGTCCATCATCTAAAAGACACAAGTCAGGTGTATGATGGAAAACTTCCTATTTGCCTGGTTGGGTGCAGCTCCAGCAACTGAAGAAGTTTGACACCATTCAGGATAAAGCAGCCTGCTTAACTGCTCTGCATCTACAAACATCCATTCCCTCCAACACTGGCACTCAGTAGCAGCATTACATACCATTCACTAGGTGTGCTGCAGATATTCACCAATAATCCTTTGACAGCATCTTCCAAACCATGACCGCCTTTATCTAGAAGGACAGGGGAGCATGGTAGCACCAGCACCTGCAAGTTCCCCTCCAAGTCACTCACCATCCTGACTTCAGAATATATCGCTGTTCCTTCACTCTTGCTGGGTCAAAGTCCTGGAATTCCATTACTAACAACACTGTGAGTCAACATACAGCACATGGACACCAGCAATTCATGAATGTAACTCATCACCACCTTCTCAAGAACAACTAGGGATGGGCAGTGAATGCTGGTTAGCCAGTGCCCCATGAGTGAATAAAAAATAATGCCGTCTTAAGCCCTTGCTGAATTTTCATTATTTTTACTTTATTCTTTTGTTAATTTTGATTTAGAGCTGTGAACTGGGAACTGGGTTCTGGAGGTAGCTTTTGGACTATGAAAATCTACTTGTGGTAAAAGAAAAACAGACCAAACAAGCTTCTGTTTATTGGTGAGCCAGGCCTGGAACAGGTTGGTTACGGATCAAAAAGTTCTGCAGATGCTTCATCACCAGGAAGAGCAATATATTTAAACAGAAAACAGAAGCTGGCTATTAATAAGGCCAGTACCTGGGAATTGGTTCCAGCAAGTCTGGAAATACCTTACACTCAAGCAGATAGGAGATGTTGAGAAGTAACTAGGATCTCATGGAGGAAATGGGCAGCATTTGAGTTGGGTTTTCAACTGTGTTTTCTGTGAGAAGCAATCTGGTTGTAATGTTACAGTATGAAGATTTGAAATCTCCCTCTCTAGCCTCCCATACACAGCTCTTGGAAACACAAAGAATAGAAAATGAAGTTACAAGCACTACTGCTTTTATCTGAGTGAATTGTAAATGTGATTCAGACTGATACTTGCAGAACATCAACCAACAAACCATAATCAATCCCTTTAGAGCAATGCAACATGAAACTTTTAAAGTAGTCTGACAAGTTTTATTATTTTTATCCCTCAATTGCATTTGATGCCTGCCTGTCTTTTGTGTAAATGGGACTGAAAGTAAAAGTTTTTTAGTTTAAAGCATTGGTCAATTAGATTAGTTGTTTAATATTACTCTGCTAAATTTACTAAATCGTAAATAAATTGCAAAGTCTTTTGTTTTTGATAAAAATCAGTGTCCGGAATTGACTATTTGCAGAGTCTGGGATTGGTTATTCAAAAATCTGGTTCGGAACCATTCAGGTTAATTTTCAGCTTCTTTGAAGGTTTTCATTTTAAAGTGTTGTGTACACAGAGTTAGAAAGACTGATGTAGTTTGGCTGTCACTTTCCGTGTCATAACAGGGTGCTCACATATGTCTGTTAAGATTCATTCTCTGATCTGGTCTCACACACAGCGATATCATCCCATTTACATTACAATAATGTATTTCCTGGGGCTATCCTTAATTGTTACTCTTAAATTGATGATGTTCAGATTAACAACTGAATATTAATTGAGTGGAATTTTCCCAAGTTAGGCCCACAATTTTGCAGACTTGGTAGAGGTCTGTGCTTTACCATAAAAGTACAGGAGCCCCAGTCCTGGAAGTCTGCTCCAAAATCTAGCACCCACCATTTTTACAGGGGGTAGGGGCTGCAGTGGAATCTGTATTGATAGGCATTTCACACATCTGCTTTCACAATGAACAGCATATTTAAATGTGCCTTAATTCAGAAGCAATTTTTATCAACACAATTTTAAAAAGGAAATTCCTAATATTTGGAGGAAAATTTCACAATCAGTCAGAGTTCTTTAGAAAGATGGGGTAATCATTTACAGATGGCAAGATAGCACTTTAGCATTACTAAGGGAAGAAATGAATGTGTATAAATGATGGAGAAGGATCTGTGAAACTGTCAATCTGTGAGTCATTCAAACTTCTTACCATTTTAAATAAAAAAAAACAGCCTTTGGTTGAAGAAAATCAGTGCTCACACTTTCATTAGTTATTTATTCTCATTACTTTGATGGCTTTCAGAATAAGATTAGTGCTCCTTTAGTGTTTCCATAACCTGCTCTGGAAGAGTCAGAGCTTAATTGCCATCTCCAAATGTTCATAAAAGAATTTTCTGCCTTTGATGTGGGGCTGCAAAACACAAGTGTGTGTTTCTTTATAAGGGTTTAAGAATTTTAAGAGATTTAACTGTATCGAATTGGTTTTTTATCAGTGAGAGAATGTTTTAATTATAGAAACATCCTTTATCAATATTATAACTTTCTTTTATTTCATTTCAGCATGGTTTCTTACAAAAGCCCATAATGGATACTGAGTAAGTTGCTAAGGGCAAAATGTGCTAATGGGAGGGATATATTCATACAAGTTGGCATGGACGTAGCATAGGGGCAAGAAAGAGTATGTGACAGAGTAGGGACCTTGAGCTGGCATAAAGGTAATGGTGAGAAATGAAGTCAAGTAGCAGTGCATGGTACATATGACTGCCAAATGGATGCAATGGCATGAATAGGCTGAGATAGATCATATGGAGTTGGTGAGAGTGAGGAGGCTTGGGCAAGATGGACTGGAGGTTTTTTATGCTTTGCTGCTTTTATTACAACTGGGATGCAATACCAGAAAACCAGCTCTAGCAGCGCTCAGTCGCACCTGTGCTGAATCTATTTTGCTTCCTGGACAACTAGCCCTCTGGATAATAAATCAGACCAGTCAGGAAGGATTCTCCCAAGTTGGGTTTGGGGAGTCAAGAACTCCCGACTCTGGACTCAATACTCGAGTAAAAATTCATTTCGTAATCTCTGGCCGAATGGCAGAATGATTTGTTGGTCAAGAACCTAAATAGTGAATGAGTAGGTTTTACCAAAGCTCTTTAACTGAGCCAAGGCATTAGCATCCTACCTCCCTACCCAAAAGTTTCCTATCCAAAGAGGGCAAGCAATATGATGCCACAATCTATGAAATGAAGGATTTGAAATTGAAGAAATCTTGACATGGTTACAAGAACTCACCAGCACTGGCATTTCTAAGGCTGGAATTATAATAGCAATGGAGAGAAGACCTAAAAATCAGGTCCTCACATCTCTCACTTGTACCTGGATGTGTTGCTACAGCATCTGAAGGCTTGCAGTGAGTTGTTTTGCTCCCCAAGTATGAGAGGAAGAGGAAACCATCATGCCCCACCCCTTCTCACCTCCTCTCCCCAACCAAACAGGACTGGATTCAAATGACTATGATCTCTCCGACCTGGAAATATCATGTCAAAATAACCCCAGACCTCAGAACCAGGTCATTATGTTGCTGTAAATCTCCTAAATGCCCATTTGGTTCACTAATGGCCTTCTGGGGTGAAAACCTGCCATCCTTGCCTAGTCAGTCTGACACAGAACTCCAGATTCTCAATGATGTAGATAACCTTTCACTGCCTACGAAGCAAGTCATTCAATTGTATGAAATCATTATGAGAAATGAGAGGTGATATGTGACACGGACTGTAGTGGTTCCAGTTGACATAGGAGGCAATGCAGAGAAGGTTCACTAAGCTGCTTCCTGGCATGAATGAGTTGTCATATAAGAGTTAACATATGTGTCATTTTCGAGTTCACAGGATGTGACTTGTGGACCACAACAAGGATCAGTGCTGGAGCTTCAATTATTTGCAATCTATTTCATGACTTAGATAAAGAGAAACAGCAAAGTATCTAAATTTGATAATGATATGAAGCTAGGTGAGAATGAAAACTGTGACTGGGCTACAAAGAGATTGCAAAGAAATATTGATATTTTAAGTGAATGATGTGGAGAAATGTACGGCCATTCAATTTAGTAGTAAAATAGGAAAGCAAGTTTTTTTTAAAAGATGATAAATTCGTAAACATTAATGTTCAGAGGGACTTGGTGCACAAATACAAGGAATACTAAAGGTAAGCAAGGAAAGTAAATGGGATGTTGGCCATTATTGCAAGGGAATTGTAGTACAGACAATTCTTCTACAATGCAATGGTTGTGTACTGGTGCAATCTCTCGTTATAGAAAAATTGGAATTTAGGAATAGCACTTAAAGTGTTGGCGCCGTAATCATATTCCAGTCAACACTCTTTTTAAAAGATTGCACCTTAGAAACAGTATCCCCAATTCATCAATCGTGTTACAGCGAATTCGCATTGACAAAACACGTTTTATGATAGAACAACCTGTACAAGAATAATCATTACAAGAATACAAGTGTGCAGGATTTTGCTGAGACCACACTTGGAGTTCTGTACACAGTTTTGGTTTCCATATTTAAGGAGGGATTAACTTGTATTAGTTGTGGTAAAACAAGGTTTCATGAGATTTGTTCCTAGGGTGAGATGGTCATCCTATGATGAGAAGAAGAGTACATTGGGCCTAAAGTCTCTGAGCTTAGAAGAATAAGAGATGATGTAATTGAAGTATACATACAAGAGTCTGAAGGAGCATGATAGAAAGATATAGACTGGCTGGGAGATCTGGAACACGGTCCATAGTCTCAAAATAAGGAGTTAATCATTTAGAATTGAGATGAGAAGATATCTTTTTCCTCAAGGGGTTATATATCTTTAATGTTGTCTACTCCAGAGAGTTATGGATGATCCATCATGGAATAAGGCTGAGATTGACAGATTTTTGGTCTCTTAGAGCCATAAGGCAAATGGATTTGATTAGCCATGATGTTATTATATGGGTAGGCAGGCTTGGCTGGTCTCATCCTAATTTTATTTCTTACATGGCTCACTGCTATATTCTCAAGAACAATTAAGACTGGGTGATAAATGCTGAACTTGACACCAGAGGCTCATAATCCAACTACAAATAAAGAAGTTAAGTGGCTTAACCTTTAGATGTCAAGCCAACAGTATGGTTTTTCACAAAATTCTCCTTCATCACATTCTTTATATCAGCATATAAGGAGCTCCTTATTGGAGTTGGACCCATTCCTGTCTTTTCAGGCATCTAATTTCTTTGCCTGAGCAGTTAAAACTGAGCATCATCCTTAGCCTTTCACACTTGTGCCTCACAATAACCCACAACAAACATTGCCGTCCTCTTCTCTCCTCCCCATGCAATCATCACAAACACTCATAGCTCTTTTTTTCATTTGCGTGCAAGAGGAGAAAACAGACAACAGTGGCAAAATGCAAACAGCTCAAGGGGAGAGAAGGGAGTGCACACCTCTCTCCCCACTTCTCCTCTACAAAGACAGATAATTTTTTGACCACTGAAATGTCTGCCCATCTTAAGACCATAAGACATAGGAGTGGAGGTAAGGCCATTTGGCCCATTGAGTCCACTCCGCCATTCAATCATGGCTGATGGGCATTTCAACTCCACTTACACGTAGCCCTTAATTCCTTGTGACATCAAGAATTTATCAATCTCTGTCTTGAAGACATTTAACATCCCGGCCTCCACTGCACTCTGCGGCAATGAATTCCTCAGGTCCACCACTCTTTGGCTGAAGAAATGTCTCCGCATTTCTGTTCTGAATTGACCCCCTCTAATTCTAAGGCTGTGTCCATGAGTCCTAGTCTCCTTGCCTAACAGAAACAATTTCCTAGTGTCCACCCTTTCCAAGCCATGTATTATCTTGTATGCTTCTATTAAATCTCTCCTTAATCTTCTAAACTCCAATGAATATGATCCCAGGATCCTCAGCCGTTCCTCGTATGTTAGATCTACCATTCCAGGGATCATCCGTGTGAATCTCCACTGGACACGCTCCAGTGCCAGTATGTCCTTCCTGAGGTGTGGGGACCAAAACTGGACACAGTACTCCAAATGGGGCCTAACCAGAGCTTTTTAAAGTCTCAGTAGCACAACGGTGCTTTTATATTCCTGCTCCACTGGGAAGGAAGTCTTGTTCCTTGAACCTTCTCATATCAGCAACTTGCCTTGAGATCCTGAGCTTCTTCATGTGCTGGTGCTCAGACATGCTTTTGTCTATATCCCTGTGTATTAGATCATTCCAGTTGGATCCATGTCTCCATTCACTCTGGGTGGACTTGTGATTGAAATGAGTCAATCTTTGGTGCTGGTACTGGTGTTGGTCCTGCTGATGCATCCACTCCTTTTGCCCCTCATCAAAGATGTAACTTATAGCAGCATTAACTGTTCTTATGCTGTGGTGATAGTTGGAAGTACGAGTGAAGGTGAATGACATGCTAGACAGGTCAACCACCTTCCAAGAAGTGAACAAGCATCAATCAAGCAATAAAGAAATCCTCAGAAGGGAATTGCAATGAATAGCACCTTTCACTGGACCATGGCTGTTGCTCTTCTGTTTCACCCATCAAAGCAGTCCCTATTTGTCACTTTCTCTGAAGCTCTAATTGCTGTGCACACACCTCAGTGATGCTGGTGAGTTGCTAACAGGTCAGGAAATAGATGTCATTGTTTGTAAATCCAGAAATGAGGGTGAAAGCAGTATTTTATTGATCCATTTGAATATTGTGATTACTTACCCAAAAACTGTATACATGATCCTCACTCAATATCCTCCACCCTATGATCCTATTCAAACATTACTTTGAGGAAGTATAACCCCCTCTACAAGGAACCTCACTCACCACCCCACCCCTTGTTTGAGAAAATTACACCGATAGGTGAGTGTTTTGCACTTTAAAAAATCTAGTCATATACTGTGTTTTGCACCATTGTACAGATTTGAAATTTTTTTAATGCTATTCTTGCTAAAGCAGTCTATTTCATGATGTTAGAAATCATACAACACCAGGTTATAGTCCAACAGCTTTATTTGGAAGCAGGTACTTGTGGAGAGTAAGATTGTAAGACACAGAATTTATAGCAAAAGTTCCCAGTGTGATGTAACCAACAGCTTTATTTGGAAGCAGGTACTTGTGGAGAGTAAGATTGTAAGACACAGAAGTTATAGCAAAAGTTCCCAATGTGATGTAACTGAAATTATATATTGAAAAAGACCCAAATTGTTTGTTAAGTCTCTCATCTTTTAGAATGACCATGCTGAGTTGGGTATCAGTTCTTCCATATGTTATGGTGACACAGTGGATAGCACTGCTGCCTCACAGCACCAGAGACTTGGGTTCAGTCCCCGCCTCAGGCAACTGTCTGTGTGGAGTTTGCACATTCTCCCCATGTCTGCGTGGGTTTCCTCCGGGTGCTCCGGTTTCCTCCCACAGTCCAAAAATGTGCAGGTTAGATGAATTGGCCATGCTAAATTGCCTGTAGTGTTAGGTGAAGGGGTAAATGTAGGGGAATGGGTCTGGGTGGGTTGCTGTTCGGAGGGTCAGTGTGGACTTGTTGGGCCGAAGGGCCTGTTTCCACACTCTAAGTAATCTAAATCTCAAAATGTTTTTTAAAAGTTACATTCTCAAGTGCACTTTAACAATTGGTGTCATGTTGGCCCAGATAAGATACTGAAGGTATTAACTCCCTGTGAGGCTGTCTGTGCCTCAATGGTCAGACAGATCCTAATGTAAAAAAATGGATTTTCAGAATCTTACATGGATTCATGCACTTTTTGATGTAATTCTGCAAGTACAAATTCACCCCACAAACTTATATGTGTTTGTGGTGGACGAGGGGGAATAGTGGGGGGGGTGGTTTTGAATGTCTGTTCGAGGGTGTGTGTGGGAGTATATGTGTGAATGTATGAGAGAGGGTCTGAATGTGTGTCCGTCTGTCTGTGTGTGTGTGAGTGAGTGAGTATATTTCAATGGGGTCACCTGTAGTGTGACATGAACCCAAGGTCTTGGTTGAGGCCATCCCCATGGATACCAAATTTGGCAATAAGCCACTTTTCATTGTTGCCTGTCCTGAAGTTGGCCTTGGAGGGTAGTCAGCTGCAAATGTGTTGCTGGTCAAAGCACAGCAGGTTAGGCAGCATCTCAGGAATAGAGAATTCGACGTTTCGAGCATAAGCCCTTCATCAGGAATAAGAGAGAGAGAGCCAAGCCGGCTGAGATAAAAGGTAGGGAGGAGGGACTAGGGGGAGGGGCGATGGAGGTGGGATAGGTGGAAGGAGGTCAAGGTGAGGGTGATAGGCCGGAGCATTTCCCCTCCCCCCACCTTGTCTCAGTCGGTTCCCTCAACTCAGCACCGCCCTCCTAACCTGCAATCCTCTTCCTGACCTCTCCGCCCCCACCCCACTCCGGCCTATCACCCTCACCTTGACCTCCTTCCACCTATCCCACCTCCATCGCCCCTCCCCCTAGTCCCTCCTCCCTACCTTTTATCTCAGCCGGCTTGGCTCTCTCTCTCTTATTCCTGATGAAGGGCTTATGCTCGAAACGTCGAATTCTCTATTCCTGAGATGCTGCCTAACCTGCTGTGCTTTGACCAGCAACACATTTGCAGCTGTGATCTCCAGCATCTGCAGACCTCATTTTTTACTTGGAGGGTAGTCACCCAAAGGTCCAAGGTCGAATGTCCTGGACCGCTGAAGTGTTCTCCGATTGGGAGGGAACACTCCTGTCTGTTGATTGTTCTGTGGTGTCCATTCATCTATTGCCGTAGCCTTTGTTTGGTCTATTTCATGATGTAACAAGACCTGGATATCAGCCCAAGGCTGTTAATGGCTAGTATCAATCATGACCACCATTGCCTTGTGCCAATATACAAGAGCCTAATCTCTTCCCTGTGATATTCAGTGGGATTAATATTCCCAAAATCTCCAGTGTCAACATCTTGGGGTCAGGGGTAAATGTAGGGGTATGGGTAGGTTGCGCTTCGGCAGGTCGGTGTGGACTTGTTGGGCCGAAGGGCCTGTTTCCACACTGTAAGTAATCTAATCTAATCTAAAATAACTGATTAGAAACTCATCACCTGCATTCAAAGACACTGTATTTGTGTGGGTGATGAGTTTCTAATAAATGTTACTCACTTCCAGAATCCTGAAAATATATTCATTGCCTGTAAGGTACAAGTCAGATAAAATACTCTCCATTTACCAGAGAGATCAGCTACAACAATACACAAGGATCTTGATATCATTTAAAACAATGCAGTCTTTTCACTGTGCTGAAGACAGGCACCTTTTGAGTTTTTATTGGGACCAATGAGTAAAATGTTTTGTTTCTGTTGCTAGAACATTTAATGGTCAAACTTCAAAAGAGAAAAGATCTACTTCCATAATCATACTGAATTTACAATTCCACCACAATCTTTCATATGGCAGTAATTTAAAAGGTTTAAAACTAACCATCATGTTTAAAGATTGCACGAACCTTGTACAATATTGCTGACAGGATGAAGTTTAATTTTCTGAGTCATCTAGAGATCAACTAAAAATGTATCATTTAAAATTACAATTTAAATTATTCACACATAGATTATATATTTTATTAGACAAATATAAGAATAAAGAGCGTATCTCTCTTGTAAGAGACAGGTCGCTTTACTTTGATAAAATAAACAGAATGGAATGACAACCATAACTTGATGCATATAACCAGTGAAATGAAGCACAGATATTTATCAGCAAGTAGAAAAGGCAGTGAGTACAGACAGTGGCATCTCACCCTGAGCCTCTTCCTGTACATTCAACTCAATTACTTTCAAAATAATTTTAAAGCTCAGTGGTGAGTTCCATAAATGTAATTAAGTACAGTATTTTACTGACTTCTGTCCAAAATCCAAGGGAATAGCAGATGATTAGGTTGGATTATTATATCTTTCATTTTATTGATGATAACAAAACATCATTTTTATCATTAACCAGAAAGGACGTGCATAAACTATTTCAGGTAAATTTGTTATCTATAGTTTTCACATGTGCCTTCACATTTCTATTTTTATGTAAGTATAAAGTTTATCTAAAAATAAATGAAGCTACAAAAAAACTGAATTTTATCTTACAAATGGCATATCTTTTGGGAAGTTAATATTGGAAGCAGATGTATGACTGGACTAAATGTACATTAAAACAAACTAAATCATGACTCAGTCGTGCTCCTGTCTCTGCACCAATTGGTTATGGGTTTCAGCTCCACTCAATGTCTTAAGCACAGAAATCAAGCGCGTGAGTAGAATACTGAAGGAGTGTGAATTAATAGAGATTCTACCTTTGGAAAAGGCAGTAAATTAACACCTCAACTGCCCCTTTGTGAAAGATCTCAACATGGAACTTCAATTTGAAAACCTATCATTGTAGCAATCTTGAGAGATGCACCCTTTGAACCAGAAAAAACCCAGTAACCAATCCCTTTGGAGTTCTGTTGCACCAGCTGTTGTGGTATTCCAAAAAGTAATTACCTTAAATCTGGAGCCCTCTAACTCTACATTTCTAAGGTAGAATCACAAATTTTAGGTGGTACTGACACATTTACTTGAACAGTTGCCCTGGTAAAGTTAGAGAAGTTAAAACCCACTCTAACTCCTGAATAACTGCAAAACTAAAACAAAAACAGAAGTTGCTGGAAAAACTCAATAGGTCTGGCAGCATCTGTGGAAAGAATTCAGAGATAACATTTCAGGTCCAGTGACACTTTTTCAGAACTGAAGCTCATCAACTTACCATTGTCATCCCAGTTTCCTCTGTTGACACATTGACAACCCTGCTATGACACTCTTGACACACACACACCCTTGGAAAAGCATCTGCACCAATCTAACCTTTCCCAATTCCACCCAATCCCAACTCAGTATCCCTTATTTGACTCAACCTGACTGAACATTACTGAATCAACAACATTCCTGACCTGACACCTCAGATGCTGCCTGACCTGCTGTGCTTTTCCAGCACCACTCTAATCTTGACCTACTATAACCAGTGCCCCACTAGCTTGATACCTGCCCCAACCTGTCACTCTGGCTAACACAAACCCCTGAGCCAATACCCCCTCAATGTAACATCTGCTTGACTCATCCTACCTGCTCCTCCATCACGTATCACTCTATATCATTACCCTTTTGCCACCCTGACTCAATACATGCGAAACTAAGACTCACAAATCTGCTTGACAGCCTACTTTCTCAACCAAAGGCCATTCAATCCTCTCACCCATTTACCTACTACCCTATCCATCTACCTACCACCCTAAACTTCACCCACCCCACATCATCATTGACATGTCATCCAGACACTTCACCCATTTACCCATCTATTGGCCACCTTATCCTTTCACCTAACAGCTACCATAACCCTTCACTCACTACCTGTCACCTACACCCCCATCTATCCATCTGCCAAACTGCACCTCCACCCAGTTAGTGACCACTCTATCCTCTTACCTCTTCCCACCATATCCCTGACCCACTTGGTACCATAATTTCCTGCTCACCTGGCATCCTACACCTTTACTATTTTTATCCCCTCCCTCATCCATTTACTTGTACACTTACTTTTATTACATGTCATGTCGATGACACAGCACCTTTGGGATCTTGAAGCCCCAGAGCATGGCAGTTACTGATGTATAAAGAGGAGATTTTATGGCCCCCAATGCAGATACTGCTTGTGCTGGAGGAGTCCCATATCAGGTACCCTGTACAGTTCTCACGCAACTTGATTTGGATGTCCAGATGAAATATATGGAGCTCCCTGGAAGAATAAAAGAAGTGAAGCAGAGTAGCAATGTGACATTACTTATCACCGCTTTTGTTCCCCATGGAGCTCTTTAAAAAAACAGTAGGACAGTCTTTTGTAATATGCTTATAAATTTTAATTTGTAAAAATTTATTTATGGGATGCCGGAATCGCTGGCTAAGCCAGCAGTTATTGCCCATCCTGAGGAATCAACTACATTGCTGTGGGTCTGGAGTCACATGTCAGCCAGACCTGACAACTGACAATGGATTTATGGTCATCATTAGACTCTTCATTCCAGATGTTAAATTCAAATTACACTATCTTCCATGGCAGGATTCAGACCCAGGTCCCCAGAACATTACCTCGATCTCTGGATTAACAGTCCAGTAATAATTAACATTTCTATTAACATTATTGCTGTTCTTTAGGGACTGATGTTCTTACCTGATCTCGTCCATATCTGATACCAGGCAAACTGCCACTGAATTGGCCTAGTAAGCCATTCAGTTCAAAGTCAATTAGGCACCAGGAGTAAATATGGGATTGCCAGGGATGCACATAACCCATCAATGACTAAAAAGAAACCCTAATCGGTGGACTGAAATTTATACCCTAGATATTTGAGGATGCAGGCTTTAAATTAGTTTGAAGTAGTACTAGAAAGGACAGAGTTGATGCGCAAAGAATTAAGAAGAGAACAGATTAAGAGACCCTGGAGAGTGGAGAGAGGCGCCTTAGAAGGATTTCAATTTTAATCTGGGAAACCTGGAAGCTAGCATCACATCCTGCAGAGAATAATTGCATGTCGAAATTACTTTGATGATCTATTCAAGACAGGAAAGGAACACATTATTCCAGATCATTACCTCGTATTATCACCTATGTGCACAATCTCAGGGGAACTTCCCTCATCAATAAAAACAGATGAGAAATACTTTCCAATCCAAGCATTATTTGAAGGAAAATATTAATTAAAAACGAAAATGGTTTTCATTAGCCTCAAGTCCAACTGGAAGTAAATTCACAAATAGAGCTGATTGTCAGCTTGATTGTCCGCTGTTCTCTGAGGAATACCTCCCATCACATGCTTGCAATATCTTTCCACATTGATAAATAGTTAAGAGCCAATTACAATGTTAATTTATTGAGATAATGTGCTGCAGGGAGAAGAAAGTGAAGACAAAGTATGTGGTAATAATGAAATCAGGAAGTCCATTTAAGTTAACAGCTTAGAGCTCCAAGGAGGTTCTCTGCCAGAAGAGACAAATTATTCCTTATCAGTTTTGGCACAGAACATGAGGCTCTATAATCCCAACAGGACACAGGTACAATAAGATCTTACTCAGAAAAGGAACTGTAAGGTTGACTCAGACCAAAATGTTCCTTTTAAATCTAGCAATTGAATCAGATGTTGGAAAGCATCTGCAGATGGAATTTTATTTTCAGTAAATAGAATGTGCGCTTATAACATTCCACCCCAAATGACTCATCTTCTATTCTTGTTCTAGAATCATGATGTCAATCTAATATGGTGATTTAATAAACCTTTACAGTCCATTAAGTAGGCACCTGGAAAGCAGTCAAAAGAATGTTTCACTCTTATTAAAGGCAGAGAAATTAATCAGTGTAACTGCACAAAAAGACAATGCCACCAATTAAAAAAAACACAAGACTTTCCATAAATTGTGTTAATATGTCTCTTATAGCAACATGGAATTTAGATTTTATGGGTTGAATCTTACTTTTTTTTGGCAAAGTGTGAGTTGGGTTGAGTTTAATGGAGTGATTCTTGCTGCAAGACCAAATGAATTGTCTCACCGCTTGAGCCATTGCAGCAAGAACCGTATCTGATTTCTGCTCTATCTTACCATATGCTATTCACAGAACAACTGGCCACTTGGCAGAGGTTCTCCTTACAGTCAGCATCCCTTGCAGCTGTCGCTTCTTCCAAAGTCCAGTGCATACTTCCAGGAATGCTGCCGTCTGGAAGATGCGCTGTTCAACTTTGGAAAGAGTGAAGAGAGATAACGAAGAACAGGAGGCTGGAACCCGGCTTCTCTGAGAGGGATTTGGAGGTCCATCTTGTGGTGGAGACAATGCAAGTCCTCTTCCTGGAGGATCAGTAGATGAGGCCATGCCACCATGTCACTGTGGATTTTTTGTGTAAACTCTGCTTCACTGATGTCCTTTGGGAAAGAAAATCTATAAATTTTACCTGGTCTGCATACATATTACTTGAGATGCACAGCAATGTGGTTGATTTTTAACTGCCATCTGGGTAATCAGTGTTGGACAACAATCATTGATCTAGTCAGCACTGCCTAATTTCTATGAATGAGTGAAGTTTTAAAGATCCATCTACCTTTCCGTAAAAATGTTCAAGGACAGCTTTCATCATTTTTCGATGAACAGAGTTCCAAATATTCATTACCTACTGAGGGAGTTATGATCCCAACTGACATTTATACTGGACAAGTCTGATCCGCGAAAAATATACTTGGCTTAGGGTAGATCTGTTTTGTTTTCTTTAACATGGCAGTTTTTCACTGAAAAATAAGCATATGAGCATACAGATTTTGTTTTAAAACAAAACAGAAGCTTGTTATCAAAAGAAAATTATAAAATAAAGCGAACCAAATTAGCTACATATAATAACAGTTTAAAAAATTTCAAAATACCTAGCAAAATGAAATCCCAGCTATTCCTAACTCCATCATTTTACAATTAACTGAATGCAAGAATTTTTTTTAAACTAGCTCATTATAGTTTCTGTGATCTTAATTCCTTTATGCTTTTTCTTCACCTGTGATACAAACACATAATATAAGCAAACTTCCATTTTACCTCCAGGAGGCCTGATTTAAACACATATCCATTTACAATCATGGCTCTGGAAAATGACCTAACTAATAATTAAATCTTTTCACAAATAGATGTAACTCCTATGCCACTAGTTGTCAGATAAACAGTTGAAAGAATTTCCATCTCCCAAGAGATGCTGCTCATTCTTTTCAACTGCAATTGGTCTTAATGTTTGTGTGCATTTCAAAATGCTTTATTCCTCATCATCAAATGAATGCACCTCCTCCAATAAGGAACAAAGTCAATGGAATATTAAGCACGTTCGTTGCAATTTAATCTTTCAATATTTATCTGTGCAATTTGCATCAGCACCTTTAGCTGGATGAATGGTTGGTGCATTAAGTTTTTGCCCTTTTCTTGCTGGTTTTGTAACATTTTCAGAAACTGAAGTGACTTTTTTTAATCTGAAACTTTTAGGTTGATGTCATAAGAAGAAGTGGCAATGGCAGGATGTTGCCATCAATTATAATTTCATCAGTCCCCCTATGACTAAACCTCTTTGCAGGAAGGAGCCCAGAGATGAAACCACTAAAATTAACAGGGCCACAGTTTTCACAATGGCCATTAAGGAAATGGTAAATTCCAAACAAACACGTTTAAATGTTTTGCCTCAATCTTTGTCTAGTACATTGATTCTACAATAGGGTGTGTCACATTATCCCTCTCTCCAATAAGGCACAATCTAGGCTTGATTACAAAAAAGGAGAAAGTGAGGACTGCAGATGCTGGAGTTCAGAGCTGAGAAGAAGGGCTCATGCCCGAAACGTCGACTCTCCTGCTCTTTGGATGCTGCCTGACCTGCTGCGCTTTTCCAGCAACACATTTTCAGCTTGATTACAAAAAAACTGGCGCAGGAATCCACCTAAAAGGAAAACTGCTCTTAATATCAGCATTTGTCATATATCAGAAGAATATCAATGGGCAAATGGAAATTACATCCTCTCACAGATACATCCCCAAATCCCTCTGAAGATATTGCAAGGATGCAAATTTTACTTCCTTGTTTGCAAATTATTTGGCAATAATATCTACAGATAAATCTTAAAACTAAATATTTTATAATTAGAGGGAAGAACAGTAATCCAACTTCAAATAATCTGATTTTGGCAGTGTTTGAACATTTTGAACAACGAATGATTTGGTCCAATTTGAATCAATTATAATTTATAATCAAACTGAACTAGCCTCTTGTTTCAAAATAAAGAATCCATGAAGAGGAGCCAAGAAAAACATTTTCTGGATTTCTCCGAAGTTTTGTTTCGGTTGTGGATATAAGATAATCATTATTCTGTTCAGTTTATAGCTTCACAATAGGGTGTAGTGGTTAATCTGCATATTCCCCAGAGATTCGTTTTAACCTTGTCTGATCAGTTTGCCGCTGTATTTCGGATTGCAATCATCAGTTGTATCTACAGTCAGGTTGCACTGTGCTGGAAGGAGACAATGGGTGACGCACATTTAAACATTCATCATACAGAATTCTCAAGGTGATTAAATTAACAGTGAGCTTTTGCTGAATATCTGCTTTTGTGCCTTCTTAACCTGATTGTACACTTATTTTTAAAGTGAACCAACTTTGTAGGTGATGTTAGTGGAAAGTGAAAACCATTTAAACCATCCTTACACAGCCAATAAGACCTGAAAATACTTAAGACAGTAAATGCTCTTTGTAAAATCATGTCAAAACATTGAAAGCTTTGGCTTAATCTCAGTGTATATTGCTGTAAAAGTTGTTTGGGTCTTTGTTTTCACAGTGATTGTTCATTTGAAATTAAATGTTCATTATAATGACACAGCATAGGATTCAATATGTATCAATGACGTCGATTTTAAATAGTCATATGTTCCTAGTTTATCCCACTATACTGATCAAATCTATCATATCTAAATTCTTTGTGCTCCTCACAATACTATTGTTAATGCTTCACTCGGGCCAAAACTTTGAATTCCTGAATTTGCATTTGATAATAAATGGTAATGTTAAGCAAACTGCTTGGCAGTTATGAATTTGTATCAGTTTATGCTTCAGTAACATAGGAAATGATTTTACTTGGATGTAGGTTAATGTATATGAAAAGTACTCACTATTTAACAAAAAAATTGACAGAATCTACTAATTGTAATTTGCAACATAATTATAAAAATCTAGAAAGAAAGTGGGCTGTATTGTAAAGATACTGATTTAGAGCTATCGTCCCTTAATGGTTGGGAATGCATGCTGATGTTAAAGGTTTATGCCAATGGCTATCAAGGATTGGCATAGTCAATAAAAAGATTGAAATATGGTCAGATGTTATTATAAAATCCTGCATATCTTCAATACATCTTGCATTGTCTTGTATCTAGCATCTGCCAACAACAATGTTGTTTCAGGCAGCTTAACAAACATAGGGAAATGTATAAGGAGACAATCTACAGAAAGTTTCTTCAAAAATTAAGCATTCATTTAACTTCTGTTGTGGCTGTTTATATCATTTACTCACACAAAGGATCTATCGAGCGATCTTGGAATTTGATGAGATGAAATAGCTCTAAGTGGTGAAACATCATTGCATTCCAGGCTACAAAAGATAAACTGGAGAAAACAGAAAGATTTCAATGGGATAATTTAAAATGGGGAAAGAGTCCTTTTTAAAATATGCATATCTTCTATGAAGATTTGATGTCAGAAGACAAATTAGGGCTTAATGGTTTGCTGTTGGTTCAGTGACTTATGATAAATGGTATTCCTTAATGATCTGTAGCTTTAGCATCTCACCAATTATATTAATTGCTTGAATAAAGAAGACTGCCAAACAGGAAAAGTCAGAAATCACATGACACCAGATTGTAGTCCATCAGGTTTGCTTGAAATCACAAGCTTTCAGAACATTTCAGACTTCACCTGAAAAAAGAGCAACCCTCTGAAAGTTTGTGATTTCAATTAAACCTGTTGGGCTATAACCTGGTGTCATGTGGCTTCGGACTTTGTCCACCCCAGTCCAACACTGAAAAAGAAATCAAAAGGCTGGCTCACAAGCTGACTGCTAGCACACTTACAATTTATCCAACCATGTGTTTGATCATTATGTATCCCAAAATTTCAACTTCCTGTTGCCAACTACAAGCTGCCCACTTCTAGCTTGCTCCCACCTGATGCCCACTCATATCTGCACACTGCCTGACAGCTCCCTCCAGCTGGTCCCTTTTGATGTTGCTGACCCCCTCCTACCCATTTTCTCTCTCCTACCCACTGGCTCCAACCTGCATGCTCTTGTCTCCCTTTCCCACTACTCCTCTTATCCTCCTGCTCCCTCTCACTGTTTCCTTTGCTACTGGCTCACATGTCCATATACCCTCCCTCCCACTGCTCCCTCCAACTGACTCTCACTGTTACCCTTAATTTTCCGTTCCTCCCTGTACCATCTATTCTAGAAAGAAGCCATTGGCCAAGGAAGTGGCATGGGGCTGCAGGATTGGGATATGAGAAAGCAGTGAGAGGATCCAGGTGAGTAGTAAGAGACTGCAGGAGAAACAGATGGGATGGTAGGGATATGAAGAGAAGCAGCAAGTGGAGGATGAGGGTTGTGAGGGATATGAAGAAAGAGTAAAGTGCTTGGAAATGAAATGGAAAAGCGTTGGGTGTTGTTCATTTTAATAGAGGCAAATGCCTGATAGATGAAATAACTTCACAGAGGACAGTACCCTATTACCCAATCACCTGTATTTACATGGGTAGAGTACTTGACACTGATCCGGTTTCCTCAGAACCAACTCTCAGAGTGAACAAAACTTCTGATACTCCTGTTTATAGCTGTCAGCCAGGGTTCCCTGATTGGACCAGGAAAACAGAACCAGTAAGTGAACTCATATTCTATGATATCCATCTGGCTGACCTCATTATGATCACTACAACAGGCATTGTCAGTGACATCACAGGGACAAACAGTAAGGGCTAAAATTTTAGGACGAGCACACTGCTTGCAACTCCCAGCTCAGGAAGAAAAGTGGGCTTTCAATGGACCATCATTAAGCAAGGCCACCCTCAGTGGCAATACAATCCAGGACATGTGAAGGAGATAAGGGTAGGATTTCTAGACAGAACAGCAGCCTTAGCAGTTCCTACAGTGCCTGAACTCAGGGTGCCCTTTCAAGTTTCACAACAACCTTCCGATAGGAAGGAGACCAGAACTGCAGGCAATATTGCAAAAGTGGCCTAACCAATCTCCTGTACAGTTGCAACATAGAAAAGAACAAGAAAATTTACAGACCAGGAACAGGCCGTTCGGCCCTCCAAGCCTGAGCCGATCCAAATCCACTGTCTAAACCTGTCGCCCAATTCCTAAGCAACTGTATCCTTCTGCTCCCCACCTTCTCATGCATCTGTCCAGATGCATTTTAAATGAATCTACCGTGCCTGCCATTACTACCTCTGTTGGCAATGCGTTCCAGGCACCTACTACCCCCTGTGTAAAGTACTTGCCGCGTGTATCCCCGTTAAACTTTTCACCTCTCACCTTGAAAGCGTGACCTCTCGTTATTGAATCCTTCACCCTGAGAAAAAGCTTATCTCTATCTACCCTGTCTATACACTTTATGATTTTGTAGACCTCAATCAGGTCCCCCCTCAATCTCCTCTTTTCTAATGAAAACAATCCTAACCTACTCAACCTCATGGTAAACTAATGGAGGAGTGAGAGAAAGAGGGAGGGCTGAGAGAGAGAGGAAGAGAGGGGGTGAGAGCAAAAGTGAGGGGGAAAGGGAGAGTTGGCTATAGAGAGAGAGAGAAGGGTAGAGAGAGAGGTCAGAGAGAGAGAAGGATGAGAGAGAGAGGGGTGAGAGAGAGGGAGGTGAGAGAGTGAGAAAGAGAGGGTAAGAGCGAGAGCGAGGGGGCACGGGAGAGGAGCTGAGAGAGAGAGGGATAGAGAAGGAGAGGAGGGTCAAGAGAAGGGTCATAGCTTGCACCTTCCAAACCAGGCAACATTCTCGTAAACCATCTCTGCACCCTCTCCAAAGCGTCCAGAACTGTACGCAATATTCTATATGCGGCCAAATCAATGTCGTGTACAATTTTAACATGACCTGCCAGCTCCATTCTCAATACTCCGTCTGATGAAGGCAAGCATACTATATGCCTTCTTGACCACTCTATCCACCTCTGCAGCAACTTTCAGGGTACAATGGACCTGAACTCCCAGATCTCTCTGCTCATCAACTTTTCCCAATCTTCCACTTACTGCATAATTTGCTCTCGAATTAGACTTCTCAAAATGCATCACCTCACATCTGCCTGGATTGAGCTGTATCTGCCACTTCTCTGCCCAAATCTCCTGCCTGTCTATATTCTCTTATATTCGTTGACAGTCCCTTATGCTTTCTACTACCCTACCAATCTTCGTGTCATCTGCAAATTTGCTGATCATACCAACAGTGCACTCTTCCAGATCATTTATGTATATCACAAACAACAATGGCCCCAACACTGATCCCTGTGGAATTCCACTGATCACCTGTCTCCATTTCGAGAAACTCCCTTTAACTACTACTCTCTGTCTCCTGTTGCTCAACCAGTTCTTTATCCACCTAGCTAAAATACCCTGCATACCATGTGACTTCACTTTCTTCATTAGTTTACCATGGGGAACCTTATCAAGTGCCTTACTAAAATGCATGTATATGTCATCTGCAACCCTTCCTTCATTTATCAACTTCGTCACTTCCTCAAAGAACTCTATTAAGTTAGTAAGGCACGATCTCCCCCGCACAAAACCATGTTGCCTATCACTGATAAGCCCATTTATTTCCAAATATAAATAGATTTTATCCCTCAGTACCTTCTCCAGCAACATTCCCACCACTGACATCAGACTCACTGGTCTGTAGTTACCCGGAATATCCCTATTACCCTTCTTGTACAGGAGGACAACCTGAGCAACCCTCCAATCCTCTGACACCTCACCCGTGTTTAAGGATGCTATAAAATAGATATCTGTCAGGGCCCCAGTCATTTCCTCTCTCGCCTCCTTCAGCAACCTGGGATAGATCCCATCAGGTCCTAGGAATTTGTCCACCTTAGTAACTTCTAGCCTACCCAACACATCTTCCCTATTTATGTCAACATGATCCAGACTAATCAAACTTCTATCTCTAATCTCAACATTTATCATATCCCTCTCCTCAGTGAACACTGATGCAAAGTAATCATTCAGAATCTCACCCATTTTCTCAGGTTCGACACATAGCCTTCCTTCCTTATCCTTTTATGGACCAATCCTTTCTCTAGTTACCCGCTTGGTTCTTGTATAAGAATTAAAGGCTTTAGGATTCTCCACAATTCTACTCGCTAAAGCTATTTCATATCCCCTTTTAGCCCGCTTGATTCCTCATTTAAGACTGGTCCTACTCTCCTGATATTCCTCCAGGGTCCTTTCTGTTCTTAGCTGCCTGAACCTTATGTATGCTTTCCTTTTCCTCTTGGCTAGTCGTACAATTTCTCCTGTCATCCACAAATCTTGCATTTCCTATCCTTTGCTTTCAACAAGTCATGCTTATCCTGGACTATCTTTAACCTATCTTTGAAAGCCTCCCACATATAAAACGTGGACTTCCCTTCAAATAGCCGTGTCCAATCCACATTTCCCAGCTCCTGCCTAATTTTGACATAATTTGCCTTGGCCCAGTTTCGTACTCTCCCCTTCGGACCATTCTCATCTTTGTCTATGAGTATTCTAAAACTTACAGAATTGTGTTCACTGTTCCCAAAGAAATCACCCATGGCAATTTCTAGAACCTAGCCTGGCTCATTCCCCAATGCCAGGCCCAATATGGTCCCCTCCCTCATCAGACTATTGACATACTGCTCTAGAAAACTCCTGGATACTTCTTCTAAATTCTGCCCCATCCAGAGCGCTGACACTAAGCGTATCCCAGTCAATGTTGGGAAAATTAAAATTTTCCATCACAGCCATCCTGTTGCCTCTACGTCTTTCCATAACATGTTTACCTATTTGTTCTTCTACCTCACGCTCACTGTTGGGAGATCTGTAATACAATGTAACTGCATCCTTCTTATTTCTCAGCTTCACCCATAATGCCTCACTACTGAAGTCCTCCATAGTGTCCTCCTTTAGCACAGCCATGATATCATCTCTGACCAGCAATGCAACTTCCCCTCCCCTCCCCCACCCCCTTTTGCTTCCCTCTGTGTCCTTTCTGAAGTGTCTACATCCTGGAACATTTAGTTGTCAATCATGATCTTCCTTCAACCAAGTCTCTTGATTGCAATGACATTATACACCCATGCACCAATCCAAGTCCTAAGTTCTGCCTTACCCACTATATTCCTTGCATTAAAGTATATGTGTCCAGTTCTTTTGCATTCACCTGCTCTCCGCCTACTCTTCCCTTATTAATGTAAACTTCATGATTCTTACAGTCTCCAGTTTCCACTTCACTGTCCACTTGTCTTCTCTTTTGGTCCCCAGCCCCCTGCTAGTTTAAAACCTCCCAACAGCAATTGCAAAAACTCCCCCAAGGACATTAATTCCATCTGGTTCAGGTGTAGACCATCCAATTTGTAATAGTGCCACCTTCCACATAACTGGTCCCAATGTCCAACAAATCTGAACCCCTCCCTCTTACACCATCCCTCAAGCCACGTGTTCATCCTGCCTATTTTTTTCATTTCTACGCTGGCTAGCACGTAGCACTGGTAGTAATCCCGAGATCACTACCTTTGAGGTCCTCCTTCTTAACTTCTCACCTAGCTCCCCAAATTCTGCTTTCAGGATCTTATCTCGTTTTTTAAATTATATCGTTGGCGCCTATATAGCTGTTCACCCTCTCCTTTTAGAATGCTCTGCAGCCGATCAGTGACATCCCTGACCCGAGCACCTGGGAGGCAACATACCATCAGAGAGTCCGGTTTAAGGCCACAGAACCACCTATCTACTCCTCTTACAATAGAATCCCCTATGACTATGGCCCTACAAGTCTTTTTCCCGCCCTTCTGAAGAGCAGTGCCCGCCATGGTGCCATGATCTTGGCAACTGCTGCCCTCCCCTGGTGAGCCACCTGCCCCAACAGGATCCAAAATGGTATACCTATTTTGGAGGGAAATGACCGCAGGGGATACCTGCACTGCCTTCCTACTCTTTTTCTGCCTTTTGTTACCCATTCACTGTCTCCTTCAGCAATTCTAACCTGCGGTGTGACCAGTTCACTAAACGTGCTATCCACAATCACCTCAGCATCACAGATGCTCCACAGTGAGTCCATTCGCAGCTCCAGAGCCATCATGTGGTCAAACAAGAGCTGCAGCTGGACACACTTCTTGCAGGTGTAAGAGTCAGGAATGTCAGCACGTCCCTGAGCTCCCATATCAAGCAAGAGGCACATGCAACGGGTCTGAGGTCCCCTGCCATTGTAAGCCTTAGCTTTATATCAACAAGCGAAAACCAAACAATGCACTTAAATATATGAAAGAAAAGAAAGAGAAAAAAATAAAACTGTTACCTTACAGAGTCTTTTTCTTCTGGTTAGAAGAAGGGGGTGCAGGAGGGAGATACTACATGCATTTGTTTGTCTCTTTGTTCAGCAACACTCCCTAGGACCTTACCATTACGAGTATAGGTCCTGCTAAGATTTGCTTTCCCAAAATGCAACACCTTGCCTTTATCTAAATTAAACTCCATCTGCCACTCCTCTGAGGTAATCTTCTTCACTATCCACTACACTTCCAATTTTGGTGTCATCTGGAAACGTACTAACTATATCTCCTATTTTCATATCCAAATCATTTATATAAATGACGAAAAGTAGTGGACCCAGCATCGATCCTTATGAAACACCACTAGTCACAGGCCTCCAGTCTGAAAAACAACCCTTCCACCACCACCCTCTGTCTTCTACCTTTGAGCCAGTTCTGTATCCAAATGGCCAGTTCTCCCTGTAACGAACAGGCATTTTTGATTGAAGAATTACACAGCAGAATATTTTCTTAGAAACGAGGAGCTGTGTTACACCAATCATTAAAAGCTAGCGCTACTACACAAAACTTAATCAATAAAGGTTAATTGAGTTTTGACCTTTGATTAAAAAGATTTGGAACTAGAATGCTTCTCTTACACACACAATTGGTCAGACCCAATGTGGAGCCCTCTGTTCAGCTTTTGCAACTGAACCTCAAGGATAGTACAATGGCCTGGATAGTGAAAGAGTACAGGTTCATCAAAATGCGACAATGGCTTAAAGGTGTAGATTATGAGAGATTATTGCAATAAAAATGATTTATGTTGGATTACACTTCACACATTAAAAGATTTAATTGTAGTATTTAAAAGGGCGAAGGGATTCAATAGGGTAGATTGCAAATAAACTTCCTCCCCTCAGAAAGGAATCTTGACAAGGAAGCACTGACTTTAAAATAGAGTTAGGTCTGTTTGTAGTGAAGCCAGTAGGCATCTTTATTGAACAACATACATTTAAAGTCTAGAAGGTACTCCTGCAAAATGTTGTAGGATGCTGGATCAATTGAGATTTAACTTTAATAGATTTTAGTTAATAAAGGAATAAAAGTATGTGAAACAAACTTTGTAAATGAGGTAACATGCAATTCAATACACATATCATTATCAAACACAACAGTTTCCTTGAATACAATCAGAATGTAGCAACATTAGTGAACCGATTTGCTAAATAACATTGAAATCAAACTTTTTCAAAGCTATTAATATAACATCCACATGAGAATTATTTTACCTTTAATCTTCCAGAAAATTGTAGCTTCAATTCAAACAGTTACGAAATGCAAAAATGGTTTACAAGAATTGAAGAATGGAATAAGTGGAGAACTAGCCATTTGGATACAGAACTGGCTCAAAGGTAGAAGACAGAGGGTGGTGGTGGAGAGTTGTTTTTCAGACTGGAGGCCTGTGACCAGTGGAGTGCCACAAGGATCAGTGCTGGGTCCTCTACATTTTGACATTTACACAAATGATTTGGATGCGAGCATAAGAGGTACAGTTAGTAAGTTTGCAGAAGACACCAAAATTGGAGGGGTAGTGGACAGCAAAGAGGGTAACCTCGGATTACAACAGGATCTGGACTTGATGGGCCAATGGGCTGAGAAGTGGCAGATGGAGTTTAATTCAGATAAATGCGAGATGCTGTATTTTGGGAAAGCAAATCTTAGCAGGACTTATACACTTAATGGTAAGGTCCTAGGGAGTGTTGCTGAACAAAGAGACCTTCGAGTGCAGGTTCATAGCTCCTTGAAAGTGGAGTTGCAGGTAGATAGGATAGTGAAGAAGGTGTTTGGTATGCTTTCCTTTATTGGTCAGAGTATTAAGTACAGCAATTGGGAGGTCATGTTGCAGCTGTACAGGACATTGGTTAGGCCATTGTTGGAATATTGCATGCAATTCTGGTCTCCTTCCTATCGGAAAGATGTTGTGAAATTTGATAGGGTTCAGAAAAGATTTACAAGGATGTTGCCAGGGTTGAAGGATTTGAGCTATAGGGAGAGGCTGAACAGGCTGGGGCTGTTTTCCCTGGAACCACGGAGGCTGAGGGGTGACCTTATAGAGGTTTACAAAATTATGAAGGGCATATAAGATAAATAGACAAAGTATTTTCCCTGGGATCGGGAAGTCCAGAACTAGAGGGCATAGGTTTAGGGTGAGGGGGGAAAGATATAAAAGAGACCTAAGGGGCAACGTTTTCACACAGAAGGTGGTACGTGTATGGAATGAGCTGCCAGAGGATGTGGTGGAGGCTGATACAATTGCAACATTTAAGAGACATTTGGATGTGTACATGAATAGGAAGGGTTTGGAGGGATATGGGCCGGGTGCTGGCAGGTGGGACAAGATTGGGTTGGGATATCTGGTCGGCATGGACCAGATCTGTTTCCATGCTGTACATCTCTATGACTCTATCAGGTCCCCACTTGGTGGAAAAACTCTACCGAAAAGCTGCCTCCATTCCAGTAACTGCTTCTCCCCTCCTCTTGAACATTCCACTCCTTCCTCATCAATTGACTTCTTCTTCTGATTCCTCATAAACTGCTGATAATTTCCCTCCTTCTCCAAGCCCTTTTTCCTTGGTCTAGTTCATGCAAACTTGACAATTTCAATATCAGTGGCAGATCCACATCCGTAAAGTGTTGTCTCTCCAATTCTGACTTGCCCAGCCACTGACAATGAAGTTAACAGCATTATTAACTTTTTCCATAACTATCTCACTATGTTATGCTCTCCCAGATCCTATGGAGTGTCTCACAACCTGTGCTCCCTACAGACTTCTGCAATCTGGAAGCAACAAATTAATTAGTAACATTAGACCACATGGGATTCAGGGAGGGTTTGTCAGTTAGATAAAAAAAATTGGATTCATCATAGGATACAGAGGTTGGGGAGTTGTTTTTTCGGACAGAAGGTCTGTCACCAGTGGTGTTCCAGGGAGATTTCACAGGGATAATTGCGTTCACTTTTGTTTGTCATTGATTTAAATGATTTGGATGAAACTTCAGGAAGCATGGTTAGTAAGTTTGCAGATGACACCAAAATTGGTGATACAGTGAACAATGAAGGAGGTTGTCTAAGATTACAAAGAGATCTTGATTTATTGGGTCAATGGGCTGAGGATTGGCAGATGGAATTTAACTTAGATAAATGTGAGGTTATTGCATTTTGGTAAAACAAACGGGGCAGGACTATACAATTCTTGGTCGGCCCCTCGGCGGTGTTGTAGAACAGAGCGACCTAGGGGTTCAGGTACATAATTCTTTAAAATGTGCATCAACAAGATAGTTAAGAAGGTGTTTAGCATGCTTGGCTTCATTGCTCAGGCCTTTGAGTATAGGAGTTGGGACACCATGTTGAGGTTGTACAGAACATTGGAGAAGCCTATTCTGGAGTACTGTGTACAGTTTTGGTTGCCCTGCTATAGGAAAAACATTATTAAATTAGAGAAGATTCAAAAACATTTACCCAGATGTTGTTGGGAATAGAGAGTTTGAGGTATAAAGATAGGCTGGATAAGTTGGGACTTCTTTCACTGAGGGGTGACCTTCTGGAAGTTAATAAAATCATGAAGGGCCTGGAGAAGGTGAACAGCAAAGGTGTTTTCCCAAGGATAAGGGAGTTCAAAACCCAGGGGCATTTTTAAAGGTGAGAGGAGAAAGATTTAGAATGAACGTGATGGGCACTTTTTTTACATGGTTCGTCTTTTGAATGAACTATCAGAGGAAGTGACGAATACAGGTAGAGTTAAAACACTTAAGACATTTAGATAAGTACATGAATAAGAAAGGTTGAGAAGGATGTGGGACAAATGCAAGCAGGTGGGACTAGTTTGGTTTGGGAACATGGTTGACATGGATTAGTTGGACCAAAGGGTCTGTTTCCATGCTGGATGACTCTATGACTGCATTAATAGCACCTACCAAACCCACAATCCTTATCGCCTAGACAAACTAGGGCAGCAAATGTGTGGCAGAGGTGGTACTGTAGATGCTGGAGATTAGAGTCAAGATTAGAGTGGTGATGGAAAAGCACAGCAGGTCAGGCAGTGAGGAGCAGGAACTGATGAAGGGCTTTTGCCTGAAATGATTTTCCTGCTCCTCAGATGTTACCTGACCTGCTGTGCTTTTCCAGCACCACTCTAATCTTGATTATAAATGTGTGGGCAGACCATCAACTACATATTATCCTCCAAATCCACACTCAATACTGACTTGGAGCTATGTCACTGTTCTTTCACAGTCACTGATTCAAACTCTGTGAATTCCCTTCGTAATATCATATTGGGTGTACCTGCACCACATGAACTGCAGCAGTCAAGAAGACAGCCCACCATCACCTTCTCAGAGAAATTAACAATTAATTCCACTCCACCCTCCCTCTAACCTATCACCATTATCCGCAGCTGCATCTATCACACCCTCAGCTACCTTTTCCCAGCCCTACACCCCTCTCCCATTTATCTCACCAACCCCTTGGCTCACAGCCTCATTCCTGATGAAAGGCTTTTGCCAGAAATGTCAATTCTCCTGCTCCTCGGATGCTGCCTCACTGCTGTGCTTTTCCAGCACCACACTCTTGACTCTAATTTCCAGCATCTACAGTCCTCACTTTCTCCTAATTAACCACAAATGCTGCCCAACTTTATGACATCCACATCCCATGAATAAAAATATATGTGGGATTATGTCATAGCTGAAAAGATATAAACAAACATTCAAATGTATTTATATCATTCTAAAAACCTGGACTTTTTCTTATCAGAAGGTTAAAGACGTTATCACCTTTTCAGTGATGTTCTTCATAACAGCTTATGATTTTGTAGATGATTAATTAAATCTCATTCAATAATGCATAACAGCAAATTAACACGTGAAAGTGGAAGTTAACATCAGATGATTTCCAGTATTTCTATCTGAGAAGACTTCAAGACTTCATATATTAAAATTGATCTCTCTCTGCACCCTTTCTGTAGCTGTAATACTATAAGGTACATTCTGTTCTATTATCCTGATGTACTTATGTAAGGTATGATTTGCCTGGGTAGTATGCAAAACAATACTTTTCACTGTATCTCAGTGCACATGACAACAATAATAAAATAAATCAAATCAAACACCACACTGAGGAGCAGGAATAGCAAGGACCATCTTTGATATTTCCAAATTTAGCTGTCCATGCGTAGATTCAAGAGGTTCCTATCAGTTTCACAGATTAAAAATGGCCAATGCTGACAGTAACCACAAAAGTCAGTCCAAAGTAAAACTTAAATCTCTCTTGTCTCACTTCTTTTAACAACAGATATATTGCATTCTATATTTTCTGGTGTCAACCACTGCCAGTTCATAGCTGAGATAGTTTGCTACCACAGTTACCTTTCCTTTACTGGGTCTAAAGGCCTCCTTGGTTTACAGCAGCAAAGGATGACTGCTTGTGAGTCTTAGAATCATAAATTCCTACAATGTGCAAATAGGCCCTTCAGCCCAACAGGTCCTCATCAACTCTCCAAAGAGTAACCCACCCAGATCATTCTGTCCTATATTTACCCCTGACTAATGCACCTTGCACTCTGGACAATTTAGCATGGCCAATTCACCTAACCTGCACATCTTTGGACTGTGGGAGGAAACCCATGCAGACAAAGGGAGAATGTGAAAACTCTACACAGACAGTTGCCCAAGATTGGAATCAAACCCAAGTCCCTGGCTCTGTGAGGTAGCAGTACTAATCACTGAGCCACCATGCCCCACTTTTCAACAGCTATATAATCTAGTTTTGGTTTATTGGCCCATCACTACCATAATGGTTTGTGATGGCTGAACTTTGGGGGATCAGAACAAACAAGGGATGCATTTCCAAGTTTTTAAAATATTAAAATCAAAAACATTAATAACAACAATCTGCCTGATATGTTACCAAAATACTAACAGTTTCTGTTTACAGTCAAGTTAAAATTTCATTACTGAAAAAAAACTTGTCTTAAACAAAACAGTTCATTACATGACAGCAATCAAATATAAGTTATATTAGGTGAGCAAATGATTGTTGCCAAGGCAATTGCAAGACCTGTGGATATAGGTAATTCACCCCACAAGATCCATTAATGTTTGCTTTTCCCCAGTCAAGTTTTTATTAGAATGGGTGAAACTTAATGCTGTCTCCACAGTAAACTTTTAGAACCATAACTTTATAAATCATAATGTACACTGACGTAGTTATGATGACTGATTGGAGAGGTTAAATCCTTCAATAAATCCCATAAACTCAATTTAATGCTTTTGCACAGCCATTCAGTAACACTTTCAAAGTATTTCAAGATATGTCTTTTGATGCTGGAAAGTAAATGCCTGTAACGGTTTAAAAATAGTGGATTCACCTCAGCCTAAGCCCAGTGCAATAGGAGGTCATTATATCCCAGAAACTGCATTTTTAATCATGTTGACATATTATCAGTGAGATTTGACTGGGGGATGGTCAGGAGCCAAATCACAGATTTGATAGTGGACAACTACAGTTGAATGTTACATATTGAATTTTTATTATGCAGGCTCCAAACTGATGTTGAGCCATATGTAACACAGCCTTCTGTGTCATTGATAGCATTATCAGGTTTTTGGTTAGCAAACCTGATATCAACATTTTTGTTGCATTATGTTGATTAAGCATTCAAAATATTTGGTGACATTGCAACTGAAATGTGCATTTTTTTGTTTAAAAACTGATCAGTTAGCTATTTAAATATGTATTCAAAACCACTGTTGTCTAGATTTTTCTTCTAGCAAATAAGGGAAGGTAAAGGACAAACTTTCTGAATTTTCTCAAATTATAAAATGCATAATGAATGAAATAAGGTTCAAGGTCAAATCAAACGATTTTTCCAGATTTTGCTGAAATTACTACCAACGGTTACTGTGGAAACCACAGTAGATGCAGCCATCCGTTCAACATTATGAATCCAATAGAAATAAAATTACTGCTACGAGGGCTTGACCTGATAATAGTAGAGTGCAGGTGACAAGCTACAAATGTAGATAGTTGCTGTGGAAACAGAATGATTGCTGAAAACCATAAATGTTAAAAGCCCAATCACCCATCAATTAGGACATAAGTAGCCAAGATCAGTATGTAAGGGTGATTGAAATGCAGTACTTTACAGTGACAGAAAACAAAACAGTTTCATAGTGTGTCTTTGTATCTTGGAAAACTACAGCAGTGTGGGAATCATTAAAATTGAGAATGTGCAAGTTGCCAGAATTTTAAAAGGTACAGTGATTTCACAGGATTGTAGGGTTCAAGGAGTCAGAGTCAGAGATGTACAGCATGGAAACAGAGCCTTCGGTCCAACTCATCCATGCCGACCAGATATCCCAACCCAATCTAGTCCCACCTGCCAGCACCCGGCCCATATCCCTTCAAACCCTTCCTATTCATATACCCATCCAGATGCCTTTTAAATGTTGCAATTATACTAGCTTCCACCACTTCTCCTGACAGCTCATTCCATACATATACCACTGTCTGAGTGAAAAGGTTGCCCCTTAGGTCTCTTTAATATCTTTGTCCTCTCACCCTAAATCTATGCCCTCTAGTTCTGGACTCCCCACCCCAGGGAAAAGACTTTGTCCGTTTATCCTATCCATGCCCTCATGATTTTATAAACCTCTATAAGGTCAGTCCTCAGCCTCCGACGCTCACAGAAAACAGCCCTAGCATATTCAACCTCTCCCGATAGCTTAAATCCTCCAACCTTGGCAACATCCTTGTAAATCTTTTCTGAACCCTTTCAGGTTTCTCAACACCTATCCAATAGGAAAGAGACCAGAATTGCACGCAATATTCCAACAGTGGCCCAACCAATGTCCTGTACAAAACCTCCCAACTCCTGTACTCAATACTCTGACCAATAAAGGAAAGCATACCAAATGTCTTCTTCACTATCCTACCTACCTGCAACTCCACTTTCAAGGAGCTATGAACCTGCACTCCAAGGTCTCTTTGTTCAGCAACATTCCCTCAGACCTTACCATTAAATGTATAAGTCCTGCTAGGATTTGCTTTCCCAAAATGCAGCACCTCATATTTATCTAAATTAAACTCCGTCCCCACTTCTCAGCCCATTGGCTCATCTGATCAAGATCCTGTTGTAAGCTGAGGTAACCTTCTTTGCTGTCCACTACACCTCCAATTTTGGTGTCATCAGCAAACTTACTAACTATACCCTTTATGCAGCATCAATCTTTGTGGCACTCCATTGGTCACAGGCCTCCAGTCTGAAAAACAACCTCAACCACAACCGTCTGTCTTCTACCTTTGAGTCTATAGGTATAGGGACAGATGAGACCATGGTGAGACTTAAAAACAGGAATGGGAATTTTTTAATTCAGGTGCTGCTAGACCAGGCACCAAGGTAAGTTAGTAAGTTCAACTATGCTTGATGGACTTGGCATGAGTAGTTTAGATTTGTTCAAGTTACAGACAGTGCTATAAATTAGACTGTCAGGAGAGCATTGTCACCACAAATGCACCTGAGTAACTGAGCATCTTGTGGATAGCACAGTTCAGAAGGCAGCCATGTCACAGAAGTAGAGGGAATAGGTGACCACCAGGCACTCTAAGGGGATAGTATTGAAGTTTGCGATATACTGCACCAATCACAAACTGGTACTCACTGCTAAATTAAGTTAATGAAACATCATAGCAGTATGTAGTATGGCAAATTGCTGCTAGTATGTAGTAGTGAACCACATGTGGTTAAAGTAGTTCACTGCCATCAATCTTCTTTTGTCTGTACTGTGTGTGGGGCTTATCTAATTATCAGGAGTGAAGCACAGACCACTGCTGAGTTGAAACAGAGGGGAACTTGTTTTAGTTCACAAGCTGGTTCATCAAATAACAGTGATTAGTACTCTTACAGAAAAGGAGTGATGTATTGAATTGTTCATTGTTCTCCTCTTCTGTCCACAAGCAGAGATATTTAAAATAAAAATATTTTGAAATAGGCTGTGGCCTGTTCGACCAACTCTGCAGGAAAGATTACAAATCGACAAATAATGAGAACATATAAATGGAATAGAGCAATAATTATGGGTTTCCTTGAATTAGTAAGGAATTTAATCATCATATTGATTGGATTAATCAAATTAGAAATGGTAACTATGACAATTAATTCATAGAATGCACTAGGGAGAGTTTCATGGAGCAAAATGTTATGGAGCCAACCAGGGAGCAGGCTATCTTGGGACTGGTAATGGTAATGAGTAATGAGTGAAGTTTAATAAATGAACTCAAAATAGAAGATCCTCTGGGAAGTAGTGATCATAACATGGGAGAAGTTAATATTCCAGTTCAAGAGTGAGAAACTTTGGTTGGAAACAATTGTGTTTAACTTAACTAAAGAGAATTACAAAGAAATGAGGATAGAGTTAGCTAACGTGAGCTGGGTGGATTGATTAGCAGGAGACAAAAGTACTGCAAATGCTGGAATCCAAAATAGACAGGTAGGAGGCTGGAAGAACACAGCAGGCCAGGCAGCATCAGGAGGTGGAGAAGTCAACGTTTCAGGTGTAACCCTTCCCCATATCCAAAACATTAACTTCTCCACCTGCTGCCTGACCTGCTGTGTTCCTCCAGCCTCCCTGTCTGTCAATTTTTGATTGGCAGGAATGGCAGTAAGCAAACAGTGGCAGACATCTAATGAGACAATTCATGACTCTCAGCAAAAATGTATCCCAGTAAGGAGGAATGATTCTCTGAGAGGAATAAACCAACTATGGCGAACCAGGAGCATTAAGGGAAGTAGTAAGAAAAAAAATGCATATAAGGAGGCAAACGTCCATGATAGCCTTGTAGACAAATTCATCAAAGGAGGGGAGTGGGGTAGAATTAGCAAGGAATATAAAACCAGACAATAAGAGCTTTATTAAATATATACAAAAATAAGAGAAAGAGAGCGATCAAAGTGAACATAAACACATTAGTAGATGAAGCTGGGGAGGTGGTGATGAGAAAGAAGGAAATTACAATGGCATTAAGCAGCTATTTTACATCATTCTTTATGGTGGAAAATACTTTGAACATCCCATTAATCCTAAAGATTATGGTGGAAAAATTAAGGACCATCACCATCACTGCAGAAGTAGTATTAGACAAATTAATAGGGCTAAAGGCAGATATGTTCCCTAGCTCTGATGGCTTATACCCTAGGATTCTAAAAGAATGGATGCATTGGTTGTAATTTTCCAAAAATCCTCAGATTCAGGAAACCTGATAATGTGATACCCTTACTCAAAATGGGAGGGAATCAAAAACAGGTAACTATGGGCCAATTAGCCTAACATCCATTGTTGGTAAACTGTTGGAATTAATTATTAATGAAGTTATAGCTGAAGATTTAGAAAATAATAATCTAATCAAGCCGAGCAACATGGCTTCATGAAAGGGAAATCACGTCTGACTTATTTGTGAGAGTTTTTTTTGAGGAAGTTACAATCAAAGTGGATAAAGGGGGACCAGTAGATGTGTTGTATTTGGCATTCAACAAGGTAGCTCACAAAAAGTTAAGTCGTAAGATTAGAATCCACAGTATTAGAGGTAGTATATTAATACGGATAGAGAATTGGCTAATGGGCAGGCAATAGTAGTGGGGATAAGGGGTTATTTTTCAGGTTAGTGACCTGTGGCCAGGGGAGTTCCACAGGGATCAGTGTTGGGTCTACAACTGTTTGCAATATATAATAAAAACTGGAGGAAGAAATTAAACATAATGTAGCCAAAATTTGCAGATGACAGAAATAGGTGGAAAGATAGGTTCCAAGAGGAAGCAGCAATAGGTGCAGCAGGTAATCAGAAAGACTAACAGCACATGGTTCCTTATATCAAGGGGGTTGGGGAATAAGAATAGAAAAACCTTACTGCAACTGTATAAGGGGCTGGTAAGACCACACCTGGAGTATTGTGAACAGTTTTGGTCCCCTTATTTAAGAAAAGATATTATTTCATTGGATGCAGTTCAGAGAATGTTCACTAGGATAATCCCTGGTGTGGAGGGATTGTCTTATAAGCGAAGGTTAAACAGGGTCAGGTCTCTATTCATTTAAAAGAAAGGTGATCTCATTGAAACAAAAAAAAGGTGCTTGACAGGGTAAATGCTGAGAGGATGTTTCCCCTCATAGAGGAATCTAGGACCAGAGTCTCAGAATTAAGGGGTGCCAATTTAAGAATGGGACAAGGAGGAATTTCTTCTCTCAGAGGGCCGTGAGTCTTTGGAACTCCTTGCTACAGAGAGCTGTGAGGGCAGAGTCCTTGTGTGTATTCACGGATAGGATAGATGCATTATTTAACAGGAGGGAAAATCAATTCTTATGGGAAAAGCACAGGAAATCGGACTTGAGGAATGTTTGATCAGTCATATCAGCTATTATCCTATGGAATAGTGAATCAGGATTGAGGGGCTCAACAGCCTACTCCTGCTTCAATCTCTTATGATTATGGTCTCATTCAAGAGTAACTTGGAATTTTTGGAGTTAATGGCAGTTTACATGAAATTGTTGAAAGGGCTAAAAAAGACAACACACACACACACACACACACACACACACACACACACACACACACACACACACACACACACACACACACACACACACACACACAGTTTGAAACTGAAGTACACAACTGTAGGTTTTGACCTTCACCTACGACACCATTACCTCATAAGTAGCTGTTAGAAAGACTTTATGATGTGCAGTTAAGATGCAGAAAGCAATCATTATTTTCAAATAATTATCACTTCGATTTTGTTCACTTGCAATCATTCTTTTGACCACTTCAAGTTTGAGCTTATTTAAGAGATTCAGTTGGTAAATATTTACTTCTTTGTTGAATAAAAAGGGCTTGAAACTGCATGCATAAGAATGCTGCTCACGCTCTTGATATTGAAGGAATTTGCATTCCTTAATGTTTGGAAAATTACTCAATTTTCACTGTAATATCCAATTTGACTCGGCACTTAGGCAGAGATATAGAGTTAGGCATTTATTTAGTAGCTCGTTGTGTAAGCACTCTTCTTGGTCAAAATAGAGATTTTCACAGCATACTTCATTCACACTCTTGCAGTTTCATTTTGTGGACTTTCACACAAACATTGAACGTTGAAGATGGCTTGACAGTCAAGATATCATATAATATATGATGTGCTACTGTCCAAAGATTGTATCTTTGCTCACCATATTATGGGTATTAATTTGCAACTTTTCAGAATTTATAATCCAATTCATCAGTGAGCTAAATTATTCTGCAATAATTGAAGCAATGATGGTAGATCTTGTTGCTTGAGTAACGCAGTTTACTAATGTTTGTGAGACATGCTTTTGAAATGAAATAAAGTTCAGATGAATTAAATTTAAATGAAAATATAATGGATATCTAATGCTGACTAGATACTCCTGCTCCTCAGATGCTGCCTGACCTGCTGTGCTTTTCCAGCACCCCTCTAATCTAAACTCTGGTCTCCAGCTTCTGCAGTTCTCACTTTTGCCACTTGGGGAGATACCTCAACTTTGTCTGAAATTGTAAAATGGATAATAGCAGGATTGTGGCCTGTTTTACATTGCTCCTAAGTTTTGATGGACAGCAATAATGATCAGTGGATATGTAAAATGGACTACTGACTCGTTATTCCCCATTTTACACTATTGCACAGCATCAAATTGCAAAGGGGAACTCACTGTTTAGTACTGCTACCTCATAGGACTAGGGAGCTTAATTCAGTTAATGGCGAACCAGTGGCAGAAAGGCATCACTGCAACATGAATGAGGTGGGTCCACTAACAAGAGACGCAACTCTGGTATTGGTTGGTCTGGTGCGGGTGAAGGCAAAGTGGTGGCAGAGGAATATTGGCCCAGCAGCAAAGATGACACATGAGGATCAGCCATTTTGATGTTGGTTGGATCCAGTGCAGATGACAATGGAGGGATAGTGGTGCAAGCATTACTGATAGTGATGAACTGGCTCAGGACTGATAGAGTCTCTTCAAGTTATGTCTTTTTTCCCCTTATTCATAAATTATTGAAAATGGTACCAAATTGGGATGACAAATTAAAGTTTTTCATTGATTTTTATTGTATTCTTACTGTAAAATAAATTTTTTAAAAATTGTTGCAAAAACTTATTGTTCCAGTTCCACCCTTGCTCGGGCCATTATCTGTGTGAAGCTTGCACATTTTCAATTACAAGTATCGACAGAACAGAGATTACCCTTTGAAATTCTTAATGGAAAGAGATAAGTTAACACACTCCTGCACATCCCCCCTCCACACATCCCCAACTAATCAGAGAACTCTGATGACAGACAATCAAAGCTGTTTAATAAAAATGGATAGCCCCCACTGTAAGCCAATAACAAATATTCATACATTAAAACCCCTCACCTCTTAGCAGTCATGCTTCTAAACTTGTGGATTAGAAGCAGACAACAGTTACATCCAGTAATGTCAAGAATATAACTCTCACAGAATGTTACTTTGCCCTCCCTCTGAAATTCCCAGGCTAGGGTTATAAATGTGTAACAAATGCAACACAGACATAAAATTTTAGAATTAAAGAAACTTCAAGTGCCAAAATGCCCACTCTGAGAAAAGAATAGATTGTAGTTTAAATGGCCTGCATCCAGAAGAACAATTAGCTTCACAACCTCTGCCAGAATATTAAGATCAATATTGGAATATATAACATTTTCACTAAAGAGCTGTAATTCTTTTTTTCAATTCCATTTCTCCGGATTCTGTAGTTTGTACTGTTTGTTTGCATGCTAGTGTGTCTATACATGGTATGGAACTCAGGATAGGTTTTACCTATTTAATAATTTTTATACATTTTATAGAGTTACAAAGAAGTAACTCCATAATTTTGATTAATTCAAGGGTTCTTCCTAACTTGTTCCTTTAAAGCTTTACATAGGTCAAATATGTATTGTATTAGCGTGAAAATAAGCACATCCCTTTGAAAAATCAAAACTGTTATAGCAGACTCTGGAGTGAAAAGAGTGGAATCTATTTACTCATCTGGACTTGGTAATTACAATTTTGTACACAAAAGATCTGAAATCATGTAAATTATTTTTGGCTTCTTTATGTAAATACACAGGAGAACTAGATTATATGTTGCTGGTTTTAATCACAGAATCAGAACCAAGTGGTATTAACAGAAGCAACAATTGCATGTATAGGGTGTTGATCACCTATTGGGCTAAATAAGATTTCAACATTTAAACCATTTTTTCTAATAATTTAAGAATAATAATTTATGGGTTATAATCTGTTACTTTCGAAATTTACTTCTAGTACAAAAATGTTGATTGAACATGAGACCTGGATTTTCTCCATTGACATGGGCAGTGGGAGTTAGGAAATTTCCCAGCTTCAAATGCCTACCTCACAAGTATGGGACCTTTATTACCAGTGGTTTGGGTGAGTGGTGCAGATTGGGCCAGCCAACACATGAAAGAATGCCAAGTAGAATGTTTAAAAGGCCTTCCTCTTAGAATTTATCCCAAGTGCAATGGAAAGAAAGTAAGCATTATAGCTCTTATCCATCACACTGCATATCCACATACATTTTTCATGTTCCATCCAGGCCATCTCAAATCCCTCTAGTGACATCCCTTGCGCCTTTATGACTCCTGCACTAAGCCATGTCCCTCCAATCATCCCCATGATCCTTCATGTTCTCAATGATAAGCTATGTCCCTCCACCCACCCACTTTGGCCCCTGATGCTAAGCCATGCCCCCTGCACTCGGTTGGCCCCTCATGCCCCATGCCAGGATATGGCCCCCACCCAACCTGTTGGCTTCTCATGTTCCTGATGTAAAGCTAGTGCATGTCCATGTCAAAGACACAGTATATATAGTGTACAACTCCACCGACAATAGGTTTTGTACAAAAAGCTCTAATATAAACAAATATTCATATATTTGCACACATTAATATAAAAGTCCTTTTTTTGCAGGACAATAAAGTATAATACATTAAAGACCTTTATAATGAACTAGTATAGAATCATAGAATTCCTACAATGTAGAAACAGGCAACTCAGCCCATCAAGTGCACACTGACCCTCCAAACAGCATCCCACCCAGATCCACCCTCCTATCTTATAACCCTGAATTTTCCATGGCCAATCCAATGCATAGTGTTAGACTTTGAGAGGAAACTGGATCATCTGGAAAAAAAACCCACCACAGACACAGGAAGAACATGCAAAGTCCAGACAGCCAGTCACCCAAGATTGGAATTGAGCCCAGGTCCCTGGTACTGTGAAGCAGCAGTGCAAACTGCTGAGCCACCTGGCCACTCCATTTAGTAGCTACACTTCAAGCACTGGAAACCTCATAATCTCATACAAATAAATATTGTGCAATTAGCAGCAGAGATCAGAGAGTAATCACAATCAATTATGCATCTTTTCCCTGGGGCTCAGGAGGTTCAACACTCTAATGGATGTCTGAGCTTTCAGCCAAGCCTTATCGTGCAAACAGGAGATTTTACCCTGCCCCAGCCCCACCTCCCAGTCCTTTTCAAAAACATCAAATAATTCAAACCATTGTATCTGTGACTATTATTGATATTTCTGATATGTACTAACACATCTAAACAATTGTCTCAGTTCTGTAACCAGTGCAAGGATGTAAATTTTTAATTTTGTAGCCAGTTGAAAATTAACAGTTCTGAAACAAGACTATTTAGCTCCCAGTTTTGAAAACAGTTATAATAACATGCTGTTATATTTAACATAGTTTATTTCTTCTTTTAATGGATACATAACAGGAACTCTTATTGCCAGCTTACTCTAAAATGGAAACTGAGCATGAACTGAATAATGAGCAGTTTCCTGTCTATGTGGAATTAATCATGGCATTGAATACAATAGGTTTCCAACTGATTTTCTCTAAAATCAAAGATAGTGCTAATACGTTTGTGAAAAAAATCTAGACTTTCTACTGAGAAAGATCAGTTGTAAGGAGCAAGATTTGTACCATTACAAAATTGAAAAGGATGATTTCTTACAGGCCTATGATGTGGATTAATCTGTGTTGCTAGGTAACATAGAGACCTGCATGCTGCTGATAACACTTAAGGCATCATTTGCCCACCCGGCTGCACTGAATCAGAACAAAGCTGAGTTAATGAAGCTTTCAGACACTGCAGGCTCTTCCTTTGACAGCTAAGCAAGGTTTTCAGCATGTGTGACAGCCAAAGTATTAATACCGCAGCGCAGAATTTTCCCTGCAACCATTGTACCTTAGGTTTAATCCCAGAAAATTGCAATGAAATTTGACAGTCACACAGAATGTGACAGGCTGACATAAGAGTCTTACAATCACAGCAGATAAAAAATAAAAACAGGATGACTTATACAGTTATCAAATGTAAACCCAAACAAGTGTTCTTCATTTAACTACTTCCGAAAAAAGCCGCTTTTGTAAAAATGTGAATGATCCATAAATAGTGCAAGCCTTGCTTTGTTTAATTCCATGTGAAAATTTCAGTAAATTGTCATCTGTTTTTAGCATTCTGATTGTGAATTCATCACATGAAGCTTTTAGAAAAAAAATCAAATATTGCCCAGTTGTCTGAAAGTACCAATTTCAATATGACCCAAAATAGAGGACCCCTGGATATTTAAAATATTAATCATTTTTTTGTTTGCTTTGCGTAAGCAAAAATATATTTCCTTTTTATTTTTAAGTAAACATTTCCAAAACTCCTTGAGATTTTCAAAGAGGGCATTATTCAGATATCTTTCTGTAAATTTCTTTATGCAAGGTGTTTAATAGAAATGGTGGCTGCAAAGTTACATGCAGCCTGTAATTTGGGGTGAGCATTGTAATATTTGAATTTGGGCTGCCTGCTTTTTTCAATATTTAATACAAGATGAAATGTACTGAACTCAAGAAGATTCTAGTTCAATGGTTCTTTATTTCACTGACACCAATGTGCTTAGAACAAATAAAAATTGCTTTCAGGAGGTGAATTTGGTATAGACGCTGAGTATTGCTTGACGACTCAAAGAGAAATCAAAACTGTTGAACACTCAGCTTCAAAAAAACAACTAAGTGGTTGAGAGCTCAGTATAACAAGAGCAACAACTTTAGCTTGGGTGGCACAGTAGCTCAGCTTTGTGGGTGGAGTTTGCCCCATCTCCGTGTGTTTGTGTTACCTACCACAGTCCAAAGATGTGGGAGTTAGATGGATTAGCCATGGGAAATGCAGGATTACAGAGATTGCATGGGATGCTCTTTGGAGGGTTGTTGTGGACTTAATGGGCTGGATAGCCTGCTTCCTTATTGTAGGGATTTTATAAAACTATCAAGGTAACTGACTATCAAGGTAGCTTAATGGTTTGCTCTACTTTAGATAATCTGCACCTTTTTTTAAAAAAAGGAGAGATGCAATTTAGCTGAAAAGTAATGCGGGCAGAAATTCTAAGAATGAGTGTTCCCTGTGGCTTTCCAACAATGATACAAGTTTGCGGAAAGTAGCCTCCAAAGAAAACCCAGCATTGATACATGAGAGGTAGGCAGGATAAATACTCCAACCGCAGGGAACCACTCAGCCAGCTCTCCAGAGAACCATGGGAATGCCAGTGGGACCAGATAGCTGTGGAAACCTGGATGCAGTGCCACAAAAAAATCCATCACCTTGCACACGTGGTCAAGGAGAGTGAATTTATGCCATGTTATTACAAATGAATCAATTTCATAATAACCCTGTTTCACTCATTTCTCAACAATCTCATTCAACATTCAGAGCTCTGCTAACCCTGACACACTCAGCAATGTTGCCAGTTGCAGCTCACAATTACTCATGGCAACCACATTACCCAACATTGACAGACTCTCTGTTCTTGAAGGATGAGGTGAGACACAAAGTTCTGGCAGCAACTAACAAAAAGGATAGTGGGACATCCTCAGCCCAATAGTGGAGATGTGGTCACTTTCACTAGAACATTCATGATTGTGGGTCTGGGGGCTGAAATATTTGAAAAGATGGCATTCATGCATCTAATCCACATTCCCACTTCCATTTCCCTTTCATCATCCAATCTCTTTCAATGTGCAACTGCAAATTGGTTTAAGAGTGAATCTCTTCCTTTCCCTTTATTAAAAATGTGAATTTTATGAGATTGTTATGTTTTGCGACTTTGATTTTAATCTAGCATAAACTAGAGGAAAATTGCACTGCATCAGAGCACAAAGATTGCCACAGGGTCAAGGAAAACAAGTACAAATGGAATTCACAAAGGTGATAGGTAACTTTTGTATGGAGTATTGAATTACTTTGCAATGTTTATACAGAATGTTTGCTTAGTGCTTTCTTTTGTTGCATTATTATGGCCAAGATAACATTATGATGATCATAGTGGTAATGTATACGATGGTAATGTATGAGTATCTTGTCGAAAGAAGGATTGGAATTATGTTCATTGGTGCTATAGCTGAACCAATCATAATCCATCCAACTAGGTAAGGTATTGATTGATTGCCTCCTTCATTGGTCCTGCTTCTGCCTGTCATATATCTGGTTGGACAGGGTTTGCATGTCATGATGATGAAGTTGCACAGACTGTAGCAGATCATACAGAGTTCTGCAGGGCTCCTCCACTTTGGCACAGACAGTGAAAGTGTTGCTTAATGGCCTCTGCACAATGATATGACATTGAGCAGAATAGCTTTTGTTACATATTGCCATATCTACATGGGTTGTGCAATGGAACCATACGCCCTGAGTTCAGGATGTACGCTTGCTCGCTGAGCTGGAAAGTTTATTTTCAGACATTTCTGAAAACTAGGTAATATCATCAGTGAGCCTCAAGTGAAGTACTGGTGTTATGACCTGCTTTCTATTCATGTGTTTAGGGTTCCTTGGGTTGATGATGTCTTTTCCTGTGGTGATATCACTTCCCATGCTGATGTCATCTCCTGTTCTTTTTCACAGAGAGTGGTAAATAGGGTCCAAGTCAACATGTTTGTTGATAGAGTTCCGGTTGGGATGCCATGCTTCTAGGAATCCTCATGCATGTTTTTGTTTGGCCTATCTTAGGATGGATGTGTTGTCCCAGTTGAAGTAGTGTCCTTCCTCATCTGTATGTAAGGATACTAGTGAGAGAGGGTCATGTCTTTTTGTGGCTAGTTAATGTTCATGTATCCTGGTGGCTAATTTTCTGCCTGTTTGTCCAACGTAGTATTTGTTACAGTTCGTGCAAGGCATTTTATAAATGACATTAGTTTTGCTTGTTGTCTGTATGGGGTCTTTTAAGTTCATTAGCTGCTATTTTAGTGTGTTGGTGGGTTTGTGGGCTACCGTGATGCCAAGAGGCCTAAGTAGTCTGGCAGTCATTTCTGAGATGTCTTTGATGTAGGGGAGAGTGGCTAAGGTTTCTGGACATGTTTTGTCTATTTGTTTGGGTTTGTTGCTGAGAAATTGATGGACTGTGTTCATTGAGTACACGTTCTTTTTGAATATTTTGTATAGGTTATTTTCCTCTGGTCTTCGTAGTTCCTCTGTGCTGCAGGGTGTGGTGGCTCATTGAAATAATGTTCTAATGCAGCTTCATTTGCGGGTGTTGGGGTTATTGCTTCTATAAATCAGTATTTGGTCAGTATGTGTTGTTTTCCTGCAGACGCTTGTTTGAAGTTCCTTATTGGCTGTTTGATCTACTGCAACATTTAGAAATGGTAGTTTGTTGTTGTTTTCCTCCTCTTTCGTGAATTTTATGCCAGTAAGGGTATTATTGATGGTCTTGAAGGCTTCCTTTAATTTGTTTCATTTAGTGATGACAAAGGTACCATCTATGTAACGGATCCAAAGTTTGGGTTGGATGTTGGCAGAGCTGTTTATTCGAGTCTCTGCATTACTGCCTCTGCTAAGAATCCTGATATTGGAGATCCCATGGATGTTCCATTGGTTTGGCTGTAGGTTTGTCTGAAGTTGGTGGTGCTTGGTGTATGTGCCTTTGGTTCTTCTAATGGTTTGGTTAGTGTTTCTTTGGCCAGGTTGATGTTGATAGATATTAAATCAAAGGAGACTATTATTTCATCCTCTTCTATTTTGGTGTCTTTGATGGGATTCAGGAATTATTGGTTGGAGTGAATGGAATAGTGTAAGTCTTCTACTAAGTGTTTTAGGTCCTTGTCTAATCTGTAGGTTGGTGTTCCAGGTAGCGAGGCTATGGGTCTGAGAGAGGTTCCTGTTTGTGAATTTTGGGTAGTCCATAGAAGCGTAGTGGGTTGGATCTATATGGTTTCATTTTTTGGAAGTCTGTCTTGTTTAATTCTCCAGATTTCTGAAGTTTATTGAGTAGGGCTGTGATTCGGTTCTCTAGTTGTGGGGTCAGGTCTTTCACCACCTGTTGGTAAGTATCGGTATCTGCAAGCAGTGCGTTCGCTTTCTCAATGTAGTCTGTTCAGTTTAAAATGACTGTCAAGCATCCTTTTTCTGCAGTGCTTTTTTTTTATCTATTTTGTGTTCTTCTAGTGCTTTCCTTGCTTGTGTATTGAGTGTGTTTCCTTCCTTTTTTCTGCCTAATGTTGGAGCGACTGTCTGATGGTTTGCTGGATTTTTTCTGTGAATGTATTGTCTTTCAATGTTGTTTCTAATGCTGCTAAGAAATCTTTCTTGTCTGCATTCCGGAAGTTGTAATTTAATCCTCTTACTAATTGACAGCTTTCTCAGTGTCTGTTGAGGGTCAGTCAGATAATTTTTTTATCCATGCTTCTGTATTTTTTGTGTTGTTATTTTGTGTAAGTTTGCCGAGTTTTTTTCTGCAGGTCTCGTTTTTTCCTTTCCTGTATTTTTCGCTGTCTATGACTCATTCTAATGTATCTGTCCATTCATGGTCAGTCATGTTTGTGAGTAAAGTTTTTTGGCACAAAACTTCCTGGCTGTGGGCATCGTTAATCATTTCTCTAAGCATTCTGTGGCTGTTTTGCTCTGCTTTTTATTGGCTAGTGAGGTGTTAAGGGGAGGTTTGTATTTAAGACATTTTGGTACTACCTGTTTCATTTGGCATTCATGCAGGAAGTACAGCTGTTTGCTCTGTTGGATGGTGTTGGGTTCCCATTTTTGGGCAAGTTTTAGCATATCGCGCCCATAGATCTTAGCGAGTCTGAGAAGATTTGTAGCTCACATTGAGGTTGTGGATACAAGTTTGCTCACTGAGCTGGAAGGTTCAATTTCAGACGTTTCATCACCATACTAGGTAACATCATCAGTGAGCCTCCGGTGAAGCAGTGGTGTTACGTTCCATTTTCTATTCAAATGTTTAGGTTTCCTTGAGTTGCTGACATCATTTCCTGTGACTGTCATTTTTGTGTGGTGATGTCATTTCCTGTTCTTTATCTCAGAGTGTGGTAAATGGGAGTTCAGTGGACAACTCTGTTGTCCAGTGTCTGCTCAGATCTCCCTGGCAGCAGAAATGCTGATGGTACAGCAAACTGTACTAAATTATGGTCACCTAGCTGCTACAAGTTTACTGGAATTGCAAAACACAATGCACTGGTCATGGTAGCATCCCAACTGTACACAGAGTGAGTGAAAATCTTCACAGTTGCAGTACATTTCCTTCATACTGCAAACCAAGGTGCATGCACCCCTTGGGCTGAAAATAATAGTCATGGCAATAGCCCTGTCCACCAGCCAGACGTCTGGAGGTAACTCCACTATAGCTGTCAGCAATTGCTCCAACAGAAATCAATAGTCTTAAAGAAGTTAACTAACTGGCATTGAGGCATCTGAGGAACTTTAAGGGAGGATGTCTTGCATCCAAGAGGTCATAGCCAACTGAAAGCTGTTCAGGCTTAGCAGTACCACTGAGAGCAGAGATCACTGCTGGAACTGCAGCAAGCCTGAACCCACCAACATGAAGCCATGCCCCTGAGTGTTGGTTTGTTTGTTAGGCTTCAAAGCTACATATGATCATACACAGGCAACTGCCCTCTCCAGGCAACAGGAAACATTTTGGCCTTGCAAATTTTAAAAAATATGAACGGGGTACATTAGCTCCCTGGTCTACTCTCTATGGAGTGCTTCAAACAAACAAAGTGAATGGCCAATTAATCACCACTTCTCCTGCAGTACAAATTATTGCTCCCTATGAGATTTGACATCTTTGCATCTGTCCTGATGAGTAAAATATAAAAAAAGACAAATTGCCTCTTTTATCTCAGCAATACTCAAATTCTGGTGTATCAAGAGCTATCAATTTATACTGCTTGGAGGTTTTCTAACTTAGTATCAAGACTCTTCATAATGAGAAAAGAAACTTGCTCTTTTGTTTTCTCAAATTAATGAGGCTACTTTTAACATGGCCACCTGAGAAATGTGCATACACAGGCAGGTGCAGACCATTGTAATTGACAACGTACAAACTGCGCAATACAATCCTCAGTCAACAACCTCAGATTAGTTTTTTGTTTTAACGGCAACTTTTGGGAGCAGTAAGAGAAATGGCATGGTTTAGAATAGCTGAAATAGGAATAAGAATCCATCAGTACTCTGTTGAACAAAGGCAATTGTGTGAACAAGACTTGTACAGCTTTCTACTTTTTGCCTTAAGGCTTTATATCTTTCCACTCAGGCCACCTTCAATCCTTATATACTCAGCCCAAACAGTACATTACACCTTCAGTGTTCATCTGACACAGTCAATTTCAAGGGAGCCTGATTCTTCTGTAGATCTGCCAGCATTTCTTATTTCAGAGAAACCAGGTCATTTTCACACAAAGCCTTCATCCACAAATACAACATCATCAAATGTTTTTGGCTACTTTCTATGATTAAATCAAAACCAAATCTGCTCTTTTATTTTCAGTTTCAAATTTCAATAATAATTATTCCTTCTAGTCTACAAAGCATAAACACATTTAACTGAATGTGATTGTGGGCCTTTCTTGTCTGATTGTTAAAAATCTCACTGTTAAAATATTTTCAGAAAAACATTTATGAAATTATGCTTAAAGTTAATTTTGCCATGATTTTACAGACCCAACAAAAAAGGAGCAGAAGTAGGCCATTCAACCCCTCTAACCTGCTCCATCAATAAGGTTACAACTGATCTGATTGTAACTTCAAATCTGCATTCCTGCCTACCTGATAACATTTCAGCCCTTTTCTTAACACAGATCTATGTACCCCTTCCTTAAAAAAAGGGCTGATTTTTTCAATGGCCAGATAATCATCAGAGCAGATTGGAGTTGTGCATTTGCAGAATCTTCAATGTAGACCATAAGGCCATATGACATAGCAGCAGAGATTAGGCCATTCAGCCCATTGAATCTGCTTCACCATTTAATCATGGTTGACAAATTTCTCAACCCCATTCTCCCACTTCTTCCCTTGATACTCAAGAACATATCTATCTCAGTCTTAAATATACTCAATGACCTGACCTCCACAGCCTCCTGTTATAATAAATTCCATAGATTCACCATGCCCTGGCTGAAGAAGTTTCTTCTTATCCTCATTCTACATGCGCTTCCCTTTACTCTAAGGCTGTGCCCTCAGGTCCTAGTCTCTCCTAACAATGGAAACATCTTCTCAGCAGCTACTCTGTCTAGGCCATACAGAATTCTACATGTTCCAATTAATTCACCCCCATCCTTCTAAACTCCATTGAGTATAGACTCAGAGTCCTCAAAACATTCATCATTCCTGGAACCATTCTCATGATGCTTCTCTGAACACAGTCTGAATTCCCTCTGAATGTGGCAGACTCTGAGGGAATTGCCCAGTAAATTTAAGATTCCACAGGACAATTCCCCCACACCTGGAAACCTCTGAAAGTATTTATTTAAAAGCTGAGAATGTAATGGATTCTTCTGCAGTTAAGTAAATAATTACTCGGGAAATGTGATCCTATTAAAAACGTGGTCTAACTCCTGATCAGCTATTAAGTTTGCCACCAACTTAGTTCACACACATCCAACCAAACCTTCCCTCGACCCTTATACACTCCAGAAACTGACAAACCACCCCCTCCGGCCTCCTGGACCTGACACCTCCCCATTTCCTCCAGGACCCAAACCTGCTCTGCAAGACCCAACACCCCTCTCTAAACTTTGGTTTTCAACAACTCCCTCTCCCCCAAGACATGACATCCTTTTCCCAACAGCCAGACCTCAGCCCCCATGCCCTGAGGATCCAAAATCCCTTCACCCACTGCCAGACCCAACAACTCCCCTACCCCCACCCCCATTACCTGACAACCTCCAAAACCCTTCCTCTGCTGGACCCAAAATCTACTGTCTACCCTGACCCAACCTGAACACTCCATCACTTACCTGGCCACTTTGCACTTTGACACCCTACCCACTTAGTATCCTATCCCTTTACTACTTGGCAACTTACTCATCTGGAATCTAACCCACCTGGCATAATACTTACCTGACACCCTACCCTTACCCACCTGGCACCCTACCCACCCAGAATCCTCACCATAAATTTTCTTATCTACTCACCCTCTCATAGGGGCTGTCAAAGTGGCTGTCTAAGATGCCCAGTGAAAGATCAGCACCACATTTTGAAGCAGCATTGATTGGAATCTCAAATCAGAAATGCAGTGTTCTTTCAACTCTGTCTTAAATGGTCTTCATCAAAGTTATATGCAGAATTTGAACATTAATGTTGGGAGTAGTGTATCATATTTTGTGCATAAATTGGGAAATTTTGGAATGTAACAATGTAGTTACTAGACTTGCAGTATCTCTAAAAATTACAGACAAATGGGATTACTTTTGTCCTTGAATTTAATGAAGTGAAAAATTGAAAGATGCTTAGAACAGGCTGCAGATTCTTGTTTTACACAATGTGTTTAATTCCTAAGAGTCTGTTTGAAACTTTAAAATAAGTGCAATCTTTCAAGAAACGACCTCAGGAAAACAGTATCAATGTCTTAAATAATTACAATCACTAAACCTCCCTGTACAATTCCTTCCTATTTTGATCTACAAATTGACATGCAATGACTGTAGACATAGGATTGTGAAATGCATTTTTCAATTTTGGATTATTGATTCATTAACATTCAAATGCCTATTCGCTACATAGGTATACATCCATGCTTCTGATTTGTTGCTTGTCCAAAGCAGATTATGTTGCCAGATCATTAACTGGCCTTTGTAAAGCTGTAAAATGATTATTTATAATTATCCTTCAAATTAATGTCATGGTAACTGACGAAGTACAAGTTTAGAAGTAAGGAGTTTTAAAAATATCCAATTAATCAAAAACCTGGCTCAAGTTTCAAATTCCAACTTATGTCATTTGACATCCTTCTCTATTATGCAGAATTTCTGCTCCAACATGACATTTAGACATGGAATTCTTAATCCAAGCATAAAATGTTAGCCAATTATCTAGTTTTGAACATTCAACAGTATAAATATAGTTAATCCATTGCTAAATTTTACGCAGAGATAGCAGAGTACGCCTTAGAAATGTTTTGTTTAAATTGTGTCGCTAAGCAATTAAATAACATACATTCTTAAAATTAGTAAACTGTTTACCTTTTCTTTCCAATTTGTTAAAATCCTATTATGCATGACGTTTCTTGACAAACTGTTCACATGATCATCTACATGCGTGGGCAATGCTGAGTTTCTGTCACACTTTTTCTATGTGAACAATGAAAATCGAATGCACACATAAAATATCACCCAATTAATCTCCCCTTCAAACTACAAATTGCACAGGTAAGCTAGGCACCAGCAAAACCATTTACTAAACAAAGGAAGGATATTATGCTCATCATTCTAATTTCAGTCTGACCACCATTCTCTGAGTTAAGATTATTGAGTCAAATTTTACTACCAAAAGAACAGACAGACTGAAGGTACTCACTATTTACATGCAAAATGATATGGCAACTTCAGCAACTATCCAAAAGTTGCTGTGCAAACTAGACACACTCACCATTTTAAAAGGTTTTGCAAAAATGCTAATCTGTCATCATCGAAATGTTTTGAATCATAAGAGGCTCCTGTGTTTGTATGATAAATATAAATGAGGGGATTTAGATCAGAGTGGTGCTGGAAAAGCACAGCAGGCCTGGCAGCATCCGAGGAGCAGAAAAATCGACGTTTCGGGCAAAAGCCTTTCATCAGGAATAGACGTTGTGCTCTTCTAACAACATAAGCATTTTGTTAACATTTGTCTCTGTCCTCTTTCTTCTAATCTAATCTTTATTGCGCTTTTTTTGAGTGGAATTTAATGCCATCCTGGTGACAAATTTGGTGGGGAGGGAGGTGGCATTTTATTAAGCAGAGAGTGTGGATGACAGACTCTCTACCATCCTGCCTTTAACCTGATTAAATAAGTATATGGCAGGATGCCGTGAAGATGACCATTCGATCGCGGCTCTTAAATTGACAATCAGTGCCTGACTGGGAGACTCAACATCAGGGGGTGGAGTCTCAATGAGGGCCCAACCTGCTCTCCTGACTCCTCTCCCAAAAGCCTCATCACAATAACTATTGCAGTCAGGTTAAGCACCTGAGTAACATTTAATTCAGTTAGCCTTCCTAATTTAGCTCTCCAGCTAATGGTGAGACCCCAGTCACCTCCATAAATTTTTTTTTACATGATCTAACATTGAATTCTCTCACTCTAATTTACACCTATTCTCAGTCATTATGGTATTAATTTCATCAACCCTCAATCTGATTCCTTAAAGAGATACACGTTTGCCTCGTTTATTCAACTCACAGCGGCCTGGTTTCTATCGCTGCATTATTGTCAACTCATACAGTCAATAACTTCATGTGCAAAGAATTAAAAACTTAAACATCTGAAGGAAATCTAACTAAGGGCAGATACTTAGATGCCATGGCACAATGAATTGTGGTCTGTTATGTAATCTCAAGGGGAAATCACTGATCACTGTTTTTGAATGATTTAATTCCAACATTAGGTCTGTGGGGGCGCTTGGTCTAATTTTCTCCTCATCGTTCTTTTCTGGAAGATATTAATTTGTGCACAGTTGGCAGCTATCAGCCAGTAGCTCACCTAAAAGTCCATCCTTCGCAGATGAGCCTACACCAGCATTGTTAAATTAATGGGATTCTGGGGTTAATGTAGCTTGCCTCAGTCCTACCATAACCCAATAATTCAATGCCTATACATGGATATTTGCACTGAAATCAGAAGAAATCAACCCATTTTATCCCTCAAAGCCTGGAACATTCAAGGCTCTTATTAGTTAGTCTTCTAATTGGCTGGATTGAACTAATATATTTCTAAACAGACTCCCAGAAGATGTCATAATTATTTTTATTTCAACCGTTGAAAGATCTCAATGAAATGTTAAGAGACAGGAAGGCCATTCAGTCCACCTCAGTCAATGCAACTGGAAAGACCAGAAGACCCATTCCTTGCAGCATGCAGCTGGTTCTTTAGTAAACCATGGGTTAATAGTCAGAACCTATTTGTGATAGAAATGCAATACTGCACTAATGTGCCTCCTGGCCTGTCATAATCATGCAACATCTGTAATGAGGCATTCATTGCAGGCACCCATCTTACAGCTAGTTCAAAAAAAAACACAGGTGTGTTCTTCTGCGAGCCCATAGCATGGTGTCAGAATAGAGCTAAGTTTGAATGTTAAAGCCTATAGGAGCACAGATAATAAAATAGGACTTGAATGTTTGGAGCTCCTTAAAACTAATAAACTGTTAAAATCCACAGAAAAGAAACAAGTAGGCTACAGCTGAAAGGGCCAGTTAAGGCACACCAGCTGCAGATTTCCCTGTACAATGCTGGTTAAAATGAAAAGGGATGTGAAGCAGAACTAGGAGAATTTCCACTTGCTGAGGCCATGTTATAATGATTGAATTAACAAACCAGAGCAATTATGAAACTACTTTTATTGCATTGGGAACAAACTGTAAAGAAGTCCAGAAGTGCTGAGGTTTTTGTCAGCGGCCAGAACATGGCAGAACAGACCTGGCTTTGCAATGACAAAGGAAAGGCCACAGGCTACAAATACTGCAGGGAACATCACACATTGAAAAAGTAAGCATCCATAACCCAAAAAGGTGACAACTGTAGCAATGATGTAGTGACATAAGAACAGTAAACTCTGCTGTGGGGTGGCATGGTGGCTCAGTGGTTAGCACTGCTGCCTCACAATGCCAGGGAACCAGGTTTGATTCCACCCTGTCTGTGTGGAGTTTGCATATTTTCTCCATGTCTGTGTGGATTTCCTCCAGGTGCTCCAATTTCCTCCCACAGTCCAAATATGTGCAGGTTAGGTGGATTAGCCATGGTAAATGTAGAGTTTCAGAGATAGGGTAAGTTTGGGTGAAATGGTCTCTGGAGAGTCGATGTGGATTCAATGGGCTGAATGGCCTCTTCCACACTGTAGGGATTCTATGATCATAAAATTCTTACACATTTTTTCCATTGTTATGTAAACCATTAAGGATGTGTAGTGACATTAGGTAGCAGCATAACAACCAGTGCTCACTATGATCAAGCAACTAGTGATGGTAACACAGGTGTTGAAATATTATAACAGAAATATGGAAGTGTGACACCAGCAAAACAGAACTTGGTGAAGTTGTCATACAGCAAGGATAATCAGCTGCATGTACATCCATGGTGTTAATGCAAATACAACAATACTATGCTCAGATTGAGAGAGAATGCCTGCTCATTATCTTTGTTTGTGAATATTTTCATAAGTACCGACTTGGAAAAGACAAAATGACAGTTCAATCCAAATATAAGTCATGTTAAAGCATTTTCCTCAGCTATCTGGTCCAAAATATCTGCAAAAATTGTTACTTCTGTACAGAGATATCACCCACATGTGACATACAAAGCAAACAGATGTAAATCACTGACGTGCTGTCAAGAGCAGCAATCCCTATGAAAAAGAATCAGAGGATACTCTGACAGAGTGTGAAATCTTTCAGATCGAACATGGAGCAGCAGCTCAACATGCTCTGAAAGTCATTGATTCAGCAGAGACATTGAATCTAACAAACACCTTGATCAAATCAAGCAAACTATCTAATCAGAGGCAGACATAGATGCAGGAAGTCATCATGAAAGGATAGCATGAAAACATCAAGGAGATCCCTGAGGTCACAAGAGTATATTTCGGGAATACAGAGGTAAATTTACAGTCCTGTTGGCATATTGTACACAGGAAGTAGAGTCATTATCCCTAGATTACTGAGAGGAGAGATGCTAAAGTGTTGCTTTGCAAGCCACCAAGGAACTGCTTTAAATGTGTGAATTGTTTTTATGCTTCAGTAACCAGAAAGTAACAGTGTATTTGGGGTGTAGCTTACATATGGCATTTTAAGATTTGATTCTGACTTCTCAGCCTTCATTTACATTTCCAAGCTTTTATTTAATTACTTGTAACCTCATTTAACCATTAATGCTTCTCCATCATCTCTCCCGCTCTCCTTTCTTCCAAGAACTGCTTTTATATTGCATTAATCTGAGCTCGTCCTATCAATAATTGCATATATGAAACTACAACAGTCCAAAATCATTGTTTATTTAAATATGTAATCTTAGAAATGAAGGCAGATTTTTATTCCTTTGGTTGCACATGATTTGCATGCTGGCTTTTAGTTTTAACTTTTAAATTGAAGGGCTGGAATCTGAAAGAACACTGATAGCAGGCCTTGACAATAGATCCCACTTTTACATCAATATGTATAGGACCAGTGACACACCAGCGATAACAACAATAGCACAATAGTTATCAGCACTCATGTGGAAGATAAACTTGAAAGAAAAGCTGCACAATCTACACTCATCACTGCAAATACCAACATTCAAGTCAGAAGTAAGAGTACAATTGTAAAACATGTCTACTTACAGAATATCTAATACATTTGGAAGAATGTAATTTTATGGAAACTACAATCTGAATTTAGCATTCAACGCGCTTTCTTATTTACAATGGCATTGCAAAATTGAATTGTGCAATTTTAAATTCCAAAAATTGCACATTTATTTTTCAATCTATTATCATGCTATCACCTCTGTACAGCTTTTATTTGGGGCCCAGATGGTAATTGTTCAAATCAGCCATTTTGTTATCTTTAAAATGTGCAAATCTGATTTTACTTCACACTTCTGCAGAGCTTTCTCCTGGGAAAGCCAGTTAAAGTTTCAACTAGACAGGAACCAAATCATATTAACATAGTTCTGCCTGGTTGGAAACTGAACTGTAACCACTAGCAACGCAAATGAACCCTTAAACATATTGATTTAAGATGTATTACCAGTGAGGTAACGGGCACTAAGATAATCTGTTTCCCGTCCCTAAAGCCTACAAACTTTAAACTGGTTAAATTAGGAAATAAGTAGCATAAGCACAAATTAAGTTTATGAACTTAAAATGACATGTTCAAAGTCTTGAGGCATAGAAATAGGTAACAGGCTGTAACTTGGACAATATTGGTCTCATTCAATGAGTAAACAAAGCTACATCAATCCTTTAAGCGACAAACTTGTTCATATGACAGCAAATCAAACCTGTGCAAAAAGTTGATTTTACTTTGGGAGGGTGACGGTGGTTAAATTAGATAACCCCTGATATTCTATCCTTCCCATATATAACTGAATTAAATTTACAGCATGGCACTTGAAATGTAAAGGAAAATGTGGTACAATTTGGATTTGCCAACTTTGGAAACAATCTTTTTAAAAAAAGAAAGAATTAGAAATAATTTCTTGAGAAGAAGTCACTAAACATTGTGCAATATTTTCATACAATCCCACTGGACCTCATAAAAACCCTCAGTCAAACTCATTGCCCTACTGGAACTCATTCCATACACTACAAACTTATGCCAGCTCATATCTCAAAGACACAACCCCTGGTTGACTATAAGTATGACCAGCCAAAACTTGGTAACTAAAACAAGTGGCGAAGTTCCAAGTTTCAAAATCAGTATGACTCTCAATCACCTGAGGATGAACCAAAGAGGATGTGCCTAGTATGGAGCAAGTAGAACATGTTATGATGCCAGTTGATGGTACCACAGGACAAGTCAGGATGCAACCTAGCTTGATACATGATAAGATATGTTGTTATTTGGTTTGTTAACATGGTGGTTAATCACTGAAATCTATTCCCTTGAGGCTGCAGATTTATTTAACAACAGAATGGGAATGTATTATCAAAACAAACAATAAACCAACCAAGCTACATATATACTTAGCAGCTAGAAATTTTTGGCTGAATGTTACTAAAATTCAGCTATGTTAATTTTGAGGAGTTTCACTAATGCTTTCTCTCTCTAGTGAGCCACCTCACACAATTGTCCACAGTGTACCACAAAATGCAAACATCATATATCCACGGCACCGAGCTTGTACTTTAGTACACTCACCACTGGAGAGAGGGATTGCTGATGGTGGGACCTTTCGGGATTTGTGCTGCTGAAACTATAGTTACATTTCATCGGAAATAGACCACTGCCATAATTTTATTTCCACTAGCTTTCTGATTGACTGTCAGTGTAACCACAGCTACAAGATTGAAGTTATAGAGGCTGTTTATCCATAGTGCCATTACATGTTCAAACCCTGTCAGAAGAAGTGTCACTTTTTCTCTAATGGGAAAACATAGCATCCTGCCATTGTTGAAAATGGGAGCTTCATGTGTTGTAAAGTGTTCAAACAGTTGGTAACGTTAAATTTTACTAAACAACAGGAAAAGAAAGAGCAAACAAAAAATGCTGCATCTGCCTCTGGGACGAATCAGGGTTGCTAAACCTTGTGAACAACACGGGACTTTCAAGTCAATGAATGATGACTTCACCCAACTCATATCTATTGGAAGTGGATGCTAATCATTTGGCTTGTTGGGCCTGATGCTGCAATGCTCTCTCATGCAGAAAGTGATGTTCTTCTTGCTCAGTATTCACACCTTCCTCCTCAAAGATCTGCTGCTAATCTCACAGCTCTTCAGTATCCTCTTTTAATCTGCTCCAGTTATACAGAGCACAGAAAGTAAGGATTATGCAGCAGCAGCTTCTGTCTAGATTGTACTGCAAAGGCCCACAGACCAATCCAAGCATTATGACCGTATCTTCAGGAAGTCTAGTCTCTGCTCTACCCATGGCTCTGTGGAAGAATAGTCTTCATTGTGTCTGCATTTGACTTCAGTCAGAGAGTTGTATAGTATCTGTCATGGTTGGAAAGGGTAGACTTAGACTTGCAGCCATTCTTGTAAGACATCTGGAGCAGGAACTTGAGAGTTTTCGACATTAAAGTGGCTCCCAGGGAACCTAGCATGGATTTTCAAGTTGTACATTCAATAATCACAGATAACTTGTAATGGTACCCTTATCTCTTGATAAAGTCAGCTACATGGTGTCCTCCTTCTGATGAGTGACCAGACTCTTGACTGATCTTTGTGCAGCTCCCAGCTGATTTACTGTTAATCTCAGTTGCAATGGACCTGCAGGACTGGCTGTGTCCCATTCGCTGGACTGAATGATAAAGGACCCCTGACCCTGAACAATCCAAAGGGCCAACTGAAAGTGTCCATGCACCCAGATTGATATTGGAAATGACTGATGACTGACTGTGGTGGCACCTCTTGACTGATGACAGTCTCCCTTGACTAGATGGAGGATTACTATCCTTAGACTTTGAGAAATGGCCATTTGGTTGAATTCCATTCATTGTGTTTGCCATATAAGCTGATGGTGTATGCTGCAGTTGTGACATTGAGGTACCTTGATGCCATACCATTAACTGATCACTTCTGGCAACCAGAACAAGATGCCTGGCTTTGTCCCTGCTCTAAAAGGCAAGGTAAGATACAGGAATTGGAAGGGAACCAGTTCTGAGAGAGGAGACAATTCAAAACAAAAAGACAAGGCAAACAGAGATGCTGTGAGCATCCAGGTGGATGCAAAGTGAGTGAGCATTGAATGCGAACTAATATCCCTGAGAGGCACCCAGCTCCTGTGCTTGAGATGGATTCCTGCCCGTGCATACAATGCAGCTTGAGAGCAGCTTTACAATAAAGAATAAAACAAAGAACTGTGGATGCTGGAAACCTACAACAAAAGCAGAAACTGCTGGAGAAACTCAGCATGTCTGGCAGCATCTGTGGAGGGAAAGCAGCATTAAAGTTTTGAGGCCCATGACCCTTCTTCAGACACCTCCTATTCTGAATACCTGCTTGGTTCCCTGACACTCTCTAATGGATTAGAATCTTGTTGTGTGACGTTGAGGTATCATCTGCAATCTGGACAACCAGTGAGAAACACCGTAGCCCCTGTTTTTGGAAAGGTCCATTGAACCATATGACAATTAGGCAGGAGAGGGGCCATCTCTTGAAGACCCCGAGGAGTTGGGGGTGGGGGGAGGGGTGGGAAAACATACAGCAAAAGCTACTGGCCAATTAGACTAGCAGTTTTTTGTGCTCAGCAGTGCCACTGAGGAGGCCATGGTTACTGCCGGAAGGACACCGCACTGGAGTCCATGGATAACAGTAGGCCTAGTTCTCAGGTATGCAATGTGGTGCAATGATGGTGTCAGAAGAAAAACAGGGATTTGTCCCTAGTTGCCCTTGAGAAAATAGTGGTGCTGAGCTGCTGTAGTCTACTTGCTGTAGGTAAATCCACAATGACCTTAGAGAAGGAGCTCCAGGATATTGACCTAATGACAGAGAAGGAACAGCAATATATTTCCAAGTCAGCATGGTGAGTAGTTTGGAGGGGAACTTGCAGGAGGTGGTGTTCCCAGGTATCTGCTGCCATTTTCCTTCTAGTTGGAAGTTGAAGTGGGTTTGGAAGGTGCTATGTTAGGAACCTTGGTGGATTTCTGGAGTATATCTTGTAGATAGTATACACCGCTGCTGCTGAGTGTAGAAGGAAGAGGGAGAGGGTATTTTTGATGTAGAGCCCATCATGTAGGCTGCTTTGTCCTGGATAGTGTCAAGCTTCTTGAACGCTGTTGGAACTGCACCTACCCAGGGGAGTATTCCATCACATTCCTGACTTATGGCTTGCAAATGATGGGTAGATTTTGAGGCATCAGGAAATGAGTTACTTGCTGCAGTATTCCTAGCCTCTGACCTATTTTTATAGCTATTGTATTTGTATGGTGAGTAAAGTTGAGTTTCTGGTCAATAGTAACCTTCAGAATAGTGGGGCATTCAGTAATGGAAACACCATTGAATGTCAAGGGGCAGTGGTTTGATTGTTTCTTATTGGAGATAGATGGCATTTGTATGGCACAAATATTACTTGCAACTTGTTAACCTGAGCCTGGATATTGTCCAGATCTTGCATTTGAATATGGACTGCTTCACTATGTGAGGAATCATGAATGGTGCTGAACATTTTCCAACACTGGAAAACATCCTCACTTCTGACCTTAAAATGAAGGAAAGGTCATTGAACTAATAGTAGAGCAGAGCAACTCAAATAGAAATTTTTGAAGATTAATTTGTAATCTCCTACTTGCTGTTTGCCTGCAGTTGTTGTATCATTTATGCCATTACCTCACCATTATTTTGTCTGAAAAATCTAGTCTAATTATTGCCCCTTTAATCTCTGTGAAATAGCTTTTCCTTAGTGTATTAGGCCACAATATGTCAATTAGAAATCTATAAATTTACATATATAGTAAGATTAGCAAATAGCTGACATATACTTTGTTCATAGTAATAAAGAAATAAACAGCCAAGTACAGATATGAAAGAAAATTTCAAGGTAAAATCTATTGTTGAGGATTGCTGAAGATTCTACACACTTGAATATCAAAGCAGTCAAATTAGTTCCAAATTTGAAAATTTAAAATGGTAAATGAAATGCTTATCTTTAAGCTTTTAAATCAATTCTCGGCTTTCAAGAACCAAATTTCAAAGTGAGAAACTGTTTTTATGTCAAGTAAACGCCAAACCCTGATAAGAAAGCTGGTAAAATGTATTCAACGTTAATAATCAATGGAATATCAATTTACATTTATCACTTGCAAGAAAGTTCATTCAGAAAATTGATTAAATATTTTGCTGGAATTTCATCGCTGTGAATCGTTACCCAACTACTCGATTTCTTTGCAAATGTAAACCTCTTCAACTAATTTTGTAATTTCCAGCATTATTGCTACTTTCTCACTGAAATTGTTTCTGTTATTTGTGCCCTAATTCAGTCCGGTTTTAATGCCTTTGTCCAGAAACTATGAAGCCAAAGCCAATATTGGTTTTATCAAAGTAACTGGATGGCAGGAACTCAAATCCTAGCTTTTTTTCTCTCTTCCCATAGGCAAGGAGAAGCTAAAGTCTGTTTGCTGTACTAATGTCTCAACCAAGATCAGCTCAATCAGCACAGGTAGGAGGTTAAGACTGGCACTGATATACTATGTACACCTCCGCAGCATAACTACTATAAAGGTGCACCACATTATTAGAATGTAATACTTATAAAAAGTTATTTTAATCATTCTTTTAACTAACTACAGTATTTAGAGTTTATGACATATTCCAATTAAAAACAAGCACAGTTAATAATATTTGTAACTCTTTGTATGCAGGAAGCCATATGACTACAAAATGTAGGCACAGAAGTAAGCCATACAGCCCATCCAGTCTGTTCCAGCACTCAATGAGATCATGACTTTTCTGATAATCCTCAACTTCACAGTCCTGCCTTATTCCCTTTACCATCGATTTCCTTACTGATTTAAAATCTGTTTCTCTCAGTCTTGAATATATTTAACAATTGAACATCAAGAATGTGGTTAAAAAAAATCCACTGTTACACTACCTCCTGATAGAAAAGTAAAATCTTCGACTCTATTATATAGCCCATTCTAAGGTTATGTCCTCTGGTCCTACATTCTCTCACAAGAGGAAACAACCTCTCAGCATCTGCTCTATCAAGCCCCCTAAAAGTCTTAGATGTTTCGAAGAGGTTGTCTCTCATTCTTCAAAATTCCAACGTATAAAGCCCAACCTATTCAACTTCTCCCCAAAAGAAAATCCCTCCATATCCAGAACCAACCTTCCTTTGTAAACCCTTCTTTGGATTGACTCCAATGTAAATATATCTTTCCTTAATAGGAATAAAACTGTTCACAGACTTGCAGGTGTGGTCTGACTGATGCCTTGTATGGTTTTAACAATACTGCGCTATTTTTGCAATCCATTCTCTTTGAAATAGTTAATTCACTATCCCTACTACCCACTGAACTTGGATGCTAGCTTTTTGTAACTCATGCAAAAGTACTCCAGAATCTCTTTTTGCTGCTGTTTTCCACAGTCTCTTTGCACTTAAATAATAATTAGTGCTTGTATTTCTCCCACCAAATCTTCATTTTTCCATATTATATTTACGTCTGCCAAAGTATTGCCCACTCACTTAACCTGTTTATATCCTTCTGTAGACACATTATCATCCTCACTATTTGCCTTCCCACCAGTGTTTGTGTTATCTGCAAACTTGGCAACAGTGCATCCATTTACATCAGCGAAGTCTGACTGAAAATTTTAATCCAACTGTATAATAGTTAGCCAATCTTCTATCCATGCTAATATACTGGCCCAATACCATGGGCTCCTATGTTATTAAGTAGCCTTACATGCAGTACTTAATTGAATACCTTTTGAAAATCCAAATATGTTACATCTATTGGTTCCTCTTTAAATGCACAAGTTGTTATGTTCCCCCAATAACTAATGGATTTATCAGGTCAATATCTCCTTGATGAAGCCATACTGACTGTGTTTGATTAGATTACATTTCTAAGTGCTGTACAACTGCATCCTCTATAATAGTCTCGAGCATCTTCCCAATGACAGATGTTAAACTAATGGCCTATAGTTACCTGATAGTTTTTGTCTCCATTTTTGAACAAGACTGCAAATATTCCCATGTCTGTGTTAAGAGCATGGAGTACAGGAGTTGGAATGTCTTGTTGCAGGTGTACAAGAGTTCTTTGAAGAAGTAACAAAGAGGATTGATGAGGACAGAGCAGTAGATCTGATCTAAAATGGACTTCAGTAAGGCTTTGATAAGGTTCCCCATGGGAGACTGATTAGCAAGGTTAGATCTCATGAAATACAGGAAGAACTAGCCATTTGGATACAGAACTGGCTCAAAGGTAGAAGAGTGGTGGTGGAGGGTTGTTTTTCAGACTGGAGGCTTGTGACCACTGGAGTGCCACAAGGATCCTCTACTTTTTTGTCATTTACGTAAATGATTTGGATGTGAGCATAAGAGGTACAGTTAGTAAGCCTGCAAATGACATCAAAATTGGAGGTGTAGTGGACAGCAAAGAGGGTTACCTCAGATTACAACAGGATCTGGACCAGATGGGCTAATGGGCTGAGAAGTGGCAGATGGAATTTAATTCAGACAAATGCGAGGTGCTACATTTTGGGAAAGCAAAATCTTAGCAGGACTTATATTCTTAATGGTAAGGTCCCAGGGAGTGTTGCTGAACAAAGAGACCTTAGAGTGCAGTCGCAGGTAGATAGGATAGTGAAGAAGGCGTTTGGTATACTTTCCTTTATTGGTCAGAGTATTGAGTACAGGAGTTGGGACATCATGTTGCAGCTGTGCAGGACATTGATTAGGCCATTGTTGGAATGTTGCATGCAATTCTAGTCTCCTTCCTATTGGAAAGATGTAGTGAAACTTGAAAGGGTTAAGAAAAGGTTTACAAGGATGTTGCCTGGGTTGGAGGATTTGAACTATAGGGAGAGACTGAACAGGCTCGGGCTGTTTTCCTTGGAGCGTCAGAGGCTGAGGGGTGACCTTATGGAGGTTTACAAAATTATGAGGGGCATGGATAAGGTAAATAGGCAAAGTCTTTTCCCTGGGGTTGGGGAGTCCAGAACTGGAGGGCATAGGTTTAGGATGAGAGGGGAAAGATATAAAAGAGACCTAAGGGGCAACTTTTTCACGCAGAGGGTGGCACGTGTATGGAATGAGCTGCCAGAGGAAGTGGTGGAGGATAGTACAATTGCAACATTTAAGAGGCATTTGGATGGGTATATGAATTGGAAGGGTTTGGAGGGATATGGGCCGGGTGCTGGCAGATGGGACTAGATTGGGTTGGGATATCTGCTCGGCATGGACGGGTTGGACTGAAGGGTCTGTTTCCATGCTGTACATCTCTATGACTTTCAATAGATGCTGAACGACTATTTTTATTTCATTTATATTTTCTGAATGGATACTTGTGCTTTTACAATCTTACACTAGAGGGAGCCAGCAGTACAGCCAATGTGCATGATCATTCCAAATGTGTTGCACTTTTATAAGTGAAAACGGAGTGTTTGCATATACAGTACGCCCAGTGAATGCTGCCATTCTTGTGCGTTTTGACACATCAAATAGCATTTTCTCTCTGATAGCAATGGTTGTTATTAATGATTCTACAGTAAATCAGATTTTCGGTCAAAATATCAACACAATGGATTGAGATAGTGGGTGCTCATTATATGAGTTTCGGATAGACGATAAGATATGGCATTTCATAAACTGTCTCGACTTGAATAAAACCTTAGATGCTTTTAACCCAGAGACTTTTAAAATGTGAATTCACTTTATTTTAAAATATAACCATTAAATATAATTTTATCCCAAACTCATAATTAAAAGTGAGTTCTTAAAAATGAAACTTAGTAATTAATCTGGTAGTCAGCACAGACTGAAGACATGCCATAACACTATCACAGAGTGGACTGCAATGTCAAGGGGTGGCTGGCCATTTTATCGCGGTGGTTGTCAAGGTGACAGCTGCACTTCTCTGCAACCGGTTGCTTCCAAACATCCACTGAGGATCTGTGTGGGAACACACAACCCTCAAACTACAAATGTATTAAGGCTGTTTTCAATGCAATTTATGCCAAATCACATCATTGCATCTCATTTTCCCGGATCAGTGCTGCAGTCCAGGCACTAGGCTTCGCTAGTCCAGCTGGCTCTCCGAGGTGTAGGGAGCTATTGACTGTACTCATGTCACATTGACAGAATGATATTATAACTCTTGCCAGTTTCACATCAGTAGGAAAGTGTTCCATTCCTTCAATCTACAAGTCAACTGTGATCATTGTTCCAACATCTTAAACATCTGCATCAGGTAACTTGCATGTTACCATATTCCTTATATCCTTGAGAAGTCTCATATTCCTGCTTCAGTTCAAGGGATGGGTTGTCTTTCAAGTGTAATTATTGGGAGACAAGGGCCACGGTGTGAAACTATGACTGCTTCCTTTACCCGGTGACTGAAGTTGAATATAGATATAATGCAGCCTGTTCTTCAATGGGGGCATCATGGAGAAAATAGAAGATCTGCTGAAGATGATACTTGGATCAGTCTGGGAAAACCATGCAGTACATTCTGGACAGAGTGCACAACCAAAGCAAAGACGGAACATGATGAACTGTCAAGACGCAGGAGAAAATCAGTAGCCTACTGAAGAGGAAGTTGATAGCATTGCGCAGGAAGAACATCACCAGCTGCATGTTAGACTTCTGCAGCATTAAGCACAAAAGAAACTGACAGGACGCCAGTGCCAGTAAAAGAGATCTGGGTCCAGTGGTCACTCATTGACTGTAAATGTATTGATTCTTGCAAGGCAAGCCATCCTTTTTTCACATAGGCACATGCAGCTTCTGTTCATTTGCAACAGCATAGTGGATGTCAACTGGAGGAGATCTGACATAAACAGGTTTAGTATTTTAAAACATTTCCCTGAATATCTCCAAGTATACAGATATAGGACAATTAATCACCAAATATAAGTATTCTTATTCAGACAGAGTTTGAAGAAGGTGTAAAACCTATCAATGGTTTAAATTATTAAAAATGAGACCAGAACTTGGTCTTCCACTTGCCCATTAATATTGGTTTGTTTTACAGTTTAGTAAAGAATAGAAATCTGATAACAACATACTCAGTGCTTTATGTTCTTGATTTCCTCGGGTGATGTTGACTATTTAATGGTTGTTACAATCAATGACATTCAGACCTGATGTTGAAGAAAGCTTCCCAGGAAAGACCAAGATCTCTGTGGAAGAGATTTCACCCTCCCAACATTAATTTGAGTCTACTGCCAACCAGAGGGGTTTTGAACATCTAGCAACAGTGACGTCATCAAGTGGTGAAGGAAATCAATCACATTAAAGGCTTCACAAATAGCAAATGAGGAAGTAAAATGTTCCAATTATTCATGATTCAGTGCAAGTTTTCCAGCAAGCTCAATTATGATTGAGGCATACACAGTAGAAACTGAAATATCAAACAAAAAGTTTTATTACATCAAAAACTTGAGAAATTTTATGAGACTGGAAAAATATTACATAAATATAAAAGTAGGTTTCCAGGGCCAAGATGATGCTTAGCAGTATTTATGACTTAGTATGTCATTGGAAACTCAGTTATACATCATTCATCAAGGCATAGTTATTTGAGATTTTCTTAAACAACAATATTCCAGCATAACAGGATAAGTTGTCATCAAATGGTTCTAGTTGACTGCAGTCTGTCGGGAGAAGACAGCAAGGAGAAGCAATAAATCACTGACAGCAATATTGAGATGGAGGAGGTGAAGGCCGAGTGGTATTATTGCTGAACTATTAATCCAGAGACTAGATAATATTCTGATGAACCAAGTTCAAAGCCTGTCATGGCAGATGGTAGAATTTGAATTCAGTTTTAAAATCTGGAATTAAGACTCTAATGATTATTGTGAATCCATTGTTGATTAGTGACCCAGATAGTTTTTTCCAACAATGTCCTATAGGGAAAGAAACTGCCATCCTTACACTGTCTGGCATCCACGTGACTTCAGACCCACAGCAATGTGGTTGACACCTCTGGGCAATTAGGGATGGGTATTAACTGCTGTCTAGCCTCATCCGATGAATGAATAAAGAAAAAAAATCCACATTTAACTGCACAGTTAGGGGGCAAAGTGATTGTGAAAACTGTTTGTTTTACCATCATAACTATGAAACATATCCCAGGCAATATTGTGCTTGTGCAGGAGTTATTAATCTGACAAGTTAAATATTCAGTGGATGATTTGGGGTCAAGTTTGCACTTTAGGTGTACTCAGTAAACTGAATTCCAAGGTGAAGTTTTGGATCAAACTTATTTGCATAATTATACATGTAAAATCTTCCATGAATCAGTATAATGAGGCCACATGATAGAATACAATAACTTATTTTCATGGTCATTGTATTAACATTTTATGTATTTCAGACTGGTGAGCTAGGCCTATCAAAAGAAAAGGATGTTTAACAAGAATATCTAGTCCTCTGAGTAACCTCATGTAAAATCACTGACAATGTCATAAAAAAAACTGAATCATTTACTAGTTCCATTGATGTACATGAGACAATTTCTTCGTGAAATGTAGAAACTTGTAAAACATGCACCTAAAATAACTAAACTGAATTTGCAGTGCATTTTTCTATGGGCACAAACAGGTGCAATCAAGTGAAACATGCCTACTTCCTATTTCAATCTGAGGATTCATCCAGGACTGACTCTAGCGCAATATTTTTAAACAAGTGTTGTATAGTACTGAAACTCGAGTTACATTTAACATAATTTGTTTTTAATTTTCAAGCTCTTTTATTTAGGTTTGGCTGATTTCAGCTGAGCTGCACTGAGAAAAGTACAACAAACGAGTGGAGCTATCAGGCCTGGCAAGGCTGCTGACATACCATATATTCAGCAATTATGACTAAATTTCATTTTTTGCTGCTCTTTACCTGTTGCTTTGCTCAGTTTAATTTTAAATATTGGCTGCAATTGCATCTACAATGTTATGTTAAATAATATCGCAAAGAATGAAGAAAACTTTTGTCTTTAATCTGCTCCACCAGTTGTTTCTAACTTTGCTAGTCCTGAGTGAATCTAGGTAACAGAAATTCTGGGGATTCAATTTTGTGAACTCTGTTGAGCCTTAGTCAGGACTGCTAATTATTATTTACTGTACTGGCAGAGCGCAATAATTTCTCAATAGTTGGAAATAATCTTTGCAGTTAGAAAAATCGTGAATATTGTAAAGATCGTATTATTTAATCTTCTTAAAAATAGCATTACCAATTAACGGAATGACACAAACAATAGATTGAGATGGTTGCTAAAACAGACTTAAAGTAGAAAAAAAATTACAATTGCAGCAATGCGTAGAAAAATGTTCCAAACTTTACATATCAATATTATACATTGTACAACATTAAAAGCTAAAGAGTAAGTAGCAGGAGGCTGTTGCCTTGAAGAAAGCAAAACACATGCTATGCAGATTTCAAATATTATTGTCCATAATAAATTCATATAAGCTATTGTGTTTTCATACTACCAAATTTTTGCCTTGGATTGCATCACATTCTCTGTAACAAAGCCCTAAAGTGCTGAAACACAATCATAATTCTTTGTCCGAGCTGAAGATCCTTTTGCTTCTGCAGAGTTTGATATATGCAGTCAAATATGGCTTCATGGCAAATAAACTAAAGGTTCAGATTTATGCTCATTCCTTTTTCTCCTTCAATAAATAACTGATTGTGCGTACATTTTGGCACAAGCCAAGTTGCATTTTGTTGCACTTTCTCCACTTTACAGATTCCTTTTTCCAAGTAACTCCAAAGTGACATTCAAAAGACAGTTAAACACATTCCAAGAAGATATATATTACATAGTGATAAAGGCAATTTGTGTGTCTTTTCCATAATATTCTTAGCGATATTTGGCAGTGCTTACACATGTCCCCAAAAAAATAGCCAGGGTAAATATAAATTCTGTATAAAATTCAAGCTATCAAATTCACATGCCAGTAGACCAGCAAATTAAAAGCTGATTTTTTTTTATCTTAATTAGTGGTAAGGGTCCATCATTTAATGAAGGTGCTGGACTTTGCTGAATAAGTTGTATCTTGGATGTACCTTCAGGAAGTACTTCAGCATTATTTCTTTTGCTCTCGGAGGTCACAATTTTGTTTTAACAATAGCTAAAGTACAGATATTATTCAACCAGCAAACTCTGTGGATTTAAGTGATGAATATTCACCAAAATTTAGCTTCCATTTCACAATGCTGCACGTTGCTTTATAACCCACTCAGCCTGAGGGTTAATCCTGTACAGTTCCAAAATAAGTGCGTCGGGATCAAGACAGTGTTCGCCTGTTAAAATATAAACTAACACTTAATTGGTGACCAAAGAAGCACAGCATTTTAAAAGTCCACCTTTACAGTATGAAACCCCAGAGGGATGGCATAGTTTATCTATTATCTGTGATCAGTCAGTTCATCTCAGCCGGACTACTGATGAGAGTACAATAGTTGGTTTCAGTCTTTCACATGGTGAAAATAATTTACACTCCTAAGTCTGTCATCACTCCTAAGTCCAATTCCAGATAAGCACAGCACTGAATTAAGTTTCTGCAAAACAGATCATACTGAATACTCTCCTGGAAGCTCAGAAATAAAGAATTGAAAAAAAAAGTAAGGAACTACTAATATCAAATATTACTAATAATGTGATTAAATTGTTGAAATTTAGTTTGCTGGACTTTGTTTCTTTGCTTGATTTAAAGAGGTAACTAACATAAAAGCATTAAGTGATAAGGCTTGTTTGTGCAATTACAGTATGGCAGAATCGCTTGAACAGAAGTGCTAAAAACATAGGCAGAATATTGCCCGCCCTCAATAGCAGGCTGGGGGACTGGGCAGGTTCAGGAATAGTAAGGAGATTTTTGGGATGGTTTCCTAATATAGCCCACTGCCAGGAGGTTGTCCAACAGTGGAATCCAACTCCAATCAGCTGCTCATTGACTGAGATGGGTAACAAATTCAAATAATTCAAGAGCCTATTGAAGGCGATTTTCTCAGGCCACTGGCATTTAGTGGCAGCACAGCAGTTGCTGACTACAGTTTGAAATTGGCAGCTTCCCTGCAGCCTTCTCGTGGGCCACTTGAACTGGAGGCAATGGTAACTCGAGTATTGGATACAGCTAGGAACACTCCGTATTTAATGGGGATTCATTTAAATTGGTATAGGGATGGGGTAGTGGGGGTTGTTACCAATCACAAGACAGACAGAACATGTAAGAAGAACGAATGGCAGCTTCATTAAAAGCCTGTTAAATTTGCAACCGAGTGTCCCAAAAGAATAAACTACTTCTAAACAAGCTGAAGGGCAAGAGGAAGGTACAATAAAAGTCACAAGAATCAACAGAATCTGCAAGGCCACTATTTTCTGTTGAACAGATATCAAAAATGTATCTGGTCACAATCGTACCCTACTGACAAGGTAATGCTTCGAAAAAAATAAAAGTTTTTCTTCTTATGGAAATGAAACTAACTAAGATGGAGGTGGACAAGGGGGCAATGATTATTCTGACATCTTGCATAGTTCTGGCTTAACCATTGACTTAAAAAGATTCAGACAAGTGACTGACACAGTGTAGATTTCCAGTCCCAAAGATAGGGCATATCAACAAGTCTGAATCAGGGTCTTTGTCTGGCAGCTGTCTTCCTCAGGTGGAAGATGGACCAAAAAAAGCTTAAGTGTTTACCCAGGAAAGACATTCTGAACACTTTGGCTGGACAGCAGGAACCTTCTTTCACAAATTAAATGGGATCAACACAATCTGTGTGAACTAATTGTTCACCCTTTGGTATCAATGGACCACACTCAACTGTCATGGGTCATAATACTTTTTTTTGTCTAATTAACTCATGCATCATAAGTAAACTGCTGCATTTTCATAAAATTCATAAATGATCTGAAAATTCCTTCCAAATGGTCAGCTGCCTATGGTAGGTAACCAAAATCTCAAAATCTAACACTGTCGCCCAATAGGTCATCTGAAGGGGGCTGCTTGCTTGTACTGCCACCTCAGTCTGTAACATGCCAAGGCAACAGCCGCCTCTCCCAAGTGTTGCTGCTAAAGCTACACAGTTTCCAACCCTTTGATTCAACCAGAACATATTTGCATCTCACCCACTGTCCATAACAGGAAGGGCAGTGAGACTCGGAGACTCGGAGGCAGCTAATTACGAGGCTATCTCCACAGGAATACTGAACTGATTCCCCTGTCAGCAAGTAAAAGCTCATGGCCCGCATTTGTTCCTAATGTTAAAGTCCCAAAATCTGTTGGAAAATCCAGCCCTATTGTCTGTTTAAGATTTTTATCAGCAGCAGCAGACTAAGGTATAAAACTAAATTAAGTCTAATTTTTTTTTCTGAATAACTGGACATCCAGAATTTTTAAACAAGTGAATGAATTACTTTGAGATCATTCATTGACAAGATGTATTATGTAAGAACCAAGACTTACTGCAATGAAGGATTCTGGTGCAGAACCACCATTTGTGCACAGCAGTTATATACTGTCCCATTAGGTGCTACAAATTCAATGTATTATCAGAGGTTTATGTTTTGGACTATCTCTTTAAGATGAAAAGGAGCCAAGAACAACATAATTTTAACTGTCATGACCTCTTTCTGGATAGAAACTGCATGGTCTGGACACTAAGAGGTTGAGGGCCTAGGGCCTGCTGAAGGCAAGGGCATTGTGTTAACACCTGGAAACAAAAGCTAGGAGCCAGCATTCATGTTCTTAGAGACTTAATTCCCAGGAACTGAGAGTGAGAGAGAGAGACAGAGAGAGATGGCAAGAACAATAGTGTTTAGCATGTGCTACAGTGGAGAAAGGCTGCTTTCCCTGCTTATGTTTGGAGTATTAATTCTGTATGAAGTAATGCTTGGTCAATGTTGCTTTTAGATTGTTGTTCCAGAAGCTTTAAAACTTGAAATCTTTTTCTGCAATTCCTTTGAGTCTGTCACTGGGAATTCAAATGTCATTTTTAAAAGGTTATCCATCACCCCAGGGTTTGAAACATAGGTATGCATTGTTTTGTTACTTGGAATTTTCATCATATGCTAATCCAGTAAAGAATCTTTATGAGAAACACATATAGAGGAACCTCAATTATCCAAACGTCGATTATCTGAATTTCAGATTATCCGAGATTGCAAGGTCCCAATGCTTGGCTAAACAATGTTATCCAGCATTCGATTATCCAAACATTTGATTATCTAAACAAAATATTCCTCGCCAATGTCGTTCGGATAATCGAGATTCCTCTGTATTTTATTTTTCTGTTGCTACACAGTGGTAATTCTAAATACCTTCTCCTATAATACCATAGTTGCATTCCAGCAAAACCTCACTTAATATAAAATCACTTAATTGAAACAATGGAGCTTATGGGAAAAGTGGGGTTAGGGGCAAAAAATGTCACTTACAATCACCCAAAAGTCGAACACAAAGTATAGCACTGCCTGACTGAAGGTTGAAATCATACGTATTAACGAAACAAAAGTAAATTTAACACAAGACGCTTAAAAAATGTAAGAAAGCTGCTCTCTGTACAGTATAGTTCATGGAAAGCTGCTCTATCACGGTAGTTGATAGCAGCATATGCGGAGAATGGGAGGAAGATCGGCGCTGACATCGCACATGTGTGAATGGCGTGGAGTCTTTGGCACGAACTTCGAAGCATGCCCAGGACAAAGCATATGCTTCGATCCCCGCTGGAATTGCACCATGGCCAAAAGAAGTAAGCATTCTCGAAAATACCGTTCCCTAATTTTTCAGTGACATTAGAGCCAAATCACACTTCCTGAACACGCATTATCTAAGAATCATCTATATTGTGATAGCATTAATTTGTTCACTACCACTTTATTAATTATAGTCTCAACACTCATTTTCATTAAGAATATCCTAGCTATATTTGTTTAAAATAATATTTCATGCAATACCCACCTATATTACCACCCACTTCATACAGGCAGAACTCTGAACAATCAGTAGAACCATTGTTTCTAAAACAAAAAGAAAAATAATCCTCAGTAATGTTGGATTACTATGCCTCACCAAAAATGATTAATGATCGAAAATAAAATTCATTGAAGTTCCAATTATATGATTTTTTTTACTGAAGTTACATTTCTCAATATAAATGTAGCATTAATTCCTGGATTTCACTTCAGTGCTCTGTGGTACCTTTACTGAGACATGATCCAGAAAGCTTTGTCCCTGCAGAATGCTAAAAATGATACAACAACTGTCACGGTGCATGTGTTGGTTTCTGCATCAAGTAGCAGATTGATAGTGACGATTGAGCCAAAATATATGAGGTTATCCAACATCCAGTGCTACATTGTTAATGCCAATAGCTGGTTGTACATTCATTCATGGCCTTTATCTTACTGAAACTCATGGTTGGGAGTCTAGCCATTTACTGCTGCTGCAGGTCTTTATCAATATGGCATCATCAGCACAGGGTCAAGATTAGGGTGGTGCTGCAAATGCACAGCAGATCAGACAGCATCTGAGGAGCAGGAAAATCAATGTTTCAGGCAGGAACCCTCCTGCTCCTCGAATGCTGCCTGACCTGCTCTGCATTTCCAGCATCATTCTGATTTTGACTCTAATCTGCAGTCCTCACTTTCGCCTGGTATCATCAGCTTGGGCAATTTTCTGATCAGGTTTAACTCACCTTTGATTTGGATCTCATGCAAACAAGGCTGAACAGCTTTCACTTGGTTTTGGTATCTAAGTAGACTGCAGATAACTTGAAGGCATAGGACATCAGCCAAGAGAAGAATATGCAAAGGATGTCAGTACCAAAATGCAATCCTGTCTCGCCCCACTATGGATCCTCTATAATAGCTGACCTTACTCAATATGTTTTGTGGAAAGTGGACATCACAATTAAGTAGCTTCAGTTGACAACAGCAATTTTATTCAACAGTTTAAATTGATTGCCTTTGCTCACATGATTAAATGCCTTACTGTGATCAATGAAGACAATATATAAGTAATCGCTTTTGATCATGTATTCCTCTTGTTGCTGCCAGTCTGAAAAGATCCAATCAATTGTACATCTTCCAGTTCTAAATCCATGCTAGCATTTGCAAAGATGCATTCAAACCAACACCTGCAGTTCAACATCCTCTATATAGCTACAAAAATAAATATGAATTGCTTCTTGCCATAGAGACTGCTGTTTTGTGGCACTACCGTAATCGAAATAAAGTGTACTTGTTTGAATTCTCAGGCCATAAAATTTAATATTATTTTCCCCAAAGTTTGCACTGAATATAATGTTGAGGTGACAGAATTTGCCATTCTGATAAATGTTGCAGTAAAATACAAAATGTGGAAGCTGCAGTCCAATATACACTGTACTTGCACCCATTGCATTGGAATAGTCCTCACCAATAGCAAATTCTTCAAAATTGAATTGGTCGTTTTTTAAGTTTTGTTTTTGTTTACGTTGTCTTTTTTAATAATTACAATCTCTTAATCACATCTTTCCTGTCCAAACTGTATTTTGCTACATATACATAATTTAAATCTATTGCATAATTCATGCTTAATACTTCTTTGGTTTCAATCCTGCATATCTCACTAAAGATTATTTAAGTCTTGTTCTTTCATGCCCCACTCAGAGATCCCCTTTAGAGGGCATCCGGTTAGAGGAAGCCCCCAGTGAGAGCACACTTCTGCTCAAAAACAAGCAAAATATCTGGAAGCATAGTGAAAAGCTGATTTGAAAATCCAAGCACCCATTCTGACTTTATAAAACATGGAAACGATGCATGCTGATGACATGTGAAAAAGCCAATTACCTTTGTGTGACGTCAGTATTGGTGGCATCCCAATTACTGCAGTTTAATTGTGTCTGGAACTTAGCCACAAGATCCCGGACTACAATGTCAGAATTCAGTTGGACTTCCATTGTATCCTTCAATAACTGGGGGGCTTGAATTTTTATCACCTTGTTCAACTGCTGCTAAGATAAAAAGACACTTAATTTCATTTAACCATCATAGCAAACTATGTTGTTGTTGTTGCTGGCGACATTTTTAGAATAATCATGTCAGCAAATAAATACAAAATAATAATCAGTGCAAGTCCAATTTTCAAACGTAACCTGGAATGGTTTGAGCCATCAAAGTACAACAGTTACTTCAGACTGCAATCGAGGTTTGAGCACATCAATCCATGGACTCACAACGGCTGATGGCCAAGAACTGACATGGTCATTACATCAGTAGAGTTAAACTTATCCAACTAGGAAACCCTTACCCCAAATGAAGCTAAATTTCCAAAAGCAAACACGGGACAGTCAGGTTGGGAATTTCCTTGGTTGTAGCCTGATACTTGGTCTTTCAAAGCAAGTTTGATGTAGCTGCCAAAATGGCTAGGCAATGTAGCAATGCAGAGGACCTCAATGGAATAAATAGTTTCAATGGATTTTTTGACCTCCTTATAAAAGAATACGGTGAGGAAAATGTGTGGAAGGGAGCCCTTACTGTCTCCTGCAAGAATGTAGTTTCCATTCTCTTCAATTAGCAGATGCTGAAGGTGCAGCCACAAGTACTAACCACCTTATCTAAATGAAGTGACCTTTCCCTGATCCTGCTAAGCATATCAAGTACAACACTGGGCACCACAGGTAGCCAATCTAAGTCCAAATAAATTGCTCGTTTTGGGAAAAAACTTAAACATCATCAACTTGCAAAAGTAGTAAATTGGGATAAATCAAATTAGGGAATACACTCAATAAGAAGCATATATTCTTCAACATTTCCTCATTAATTACTATTTTAATAAAAAAAAACAAGTTATCGCCAGTAGCATAAATCATAATAGTTGAAGGTTTTACTCAAGACTTTTCACACAGAACAGAAGTAATTTGTAAATTACAGGTTTTGCAAATATGCTCAGGCAAATACTCATAGATTTGAAAATAATTTGATAAATACCTGTATTCAAGGAATAATTACAAAACTGTGTAAGCTGTAATGTAAATTTGAGTTGCTCATACACATTCCTACCTGTTGCTTGTCATGTTTGTCTGTGTGAATCTTCTTTAGGAGATTTTTTAGACGCTTATCATACTTCTTATTGCTGTTTTCATTCAGTTTTCTCACCTGTGCCACAAGGAAACATGGAATCTAAAAAAATAGAAAGAATTGCAGGAAGCATGATTCTCAGTCTTCCATTTATCACTTCTCATAAAGAGGAAACAAGTTGAGAATTCTCAAAACAACGTTTTTAGTTTAATTCACAGGTTTTTATCTGAATATATTTATTTCTGAAAATAATCAGGTCACAACTGAGTAAATGTAAAGAATTTCCATTTAGGTGAGAAAGAAAAATTATTGATGATCTTTAAACAGTATTTATACTTGTAGTTATTCATCGGAGACTGATTGCAGCCAAAAATGTTTTAAATGTGCAGCCTGGCTTATAGAAGAGTTCTAAGCTTGGGCCATACCCTGCTATGCAGAGGCTAGCAGCTGGAACTTGGGTTTTAAAATTACGTGAAATTTGATCTTTAGTTTATTGAAGTTTTTAATGGATTTAGCTCTCCATCAGTGTCTTATCTGAACAAAGTTAGAAACTCCATGCAGTATCAAAGGACATGCAACATATTTTGCTCCAGGGAAGGTGGCAGCACTTTGTAACAGATTCACAGTGACACAAACAGAGCAACAACAATACACTCCTGCATTGAAATCTCAGTTTTATTTCTATACAGTTTTAAATATAAAGTGTCCATCTACCTCAATAGAAAAGTGTAAAAATAAGCATCAGGTAGATTTTTTTTTCAGAATGAATATAGCCCAAAGTTAAATGTGATAGCACCAGAAAATGGACATGTGGTCTGTGTTGTATCAAGCCTAGTCCTTTACTGCAGATAGAACTCAAACTGCATGCAGCCTGCTGATTTCCATAAGAGCCACTTGCAGCCCAGTGCTAAATGTGTGTGAAACATCTGTACGCTTCAGTGGGGCATCCAAGCTCTCAAAAGCCTCGACTGCACTTCTTAAAGGTGGTGCATTTCAGCTGCTCTGAGTTTCTTTGCTACAGCAAATCTTTCCCATCCCACAGGAGATCAGGGGCCTCCAAACATTCTGAGAAAGCAATTGGATTATTGCAGAAAGAATTAAAAACCTCAAATGAGAGATCAATGTCAGTCTGTGGCCAAGAGGAATGATCAGAAACAAAGGTGTGGGGCTCTCTGTGAAACTGTGATTACATTCACTGGTACCATAGTAGGGTGAGGTGATCACATTCAGCCAAGTCATGATGGAAATATGTTGGTCACCAACTCCCTTCTTTCAGCCAGTCGCTGAATACTGTACTTGCTTGTGAAGGCCATGTCCTTTGGATGGTTGGGCTATGGAACATATAGCAGACTGCAACAGGTATGAGATGAGCTGACTGACATCAAGATCTGGCTGCTCTGCATAGTTCCAATGTGCACTTCCTGTGCTTAGCAAAGTGAAGCCCAGCCCACCCAGCAATAGAAGTGTATGTGCTCACAATCAGAGCTACTCTGGAGCTGATACAGGAAAAGTAGCAGGAAAAACCTGGCTGCTCCATAACCAAATTGTGTGGCCAAACACATTTTCATTTTAGCATCTGACAAATTAACATACAGTCCAGAGAAGGTCCTGGTAGTGGATGAGCATCCGAACCACATTTGCCGCTTTTTCTGCCTGCTGCTTCTCTTTGCCATCAGGAATTTTGTTTGGAATTCTTTTGTGCATGAAGAGGTTTGGGGCCATTATTGTTGAAACGTTCCAGAGATTCATCTTGTTTACCTTCTCTTTATCAATCACCTTGCGAAGAAACTCTAAAAGAAGCTACAAAAAGTAAAATATTTTGTTAAAATATACAATCGTCAATTCCGTTACTATTACAGATCAAGACCATAAGTAAACATGATGGAAGTAGATACCACATCAACATTATTCATCTAACTGTTAACTAAAGCATTTTTTCACAGAGAGGAAATTGGTGTGAGTTTGTTTGCTGAAGAATAGTAGCTTATCATTTGTATCCTATTTTCTTTGCAAAGAAAAAAATTAAGACACAGTTTAATAATTTCAGCATTGATTATAATTCAGCTTGCTCAATATACTGCATTGCATATCTGAACTATTGTGCATTACTCAAGAATAACTGAAAAGAAGCAAGTCAATTTCAGCAAATCATATAATGTTCAATCAAGTATTTGGGTTGCTCCTCCTAATTCTTCAATAATTGCTTGCTGTTTTTGCGCTTCAGTGAAGCACATTAGAAACAGACAAGTTGTAGGTGTTGATGATGGTGTCATAATTAGTTATGTTTGTTATTACTCCAAATGGAAAAACAAGTTTTTGTAAAAACTAAACTATGATTGGACTTGCTATATATTACAGATAACAAATTCAGCTCAACTTTATAATTTCAGCCCCATTTGTGTTTCAAAATCTAATGAAATTAGCATTACTATACTTGGCTTTTTGTATTCAATCGCTCATTCGGGTTTTTCCCAAAGGCAGGTCCTTGGTTCATTGTCTATAGATGTTCATCTTGAAACATTTCTTGGCAGCTTTTTGTCAGTGGTGGTTTGCCAGTGCATTCCATTCTCAAATGCAAGATAAGGAGCTGGGTCCCAAATTTACCTCAGCCAAAACAGGAATCATAGAGTCATAGAGATGTACAGCATGGAAACTTTGGTCCAACCCATCCATGCCGACCAGATATCCCAACCCAATCTAGTCCCACCTGCCAGTACCAAGCCCTTCCTATTCATATACCCATCCAAATGCCTCTTAAATGTTGCAATTGTACCAGCCTCCACCACTTCCTCTGGCAGCTTATTCCATACACATACCACCCTCTGTGTGAAAAGGTTGCCCCATAGGTCTCTTTTATATCTTTCCCCTCTCACCCTAAACCTATGCCTTCTTGTACTGGACTCCCTGAACCCAAGGAAAATACTTTGCCTATTTGCCCTATCCATGCCCCTCATAAGGTCACCCCTTAGCCTCCGGTGCTCCAGGGAAAACAGCCCCAGGCTGTTTAGCCTCTCCTTATAGCTCAAATCCTCCAACCCTGCTAACATTCTTGTAAATCTTTTCTGAACCCTTTCAAGTTTCACGACATCTTTCCGATAGGAAGGAGACAAGAATTGCACACAATATTCCAACAGTGGCCTAACCAATGTCCTGTAGAGCTTCAACAAGACCTCCCAAATCCTGTACTCAATACTCTGACCAATAAAGGAAAGCATACCAAACGCTTTCTTCACTATCCTATCTACCTGCGACTCCACTTTCAAGGAGTTACGAACCTGCACTCCAAGGTCTCTTTGTTTAGCAACACTCCCTAGGACCTTACCATTAAGTGTGTAAGCCCTGCTAAGATTTGCTTTCCCAAAATGCAGCACCTCGCATTTATCTGAATTAAACTCCATCTGCCACTTCTCAGCCCATTGGCCCATCTGGTCCAGATCCTGTTGTAATCTGAGGTAACCCTCTTCGCTGTCCACAACACCTCCAATTTTGGTGTCATCTGCAAACTTACTAACTGTACCTCTTATGCTCACATCCAAATCATTTATGTAAATGACAAAAAGTAGAGGACCCAGCACTGATCCTTGTGGCACTCCACTGGTCACAGGCCTCCAGTCTGAAAAACATCCCTCTACCACCACCCTCTGTCTTCTACCTTTGAGCTAGTTTTGTATCCAAATGGCCAGTTCTCTTTGTATTCCTAACCTTTCTAATCAGTCTCCCATGGGGAACCTTGTCGAACACCTTATTGAAGTCCATATATCATATCTACCGCTCTGCCCTCATCAATCCTCTTTGTTACTTCCTCAAAAAATTCAATCAAGTTTAATCTGTGCCACTAGCATCTCCCTAAATACTCAGGAAACTGAGATAGCCAGATTGTTTTTTCCTTATGGGCGACTGACTGTGTGGAGTTTGCACATTCTCCCCGTGTCTGCGTGGGTTTCCTCCGGGTGCTCCGATTTCCTCCCACAGTCCAAAGATGTGCGGGTCAGGTGAATTGGCCATGCTAAATTGCCCGTAGTGTTAGGTAAGGGGTAAATGTAGGGGTATGGGTGGGTTGCTGTTCGGCGGGTCGGTGTGGACTTGTTGGGCCGAAGGGCCTGTTTCCACACTGTAAGTAATCTAATCTAATGTTATTTTATGAAGCTAAGTTCTAAATTATGAAAGCCATAATTTAATAATGGATAATGTATGGGTTTTAACCGAAGCTTAATTGTTGTCATGAATATTGTTGCATAAGGCAGTTTCACTGATACCATGGGATAAATCCTGTCCATCAGAATATAAAGGACTGTTTATTGAAGGAACTAACCTGAGTTTCAGTTTAATGCTAAGTACAGAGGCCAGTAGAAATATGTACTTAAGTTAGGCCTGATATCTCACAAGAGATTAAAATGTAATCAGATGTAATGTAACTAGATATTTAGTACTATGTATGACCCTGCACTGTTTATATGATTCATCTGACAAAGACTTCAAGTGTGCATTCTTCTTATTATCAGCAACTTTGACTCATACCAAAAGGAAGGATTGGCGGTAAAGAGTCTCCCCAGGGTACTGCAGATGGTTCCAATGAACTCAAACACAACATAAAACATGTTGGGAATGAGCTGGATTTAGCCATACATACCAAAAATCTCCTCCATTTGCTCGAATGTTCTATGCAATAGAAGTTTGAGTACCTCAATCTAACCCCTGGTTGTCATCTTACAGATAAGAATAAGCCTGACCATAACAGGGAAGAACCTTGACAATTTCTTCAGGGAAACAACATGCAAATTGAAAATGGGAAGAAGAATGCCACAGCACAGTGAGGAGCACTCTGCTGAGGTTCAGGCTGAGATACTTCATTCAGGCAAAGTAGACAAGCAGTTTACTCTCATCCAGCCATGCTGCACTAGGAGTATTTGAGATGAACACTATACCTGAAACTTTTCAATATGGTGCCCCCCATTATTTTTTTTAGTAGATCTGTAGTAGGCCATAACAGAAGGATACTCTGGGCAGACTCCATCCCATCTTCTCTCCTTCTTCCGAATCTATCCAATCAGGCCAGAGTACAGCCACATATACAATTTTAAATTAGCTAAGGGAAAATGCTTTCTGTATTTATCCAACCATGAGAGCTGGTTGTTTTGGCTGCATGGGCCCCAACACCCAATATTCAAGGCAAAGACTTTGGGGAATCTGAGTAATGAAAACATGCTCAGGTTTTCTGAGAACAAGCCATGCACAGGCCTCAACACCAGAACGACAGATGATCAGAACACATTAAACAATCTTCATACATTATGTCCACGATAACAGTGACCACTCTACCCATCACCCTTAAGGCTCGGCATGCCAGCTGGTTGTATCCACATTGGTGCAACCCCTGATCTGGAACCTGTTTCCATTGTGGATCTGGATCTTTATGCTGAGATATAGTCTCATTAGCAGGGATGATGAGTCAGCATACAGAGGGGAGGTGCAGCGGCTAACAGACGGTGAAAAGCCAACAACCTGTCTCTGAACCTGGACAAAATGAAAGAGATGGCTGTTGACTTCAGGAGGGCATGGAGCAATCACTCTCTGCTGAACATCAACAGCTCCACTATGAAGATCATGAAGAGCATGAAATTATTTAGCATCCAACTGGTGGAGAATCTCACCGGGTCCCTCAACACCAGCTCCATAGCCAAGAAAGCACAGCAGCATCTCTACTTTCTACATAGGTTGAGGAAAGTCCACCTCCCATTCCCCATCCTCAACATATTCTACAGAGGGCTCATTGAAAGTACCCTGATCTGCTGCATCACTGCCTGGTTTGAGAATTGCACCGTCTCAGATCATAAGACTCTACAATGGATTGTGAGGACAGCTAAGAGGATCATCAGGGTCTCTCTTCCCTCTATGACAGACATTTACTCCACACGCTGCTTCCGAAAGGCTAAGAGCATTGTGGACGACCCCACACATCCTTCATTCAAACTCTTCTCCTTCCTGCCATCTGACAGATGATACCGGAGCATTCGGTCTCTCACAGCCAGACTGTGCAATAGTTTCTTCTCCCATGCCATCAGGCTCCTTAACACTCTATTCCATTTCCAATGTTTGGACAACTTTGTGAATTGCTGCTGAAACAATGTTTATTAATGATCATTCATTGCTACATTGTAGTTTGCCCACCACTGTGCTTATTGTCTTGTCAGGAATTACTGAGCTGTTTTGCATATTTTGCAATTTTCTATGCACTTTATGCTGCCCTGTGTATATCTATATTCTCATGTAATCTGTGTCTTCATGTAGCAACTTAATTCTGGGGGAACACTGTCTCATTTTTATTATACCAGCTCTATATGGTGGAAACAACAAATAAAGTTACTCTACTCTACTCTAAGTAAGATCAGATAATCTGTTGTTCAGGGTGATAAAATCTGAGAAAACACCTTCCTCTTCTATGAATAGGATGGTGAGCTCTAATTGTCTGCTTGAATACACAGACAGCCTCTGTTTAATACTTCACCTGAAAGATTCTCCAATGGATCAGCCCTCCTTTAGCATTTGATTAGCCCTGATTACATTCCAGCCTATAGTTTGAGGCCTGAGACTACAGCTGGAAGTAAGCTACCACTTTAAAAATGCCATGAAATAAATTAAACACAGATTTGCCACAAAAATTAAACGCATAAAGTTGATCCATGAATGAGAAGAAGCTATTATTAAATACTATGAATCAAGATTTCATCTGATCACTATGAATTAATAAAGTCATTACATTATGATGGAAGTTTTCTCTTGTAACTATTTCTCGCAAATTTATAAGCTTGTTTTTGCAAAGTTCACATATAATGTTGCTGAGAGTAAAGCAAGGGTGTCTTATCTCAAGGTCCTCATTCTGCTGGGAATGGATGGCTGACCTATTGCTGGTGGTGAGGCTGCAGTGACATTGCAGACTGAGAATACATCAGCCAGGTGCTGCCATATAGCTGCTTAGGACCAGGCAAGGAAGTGTGTTGTGCTTATGGAACTTATTGAATCTAGCTATGTTTTATTTTGTTCTTCCTTCTCGGCATTCACAATCCAAACCACAGGCCGCAGTCACTGGACACTGAAGACATGGTGATATAGTGATCCAAAAAATGGACCATCATCTCCCAGTCTCTCCACCAGCTCAGCTACACCCACCTGGGTTGATTTTCGAAACAGAATCACTTTCTGGTGAGTGCAGCAAAGGAACATTTCAGGTAAGAGAGGCTGTGACAGGTGGGTGCCAGACATTCAGAGGACTGTTGGGGATCAGAGTCAGCTTGAAGAAGATGGGTCATCTGGTCACAGCAAACAAGACGACTGCTGAAAATACAGCACAGACCAGAGGAACATGTGGTAGAGTTTCACAGAGCATGGAGGTGTCCATGCAGACCATAGGCTCTGGCAAGTCTTAGGCATTATGTTGTATTTGAAACTGGGCTATGGAGGAATTTCTTCTCCCAGTTGGTCATGAATATTTGGAATTCTCTGCACCAGAGACTTGTTGAGGCCCCAAATCACTGAAAATATTTTAAAAGAGGCAGATCCATTTTTCAAACATCCTAGAGTTGATGGCAATGCTAAGTTGGCACAAAAGAAGAAGTTGAGGACTGGGCAGGAGAGTCACAATTCTGTTCAAAGGTGTGGCACATTTGAGGAGCCAAATGGCCTACTCTTGCTTTTAATACTTATGTTCTTATAGTTACATAACTGACCAGGAAGCAAACTTTCACAGCTGACTGGCATATGAGGTGATCGTGTTACTTCTGGTCATCCACTGTGCTTTCCTTGAAGCTATGATGTTCCTGACAATAGATAAATCTCCCTCCAACATTACCCCTTGCTACTATCCATGCTTTACTGTATCCTCCCTTTACAGATATAGTTGCCCTTCACAATTCTTCTACCCAGTTTGCAAAACCTAACCCTCATCAATAGGCTTAGGAACAGTCCCAAGACAGTGCCACCCGATCCCGTGTTCCCCACACCTACTTTCCCCCTATTGGAACTGACAGGCTGATTGTGGCCAATCTCAACAGCACCATAAGCGGACATCTCTGGATGAGAACTGACCAGACCTTTGACTGATGCCTGTACATATCCCTAATTGCTTTAGTCTAAACTCCATCAAATCCCAAGCTGGCAACTGTGGAGCCATAAGACTGACTATGACCCACTCCCAGACTGCAGAAACACTGACCCCTGACCAAGAGAAAGGAACAAGAGTTTAAAAATGTGTTGCTGGAAAACCGCAGCAGGTCAGGTAGCATCAAAGGAACAGGAGAATCGACGTTTCGGGCATAAGCCCTTCTTCAGGAATCTGCAGTCCTCATTTTCTCCTAAAGGAACAAGAGTATCCACATAGCGCCTTGACCCTGCTCTGTAATTCTGTAAGTTCATGGCTGATTGGATTTTAACCTCAGCTCTACATTCTTGCATCCTCCAATAATCTTTCATCTCCTTGATAATCAAGAATCTATCTACCTCTTCCTTAAAAGAATATGCAAACATAGCCTTTTGAGGAAGGGAATTCCAAAGTCTCACAACTCAGAGAAAAAAACTTTCCACATCTCTGTTCCAAATCACCAACTACTCATTTTTAATCTAGTTCTAGATTCTCCCACAACAGGAAACATCATTTCAACATCACCCAGTGAAGTCCCCTTCAGATCTTATATGTTTCAAGTAAGTGCATGCGATTTTTCAAAACACAAGAGCATACAGATCTAGCGGTCTAGCCTTTACTCATAAAACAATTCACTAATTCCAGGTATCGGTCTATTAAATGTTCTCTGAATTGCTTCCAACACGTTAACATTTCCCGTAAATACAGTGAATAGCACTGTACACAGTACACCGATCAGTCTCATTAATGCCCTGTATAAACTGAAGCATAACATCCCTACTCTTGCATTCGATCATCTGTGCAATAAAAATTAACATTCTATGAGTTTTCCTGATTATTTGCTGTACCTGCATATGAACCTTTTGTGATTCATGTAATCAGCCACCCAATCTCTCTACATTTCAGAGCTCTGCTTCGACCCAACTATGGCTATAAGATCATGAGAAATAGGAGTAGGAGAGTGCCATTCAGTCTCTTAAGCCTGCTCTGTCACTTAGAGTCATGTCCGATCTGATGTTCCTCATGCCCACTTTTCTGCTTTTTCCCCATACTGATAAAGAATCCATCGCAACCTTAAATAAGTAAAGACTCTGCCCCTGCAGTTCTCTGTGGCAAGGAGTTCCAAAGACTCTCAACCCTCTGAGACAAGAAATTCTTCTATATCTCAATCATAAATCGGAGCCTCTTAATTCTGAGATATGCTCTATGGTCCTAGACTCATGAGGGGAAACACTCTCTTAGCATTTCACCTGTCAGGCCCCTCAGCAATCTGACATGTTTCAATCAGATCACCTCTCATTCTTAGACAATCCCTCCATATCAGGGATCATCTTAGTGAACCTCCTTTGAACTGCTTCTAAGGCAATGTTATCTTTCCTTAAATAAAGCAACCAAAACTGCTCACAGTACTCCAAGTGCTATCTCACCATCACCTTGTACACAGTTCCAGTCAGACTTCCCCACTCTCAAACTCCAATCCCCTTGAAAATAAAGGCCAACATTCCATTAACCTTCCTGATTATTTGCAGCATGTGTGTGCTAGCTTTCAATGTATCATGCCAAGTACCCAAGTCCCTTTCTGTTGTATCTTTCTGCATATTTTGTCCATTTAAATAATATCCTGTTCTTTTGTTCTCCCCTCCAAAATGAACAACATCACATTTTCCCATTTTATATGCCATTTGCCAACTTTCTTAACCTATTAAAATCTCTGCAAGCTGTTTGTAACCCTCTGAGAATCTGCGTTTCCATCTATTTTTTGTGTCGGTTGCAAATTTGCAAATTCACTTCATTCCTTCAAGTCGTTAATATATTGCAAACAGTTGCAGTCCCAGCACTGATCACATTGGAACCCCACTGAGCTGAAAAAGAAGTCTTATGCCCATTCACTGTTCCTGACAATTAGCCAATTCTCTGTTCATGTTAATATACTATGTCCAACACTATAGGCTCTTATGTCTTAACCTTTCGTGAAGTACGGTGTCGAATGCCTTCTGGAAGTCCGAATACAGTATGTATACTTATTCTCCTCGAACAACTCGGGTTGAGACTTCCTCAAAAACTCTAATAAATTTGTTAGACAAGATTTCTCTTTCACGAAGCTGTGCTAACTCCGCTTGCATTAGATTATGATTTTCCAAATGTTTGGAAGGTGATTAAATTAGATTCTCTACAGTATGGAAACGGGCCCTTTGTCCCAACAAGTCCACACCGACCCTCCGAAGAATAACCCACCCAGACCCATTTCACTCTGACTAACACTATGGGCAATGTAGCATGGCCAATTCACCTGACCTGCACATCTTTGGACTGAGACAGGAAACCAGAGCAACTGGAGAGCAGACACGGGGAGAATGTGCAAACTCCACACAGACAGTTGCCTGAGGCAGGAATTACTTCTGCAATTACTTCCTTAATCATTAATTCTAATACTGTTCCAACAATAGATGTTAGGCTTTTATATATATATATATATATATATATGTATGTATGTCGAAGTGGATCACAACATATTTCGCCTCCCACTTCAAGTTCCTCTGCACCCCAGATGAGAAATCCTAACTCTCGGTACCAAGTAGGCAACACAGCCTTCGAGGCTCTCAATCCTGGCCACAGAGAACAGCAGCTATTCCCTTAACGATACTCTGTCCAATTACAACTATATTTCTCTTTTCTCTCTCCTCTTCAATGGCTCTCTGTACCACAGTGCTATGGTCAGTTTTCTCATTGTCCTTACTGCTCCTGCTCTTGTCCACACATTCTTGTCAATGAATCTTAAACCTGATAGACATGCTCAAGGGCTGAGGCTCCTTCAGCCTTCCTCCTGGATTCCTCTACCTACCTTGCTGAGAGTCACACCTTCCTGTCCCTGATCACTGACTGAATTCGGGGTAGTTAATCTAAGGAGTGTGACTGCCTTCTGAAACACAGCATCCAGGTAACTCTCCCTCTCCCTAATGTGTCACAGAGTTCAAAGCTCAGATTCCAGTTCATCCACTCCAAGCCAGAGATCCTCAAGCAATCAACACTTTCTACAGATGCCATCACTGTGAACAATGGGGTTCACCAGCTCCCACATTATGCAGGCTTAAATCTGTCCTGCTAAAAAATGCCTTAGAAACTATGAACCAAAAAGGCAAGAAAAATCACTTTTTGCCCTCTGTACTAAATACCCACACTGTCCCGAATACCCACACTGCCCCAAATTCCCATACGTCTCCAAAATCCCCAAAGTATCTACTCAGTTCATATGTGCCTCACTCTGGATGTTATCTCTTCTTCCTGACCTTGCGAAGCTGACTGCGCATTGTCAACAGGCCCTCTCTTAGATACAGCTGAGATGATTCACACTAGATAAGCTTTAATAGTAATCAACATCCACTCAGGCCTTATTCAGGCTTCAGGTGATTGTATGGTAACTGAATAACTGCATAACAGCAAACAACACATGCTAGACATCTGCAGTAACTTGCTCCTACACTGTGCTTAACGGGAATCTCACCTCAACATCTAGCAGATACTGAAAAGCTGCAGCATGTTGCACCTGACATCAAGGTAAGCTCCTTCAAACTTATTATGTGATACTGCCACACATCTCACTACATCGTACATTGTTCAGGTCCCTATAAGATTCTGCCCTAGTTAACCACATTTATTTTCTTGCAGTAGCAGCAGTAGAACTGGATAGGCCCAGGCAGTAACAATTTCAGCAGCAGTTTTAGTAAACAGCCAAAGTCTATATCTCTCTTCTGTTAACTCAAAATTAGTTGGGAAAAAGTAGAGTCGCATTCTAAAAAGGAACTTAAAACTTCGTTGCAACCAAACCAGAAGATTGAGAAAGAGGGAAGGAGATCTATCTCTCCTCACCTGGTGGCAATAGGGTACAGTTGACTCCTCTTGGAATCTGACTAACATTAAACAGACCAGAGATGAAAATGATTTGACTCTATTTTGACAGAAACCTTCATCAAAGATTAACATTCCTGTTTCTAAGCTGGGAGAAGTAGAAATAGCCATTACTAATGTTGTTTCTGTCTGCCCACATAATTCAAAGCTGATTCAAACAAAAGACAAAGCTGTAATCAGAGCATTTAAAATTAGAATATTAAATCTGGTGATGATACAGTGCATTTAAGAATACTGTATCAATATAAATATTATTATTTTACTTAACAATTGTGTGGAACATCAATAAAACATATCATAGTACCATAAGATACGGAACAGAATTAGGTCATTTGGCCCATTGAGTTTTTCCACCATTCAATCATGGCTGAAATGTTTCTCAACCCCTTTTCCTGCTTTCTCCCTTTAATCCTTGATCACCCTGTTAATCAAGAACCTATCTTTCTCTGTCTTAAAGACACAATGACTTGACTTCCACAGCTTTCTGCAGAAATGAGTTGCACAGATTCACCACTTGACAAAATTCCTCCTCATCTCAATTCTAAAGGATCATTCCCTCACTCTGAACCTGTGCCCTTGGGTCTTCGTCTCTCCCACTAATGGAAACATGTTCTCCACGTCCACTTTATCAAGGCCTCTCAGTATTCTATTTCCCAGTGTACAAGAGGAAAATTTGTATTGCATACAGTTCTAGACACCACAGTCCCAAAAGGATGTGAATGCTTTGGAGTGGGTACAGAAAAGGTTTACCAGTGTGTTACCTGGGATGGGGGATTTTAGCTATGAAGAAAGCTTCGATAGACTGGATTTGTTTTCATTGGATCGCAGGAGGTTAAGGAACAACCTGATAGAAGTTTATAAGATCTTGAATGGCCTGGATTGAGTGGAAGGTATGGGGCTTTTTTTACAGGGAGGAGGAGTCAATTACTAGGGGACACAAGTTCAAGTGCGAGGGCGGGAACTTTAAAAGAGATGTGCAAGGCATGTCTTTCACACAAAGTGTGGTGAGTGCCTAGTACACAAAGCTAGAGGAAGCAGTGGAAGCAGACGTAATAGCAGTATTCAAGAAGCACCTGAATGAATACATGAATAGCAAGGGAACAGAAGGATATGGATCCTGTAAGTGAATGCAAGTTAAGTTTGAATATGGAAGGGCAAAATGTGTCGGTACAGGATTGGGAGGGCCAAAGGGCCTATTCCTGTGCTGTATTGTTCTTTCTTCTTTAGTAATATTAATCGGTAAGTCATCATTATCCATGTAGGGACCCTGAAAACTAAATCAAAGCATTCAACTTTTTCTAAACAACTCTACAGTTATTGTGTCTACAAAGACAAAGAAATCTGTTCATATACCCCTCTGGATTTATGCAAAGAACCTGACCAAAGTCCTAAGTTTGCCTCATCCAACTGATACAGCAGTTTAAAACAGAATGCTGAGTTTGCCTTACCTGCACCTTTCTTATGGATATTGATCAATAAAAGATACCCTCCATCACTTCCTTTCAAGGTTGAATTGCATCATTTTTGTCAGCTTTTTTTTATAACTTGTGGTGGTGGTAATTCTTTGACATTGGGAATCCTTTGTTGCTGTAATAAATCCTACCTTAAGTGTAGCTCTGTATGCATCTGGAAGGATCACCACAAGGAGATTCAGGGCATGAATCATCTGTATTTGATCAGAGATATCTAAAATAAACAAAGTTGTTGCATTAGATGAAACCTAAAAAGAGATAAAATAAGCCATGTGCTTATCTTTTAATGAAAATAAAAATGCAAAGAATCGCGTCACACAGAACGTGGTCATTTGGGTAGAGTCTCTAGTAGAGCTATTCAATTAGTCGCTCTCCTACTTGCTTTCTCAATAGCCTAGTAGATTTCTTTCCTTCAATTATTTATCAAATTCAATTTTCAAAATTACTATTGAAACTGCTTTGACCACCTTTTCACTGTGTGCAATCTTTTACAATCATTTTCTGTCTTCTGTCCTTCAGCCGATTTTGCATCCATGTTGTCAATGTTGCCGTAATCTGATGGATTTTAATTTTATTTGTGAACTAGTGATAAATTTAATTAAAATTTTATCAAATGTATTTCTGAACCGCACAGACAGATCATCAATCACACTATCCACAATCCTCTCTGGTCCTTCATCAAAGAACTCAGTCAAGTCAATCAAACATGATTTGATTTTAATAACTCCATGCTGGCTTCATTTATTGTCCACATGGATAGACTACTTCAGTATAATGGCAACAACATAAACAGGACATACCTTTGACTGTTGCAAAAGCAGTCACATATTCTGCTGTTAACAAGGGATATGGCAATTCACGGATAAACATCTTTAATAAACCTGCCAAATCATTTTGGTGGGCATTTTTCCAGTCAAAACATTTTTGGTAAAAACTTGCATCTAGCTCCTTCTGTAAATTCTGTAGGCAAAGCAGGAAATGCATTAATTCAAAAATAAATAGAATGTTACAATTCCAAAAATACCTGTCAGTAAGTTTGTTTTAGTTCATTTACAGTTTCTTTAAAGTACCTTTATTCTAGCTACAGATCCGGAAATGCGAAGAATCCCTTCTGTTTCCAAACCATTTTCTTCCAGACAGCTCAGCAACTATGGGAAAAAGGAATTAGTTTTGTGTTGAAACAGGTCATAATGTATAATGCATTCACCTAAAAGTCCTCTGCTGCTATTTTGGCCAATGAATTAGCCCATCTTTGTTAAACAGGTTAATGCTCCATTAATTTTGAATGCTCAGATTAGCTTTATTTTAACATATTCGTAGCATAATCTGAGACCTTATGGTCCTCAATTACTGGATGTATTCTCAACTGAGGTATTTCTAGACATTTGAAATTGAATTCCATGAGATAGTAAAGCCCCTGCTCCCTAAGTGAAAATGTCAGGGTTGAAGAGGGGGGATCTCCCCCACAGCCACAGCTCACCCACAGCAACTTAATGCTGGGAACACTATTAGTTGCTTTAAGACAAGATGTTTATCCCTATCTCAGTAGGACGGGAACATAGGAATTAAAAGCAGGACTAGGCCTCTTGACCTTTAAACCACGCTCTGCCATTCAATAATTCACTCCGATTGTGGTCTCAACTCCACTTTCTTGTCTGTCACCCACAAACCTTGTGTCCTCTATTAAAAATCTATTCAATTCTGCTTTGACTAAATTCAGTGACCCAGCTTCTATTACTTTGTGGGGAATGAAATTGCATATATTTTTGGGCCCCTGAGAGAAAGAAAATCTCCTTTTTCAAGGAAGACGTCTGATTCTTAAACTGCTTCCCTAATTCTAGTCTCCCAATCCTCCAGCCCTCTCAGAATCATGTATGCTTCAAAAATATCACCTCTCATTCTTTTAAACCTCACTGGGTATAGGACAGAGACTGTTCATGCTCCTTTCATTAAGAAAAGCCCTGCATTCCAGAAATGAGTCAAATGAACAATCCCTAAACTAATGAACAATATATTTTTTCAAATAAAGGTACTAAAACTGTGCAGAGAACTTAAGATGCAATTGCTCCAAGGCCCTGTACAGCTCGAGTAAACATTTTATGTTCATTCCCCTTGTAATAGAAGCCAAATTTCCATACGCCAATCATTGCACCAATCATATTCTGGCAAGACCTGGATGAAGCAACTCAGTTTAACTATTCAAATGAGATATTCAAGTCTAGAAAGCAGCCCGACAATCAGTTGCCTGGAGCTCTATAGTCCCAGTAGTGGCAAGGCACGAGGTGGAATGCTGCTAAACATGGCAGTCTTACCATGCCAAGGAGCCTAGGATTGGTGCTTTCACCAAGAGAGTAGTTCAAGTGGCCAAGTTGGGGAATGACCTTACAGGGCAAGGGGTGCCAGGATAGGGAAAGTGGGGGAGCTGTCTCTGATGAGTTCAGAGATAATGCAAAAGAGATACCTTACATGACATCTGCCTGAGCAACTAAAACTGCTGTGCTTCCTACAGAGTGAGGGCCTCTCTCTGCCACAGGTAGTATGTTAATTCACCCACTTCAAGACACTCATTGCCCCAAGTGCAAACAAACCACCCTCCCACATACCCACCTAGCCTCTCTCCCCTCCTCCCTTTAAACTTTAGGGCAGAGGCAGTGGAAGTCCACCCACTTGATTTTACCTTCCATCCTGCCTTCAAATGCTTGGAACTTATAAATTCTGCTTCTAGAATTTTTTATTTGTCTCTTTCATTCCTGAAATCTCTATTATAATAAAACAAAAGGGCTCACCTCTTTAAGGAACAATGGAACTTTAGTGTTGGGATCAATCCTCTGATCATTTTCAATCAGATGTGTGAGTGGGACACCGAAAATTTTATTATCTGTGCATAAAGAAAAGTTGGATTGGTCCAGCAGTCCTGGTGTGATGATTAGAAGCTCCCTCCTATGGTTCTGCCATTCTCCAAGTTGTGAATGGTTCTGTACACTGTTAATTTGAAGTCTAAGTATTTTGAGCACTAAGCTTGAGGTTTACCTGGTTGACAATCAGTGACTAGTGTGTGCCTCAGGAATCAGTGTTGGGACTGCAATTGTTTCCAGTTTACATAGATGATTTGGAGTTGGGAGACCAAATGTGGTGTGTCAAAGTTCTCAGACTACATTGAGATGAGTGGTAGAGCAGAATGTACAGAGGACACTGAGAGTCCACAGAGGGATATGAACAGGTTAAAGAAGTCTGGCAGATGAAGTACAATGTTGGTGAAGTCATCCACTTTGGTAGGAATAACATCAAAATGGACTATTATTTAAAAGGTGAAAAATTGCAGCACTCTGCTATGCAGAGGGACTTGGGTGTCCTTGTGCATGAATCATAAAAAATTGGTTTGCAGGTGCGGCACGTGATTAAGAAGGTAAATGGAATATTGTCCTTCACTGCTCAAGGGATGGAGTTTAAAAACAGGGATGTTATACTGCAGCTATAGAGGGTGCTGGTGAGACCACACGTGGAGTACATTTTGGTCTCCTTACTTGAGAAAGGATGTACTGGCACTGGATGGATGCAGAGGAGGTTCACCAAGTTGATTCAGGAATTGAAAAAGTTGACTTATGAGGAGAGATTGGGTAAACTGGGACTATATTCATTGGAAGTTAGAAGAATGAAGGGGCAACATATGAATTAAGAAGGGAATAGATAAGATAGAAGCAGGGAGAAGTTTTCTACTAGTGGATGAAATGAGAACTAGAGGGCACAGCCTCAAAATAATGGGGAGCAGATTTAGAACTAACTTGAGGTAGAACATATTCTCCAAAAGGATTGAGATTCTGTGGAATTCCCTACCCAGTGAAACAGCTGAGGCTACCTCATTGAATGTTTTTAAGGCAAAGACAGACAGATCTTTGAACAGTAAAGTAATTAAGGGTTATGGTGAAAGGGCAAATAAGTGGAGCTGAGTCCACAAAAAGATCAGCCATGATCTTATTGAATTGAGGAGCAGGCTCAAGGGATAAGATGGCTTACTCTTGTTCCTATTTCTTATGTTCTTATGTTACCCGGGATCCTTCACACAGAGTGATCTTTATTGAACAGAAGATGAGGAGGAAGGCAGAACCTCAAGGAGACTCGATTATGAGTGTTCTTAGTGGCCAGCTTTACAACTGCACTGGAAAACTACCCACATAGCTGCAGATGGCAAAGAGGAGAAGCTACCTTCAGTTAAAATCTTACCCTCCCAGTTATTAAATGAAGCTTTTGTTCAGATAGGCTAAAAGTAAACTGCTTAAGGTTTTCTTAACCAGCCAAGTTTAGGGATTTTAATCAGCTTATTTAGACATGTTATGACATACCAATGAATCAGGTGGATCTTGAACTCAAGCCTTCAGGCACAGAGGTGGGACACTACCACTGTGCTACAAAAGTCTCAGCCAGCTAATGTTAATCATGATGAACACTATAGATTTCAGTAATCATTAATATGATGAAGTGTTTTGTTACAAACTGAGTGGTGACCTTATAGAGGTTTATAAAATCATGAGGGGCATGTATAGGTTGAATAGCCAGGGTCTTTTTTCTAGGTTAGGGGTGTCCAAAACAAGAGGGCATAGATTTAAGAGGGAAAAGGACGTGAGGTGGGTAACATTTTCATGCAGAGTGTGTATGGAACAAGCTGCCAGAGGAACTGGTGGAGGCTGGTACAATTACAACATTTAAAAGGCATCTGAAAAGGATAGGTATCTGAAAAGGAAGGGCTCAGAGAGATATGGGCCAGATGCTGTCAAATGAGACTAGGTCAGATTGGGAGGTCTGGTTGGCATGGACAAGTTGGCACTAAGGATTTGTTTCTGTGTTGTATGACTCTATCGTTCTATATATCACAATATCATTACTTTCCATCAAGTACATCATTGGCAAAGGTTTAAGAGAGTGCACTCAACACTTACCATACGTTTTCGTTTTCACTGTTTTGTGTCGCTTCACTTCCAAATCCAAGACATCAAACAGAGCTGTTAGTTCAATTAGTGCTAAAGTGTGAATTCTCTTCATGTCCTGTGCCGAGAGGTCACCTATCCTTGTTACTCCTAGTTTATTCTTGCACCTTCTGTATTGCTTTGAAAATAAGAGTATAGCATTTAACCTCAGAAATAAGATGTTGCTGGAGAATTCACCCCAAGCTGCATTGCATTGTCCAAATATTGACTGAATGTGATGATGAAGAACATCTTACTCTCTCTTAGCTTTTCCTTTTTGTTTAAATGACTGTCTACAGAGCTTGGTAATTTTCAAATTTACAAAATGTATATACAAACTTGTTAAAACAGACACGATTAAGATACATAAGTAAACAATACCTACTCATAACTCAACAGACAAAATATACTCACAAGAAAGTGATCATAATGTGAATATGGTGCAAAATGGAAGCATTTCTGTTGACTGATTATTCAGTTCTCTCAGCTTTCAGTATAAAATAGGCTAGCACACATAAACTTTGTTCAGGTTGATTTCAGAATGCGTCAAGATAAATAATTAAGATGACTTACAGGCAAAGTCCCATCATCATTTCTCTTCTTGGGGAGTTTTTTATACTGTACACTGTTTCGCAAAATTGCTGCTTGCTCAGAATAAGAAATATCAGAAGATATAAATTTTGTCTTCGAAATTTCATCCTGTGTTGGTGATGTGGTCTCATGTTCATCAGAACAAGCTAAGAGAAAAGAAATAGAGAATTTGGTAATAAAAGCAGTAAGATTGATAAAATTGATAAAAACTTGCTAAAACGTAACTCTGTAAACAAAAGAAATGCATAATGGTACATTTCTGGATGTGACAAAGTAAAATTTGCACCTAAAATTTACTTTTTAGGTACACCAGTATTAAAATTATAATGTGCTCTAATCTCTTAACATCTGACTCTCAATCCCTATTTGTGCTGGTCTAGTTGCAATGCATCAATAACTGAACATTTGGTATCATGCGTTTTCTGATTTTCTGAAAGTATCACATTTCAGAAATACATTGGAGTTTTTAACATAAGTGAACAGAACTGTGAATGTTTTGAGTTTTATATGTATCAGTTACTGTCATTAAAGCAAGAATAAAATATTTTAGTCAATGAGCCTCTATCAAGGAGTGCAAGTTGCTATGGCAACATACATCCATGTTTTTAGCTGAGAGCTTTGCATAGTGATGGTAGAGGCCCCAATTTCTTTCCAATGCATGGCTAACCAGGAATCTCTCCCAATTTTGTTTCAGACAATATCTTACATTTACAATTATTTTTAAAGTGGTTAATGCAACATTAAATGTTGAATCTTAGTGAGCAGAGGTGGGGAGTGAAGGTTGGGATGACCAGTTCCCTGCCATCTTCATGCATTCCCCCAGCCATAACCCCATTTGGTGCCATTCAGACCAATGCTACGCAAGGGAGCCTGAAGCAATAACATACTTCATGTGGTCTTAGATTGGTGAAGGTCAGACTTTCAAGAAATCTGAATAGTAGGCACAACTGGGACTGTAATAGGCCCCAAGATGAAGACAATCATGGCATCTAGATCAAGAGGACCCTAGAGAGGATGGGCGTGGAACAAAGCTGGGGGTCACATTCTTGCTAGGATTAACCATGGGATGGTGTCCCGGTGATAATAGACACAGATACTGCTAACAACCATTTCAGTGGTTGCAAAGTAATCTATACTTTGCAAATTCAGAATTTCAATTCCCCACTCACCAGTGAAGATCTGACTACACGATGCCATACAACTGGGTACAGAATGAAAACGTTTGCATTTCACCCCTCCATCCAACATTTGTCAAATGGACTACTACATCCTCAAAGGTACGTCCAGCGATTTCCAAAATCGATAAGATATGGAGCTGCATCCCAAATCTACACCAGCAGGAACTGGTATCAAACCATGTTAATCCACATCAACCATCGAGCCAACTTAGTCAATGAGCCCCCATCAAGGAGTGCAAGTTGCTATAGCAACATACATCCATGTTTTTAGCCGAGAGCTTTGGACAGTGTTAGTAGAGGCCCCAAATCATGGCTAACCAGGAATCTCTCCCAATTTCATTGCTTGCCGCTGACATATGCTGGAAGGATTACAAGTTGATAGGCAACTTGATTAGCTGCCCCATAAACACACTTTCCCCGGCCCTCAAGACCTGGAGTAGGACTCCAATCCAGAGCTCTGTCTCAAAGGCAGGTATGTTACTCACTACGCTACCAGAGTCACTGAATGAATAGAGGGGAATGAAAGCAGAAAAACAAATGTAAGGTCTCTAGCAGATTTCTCTCTATCACTTCAATTTTGGGAAAATTTACAATGTTTGAGGAATACTTCTGTTCAGAACATAAAAGGTCCAATGATAGCTAAGTAATTTTTTTTCCATTGGTCAATGTGGAAGGAAAATGATATGTAACGTTATAGCTAATAACTTTTTGTGGTTACAGCATTATTTCCTTGAAGAAATGAAGTTGAAGTTTACCTTCTCTTTTTTCGTCTTCTGGCAGCAGATTCTCAAGGTGCTGGTCTGGTTGCAATGCATCGATAACTGAACATTTGGTATCTTGCGTTTTCTAAAAGTATCACATTTCAGAAATACATTGAAGTTTGAATGTATACATATCAATTACTGTAATTAAAGCAGGTGTAAACTATTTAAGCAGCTGTAAAAGTGTATGTGTATGCCTTCTTGTCAATTAACAATGCTTACATGGCATAAACTTTATTAATAGATCTATAGGAAATTACACAGTTCAAAGATTTTCTTACGGCAAACTTTACCACTTGTTTTAACACTATTTATTCTTTGCAAATATAAGCAGGCAGTAACTATCAATCATATTGACTATTTGACATAGCAAATGATACAACACGGATATTAGATTAAGTTCCCGACAGTGTGGAAACAGGCCTTTTGGCCCAACAAGTCCATACCAACTCACCGAAGAGTAACCCACCCAGACCCATTTCCCTCCAACTAATGGACCTAACAATTTAGCATGGCCAATTCACCTGACCCGCACATCTTTGGACTGTGGGAGGAAACCGGAGCACCCAGAGGAAACCCACGCAGACATGGGGTGAATGTGCAAACTCCACACAGTCACCCGAGGCTAGAATTGAACCAGGGCCGCTGGTGCTGTGAGGCAGCAGTGCTAACCATTGAGCCATTGTGCCACCCCAAATAGATACCACATCAAACACTCTGACTGGGAAATGGGCTCTGGTGCCAGGAGTGAAGTTTATGTGTCATTAACCATTTCAAATTGTCAGCCTTTCCTGCAAATTTCCCTTTCAAACTTAATTAAAGCCATCTGGTTCATCTAGTTAATCAGCAACTGAGCAATGGATCACAAAGTATGGATCCAGATTTGGTCGTTAGTCAATGTACGAAAAGTAGACCTTTCTATATCTTTTTATACTTTCAATACTTTATATAATGTTATGTATTCCTTTCAATGTATATTTCAGATTGCATGACTCCCTAGTAAATGAAAGGTTGCTTTAGATGTCTGAGGAAGTGGTGCAAGTTAATGAGAACCACATTGACAGACAGATTGTTTATGTGGCAAGGAAATGCTGTTTGGGTTGTGGCTGTGACGACTCATGACCATGGGTTCATGATCACAGTTGACAGTTAATGTAAACATTGACAGACAGGTAACAAGCTCAGGAAACCAAAGCACCAGAAGTACACTTGGCTGCAGGCAAAAAAAACAGCAACATGCAAATACTTGACACAGATTTCGGGAAGGCTTAGGAAGAAAAAAGAAGAACAGCACTGTAGCCATCTGTAGCCACATGCATCATTGAATAGAAAGGACTATTTGAATTAGAACACCTATAGATTTGATTTGTTAAATGCAAATTTTGTTACTTAATAAATTGCTCTGAATCCATGCTTGAAACTTAGATTTTTAACCAACTTATTCAGAGGTGTCACAACACATGACTGGTGTAGGTGGGACTTGAAACCAGGCCTTCTGGCCCAGAGATAAGGGCACTTCCAAGATAGCATGATAACCCTATCCAGAAGATGCCTTACATGCAACTGAACTCTTTTTTTTCTCCCATCACCAAATAACCAATGGTTTATTTTTCCATCTGTTAACCACTACAAGTAAAGCACTCGTATTTTCCAAATAATTAACTTACTAGAAAGGCTGTTAAGGGCAATGCAGACTTTGTCTGAAGTTTCATTTTTAAGCTTTTTAAAAATTTAACTTATTTTTCAAATCAACTTGCTCAGAGATTATTATTACACACCTCTGGAACAGGTGGGACTTAAATCCAGGCTGTTTTGATCTGGGATTAGGGGCACTACCACTGTACCACATGAGGCCCTCGCCTGAAATTTATTGTCTTTATCTCTGAACATCTGACAACTGCATCAAATCGGTTGATCTCATTCTGGAACACTGAAATTAGTCTAAGCGACTTTTAGGGAAGGGTAAGCAACTTTAAACTTCTGAACTGATCATCATCCAGGGGCCAAAGATGATGCGTAGTTAAGTATTAGCTGAAAACAGACTCAGTTGATGAGTTTGCCCAATAACCTATTAGTACTGGTTTACTTGATTCATGTGAAGAATGAACATTTGGTCACAGTCTTCAAAGACCACAAATGGACTTAGGGCAATAGTCTAATGCAGAGCCAATGACTTGTAAAAGGAGGAGGGAAGGCTACAACATCTACTCAAAGATTAACAAATAACAAATTATGCTTTTACCCCGGTACACAATAGCTATGTTTTTCAACTTCACTTCATGTTGAAGATGCCGACAAATCTCTTTCATCTAATTTTCTTTCTTCTTTGCTGAAGGCAGCATTAGAGAAATTGTTCATGAGATCACCAAATATTATCATGTAATTAACTACTCTTCAACTAAATTGTTAAAGGGAAAATTTTGTGAGAAGCTTCAAGTCACAACACTGAATTGGCAAAATCATTCATTTACCTTGGTGTCCAGCTCCAACCCCCACAGAGTTGCCCAGCCATGCATCTCTGAGGAGAAGGAGGAGGTGTGAGCGTGTGTCTGTGTATGCACACATGCATGTATGGTGGAAATCCTGCCTCTAACAATCAATTGACCACTGATTGATTTTACATCTCCAGGAGTGCCTTCTGGAGCTCTGGAACAACATCTTAGCCAGGGGCACTAAGACAAAGTTGACTTGTAAAATCCAAGCTAAAGTTTCCTATGTGAAGCCAAACATCAAACATTCACCATTACGACATCACTGAGCCATAAATATTGGATTTTAATTACAGGTAGTTCAAGGATAACACGCATTTTGGCAGCACAGTTTGTTTATAATGTCATGAATGAAATAGGTTAAAAATCACATAACACCAGGTTATAGTCCAACAGGTTTAATTGGAAGCACATTAGCTTTCGGAGGGACGCTCCTTCATCAGGTGATAGTCCATCATCTGATGAAGGAGCGACGCTCCGAAAGCTAGTGTGCTTCCAATTAAACCTGTTGCACTATAATCTGGTGTTATGTGATTTTTAACTTTGTATACCCCAAACCAACACCAGCATCTCCAAATCATGAATGAATGAGGGAATGGTATTTGCAGTAGTGTGATTCCATTGGGGATCAGTTTGCATGGCTTGTTCTGTACATGCCCTGATAGCTGTGCTTCATTCTGCACATGCATGACTTCAGTACTGCTCTTTATACCGTTCTGCGCACACGCTAAAATTTCTGCGTCGTACTGCGCATGTGCCAATGTCAGCTGCCAACAGAGCAGCTTTCTCTGAGAGGTACTGTATAGACAGCAGCTTCCTTACTTTTTTTAAAAATGTACTGTGTTAAACCTACTTTTGTATAGTTAATAAATATGATTTCAGCATTCATTCAGGCTGTGCTATACTTTGCATTAGACTTTTGGGTGATTTTTGAGCGATCATGAGTGCTACTTTTTGCTGGTATGCTCCAACCCCACTTTTCCCAGAGGCCCCATTATTTCTCTTAAGCGCGGTTTTACTGGAACACAACTACAGTGTTATAGGAGAACTCCCTGTAAATCCTCTCCTGCACGGGGTGAGGGGCTTCGATATTGCTCAAAATAATCCTGTTAAAATGGCACAAGTGTGGCATGGGCAAGGGAACAAAGTAAACACTAGGACACCAATATGTTAAAGTCTCACATGAACTCTCGCTTCAATAATGAGATGAAGTGGAGAGTAAAAATCAGTCCTTAAGTTCTTTTAAACATGTTCACACATCAATTAAGATACTTCTACTTGGTTTCATGGTTAAGACAGACTGTTTCCACTTACTGAAATCTTTGATCCTGAAAAGATATCCCTAACATCTCGTACAGGTTGTTTGCTTTTTACCCGCATGGATAGAGTATAGTTTTCCAATCTGCGCTGCACAGCTGCAGACTGTGTGCGTGTTAGAGTAGAAAGCAAGACCTCTTCATCATCATTTCTGCCATCTTCTTTGATAAGAGTGGAAAGCCCAGCATCGTGAAGCCAATCAATCTCAAAATCTCCATCTAAAAGCAAAACAGAAGTAACATTTAGTCTTAACATTTGCTCACACTTTTCGGGTCTGCATTGGTTTTCTCCAGTATTACAACATGGAAATCTAACTGTCATAATCCACTCTGGTGTAAAAATACTACAATGCTGTTGGGAAGGGAGCACCAGGATTTTGACCCAGAAATAATGAGTAATTAAATAGTTATAGAATTATATAGTTCCGTGCTGTACATCTCTATGAGTCTATGACTCTAAGTTAGGATGGTGTGTGGCTTAGATGGCAATGGGGAAGTGGTGGTATTTCTATGCATCTGCTGCTTTTTTTACTTCTAGGTGATAGAGATAGTGGATTTAGAAAGTGCTGTGGAAGTAGGTTTTTTTGAGTTGCCACAGTGCAAGTCATTCTATTATAACTGACAGTTGCGTTCCTCTGTAACCAAATGCTATAGAAAATCACTCTGTAGAAGATTGCGCCATGAAAAACTGGCTGTACCTGTTCAGCAAAAAGTTTGTATTATGCAAACAACATCCACAATTCATCAATCACATTATAGGCAATTCACACTGACTAAACACACATTATAGAAGAACTACCTGTATATAGTACATGCTGTTGCCATTATGTGTTGGTGATGGAGGAACGTTAAAGATATTGGATGGGTGCCAATCAAATGGGCTGTTCTGTTCTGGATTGTATTGACGTTCTAGTGTATTTTTGGAGTTGCACTCATCCAGGCAAGTGGAAACTATTCTATCACACAGCAGGACAATGTGAAGATTGTGATCAAAGTCGACCACATTACTGACCTTCCATGAAGAATCACCAAGTAACTGGTCACAAGCAGTTGATAATTTGAACATTATTCCAATAGCTTTTATGTTCTCAATATCAGACCTCCAGTCTGTTCCACCATTACACTAAATTGTGCCTAATCCGTACCTCAATTTCATTTACATGTTATAGTTTTAGATCTCTTTATTCACAGGAAATAATCTACCAAGCGCAAAATTTCAGCTGTCCCAGCATCCATAGCCATTCGCAGGACTGAGTTCTAAATTTCCATTACCCTTTCTAAGAAAATGTGTTCCTTGATTTAATTCCTGTATGTCTAAACAATTATACCACCTTGTTAGGATACCCCTAGCAGAGGAAATTGTTTTTCTAACTATTCCTTTGTCATTTATCACATTTCAATAGATTTATTGAAAATTTTCTATTCATGACAACAAAAGGGTAGAAAATATAACTCACAATCTTACACGTACTGGTTGATATTAAACTTGACATCAATACAGTAGGGCACCATTTTTGAAAACCATTGTCTACTGGCCATGCAATTTAAGCCAATCTTAAACTTACAGGCTAGAAACGTAAAATTATTAAAGACCTGATTTGAGCAAATGAACACTCCCTGCTTGTTCTAATTCATATCATTTCCAGTTGACAATAATGTTAGTTTGCATTTATGTTATAATTGTAACATTGATGCAAAGAGAACTATTGCATTCTGATACAACAAGAGCAGTGTATAGGTTATGGACATTGTCACAATTACTTTGAAGTAGTTCATGCAGTGCAACATATAATTTAAGAAATTATCAAAGTAAATATAATGGAATAAGTAGGGATTGCTTGGAAAATAGAACATTGCACATTTTCAGTGAAGACAGCAATTATTGAGAATCCTTTTATCAGACAAATTTTTAACCCTTCATGGTAAACTCCTCTCCCCATTTTTCAAGAAGATTTGTAGCTCAGCTTGATGATAAGTATGAGAATCTCTGAAGACTCTCAATGATCTCATTACCTAGTCATGGTGACAAAATATCTGAAAACAAACCTTCCAGCTCATGCACTAACTTACATACTTATCCTCTCCCCATTTTTAACTCGTATATTTTAAAAACACTAAAACAGCAGAGAATGGAATTTGATGTGGGGTTCCACTCATCAATCTTTCACAGAATTGCATCACTCATTGTAATTTGCAGGAAATATATGCCTGAACTGCACTACAGAGATTATCACCGTCCATTAATGAGCTCTGGTGGCTCTGTCACTTTTATATAGTTTCAACAAGGAGTTTTAGTTTGCAATTATTTGCTTCAGTTTTAACTTTTTTAACAACTGAGAAGGCTGACCCTCCTTTCTCAATTTCACATCTCAACTTATGTTTTTATCTTACCTCTTCACTTTCTCTTTTCAGTTTGGGGTAGTCTCAAAAAATACAGGCTTTGCTTATAGATTCCATCACATTTTTATAAACTGCAAGGAAAAGCTGTTCAAATGATAGGCATGGAGGACACATGGAATCAAAATTACTTTCTTCTATTTAATTTTGGAATCAGAATCTGCTAAACAAATCTTCGAAACAGTCCTTCAGTATGTCCTAATGATATTAATCATATTCTCTCCATGGATTCAGTCTGACTTCTGAATCACAGAACTATTACCACATTAGTTCAGTTGGCTGGATGGCTGCTTTGAGATCCATACTCAACTGAGGTCTTCATAAAGATCCCACCTTCCTGACCTTGGTCCTCAACTGAGATATGGTTGCCCTAAGATTAAACTATCACCAGTCATTCTTTCTAAAGAGACAGCAACCCTGTGGTCCTCTGGGACTTTCCTTTACTGTGTAGAAAGATGCCATTTTGGCTCATTGTGTTTGCATTGGCTCTCCAAATGAACAATTTGCTCATTCTTCTTCTCACCATAACTCTGTACATTGCTCCTTCGCAGATAACAGTCTAATTCTCTTTTGAATTCTTTGATTGAATCTACCTCCAGAAAACACCCTCCCTCAGTACATTCCAGAATTTAACTACTTGCTGCATAAAAATGTTTTTCCTCAGTCACTTCTGCTTCTTTTATTTCGATCAGTGTCCACTCATTCTTAATCTTTTTATGAAAGGAAATGGTTTCTCCCTATCTACTCTGTTCTGACCTCTACCATTTGCATCTAGTTCAATCCTACAGCTCTGTTTGATGTTCTCTACTTCAAAAGTTATCTATTGACAGAATGTCAAATGAATCCTGAGAACTGGGCTTATGGAGTATTTCTCATAAAACCAGCAATCCCTGGTTTTACTCCAAAACAGTTCTGACAGCTGCTATCTGAATTTCCAGAAGGATTCCTCAGAGAAATCAGGGGGCCCGGCTAAGATATGCAAAATAGCTTCATTTGAGAAAATTGTCTTGAGTCACTGTCACAACCCTGTGACAAATGGCACTCAGGCCCTGCTGAAGATATGCTGGGATTCTGCAGAAATCTGAAGACAATCCCGATCCAGAATAGATCATTTCACTGTCAATAATTCTACTTCTTCAAATTGATTCACATTACGGTACAAGTCTCATTCTTGCTTTACTGTTCCATATACAATGAATAATATCTTTCAGAAATACATCACATCCTTCAAATGTAAGAGATGGTATTAAAAGTAACGATTGGATAAGTCAATCATTTGGAGACATCATGAAAGTGTGCATTATGGCGAATAATGGCTTTTAATCCATCGGCTAGAAATATGAATTAAACTACTCACCAGAGACATACTAAAACACAGGCTAAATTTACAGACAAATTGGCTACCTAATTTGCAATGCTGCACATTCCACATTACATGGACTGTAGCAAGTCCTTCGAAAAGTTTCTACATGGTGTCTAGGGAGAGCTGGCCAACTGAATACACAATTGGCTTAACAGTAGAAGACAGAGGGTGATGGAGGAGAGTTGTTGTTCAGACTAGAGGCCTGTAACCTGCAGTGTGTTGCAAGGTTCTGTGCTGTGTCCACCGTTGTTTATCATTTATACAAACAATGAGAAGATAGGAGGCATAGTTACTAAACTTGTCACCAGACTTAGCGCTATAGTGAACAGTGAAGAAGGGCATCAAAGGATAAAATGGATCTTGATCAACAGGGCCAGTGCACTGAGGAATAGTAGATGAAATTTCATGGAAATAAGTGTGAGGTGTTACATTTTGGTAAGACAAATCAGGGCAGGATTTACACAGTTAATGCTAGGGCCCTGGGGAGTGCTGTCGAACAGAGAGACCTAGGGTACATTGTGCCTTAAAAATGATGTCACAGGTTGACAGCATGGTGAAAAATACATTTAGCACACTTGCCTTCATCGGTCAGAGCACTGAGTACAGGAGTTGGGACGTCATGTTGCAACTGTACGAGTCATTGTTAAAGCCATATCTGGAGCACTGCATACAATTCTGGTTGCCCTGCTTTAGGATGTTATAAACTGGAAAGGGTACAAAAGAGATTTACATGGATGTTACCAAAATTAGAGGGCATGAATTATAAGGAGAGGCTCAACAGTCTGGGGTTCCTTTCCCTGCAGCATCAGGGCGAAGGGTGAATTTTAGAGATTTATAAAATCATGAGGGGCATAGATAAAGTGAATAGCCAACATCATCTCCCCAGGGTAGGGAATCCAAAACTAGAGGGCATAGGTTTAAGGTGAGAGGGGAAATATTTAAAAGGGACCGGGATGGCAACATTTTCACACAGTGGGTGGTGCATATATAGAATAAGTGCCAAAGGAAATGGTCGAGGTGAGTACAATTACAACATTTATAAGACATTTGGACAGGTACATGGATAGGAATAGAAGATAAGAGCCAAATGCAGGCAAATGGTACTAGTTCAGTATCGGAAACCTGGTCTGCATGGATGAGTTGAAGTGAAGGGTCTATTTCCATGCTGTATGACTCTATGACTTTATGACCCCATTGAGATCAAGAAAGCACATCTGTGAAAATCCAAAGTCTATCACCTCAGAGGATGTGAATGAAATATATTTCCTATTCAATAGACAATAGGTGCAGGAGTAGGCCATTCTACCCTTCGAGCCTGCACCACCATTCAATATGATCATGGCTGATCATCCTTAATCAGTATCCTCTTCCTGCCTTATCTCCATAACCCTTGATTCCACAATCCTTGAGAGCTCTATCCAACTCCTTCTTAAATGAATCCAGAGACTGAGCCTCCACTGTCCTCTGGGGCAGAGCATTCCACACAGCCACCACTCTCTGGGTGAAGAAGTTTCTCCTCATCTCTGTCCTAAATGGTCTACCCCGTATTTTTAAGCTGTGTCCTCTAGTTCGGCACTCATCCGTCAGCGGAAACATGTTTCCTGCTGCCAGAGTGTCCAAACCTTTCATAACCTTATATGTCTCAATCAGATCCCCTCTCAGTCTTCTAAACTCAAGGGTATACAAGCCCAGTCGGTCCAGTCTTTCAGAGTAAGATAATCCCACCATTCCAGGAATTAACCTCGTGAACCTACGCTGCACTCCCTCAATAGCCAGAATGTCTTTCCTCAAATTTGGAGACCAGAACTGCACACAGTACTCCAGGTGTGGTCTCACCAGGGCCCAGTACATCTGCAGAAGAACCTCTTTGCTTCTATACTCAGTCCTTCTTGTTATGAAGGCCAGCATGCTATTTGCCTTCTTCACTACCTGCTGTACCTGCATGCTTACTTTCATTGACTGGTGTACAAGAACACCCAAATCTCTCTGTACTGCCCCTTTACCTAAATTGATTCCATTTAGGTAGTAATCTGTCTTCCTGTTCTTGCCACCAAAGTGGATAACCATACAGTTATCCACGTTACACTGCAACTGCCATGCATCTGATCACTCACCTAACTTGTCCAGGTCACCGTGTAATCTCCTAACATCTTCATCACATTTCACCCTGCCACCCAGCTTTGTATCATCAGCAAATGTGCTAATGTTATTGCTAATACCATCTTCTATATCATTAACATCTATTGTAAAAAGCTGCGGTCCCAGTACTGATCCCTGCAGTACCCCACTGGTCACTGCCTGCCATTCCAAAATGGAGCCGTTTATCACTACTCTTTGTTTCCTATCAGCCAACCAACTTTCAATCCAAGTTAGTACTTTGCCCCCAATACCATGCGCCCTAATTTTGCTCACTAACCTCCTATGTGGAACTTTATCAAAAGCTTTCCGAAAGTCCAGGTACACTACATCTACTGGATCTTCCTCGTCCATCTTCAGAGTTACATCCTCAAAAAATTCCGGAAGATTAGTCAAGCATGATTTCCCCTTCATAAATCCATGCTGACTCTGACCTACCCTGTTACTATTATCCAGATGTTCCATTAGCACAACGTCAAAATATTCAACATGGTAGAGATAAACCAGTCACTCGTACAATGGAGCACCAATGAAAGGGTTCAATTCCTTTTGATGATCTAATTAAGTTACAATTTGAATACATGATCATGTTTGAATTACTGATCAGTTTCAGATAGTGGTCAAATGACAAGCAAGCCCTCTGCATGTTTAGAGCACATGATTTCTCCGCAGAAAAGAGAACACAAATATGAGAAATTGAGAGGAGACCCTTTCTCCTTCTCTCTTTCTCCAACCAACTTTCAAGCTTTTAGGCCCTGATCATTTTTGTTTAACTGACTCTCCATGTACAGTAGGCAGAGAATTTTTTTAAAAAAGATCTTTATTCCACAGCTCTGTCTCCAGAAATACAGCTGGATCACTGATCTTAAACCACCACTTTAAACCTTGGTTGGCTTCAGGGTGAAGTTCACTGAGCGAAAGCAATAAGGCCATTACATTCAGTCTGAAGCCAACAAAGTCACCAAAGTACAAACGGTGAATTACACTTTTAAGGAGTCTAATTTGATCAACCGAATCTTCCCCACTCTATAATCTGTATGTACATGTATGAACAGTGTTTTATGTGCATGTGAAAGTTGGGACATATTTTATTATTTTACTGAAATTGGCATCAGTCTAATAAAACCAATCTCCTCCGTTGTTAAGTTCAACAACCTGTCTGATTGTTTTCTTTTAAAGATCATGCTGAGTAAGTAGATGAGCACTCACTGAATAGGCAAATACACCTCTTCAGATGAATTAAAAATCTGTTGTGCTCAAATGAGGAAAAGGCAATGATTGTGATAGTTGAATATAGCAACCGATCGCAACGAACAGCAATCAAACATACTCGATCACAATAATTGTACTTGCCTGATTGTAACAGTACAAACAGCATTACCTTTATACACAGAATTACACATATTATACATAAATTAGGTACTGTATTAGTCAAATTATATTTTGTTGTGGCTTACCTTCTGGTGTCTTCACATCCAAATGTTCATCCGGTTCAGTTCTATGGCTTTCCTTAATGTTCTCTACTTCAGTCCAGAAGTCATCCATTGACAAGGTGTCTAATGAATCCTGAGAACTGGAGCAATCTGAAGACAGCTGCTGTTGGAAATGCTGTGGCCGCATCTGGTTCATAATTGAAGGACTTGACTCACTCCTAATACACCAAGTAAAATAAAAAAAAGTTCAGACAGAAGTAGTAACACAACATAGGCTCTTAAATGGTAACCCATCCTTCCATATTCACTTATACTTCCAGATTTATCCATACTTCAGATTTAGGTTACACAAAATAGAATTCTAAATTCGGCTACTACCATTTAAAGAGTTGATCACTGTATCTTTATTCAAAAAGGGACACTGCAAACAGAATCTACAGGCCAGATGACTTAACAACTGTCACTGTGGAAATATTAGAAGCTATTATTAAAGATATTGGAGCAGGATACTTGCTAAACTTCAAGGTAATCAGAGTTAGAGTAATCACAGTTTGTGAAAGTGAAATAATGCTTAATTAACTTACTGGAGCTCTTAGATGTAGTATCATTTACTAGTGGCATAGGAAAGCTGGTCTTCAGTGGCTCAGTGGTTAGCACTGCAGCCTCACAGCACCAGGGACCCAGGTTTGATTCCAATCTTGGGTGACTGTCTGTGTGGGTTTCCTCCCACAAACCAAAGATGTGCAGATCAGGTGGATTGGCCATGCTAAATTGCCCACAGTGTTAAGTGCATTAGTTACAGGGAGGTGGGTCTGGGTGGGTTACTCTTCGGAGGTTCAGTGTGGACTTGTTGGGCAGAAGGGCCTGTTTCCTTTTTGGGAAAAAAAACCTCATGGTGTAGGGGATAAGATGTTGGCTAGATAGTAGGAAACAAAGTCAGCATAAATGGGTCATGAGGGAATGCTTTAAACCTAACAGAATTTGAAAGCGAATGATGGGCATATTAATTAAGTGTATGAATTGACTGTATAAATATGTGGAGCTATAAATCAGTGGGATGTGAGCTTTATGGAGTGTGATCAACTGATGTACTTATGTAAGGTATGATTTGTCTGGTTATTAGGCAAAACAATATTTTTCATTGTAGCTCAGTACATGTGACAATAATAAATCAAATTAAATTAAACTCAATTAAACCTCTCATTTAATGGAGTGTTTACAAACAGGTAGTTTCCAGTCTATAACCATGTTTACTGGAATGTTCAACCTCTATCAGTCGTGTAACTGAGACACTCTATTTCTACTCAGCACAACTCTCTCAGTCAAAAATGCTTGTGGTGCAGTGGTTGTGAACCTCTCTCTGAACCAGGAGGCCTGGGTTCTAGTCCTACTTGATCCAGAGGTGTGTAATAATATCTCTAAACAGGTTGATGAGAAAATACCCAGCTCCACTCAGCCAAAGTGGTACAATAAACTCATTGTAAAATCTGTGTTCCAACGCCCCCCTGCTTGAAGGAAAAACCCTCAAAACAGAAGTTTTTTCAAATAGAAGTGATTTATTAATTGAATCATGAAACTGATCAGTAAGTGGCAAAATGGGAAGTTTTTCCTGTGATTTTCTGCATGTGTATCACTACCCAAGTACCAAGTAATTCACTTTCAGAGAAAAAAACAATTTGTTTTGAGACAGCACAAGAAACTCAAACTGTTCTTACACATAAGCTCAGGCCAGAGATACGAAGATAACGAGAGACAATTAGAAGTACAGGGGAAAATAATGTTTCCAAACTAGAAAAATGAAAAAAAGGGGAAAGAATGAGCTGATTTTTACAGACCACATGCGGGATCAGGCAGATAGAGCTGTAAATTAGAGCACTATGTCATCGGCAGTATATCTATCCATTCCTGCTCTGTCCTTCCTTGCAGATGGTGAAGAACTTGGGTTGACTTGCCTGCCCATGGCCTGAGGTTAAGTAATTTATGCACAATTAAGGGTTTCATCCCACTACCACTGGGATTTCAGCATAAAGTCCAGTCTAAAATTTGCCTTTCAAAATAAATGAAGGCATTTCCAAACATACAAAACAAATATCGCAAACAGCAATACAGTATACACAGCTTGGTATGAGGCAATAACCTGTTATTAGTTCACAGCATTTCATTGCGCCAGGCAATAATGGTCACACTCTATGCAAGAGCATATTTCACTGAAAGTTGAGAGTCAACAAGAAAAAATGGATATGGGACTAATGATGAGTATTAAATAGGAAGTAAGAGGACAAAGTATTGCAGGTACTGAAAATCAGAAATAAAAACTGAGAATTCTGAAAAAACTCAACAGATCAGGCAACATCTGTGCAGAGACAAGAGTTAACATTTTACATTGACTCGTTTTCACTCACAGGTGAGAGGGTGTAGCTCTTCAACTCCTAAAGTAACCATTGTACACAGTTCAGTCCAGCCTCAGGGAAAGGTGTAGTCTCAGTTAACAATTGTTTTAGTTATATCTGCTGTATCAAAACAGGACTGAAAACATATATTCAAATTAATGCTTCTGCAAAATACAGCAGGACTATCATTTTGAGCAGAGTTCTTGTTTGAGTAAAGAGTGTTAAATATTGTAACAAAACCAGTATTTTGATAGAAATTAATGACTTTCCTAAGGCAAACTTTATTTGGTATAAAATGCTGTGTGAGAATTAAACCTACTTGCTTTCATTGTCTGCATCTTGTCTACTGACTGATATTTTGCTGGCTGCAGTGTACTTAAATGTCAATACTGTCTAAATAATGCATGATTGTTTGTTTAATTTCTCTTTCTTCTCGTTTTGCTATGTCACTTGGTATAATTAAATATTCAATCCAAAACAAGTGGTCTTTTTTCTCTGCGGAAGCTCAGTTGCATGTTTTTGTGTTGTCAAAGTTCACAATTTCAAGTCATGGTCACAGAGTCATAGAGATATATATAGCACAGAAACAGACCCTTCGGCCCAATTCTTCCATGCCGACCAGGTAGCCTAAATAAATCTAGTCATTTGCCAGCATTTGGCCCATATCCCTCTAACCTCTTCTATTCAAATACCCATCCAAATGCCTCTTAAATATTGTAATTGTACCAGCCTCTACCACTTCCCTGGCAGCACACTCTGCATGAAAACGTTGCCCCTCAGGTCCCTTTTAAACTTTTCCCCTCTCACCTTAAACCTATGCCCTCTAGTTTTGAACTCCTCCCATTCTGGGAAAAAGATCCTGTTTATTTATCCTAACCATGTTCCTCATGATTTTATAGACCTCTATAAAATCACCCTCAAGCCTCTGATGCCGCAGGGAAAACAGCCGCTCCCAATAGCTCAAACCTTCCAACCCTAGCAACATCCTTGTAAAACTTTTCTGAACTCTTCTTTCAAGTTTCACAACATCCTTTCTATAGCAGGGAAATCAGAAGTATTCTAAAGGTGGCATAACCAATGTCCTGTACAGCTGCGACATGATCTACCAACTTCTATACTCAATGCACTGACCAAAAAAGGCAGGCAAACTGAACGCCTTCTTCACTATCCCATCTACCTGCGACTCCATTTTCAATGAACTATGAATCTGCTTTCCAAGGTCTCTTTGTTCAGCAACATTCCTTAAGTGTATAAGTCCTGCCCTGATCTGCCTTTCTAAAATGCAGCACTCTATCTGCCACCCCTTGGTGCATTGGCCCATCTGATCAAGATCCCATTGTACTATGAGGCAACCTTCTTTGCTGTTGCTGTATTCCTGATGAAGGGCTTTTGCTCGAGACGTCGATTTTACTGCTTCTCGGATACTGCCTGAACTGCTATGCTCTTCCAGCACCACTAATCCAGAATCTGGTTTCCAGCATCTGCAGTCATTGTTTTTACCTAACCTTCTTTGCTGTCCACTACACCTCTAATTTTGGTTTCTTCTGCAAACGTAATACCCATACCTCCTATATTCACATCCAAATCATTTATATAAATGATGAGAAACAATGGACCCAACAGCAATTCTTGTGAGTCATATTTCCAATGAAGTGGTCTAAGTTGCAATGAGGTTCATAACAAACCATTGGTAACCTGTATATGTTCTCAAGGAACAGAACCGATGAGGAAATGCTGAAAAGTCACATTCATTTATCATATTCTGTGGAATTGATCGAATTTTATGAAGGGATTATCATTACAATCATACAAAAGAGGTCTGTTATGGTAGTTTAGCGATTATGGTAGCGAACTAGTAAGTATTTTAATTGGTGACAAATACCACCAACACTGCCAGATTGTGATAAGAATCTAACTGACTCATTAAGGGCAATAAAAGCAGAAAACACTGAATAGCCTCAGCTGGTCTAGCAATGTCTGTGGAAAACAAAACAAGAGTTAATGTTTCAAGTCTGTATGACTCTTCCTCAAAACAATTCTTATTGAGTTCTGAAAAACAGTCATACCGAAATCAAAAAATTAACTCTTGCTTCTTTTGACATAGATGTTGTTTGTAAAAGGTTGTCCATTTACTTTATGATGTAAAAGAGCTGAGTTCAATGCTAACTTATGAGCATTTATATCTGTTTGTAAAGTTAATGTATTTCACAGTGGTATGGGGAAAAGGACAAGGTTACAGACTTCATTTCTACTGTTTTATCCTCTTAGTTAGCTCAGCAATCTGTTTGGATTGAAGAAGTTCCATGAAGTTGTGCAAGTGTGAGGATCTGGATGATGTACCTATCTTCACTCGAAGATTATAGAAGGATAAGTGGAAATCTGACTTTAATAATTACACTTATCATCTGAATACAATTGAGATTTACAGCAAATGACATGGCATACTCACTGCAATGAACAACACGGTATTATATATCAATTCAGTATAAATTTTGAACTTTATTAACATTTTGATAAATAAATCACAAAATGCAATTAACAATTTTCTTTGCAAAGTTAGAAGGAAGTCAGGGCACTCACAGAGATTCTGAATTCCTTTCTTGTACACAAAAAAGAATCCAAGTTAGTTGAGCATAGACAGTCAATAAATCAGGAATGTAGATCAATTCACTTCTGTCTGCGTGCTTTGATTTGGAACAGAAGACTCTGACTTCATTCATAAGTAGCAGGACAGTAGGCATAAGGAACAGGATACAAGGAGAAGGGCCAAAAAGATCTGGCAATATGATAATCAGGTTACTGGAGATTTGTTTTAAAATGCATGAGTACTAACTTCAAGCTGTTTCCCCAAATTTGATGTGTTTACTGCATTTTAATGTCAATTAAGATTCCCTTCATGTACCAGCTTCAATGTGGAGTCTCATTTGACATTTTAAGATGATCAAGAAGTTTGGAAATCATAGTAACAACTTGAAACAGCTATGAACCCTTATGACTGGCATAGGAAAGGACATTTTTTGACAAGCACACACTGCAGTAAGTGACAGAATGGCTAAAAGATTATTCTAAATTGTAGACATATTAACCAACCTGAATCATAAATTATCCTTTCAGCAATATGACATAACTTGGAAAGTGTTCTGCAAAGCATTGCTGTCATGAACTGAATTCCAAGGTAATTGACGTGAATCTTGAAATCATAGTGGTAGATATCAATAGAAATAAGTGAGGAAACTTGTACTTTTCTGGCTCTCTCACTACTATTCATTGTTTGTACCAACATTGTGAGCAAATACTAGAAGTGATAATTATAATTAACAGAATGTATTGTTCTATTTGTTTTCACGGTATTGTAGTTCTGACAAAGCTACCTTTATTACCCATATCTACCATTCACTCACAATCTGATATATGTTCTTCTTAAATTATTATAGGACTTGTGATGATAGTAGCCCCATGACAGTATTTATAGACTGATATGAAAGAGATCTGACGAAACAACTAAAATTTGAATTCAAGTAAGCCTTCGTTAATATATACTTTGACTGGCACAATAAATATCAAGGTAAGATACAATAGCTGTGCATAAGTTATAAGGCACCATAACACTCAAACTTCCCATTTGGCAACCAGTGAAGAGAAGGTGGTGCATCCAGAGGACTCTCCTGATTGTGGCTGTGTGACTGGAAGGAACCAAAGGGAGTAGAATTGTAAAAATAGTGGGAATGCCAACCTCACGGTAAATGTTGTACAAACTCAGCAGGGTGAAAAAAAACAGAGTTAAAGTTTCAAGTCCAAGATGATTTCTTCAGAATTCATAACAGACTTGAAACATCAACCCTGCTTCTCTCTCCCCAGATGCTACCAGGTTTATCCAGCATTTTCTGTTTGTATTTCAGAGTTCCAGCACCCACAGAATGGTATATTTCCTTGAAGTAGATAGTAGGAGCTCTGCATGATACTATCCACTTATCTGGTGCGTATGAATTCACACTATTAATTGAATACGCACTATAGGAAATTGTATCGCAATTATTTAAAAATTTAGCAAGGTTTAGATAAAGAAGTGTAAAATGATGGAACTCTAAAGAGTTACAGTAAAGGCAACTTCAAAACTGAACAATCCTGAGATGGAAATTCTGCCTCAGGAAATGACCCGAATTATTTGCAAAAAAACACATTTGGCATAGTGGCAAGAAGTGGTTGAATAGTTACTACTGGTTCCAACAGACAGTGGCAAAGAATAAAGAAAAACATAACCAGAATGGGCAAAGTAAAAGTATCACCCATCCAATTTAAATTAAGATGGTTATAAGCAACACCTTATATACTACCATCCTGATACAACAAACATATACGTGACACCAGTATGGACATTGCAAACCTGCCTAATTTTCATCACTTACCAAAAAGATGTTTGCATTTATGCATTTAGTATTTAGAGACAATGGCTGTTTGACTACTTTGCAAACCAGATTAAAATCAAAGTCCCGGCAGACTAGCCACCAGAAGTAAAAGTATGTCACAATAGGGGTTTTGCATAGGAAATAAGATACATAAGTGTTTCTTTTGGATTCACTGAATAATTTTGCATAAAAGATTTGTAAGATCATTAATCTCTTGCAGTTTCATTCACATAATACACTTGGGACATTGTTAACTTGGGCATTGTTCATTTACAGGAAGTACAGTAAGTGACCTTCTGTAACATTGCAGATGGATCCTGGTTTAGGATGCTCAGTTTGTTACAATTCTGAATGGGTCAACCCCAAATCATTACACTCCCCATGTGAAGAGGGCAGAGCTGATTCCCTTTCTTTGTTCAAACAACATCCCATCACCTCAGATGGTCACAACATGGTTAACATAACCCAAAGGATCCCTTTCTACATGATACCTACCCCATTTCCGAGCACTTGGGCTGAAAAAGTTACCAATTTAATCACATTTTTTTGAAATAGGAAAAGACAATGTTTATTAGTTGTGAAAACACAGGAAATAAAACATTAAAAATGAGAGAAGTATGAAGACATATTATAGTTAGAAAGAAGATATATGGATTAGTCTTTGAATTGTCCATGAGGAGTAGATGGTGAAGCATTCTGGTTGCTAAGGTGAATGGTTCCTGACCTTGGCAGTCACCCTGTTTCCTTTTCAACTCTGCCTTTCCTGCCTTTTGACTTGCTTCTTTCAGCCTCACGGAAATATTTTTTCTTTTATCTGCAAGCACAGGGGTACCTGGTTTATGTTCTACAGCTGTGACTTTCACAGCACATACCAGACTAACACTTAAAAAAACTGAGTCCAGGGTTTTTTCAATCCCTTTTAAGACCAGAAGACCATAAGACATAGGAGTGGAAGTAAGGCCATTAGGCTCATCGAGTCCACTCTGCCATCCAATTATGGCTGATGGGCATTTCAACTCCATTTACTCATACTCTCCCCACAACCCTTAAATCCTTGAGATCAAGAATTTATCAATCTCTGCCTTGAAGACTTTTAATGTCTCAGCCTCCACTATGCTCAGTGGCAATAAATTCCACAGGCCCACCACTCTCCAGCTGAAGAAATGTCTCCTCATATCTGTTCTAAATTGACCCCTTCTAATTTTAAGGCTGTGCCCATGGGTCCTAGTCTCCCCGCCTAACGGAAACAACTTTCCAGCATCCACCCTTTCTAAGTCATGCATTATCTTGTAAGTTTCTATTAGATCTCCCCTCAACCTTCTAAACTCTATTGAATACAATCCCCGGATCCTCAGCTGCTCATCGTGTGTTTGGCCTACGATTCCAGGGATCATCCATGTGAATCTCTGCTGGACACGCTCCAGTGTCAGTATGTCCTTCCTGAGGTGTGGAGCCCAAAATTGGACACAGTATTCTAAATGGGGCATAACTAGAGCTTTATAAAGTCTCAGTAGCACATCGCTGCTTTTATATTCCAACCCTCTTGAGATAAATCGCAACATTACATTTGCTTTCTTAATCACGGACTCAACCTGCAAATTAACCTTCAGAGAATCCTGGACTAGCACTTCCATATATCTTTGAACTTCAGCTTTATGAATTTTCTCACCATTTAGAAAATAGTCCATGCCTGTATTCTTTTTTCCAAAGTGCAAGACCTCGCATTTGCTCATTAGCCATTTCCTGGACCACTCTCCTAAAGTAAATCATTCTGCAGCCTCCTCACCTCCTCAGTACTACGTGCCTGTCCATCTAACCTCATATCATTGGCAAACTTCACCAGAATGTCCCCAGCCCTTCATCCAGATCATTAATATATAAAGTGGCCAACTGTGGCCTCAACACTACGCCCTGCGGGACACCACTTGTCACCAGCTGCCATTCTGAAAAAGAACCTTTTTATCCCATCTCTCTGCCTTCTGTCAAACAGCCAATCCTCAATCCATGCCAGTAGCTCCCCTTGAACACCATGGGCACTTACCTTACTCAGCACCTTATCAAAGACTTTTTGGAAGTCTAGATAGATAACATCTACTGGGTTTCACCTAGTCTAACCTACTTGTTACCTCTTCAAAGAATTCTAACAGGTTTGTCAGGCACAATCTTCCTTGACTTTTGTAAGATTTTATTGTGCATTCCAAGGTGAAGAACATATGAACATAAATTTTGCCCAGAACTGTTTTGTTTTAAATCACATCATTTCCATAGTCTGGGTTGTAACTCACTGATGATGCAAAGGTGGTAATGGGTCTCCATTATCTCTGCTAACATGGTGGCTCAGTTCGGCAATGCATTCCTTTCTTTGATGTTTCCCTCTCTTAGGTTCACTGATAACCTTTAGGTGTGACAGTCCATGTCTTTTTTCCTTCAGGACTGAGTAAAATCCACATAGGAATTTTTTGAGACAGTCATTAATTACATCGTCAGAAGTTATAATTCCAGCCACCATTGGGTCGTACATCTTCTTAAACAAATTTCACAAAATAATCTGTTTTTAAAGTTCAATATGTCTCTGCAAGTATTTTAGGGCCATGATTGATTGTCATGACGTTAAATCCATATAGCAGTACATACATTTTCACAGAATCATATCATCTCATTAAAATGGCACCAAGTGAGGTATCTGCAATTTTTGTTAAGTATGAAATACTTGACAACTTACTATACTTCTGCAAGAAAATCAAAAGGTGGGGCTTGAAATTCATTCATCTGTCAGAAGTTTTCATGTCACAAAACATTCAAAAATAATTAAGTTAACTGAAAACGTGAAACAAGACATCATTTTTTTCTTTGCTGGAAAATATTCAAAACATCATAGCTCTTAGAATGAGTCAAAGCTCTATCTACCACACAAAAAGATCCCAAGTCAGTTGATGAAAACTTTAATCACAGAGTTAGGTTTCAAGTAGTGCCTTAAAGGAAGAAAGTGAGGTAGAGAGGGAGAAAGATGTAGGGAAGTTAGATGACAGGAAAAGGTGGAGTGATTAAAATCAAGGTTGCTCGAGGAGCTAGAATGAGAGGATTACCAATATCTTGGCAAATTGTAAGACTAGAGAAGATTACAGGAATGGGGAAGGGCTATAGTTATTCAGGAATATGAAAACAAAGTTGAGAACTCTAAAATCAGGACTGAGAGGAGCTCTTCAGCCTGACTCCATGAAAGGAGTCCACATTGTAATCTTGCACATTTGGTTGCCATGAAAGTTCTGCGATCCAACCCGAAGTGTGAAATGTTTCTCTGACAGATTGCTGACCGAATATAGAGACCAGGATTTTTCAAAATTTAAGGTTTCAGACACAGAACTTGACAAAACAAACACTGAATTTTCTTGAACACTGGCAAGGTTTTTGTTTTCAAAAAATTAAAGGTCAGGAGATTTAAGTACCCTGACAGTATGACAGCATTCTTGACAGCTCCTTTGGCGAATTCTAAGAAGTTTGTCCACATATTACACATAGCCATGTCTACCTTTAACAGTTTCAAAGGACACCTCATGTCCCTACTTCCCCCAACCCCCCTCAAATGAACATACACAGTGGAACCTCGATTATCCAGCATTCGATTATCGAAATTCTGGATTACTGGACAAGATCGCAAGGTCCCAATGCTTGGCTAAACAGTATTATCCAGTATTTGATTAACCAAACATGTGATTATCCAAACAAAATCCGCCCGTGTTATTCGGATTACCAAGGTTCCTCTGTATACTCCAAAGGACACCTGATGTCTCCCAGAGTTTCAATGGGACCATTTCCAAAAGAGTACCCCATCTGCTCAAAAACACTCCAGTAAGAGTATACCTTCTGATAATCTTAAATTGCACAAGTCATGTTTTTGACTTCTTGTTTGCAAAATTGGATCAGCTTGAAAGAAACTACACTTCAATATGTGTAAGTGTTTCTGTAACATTGGATGTGGAAAGTATTGACCACCCCCATTTCGGCACACCACTTTCCTCCAGCAGTGGAAATAGAACCTTCTGGATTTGAGCCTCTGCCACCACATTAGCTATTTTTGGGGAACAATGCCATGTATGCTAAATATTCAGGTCGTAAGTTTTACATGTTTTGCACATCTCTATTTTGAGTCAGGCAAGAATTATCCTTTAATGCATTGTGCTCATTCCAAATTAGACACTCATATCAAAACTGACTTATGTCTGGAACTATAAAAAGCTGAACTTCGACCTCCTGGCCTGATGTCACATGCTTGCACCCACTCCTTCTCCCCACAACCTAATTTTCAGCAGGATCTCTTCAAGCAACATTTCCTTCAAAACTACCAGTTCCAAATGTAACCCTAAACTTCTTATCCTATTCAATGTAAAGTCACATTGCAACATCATGCATTTCTCTTCTGAAAATTCCCTCCAAACTGCCTTACAGCTGGCTCAGTACAGTGAAATTATCTTTGTAAATGTCAGAAAGAGCACCTGATATGTCTTCATTGCTTTGTGCTCAATATTTCCATAGTGATCAACATTATCCAACATACCATCCTCCCCAAACAATTGTTCTTCATCCAACTCAATTTTAATTTTTGAATATTTTTACTGGAAAGGGAATAATGTTGCCAAAGTTTTTTTTTGGACACATCAAGACAAATGTAAATGTCAAATTTCAAATAATAATCTTTCACAATTCTGCTCTGTCACTTTCCTTTCCAACAATAATCTTCCAAGCTCGGGGTCTCTGCCATCTAGAAAGACAAGAGGAGCAGATGCATGGGAACATGGAACCTACATGTTCTCCTACAGGCCATACACCATTTTTACTTGGAACTGTACCAACATTCCTCAAATGCTGTTAGAACAAAATCATGAAATTCTCTTCCTAACAATACTGGGAATATATTGTCATCTGAAGGAATGCAATTCAAGAAGGAGGCTCACCACTATGTTCTCAAGGATGATTGGGGTTAAGCAATAAATGATGGTACAACAAACAATGCCTTTAACCTATGACCAAACATTTTAAAAAGTTACACTGCAGAATAAAAAATGCTGATGTCATCGAGTCAAACCTAGTTGGTTGAGACATTGCCATGAGAAAAACAATGGAGGACATTAGTATCGGCTGCCCAAGCTTCCAGTGAATTCATGAGGCACAAGGCTTGAGCATATTCTTATTGTTTGGAGACCACAGGTCACTGTACATGAATACACATCACTTTTAGCAAGTGTAAATGCTAAAAGCATGAGAGATTATCTGAAGTTGGTGGAGCTTATAGAAAAGTCAAAATGGTTCAGCAAGTGCTGACCAATGACAAAATCACATCTAACAGTAGGTATCTTGTTTTGGCTATGGCAAACACTTTCTCACTGAGTACAGGTTGTACCCTGCCTGTTACAAACAACCAAAGGGACACGCTCATTGATTTGATCAGCCATTTTCGGGAACACATTGTTTTAGATGTCTGGCATAACACCAGCATTAACATTCATGGATGACATTGCTCAACTTTATGGTAGATTTCAATTTTTCATCAACTTTGTTAAACATCATCCATAACATTCAGTTTTCCCAAAAATTGCTCCATACTGGATTAAATTCGCCAATTTTCCTGTTTCTACTAAATATAATATTTCTGGATGTTTGAAATGAATAAACTTGCTGCGGACTTTCTGTTGGTGCATGGCCTTAAGGAACAGACATTTGCAAGAGCTGTAGAATATTATCATTATTCAGACATCATAAGAAAATCCACACCACACTGTAGCTCGCTATCAGACCATTATTTGGCCTAATTAATTCAAAATGACCCTAATTTAGCAGCACTTGGTAAAGAATAAATTTAAAAAAACAACTGTAATCAAACAATAACTGTATGCTAATTGTACAAATTTAAAATGGAAAAAAGACACAACCAACAATGAAAGAACAAAGTTCATACTGCCTTTGACAGAGGCAAAGCTATAACAAACTACAGACAATAAAGTAAGCAATGTCAATTGATAGATGGGAAAATAATCTGTATTTCCCGACCTTTTTGGCTTCAAAGTAAAAACAACATCGAAAAATACTGTTGCAGAACATCTCTGCTCAGTTTACAAGGACACCTGACGTTTTTGTTCAATTATCAATTGACTCCCTACCCCATCCCAACTCTGACTTACCAGCCTTTTACAATCAGTTCTGAAAAGTGGTCACTCAACCTGAAACATTAACTCTGTTTTTTCTCAACAGATGTTACCATGCCTGCTGAATTTTTCAAACAATTTCTTTTTTTGTTTGCGATTATAATAAGACATGGGAGGGCATTCAGCCCATTGCATCTCCTCCGTAATTTGATCATGTCTGTCTGATATGCTTCTCAATCCAATTCTCCTGCTTTCTCCCCATAACCTTTGATCCCCTTTCTAAACAAGAAACTGTCTACCTAAGGTTTAAATGCACTCATTCATGTGGCCCTGTGTGGTAATGAGTTCCACAGATTAACCATCTTCTGGCAGAACAAATTCCTCCTCATCTTAATTCTAAAGGGTCGCCCCTTAACTCTGAGGCTGTGGCCTCAGGTCCTAGTCTCAAGGAAGAATATTTCATCGTTCAATGAAGCACCTTAGCTTTTTAGACAGGAGTTTAACGATTTCAGATCATAACTACACTTTTTCGGGCAGCGGCTGTTGATAATTGTTTTGCAATTCCTATTTCATTTAGAAGTAACTTTTATTTCTTCATTTGTCCCATCACCATTTCCTTTTGTCTAGCAGCATTGTTTCCTGTGCTGTTGGTAGTATTCTGAAAAGCATGCTCGCCATCTGACCTTCAGCAGGCACTCTCTGAGTTTCTAATACAGTGGCCAATGGATTACACTTAGTACAAGTCAGAAGATGCTGCCAGATGTTTTCAAAAACATACTGTGAAGTATCGACCCCCGAAACAGGCAGCAGAGCCTTTGTTAGTAATTGTTTCAGGCTGCCTATTGCAAAATACTTTGCCCTGAAATAGTGAGCAATAGATTTGCAAATCATCACCAATCATGTCATGTTTGGAAAACTAGTGATCTAAAGTCAAAATGGGAGAAGCATCATATTTGAAAGAATGGACCCTCATCTTGGCAGTCCTCTTACCCTGCTAGCTCCTTTATGCTAAACATTGAATCTACACCCCATTCAGCAGTATTCACTCTTATACATTGCTAGTCACTAACAAACTTCCACTACTTCCTGACACCATCGCCTTCATTGGATTATCATTGTAGAAGTGGGGATCATGAGTACAGAAGTAACCTGACTCATTGCACTCATCTCACACATGTCTCAAAAGAACAGTCTTCACTCCAGGGATGATGGTGTATGTAGGCCCACCAATGCAATCCACATGGACTGCCAAGTGTCAGGGCATGCTGGTTAACAGGTCTACTCTCTTTCTCTGGGACTTTTGTCCCATAATAGGCCTTCTTGCCCTCATTCATCACATCCCCTTACCACATTCACTCACCCATTCCTATAAATTCATGTCATTCCATATTGCTGTATTCATCCCTTATGGTGCCTCCTACTCTCCAAGCCAGCCCATGCAGCTTCACCCATTCCAATGGTTCAGAACCAATGAACTCTATTGCGCCAATATGGAAAAGGCCAAAGCAACTATTTATAACTTCTTTAAAATCTGATATTTCTATATGCCTGTAAAAGTTTCAATCTACTATACTGTTAATATATCCATAGCAGAAACTGAAAGCACTTGACACTTATTTTGTGCAAACAAGAATTGATAGAAGAAATCTAAGGATAAAAAAGCTGTCAAGCAAGTCATGCTTTCCTTTGTTTGCAACTGTTTGAACAACCGAATAGAAGTTTGGGATATTAGCTAAATATGCTTTTGGGAACCATTAGGTTGATAAAGAGCATGAATTGGCATGGGTACATTATGAAGTTTTTGAAGTTATGTTTTTTAAAGGGTTCCTGCGCACACAGAGTCTGGTTCACAACTCATCTGAAGGGCCATGAAGCTCAACTCACAGAGATGCTGGTTTGACCATAACAATTGCAGGAGCCAGGAGATGTGCAAGACCCTGCGATGGAACAACACAGTTCAGGAATTCAAGGTACAATCTGTGTTAGCAAGGCTTGTGTCCTTTTCTCAGACCAGTGAAAATGGGGCACATGGAATGGGGGCTGGAATCCAGGAATTGTGCCCCATATCTGATTTGTATAGGCCTGCAGAATCTCCATGACTCAGTATAATCTAGCTCCCAAACTTCAGATCCCCATTCCAAAGGAACACACAGTTGTCTACTCCCCTTCTCAGTTCACATGCTTCATGAAGTGAGGCCCTAGGCTCAACAATTTGTACAGCTCAGACCTCACCACCGAGAAGCCAAATTTAATCTCTGTACCCATGCACCTTTGTGTGCTTAAATTATATCCCAATTGATATATTCAGTTTCACAGGAAAATAATACACTTCACCTGTGTTGTATGCAAATCAGCCTCATCAAAATAACTACACCATTCTTCAAATAACACAGTGTGTCTATGCTTTGATCACATACCTAGAAAGTGATAAGCAAATAATCTAATAACCAATGCAAAATATGTAAAATTAAACTCAGTTAGGCATACATATAGAAACCAATACAACTGGGATATTAACTTAATTTTTGTAATGATTCAGCAGATTACCTGGCGTCAAAAGCAGTCTGCATTAATAGCAGCAGGGGAGTGACAGGAATTAGCTTGTTAAGATACAGTAAAAGGTCAACAAAAGCCTCAGCTCCTTAACCTTATTTAAAGTAACCGTTTGTGGAAGTCAAGTGAGAGTAAAGTCAACTTTCACTTGAGGCCTTGCTAACAGAACATAGAACACTGCATCGCAGTACAGGCCCCCGATGTTGTGTCAACCTGTGGAACCAATCTGAAGCCTACCTATCCAACACGATTCCATTTTCATCCATAATGTAGGCACAAGATCACAAACATTTCTAGACATGATACACGAGTACCTTGGAATCAGAAGGATAGATCTACTTCACTATCTGGAGAGGCAGTGGCGAATGGTAATGTCTGTAAGTTAATAATCCAGAATTCTAGCTTAATACTCTGTGGACAGCAAGGTGGTTAGCACTGCTGCCACAGCACTAGGGCCCTGGATTCGATTCTAGCCTCCAGTGACTATCTGTGTGGAGTTTGCATGTTCTCCTTATGTTTACGTGGATTTCCTCCAACAGTCCAAAGATGTGCAGGTTACATGGACTGGCCATGCTAAATCACCCATAGTGTCCCAGGATGTGCAGGATAGGTGGATTAACCATAGGAAATGCAGGGTTACAGGAATACAGTAGGCAGTAGGTCTGGGTGGGGTGGTCTTCAGAGGACTCAATGGCCTGCTTCCACACAGTAGAGATTCTATGATCAGGAATGAAAGATTTCAATAAAATTAAACATGCTGTAACTATCAGCAAAGAGAAGTTTAGGATAGAGATCTTGTGCACTTCCATCAAAGGCATGCTCCCTGATCTGGCCTTACACCTGAAATTCATGAGATGCATATGCCTTTTACAAGTTGTCATCCAATTATCTGAAACAAATGGTCTATCAATTTCAAATGCTGGAAGAATTTCACACGAACAAAATATATTTTTTCCTACATATTACAGTGCAGATCAGCCTTCAACCAACTATGACAGTGTGTGACAACAAAGACATCTGTATGTCAACAAAAGTCCTAGTATAACAGCATTTGCTGTCACCAAATACCTGTACTGCTGTGAGGCCTGGATTGTATACCATAATCTCAAGAAGGTCAATTCCTCTGTTGTATCTTTTGGATTCAATAAGAGAAGCTTTGAACAAATGCTAGTGCCTTTCTTGAAGTCATACATTTCAACCTCACATGTTTATATGAAGACACACATAAACACACACACAGTCACTCTCTTTCACACACTCTCACACTTCACACACTCTTCAGTGTGTTATTCAGGCAATACATTTGCAAAATCGATTCTGATGGACTGGACACTTCTTCCAATTAGCCAAAAACTCTATTCTCCGCCAAGTACTGTTTTCTTACTCTCAATTGGCTAATGCTCCATGGAGGACAAAAGAAAATGAGTCAAAGACACTCAAGTTCTTCTTTAGGTGTAGCAGCATTGACATTAAGGAGCTGGAGGAATTTACAATTAATATTCCAGAAAGGTAACAACTTGTCCATTCCATAATGCTATATCATAGTAACAATGAGAAAGAAAAAAAACCCTGAATTCCAGGTCTCACTGCCTGATGGGATGTCCTGCACAAAGATATACAGGTTAAGAGTCATGTGAAGACTTATGGCAGCACCTCATAGTATGAGATCGATATTATCCTCAAATCAAGAAGCAGCTAGTCACAACTGTGTATCATGTTGTTTCCCCATTTCATCCAAATGATGAAACACAAATATTGGAAAACCCACACCCAGAAACATGAAAATAACACTGTCTTTCTGCAGGCCTAGCATGGAGAGAATAACATTTGCAGCAATGTATGGTTTTGCTAATACGTCTTGTAAGGAATAATCATATTGCATTACGATAAGAGTAGACAGTAGTGAACAAACATTAAATGGAACATGAGTCTGGGACAAATATTGCAGAGAATTTTTGTTGATCATTCAACCAAGTGATTTTAAGCATTTTAAAAATCTAGATCTCCTAGATTAGATTACATTACTTACAGTGTGGAAACAGGCCCTTCGGCCCAACAAGTCCACACCGACCCGCCGAAGTGCAACCCACCCATACCCCTACATTTACCCCTTACCTAACACTACAGGCAATTTAGCATGGCCAATTCACCTGACCCACACATCTTTGGACTGTGGGAGGAAACTGGAGCACCCGGAGGAAACCCACGCAGACACGGGGAGAACGTGCAAACTCCACACAGTCAGTCACCTGAGTCAGGAATTGAACCCGGGTCTCTGGCGCTGTGAGGCAGCGGTGCTAACCACTGTGCCACCTTGCCGCCCAAATACAAAAGGCCTGCCCATCAATTACTGTCACTCCCTAACCTAACACCCCCAGCAAGAACACCAGGGCACACAACCACAGGTAAAAGTCTTGCTGGGGGCTGAATGTTTGTCCCCAGAAAGCTCTTTGTGGTCAGCAACAGAGATCAGGTGGTCCATGGCCAGTTTCTGCCAAAGATGATAACTGGCTATTGTTTTTATCTGAATATTTGTTTAGAAATGGAACAAGCAGCAAGTTGAAGTTCAGTTGTTCAGTCGTTCAATGTAGTTAATTATAAGCTTGCAAAAAAATGTCTCAACCACAACTTTTTGATGATGTAATGTTGTCTGTGATTGAAAAGGGAGCACTTTGAAAATCTAATTAAGGGACTCAGCCAAAGTGCAAAAACCATCACGGGGGAAGACACTTTTATTCGCTGACCTTTGAGGTAAACAGTGAAAGGTTTGAATTAGATTGTTAATTTCATATGGAAATTAATAATTTCACTGAAAGGTTAGTCCATTCAATATGTAGTAAGCAAATTGGAACAGTACAGTGCTTTCACTGTTAATGAGGTACTACCATAACAAACTTACACTCATATTAATATTAGGATTTTAATACAGCGACAACATAGTTTGTTTAAAGCATAAAACAATGTTCATTCATAAAATAAATGTGGTACCATATAGAATACATGTGAATAGTATGGCTAATGCCTTATCATTCTTTACAAGCCCTCAACTTCAGACATCATTCCTCCATAAACCCATATGTCTAAACATACTGCTCTGTAAAACAACATCATAGGTGCATTCATAAAATTTGATAAATCCAAAGAAATATAAAAACAATGTTTTAGCAATTCAAAAAATTAAAAGGATTAATTTTACATCTACTCCACTTATATATCAGCAGGTGACATTTGACACCCATTGTTTGTGTATTTTTATTTGAAGCAATTAAAGTAGCATTTTGTTTTACAGCAATAAGACATATCAGTTTTTTAAACTTACTTCACACTCATAATATCAATTCAATAGAACTATTTTCAACTTGACTTAGTTCATATTACTTATTAGAGTGCCAGTGACCATTACCTAAAATTGTAAATGAGTTACAGACATATTTGCCGAGCCAGACAAGGTCAGTATTCTGTTGGATTGTTTAGTCAAAGCAGAAAATGTGTAATAAGTAATACATATAAGTTAATGAACAAAACTTCAGTACAGTACAGAATTTCAATATGCATCTTAACTCCAAAAGCTTTGTGTTCGGGTATTTTCAAGCAGAGATATTGTTTTACTGTCCCATTACTTGCAATTGCCCACAGTAGAACAGGAAGAATGCATTCCTATAGATTAGAAGGATTCTAAGCTTCAACTCAACTGTTGCTGACAACAGACTAGAGCAAAATGACTTGTTGTTACAACAGCATTTTCCTGGAATTTGATAAATCCATCCGACATGATCAAAGTATCCAATAAAAAATGTTTATCAACCTGGAAGTTAAATTGTTGACTCTGAAACAATTCCAAAAATAAATGCAAAACAACAAATTATTGAAAACAGCAATAACCGTATTAAGTTACTGCACAAAATAGACACGTGTGGTATAGGGGTAATCTATTAGCATGGATAGAAGATTGCTGGCTACCATAAGGCAGAGTGCAGGGATTATTATGTAAATTTTGCTTTAGCAAGCTGTGACCTCAACTATGAATAATTTATGTCATTAACCTTGATGAAGGAACCAGATGTATAGTTTTTAGATTCCATGACAACACAAAGATGAATAAGTAAATGTTGAGGAAGACCTTAAAGAGTTTGAAAGGGAATAAAATGGATTTGGTGAGATAGCAAAAAGAAATTAGCATATTGGAATATATTGTGCTAAATGTGAACTCATCCAGTGACATAAGCATGCAAAGCTCTATGGTACAGAGGGATCCGGATTTCCTGGTACATGAATCGCAACAAATTAGTATGCAGTTACATCAAGTGATGGAATGCTTTATTTGCTGAGAAGGAAATGTAATTTATAAATAGGGAAACTTTGCTGCAATTGCATAGAGCAATAGAAGTACTGTGTAAAGTTGCATTCTCCTTACTTGAGAAAATATGCAACAACATAAGAAACATTCCAGAGAAGGGTCACTTAACTGATACCTTGAATGAAGGTGCTATCATTGGTAGAAGAGTTGGACAAGTTGTTCTGCACAGAAATGAGAGATGTTCTTACTAAGTGAGTGGATATTGAGAGAATGTTTTTCATTTTGGGAGACACTATGACTAGCCAACAGAGAATAGCAATAAGATGTCTGTCTTTATAATAAGGAGAACTCCCTTCTCCACAGACAGTAATGATAGAAATCTATTTGTAAGAGGGAGTTAGATAGATTCTTGTTTGACGAAGAAGTCCAAAGGGTTTTGTGGTGAAATGAGAAGCCACAACCAGATCAGCCATAGTCTTATCAAATGGCAGAACATGCTTGATGCTATGAATGACCTGTTCCAGTTCCCAAATCCCAAAATGATATGTGTTTGTATAGCGCAACCTACTTGAATTAATGAGGTTTTCACATACTCAGTCAAATATTCAGCTGTTATTACTGAACCAAATGGTTCAAGCAACCATCTATATCTCTTTTGAATGAAGGAGAATAGTTGCTCCAACTTGAGTAGGCAGCAACATCTGATATTACATTGAGTGGTTTAAAGGAAACCAGTTAGACAACCTGAATAGACTTTCAGAAGTTGATTACTGCCAAATTAACATTTTACTAGTTTTTTTGAAGCTCAACAAATGATTAAATTATAAATTTTTGAAACAATAGAATTTAGCATTCAGTTTGAGAGGGAGGAGCTTGGTTGGAGCAGCTGTGGTAAGCTTAAATAAGGGAAATTAAAAAGGAATGCAAGTAAAGATGAATGGAGTGAACTGGAAAGGAATTTAGCAAAGACAATTGAAGTGCAAGGCAGACATTTAAGAAAATAATTTATGACTCATATATATATGAATCAATATACATACATCCTATCGAGGATGAGCAATTCTAGAAAGTGGTTTAGCTAACTGTAGTTAACCAGGAAAGTTAAGGACAGCATCAAACTGAAAGAAAAAATAATGCAATTTGGCAAAGATTAGTGGTGAGCCAGAGGATCGGACAAAGTTTAAAAAGGAACAAAAAAATTACCAAAAAAAAGATGGAGAAGCTAAACTTTGTGGTTCAACTTGAAGTAATATTAAGGCAGACAGTAAAACCTTCTTTAAATATATATAAATGAAGACAGAAGTCAAAGTAAATCAATGCCTCTTAGGGAATGAGATTGGGTGAATAATAATGGTCAACCAGGAAATGGCAGAGGAGTTGAATAAAAGCTCTACATCAGTCTTTATAGTAGAAGGCACTAAAAACATGCTAAAATTACAAAATAATCAAGAGGCAACAGTAGGAGAGGAAAAAAAATTATCACAAGAGAAACAGGAATAGCAAAACTAATAGGGCTAAGGGCTGATAAGTTCCCTAGACTTGATGGAATGCACCTTGGGATATTAAAAGAAGTAGGTACAGCAATAGTGGATATGCTTGTAGTAATCATCCAAGAATATTAGATTCTGGAAACATATCAGGGGATTGGAAACCTGCCATTGTAAAACCTTTATTCTAAAAGGAAAGGAGGCAAATAAAAAGCAGGCAACTATAGACCAGTAAGCTTAATATCTGTTATTGGAAAAATGTAAGTGTCTATTATAAAGGATGTAATGCCAAATCAATTAAAATTATGTAATATGATCAAGCAAAGTCAGAATATTTCATAAAGGGAAAATCATACTGGACAAATTACTATAATTATTTGAGGAAGTGACAAGTAGGATAGATAAAGGAGAGGCAGTGAATGTAATAGATTGGCATATTTGGAAAGTAAAAAGTGAGGGCTGCAGATGCTGGAGATCAGAGCTGAGAATGTGTTGCTGGTTGAAGCACAACAGGTTAGGCAGCATCCAAGGAACAGGAAATTCGCCATTTCGGGCCAGAGCCTGATGAAGGGCTCTGGCCCGAAACATTGAATTTCCTGTTCCTTGGATGCTGCCTAACCTGCTGTGCTTTAACCAGCAACACATTCTCAGCTCATATTTGGAAAGTGTTGATAAGATATCATACATTAGGCTACTTAATAAGATAAGAGCTTGGCATTGAAAGTAGAATTTGAGCATGGATAGGGGATTGGTGACCAAAGACCAAGAGATGAAATAAGGCGGGCACTTTCAGGATGGTGACCTGTAATTAGTGGAGTGCCACAATGATTGCACAATGTTCAGCACCATTCACATCTTTTCAGATACTGAAGCAATCCATGTTTAAATGCAACAAAATCTTGACACTATCCAGACTTGGGCTGACAAGTGGCCAGTAACATATGCTCCACACAAATGCCAGTCAATGGTCATCTCCAAATGAAGCAATCTAACCATCCGCCCTTGACATTCAATGACATTACCAGTGGGTTACCACTGACTAGAAACTACTCTCACCACATAAACACAGTGGTTATATGAGCAGGTGAGAAGCTAGGAATATTGCAGAAATTAAGTTACCTCCTGACTCTCCAAGGCACAAGTCAGGAGTGTGATGAAATACCTCCCACTTGCCTGGATAGGTGTAGGTCCAACAACATTCAAGATGCTTGACACCATGCAGGGCAAAGCAGCCTCCTTGATTGGCACCACATCCACAAGCATCCAATCCCTCCACCATTGATACTCAGTAGCAGCAAAATGCACCATTTACAAGATACACTTCAGAAATTCATCATGTTTCAACCCTATGGCCACTTCCAGCTAGAAAAATAAGGGCAGTCAGTCCTGGGAACACCATCTGCAAGTTCTCCTCCAAGGTATTAATATCCTGACTTGGAAATATAACTCCGTTCCTTCACTGTAGCACAGTCAAGATCCTGGAATTTCCTCCCTCATGGCATTGTGGGTCACTGCACTACGCATGGACTGCAGCAGTTCAAGAAGGCAGCTCATCACCACCTTCTCATGGGCAATTAGGGACAGGCAATAAATACCGGCCAGCCAATGAAGCTCACATCCCATGAGTAAACAAAAACAAAAGAAGCTAGAATAGAGTGCTTTGGGAAACCTCCTACATGAATCACAATGATCAAACATCAACATTCAGCAACAAATTGAATATTGGCTTTTATTTCAAAGGGAATGGAGTGTATAAGTAAGGACGTTTTACTAAAACTATACTAGTCAGACCACAACTGGAATACTCTCAGAGAAGATACACTGGCTTTTGCAGGCAGTCCAGGGAAGGTTTATTTGGCTGATTCAAGTTTTGGAGGAACTGTTTAATAAAGAGAAGTTAAATAGATTGACCCTGAACTTATTGGAATTTAGAAAAATTAGAGGTGACTTCATTAAAACATGTAAGATTCTTAGGACACTTAACAGGGGAAATATGAAGAGATTGTTTCCCCTTGTAGAGGTTGAAGGCCAGACAGAAGCATAGAAGCCCTACAGTGTGGAAGCAGGCAAAAGTGAGGACTGCAGATGTTGGAAACCAGAGTTTAGATCAGAGTGGTACTGGAAAAGCACAGCAGGTCAGGCAGCATCCGAGGAGCAGGAAAATCAATGTTTCGGTCAAAAACCCTTCATCAGGTTTCTGATGAAGGGCTTTTGCCTGAGATATCAATTTTCTTGCTCCTCAGATGATGCCTGACCTGCTGTGCTTTTCCAGCACCACTCTGATCGAAAGTGTGAAAGCAGGCCTATCAAGTCCACACCAACCCTTCAAAGAACATCCCATCTTGACCCACCCTATAACCATACATTTCCCATAGCTAATCCACTTAGCCTGCACATCCATGGACTGTGGGAGGAAATCCACAAAGAGAAGGGGAGAATGTGTAAACTCCACAGAGATAATCACCCGAGGCTGGAATTGAACCTGGATCCCTGGTACTATGAAGCAGCAGTGCTAATCACTGAGCCACTATGCCCTAATCTCAGAACAGGGGTTACACCTTTAAGACAAAGATGAGGAGTTTCTTGTCTCAGTGGGTAGTGAATCTGTGGAATTCTTTACAACAGAGGTTTGTTGAGCCTGGATCATTAAGTGTACTCAAGGCTGAGATAGACAGATATTTAATCAATAAGGAGTCTGAAGGTTATGGTGAAAAAGCAGGAAGGTAGAATGGGGGGTTATCAGATCTGCCTTGATCTCATTGAGTAGCAGAGCAGACTTAATGGCCTACTTTTGCTCCTGTGTCTTATTCTCTACCATGCAGAAGTTTTTATCAGCATTAAATGCTTCCAATCTTCTAAAACCCAAACCATTGCTTTGTTCATATCAACTGAATCCAGAAAATACATAATATTAGTTCAGATGTTCCACTCAAAATAACAGATAATGCCATATTCCACTGTTTATAAGGAAATGCAAAAGTTAAATCAAGAATTGGATAGATGCACAGTTAAACTCAAACTCCTAAGGTCACTCTCACATTTTGCCACTCCGTCATTAGTTTCACTGAAACTTCACCTTGCTGCCTGCTTCACCATTGAAATGAATGGAGTACCAGAACATTGCTGTATCTGTGCAGTAGATATGGAAGTTATGCTTTGTCCATTTAAAAAGCACCATTCAATAACATGACAAATTCTAGTATTTGGCAATTAAAATTTCTGCAGCTAAAAATAAACTGCTACAAATTTAAAGCGATATTCTTTCAGGTGTTGGAAGAGATTTTAAAAGTGTCAAATTTAAATTCATAAATAACTTTTTTTTGGTTTTCCTTTCTGTTTCTTTTTTGTTCTTTCAATTCAGCTTTGCTTTCTGTGTATTTTTCTTTCTGTATCTGATTTGACAATCAGACACTAATTAAAATGTCCTTCTCAGTCTTTCAACTGGATTATGTTACTTATACCAAGAAACAAAAAAACTGCAGATGCTGGAATTCAAGGTAGACAGGCAGGAGGCTGGAAGAACACAGCAGGCCAAGCAGCATCAGGAGGTGGAGAAGTCGATGTTTCGGGTGTAACCCTTACATCAGAGGGCAATTTAACAAACTTGATGCTTTTTGATATGGTCTTAGCTGTAATAGAAGATCACATAACAGGATGGACAACAAGATAGGACTTATGATATGGATAGGACTTATGATAGGACTTTTGGTATGGTCTTAGCTGTAATAGAAGGTCACAAAACAGGATGGACAACAAGATAGCTGTCATCCATCCATCAGCAAAGATTTTCTAATTCCTGCCAGCTTTACCAACCCACCTCAACTACAGGAAACTGATTTGGAAAATTAGCACAACCCTTCACAAATCTCTCCTCAGTTTTAAAGACTAAGGTTGCAAAACTTCAACTAGCTGCAATCAGATCCCAACAGGTTGAAGGATAAGTCCCTCCACGCAAACATTGAACAATCATTAACCACCTCAGAAACTGTTGTAATATTTTTACCACCTCAGTCATTGGGGGAAGGTTAAAGAATCTCTTAAAATGCAGCCGTGAAACTCCCAATCACATCCTGGAAAAGATCAAAGATTGTGCTGTTAGTTCCACAATCTTCCAATCTTGTTGCTTCGGGAGATACATAGTTGTTTATCCTGTTCAATCAGCTCCCAGATGCCTAGTTTCCCTCAGCAACTTCCCTCATACAAAAAGCCCAAATGGGAAAGTGTAACTAACATAGAAAGCCAATAAGTACCCTAATAAAACAAGGTCTGACCAACTGTGAACTTCTGAACACTAGTCGACACTATAAATAACTTCTCATTTGGTTGGAAGTGCATTCAAAACTGTAAGAATGCAAACTTTATAACCGAGATGCGTTTGTATGTACAATTCAACCGTTCTTCGGAAAAGCATATGCAAGCCAAATAAAACAGACAGTGAACCTTAAGCGATTAATAAATCTTTATATCATAAACATGATCTTAAAATTTGATGACCTGAATGCATCAAATACATTCAGTTTTTAATTTGTTCAGCCAACGATACTGCAATCTGTACTAAAACCAATGTGACAAAAACCAGATAGAATTTTTGGTTTCACCTTACCTACATTAGAAATATAAATGCTCGATGGTATTATATTTTGAAATGAACAAAGCAAAATGATACCTTTGGGCAAATTTGGAGTGCGGGCAATTACGTACAGCCGCTGGCATGGAATTCGCATACATTCTTGGTCTCGGGATACGGGAATAAGTGTTTGAAGTGACATTTGTTGTCTGGACGTTCTCCATCGCAGTTGGCGAGCTCTCCTTTACGGTACCGGGAATAGTTCCAAACCAAACTGAAGAGAAACTTGAATAAGAGGAAGAATGCTGTCCACCAGAGATCCTGTTCTAAAGACTAACTTACGAGGAATGTTAACCCAGCCTCCCAGTGTGACAACAATCTCCGGGCTGGATAAGTTACCAACTCCACCCCCTCGCTCATGCACGCACATTCACCTAAAAGCATTATAAACCATTGTACTGTACTGCACTATATAATCCGTTAAACCGCACGGGCTTCGTTAAAGCATCAAAGTTTCACTTCAACGTTTTACAGGATTTTATTTTTTACCAGCTCTTCTATGTTTTTCGTATTGAGACGCAATTTTCATCTGACAAAGTAAGCAAGTGTTCCTCTGGAAAGCACGACGCCGATCTCTTACGGTAAAGCACTTGGTTGAACATGTTTTGCTTCATTCTTTGTGCAGGAATTTGTCACAGTGCAGATGACTGGCAAGCTATTGTGAAATGTTTGTTATCGACCCAAAAATGTCACTCTGGCAAATGATCCAATGAAGTGATGAAAAGAAGGAAGTTAAAATCACAATATTTCCAATGAATAAACAATAAAAGTCTCTTCCTGACGAAACATGCAGAATTATAAAATCTAAGTAACATTCTTGGTATTTTGTATAATTCTGTGAAAGGCTGATTCAGCCCGACCTCAATGTGATTTTTTTTTAATACCACCAGCAGAATATTACTGCAGAAAAATCCAATGAGATTTTCTAAGCTTCGCTCGATAATTGATCCTTTATTGTGTTGGGTCAAAATGCTGGCCCCTTTCCTAACTGCACTGGCGGTGTCCCTCGCCCACGCGGAGTGCTGTGATTTAAAACCGCAACGCACCCTCTACCCTCTCCACAACAATGAGATGTGGACAATAATGCTGACCCAGATGGCGACACCTGCAGTCCATGAGTCAAAAAGAAAGACCAAAGTCGAAGTGCTTTCACATCAAGAAAATCCGTGGTGCTGAACTTTTTTTGTCGATCTCAAAACAATCATGAAGTTAGCATAGAAATAGAAGGAAGTACATTCTGAAAAGGGTCACTGGACGTGTAAAGTTGACAATGTATTTTCTCCACAGAAGCTGCTCGACCTGTTCAGTTTTTCCAGCAATTTTTGTTTCAGATTTCCAGCATTCTAGCAGTTCTTTGTGTTTTATTTCATAAATTTGATATACCTGGGATCAGCAGTGCTCCACATTCAGATGTATTGTATTACGACCAAAACGTTAACTAGGCCATGTTCATTTTTTCAAGTGAACACAGACAGAAGCCACTGAAGTATTAGCTTAGACTGGGTGCTCCAGTCTCTAACATGAAGCTTGCATCATTTAAGAAGATTATTAAAATAGCATTCCAAAAAAACTGCAAAAACTGATGGTTTCACAAAAGGTGGAAAGGGAACACATTGTGTGGAACATACTATATCTAGAAAACGTACGGTTAGGGCACCTGGAAAACCAACATGTTTGCCAACACCTTCAAACAGGTGAATAAGAGGCAGATTGAACAGTTTTTGTGTGCTCTTTATTGAGGATCACAAGATTTATGGAAAAAAACACTTTGGGAAGGAAAAGTAAAAAAAAGTCAATTGAAAAGGACATGAGCAGTATACAACCAGGCCAGGTTGGTTTAAACAACCAGGAAATTTGCAACCAGCTGCAGCCAGGAGTCCTGAATGAATGACCTATCTCTACATCCCCCTGAGGTCCCCAGGACCACAGCTTTGAAAGAGTACCAGTACAAAGCTGAATAACAATATGACGAGACGCTGACTCATTGGCAAGTGAGTACTGATTAGCACTGAATATGCACAAGTTAAATACATCATTAGAAGAACCAAAGACACATACATCAAACACCAACTTCATCAGCAAGGACGATGCTGTCAAGCTAGTGAACCAATGCCTTACCACTCATTTCACCTTCCACAACAAAACCTACAGACAAACCAATAGAACACCCATAAGTTGTCCAACATCAGGATTCTTAGCAGAGGTAGTAATGCAGAGACTTGAACAAACAGCTCTGCCGACCATCCAACACAAGCTTTGGGTCAGCTATGTGGATGACACTTTTGTCATCACTAAACAAAACAAATTAGAGGAAACCTTCAAGACCATCAATAATATCCTTACTGGCATAAAATTCACTAAAGAGGAGGAAAACAACAACAACTGCCATTCCTAGATGTCACAGTATATTGAACAGCCAATAGGAAACTTCAAGCCAGCATCTACAAGAAAACAAATCATACTGACCAAATATTGAACTACAGAAGCAATCATCCCAACATCCACAAACGAAGCTGCATTAGAACATTATTTCAATGAGCCATCACATACTGCAGCACAGAAGAACTATGAAAAGCAAAGGAAAATCACCTATAAAACATATTCACAAAGAACGTATACTCAATGAACACAGTCTTCCAATTTCTCAGCAACAAACTAAAATAAGCAGACAAAACACTTCCAGAAACCCAGCGACTCTCCCCTACATCAAAGACATCTCAGAGATGACTGCCAGACTACTCAGGCCTTTTGGAATCATGGCAGCCCACACACCCACCAACACACTAAAACAACAGCTAATGAACTTGAAAGCCCCTATACAGGCAACAAGCAAAACTAATGTCATTTACAAAATACCATGCAAGGACTGAAACAAACACTACATTGGACAAACAGGCACAAAACGAGCCACCAGGATACATGAACATTAATTAGCCACACAAATACAAGACTCACTCTCACTAAATCCTTACATACAGATGAGGAAGGGCACCACGTCAATTGGGACAACACATCCATCCTAGGACAAGCCAAACTGAGATATGCATGAGAATTCCTAGGAGCAAGGCATTCCAACCGGAACTCTATCAACAAACACATTGACTTGGATCCCATTTACCATCCCCTGAGAAAAAGAACAGGAAATGATATCACCACAAGAAATGACAACACCAATCCAAGTAAACCAAAACACATAAATAGAAAGCAGGCTTGCCACCAGTGCTTCATCCGGAGGCTCACTGATGATGTTATCTAGTATCGTGACAAAACATCTAAAAATGAACCTTCCAGCTCAGCGAGCAAACCTACATCCAGAACCTCAACCTGAGCTACAAATTATCTCAAAACTCAATTCTTATTAACTGCAGAACTCAGCTCATTAATAGCAACTTTCTTTTATATCATCTGCCCTGAGCAAACTACATGTCAATTCTCAACATGAAAGTGACAGTGGCCACCTGACAATTTCAGCCTGGTGCTTGTTCCAAAGGATCTCCATATTGGAACCAGGGACCAACCCATCAGGGCCGCTCAATGGATGCCAGTCATATGCACCCTACATCACCAGACACTGGCATCAGCATGTGCCAGTTTCTAAGAAACCTTATGGCACAGCAGTATGCTTCTGGATTTCACTGCTGCACCATGGGGTGCAGCAACTATGATTGTAGTGCTGCAGCAAGTACACTTTGCACACAGAGACATTAACCCAGCACAAGAACTGGACTAGGCTTCGACTCTGGTCTGCTTTTCTGTTCTCTCAGCAGTCATTCAATTTGAGCCCACCTGGAAGCTCACAACATCCCTGCCATCCCTTGCTTAGCATTTTAGTACCCTGCCCGTCAGCCAGAGATGCCAGTCTAACAGTACTGCTTCAATAACAGAAACAGAAGTTGCTGGAAAAGCTCAGCAGATCTGGCAGCATCTGTGAAGAGAAATCAGAGTTAATATTTTGGGTCTGATGACCCTTCCTCAGAACTCTGAGGGTTCCTGCTTGCACCGTTTTCAACTTTACAAAATAAATAGCACCATTCCCTGGTTCAATGATCAATCAGAGTCAAACTGCCTGGTGTAAACTTAAACAAAACTGGTAGGTAAAGCCTCATCACCTCAGGGGATCTCCCATCCACCGCCTCCAATCTCATATCCCACAACCCCACACCGCCCGTTTCTATCTCCTGCCCAAAATCCACAAACCTGACTGTCCCGGCTGACCCATTGTCTCAGCCTGCTCCTGCCCCACCGAACACGACATGGTCCTGTCCCCCTTAGTCCAAGAACTCCCCACCTACGTGCGGGGCACCACCGATGCCCTCCACCTCCTCCATGATTTTCGCTTCCCCGGTCCCCAACACCTTATCTTCACCATGGACATCCAGTCCCTGTACACCTCCATCCCCCATCACGAAGGACTCAAAGCCCTCCACTTCTTCCTTTCCCGCCGTACCAACAAGTACCCTTCCACTGACACCCTCCTTCAACTGACTGAACTGGTCCTCATTCTGAACAACTTCTCTTCCCACTTCCTCCAAACCAAAGGAGTAGCCATGGGCACCGCATGGGCCCCAGCTATGCCTGCCTCTTCGTAGGATATGTGGAGCAGTCCATCTTCCGCAGCTACACTGGCACCATCCCCAACCTTTTCCTCTGCTACATTGATGACTGTATCGGCGCTGCCTCATGCTCCCACCAGGAGGTTGAACAGTTCATCCACTTTATGAACACCTTCCACCCCGACCTCAAATTTACCTGGACCGTCTCAGACTCCTCCCTTCCCTTCCTAGACCTCTCCATTTCTATCTCAGGCGACTGAATCAACACGGACATTTACGATAAACCAACTGACTCCCACAGTTACCTAGACTACACCTCCTCCCACCCTTCCCCCTGTAAAAATGCCATCCCACATTCCCAATTCCTTTGTCTCCGCTGCCCAGGAGGACCAGTTCCAATACCGAACAACCCAGATGGCCTCTTTCTTCAAAGACTGCAATTTCCCCCCAGACATGATTGACGATGCTCTCCACCACATCTCCTCCACTTCCCGCTCCTCCGCCCTGGAGCCCTGCCCCTCCAATCACCACCAGTGAGAACCCCACTGGTCCTCACCTATCACCCCACGAACCTCCACATACATTGTATCATCCGTCGTCATTTCCGCCACCTCCAAACAGACCCCACCACCAAGGATATATTTCCCTCCCCTCCCCTATCAGTGTTCCGAAAAGACTACTCCCTCCGTGACTCCCTCGTTAGGTCCACACCCCCCACCAACCCAACCTCCACTCCCGGCACCTTCCCCTGCAACCGCAAGAAATGCAAAACTTGTGCCCACACCTCCCCCCTTACTTCCCTCCAAGGCCCCAAGGGATCCTTCCATATCCGCCACAAATTCACTTGCACTTCCACACACATCATTTACTGCATCCACTGCACCCGATGTGGCCTCCTCTATATTGGGGAGACAGGCCGCCTACTTGCGGAATGTTTCAGAGAACACCTCTGAGTCACCCGGACCAACCAACCCAATCACCCCATGGCTCAACACTTCAACTCTCCCTCCCACTCCACCTAGGACATGCAGGTCCTTGGACTCCTCCATCGCCAGACCATAGCAACACGACGGCTGGAGGAAGAGCGCCTCATCTTCCACCTAAGAACCCTCCAACCATAAGGGATGAACTCAGATTTCTCCAGTTTCCTCATTTCCCCTCCCCCCACCTTGTCTCAGTCCCAACCCTCAAACTCAGCACCACCTTCCTAACCTGCAATCTTCTTCCTGACCTCTCCGCCCCCACCTCCACTCCGGCCTATCACCCTCACCTTATCACCCTCACCTTAACCTCCTTCCACCTATCGCATTTCCAACACCCCTCACCCAAGTCCCTCCTCTCTACCTTTTATCTTAGCCTGCTTGGCACACCTTCCTCATTCCTGAAGAAGGGCTCATGCCCAAAATGTCAATTCTCCTGCTCCTTGGATGCTGCCTGACTTGCTGCACTTTTCCAGCAACACATTTTCAGCTCTGGTAGGTAAAACTGTCAGTTATCATTAACTGGTGCATTCTCCATGATCACACCTCCACCAATCAGCATCTACTTGCCAATCAATCTGCACTCTCTTATCATCCAATCATAAATGTTATTCCCCTTACATAGCTATTGTTGTGAATAGCCTGCTGAGTGCAAAATGAAAAGTTTCAGCATAAAGTGTTATTTTTCAACAATACTCAAGTTTCGCACTTCCACACACCTGTTTGAAAGTCAGAAGTGAAGATAATCATTGCATAGTTTTCGGTGCCATTCACAATGTCATTGACATTGAAGTAGCTCATGCCACATTCAGGTCTGGTCAATATCCATGATTGGGCTAATAAATAGCAAGAAATATTCATGACACACAAATGGCAGGCACTGACCATCTCCAAAAAGTGAATCAAATTATCTCCCTTTGAAGTTGAATGGTGTTGTTATCACTGAATCCCACCCCCTTCCCATCAATATCCTGGAATTACCATTGGCCAGAATCATAAATGGACCAACTATATAAATATTGTGCCCACAAAGGGTAGATCAGTGTTTGGAAATTCAGTAATGAGTAATTTATCTCCCAGGCTGAATTTCCCTGGAGCAGCAGAAACTACTTTGTGTGCGAGATGGAATGTAAAATTGAAGAATTTCATATTGCCTTGCCTCTGAGGAAGTTGAATACCAAAAGCTTTCTGCTCCAATTTCACAGCAGGGAAGTATGGGAAAGGGACCCACGATTGGTTCTAATATCAGAGTCTAGAAGCCTGAGGGAATATCCCACCCTCCAACTTCCCAAAGCCTGTCCACCATTTACAAGGCACAAATCAAGAGAGTGATGGGATACTCTCCACTTTCCTCGCTGAGTACAGTTCCAGAAACACTCAACAAGCTCAACATCATCCAGGACAAAACAATCCACCTGAGTGCACCGCATCCATCACTTTCAACCTTCACTACCTACACCACAGATTTACAGTGGAAGAGTGTTGACCATAGACAAAATGCACACGAGTCATTCACCAGCATCTTCCAAACCCGAGACCTAGAAGAACAAAGACAACAGGTAGCAAACTAACACCATAACTTGCAAATCTCTTCGCAAAGCTGTACCCCATCCTGATTTGGAACTTTATTGTCATTCCTTCACTGTCATTGAATCAAAATCATGGAAATCCCTCCCTAATGAAAATTTAGTGTACACTATCTGAATGACTGCAGATTGCAAAGACAACTCATCACCACTTTCTCAAGGGAAATTAGGATGGTTAATAATTACTAGCCTAGTCACAATCCATTAAAAAATTGATCTAGAGAGGAAGATTTCTAGTGCAGTACACAAGCATATAAAATTAATATTTCCAAAACTCAGCTTTGCACTGAACAATATCAGATTTTCATTGACAAGTTTCTGAAATGAGTTTAGAATCTGAAATTTTTAGAGTTTAGAATGAATATAAAATCCCTACAGAGTGGTAACAAGCCCTTTAGCTCAACAAGTCCATACTGACCCTTTGTAGAGTAACCCACCCAGACCCAATCCCCTACACGATTAAGTTTCAGGTTATAAAAAGGCTCCTGTTTATATTTATCAAGTTGTCAAAGCCAAAAATTGCATTTAACTGTTGGAGATTTAGATATAATCTTCTATGCCAGTAAAGCCAGTCGAGAATTTGCTGGCCTCTATTTGATTCCTTTCTAGATTTCCTGAGCATCCCTCACAACAGATGGAATACAAACAAAATATACTGACATATTTCATTTAAGAATCAACAAACTCCATTTTAATGGTAACTTTGAGAAAATTGAATTGTTGGGGAAAAAAACCAAAAGAAAAATATTACAGATTCTGGATATCTGAATTTGAAAAGAAACAGAACATGCTGATGGAACTCAACAAGTGTTGGAATATTGCGTGCAATTTTGGTCTCCTTCCTATCGGGAAGATGGTGTGAAACTTGAAAGGGTTCAGAAAAGATTGACAAAGATGTTGCCAGGGTTGGAGGATTTGAGCTATAGGAAGAGGCTGAACAGGCTGGGGCTGTTTTCCCTGGAGCGTTGGAGGCTGAGGGGTGACCTTATAGAGGTTTACAAAATTATGAGAGGCATGGATCAGGTAAATAGGCAAAGTCTTTTCCCTGGGGTTGGGGAGTCCAGAACTAGAGGGCATAGGTTTAGGATGAGAGGGGAAAGATATAAAAGAGACCTAAGGGGCAACCTTTTCAAGCAGAGGGTGGTACGTGTATGGAATGAGCTGCCAGAGGAAGTGGTGGAGGCCAGTGCAGTTGCAACATTTAAGAGGCATTTGGATGGGTATATGAATAGGAAGAGTTTAGAGGGATATGGGCTGAATGCTGGCAGGTGGGACTAGATTGGGTTGGGATATCTGGTTGGCATGGACGAGTTGGACTGAAGGGTCTGTTTCCATGCTGTACATCTCTATGACTCTATGACTCCCAGTATGACAGCATCTGTGGACAGTGCAAGTTGCATCAGGTTGATGTAAAGGAATAAAGTTTCACTTTTTTCCAAAAATAATTCATGTGGACCACATTTATGTACAATAATATAAAAAAATTAATCAAATTAAAGGAGCAACTGGAAGTGAGAAATGATTACTGAGGACATTACACATTATTCATCAATACACTGAAATAGTTAGCTTATTTTTTTAAATTTAAAGCTTGATAATTGAACTTCACATACAATATTTTCCATGCTTGTGCCCTATTCCTGTGTGTGCTTTGTCATCTGGGAATTGGAAATCTTCCCATTTCACGCAGCCAGAAGCAAGTTTAATATCAGTCCAAAACTGGTATGAGTTTAACCTTGTTATCATACTTCCTACCAGGGAGGTGGTATCAGAAAACCTGAGCTATTGTAGATTTGGCGTACATTTGACTATCAATGCTTTGTCTGCTATAACTGTTAACATCACAGACTAATATTCACATTCTGCCAATTGTTTTATGAGCAGCAATAATTAACTCGGCATCATCTGCTGAGATTATCATTGGTAATGACAATAATGAAAATATACGGATGGAAATAAACTATATGTGTTTCTTTGTAATTTCAACTAATGGGGCTGCGACAATTCCCTTTGGCTGTTTGTTCTATTATAGGATTGTCCTTGGCAAGAAAGATGATTGTTGCATAGTCTTCAAAATTAATGTTCTTTGTAGTTTATATGGACAAGTATTTTGTCATTAATGGGAGGGTAACAGGTATTTGTTCTGTCAATTATCAGTTTATCTTTCACACTCAGTCTATTTTCCTCCCTCCTGTAATAGGACAGGGAGAGAAAGAGACAAGAGTGGAGGTCAGTCCATAACTAGTTGATCATATTGGCCGGCACTTTTTTACAGTCTTGTCACTGAGCCAGAGACAGCATTATATTTAAGCCACATGGCATCTGACACAAACAGGTGAGCATTCCACAACAGTGCACTTAGCTCCCAGCTATACCTGAAGGTTGACTCCAAATTGCATATTTATTTTATTCTTTCATGGGATTTGGTCTTTGCTAGCAAGACCAGCATTCATGGCCCATCCTTAGTTGCTGTTGAACTGAGAGGCTTACCGGGACATTTCAGAGAGCAGTTTGAACAGTCAACCACATTGCCCAATGCTGTTGTCACATGCAGACTAGATCAGGTAAGGATGACAGATTTGTTTTCTTGAAGGACATTGTTGAACAAGTTGAGCTTTACTATTTTCGATGATAACTTGATGATTACAGAAATTAGCTTTATATTCCATTTCACTTATTGAATTAGTTTCAATTAAATTCTACCAGCCGCCATGCTGGGATTTGAATCTGTCCTTTTAACTTCCAGGCTACTAGCCAAGTAACATTAATATTATGTCATCAGCTTCTCACTGACAAAGGTAATTGTTTGTTCACCTCTTCACAGGGCTGTGTGAAATTGTAGCCAGCAGCCCATGAGTATTCAAGGAGCATATAAGATACTTCCCTTCTCTAATCCATGTCCCGACTTTAAACTGTCCAGAGTCTGGTCTCCCCCAGTATGTGGTGATGTCAGCTATAGATAGGGGTGGACAAACTCAGAAGTCACACTACACCAGGTTTACTTGAAATTATGCAAACATTTGGGGTGCAGTCCCTTTGTCAGGTGCAGTGAGAAAGCAGGGCACACAGACACAGAGTTTATTGGCAGAGAGATCAAGAGCAGAGAGATCAAAAGGTCATACAACTGTTGTAAGTGGAGTGTCAGATAATACATCTCTGTCGGTAACCAAGAGTGTTAGATGGTGTGCAAAGTGTTTATAAAGTCAGTTCCTGTGCTGTGCTGTCATGAGTAAACAAAAGATGACATCTCAGTCAGAATCTGTCTCAGAGTTTTATCTGGAATCAGGTTGGTTTTATTCTGAAAGCTGGAATTTATAAGATGCCACATTGACTAGATGTGACTACAAATTGTGTGCTTTTTGAACCAGCCTGATTCCAGGCTAAAACTCTGAAACAGATTCTGAACAAAGCCTTGATTTGGAGATGCCGATGTTGGGTTGGGGTTTATAAAGTTAAAAATCACATAAATCAGGTTATAGTCCAAGAGGTTTATTTGGAAGCACTAGCTTTCGGAGCACTGATCCTTCATTAGGTGGTTGTAGAGATCCTGGGATTGCATTCATTGGAGTTTAGAAGATTAAGGGGAGACTTAATAGAGACGTACAAGATAATACATGGCTTGTAAAGGGTGGACGCTAGGAAGTTGTTTCCATTAGGCAAGGAGACTAGGACCCGTGGACACAGCCTTAGAATTAGAGGGGGTCAATTCAGAACAGAAATGCGGAGACATTTCTTCAGCCAGAGGGTGGTGGGCCTGTGGAATTCATTGCCACGGAGTGCAGTGGAGGCCGGGACGCTAAATGTCTTCAAGGCAGAAATTGATAGATTCTTGTTGTCTCGAGGAATTAAGGGCTACGGGGAGAACGCTGGTAAGTGGAGTTGAAATGCCCATCAGCCATGATTGAATGGCGGAGTGGACTCGATGGGACGAATGGGCTTACATCAACTCCTATGTCTTATGGTCTTATGGTCTTAATAAGATTGTAAGACACAGAATTTATATCAAAGGTTTACAGTGTGATGTTACTGAAATTATATATTGAAAAAGACCTGCTTTTGTTTGTTAAGTCTCCCACCTTTTAGAATGACCATGTTGGTTTCAGTTCTTTCATATATAAATCGCAAAACTTTTTTTTAAAAGTTACACTCTCAAGTGAACTTTAACAATTGGTGTCATGTCGGCCCAGATAATGTATTGAAGGTGTGAGCTTCGCTGTGAGGCTGTCTTGCCACAGTGGGCAGTCTGATTCTAATCTAAAAAAGCGGGTTTACAGAATCTTACATGGATTCATGTAGTTTTTGATCAAAGTAAAATGTAATCCTGCAAATACAAATTCACCCTACAAACTTATATGTGTATATGTGCACATGGGTGGGTGGCTGTGTGTATGTGGAGGGGAGGTGGTTATGAGTTTCTGTGAGAGAGTGTATGCTTGTGAGTGTAAAGGGGTATATGTGAGAGGGGGTGTGTGGGAATGTATATGTGAGCGTATGAGAGAGGGTCTGCATGTGTGTCTGTAGGAATGTGTGTATCTGTAGGAGTGTATGTGTATGTGTGACTTACATGTGAAAGAACTGAAACCAACATGGTCATTCTAAAAGATGAGAGACTTAACAAACAATCCAGGCCTTTTTCAATATATAATTTCAATTACATCACACTGTAAACGACCACTGCAATGGACAGCTGGAACTGACAACCGGAAGCGGCAGAGACAAACCATTATAAATGTCGGAGGAAACATCACAGAAGTGCTTCACAGGAGGCTCCCAAGCATTGAGGATGTCACCTAGACAGGGGACGAAACATCTGCAACACAAATTCCCAGCTCGGCGAACAGAACCACAACAACCGTAAACTTTTGCGATAAGTTCTGTGTCTTACAATCTTATTCTCCACAACCACCTGAAGAAGGAGCAGGGCTCCAAAAGCTACTGCTTCCAATTAAACCTGTTGGACTATAATCTGGTGTGTGATTGTTAACTTTGGACAAAGGCTCACATCTTCAACTCAGTGTTGAAATATAACCTGGTGTAGTGTGCCTTCTGACTTTGCTCGCCTAATATAAAAGGATGCAAGTGGTTAATAATTCCCCATTGTCAACATCAAGTAGATTACATATAGCGTGGCATAATGCAGATTTAAAGTTCCCTCTTAATATGAGTCAGACCCATCATTACAACATTCACTACTGTACCAATGTACACATTTTTCTATTTACCACTTCTGTATAGAGAGAGAACATACTCAGCAATGTCATCCAAACATTCAAGCATCCATATATAAACATCATCAATCACATGCACACAACTACTCCTGCATTTGATTTAATGAGAACATTGCTCTTTCAAGTGGATTTTGGAATAAGCCATTTCAACTCCAAGTTCAATGAATTTTGGTTAAGTTGAATGGCTGATCAAAGGTCAAGTCACTCATTCTCAGCCTCAAATATGTTACACTTAAAAAGTTAAGCATTGATGATTCACAACCATAAGGATATCACCATAGTCATGGACTGTTGAGTTTTAGTACACTTTTAAATGGATACCCATTTGAAGCTAACTGAACCAGGTCTGTGCCCAGAGTGAAAGATAACTATTTCCAGCAATACATGCTACACAGAAACTATTGTGAGACTGTAGCTCCCAAATATGTAAGGGAGTAAAGTGTGAGTGCATTGTCCTGCTCAAAGCAAGGCTGAAGAAAAGTTTGTGATCCATCTGCTCACATTGTATCAATAGAATCTTCAGCTAACATGAATGCTTTGAACAATGAGACACTATGGAACAAAGGTCTGTCTTGCAAAATTAATTATCATAACATCTTCTATTTTATTCCCACATAAAACAGCATGAACTTGGAATATAAACAAATGACTGCACGCAAGTTAACAAAGGTCCTGGGACAGCTTTAGTTTTGAAAGTATTGCCCAATTCAAGTATAAAACAAAGAGAAACATAAATGCATTTTTTAAATTTGCCAAACATATTTATTAATTGATAGTTTCTAATATCTCCCAGGTGCCTCTGGTCCCAACACAGGGTCCCCGAAAGAATGAAGCCAAGGCTGGTCGCCCCAACCTTAGGAACAATTCTGGGCAGAAGCCATGTTTTAGAAGCTGTGGAAGATTTAAAGGAGTGTACAATGTTGACTGACTCTGACGAACGCAGGAAATCATCCCATCCCCTCAAATATAGGTACATTCCTTTCTACCTGATAGCTGCCCCTGCAGTGAAAGCTGTGGGGCAACCCATCTTGGTCTGCCTTCCCTTGCCTTATATATATAATTGCAGGAGAACTGGGAAGAAGTCCTTAAATAGCCATTAGCCCAAGAGAGGGACCGTATTGTTGAAGAGGAGAGTATGAAATGGATTGGTAAGCTAGAGGAGATACTTGTTAGGAAGATGTGTTGGGCATTTTGAAAAACTTGAGGATAGACAAGTCCCCCGGGCCTGACAGGATATATCCTAGGATTATGTGGGAAGCAAGAAAGGAAATTGCAGAGCCGTTGGCAATGATCTTTTCGTCTTCACTGTCAACGGGGGTGGTACCAGGGGACTGGAGAGTGGCGAATGTTGTGCCCCTGTTCAAAAAAGGGAATAGGAATAACCCTAGGAATTGCAAGCCAGTTAGTCTTACTTCGATGGTAGGCAAAGTAATGAAAAGGGTACCGAGGGATAGGATTTATGAGTATCTGGAAAGACACTGCTTGATTAGGGACAGCCAGCACGGATTTGTGAGGGGTAGGTCTTGCCTTACAAGTCTGATTGAATTCTTTGAGGAGGTGATCAAGCATTTGGATGAGGGTAGAGCAGTGGATGTAGTGTACATGGAATTTAGTAAGGCATTTGATAAGGTTCCCCCATGGTAGGCTAATGCGGAAAGTCAGGAGGCATGGGATAGTGGGAAATTTGGCCAGTTGGATAGAGAACTGGCTAATTGGTCGAAGTCAGAGAGTGGTGGTAGATGGTAAATATTCAGCCTATAGCCCAGTTACAAGTGGAGTTCCACAGGGATCAGTTCTGGGTCCTCTGCTATTTGTAATTTTTATTAATAACTTAGAAGAGGGGGGTTGAAGGGTGGGTCAGTAAATTTGCAGACGATACAAAGATAGGTGGAGTCGTGGATAGTGAGGAGGGCTGTTGTCAGCTGTAAAGGGACTTAGATATGATGCAGAGCTGGGCTGAGGAGTGGCAGATGGAATTCAACCCTGTCAAGTGTGAGGTTGTCCATTTTGGAAGGACAAATAAGAATGTGGAATACAGGGTTAACGGTTGGGTTCTTAGTAAGGTGGAGGAGCAGAGGGATCTTGGGATCTATGTTCATAGCTCTTTGAAAGTTGCCACTCAGGTGGATAGAGCTTGTAAGAAGGCCTATGGTGTATTTGCGTTCATTAGCAGAGGGATTGAATTCAAGAGTCGTGAGGTGATGTTGCAGCTTTACAGGACCTTGGTAAGGCCACATTTGGAGTACTGTGTGCAGTTCTAGTCGCCTCACTTTAGGAAAGATGTGGAAGCTTTGGAGAGGGTGCAGAGGAGATTTACCAGGCTGTTGCCTGGAATGGAGAATAGGTCGTACGAGGATAGGTTGAGAGTGCTAGGCCTTTTCTCATTGGAACGACGAAGGATGAGGGGTGACTTGATAGAGGTTTATAAGATGATCAGGGGAATAGATAGAGTAGACAGTCAGAGACTTTCTCTCCGGGTACAACAGAGTGTTACAAGGGGACATAAATTTAAGGTGAAGGGTGGAAGATATAGGGAGGGATGTCAGGGGTAGGTTCTTTACCCAGAGAGTGGTGGAGGCATGGAATGCGCTGCCTATGGGAGTGGCAGAGTCAGAATCATTGGTGACCTTTAAGTGGCAATTGGATAGGTGCTTAAGCTAGGACAAATGTTCGGCACAACATCGTGGGCCGAAGGGCCTGTTCTGTGCTGTATTGTCCTTTGTTCTATGTTCTATGAGTGGGCAGGCTGCCTTGTCCACCCACATTATGATGTGGAGGTACCACTGTTGCCCATAATATGGGAGTCAGGTTGGGGTGGGAGGTTAACAAGCAGCCACCCATTTTATTTTATACTGCCTTCAAATATGCCTTCAAAAGTGGTAGGGTGGGGAGGAGTAGTGGGATTTCAAAAAACTCAGGCCTTTGAAAAATATAGAAAGCATAATGACTTAATGACCAATGCATGCTGGATGAGCTATATCTTAACAGGACTGGAACTGATAGTTTCTCAGAACATTTGCTAGTGTAGTTGGGCTGGGTTTAAACAAGTTTGTCAGGGGTATGGGACCATAAGGGGCAACTTAATTTTGATAGAAGTAATGTCAGTAACAGGAAGTAGAAAAGCTGCTTGGGAGGCAGGAAAACAGGAAAAACAAAACTGAGCATTGAGTATGGTTCCAAAGTGGAATGATGTCAAAAGGACGAAGTTCAGGCCACTCTACCTGAATAGTAAGTTGCCACAGTCTTACCAGTCTGTAGGACTGCTCTCTCATTAGAGAGAGAGAGAGAGAGAGAGAGAGATGACTGGTGATGGTTTAACCTGAGGGTCAATGTACCTCAGGCGAGAGGAGAGGTTGAGAAGTTCACCTCAGTCATTGTGGAAATTGAATCCACATTGTTGGCAACACTTATATCAAAACAAGCTGTGCAGGCAACTGACGTAACCAATTCCTGAAGTTTAACTGATACACACATGGGATTGTATGAATACAGTGAGTAGTAGTAGTAGTTTGTATTCAGACCCCTATGAATCTTTGCAGCCCACAAACCAGTGAATACCTTTGGCCAGCTCTTCACAAAGGTTAAAGACTCGACACCCATGTCCAACAAGATACCCTGCAAGGACTGTGCAAAACACTACATTGGACAAACAGGAAGAAAACTGACCATACGTGTGCATGAACATCAGTTCACCACTGCCAGACACAGTGCGCTCTCATTTTCCAATCACAGACAACAAAGGACATAAATTCAACTGGGGACAATGTAACCATCCTAGCACTTGCTAAACAGAGACACACAAGAGAATTCCTTGAAGCCTGGCACTCCAACCGGAACTCAGTCAATAAACACCTTGAACTGAACCTCACATACAAACCACTCGGATACAGAACTGGAAGTACGAAAAAACAGAGACAATAAACACCAGGCAGGACAGATCAACAACGTTGCATTCAAGATGTACTGATGAGCTCACCTAGCGAGGTAACAAAACGTCTGCAGAAAACCATACCGGCTCGGTGAACAAATCTATGACCTCATCCACAACCCAAGCTACAAAGCTTTGCAAAAACTTGGCATGTCACATGCAATGAGAAAGTCGGAAGTTCTCACCACTGGTGGGTCGTTATAATGTTTGTAGTAGTTTCAGAGCATTAGTTGTGTTTCAACTCTTTTGAATGTACATCATACATGGAAGACTGAGGCTTGCAAGCTATGGCTGTTTGTGACACAGTTGTGCAGTGGCAGAGCTAGACTAATTGATGCCCCATTAACAGAGAGAAAACGATACCACTTATCCTTGTGGAGCTCAGGAGAGCTCCATTTTCTTCCTGCACTGATGCCAAGTGTGTTCCTGAAAGCCATTGGCACTGAGTATTGCTGTTATTTCAGCAATGATGATATTGGTGGGATATTTTCCTGGTCTCATCACCCTTGCCCATGATTCCATCCAGTAGTAGTTGTACGAAAGCATCACTGAATTGATTAAACAGCTTCTGCATTTCTGCTTCATTGGTGACATTTGTTTCAGGGTTGGGCAGGGCAGAGAAGGCAACCAACACGGGACAAATGAGTGCTCTTGGCTTGGATTAAGTGAGTGAGTGGTATCCACTTAGCTTTTAAAAATGGTGTTGGAAACTTAGAACTTGTAAGGAATCACAAGTGGCAAAAGCCTCCTACTTTCTCACTGCATGTAATTTGCCAAGTCATTTTTTCAACTTCTCACTTACACAGATAATGAGAGGAGAAGCATTGAATCACATTGAACATAGGTGGATGTGAGGACACCCAAGATATGTACTGCCAAACTTTAACTCCAAAGTAGAAAATCTCAGGTTAGGTTTCAGGTTAGGATTCTGCATCAATCCAACAGAAGTGTACAACTATACAAAGAGGCACGAATCTGGCACAGTATATCTTTGGATATTTTGCTGCTTTATCGCGCCCATGCATACCAGTTTATCAGTCAGGGATGACACAAACACTGACAACAACATTATTCCAGGGAACAGTGATTAGAACAAAAGCTGAAGCTGCTGAACCCAAGGTTTATGTAATAAATTAGTGTCATTGTTTTGCAAGTAAAACATCAAAATAGGAGCCCCTCACTGTCAAAACTCAAAATGCATACTAACACAAAGCATACTGAGGTATCCTGACAATTCAAAATTTATTTTTAATTGGGACATAGAGTATAGCAGTACTTTGAAACTGATTAGCATAATGTGTCAGCGGGCTAAATGGACATAACTCTTGGGAGCGATGTTCCATTTTGCAATGGTTCATCATTAAAATGATTTGACAATTACTTTAAACCAACCATTGCTTTTATTCACCCATGGCATTTGGGCGTCGCCACCTAGGCCAGCATTTGTTGTCCATCCCTAGTTGAATTTGAGAAGGTGGTAGAGAGCAAGATTCCCTCCATTTTTTTTTCTGCAGCACAGACTGCTGAGGCCCATGTGGCTGCAAATTTCAGAAGGAACATTTTTCAACTTCTATCAGTTTCCTTTTAAATATTTTTCACCTAACAATTTTGCAGTTCAATTAATTTCCTCATAGGCTGCCACTTAGATTTGGAAGGTGTGAAATATGATTTTGAAGAACTCTCCCCACATAACTTGAGTAACCTCATTTAAATCTGCAGTATTAAGTTTTCCCAATGTTATAGCAGATAAACTACAGGCTTCTCTCAGCTTGAAAAGGTTAATCTCATCAAATGAATGGGAGCTATAGCCCTGTGCACAAGATTTGTTCTGAATTTGAACAAGGAAGGAAAATGCAAGGAGAAGGTAATATTTAAATTTGATGGGCTGTACTGGTCCACAGTTCTCACTAGAGGGAAACAAATACCTCTGTTTCCAATTATCCCAGAAATGTAACCAAATCCATTAAATCTGCAAGGATTTGTGTGCTCTAGATCACAATGAACTAAATATTGTAGTCACACAACATTCAATAATATAACCTCTGTGAAACTCTCTTCATATGATTCATGCACGTTTTAAGTATAAATGAATCAGTTATCATTCGTCCCTGTCATTTCTAACCATAACCATAGCAACTACCTTGGTGTAAGTGCTTGAAAGAATTCTGAAGCATCAACAATACATAAGAGATTCTGAGCAAATGTAATTGCAAAAGAATTATGCATAAGGCTCTGTGGCTAGGGAAAAGAGATTATTATTATTATGTGGACAATGCATCAGGCAGAAGGATCGATAGACAATCATGAAAGATTGAGGAGATGTAAGCGTATTGCGCTCACCTGCTGAAATATCTGTGGTCCCTTTGGCAGTGTACTTAATTTATTCCAGGTTATGTCTGCACCCTGGGTGCAAATACATAGGAAACTCCAAGCCAACCTACCTAGCAATGATGGAAGCAACATTTAATGTCCTCCCAAGGAAATTTACTTGGGCCTGAATTAAAGTGGAATGAAGAAAGGTCATTAAATGCTAGAATCAAACTAGCAAAAGGACTGCTGGTAATACAGTAAACAAGCATGGTTACAACTTGAGTAAAGAAGTTTCTTTTAAATCCCTATTGAATTTCTTGGTGACTACCTTATGTCATTTTATAGGAGCAAACTACTTCAGAGCCTTGAATCTGAACTAAAAACAAAAAATGTTGGAGATCACAATAGGTCAGGCAGCATCCATGGACACAGAGCAAGTTAATGTTTCGAGTCCAAATGACTCGTCATCATTTGTAATTATGTTATGCTCTTCTCCACAAAGAAAACAAACTCAGTGTTCACTTGACCAAAGCCTGCATAATAGATGTCTATTAGTTAATCCTCAGCCTTTATTTTCCAACAGAGAAAAGATCCAGCCTATTCATCATTTCCTGATAATATATACGTACACATTTTTAGCATGAACCATGAAAATCTTCTTTGCACTCTCTTCAATGTATCTGTACATCTTTCATAACATAATAACTAGTACTGCATACAATACCCTGAATGTGATATGGCAGAGATTTGACACCAGTTTAGCATAACATCCCTACTTTTCAATTCTAGCCTTTGAGAAATAAAACCTAGCACTTGTATTTTTTTGTAACTTTGCTTTGTTAACCTGTTATGCAAATTTTGAGAGATCAGTCCAATTGTAGATTTCTGTGTTCTTCCAATCTATCTCACATCTATTGTGTTGAACATCATGTGCTGTTCATTTGCTGATTCTTGAAATTTGGTCATGTCCTGCTATAATTTTTGTCAGTTGTACTCTCTACTGACCATTTCCACCAACATTCTAATCCAACATTAATTTGGCGATGTATGCAAATTTAGAAATTGTGAGTTTCATTTCAAAATTCACATAATAAGCATAAATTGTGAATAACAGTTGAAAGATGTTGACTTATATACAAAAGTTTAGACGACATGTGAGTCTGGTTTGCAGTGATAATGGAAAATTGTTCATATTGCAATTATTTACAACAGGTACAGCAAACACTCAGAGAGTCATATAGTACAGAAGTGGCCCTTCAGCCCATCAAGTACTACCAAAAATACACAATTACCTACACTAGCCCCGTTTTCCCATAGCTTTGAATGTTATGACACTTCAAGTGTCATCCAAGAACTTTTTAAAAGTTGTGAGGTTTCCCACCTCAACCACACTCCCAGGCAGTGCATTCCAGATCCCCACTGCCATCTAGATGAAAAAAAGGTTTTCCTCAAATCCCTCTAAATGTCCAACCTTCCACTTTAAAATTATTGACCCTTTGATTATGGGGATCAGCTGCTTTCTATCCACCCTGTCCATGCCTCTCATAACCTTACACACCTCAATCAGGTTACCCCCTCAAATTTCTCTGCTCAAAGAAAACAACTTGAGCTTATCCAGCCTCTCTTCATAGATGGAATACTCCATTCCATGCAACACCTTGGTGAATCTCTTTAGCACCTTATCCCCAACCCCATTGCAATCACATCCTTTCCAAAGTGTGGTGATCAAAACTGTGGTCTAACCAAAGCTCTGTACAGCTCCAACATGACCTTGCTGCTCTTATAATCTATGCCACAACTAATAAAGGCAAGCATCCTGTATGCCTTCTTAACTAGCCTGTTCTGCCACCTTCAGAAATCTTTGGACAACCACCAAGGTTCCTCTGTTCCTCTGAGCTTCCTTATGTCTTGTCATTCATTGAAGACACCCTTGCATTGTTCCTTCTCCCAAAGTGTATTCCTTCACATTTTTTATCAGGATTTTCCCATCTGCCATTCATCTGCCCATCTGTTCAATCTGCTTATATCCTCCTGAAACCTAGCACCTTCCTGCTCACTGCCTACCACCAGCCAAAGTTTGTGTCATTCTTGAAGGTCATTATTGTGTTTCTGAATCAAAATAATCAAGAAAAATGCAGACAATGCAGAACAGTCCTGAGGATCAAGTATAGAAAGGAACTCTTCAGAATACGTTCACCTCAGTAAAAACAAAATTAGTTTATGAGATTTCTAGACTGGCGGTGTTCAGTTAGAAGCTGGCAGATGTTTAGAAGCTGGGAAAACCTAAGCTTTAAATTTTATTAATATTCATGTAAGAAGGCTCCACATTTCATAAAGAGAACTGGGAAGAATCAGTTTAGTCAAACTTATATTTTTGATATGGAGGTATAATTTATCTAAATTTGAATATTTGTAGTGGATATTATTGGGAAAATGAGTTGAAAACTTTGTTTTGCTTTGTGTTTTAAAGTTTTTCTAAACGATCTTTTGTACCTAGATAGCCTGTTGCTTTAGTTTTGTGTTCATCCTTTGCGAAGTATACTTCTGTTCTGTTGTTAAATAACCTCTGCAGCCTGGTGTTACTATGTTTCAGTGACAAACCATGATGTTAGCAAAAGTAAAAATAACCACACATGATCTATCAGGTCAGATTTCATTCTGTTTTCGGGCTTGTCCAGTTGTACTGTCAGCTGGGATCATAACACTGGATTCTGGGCTTTTCTGTCCTTGCCTCATGATAAACTGGCATATTTTCATTGGACATATACTGTATATGCATATAACTTAGAGTGGGTCTTAAACATATAGTGCCAAATGGTACAGTATTTATGACTTGAGATATTTTCAAAGTTACAATTTATGACGTAAGCAGAATGAAAATCTCGACCATAATACAGCCAAAACAAATGTAACTATAAACGTGTTTGAGGTGAACATATGTATGCCACAATTTCACACAATCTGTTGTGAACATAATCTAAGTTTTTAAAGGTTACACTTTCTCTTTCCAGTCCTAAGACCAAAAGAGGAAACATGTGTGTGTACCTATGAATGAAGTGGGCTATAACTGACAACATCATAGTGATATGTGATAAACAATTACTTCGCTATCATTTCATATCACCTGCATCTCAGATGTAATTTATTTAATTAGTAGTATGTATCTTCTTTTATTCATGCAAATGATCAATGAAAGTCAGAGTCCAGATTTTCACGATTATGATCCTTAAAAATTAAATGGTCCAAGATATTAGGAGAAAGTGAGGATTACAGATGCTGAAGATCGGAGTCAAAAGTGTGGTGCTGTAAAAGGACAGCAGGTCAGGCAGCATCCGAGGAGCAGGAGGGACGATATTTCCAGCATAAGACTTTCATCAGGAATGTGGGAGTTGGGGGGCAATGGGGTTGAGAGATAAATGAGAGGGGGTTGGGGTGGGGGAAGGGGGTGGGACAGAGGGAAGATAGCTGGGAATGCAATAGGTAGATAGAGGTGGGGGAGAAGGCGACATGTCAGACTGAAGGGTGGAGTGGATAGGCGGGAAGGAAGATGGACAGATAGGACAGTTCAAGAGGGCAGTGCAGAGTTGGAGGGTTGGATAGGGGATAAAGTTGGGGGAGGGGAGATCAGGAAACTGGTGAAATCAACATTGATGTCATGTGGTTGCAGTGTTCAAAGGCATTCTTCCTCCAGATGCCGGGTGACTAGAATTTTGCGGTAGAGGAGATCTAGGACTTGCATGTCCTTGGCAGAGTGGAAGGGGAAGTTGAAGTTTGGTCACAGAGTGATGGGATTGATTGGTGCATGTGTCCTGGAGATGTTCTCTGAAATGTTCTGCAAGTTGGCATCCTGTCTCCCTAACGTAGTGGAGACCACATCGAGAGCAACAGATATACGAGATGACGTGTGTGGAGGTGCAGGAAGGTCTCCGCCAGATGGGGAAGGATCCTTCATGGCCTTGCTGGGAGGTGAGGGGAGAGAAGTGGCGCAGGTTTTACACCTCTTGCAGCAGCAAGGAAAGGTGCCAGGAATGGAGCTCACGAGGGAGTCACGGAGGGAATGGTCTCTGCAGAATGCTTAAAGGGTGGGGAGGGAAATATATCCTTGGTGGCAGGGTCTGACTGTAGGTGGCGGAAATGGTGAAGGATGATGCGTTGTTACCAGAGGTTGGTGGGGACCGGGGCGGTTCTGTCCTTGTTGCGATTGGAGGGATGGGGTTCAAAGGCGGAGGTGCAGGAAATGGAGGAGGTGCGCTGGAAGGCATTGTTGACCACCTGGGAGGGGAAATTGCGAACCTTGAAGAAAGAGGCCATTTGAGATTTTCTGGATTGGATTGGTCCAAGATATTTACTGCCTAATTTTAAATTTCTAACATTTGGATATGCTGTAAAGTAAATTTGCATCAGGGATCATTCAAAAATTATGCAGTCAGGAACAAAGTACATAGGCTGTTAATACAGTTTCTTAGTGGCTTCTAACGTTCATAAACACAGATAATAAAACAACAAAGTTACCATTTCATGAAAATCCGAGCTCTTATGTTTGGATATTTCAATAAACATTGATGATAAAGGCTGCAGTAACCTACTGTCATCATCACAAATTCACTGTTCTTTTCCAGTCTTTCAGTGAAACTATTTTATTATTTTGTCTAGTAAATTGTAAGATTTCCGACAATACTGCAATTTGTTACTGTTTTCAGTCTACAGCATGTGATTTATCACTGGAAGAATTTATGTGTTGCTTTCATTGTTCTTTCTCTGTAATGCTATGACTGGAACCCGTGCGAGTTTATAAATCTGGGTGGGGTGGGTGAACAGGCTCCACTTCATATGACCTCTTCCTCAGTCGGTCACAACAACATTCCTTTAAAAAGTGGCTTCGCTGATGACATGCTTTCAGCAATCAGAGAGGGTTATTTCTTTTTATTCTCACATGCACGAGTCACCTGTGGGATCTCTCAGCTGTGGCCCTTCACAGACACCTTAGCACATTGAAACGTCAAACACAGACACTAGCACACAGAGACTGGGAGCCCTGTTAGTTTCAAACCCTTTTTCAAACATAAATATGTCTTTCACCCCAAAAACTGCCTTTCAACTCACATCAGGATTGCAGACAGATTGCAGACAAGCCACAGAAAATCACATTTCAATTTTATTTTTTTTAATAAAATCTCTCCTTTATAAGTATTGTTGGCTGATGTTCTCTTGATACTCTATGAGTACACATTCCATAGTTACAGGAGGATTTTAACCACAAAATCTTTATCTTCAGCCATCTTTTGGTTGCAAATCATTTCTCTTAAAGCCGCATGTTGAATTTAAATGTTCAAAATATCCGTAAGTGCTTTGGGGGTAGGATCCATTTTCATGTTATTAAGGAGTGTATATGTTCTCACCCATAGATTGATTTGTGCCATTTTAGTATTTTCCAGAAGCACGCTTTTGTGAATTTTAAGTAAAAGGTTAGACTGAATGTTTAAAATGTAACATCTCACTCATATAAAACAATGAAACTACAATATATGATTGTCTCTATCTCTTTCATGTCAGGTCTGCAGTTTCTTAGATGAGTTGAAACTTTGATTGTAAAGCAGAGATTCCTTAATAGGTTGCAAGGCTTTTTGCAGTCAAATCTCCAGAAGTAAACTTGAAGTTGGAACTGGTCAGAGGGAGTGCTTCTTCCAATTCAACAGCATTGCACTTTATTATTTTGTCTGTCTAGTTCACTTGCAACTAGGTTGATGACTCTCTGAGGGAATTCTGTCTTTCTGCAGATTTTACTTCTGCTGTTAGATTAAAAGCAGTAAACAAAAAGAAAAATCCCCATCTTGTGGACTTGAAAAAGTTCAAAGTCCTTTATCCAAATAAAGTTGGGCGTCTTGTTTACACATCCCACGTTATTATTTGATATCTTAGATGCACCCATCCCATTTTGGATATTAGAAACCATTATTATAAAATGAAACATTGGTGGGGTTAATTCACATTCATTTAACATCCATAAAGGTTCAATGTGTCTTTTGTCTATGGTGAAACTGAAGAATGAGCTGGCGAGAATATAACAAGTCTCTTGTTAATGATCTATCCATAAACAATGGGGTGTGTGAATTCCTACATGGTTGTGAACAGGCAAAATTCATCAAGTATTTGCTTGAGACTCAAGAATGTCTGGGCCTCAAAATGCTAAATGTCACATGGTTTGCAACAACTTTTTTAGATCCCTGTTTAAATATTTAAATTGGAGCTAAAAAGATCATAATATATTGAGGAATGACTGATATTTTTGTTGTTGTTCTCATTAACCTCTTTAGCCTGGTCTCCAATTGTTCTGATCTAATGTGAACTGTCCCAAGATGCTAATTTCTGAATGGAAGTTAAAATTAACAAATCTTCTAACAGGCTATGGATAATTAAATGAAGCAGGATTAGAAGCTGCCAATACTTTTTCACATGTAAAGCAATGATGCATTTCTTCCTTTGGGAGGTTAGCCATCACAGTAACATTCTGTCCCAGCTCCCAGAAACTTGTTATGTTTACTAACAATTTGTTAGAGGCAGTTGACTTCACCATTTGCCCATGTTAGACTCAACATCAACTGATATGTAGGTATGTTCATAAACACATCAAGCAACTATCTATAATTAGCAATGATGAAAAAAGATTTCTCATGCAAGGTTTTGTGTCTGCATGATTATATGAAATCATATGAAAAAATTGCTGACTTTCTGAACCTTCATTTTCAATCATATTGTATTATGCATCATATAATCAATCGGTTCAAAGAAATTGAACCATCTCTCCAACTTTCATAAGCAATACCTGGGATCTTTACAAGTAAATGCATTGGATTGATGCAATTTTTTTTTCTGATTATTCATCACAGAAACAAGCATGAACACAAAAAAAATGCACTCTTGATTCTCCCAAAAGGAAACATGAAGATAAATATTGTGATACTGCACTCTTTACACAGTTTATTGCATAACAGGAGTACATATCAGACATTCAGCTGTAAACACACCTATTTTGAGTCCTACACAATTTTCTGATTAAGTGGGGTTTATACACTAGGTACAAAGAAGCAAGTAAAGTTGACCTGATCCATATCAATCATTATAGTCCTAAGCATAAATGAGACATGAGTAATGGTTCTCCTGCTGGTACATTATCACTTCCATAGAAAAGGCACAGGAACACAATGGCATTAATTGATTTCACATATTTTTCTGAGTTTTCCAACACACAATATCCCATTCCCTCACCATTAGACCTTCCCCCATTATTTCCAAAATGTCACAGAAAATACCCATTCACCAACAGCAGAACTGACTGAACAGAAATGCATTGTTTCAGGTTTATGATTTTCTCCTGCACTGATAAGTCAAAGTCCTTTTCCACAACATGTCCTTTATTCTTCCCAAATTTTCAATGCCAGATTTAATGTATAGTTCAAGGATTAAACTCGATCCACCACCAATGCTCAGTAGCAGCAATGTGTACCATATCCAAGCTGCACTGCAGAAATTTACCAAGGATCGTTAGAATACACTCCCCAAACCATAACAATAATCATCTTGAATGACAAGGGCAGCAAATACATGGGAGCACCACCACCATCTGCAGGTTCCCTTCGAAGCCACAAATTCTGGAATTCCCTCCCTAGGGGCATTGTGGGTGCACCTACAGCACATGGACTGTAGCAGTTCAAGAGTTCAGCTAACTACAACCTTCTCAAGGACAACTAGAGACAGGCAATAAATATTGGTCAGCAAAACCTATGTCACACAAGAGAATAATTTTAAAAAACTGTCTAAAAGCCTCTTCATTCCACTATTGTATATCTTGAGGAACTCCAAGGTATTGTATAGCAACTCTACCAAAAGTTTTTAACCTAAGTCCCAGTTGCATTGAGATTTTGGAGGGTTTATTGCTGAGAGGTCTAGTGCATTTTCTCATCCTATCTTACAGTTCCCTCATAATTATCTACTATGCCAATTCAAAGTGTTTCATATTTGATTCCCTCCTCATCTTATCATGCACCATTCCCAAAATAACCCATTATTCAGTGGATATCCCAGAAGTCACCGATATTCCTTATGCCCGTATCATGTCCGTAGATGCTGGGTGTGTGTGGCCCATGCCAAAGGAAAAAGTCCAAGATGTTGGTGTCCATTGTCCAGCATGGAGATCATCCAGAGGGAGCAGTGAGCTAAATCCACTATGTGCTTGCTCTGCTTCCCTTGTTGAGAGTTCCCAATGCCACACTTGTTTGGTACAATAGGAGTGTGAATATTAATTAGGCTGTTCGCGAGGCATTGCACAATCAATAATGATCATAATTTGACAATGCTGGATTTGACAGAATCCTGTCTCGCTGCTTGTGAGCAGCATAAAGATGGAACTAGATAACATCAATGTTGAGATGAGCTTCGCACATGTGATGCCCAATTCTTCCACAAAGCTTGCTTTGGTCCCCATTGCTTAGATCCTTATAAGATTCTACACATAACTTCAACCAATTGTTTTTGAAAATGGAGTTGTAATTCAGAGAACTGGAGAACAATCTTCTTAATATTAAAGTCTCTCATCATTATTCCTCACAACAAGTTAAATATAGGCCATTCTCAATGGGCTTCAGGTATTCAGACAAGTAAGACATAGCTTTCACATAATTATTTATAGCAATTCTGTGCAACATGAGTAACAGGCAGCAAGACTGGATAAGAAATACACAATAAATAAATAATGGCCTAATTTTAAATCTATTCATACAAATTTATGTCCGGTGATTATCGGATGAGACTTGGCCCATTAGTTGTGAATCTTGTGGCTCAGAAAAATCACCTTTAATCACTGAGAATTGCTTGGAATTTTGCCTGCAGTTCGTGGAAAAAGGCATGATTAGTAAGTTTACAGATGACACTAAAATAGGCAGTACCATGGACATGAGGAAAGTTATTCAAAATTGCAGCAGGACCTTGATCTGCTGAGGAAGTGGGCCAACAAATGGCAAATGGAGTTTGATATAGCTAAGAGTGAGGTCTTGCATTTTGGAAAGTCAAATCAAGGTAAGAGTTTCCTGGTGAATGGTAGGGCTTTAAGGAGTATGGTGGAACAGGGGGACCTTGGAGTTCAGGTGCACAGTTCTCTGACAGTGGAGTCATAGGTAGGCAGGGCAGTAAAGAAGGCTTTTGACACACTGGCCTTCATCAATCAGGGCATTGAATAAAGAAGTTGGGAAGTTATGTTGCAGTTGTACAGGACATTGTTGAGGCTGCACTTGGAATATTGTGGTCAGTTTTGGTCACATTGCTATACAAAGGATGTTATTAAGCTGGAAAGAGTGCAAAAGAAATTTACAAGAATGTTGCCAGGACTCAATGGTCTGAGTCATAGGGAGAGGTTGGACAAGCAAGGCGCGCTAGGTTACCTGGGTAAGGTTTTTTTTTCTCTCCCCTTATTTAAACGCGGGCTCCGAGTTTTAGGCCTCAGTCTCTCGGAAGACTTCGCGACGGCTGGTGGGTAAGTTTGGTCGCTTATTTATTAGTTAAAAATTTAAAGTTTTCCTTCAAAAAAGCGGTAGCAGACCAGGAAGGCGCGCTAGGTTACCTGGGTAAGGTTTTTTTTTCTCTCCCCTTATTTAAACGCATAGGCGAGTCACCCGAGGCACTACACGAGTAGTGCCTCCCACCCTTCCACCTCCTCTAACCTAATAATAAGACCAATTGTGACTAGCGGGTAAGTGCTGCATTTTCCTTGTTTGTTTCTTTAGATTTAGTTGGTTTTTGTTGTTTTTTTTAAGGAAAGCTTACTTTTAGAGGGATGGCAGTGCAGAGAGGGCAATGTTCCTCTTGCAACATGTATGAGGTGAGGGAAGCCATTAGCGTCCCTGCTGAGTACACTTGCAAGAAGTGCACCCATCTCCAGCTCCTCCAAACCCGTGTTAGGGAACTGGAGCTGGAGTTGGATGAACTGCGGATCATTCGGGAGGCAGAGGAGGTCATAGATCGGAGCTATAGGCAAGTAGTTACTCCGAAAGTTCAAGATAGATGGGTGACAGTGAGGGGGAGTGGGAGGAGGAAGCCAGTGCAGGGACCCCCTGCAGTCATTCCCCTCAAGAACAAGTATACCGTTTTGGATACTTGTGGGGGGGATGACTTACCAGGGGCAAGCAACGAGGTTCAGGCCTCTGGCACGGAGCCTGGCCCCGTTGCTCAGAAGGGTAGGGTGGAGAAAGGTAGAGCAATAGTTCTTGGGGACTCGACAGTGAGGGGTACAGACAGACGGTTTTGTGGGGGCGACAGGGACTCACGTTTGGTATGTTGCCTCCCAGGTGCAAGGGTACGTGATGTCGCTGATCGTGTTTTCCGGGTCCTTAAGGGGGAGGGGGAGCAGCCCCAGATCGTGGTCCACGTTGGCACCAACGATATAGGTAGGAAGAAGGGTGAGGATGTCAGACAGGCTTTCAGGGAGCTAGGTTGGAAGCTCAGAGTTAGAACAAACAGAGTTGTAGTCTCTGGTTTGTTACCCGTGCCACGTGATAGAGAGTCGAGGAACAGGGAGAGAGAGCAGTTAAATGCGTGGCTACAGGGATGGTGCAGGAGGGAGGGATTCCGGTTTCTGGACAACTGGGGTCCTTTCTGGGGAAGGTGGGACCTCTATAAAAAGGATGGTCTACACTTGAACCTGAGGGGCACCAGTATCCTTGGGGGGAGGTTTGCTAGTGCTCTTTGGGAGGGTTTAAACTAACTCCGCGGGGGCATGGGAACCAGGACTGTAGCTTTAGGGTACAGGACCTTGAGTGTAGGGAGGTTAGGAATAATGCAGCGATCTCTAAGGAGGGTGCCTGTAACCAGAAAGGTGGATTGAAGTGTGTATACTTCAATGCCAGAAGTATAAGGAATAAGGTAGGTGAACTTGCAGCGTGGGTTGGTACCTGGGACTTCGATGTTGTGGCCATTACAGAGACGTGGGTAGAACAGGGACAAGAATGGCTGTTGCACGTTCCAGGGTTCAAATGTTTTAGTAGGATCAGACATGGGGGTAAAAAAGGGGGAGGCGTGGCATTACTTGTCAAAGACAGTATCACAGCAGTGGAATGGACGATGGAAGAGGACTTGCCATCTGAGGTAGTTTGGGCTGAGGTTAGAAATAGGAAAGGTGAGGTCACCCTGTTAGGTGTTTTCTACAGGCCTCCTAATAGTCCTAGAGAAGTAGAGGATAATATTGCGAGGATGATTCAGGAAAAGAGTGAAGGTAGCAGGGTGGTTGTTATGGGGGACTTTAACTTCCCAGATATTGACTGGGAGAGCTATAGCTCGAGTTCATTAGATGGGTCGGTGTTTGTACAATGTGTGCAGGATGGTTTCCTGACACAATATGTCGACAGGCCAACAAGAGGGGAGGCTATATTGGATTTGGTTCTAGGTAATGAACCAGGCCAGGTGTTAGACTTGGAGGTAGGTGAGCACTTCGGGGACAGTGACCACAACTCGGTGACTTTTACTTTAGTGATGGAGAGGGATAATCGTGCGCCGCAGGGCAAGAGCTATAGCTGGGGGCAGGGAAATTATGATGCAGTGAGGCATGACTTAGGATGTGTGGATTGGAAAAACAGGCTTCAAGAGAAGAACACTAATGAGATGTGGGGAGTGTTCAAGGAGCAGCTACTGCGTGTCCTCGATAGGTATGTACCAGTCAGGCATGGTGTAAAGGGCCTTGTGAGGCAGCCGTGGTTTAGTAAGGAATTGGAGTCCCTTGTGAAAGGGAAGAAGGCGGCATATGTAAAGATGAGGCGTCAAGGTTCAGTAGGGGCGATTGAGAGTTATAAGGTAGCCAGGAAGGAGCTAAAGAGGGAGCTAAGAGAAGCGAGAAGGGGACATGAAAAGTCTTTAGCTGGTAGGATTAGGGAAAACCCAAAGGCTTTCTATAGGTATGTCAAGAATAAAAGGATGACTAGGGTAGGTATCGGTCCAGTCAAGGATAGTAGTGGGAAGTTGTGTGTGGAGGCGGAGGAGATTGGAGAGACATTAAATCAGTACTTTTCATCAGTATTCACTCAGGAACAGGACACTGTTGCTGATGTGAATATGGAATCACAAATAATTAGAATGGATGCCCTGGAAATATGCAGGGAAGAGGTTTTGGGAATATTGGAAAGGATGAATATAGATAAGTCTCCTGGGCCTGATGGCATTTACCCCAGGATCCTATGGGAAGCTAGGGAGGAGATAGCAGAGCCATTGGCCTGGATTTTTATGTCGTCGTTGTCAACGGGAATAGTACCAGAGGACTGGAGGATAGCGAATGTGGTCCCATTGTTCAAGAAAGGGAGTAGGGATAGCCCTAGTAACTATAGGCCAGTGAGTCTGACTTCAGTGGTGGGCAAAGTCTTAGAGAGAATGGTAAGGGATAAGATTTATGAACATCTGGGTAGGAATAACGTGATCAGGGATAGCCAGCATGGTTTTGTGAAGGGCAGGTCGTGCCTCACAAACCTTATTGAGTTCTTTGAGAAGGTGACCAAGGAAGTGGATGAGGGTAAAGCAGTAGATGTTGTGTATATGGATTTTAGTAAGGCGTTCGATAAGGTTCCCCATGGTAGGCTAATGCTAAAACTTCGGAGGTATGGCATTGAGGATACATTAGAGGTTTGGATTAGGAATTGGCTGGCTGGAAGGAGACAGAGGGTAGTAGTTGATGGATTATGTTCATCTTGGAGCGCAGTTACTAGCGGTGTACCACAAGGATCTGTTTTGGGACCATTGCTTTTTGTTATCTTTATAAATGATCTAGAGGAAGGACTTGAAAGCTGGGTAAGCAAGTTTGCGGATGACACAAAAGTCGGTGGAGTTGTGGATAGTGAGGAAGGAAGTGGTAGGTTACAGCGGGAAATAGATAAGTTGCAGAGCTGGGCGGAAATGTGGCAAATGGAATTCAATGTAGCTAAGTGCGAAGTCGTTCACTTTGGTAGGAATAACAAGATGATGGATTACTGGGCTAATGGTAGGCTACTTGGTAGTGTGGATGAGCAGAGGGATCTTGGTGTCCATGTACACAGATCTCTGAAAGTTGCCACCCAGGTAAATAGTGCTGTGAGGAAGGCATATGGTGTACTGGGCTTTATTGGCAGAGGAATTGAGTTCCGGAGTCCTGAGGTCATGTTGCAGTTGTATAAGACTCTGGTGCGGCCTCATCTGGAGTATTGTGTGCAGTTTTGGTCGCCATACTATAGGAAGGATGTGGAAGCTTTAGAACGAGTGCAGAGGAGGTTTACCAGGATGTTGCCTGGAATGGTAGGAAAATCTTATGAGGAAAGGCTGAGGCACTTGGGGCTGTTCTCATTGGAGAAGAGAAGGTTTAGGGGAGATCTGATAGAAGTGTATAAGATGATTAGGGGTTTAGATAGGGTAGATACTAAGAACCTTTTACCGCTAATGGAGTCAGGTGTTACTAGGGGACATAGCTTTAAATTAAGGGGTGGTAGGTATAGGACAGATGTTAGGGGTAGATTCTTCACACAGCGGGTTGTGAGTTCATGGAATGCCCTGCCCGTATCAGTGGTGAACTCTCCTTCTTTATGGTCATTTAAGCGGGCATTGGATAGGCATTTGGAAGTTATTGGGCTAGTATAGGTTAGGTAGGATTCGGTCGGCGCAACATCGAGGGCCGAAGGGCCTGTACTGCGCTGTATCCTTCTATGTTCTATGTAAGCAAGGACATTTTTCTTTAGAGCATAGGAGACTGAGGGGGAATCTCATAGAAGTGTATAAGATCATGAGAGGCATGAACAGGGTGAATACACAGTCTTTTTCCAGAGTTGGGGAATCAAGTACTAGAGGGCATCAGTTTAAGGTTAGAGAGGAAAGAATAAAAGGAACCTGAGGGCCACAGAGGGTGGTAAGCATATGGAATGAGCTGCCAGTGGAAGTGGTTGAGATGGGTACATGAACAACATTTTAAAGGTATTTGAACAAATACATGGTTAGGAAAGGTTTAGAAAGTTATGGGCCAAGTGCAGGGAAATGTGGTTAGCATCGACGGACATTTGTTCAGCAAGGTCCAGTTTGGGGTAACGGCCTGTCTCCATGCTGTAGGACTGTATGACCCTGTGACTCTATGCCTCTAGTTCTTATGTCCACAAGATAATTTTATGCAATAGCATGGATAAGCCAGAAGATATTCTGGTAAAATAAAAAAGATATAAATGTCTCAAAAACCTCTTCCGCCTGACTAGAGTGAGCCTCCAAGTTACCAAAACAACATTTGTAATCCTGGGTTATTTGCAAACTCTTTTTTTTGGTCAACAAGCACCAGCAAGATGTAAATGCTGGAAACACGTAAGGTCCTCCAATTCCTTAAAGATTTCTGACAGACATGCTACACTGGTGCCCTTGCTGAATCCTTCATCAACAATACCTTGGGGATTAACATTAATCAGAAGTTTAATTGGAGCAGTCCTAATAACATTGTGGCTACAAGATCAGGTCAGAGACTTGGCATATTGCAGCGAACATCACATCTCCTGCCTCCCCAAAGTCTGTTCACTATTTACAAGACACAAGTCAGGTGTGTGATGGGATACACTTCAGATTTTGGATGAATGCAGTTCCAATCACACTCCAGAAACTCAATAATTATCCAAAACAAAGTATCTTTACTTGATCATCATCAAACACCTTAAGCATTCATATCTCAGCCAATATCGCTGAGTGACAGCAGTGTGTGCTAACCACAACCGGCACTGCAGCAATTTGCCAAGGCTACCTCGATTGCACTTTCCACAAGATGAGCATGGTGGCTCAGTGGTTAGCACTACTGCCTCCCAGCGTCATGGACCCGGGTTTGAGTCCACCCTCAGGTGACTGTCTGTGCGGAGTTTGAACATTCTCCCCGTGATTGCATGGGTTTTCTCCAGGAGCTCCAGTTACCTCCCACAGTCCAAGATGTGCAGTTCAGGTGAATTGGTTATGATAAATTGCCCATAGTATTCAGGGATATGGAGGTTAGGTGCATTAGTCAGGGGAAATATAAAACGATAGAGTAGGGGAACAGGTCTGGGTGGGATAATCTTTGGAAGGTCAGTATGGACTTGCTGGGCCAAATGGCCTGTTTCCACACTGCAGGGATTCTATGATCTCTGACCCTTGGCATCCAATGTAGACAGCTGACCACATGGGCCATTGTATGAGAAGGAAGATAATGGAGAACCTTGGATGGGAAACTGAATTAAGTACTCCTCCTCCTCACCCATAAATAGTATTTTGAAGGCACTTACCTACTCTCTGAAACTGCCCTTGACTCATTTCATCTGCTAGACATTTCCCCAAGCCGCATGCTGTAAAATCTCCAGAGTAAGTCAAGATTTTCAGCCTCAGGAAAATTTTACATTGTAAATCTGCTGCTTGCCCTCAATGCAGTCTCCATAATTCTAAGAAATATAATAGAATATGGGGAGAAAGTGTTGGAAGCAGGTTGGGGCTGGGCTTGATGCCTTCAACATTTTAACATCTAGATCAGAAGCATCCTAAACAGTTCTATGCATAATTCAGATCACTAAGCCTTCACACATTTCCAAGTGAATTCTCCCTTCTGTAAATACCTCTACTAACCACTTGAGACCTCATTATTTTTCCTCTTGGATTAAAGAACAGCATAGTTGCAGGGATGCATCGCTGAGGCTGCATAAGGTTCTAGTCAGATCGAAAGATTGTGGGCAGTTTGGGACCCTGTATTTAGGGAAAGATGTGCTGGTCTTGCAGGCTGTTCAGAGAAGATTCAGAAGAATGGTCCTAGGAATGTAGAACTTGACATCTGAAGAGCAGTGAGGAATCTGGATCTGTATTTTGTGGAGTCTAGAAGACTGAGAGGGGAATCACATTGAAACTTACAGAATGCTGAGAGACCTGGATGAATGGACATAAAGAAGATGTTTCCACCAGTAGAAGAGACTGGACCAGGCACAGACACAGAGTGAAAGAACAACCTTTTAGAATTGAGATGAGGAGGAATTTCTTCAGCTAGAGGGTGGTGAATCTGTGGAACTCATTGCCACAAAAGGCTGTGCAGGTCAAGTGTTTGAGTGTATTTAACACCAAGATATATAGAGCATTGATTAGTGGGAGGATCAAAGGTTTGAAGAGAAGGCAGGAGAATCAGATTGAGAAACATATCACCTGGAATTGAATGGTGGAACATACTCAATGGGTCGAATGTCCTAATTCTGCTCCTATAACTTATAATCTTATAACAATTCATCATTGAAAATTTACCCTCATGAATCAAACTTATAGAGAATGCAGTATTCAAATAAGCAAAAAAATAAACAATTGAGCCATTAGCAACAGATTAAACAGCACATAAATATAGGGCATCTAATAATCAGTTATGTATATTAAAAATAAATGGAGCAATGCAATAACATGTCTACCTGAGAGGACAATCCTTCTTCCACTTCATCAAAATCTCAAGTTAACAGTGATGTTCAAGATATTAATACAATAAAAACTATTTGACAAAAATTGAACTGTAATAGAAACTGATACTGGAAGTACACCAAAGAAATCAGTATCAAAAAATAAAGTTAAAAATCACACAAGACCAGGTTATAGTCCAACAGGTTTATTTGGAAGTATTATCTTTCAGAGCACTGCTCATTCATCAGGTAACTAGTGGGGCAGGATCATAAGACACAGAATTTATAGCAAAAGATCACAGTGTCACACAATTAAAATGATATACTGAACAAACCTAGATTGCTGTTAAGTCTTTCATCTTTTAGAATGGGTAGCAGGTTTCGAAAACTTTCCAGGCTCGTCCAACTTTGTAAATTGTTAATGACGGTGTTTTTACAATAAATTTTGCAGATCAGGAAGTAGAGCAGGCTGTCAAATACATAATAGCTTCCTGTATTCCAAAAATACAAGGCATTATAGAAGACAGGCTTTAGAGATAGCCAATCACAATTCCAACACAGTTCTTTCAAAGGAAGTTGTGAATTAAGAAACATGTTATTTTTATGCTCCTTGCTAAATGAATCATATGGTATACTTACATGCAGGCTGCAAGTAATAACTTGCCATTGCAACACAATGAAACCCTGCAGAAAGTTAACATCAGCAATGAGGAAAAATGTGTCCGCTCTGAACCTTGAGCCATTCATTTGATCATTACTCCTCAGTTCAATGAAAATCCATCAGAATGGCACAAATACTGTGAGCTTTGGAGCATAAATTGCCTGTTATCTCCTTTCATCTTCAATTCCCTTTCATCCAAACTGATCAAAGAAGCAATATTCTACTTTGAATTATGACTAAACCTCTCTAAAATAACACATTGATTAAACAAAATGTTAATTTTTGGAATAATGCTCAATCAGATCAGGTCCAAACTCGATGCAGTGGGCAGCTGGCAAGGCTAGGCGTCATTTCACAACTGAAAATGAACAAATATTATTCAACACATAATTCATTGGAACAGACAACCTAACAAATTTATTCAAGATTAAACAGAAGCATTAAAAAAATGTTACTCTGTTTTATATTGTGATATTTGATCTCTGAGGCTTTGTGCTTCGGGTTCTATATGAACCAGAGCAGATAACCCGTTTACTGAATCCTGTTTTAAGCAAACGTTCTCGTCTTAATTCTCACAAGGCAGTCTGAGGTTCTTGCTTTCTCTCTGCAACTTGCAAGAGATAAGATTCAACATACATTCTTTGAGTATAGGAGTCAGGAAGTCATGTTGATGTCGTACAGGACATTGGTGAGGCCTTTTCTGAAATATTGTGTCCAGTTCTGACCATGCAGTTATAGGAAGGATATTATCAAGCTGGAGAGGGTTCAGAAGAGATTTACCAGGATTTGCCAGGTATGGAGGGTGTGAGTTACAAAGAAAGGCTGGATGGGATAGGTTTTTTTTCCACTGGAGCGTAGGAGATTGAGAGGTGACCTCATAGCAGTTTATAAAGTAATGAGGGGTATAGATAGACTTAATGGTAGTTGTCTTTTCCCAAGGGTGGGGATTTCAAGACAAGAGGGCACATTTTAAAGATGAGAGGAGAGGCTTAAAAAAGATACGAGGGGCAATTCTTTTACACAGCAGTTAGTTTTCATGTGGAATAAAGTTCCTGAGAAAGTGCTGGATGTCGGTACAACTACAGCATTTCAAAGACATTTGGATAAGTACCTGAATTGGAAGATTTAGAAGAATATGGGCTAGGAGCAGGCAGGTGGGACTAGTTTAGTTTGGGATTATATTCAGCATGGACTGGTTGAATCGGAGGATCTGTTTCTATGCTGAATGACTTTATGACTCTATAAGTTACTAATTGTAATAGGGATCCAAGAAACAGAAGTACTGAGCAATAGTGAATAAAAGCACGTCTTCACGTGAAATCATGTCTACCAATAAAATAGTATTATAGAAATAAAATAACTACAGGCAACCAGTTTGCTCGTTCCTGTCTGGTAGGAAATAAAATTGAAAAAGAAAGTAACACAGTGATGTAGTATCATCGCTGAGTCGTGCTGATTAATCTGTTAGAACTGAAATATAAAATGATATTGCTTAGTTTAGTGCTCTCCGTGCTAAGTATGAAACCACACAGATTAGGAAACCTTTGCAGGGAAGTATTCTCACAAAGAAATTGAGTGGATCCACCAACATGGATCACCCTTGGTATATTTCAAAGTTTACACTACACTTCTCATGTCGATAGAATAAAAATAATTTAAATACCCTCCCACAAGGGCACCAAAGGGTCGGAATCCATTTCAAATTCTTTGGTTTTATTTATTAGATAATATTTATCATGAAGGGCAAACTATAAACTTTTAATGTAAACCTGATGAAGCACCTCAGAGTGCCACATATTACTGTATATGAGAAGAAACTGAATTGTATTTCATGTAATATCAAATTTGTACTGTAATGTACGTTTGAATGTTATGAACAAGTACATTTTTGCAAAAGAAAACTCTTTCATTATCTGTTTACACTAACAACCAGATTTTGCCTTATCAATTATTATGTCTATATATTTATATTGGAGCTATTTAAGTACATTTGTCATGTAATATTTGCCATGTTTCACAGACAGAAGTGCCATGATACCAAAACTCTCAGGAGAGCGATCAAAACCATAAGAATTTACCAAAGACAGTCCCTACTATAAATATGACACAGGAACTTACATAAATGTGAAATATAGAATTTAGAACGGATTTGATGACTTTCAAATGGATATTGGATTATGGCTAAGTACCCTGGTCCAATTATTCCAACTACACATTCAGGTCAGTTAGACACAATAGCTTGCAAGGATAACAACAGAAAGTTTGCTATTACCTCAATTAGTTGATAATGTGGAAAGCCAAAAATTAGACCAGAAATGGGAGCTCTGGTAGCAGCAGTTACAGTGCTAAAGAGTAGCTTCAGATTTTTGTACATGAATAAGCAGCATCATTATATCAGCAGTTTTCTTTAATATATTGCAGGTCTAATAGCTGATGATATTCTGGTGAGACAAAGCATGGAAGAAATACCAGAGTCTGATATAATGATTAAAGCATTCAATGCACATTTCAACCCTAAAAATAATTTAGTTGCACAATGGGTGAGATTTAATCAGTAATGGGAACATTTAAGAAAACCAACAGGCGCCTTTGTAATGCATTTATAACCTAGCACAGTGCTCTTGATTCTGAGCTTTGAAGAATAAATTACTTAGAGACCATCTATAGTAGTTGATGTGAGAGATGAGAAGTTAATCAGATTTTCTTTGGTCTAAAGAGGATTCAATTTTGGAGCGGACAATCTAATTCATTACACTGGCAAGAAAAAGAGGTTTAAAATCAGTCAGTACCACAAGGAAACAGAGGAGATTCTCTTGATGTGTTTTGGTTGCTGGGCCAAAGCAAGTACCTATAAAACCAACAGGAATCCAACACCATCAACTATATTCAGAAGTAAAGATGTAGCTCCAGAATGAATCACAGGCACAGCAAATGCCCAGCAAGGGATTCCGAATGCTATAAAGGTGGCCAGTTGGGACACTTTAAAACAAATTGTAAGGTAGAAGGACGGGTAGTTTTGAGGAGGCAGGAGGCTGCAGACAGACTTGGACAGGTGAGGAGAGTGTGCAAAGAAGTGGCAGATGGGATATAAAGTGGGAATATGTGAGGTTATGCAGTTTGGTAAGAAGAAGAGACACAGACTATTTTCTAAATGGGAAAGACTTCAGAAATCTGTTGGGAGTACTTACAAAAAGTGCTTTTGGGTTCTGTATAATGGATGTTGTTTTGTTTTGGAATTTGCAAAAGTGAGTTGTGGGATTAATGGGATTATATGTTTTTGTCTTTTATTGTTCAAACAAAATCTGCAACATTGTGTGCTTATCTTTCAGTAAAAGACAACCTCACTGGTATACAAAATATGATCGATCAAGCCAGGTTTTGATCTGGGATCAGACTTGTCCAATAATAACACCAGTTGACCATAGTTCAAGGCTTTGCTATTTTCATTCTTCAATACTGTTAAAATAGGACCCATATTTGATTGGCCTTCCCTATTACCTATCAAACTTATATCCTTTTTTTTGCAGTTCATTTGTGAGGACTCTCAAATCCCTCCATGTTGCACTTTTCTGTTCATATATAGTGAAAGTATACACTCATTAACCTCAGAACATTCTTTTATACATTTAAAAAGAAGCAAAATGGCTTTGGTATAATACCTAAAACACTTCCCTGATGCATTACCAAACCACCACTCATACCATACTCACTCCAGAATCTCTGTATCTAATATTTTGGTATGTTTAAGTAACTTGTAGACTGGGACAGCAGATAGCTGCAGCATGGATGTATCATGCACCTGAGCTTTAATGTACTCAGTTTTAAGTAACCTCTTTAGGATTTTATCCTGACACCTCTGGTCCACGACTACTTGTAACTCTTCACTCTAAGGTAATCTAGTTCATAACACATTCTTCCCTTTACATAAGCAAAAGTCTACACATCCATCTTTTTTTCAAAGACTACTCCAAACTCAAAATAAAGCTAACAAAAAACTCTCTCTCTAAACTCTGGGTATTTCTTTTCAGCTTAAAAAAAATCTCTTATCCTCTACTGAAAACAACAAATGTTGGAGATCACAGCGAGTCGGGCAGCATCCATGGAGAGAAAGCAAGCTAACGTTCTGAGTCTAGATGACTCTACATCAGCATGTTTGGTTTTCAGTTCAGATTTCAGTATCTACAGTAATTTGCTCCTCTTCTGTCCTCGAAACTGGAGGTTGTTTATCTTATTAGGTTGTACACAACAATGTACACAGAAACACATCAATTCTAAAACCACACCTCAAAACCTGCTTTAAAAGAAATCACTATGGCTACAGAAATATTTACAAGTTAATTATTAATATCAGAAGCACAGAAAACTCATTGTTTACACTTAAAAACCAGAAATCAAACTTACAAGTAATATTAAAATATATATCCATCCCACAGTTAACATGCATCAACATGTCACATATGCTAGTTATGCACTCTTCCACAGCTACCAGCATGTGCAGGAGTGATTGTTCCTCAGGTTCTAAAAACACTTTTCGTTTGAATATGTGCTTTCAAATACCGGAATGTTTACCTGCATTGCAGTTGCTACTGAAATCACTCTCATGATAACAACAAGAGGCCTCTTCTTCCCCTCTGCTTCACCAACTCATCCATCCTCACAAATTCTAATTACAAAGTTCCATTTGTCCTTTCCTCAAATAAGGTTAATTGCTATCGTATAGCAGGTAAGTAATTGCAGCACAAGGAGACTCTGCAACATTACATGTGCCATTTCCAAGTGCACGCAGGAGTGCGGTATTGCTTTAATACTCTTTCTGCTGTTACCCTGCAGTTACTTGTATGGAGTCTATGTAACTAATGACTGTTGAGTGATTTATAAGTGGAAAAGAGTGTCAAGCATGTTTACATTATGTAGTTTGCGTGCATACAAATATTGAGTGAAAAATAAACTTTTCAACAAGGGTTCTCAAATAATTTTTTACAAGGTTAATGCTTACTTTTTCCTTCTTGGTACAGTTATGAAGCTGAGTATTTTTCATGCCTTTGGCATAACCTTACTGTTGATTTGAGCTACTTCCTGCCATGCTCTAAGTACCTTGATGATGTTCCTTACTGACAGGGAAACAAGGCAATCTTTCTTTGCTTCCTCCCTGCAACAGCTTAACAATGGCCTCAACATTAGAGCAGACTTTCCTGGTGTAATTAGCTACTTACAGGCACCATGATGCAAATGATTATTTTTCAGCTTGTTATAAAGTCCCCCTTGAAGTGAATTTCACTTCAACAAAGAACAAAAGGTAAGAAATTACTTCTTGGAAGCCCTTCAGGATATTTGGTCAGAAGTTGTTTGTCTTTAAAATACTCAACCAGACGCAGGTAATGTATCTGTTCCACAGGCTTTCTCAAGCCCCCAAGTAGAACCAATCTCTTGAAGCAGCCCCAGGCCTTTAAGACCTACAGCAATGGTTTTTTCCTATATGTTTGTGAGTCTTCAATTAGGGGCCTCAGCTTCCATCACAGAAAATATGATGAATACCGATAGCAAGTCTGGGTGCAGAGAAGTTACATTAGGTGCTATTTCAGTGCACTGCCCAGACTTATGCTCACTTTCATGAATGCAAGGCAGACTGGCACTTAATTGGTGGCAAAGGAGCTGCAAGTGCAATTATGGACATTCAGCGAGGAAAGAACAGCCTTGACTGTGATACCCTTATGTTCAAACAGTCAACCAAGTTATAGATTGATGAAGGCAGAGGTGTGGACGTTGTCTATATGGACTTCAGTAATGCATTCAACAAGGTTCCACATGGTAGATTGGTTAACAAGTTTAAATCACATGAAATACAGGAAGGACTAACCATTCAGTTACAAAATTGGCTAGAAGGCAGGAGACAGAGGGTGGTGGTGGAGGGTTGCTTTTCAAACTGAAGGCTTGTGACCAGTGGTGTGCAGCAAGGATTGGTGCTGGGCCCACTGCTTTTTATCATTCATATAAATTATTTGAATGTGAACCTAGGAGCGGCACCAAAATTGCTGGTGTAGTGAACAGCGAAGAAAGTTACTTCAGAGTACAATGGGACCTTGATCAGATGGGCTGATGAGCCGAGGAGTGGCAGATGGAGTTTAATCTAGATAAATATGAGGTGTTGCAGTTTGGAAAGGCAAATCAGTGCAGGACTTAGACACTTAATGGAAAGGTCAAGGGGAGACCTTGGAGTGCAGGTTCATATTTCCTTGAAAGTGGAGTCACAGGTAGACAGGTTAGTGAATAGGGTGTTTGGTATGCAAGCCTTTAGTGGTCAGTGCATTAAGTATAGGAGTTTGGAGGTCATGCTGCAGCTGTACAGGACATTGATTTGGTCACTTTTGGAATTCTGCATTCAATTTGGTCTCCCTGTTATAGTGAAGACATTGTGAAACTTGAAAAGGTTCAGAAAAGATTTGTTAGGATATTGCCAGGGTTGGCAGGTTTAAGCCATTGGGAGAAGCTGGATAGACTGGGGCTAATTTCTTTGGAACATCAGAGGCTGAGGGGCGATGTTATGGGTGTTTATAAACTCATGAGGGTCATGGAAATGGTGAGTAGACAAGGTCTTTTTCCTCAGGTAGTGGAGTCCAAAACTAGAAGGCACAGGTTTAAGGTGAGAGGGGAAGGAAGGGTTGAAGGAATATGGGCCAAACGCTGGCAAATGGGACGTGATTACTTTGGGATATGTGGTTGGCATGGTCAAGTTGGACCAAAGGGTCTGCTTCTGTGATGTACATTTCTGTGGCTCAGTTAGCTCGAATCACTTGAGAAATGTTTCATACATTGTACCGGAAGGTAACAGGTACTCCGGAAAGTAAATGCCTGTAAGAAACAAATATCTTCAAGATAACTGGTGTAAAAAAAAAGAAGAAATAAGAAGGAAGAAAAACTGAAGATCTAAGAAGCTATCAGGTAGAATTTCTGTACAAATATCTGAAACTAGAGCATTCCCAGGAAACCTTTCGTAAGCCGGAAATGGTGTAAAGTGAAGGTGCATTATTTAAATGGGAAAAAGTATCGCTGATTTTCATAAAAGTTCAAATCCTCTTTGGATTCACGAAAACAGATCCTAATGTAAGTATTTTGTAAAAGCGAATTTGCATAAAGTGAATATTCGAAAAGCAGGGGTTAGCTGTACTAGTTGTAAAATTGTAGCGATATTAAATCTCATTCAAAGTGAATCTGATGAATGATTGTTACCTCAAGATGGTCTCAAATCCTTTGCTAAAATGCAAAGTCTCATTTCAGAAACACCAAACTCATCTTAAATTGCACATTTTTGTTTGTTTAAAATTAGATCCTGATCACTTTGGCATAAAAATTAAGTTAAAGCTAGTTTGCAAACCTAGTTCAGTATTCAGGATCTCTTAAAACTTGTATCTTCCAGTCAGAAAAAGTACCCTAGTTCATACCATATTCCTCTGCACATTGTTTGTAGGTAGGCAATTCATGCTTGTATAAGGAATATCAACAGCAGAATGCAGGACAAGCACAAAGGGTTAAATTTCCTTGAAATATCTGGGCTCTTTGGGATTCAATCACATTTTTGTCAGTGGCATGTCATATTGTACAATCTTCTGGGGAGTGGCTAGTTAACAGTTTGGGAGCAGGTAGCCATACATGATGGGTGTCAGCTTGCAACAGAAGTACTCAGAGGTAGCAATGAGTTTGAGATCAACTCTGAGGCATTTCTCTCCAAATACAGTAATCCCTTTTCCCAAAGCCACCTCCCACAGAGCTGTAGAATTGCCAGGTTATCTGGTAACCCAACGTTAAATTGAATAGTCAATTTTAAAAGATAGCAGCTTCTCATTGGACACTGGAAATGTCTTCTGTATCTTTATTTAAAGATTGGTCAAAAACCAACGACTGTTTATTGATGAATTTAGAATGGAGTTGTGGTCAGGAGAATGCTGTGGGTCAGACAGGATAATTAAAAGGTGGTTTCCCCAAACAAGTTTCTGGAATCATCAATGTTCCAAATGCTGGGTCAAATCAGCCTCTGTACACTCACCAGTTTGTTATCTGCAATAACTGAGTATCACTGTGTAGAAAAGTATTCGTAACGTAAATACAGACAACCTACTGTTTACTTTTGGAGCTATTTACATAAGACATGATTGTCTGCAAACAGAACAAATAAAGAACAACAGTAAAGTCAACCATTCTAAGTACATCACAATTCTGTGCACGAAAAGTGAAAGAGTAATGGCTGGGTGGACTTTACTTCCCAAAGGGGCTGATGACTGAGCCAAAAAGATGAGTAATATTAATAGAACTGATATTGTATTGTTGCTTAGAAATTATTACCTTAAATATTAACAGAGGAAACCTAACTGGGGCAAAATTCAATAGCCCCCATTGTGTAATTAACCTGTGCCTCTTGTTCTCATGGTGGCACAATGCCAACATAATGGTCTATTAATTTGCACGATTGCCATGCATTGCCAGCACTATAAAAACAGTGCTCCTCAACTGAGAGCTAATATTTCTGTGAAGCAAACTCTAGTTAAGTCTAGCCTGCATTACTTAAAGTAAGCCTGCATCTTTTAAAGAGAAAGCACATTCTTGGCTTAAGAAGGTGCTGGAAATGTTTGTGGAAGAGAGTCTATACAGTAAGAATGATTTATGACACAACAGGGAAGAGAGCACATTCTCAGGTTTTCAGAAACTATACCACATGACTTTGTACCCTGGGTACAAAGCACAGAGGAGGAAAACTGTCAACAAGGAATGAGGAGGCTGTACAGGCAAACTTTACAACGGTGGGAAAAGAAAGCAATCTTAATCAATACCTCAAAGTCAAGCCCAAGTCCCTGCTTGCAGCACCACTACAAGTTTTACAACTTCACGAGTGGTCTAAATGTATCATCAAATGTCCCAATGGAGGAAACAGTGGGTCACTATTATTGGAGCAAGCCCTTCTGATGGCTAATGGCTGGGCTGAAATGATCAAAGACAATGACAGTCTCATACCCAATCCTCCTTTTCACATCACATTTCCTTCACATCCCATACTCTCTTGAATTAGCTAATTGCATCTACTGAAAGCTTTTGTTTTTCTACACCCCTACGTGGCTTTCTTTCAGACATTTAAGAACTGCAACCTGGCCTGGTGGTAGGGAAAAGCAAGAGTTGCATAAGCCAGAAGAAGAAGTAAAACATAATGTTATGTATTCAGACGCTGGGTACAGGCTAGAGGACAAAGATTGGGGAAGTGTCAGCAAGCCTGGACTTCGGTCATGCATGACTTTTGCTCCAGAAGGTTTTGATGAACACTACAGTTAGGAAGGCTATAGAAAAGGATTGCACAATGCAACATAATTAAACAAAGAACTGCAGGTACTGAAGATGTGAAACAAAAACAGAAATTCTTGGAGAAACGGAGTAGGTCTGGTAGCATTTGTGAAGAAAACTGATTAATGCAATGCTTGATGTCAGCAGTGGCAAGTTGTTGGAGAGAATTCTGAGGGACAGGCTGTACATGGGTTTGGAAAGGCAAGGACTGATTAGGGATAGTCAACCTGATTGGTGCATAGGAAGTCATGTCTCACAAACTTGATTGATTTTTTTGAAGAAGTAATGAGGATTGATAATGGCAGAGTGGCAGACGTGATCGATATGGACTTTAGTAAGGTGTTCGACAAGGTTCCCCATGGAGACTAGTTAGCAAGGTTAGATCTCATGGCATAGAGGGAGAACTAGCTATTTGATACAGAACTGGGTCAAAGGTAGAAGACAGAGGGTGATGGTGGAGGGTTGTTTTTCAGACTGGAAGCCTGTGACCAGTAGAGTGCCGCAAGGATCGGTGTTGGTCCTCTACTTTTCATCATTTATATTAATGATTTGGATGCGAGCATAAGAGATATAGTTATTAAGTTTGCAGATGTCATCAAAATTGGAGATGTAGTGGACAGTGAAAAAGGTTACCTCAGATTACAATAGGATCTTGATCAGATGGGCCAATGGGCTGAGGAGTGGCAGATGGAGTTTTATTCAGATAAATGCGAGGTGCTGCATTTTGGGAAAGAAATCTTAGCAGGACTTATACACTTAATGGTAAGGTCCTGGGGAGTGTTGCTGAACAAAGAGACCTTGGAGTGCAGGTTCATAGCTCCTTGAAAATGGAGTCGCAGGTAGATAGGGTAGTGAAGGAGGCGCTAGGTATGTTTTCCTTTATTGGTCAGAGTATTGAGTACTGGAGTTGAGAGGTCATGTTGCGGCTGTACAGGATGTTAGTTAGGCCACTGTTGGAATATTGCGTGCAATTCTGGTCTCCTTCCTATCGGAAAGATGTTGTGAAACTTGAAAGGGTTCAGAAAAGATTTACAAGAATGTTGCCAGGGTTGGAGGATTTGAGCTATTGGGAGAGGCTGTATAGGCTAATACTGTTTGCCCTGGAGTGGTCTGTTTCTGTGCTGTACATCTCTATGACTCTATGGTCCTTTGGTAGGCCTGCAGATAAGCTTACATGCTTCGTATTTAACTATTCACTTCTTCCAAATAAAAGGCATTGCTATATGAAACCAAACAAGCCTTAACAATGCCTGCTTTTATGTGAGGTATGTGAAACATTCTTTGTTCTGGCCCTAAGTAAGCCTACCTTTGTTTTTTTTTACAGTACATTGGTCATTGTATTAGTACCATTTCCTGCTGTTGCCCTGAACTTGCTCTCACTGTCATTCTTTCCCTGACCTTCACATCAGGGCACGACTTATACACTTAATGGTAAAGTCCTGGGAAGTGTTGCTGAACAAAGTGACCTTGGAGTGCAGGTTCATAGTTCCTTGAAAGTGGAGTCACAGGTAGGTAGTCTAATGAAGTATGCTTTCTAAGAAAGATAGATACTAAACTAAGATAGTTTAGAATGCTTCCCTTTATTGGTCAGAGTATTGAATATAGGAGTTGGGAGGTCATGTTGTGGCTGTACAGGACATTAGTTAGGCCACTTTTGGTATATTGTCTGCAATTCTGGTCTCCCTCCTATAGGAAGAATATTGTGAAACTTGAAAAAGTTCATAAAAGATTCACAAGAATGTTGCCAGTATTGGATGGTTTGAGCTAGAGGGAGAGGCTGCATAGGTTAGAGTTGTTTTCCCTGGAGTGTCAGAGACTGAGGGGTGACCTTGTAGAGGTTTATAAAATCATGAGGGGCATGGATAGGGTAAATAGACAAAGTCTTTTCCCTGGGGTGGGGGAGTCCAGAACTAGAAGGCATAGGTTTAGGGTGAGAGGGGAAAGCTTTAAAAGAGACCTCAGGAGTGACATTTTCACACAAAGGGTGGTGCATGTATGGAATGAGCCACCAGAGGAAGTGGTGGAGGCTAGTACAATTACAACATTTAAAAGGCATCTGGATCAGTATACGAATAGGAAAAGTTTAGAGGGATATGGGCTAAGTACCGACAAATGGGACTAAACGTATTTAGGATATCTGGTTGGCATGGATGGGTTGGACCAAAGGGTCTGATTCCATACTGTCTGTCTCTATGACTCTATGGCCCATCACTGACATTTCTAACCAAAATTGTGCATGTGTTGTAAACGCCAGTGTAAAACCAAAATGGCATTCATAGTACTGGAAAACCAGGCATTAAGGAGCCGAAATGTTATGGCCCTCATCTTTGTATAAGAATTCTCTGCTAATCTATTTATCATTTATTTTAAATGAATTTGTGCCTCAGTATAAAGTAAATAAAGGAATATCATAAATAGAAGAAACATGTATCAACAGTAATTTCCAGCTTAATACTTTACTAGGAAAGTGTCAAGCAATAGCTGATATGAATAAATATTGCATACTTTTCTACTGCTACCAACAAAGTCATGTCTCGTAAATAGACGCAGATAATTTTTCACAGCTGCTCTGCAGAACATTGAAACATATTCAATTGAAGTTTTTATGTGTTGGTGATGAGCTTTAATAGCAAATATTTTACTTTTCCAGTTGCTTAGAGTGTTTTGTGTTTTATTACCATACCAGTATACAAACTACAATTGAAGTTAAAAGTTCTGAAGTACGAGGAGGCTTAGAAAATCTATCAGGTGTACAAGTAACCATTGAAGGTCTCTTGTAAAGTTACTGCAAATAACAAAAATCGTAACAAAGTCAACAGTGAGGGGATAACATTAATTTGCTAATTGAAATGGAAATTGTTTTTAAGAAACTGGACAGAGTTTTTGATCAGGTAACATAGTGATTTGATAAGAATAACATAGTTATGTGGCACATAAGGATTTCTAAAAGGATTTTAATAATATTGAAGGAAAAGGCTTATTAATAAATTTGAAGCCCAGGGAATAACATGAAACATGATATTAAGATATAAAGTTGGCTGAGTGACAGGAAACAGAGAGTAAAAGTGAATAATTTTTTGGACTGGAGGAGGTTCCCACTTGGGAATAAAGGCCAGTGTTCGGAGTTAGATCAGATGAGACCTTTTCTTGATACCTACACATGTTAACAACTTACTCTTAGGTATACAGTACATAATTTCAAAATGTGCAGATGAGACTAGACTTGGAATTATTATGTACTTTAAGGTCAGCAGTGATAAACTTCAACTTGACGCAAATAAGCTGATGGAACAGACAATAAAGATGCAGTTAGTTTGGAGAAGTGTGGAGTGGTGCACATTGGTAGAGAGAATGAAGAGAGACAATAGAAAATAAGGAGTGCAATTCCAAAACTGGTGAAGAACTTGGGGATGTGTTTGCACAGATCCTTGAAGGTAGCAGGGAGTTTCAGCAGCGTCTTTTAAAAAGATTTATGGGATCTTGGGTTTCAAAAATGGAAGTTTGAATACAAAAATACAGAAATTATAATGAACTATCTTAAAACAATGGTTTGGCCTCAACTGGAGTATTTTGCACAATTCTCGACAACGCACTTAAAGACAGATGTGAAGGGTTTAGAGAGGGTGTATGGAAAATAAAGAGCATGAAAGCAAGGGAAGAAATAAAGCATGAAGATGACTGGCAAGTTGTTGCCAAGGGGTCTGTGGAAGCAGGATGGGATAAGAATAGTGGTATGCTCTTACACCAATTAGCAGAGTAAGGTTAAGGCTGAAAGGTCACTGTGGCGAGATGAGATAACAGTTTTAACAGTCTCCCTGTTAAGTATCATTATGACAGGATTGAGACCATAAATATTTGGGACATGACATTAGGAAAATATTAAGGAGGGTCTGGAATGAAAGACCATTGTTGCAAAAGCTGACACTAAATATCTAACTGTGATATTAGAATAACATTAAGTAAAATGTACAACTAAAGAGATGATGGGAACTAACAACACTTGTTTATTGTGTAGCTAGAGTGATTAATATAGTTGGACATGCTGATAAGCTAACAGAAACATGATGAAAAAAATATTTAAAAACTACAGACCTTGAGGTTCGTGGGCATTCGAGAATCTGCTTTCTTAGTGTCACGGTTTTTTGTTTGCAAATAAAAGATGTACTTCTTGAAGAACTCCCTGCGTCTCCTGGTGATTCTCTACATGTTTTCCATGACAGGTGTGGCACAGATTTATGGGAATGGTCCCAAGGATGAGGGATTGCAGTAACATGGATAATAGAGAAACTAGGGTTGTTCTGAGAGAATAGAAGTTTGGGAGTAGATTTGAAAGAGTTGTTCAAAATCATAAGTAGTCTAGATAAAGGAGGTAGAGGGACACTTTTCCTATTGCAAGAAGAGTAGAGAATCAGAAGACATTGATTTAAGTGATTTTCAAAAGAAAGTGTCATGAGTGATTGGTTAGGATCTGGAGCACAGACTGAGCATGTAGAGGAAACAGGTTCAGTAATGCTTTCAAAAAGGAATTTGATAAGTGCCTGAGAGAATATTTGCTGTAGAGAGACAAGAAAAGGACAAGTAATGGAACTAGATGAATTGTCTCTACAGAGAGTCAGCAAGGGTGTAACAGTCTGCGTGACCTCCTTTCATGCCGTAACCATTTTATAGACTATTTATACAGAAGCAGAAATAACAGAAAAAGGAGTATTCTAATAATAGCACTACAGCTGCACTATCTTTTCAGTCTAATTCCTGCATTTGTTCCCTCTTTCCAAACAATGTTACACCCAAATTAGTTTTTGCTCCCTTTCCACAAACTCATACGTCTACATATGCAGAGTTTACAGAAGTTGATGCAAAGCAGTTGGACAGGTTCTAATCACAGTAACTTCCAGATTCTCCATAAGTGCCCATGTGTGAACAGGTTTGTATTACATCAATGATTCTAAGGAGTTAAACCTTGCTTATCAGGTTGCATGGTCAGGTTAATCATTTCTCCTCAAATTCAAATTGTGACTCACAATGTTTAAATGCAGCAAACATTTCATTTAACTTTAAATCCCAGGCAAGTCAGTACAATACTATGCTTTTTTTTGCACGACTTGAATTTTCTTTAGTTTGAAATTTGACAGATTTGCATTTAGCCTAAGTGCCTCATCAGCAGACCAGTACAAATTAGAACACCAATTTCTGTTAGTGCCAGCAGCTTGAGATTATACATATTTATGGAAACATTGTCTTATACTCTTTATACAGATTTTAGTTTTCCATAGTACCTGGTTTAAACGAAAATAGAATACTTTCATGCTAAACAGAAAATAAACTATACACTTTGGTTCATCAAAGAAAAATACAGCCAACAGAAGATGTAGGTTTGAAAGGTTTAGAAGGATACTTTCAGCCTTTGAAATTACTCAGTGCAATGAAACAAAAGGTTATAAAACACATTTTTGATAAGTTCCTTTACTTTCACCTTCCCCATTATTGTTAAAATAATACAGGCTAGTGTTTATTGTCATTGCAAATGTAACAGTGAGGCTTAGATCAGGTTCCATTTCATGTGCAGATGTGATGACCTCATGAACATGAATTTCTGTCAGTAAGCACTTTCTTAAAAATTTCGGTTGAGTCTCCCCATTAGAGGAAGTATTTATAATAAGAAAACTGCTAACTGCATTTTCTGATTTGAAGGGTCAAATAGGAATACATCTGACTCAGAATTATGCCACCAACATCCCACAAGCCTTAACAAAGATATGAATACAGTAATGGTGGCATTCATCATGAAAAACAGAAACCATGCATTGCAAATATTGAAAATCCATTCCCTGAACTGAAAATGTACAGCATGACTATCAGCAACCATATAAACAAAGGACAATCAACATTTTAGCCTTGTTGAAGGCATTAATCTTTCTTTCTTTTCCATTTTAGATGCTCACCTATTTCTTACGTACAGTTAAAGTTTGTTATAATACAATTGTGGAAATACAAAAAGCAAAAATGCTGGACTGTGTTAATTAAAACAAAACTTTTATATTTTCTTACCTTTACAAGCAAAATGAAGCTTTAAATAAAGATTTACCTCTTTTGGAAGTCGTGAGACCCCAGCAATATATGCAATTTTTAAAATATGTTGAACTGCATTATAATGGATTTCCATTACATTTCCAATGTTTGTTACTGATCCTTATATGACATTGGTAAGTATGAATTATCCTTTAATCTACCTCTCTCAAATAAGATTTGTTAAAATGACTTGCAAGCAAGTTGAATAGCCTATAATTTGCTTTTATGCCGCATATAATGCAGTTAATGGTTCAGGACAGTAGATACAACAATTGTTCGACTACACCCACTTGGCCAAGACAGAACCCCTCATGCATGTGCTCTTTCAGCAGTTACAATTTATATATTTAAACAAAGAAAGTGGCAGAATTGCCATGTAAAAAGCATTTATATGTACAGTCAGTAGATTTCTAGTGAAAAAAAGTCTGTAGGTCCACCAGACTCCGGGGTATTTTTCAAAGCAACTTCAACAGTGGATCAAATTCGCACTGCATGTGACGTCAAATATATGTAGACCCAGCCTCCTCATGGTAGTTTCACACCATTGCGTTACAGAAGCAGATCAAGTCCTGTTCCAAAATGATGCGTCAACTTTACCATCAACATTATAATTGTTGAGTGCACACAACTTAAACATCAAAAGTTAAAATAAATCTATCAGTGAATGGACAAATTTAATGCGTATTGCATGTCTATGTCAAATACACAAGGAGACAGCAATCCTGCAACAATGAAAGAAACAGAACTCATATTACAGGACACTTAGAACATAAAGCATAGAACACTACAGCGCAGTACAGGCCCTTTGGCCCTCGATGTTGCACCTACCTGTGGAACCAATCTAAAGCCCATCTAGCCTACACTATTCCATTCTTGACCATATGCATATTCATTTAAATGCCATTAAAGTTGCTGTAGGCAGTGTGTTCCATGCCCCGACTACTCTGAGAAAAGAAACTATCTCTCACATCTGTCCTATGTCTATCACCCCTCAAGTTAAAGCTATGCCCCTCGTGCTAGCCATCACCATCCATGTAAAAAGGCTCTCACTGTCCACCTTATCTAACCCTCTGATTATCTTATATGTCTCAATTAAGTCACCTCTCAACTTTCTTCTCTGATGAAAACAGCTTCAAGTCCCTCAGCCTTTCCTCATAAGACCTTCCATTCATACCAGGCAACATCCTACTAAAGCTCCTTTGAACCCTTTCCAAAGCTTCCACATCCTTCCTATAATGCAGTGACCAGAACTGTAGTAATACTCCAAATGGGGCTGCCCCAGAGTTTTCTACAGCTGCAACATGACCTCACGGTTCTGAAACTCAATTCCTTTCCCAATAAAAATGAACACACCGTGTGTCTCCTTAATGACCCTACCAGCCTCAGACACCGAGATCTCTCTGCTCATCTACATTACCAAGAATCTTACCATTAGGCCAGTACTCTGCATTTCTGTTATTCCTTCCCAATTGAATCACCTCAATCATTTCCACATTAAACTCCATTTTCCACCTCTCAGCCCAGCTCTGCAGCTTATTTGTGTCTCTGTAATTTACAACATCCCACGTCACTATCCACAACTCTACTGACCTTGGTGTCATCTGCAAATTTACTAACCCACCCTTCCATCCCCTCATCCAGGTCATTTATATAAATAACAAACAGTGGACCCAAAACTTCTCTGAAACAGACACTGTGTTAGAACCTTATGGAACATTTATCTAATCTAAAACAGATAAAAAAAACAGTGATTTGCAGAAAAGAAAGAACCTAACATATTTATCACTGACTATCCATTTCATGTTAAATTACAGATTGCAAATTACGGTAATTTCTTCATACAAAAAACTGATTAGTTGTTAAAAATTAATATTAATATTGTAGCAAGTATACTGTGCTGAGTAGAAATATTGATCAAATGCGAAAGTCAGTAGAATATTGGCATGTTAAGAAACTCCGTAGTTATCAATACAAAGGGTAAGAGACAAACTTATTCTTTACAGAACAATCAATCAAAAGAAATTCTCCCAATCAACCAATGCAGAATTAAACAACATAACATGATAATTAATTTTGAAAAGTATCAATCAGCATTTGCAATTCTGTTCCAGAAGGATGTAGACGAGCATTTGCCTTTATTGCATGGTTACGTTTATTTTGTTAAAACAGAATAAATCAACTGTTCATGGACCTAAAGGTGGATGGAGGCAAAGTTTTCACCCATTTATTAGTCTGTTAGTTTGTCTGTCTAGAAGCAATATATCACAACCCAATGGATCAATTACTGGATTGGCTGGCTAACTGGAAGCAAAGAATAGGAATAAATGTTTCTTTTTAGCGTGGCAGGTGTCATGACATGTGTGTCATAGGGGCCAGTACTAGAGCCTCAACTCTTTACAATTTATGCAAATGAATTGGATGAAGGGACAAATGATATGGTAGCTAAATTTTCTGATGACACGAAGATAGGTAGGAAAATGAATTGTGACAAAGACAAAAGGAGCTTACAAAGGGATATCAATAGGTGAAGCAAAGATCTGGCAGATGGCATATAATGTGGGAAAGTGTAAAGCTGTCCATTTTGGTGGAAAGAATAAAAATGAAGCATATTATCTGAATGGTGAGAGGTTGGAGTTCTAAGGGGTGCAGGGATGTGGGTGTCCTAGTGCATGAACTGCAGAAGGTTAATACCCATGCAGGTACAGCTAGTAATCAAGAAAACTAATAGTTTGTTTTATGCTTTATTACAAGGGAAATTGAATAAAAGAGTAGGATGGTTATCTTCAGTTTTACAGGGCATTGATAAGGTTGCATCTGGAGTACTGTGGACTATACTGGGCACTCTATTTATGGAAGGATGTGAATTCATTGGAAGCAATTCAGAGAAGATTTACTGGACCAACATCTGGAATAGGTGGATTGCCTCGTAAGGAATAGCTACACAGGGTAAGCCTGAAACCTCTGAAGTTCAAGAGTCAGAGGTGACTTGATTGAAACTTATAGGATCCTAAGTGGTCTCGACCAGGTGGATGTGGAAAGGATGTTTCCTCTTGTGGGACAATGTACAACTAGGGGTCACAATTAAATATATGGGGTTGCCCATTAAGACAGAGATGAGGAAACATTATTTTCTCTCAGAGAGTTGGCAGTCTTTGGAATTCCCTCCCTCAAAAGGCACTGGAGGCAGAATTTGCAAGTAGTTTAAGAAGGGGTAGGCAGATTCTTTATGGATGGCACAATGGGTCAGTGGTCAGCAGGTTCAACTCCAGCCTCGGGTGACTGTCTGTGTGGAGCTTGCACATTCTCCCCATGTCTGCATGGGTTTTCTCCATGTGCTCTGGTTTCCTCCCACAATCCAGGGGTAAATATAGGGTAGGGGAATAGGTCTGGGTGGGTTATACTTCAGAAGGTCTGTGTGGACTTGTTGGGTCAAAGGACCTATTTCCATACTGTAGGGATTCTACGATTCTTCAATTCTAATAAGGGGATGAAAGATGATCAGGGATACGCAGGAATATAGAGTTGAGGTTAAAATCAGATCAGCTAATGACCTTATCGAATAGAGAAGTAGATGCGAAGAGTTCAGTGGCCTACTCTTATTCCTTGTTTGTTTGTGCAATTAAATTTATTTAAACAGATATGGTGTGGCCCAAAGAAGAACTGATTGGTTTTAAGAAAAGATACTAATCTGGGAATATTTTAAAGGATCTGCTATCATTGAGAGATGGGGCAAACTGGCCATTTTTTGGAAGTTTGTGAGTTGCATTAATTATAATTCTGATTGCTTTAGAATTTCATAGATTATCTCAGCTGTTGTGGAGAAATTTATCACAGCAACCAAAATCTGAGCAGAACTTTCACATCCGGTTGTTACATATGGATTGGCCTGAATCCTTCTCCATGAAATGGAGATTCTTAATAAAAAGCTTTCCTTGTCATCATGTAGTCTCAAGGAAGAGCTACATAATTCTAATTATGACTTAATACACTCTGGTGGAACTAAGAGCTTTACTTATTCTTATTGTAACGCTTATAATTCTCATTTGAAAGAAAGTACAGCAATGCAAATTTCTTAAGTCAAGCAGGCATTTTGATGTGTGACTAATTATTTTATATTAAGTACTCATATTATGCTGGCAAATGCAGCAGCAACTATGCCTGTAAACAATCATAAAAATGACAACTGTGTCTGATTTAGCTGGTCTTAGTTGAGAGAACAACTTTGGTCAAAACACTGGGGGCACTCTCAGCTCTTGTTCAGAAATTGTTATGAAATAATGCCTCAGATGTCATGTTAGCTAAAACATTGAATGCTGCACAATACAGTCCTCCACTGAAACATCATCAGAGACTGTGTTCAGGTTTTGAAAGTAGCATGGGAGTTTTCCCTTTTATTGCAGAGGAAAGAGCACTCTCAATTATTGAAGCTGATAGAACCTTATCATTTCTTTCCTGATGATTTTATCATACTCTCAAAAATTCCTGATTCTTGCAGTTCAGCTGTCTGCTGCTTTTCCCAGATCGCCGTGATCATGTGTTTGCATGCAGTGTTCTTATTGTACCCAACAAGTTTTGGAAAAGTCTTCAACAGTTGATAGCATTGCATTCTTGCTTGTGCTTATTTGTTGTGCAGATGTAGATTACTCAAATTTTTAAAATTCATTCATGGGGTGTGAGCATTGCTGGCTGGGCCAGCTTTGTTGCTCATCTCCAATTGCTTAAAGGCAGTTAAGAGTGCTGTGGGTCTGGAGTCACATGTAGGCCAGAACCAATAAGGATAGCAGTTTCCTTCCCTAAAAGGATAGAGTGAACCAGACGAGTGTTTCCTAACAATCAACAACAAGTAGACTCTTCATTCCAGATTTTTTGTAATTGAATTCAAATTTCACCATTTGAAATGGTGGGATTGGAATCTGGGTCCACAAAACAATACCAGGGTTTCTGGATTAACAGTCCAGTGATAATACCACTCAGCAATCACCTTCCTAATTGCAATTAGAGACAGGGATATTGACTAATTTCTTTTCCTACCCTCTAACAATGAGGCTCTGAGACCAATTGTAGTACTTCATTACTCAGAATTTTCTTCCAGCTGAAATCAGCCAATATCACAGAATTCGGAATTAAACACCCGCATACTACTTATGTGTGGCACTGTGGCTCAGTGGTTAGCGCTGCTGCCTCACAGCTCCAGGGACCCAGGTTCAATTCCAGCCTTGGGCGACTGTGTGGAGTTTGCACATTCTCCCTGCATCTGTGTAGGTTTCCTCTATGTGTTCCAGTTTCCTCCCACAATACAAAGATGTACAGGTCAGGTGATTTGGCCATGCTAAGTTGCCCATAGTTTTAGGTGCATTAGTCAGAGGGAAATAGGTCTGGGCGGGTTACTCTTCAGAGGGTCAGTGTGGGCTTGTTGGGCTGAAGGGCCTGTTTCCACACTGTAGGGGAATCTAATCTACTGTTAATTAAAACAGCATACATTGGAAATGTACAGTTGCTCAGGGTGAATGAGCAGAAATATTTGGGGAACTGACATCAGAGCTTGGATGTTCCAATAGCCAGATAGTCATTGGAACAGTGCAAGCTGAAATTGCATGAAGGACTGTGCAGAAGCCTCAACAAAGAAGACTTTGTGGGAATTTCCCAAGAAACTGAAGATTCTGACCTGTGTCTGCAGCCCTTCAAAAGAGAGGTGCTGGAAAAACACAGCAGGTCAGGCAGCATCCAAGGAGTAGGAAAATCAATATTTCAGGCAAAAGCCCAAAACGTCGATTTTCCTACTCCTCGGATGCTGCCTGACCTGCTGTGCTTTTCCAGCACCACTCTAATCTAGAGTCTGATCTCCAGCATCTGCAGTCCTCACTTTCACCTAGCCCTTTGAAAGAATCCATTAAATGTGGAGGAATTTGGAGGGTTCCACATGATTCAAGTTATTACTGTAGATACCGAAGAAAAGTTAGAGATTTCAATTGAACACCTGATCTAACTCTTGAGTTAGTACAAAGCTGATCATTCCCCCCCCCCCCTACGCAATTTAATCTGGTCTTGTTGGTAAGAGCTTAAACTCGCTTGTCAGGAATTGGCAGCCGAAGAGGAGATTCAGAGAAAATCAAAACAAAGCTGGTTATAGGAAGTAGAAAAGCTATAAATGAAAGTGGAAAATATAGAAGTAAAACTTATAAGTATCCAGGATCACATGACAGAATCCGTTGGTTGTGGGCTTGCTGAGCCCTGACAATGACTTGCTGCTTATACTGCTTGGCTTGCACACTGTCCCACTTTGTAGTTTTATCACGTTGACATCTAAATTTTAAGTATAAATGGAACTGCTCCTGTATGCATTCCTCACTCTTTATCGAACCAGGGTTGATCGCTTCTAAAAATAGTAGTGGTAGAGTGGAGCATATGCCAGATCTTGAAGTTGAAGATTGTCCTGGAGTATGATTCTGCCACAGCTGATCACCCACAGCACCTCGTGGATGCCCAGTTGTAGATCTGTTTGAAGTCTGTGCCATTTAGCCCAGTGGTAGTGCCACACATAACACAATGTAAAGCATGTGAAGATGGGACTTCTCCTTCACAAGGAATCTGTGGTGGTCACTGTTGGCAATAATATCATGTGTTTTTGCCTCTTATTGGTTTCCTCACCATTTGCTGCAAGCCCAGTTCAGCAGCAATTTTCTTTGGGACTCAACTATCTTGATTAGTAGGGGTGCTGCCAAGCCATTCTTGGTGGTGCACATAGAATGTACTCTGGGTAGGCAATTTCAATGACCTTGCCACCCCTAGTGCTTCCTCCAACTGTTGTCCAACATGGAGGAGCACAGAGTCATGGCCCAAGGGAGGATGATACATTGTAATCAGTAGGAGGTTTCCTTGCCCATATTTGACCTGATGTCGTGAGACTTCATGATGTCTAGAGTCAATGTTCAGGACTTCCAGGGGAACTCCCACCTGACTGTATCCCCACATGTTGCCACCTCTGCTGGGTTTTTTTCTGTAGGTGGGATAGGACACATCCAGGGATGGTGATGGTGGTGCTTGGGACATAGTCTGATAGAATCAGACAATGTCAGACTCTTGTTTGACTAGTCTGTGAGATAGCTCTCCCAATTTTGACACTAGTCCCCATATTTAGTCGGAGGGACTCTAGCATCATCAGGCTTGTGTTGCATTCATCATGTCCAATATTAGGTAGACTATCCAGTTTCATTTTTTTGTTGAGACTTGATAAAAATTATTACAATTGAGTGGGTTACTAGGCCATTTCAGAGGACAGTTAAATGTCACCCACATTGCTGAGTGGTCTGAAGTCACATGTAGGCCAGACCAGGTAACGATGGCAGTTTCCTTCCTGAAAAAGCATGAATGAACCAGATGTGGTTTTTTCCCCTCATGATCAACAATGGCTTCACAGTAATCATTATACTCTTAAATCCAGATTTTGTCTTTATTAAATTCAAATTCCATCATCTGCTAAGTAATAACAAGGATAATGGATTGCTGAAGGGTGTTGGAAGGTTGTAACAGAATTGCAGCCATCTGATTATCCTATCAAGTTGAGCAGGAAGGCAGGTGGTTCACTGTTATTGACAATTTCATTGGATCCAGACATTTATTTCAAATAATGATAAGCATCTCTGATTTTCTGCTGTCTAAAATAATTAACCTTCTCACTCCCTCAAATATATCTCTTGCTATTTATTATTTCCTTGATTTTTTCTCTGTCTCTCATATAATGAGTTATTATCCTAATGACGACTGAAATCTTCCCAGGGCAGTAACATTCCAAATTATATCTTCAAATAATAAGAAAATGGTAACATGTATTTAACAAAGAAGTCAAATCTGTCTTATGGGGGTCTGTGTCAGTTTTGGATCCTTCATTTAAATATGAACTAACCATCAGCAGTTTCCACCATGGATTTAACTATGTTTCTAGCATTATCTTCATACCTTTAGGTATCGTTATGAGCCCAGCTAACATTATTAGTAATCAAGTCAGATCCTAGACTTATATCTGGCTGAATAGATCATATTTGTTTTATGTAACAAGGTGGTCTTTCACTAAAATACAACCATGCAATGTGGCAGATGTGGTTTTAACAATAAATCAGAAGTCTATTATGTAAAAGAAATGAATATAGAATAGAATAAACTGAACTAGTTACACAAAATACATTTTGAAAGATTGAAGCACATAGTAAAATGAAGTTTAATCTATTCCAAGGCCATCACTTTACTCTACCAAAACACCAGAAAATATTTGTTCTCAATCATATGGTTTACTTTACCTGTTTCTTTCAATTCACTGTCTTGAGAAATTAGTAGCCTCTTCCTTGAGTGTTCATACAACTCAGCTTAGTCTTTTTCAATAACCTCTTCAATAATCCCTTCAGGATTCAAACCAAACACTTCTAGCCTGGAACTTTAAAACTAAAATCCTTACATTGAAGAAAGATATTTTATAATACTTCCAAACTAACTCCTTTCTCGAGAAAAATTGTTTCAAACATCTAAATTTAAATTAAGACTTCTGCAAAGTGAAATACAAAAGATTATTGACCTATGTTTCTGTTTTCCATAAGCAAAACAAAAGCCTGATCCTTTTAAACAGAAAGCACAAGTTTTCCAAGCTATGGGGTTTGTCTTTTAAGGATAAAAATTATCCTAATGTTCTTCAATGATTATTCCGTATACTTTTAAAACTCTTTCAGTGCAAATAAATTCCCATTATCCCCAAGGATTCACTCTTCCATGCTGGTTTTTAGAAAATATTATGGTTCTAGAAATATGCACAAGTCAATCACTAAACCTCCTCATACACTCAAATTGATACCCAGATGCCACTAGTTCAAACTCCACACTCTAAATTATTAATATTTAAATAAAAACAAATCACACACTTTATATCACAGAATGCACATACCCTCTGCTATGTATTGATCAGTTCAGTCCCAAATAGTTTTTAAAAAATTATGAGTACTCTGAATTAAATAATCCATGACATTTCTGCCTTTAAAGCTGACTTAAACCACAAATCATATAATAATTCATAAGATTGCCTAAGTAGGAAAATTAAAAATGTAATTTCATGATTAGTCAGAGAATTTTCCTTTTCCAGCAAAAGTACATAGTCGGGCTGAAAAGTGGCACCTAACATTTGTGTCACACAGTGTCTTGCAATGGTTATTTTCAACCAAACAGTATAATCACTGCTATCCCTACACCCATGCTTGAAAGTCACTGGTATCATCAAATTGCCCACCATCAACATCCAATGAATCATTACTGACCAGAAATTTAGCTGAACCACAATACTAAGTCAAAGACTGGGTATTACCTAATATTTGCTGCAAGGCACAAGTTAGGAGTGTGAAGAAATGCTCTCCATATGCCGTATAGCTACAGCTCCAATAACACTCAAAAACACTCAACATAACTCAGGATAAAATAACCACAACATTGCACCTTTATTCACTCCACTGCCAGGGCAATGTGGTATCACAGTTTACCATCAAAACAATAGCAGAAAGATACCAAAGCTTCTTAGACACCATCTCCCAAGCCTACAATTTCTGCTAGCAAGGAGAAAAAGGCAGCAAACATATGGGAACCAACAAATTCAAGGTTTCCTCCCAAGCCTCACACCATCTTAATTTATACTGGCATTTCTTCATCATTGCTGAGTTAAAACCCTGAAACTCCCTATCTACTTTAGAGATACCTATACCAGAGGATATGCAGCAGCTGAAGAAGGAGGCTCATTACCACCTTCTAGAGGGAAATTAGTGATTTGTAATAAATGTTTTCCTTGACAGTGACACCTCTATCCCAAACAAATTAATAAAGACATTAAACAAATAAATACATAAGTGTATATGTAAGTGATAGCATAACACTTGTTTTTCACACTTGTCTCTTAAAGTCTATTAAGGTGCATTTTCAATGACATTGCCATCTCCAAATCCCCCACTATCGATATTCCGGGGTTGCAATTGGCTAGAATCTGAAGTGGACTTGCATACAAATACAGTGACTACAAGTGCAGGTCAAAAGCTAGAAACCTTGCCCATCATTTACAAGTATAATATAACACAGTGATGGAAAACTCCCTACTTGTCTGGATGTCTCCAACAACACTCAAAAAGCTCAACACCATCAAGGACAATGCAGCTCATTTGATTGGCACCATATCTACAAGCATCCACTCCTTCCACCACCACCAATGCACAGTGGCAAAAGATGTGAACAGATGCTTATACTTCATCATGCTCTCATCAGGCAACTATCTGAATTATTTATCGTAAATATTGCTGGTTTAAATAAATTTACGATAGGAACCACCAAAGCATGTACTGGAGTTCAGGCTATAGAAACGTGACATTGTGAATGTAGAAGTCAGCTGATACGTATGATACTTGTTCATAGCTCTGTACCTCCCTCATGCTCAATTACACAATAACAATTGAGCAAGCCACTCGGTTATATCAATTGCAGGAAGTATAGTAAAAAGAGATTTGGCATCAACTCAGGTCCCAGAAATGACAGCAGCTAAAACAGCCCTGTTGACCCGACAAAGTCCTCCTTACAAACATGTGAAAGCCACTGCTGTTATTGGAAGGACTGTCGCACAGACGAGTCAAGCAACAGCCCAGCATAGTCATACAAACTGAATCATATGTTACAGAAAATGTTCCAGGTACATCAATTACCATAAAAATGTTCTTTCCCACCATCAGAACATTGAGCAGAGATGGCAGCACAGTGGTATACAATCCATAAGGAGTTCCCCTGGGAGTACTCAACATTGACTCTGGACATCATGAAGTCTCATTGAACCATGTTGGAGGAAGCACTAAGGGTGGCAAGGATACATAACATACTCTGGGTGGAGGATTTCAAAGTCCATCACCAAGAATGGCTTGGCAGCACCCCTACTAATCAAGTTAATCTATGACACAAAATGTACTCTAGGTGGGGAATTGCAATGTCCACCACCAAGAGTGACTCTGAAGCAGCACTACTATTTGAGCTGATTGGGTCTGCAAGCACATAGCTGCTAGACTGGGTCACCAACAGGTGGTGAGGGAACCAACGAGAGGATAAAACATACTTGACTTCATCCTTACCAAATTACTGACTGCAGTTTTATCTGTCCATGACAGTATTGATAAGAGTGGCCACTGCTCAGTCCTTGTTGAGATGAAGTCCCTCCTTTGCTTTGAGAATATTTTACATTGTGTTATGTGGCACTATTACCATGGTAAATGGGACAGACTTCAAACAGATCTAGCAACTCAAGATAGGCATACATAAGATGCTATGAGCCATCAGCAGCAGCAGAATCATACTCTAGCACAATCTCCCACTCTATCATTACCATTATGCCAGGGGATAAACCCTGGTTCAATAGAGAGTGGAAGGAGAGCATACCAGGAGCAGTATCAGGCGTACCTAAAAAATGAGGTGTCAAGCTAGAAAACAGGACTACTTCCATTCTATATAGCATAAGCAGCAAGTGGTAGACAGAACCAAGCAATCCAACAATCTATGGATCAGGTCTAAATTCTGCACTCCGATTACATCCAGTCATGAATGATGGTTGATACTGAAACAACTCACTGGAAGAAAAGGCTCCACAAATATCCTCATTCTCAAGGATGGGGAAGCCCATCACATAAGTGCAAAAAGGTTGAAGCATTCACAATACTCAGCCAGAAGTATCAGTGGAGGATCCATGTTGGCCTCCTTCAGAGGACCCCAGAATCACAATGCCAGTCTTCAGCCAATTTGGTTTGCTCCAATGTGATATCAAGAAATGATTGGAGGCACTGGATACCACAAAAGCTATGGACTCTGATGGCATTCCCACAATAGTACTGAAGTCTTGTGCTCAAAAACTTGCTGCATTGCTAGCTAAGCTCTTCCAGTCCATCTACAACACTGGCATGTATCCAGGTATGTGGAAAATTGCCCAAGTATGTTCTGTACAAGAAAATGATAGCAACTTGACCAATTACTGCTCCATCGATCTATTCTTGAACATCAGTAAAATGTGAAGGTGTCATCAAGCAGTACCTTTTCTCCAATGACCTGCTCAATGATGTCCAATTTGGGTTCTGCCAGGGCCACTCAGTTCTTGACCTCATTATAGCCTTTGTTCAAACAGACAGAAGAGCTCAATTTCAGAGGAAAATTGAGGGTAGCATCCCTTGATATCAATAATGCATTGATTGAATGTGCTATCAAGGATCCCAACAAAAATGGAGTTAGTGGATATTGGAGCAAACTCTCCACTGCTGGGTATCATATCTGGCACACAGTAAGATGGCTATGATTGTTAAAGTCAGTCATCTCAGCTCCAGGACATCTCTGCTGGAGCTCCTCAGCATTATGTCCTTGGCTAAAATATCTTCAGTTACTTCATCAATGGCCTTCCCGCCATCATAAGGTCTAAAGTGGCGATATTTGTTTATGATTGTGTAATCTTCAGCACTAAAAATGAACAAACAGCAAAATTCACAGCTGACCTTGGAGGAACCTGTGTGAGAGGGCTCACTGTGCAGGAACGGATAAATGCATAGTTTTTAAGTGCAACCTTGTTGTAAATCTACAATAGTGAGGACAGTGGGTTCTTTCTTGATTATATGCTTTATTGAGATCTGCCTCTTGATTAAATTTTTAAAATGTAAACCATAAATATGAAATCTGCATGGAGCAGTGTTTTTTTTAAGAGAAAACGACAGTGCTATTTTCCGGGTCTGTAGATTGTGAAGGAACAAAGATGGCCTTTAGTAGAGTGATGTGCTCTTCCTATCAGATGTGGGAGTTTAGGGAGAGTTTTCATGTTACTGATGATTATTTCTGCAGGAAGTGTCTTTGGTTGGGAATCCTATCGGTTGGAGCGGCAATTAGAGGAAATAAGGAACTTACAGGTGCTAAGGGATTTGATGGAAGGCAGTTATAGGAAGGGAGAAAACCACAGATACAGTCAGGTAGATGGGTTAACTCCAGGAAAGGTAACAGGGGTAGGCAGGTAGTACAGGAGTCTCTTGTGGCTATCTCCATTTCAAACAAGTATACTGTTTTGGAAAATGTAAGGGTTGATGCACTCTCATAGGAATGTAGCACAAACAGCCAAGTTCTGCTACTGAGAGTGGCTCTAATGTAGTGAGGGGTATGAGGCGTCCCAAATGATCAATTGTGATAGTGGACTCTCTAGTCAGAGGCACAGACAGATGTTTCTGTGGCCGGCATCGAAAAATCAGAATGGTGTGTTGCCTCCCTGGTGCCAGGATCAAGGATGTCTCAGAGAGGGTGCAGCATATTCTCAAAGGGGAAAGGGACCAGTAGGAGGTCTTTGTACACATTTGAACTAACGACATAGTAAGGGGAATGGATGAGATTCTAAAGGGAGAATATGGGAAGTTAGACGGGAATTTAAAAAGGAAGTCTTCAAAAGTAGAAATATCTGGATTGCTCCTGGTGTTAAGAGCTAGTGAAGATAGGAATAGGAGGATAGAGCAGATGAATGCATTGCTGGTGGATGAAGCTGGTGCATGGGAGATGGATTCACATTTTTGGATAATTGGAATCTCTTCTGGAGTAGAAGTGATCTGTACAAGAAGGATGGATTGCATCTCAGTTGGAAGGGAGCTAATAAACGGGCAGGGAGATTTGCTAGAGCTGCTCATGAGGATTTAAACTAGTCATGTATAGGGGAGGGACCCAGGGAAATAGTGAGCAAACAGATCAATCTGAGACTGCTGCCATTGGGAAAAGGAGTGAGTCAAACAATCATGGCAGGCAGACACAAAGCAGAAAACAAGACAGGAAAGATAAATTAAATTGCATTTATTTCAATGCAAGTGGCCTAATAAGGAAGGCAGATGAACTCAGGGCATGGTTTGGAACATTGCACTGAGATATCATAGCAATTACAGAGACATGGCTCAGGGATGGACAGGACTGGCAGCTTAATGTTACAGGATACAAATGCTATCAGAAGTATAGAAAGAGGGCAAGAGAGGAGAAGGACAGCATTTTTGATAAGGGAGGATATTCCTGAGAATACATCCAGCGAAATTATTTGGGTGGAACTGAGAAATATGAAAGGGATGATCACTTTATTGGGATTGAATTATAGACACCACACCTCTCCCCCCCCGCCCCACCCCACTCCCCGCACACACACACACATAATCAGTGGAAAATTAAAAACAATGTTTTAAGGAAATCTCAGTTGTTTTTAAGAATAATAGTGATTATGGTAGGGAATTTTAACTTTCCAAACATTGACTGGGACTGCCATAGTGATCAGGCTTTAGATGGAGAGGAATTGGTTCAGTGTGTACAAGAGCATTTTCTGATTCGGTATGTCGATGTACTGCTAGAGAAGCTGCAAAACTTGAACTACTCTTGGGAAATAAGGCAGGGCAGGTGACTGAGGTGTCAGCGGGGGAGTACTTTGGGGTCAGCAACCATAATTCTATTTAAAATAGTGATGCAAAAGGACCTAAAAGTTGAATTTCTAAATAGGAGGAAGGCTAATTTTAACGGTATTAGGCAAGAATTTTCAAAAGTTGATTGGGGAAGATGTTCACAGGTAAAGGGACAGTTGGAAAATGGGAAGTGTTCAGAAGTGATATAGCAAGAGTCCAAAGACAGTATATCTCTCTCAGAGTGTAAGGCAAGGCTGGTAATTGTAGGGAATGCTGGATGATGAGAGAAATTGAGGTTTTGGTTAAGATAAAAAAGGAAGCATGTGTCAGGTATAGACAGGAGAGATCGAGAGAATCCTTAGAAGAATATAAAGGCAGTAGGAGCATATTTAAAAGAGAAATCAGGAAGGCAGAAAGCAGACATAAGATAGCTTTGGCAAATAGGGTTAAGGAGAATCCAAAGGGATTTTACAAATATTTTGAGGACAAAAGGGTATCTAGGATCAGAAAAGGGCCCCTCAAATATCAGCAAGGCAGCCTGTGTATGGAACCCTAGGAGATGGAGGAGATACTAACCGAGTATTTTGCATCAGTGTTTACTGTGGAGAAGGATATGGAAGATACTGAATGTGGAGAAATAGATGATGACATCTTGAAAAATGTCTATATTACAGAGGAAGAGGTGCTAGATGTTTTCAAATGCATAAAACTGGATAAAATCCTAGGAGCTGATCAGGTGTACCCTAGAACTCTGTGGGGAAGCTAAGGAAGTGATTGTTGGGCCCCTTGCTGAGATATTTGTATCATCAATAGTCACAGGTGAGGTGCCGGAAGACTGAAGGTTGGCTAACGTGGTGCCACTGTTTAAGAAAGATAGCAAGAAAAATCCAAGGAACTATAAACAAGTGAGCCTGTCGTCCGTGGTGTCACAAACTAGTCCTTTTTTTTCACAAAGCTGTTCCTTGGCTCAAGGATACTCTGTCATTGATTTTTTTCAGCAGGATAATAAACCAGGCCGGGCTCTGATCAGTCTGCTTTGGTACAGAGATGAAAAGGATTTTGAGGGGCCTTTTGTTTATACATAGTCAGATGAGACTTCAGACCAAAGTGATCATGCTTTAGATATAACCTGTAGAATGAAAGGGAAGTGGTCAGCTCTCTAGCTGAGCAGTTTAGTTTAGTCCAGAAGTGGTTGGGAGATCAATAGTGAGCTATGTGGAAACTCTCTCTTCTGCCCTTCTAACTTCAACCTGAGCATCTGACCCTTTTTTGTACTGTGGTTTAAAGGAGGTTTGCTTATTGGGATTGTTGCATATATTCAGAACAGCATACTTAAGTCCAATTTGGATAGGTTGTGTTCTGTAGGGGTTCATTATTCTGTTCTTCGTGTTTCATTGTGTAATTTTGTGAATAATTTTATTTGTCCGTTTTAAACCTGGTAGTTAACCTCACTAAACTTAATCTGAGTAGTACACTTACCAAAACAAATTGCAAAGTTATGGTCTGGGCTGCCTGCTTAAGAACGTTTTGAGTGGTCTGACCTAGTCCATAACAGTAGTGGGGAAGTTGTTGGAAGGAATCCTGAGGGACAGGATTTACATGTATTTGATAAGGCAAGGACTGATTAGGGATAGTCAACATGGCTTTGAACATGGGAGATCATGTCTCACAAACTTGATTGAGTTTTTTGAAGAAGTAACAAAGAGGATTAATGAGGCTGCAAATGTGTTGCTGGTCAAAGCACAGCAGGTTAGGCAGCATCTCAGGAATAGAGAATTCGACGTTTCGAGCATAAGCCCTTCATCAGGAATAAGAGAGAGAGAGCCAAGCCGGCTGAGATAAAAGGTAGGGAGGAGGGACTAGGGGGAGGGGCGATGGAGGTGGGATAGGTGGAAGGAGGTCAAGGTGAGGGTGATAGGCCGGTGTGGGGGGGGGGCGGAGAGGTCAGGAAGAGGATTGCAGGTTAGGAGGGCGGTGCTGAGTTGAGGGAACCGACTGAGACAAGGTGGGGGGAGGGGAAATGAGGAAGCTGGAGAAATCTGAATTCATACCTTGTGGTTGGAGGGTTCCCAGGCGGAAGATGAGGCGCTCCTCCTCCAGCCGTCGTGTAGTTGTGTTCTGCCGGTGGAGGAGTCCAAGGACCTGCATGTCCTCGGTGGAGTGGGAGGGGGAGTTAAAGTGTTGAGCCACGGGGTGATTGGGTTGGTTGGTTCGGGCGGCCCAGAGGTGTTCTCTGAAGCGTTCCGCAAGTAAGCGGCCTGTCTCACCAATATAGAGGAGGCCACATCGGGTGCAGCGGATGCAATAGATGATGTGTGTGGAGGTACAGGTGAACTTGTGGCGGATATGGAAGGATCCCTTGGGGCCTTGGAGGGAAGTGAGTGTGGAGGTGTGGGCGCAAGTTTTACATTTCCTGCGGTTGCAGGGGAAGGTGCCGGGGGTGGAGGTTGGGTTGGTGGGGGTGTGGATCTGACAAGGGAGTCACGAAGGGAGTGGTCCTTGCGGAACGCTGATAGGGGAGGGGAGGGAAATATATCCTTGGTGGTGGGGTCCGTTTGGAGGTGGCGGAAATGGCGGCGGATAATACGTTGTATGCGCAGGTTGGTGGGGTGGTAGGTGAGAACCAGTGGGGTTCTGTCTTGGTGGCGGTTGGAGGAGCGGGGCTCAAGGGCGGAGGAGCGGGAAGTGGAGGAGATGCGGTGGAGGGCATCGTCGATCACGTCTGGGGGGAATCTGCGGTCCTTGAAGAAGGAGGCCATCTGGGTTGTGCGGTGTTGGAATTGGTCCTCCTGGGAGCAGATGCGGCGGAGACGAAGGAATTGGGAATATGGGATGGCGTTTTTACAGGGGCAGGGTGGGAGGAGGTGTAGTCCAGGTAGCTGTGGGAGTCAGTCGGTTTATAATAGATGTCTGTGTTGAGTCGGTCGCCCGAGATAGAAATGGAAAGGTCTAGGAAGGGGAGGGAGGAGTCTGAGACAGTCCAGGTGAATTTCAGGTCGGGATGGAAGGTGTTAGTAAAGTTGATGAACTGTTCAACCTCCTCGTGGGAGCACGAGGCAGCGCCGATACAGTCATCGATGTAGCGGAGGAAAAGGTGGGGGGTGGTGCCAGTGTAGTTGCGGAAGATGGACTGTTCCACATATCCTACGAAGAGGCAGGCATAGCTGGGGCCCATGCGGGTGCCCATGGCAACTCCTTTAGTTTGGAGGAAGTGGGAGGATTGAAAAGAGAAGTTATTCAGGGTGAGGACCAGTTCAGTCAGCGGTAGATATGATCTATATGGATTTAAGTAAGGCATTCAACAAGGTTCCTCATGGTAGATTGTTAGATTTTACGGAATACAGGGAGGACTAGCCATTTGGATACAGAACTGGTTTGAAGGTAGAATACAGAGGGCAATGGTGAAGGATTGATTTTCAGACTGGAGGCCTGTTACCAGTGGTGTGCCACAAGGATCAGTGCTGAATCCACTGCTTTTCGTCATTTATATAAATGATTTGAATGTGAACATAGGAGGTATAGTTAGTAAATTTGGAGATAACACCAAAATTGGAGGTGTAGTGGACAGTGAAGAAGGTTACCTCAAAGTACAACGGATTCTTGATCACATGGGTCAATGGGCTGAGAAGTGGCAAATGAAGTTTAATTTAGATAAATGTGAGGTGCTGCATTTTGGAAAGGCAAATCAGAGCAGGACTTATACACTTAATGGTCAGGTCCTGGGGAGTGGTGCCGCAAAGAGACCTTGGAATCCAGGTTCATAGCTCCTTGAAAATGGAGTTGCAGGTAGATAGGATAGTGAAGAATGCATTTGATATGTTTTCCTATATTGGACAGAGCACCGAGTACAGAAGTTGGGAGGTCATGTTGTAGCTGTACAGGACATTGGCTGGACCACTTTTGGAATATTGCATGCAATTCTGGGTTCCCTCCTATTGGAGTGATGTTGTGAAACTTGAAAGGGTTCAGAAAAGATGTATAAGGATGTTGTCAGGGTTGGAGAGGCTGAACAGGCTGGGGCTGTTTTCCCTGGAGCGAAGGAGGCTGCGGGGTGACCTCATAGAGATTTATAAAATCACGAGGGGCCTGGATAGGGTGAATAGACAAGGTCTTTGCACTGGGCTGGGTGAGTCCAGAACTAGAGGGCATACGTTTTGGATGAGAGGGGAAAAATTTAAAAGAGGTCTAAGGGGCAACCTTTTCACACAGAGGGTGGTGCGTGTATGGAATGAGCTACCAGAGGAAGCAGTGGAGGCTGGTACAATTACAACATTTAAAAAGCATCCGGATGGGTATATGAATAGGAAGAGTTTAGAGGGATATGGGCACAGTGCTGGAAAATTGGACTAGATTAGGTTAGGATATCTGGTCGGCATGGACAAGTTGGACCGAAGGGTCTGTTTCCATGCCGTATGTCTCTTTGACTCAATGATTCTATTCATGACTCTTCAGGTACTGAACCAGACTATATCCAAATGTAACAAGAGGTGGACAATATCTGGGTTTGGGATGAAACTTGGCAAGTACCATTCATGCCAAACAAATACCATCTCTAATAAAAGACAATCTAATGACCACCTCTTGACATTCAATGGCATTACCATTATTAAATACCCCACTTTTGATTCTGGGCAAAACCATTGATCAGAAACATAACTGGACCAGACACATAAATACAATAGCTCTAAGAGAAGTCAGATGCTAGGAATACTGTGCCTCTTAAACCCCAAAGCCTGTCCACCATCAACAAGGCCCAAGTCAGGAGTATGAAGGAATACTCCCCACTTACCTGGGTGTGTAGCTCCAACAACACTCAAAAATCTTGACAATGCCCAGGACAAAGAAGCCACTTGATTGGCACCACATCCACAAACATTCACTCACTGAACCACAGATGCTCAATATCAGCAGTGTATACTATCTACAAAATGCAGTACAAAATTTTACCAAAGGTCCTCAGATAGCATCTTCCAATCTCAAGTCTAATTCCATTGAGCATAACAAGGGCAGCAGATGCATGGGAACATCATTACCTGCAAGTTCCCCTCTGGACCAAACACAATCCTGACTTGGAAATTATCACATTCTCAGCATCGTGAGATCAAAATTCTGGAATTCTTTCCCTGACTGCAATATGGGTGTACCTATAGCCCATGGACTGCAACTATTAGAATATAGAACATTATAGTACAATAAAGGCCCTTTGGGCCTTGATGTTGCACTGACTGTGAAACCAATCAGAAGCCCATCTAACCTACATTATTCCATTTTTTCATATGTTTAACCAATGACCACTTCAATGCCAAGAAAGTTGGAGAGTCTACCACTGTTTCAGGCAATATGTTCCACATTCCTACTACTCTCTGAGTAAAGAACCACCTCTGACATCCGTCCTATATCTATCACCCCCCAATTTAAAGATATGTCCCCTCTTGCGAGCCATCACCATCTGTGGAAAAAGGCTTTCACTGTCCACCTTGTCTAACCCTCTGATTATCTTATATGTCTCAATTAAATCACCTCTCAAACTTCTTCTCTCCAACGAAAATAGCCTCATGTCCCTCAGCCTATCCTTGTAAGACTTTCCCTCCATACCAGGCAACATCCTAGTAAATCTCCTCTGAATCCTTTCCAAAGTTTCCACATCCTTCCTATTATGCGGTGACAGAACTATGTGCAATACTCAACATGCGGCCACAACAGAGTTTTTTACAGCTGCAGCATGTCCTCATGGTTCTGAAACTCAATCCCTCTCCCAATAAAAGCTAACATACAGGATACCTTCTTAACAATCTTATCAACCTGGGTGGCAACTTTCAGGGATTTATGTATGTGAACACGGAGCTCTCCCAGCTCATCGGTGGCACAGTGGCTCAATGGTTAGCACTGCTGCCTCACAGCGCCAAGGACCCAGGTTCAATTCCCACCTCAGGTGACTGTCTGTCTGGAGCTTGCACATTCTCCCTGTATCTGCGTGGGTTTCCTCTGGGTACTCCACTTTCCTCCCACAGTCCAAAGATGTGCAGGTCAGGTGAAATGGCCATGCTAAATTGCCCATAGTGTTAGGTGCATTAGTCAGGGGGAATGGGTCTGGGTGTGTCACTCTTCGGAGGGTTGGTGTGGACTTGTTGGGCTGAAGGGCCTGTTTCCACACTGTAAATAATCTAATCTACACTATCAAGAATCTTACCATTAGCCCAGTACTTTGCATTCTTGTTGCTCCTTCCAAAGTGAATCACTTCACACTTTTCTGCATTAAACTCTATTTCCTACCTCTTAGCCCAGCTGTGCACTAATCTATGCCCCTCTGTAACTTACAACATCCTTCTGCACTATCCACAACTCTCCTGACTTTAGTGTCATCCGCAAATTTACCAACCCATCTTTCTACACCTACATCCAGGTCCTTTATAAAAATGACAAACAGCAGTGGACCCAAAATAGATCCTTGTGGTACACCGCTAGTAACTGAATTCCAGGATGACTATTTCCCATCAACCACCACTCTGTCTTCTTTCAGCTAACCAAATTCTGATCCAGACCGCTGAATCACCCTCAATCCCATGCCTTCATGTTTTGTGCAATAGCCTATTGTGGGGAACCTTATCAAATGCCTTCCTGAAATCCATTTACACCACATCAACTGCTTTACCCTCATCCACTTGTTTGGTCACCTTGTCAAAGAAGTAAAAAATGAGGTCTGCAGATGCTGGAGATCACAGCTGCAAATGTGTTGCTGGTCAAAGCACAGCAGGTTAGGCAGCATCTCAGGAATAGAGAATTCGACGTTTCGAGCATAAACAATAAGGTTTGTGAGACATGACCTACCCTTCACAAAACTGTGTTGACAATCCTGAATCAACTTATTCCGTTCAAGACGATTGTAAATTCTATGTCTTATAAACTTTTCCAACACTTCATCCACAACCAAGGTAAGGCTCACTGGTCTATAATTACCGGGGTTGTCTCTACTCCCCTTCTTGAACAAGGGAACAACATTTGCTATCCTCCAGTCTTCTGGCATTATTCCTGTAAACAATGATGACATAAAGATCAAAGCTAAAGGCTCAGCAATCTCCTCTCTGGCTTTCCAAAGAATCCTAGGATAAATCCCATCTGGATCAGGGGACATTTCACACTTTCCAGAATTGCTAACACCTCCTCCTTGTGAACCTCAATCCCATCTGGTCTCGTAGCCTTTATCTCCATAGTCTCCCTGACAACATTGTCTTTTTCCAGTGTGAATACCGATGAAAAATACTCCAGAAAGCAATCTTCTCAATGGCAGCTAGAGACAGGCAATAAAGTGTTGGCGCAGACAGAGACACCCACACCCCATGAGTGAATTTTTTTAAAAAATCACTGCCAGAAAACCAACTTCGAAAAGAAACAAAGGTGATGGCAAGAGCTATAGGCATCAATACAATTGGAAAGTTTGGCAGCAGTCAGGTTAGCTAGAACTATGGCGCCAGGTGATGTAATTATATCATCAAGGGTGGAACCTCGATTTTCACTCACAATTATCCACTCATTGTCTGCCAATTTCTGCTACTATGAGTACAGATCAAGTTGAAACTAGTTATTGTTCTTTTAATGATACAGGGATAATCACTTACATTAATTCTGAAAAGTAATCACTGACTCAACAAAAGTTATTGCTGCTGCAGTGGTATTAAAATATAAAATAGTTCGACAATGCAAAATAATAAGCAAAGGAGATAAAGATAAACATATGATTAACATTGTAACAAGTAATCTGTTTTATAACATGGATTTTGGAAGGTGATTATTTTAAATGAACAATTATCACCAATTAGTGTCATCTCATGTTGTGAACATCAGCCATCTGTCAAAAACATAATTCATTGCCCCCCTGTCTTTCAAAGGTACAACAAATGGTATACAATGTTTTGGAACAAGATCTTCATGGGAATTTTTTATTTGTTGTTTGCGTAGAAACAGAGCGGAGTTGAAGGTCCACATGGGTTGCATTTTCTTAGTTTGGGATGATCTTGCTGGTATAACTCCAACCAGTGGACAGTGTTCCCCGATTCCCACTGACTTCAAGTTTCGTTGGAGCTCCTTGATGCCACAGTGAGGCAAATGCTGCAGAATGTTAAAGCAAGTAATTCTCACCTCACCCCTTGAGTCCAGCTCTTTTGTTTATGTCTGCAAGAAGCCGAGGTATCTTGCTGGAAAGTCAGCATCAGTGAATGGGGTCCTAAGTGCTGCTTGATGGCACTGTCAATGCACCCCCCCCCCCCCCCCCCCCCCTTTGTCACTCCGCTAATGATTAAGAGTAGACTGTTGGGCAGGTAACTGGCTCATTTGACCGACTTTATTATGGACAGGGCATAGAATCATACAATACAGAAGAGGCCCTTCGGCCCTCAAGTTTGTCGGATTGATATCAGGTGTAACACCGTTGGCACTTGCTGTCATAGGGCCTGAATCGATAATTTGTAGAAAGCGAATTCTTATGTACCGTACGTTCCCCAACATTTTACTATCGCTGTACAACAGATTCTCTTTCACCTTCGGCCATCCAAAAGTTGCCTTCGTGCCAAGTCGTTTGTCACATGGTAAAAAGGTGTGTGCAATTTACATACATACTCCCAAATAATCAACAAACAGGGAACTAATGGGAACCTGATAGTGGAGCTGACTCCTGCGGCTTTCTCATTCCCCAGTTGCGATTACCAGCAGAGCAGAAGTGAAAGCGCCGAAACTCAGTTGCTCATACTTACCCAGTTTCTTCAGAGACAGCCAGTGGGGTCCCCACAATAATGAGTCTCCCGACACTTCAGCGCTGGCAGGGCGAATGGTGAATCAAACAAGCTTCTCTATGGCAACAGCTCCAGCTGCGAGGAGACACCAGATCGGGCGAAGCAGCTGTTGCTGCAGCAAGAAGTTCAAGGCTCTTTCTCCCTTCCCCCGGGCACACAGATAGAGCAACAGAAAGGGGAGGCAACAACTTCTCCCCCGGAGTCCAATACAACGCTCATCTATAAAGCACAGCCAGCTTGCCAATGCTGGGGGGAGGGTGGCTGTGGAAGTTTGCTGTTCCCTCGCTCTGCTCCAGGAGCTTCACACACTCAGAAAGCCTGACGTCAGCTGCAACCCGAAGCCGCTTTGAATGGGCTCCAGGCAATTCTTCTCCTGTTGCCTTGCACCACTCAGTGTGCATGTTCATTAATGTGTGTACATTACAATATCCGGCAGCTATTTTTGGAAACCTCAACATGTTGTGAAATCCCCCGTCTCCCAAACTTGATGAGGGGTTGCACCAATTTATTCCTTTCCGTATTTTCCCTCATTTTTGGAGTTTGGCCTACTATTTTAAGTAATTCCAATTAATTTCCAAACCTCCCCAGAAAAAAAATGAACAGGTGACTTGAGGAAACATGAACGCTCGATTTCGTTTTGTCAAGATTTATTTGTTTGACCTTTGAAGCTGACAGACGTAAATCTGTCCAAAAAACAAAATCAAAACAAAGAACAGTGGATGCTAGCAATCAGAAGCAACTAGACATAGATGGGAAATCTATGTCCAGGTTCATCTCCACAGACACTGACAGACCTGCTGAGTTTTCCCAGCCCCTTGTTGGCTGGGACAGGTACGTGCCAGGTTCATCCCTTGCCATTAACCTGGGGTCTTTTCAGCGTTGGCCAGATAGGTTCCTGAATTAACAATTAACTAAGTTAAAGCGCTGAGTTGCTTCAAGAGAGAGATTGATCAACTTCCAGACGCGAAGGAAATCAAGTGATACGGGTATATGGCAGGAAAGTGCTATTGAGGTGGAAGACTAAGCATGATCTCATTGAACAGTGGAACAGACCATACGGTTCCTTGTATACAGAACTGAATCAGCAGGCAACGAAAAGTGTTTACTCAGCCAAAATTGCTGACACATAATTTGTTAGTTCCACTTTCTATCATGCTATGTAAAATCATGAATTATATACCCACTGCAGTTCTGTGAAATTAAGTGCACACTTGTGTAACATAGTGAATAACATTCAACCTGTCAATGCTGTGACTTGTGAGTTGTTTCAGATAGCCTCACTTAAAGACATAGGCAGTTCCATTAAATCTAAAGGCCTCTTTGGTACAATCTGCTCTTCAAGTATGATCTGATAGAGAGAGAAACAAAGCTTACCATTAATAAGCAAAATATGAAGATAAAGATTTAGTGCCACTCTATTGGTAGGAGCTTTGCCTCTGATTCAAAAATTGTTGATCCAAAATTTGAGGGCATTGTCTACCACTTCAATATAGGATGTAACAACCTGATTTTAAAAGATTGTCCATTAGAAACATATTAATTGGTTATTTGGCTAATATCCAAGACTTTATGAGTTACAATATGTCTGTCAGTATTTGACACCTATTATAAACAAGCTAGGAAGCATTGACTGATTGCTTAGTTTGCCTTACTCTGACATTAGCGACACAGACTTTGGTTTTAAAACACACATGTTGCCAATTATTTGTATTAAGTCACCATAATCCTACACTGTCATTAGAGAGAGTTGAGTGATGGTGGTTTAACCTGAGGGTCGCCACATGTCAGGCAAGGGGTGAGGCTGAGACTTCATGGGAACCTGAGCTGGCATGGGAATTGCGAAAAAATGAGGTACCAAGATAAACTGGCCAAAAATATAAAGGAGGATAGTAAAAGCTTTTTTAGGTATGTGAAAGGCAAAAAAAATAGTTAAGACTAAAATTGGGCCATTGAAGACAGAAACAGGGGAATATATTACAGGGAACAAAGAAATGGCAGAAGAATTGAATTGGTACTTCAGATCTGTGTTCACTGAGGAAGACACAAGCAATCTCCCTGAGGTAACAGTGGCTGAAGGACCTGAACTTAAGGCAATTTATATTTGCCAGGAATTGGTGTTGGAGAGACTGTTAGGTCTGAAGGTTGATACGTCCCCAGGGCCTAATGGTCTACATCCCAGAATACTGAAGGAGGTGGCTCGAGAAATCGTGGATGCGTTGGTGATTATTTTCCAGAGTTCGATAGATTCAGGATCAGTTCCTGTGGATTGGAGGGTGGCTAATGTTGTACCACTTTTTAAGAAAGATGGGAGAGAGAAAGCAGGAAATTATAGACCAGTTAGTCTGACCTCAGTGGCGGGAAAGATGCTGGAGTCTATTATAAGGGATGAAATTACGACACATCTGGATAGTAGTAACAGGATAGGTCAGAGTCAGCATGGATTTATGAAGGGGAAATCATGCTTGACTAATCTTCTGGAATTTTTTGAGGATGTAACTCTGAAGATGTACGAGGGAGATCCAGTAGATGTAGTGTACCTGAACTTTCAGAAAGCTTTTGATAAAGTCCCACACAGGAGGTTACTGAGCAAAATTAGGGCGCATGGTATTGGGGGCAAAGTACTAACTTGGATTGAAAGTTGGTTGGCTGACACGAAACAAAGAGTAGTTATAAACGCCTCCATTTTGGATTGGCAGGCAGTGACCAGTGGGGTACCACAGGGATTGGTGCTGGGACCGCAGCTTTTTACAATATGTTTTAATGATATAGAAGATGGTATTAGTAATAACATTAGCAAATTTCGTGATGATACTAAGCTGTGTGGCAGGGTGAAATGTGAGGAGGATGTTAGGAGATTGCAGGGTGACCTGGACAGGTTAGGTGAGTGGTCAAATGCATAGCAGATGCAGTTTAATGTGGATAAATGTATGGTTATTCACTTTGGTGGCAAGAACAGGAAGGCAGATTACTACCTAAATGGAATCAATTTAAGTAAAGGGGCAGTACAGAGAGATCTGGGTGTTCTTGTACACCAGTCGATGAAGGTAAGCATGCAGGTACAGCAGGTAGTGAAGAAGGCTAATAGCATGCTGGCCTTCATAACAGGGATTGAGTATCGAAGCAAAGAGGTTCTTCTGCAGTTGTACAGGGCCCTGGTGAGACCACACCTGGAGTATTGTGTGCAGTTCTGGTCTCCAAATTTGAGGAAAGACATTCTGGCTATTGAGGGAGTACAGCGTAAGTTCACGAGGTCAATCCCTGGAATGGCGGGACTACCTTACGTTGAAAGACTGGAGTGACTGGGCTTGTATACCCCTGAGTTTAGAAGACTGAGAGGGGATCTGATTGAGACATATAAGATTATTAAAGGATTGGGCACTCTGGAGGCAGGAAACATGTTTCCGCTGATAGGTGAGTACTGAACCAGAGTTCTGCTTAAAAATACGGGGTAGACCATTTAGGACAGAGATGAGGATAAACTTCTTCACCCAGAGAGTAGTGGCTGTGTGGAATGCTGTGCCCCAGAGGACAGTGGAGGCCCAGTCTCTGGATTCATTTAAGAAAGAGTTGGATAGAGTTCTCAAGGATAGTGGAATCAAGAGTTATGGAGCTAAGGCAGGAACAGGATACTGATTAAGGATGATCAGCCATGATCATATTGAATGGTGGTGCAGACTCGAAGGACAGATTGGCCTACTCCTGCACCTATTGTCTACTGTCTATAACATGCTTTGTATTGCAAACCAGCCATTCAGCCAACTGAGCTAACAGGCCTCCACATTTGAATGTATAGATGCAACATCAGAAACTAATTAACCAGATCCCTTAAGTTTACAAATAAAGAATTTGTTCTATTGCTAAATATTTATTCAAGCTGGAAAGCAAAATAAAACAGCATTTGGAAATTCTCTGAAGACCAAGGGAAACATTTTTAATAAATGCTGGACATATGACACAGTGAAATGGGGAGAAGTGACCAGTTGAAAGCGGAGTAACTTTTCAGCATTTCATGCAAAGACTACAATTGTGTAGAATGTTTGCTGCAAAGTGTAAGTGCAGTTTGGTCTTTTCAAGTGTGCTGGATCATTAATAAAGATCACCCTTTCCGTAATTAAACTTTAGTGCATTAGTTACCTACTTATTAATTTTTAGTCTATGTTGAGTTTTATCTTGGGTGATACAGTAGAAGTCTTAAAACTTTAAATCTTGTCATAGAGTCATAGAGATGTACAGCATGGAAACAGACCCTTCGGTCCAACCCGTCCACGTCGACCAGATCACTGAAAATTAAAAGCTATCAATTTCTATCATGGTAGCAATAAACTCTAACGTGCATGTCTGATGAGGAACAAGAGGAGTAGCATCATTTTTGCCAGTAGCACTTGCAGCCTTCTCTTGGGAGGGAATGGACACAAAGTTTCAGTTCAAAGACTTGCTCCGTACAAGGGTTACAGGCAGAGAAATGGTTCACCAAACACATGTCAGCACCAGTGCCCCACAAGACAAAGGCTGTCATGACAGGCCATTGCTAATATCTGCAGCATCTGGGTTCAAAACAAGCTCCCCAGTGAAACAAAAGGGCACACAATACCAGTGGCCATGAATATCCCTGTTACTCTAGGCCAAACCATCCACATGTATATTAATTTCCAATATTCGTATCCTTTCAATTTCAGGGCATATTCCTGAAAAAGAAAGAAATTGCACTGTCTTCAGTGCTTCAGTATCATTTTTATAGCTTGGAGTCCAGAACTGTGCACAGTATTCCAAGTATAGCCTAGCGAGAGTCCTATACAAGTTGAACTTAATTTTGTAATTTCTGAATTCTATCGTCAAAGAAATAAATATCAATAACAAAAACAGAAACTGCTGGAAAAACAAAGCAGATCTAGCAGGTTATGTAAAAAGAAAGCAGAGTTATCATTTCATGTCTAGTGATGCTTACTACTGATTATGGCTAGAAATTGGTTGCTCTATACACAAATGACAGGGTAGGGGAAGGAGGAAGAAGTAAATGAAAGATGGAAATGGAGCCAAGAGAGAAAAACTGTTGGGCAGACAAAGGAATGAGTAAAGGTCACCTGGGAGAATCAAAAGCTGCTAATGGGGACCACGAATAGCTGGTGTTGGTTTGTTTGTGGTAGCAGCACACATATAGATTTATTTAATATTGTCACCTGTACCTAGGTAAAGTGAAAAGTGTGCAATGTCACCATGTTGGACTACAGAATAAATTGTAAAAATGGTTTTAAAAAGTATAAATTAATAATAAATTTATATTATTGAGGCTGAACAACTTCAGAAGTTCATCTTTCCCTCTCTGTAGATTTTATCCTCTCTGCTCCTCCAATCGTCACTGTCCAACATCATCCCCAGGATCCAGGCAATATGCTCCTTTTCTGCCACTACACGCTGGAGACAGTCACACTGCACAGGTCTCACACCTCCTCTGACTCTGGACATTGACTGACAGGACCCTGGTCCATCTTCCAATGCCACCAGCTGAGATGGACTGGCAATGGAGATACACGGGGTTGCAGTCTCCTACCAGAGGTCATCGGGGGAAGCACCAAGGCAACCAAGACCAAAAAGAAACATTACTGAGATAGAAAGATAACATTGAAGCTGCATGAATCTGGCCAGATCCACAGCATGAGTCCAAGAGCGATTGAGCCCTAGCATGGGATTTGGGGCAAGGACATGGGAGAATGAGCTCAAACCTTAATGGTCTTTGTCACATACTGGCTAAGGTATATTATTCAATCAATCATTATGGCTGGACAGCTTTCAATAATTAATAACACAGTCTGTACTCTTGCACTCAAATTGTCTTGAAATAGATCCCATTTACATGCATAAAAATGTTGGCAGTTGTTAGACAAGGGGAGTTGCAATGGCACATATGTCTAGTCTATTTAACTGGATAAATGATTATTTATATTCAATCAGTGTAAAGAGTTATCCTTGAGTGAGTGTTGTAGACTGGAACATTTAAGGTCCAGGCGTTGGGAGGTCATGTTGTGGCAAGACAGGATATTGATTAGGCCACTATTTGAATATTGCATGCAATTCTGGTCTCCTTCCTATCGCAAAGATGTTGTGAAACTTGAAAGGGTTCAGAAAAGATTTACAAGAATGTTGCCAGAGTTGGTGGATTTGAGCGATAGGGAAAGGTTGAATAGGTTAGGGCTGTTTTCCCTGGAGCGTTGGAAGCTGAGGGGTGACCTTACAGAGGTTTATAAATTCACATGGGGCATGGATAGGATAAATAGACAAAGTCTCTTCCATGGGGTGGGGTAGTCCAGAACTAGAGGGCATAGGTTTAGGGTGAGAGGGGAGAGTTATAAACAGATTTAAGGGACAACTTTTTCACGCAGAGGGTGGTACACGTATGGAATGAGCTGCCAGTGGAAGTTGTGGAGGCTGGTATAATTGCAACATTTAAAAGGCATCTGGATGGGTATATGAATAGGAAGGGTCTGAAGGGATAAGGGTCGGGTGCTGGCAGGTGGGACTAGATTGGGTTGGGATATCTGGTTAGCATGGACACGTTGGATCGAACAATCTGTTTCCTGCTGTACATTCTATGACTCTATGAATATGTGCTGAGGAATATATTAATGCTGAGGGAGTTGTCGCAAAAGCTCAAGTGGAAAAGCCACAAATACTCGAGACCTTCCCATGATAGCACCTATGCAAGAAGTTGAAACCCTCAGAATGAACAAAAAAAATTGACATTAAAGATCTATTATAAATATAACCTGCAATCTAACCTCAGTGAGCCATCTCTAGCTGTCACAAACTGAATTAAAAGAAAACATTCTGAGCAAGGAAAAATCATCTGCAGCACAAAACATTGCCAATAGAGTGTGAGATTTGTGTATATCCTACAAATTCTGTTAATAAAATATATTCTTTGAAATGTGAGATTCTGCTGTTTGAACTACACAAAAACTAGTCAACTGATTGAAGCAACATTGTGCTTATGTCAATCTTTGAAACAATAATTACATGAGGTAACATCCTCTCAGAGCAATACAAAAGGCAAAGAATATAATTTTACATAACTGGAATATAAGAAGTATTCTCAATCAAATTCTGTTCCAGTTAGTTCATATTTAGTTAAGCACATTCACACCTAGGAATGACTTGCCTTAAGATAGCATCGCTGTTACATCACCTGGTTTCATTTCATGGGGTTTAATCTATTATTCTAAGAGTAATAATTACAATTCACAGTCTTTATGTACACTTTAACATAGACTATCTGAACAGTACGAATGATAAATAAACAGATCAATTTTTTTTCAATCAAAAACAAAAATAACTGCTTTTTATCATTATTAATGAGGTGATAAATCTTTGATTCTGGATTTTTTTATTTGATATACTGAGTCTTAATGCAATCAGACTGAGGAAATAACATTAAAATTACATAAATAATATTTACATTATCTTTTACATTTTAAAACTTCCTTACATTTTACATTTGTATGAAACAACCATAATTTGTTCTGCAATATTGCTTTGTTGTTTTACTTCTCTTTTGAGAGCACATCTTAGCCACCAATGCTGAACTTGCCAAAATGCACTGACAATTTGAAAATAGTGCAAAGGAGAAAAGTGACATTGCTTTGATATGTGTTATAATCTAAAATTTTAAAGTTGTTCTTAAACTATTCAATGTGTAGAAGCAAGGCAGTATAACAACTCCAGATTTTATGATACAATATTGATCCAGAACAAAATAAATGTCTTGATTAAAACTCAAATATGTGATCAGAAAATAAGATTGAATCATTGAGCCAAAATGCTAAGCAATTAAAGCCTATGGTTCGACTTATTACTTTTAAGTTCCCTTAGTTTAGCCAGAATTAGAGTTGAGTATTTTGCTTCAATCAAATGTAGTGAAATAGACCTACTCACTGACATAAGAGCCAACAATGATGCTGCAATGGAAGCCTATAAAGTAAGATTGAACAGGTTGAGTCTTACCTATTGGAGTTTAGAATAACAAGAGGTGATCTTATTGAAGCATATTAAATCCTGAGGGTGCTGGATAGGGTTAAAGTTTCTTCTTGTGGGGAGACAAGAACTACGGGACAGTTTAACAGTAAGAAGTTCCCTTTTAAGCTAGAGATGAAGATAATTTTATCCTCTTAAAGAATCATGGAATTTTCTTCTCTAGAAAGCAACTGAGGCTGGTTCACTGATGTTATTCAGAAATGAGTTATGTTAATTGTGATAGTCAAGGGATATTGGGAGGGGGGCGAACAGTAAAAGTGGAGTTGAAACCACAACAAGATCAGCCAGCATTCTATCAAATGGTGAAGCAGACCAGAAGGGCAGAATGGCTTCCCCTGGTCCTAAGAAAAGTCACAGTTGCCAAAGGAACCTGAAAATACCATCAAGATATTTAAAAGACTGGTTAGTTATTGAAGAAAAGGATTGCTTTCCATTTCAGTCTATCATGATAGTAGTTTAGGATTTTCACTCTGAGGTTAGTGCATCATGATTGAGTTCACAAGAAGCTACTATCACAGTGGGGTACTTTGTATTTCACACTTTGATTGACAGCTACAAGTAGATTTGGACTTTTTGATATTTGACTCTGAATCCCAACACTGTTGAACTTGAATGAATAGTTTGTATTTATAAGGTTTTACTGAACTAAAAGAATGTTTGTGCAATAAATGTTTTTTAATGAATGGGTATTTTCCTCAATATAAAATCTGCAATATACTTTAATTTAATTTAACTCACAATGGTGGGTTTCCCCAGATGTCTGCATATGCTGAGTACTAATAATGCAGATGAAAGGGTAGTCAATAGTGGCAGGAATTGGCATAGGGGCTACAAAAGGTTTGAGATTTGGCTGAATACCATAGATTGATAGAAGGGTGTGAGGCAACATATGGATTAGATATAGGGCATTCGCTGGCATCAAAGCTACAGAGAAGGATAGAGGAGCATAGAGTAACAAAGGGGGTATGAGGGATAGCATAGAAATGGGTAGCTGGGCATTGGGTGGCATTGCATGTACGAGATGGCATGGGTTACTATGAATGGGGTTGCAGAGAATGTGTAGGCAGGATGAGGCTATGAAATGAGGACTGAAGGACTGTATGGTGGTATTATTCATTTCTAAAATGGGTCTACACACAGTACCAGCAAATGGAGGCAGGTCCTACACCCAGTATGCACTTCCACTTTCATTAGATTTCCTACAGTATTGAAGCAGGCCCTTCAGCCCACACCGATCCTTCGAAGAGTAGCTTACCAAGACTCATTCTCTGATCTTACCCTACATTTACCCTGACTAATGCCCCTCGCACTATGGGCAATTTAGCATGGCCAATTCACCTGACCTGCACATCTTTGGATTGTGGAAGGAAACCTGAGAACCCAGAGGAAACCCATGCAGACACAGGCAGAATGTGCAAACTCCATTCAGATAGCTGCCTGAGGTGGAATCGAACCCGGGTTCCTGGCGCTGTAAGGCAGCAGTGTTAACCATTGAGTCACCGTGCCATTCTGGAGTCAACCAGTCCAAAGGTTGGTGTCTAAACACTGGAACAAATTTATCTGAAGTGATTTAAAGTGTAGGCTTTAAAAATTCCTATTAAATATCCTAATAGATCTGACAAAGTTTTTGTTCATCTGATTTCAATTGTTTTTGATCAATAATTATTGCATCCCAATCGATAACACAAGAACAGTACTAGAGAAAATCTCAGTAAATACCTTGTTTTCTTAAAAGCATTATTAAAATATTGCACATCTAAATGCAGCACTTTTATAATATAGGTATTGTATCCTCTTTTAATTTAGATGTGCAACCAATGATTACTAATTCGATCTAGATAAAATGGATCTTAGCACAATAAATACTACAAATTTTAATCACAGATGTTCATTTCATGTGCACGGCTGTCGATGACCAAGGTTTGTTAAGTGGCCATCTCGCCTAAGTAACCATTCATACCTGCTATATCTCAACAATTATACTACAGGAAGATTTGAATTCAAACAAGTTTTATACACAACACAAACAGGCACAAGCAGTAACATTAAAGTCAAATATTACTAATGGTGATTGAAATGGCAAATATGGCATTGCACAGTCCACAAAACGAAAATAAACCAACAACATGAACGACATGAGCAGGAATCTCAACACATAATATAGATATACACAATTAACTATTTTAAATTCCTTTGCATTTTTAAAAATTATTATTTCTTACAGATTCACGAAGAGATTTTTGACATCTTTACAAATATAAATATGTAAATTAATATTTCTGAAAAAAATTATATTCCAAATTATTAAATCATACAAGTGTCACAATTTTCCACAAAGACTGTGTAACAAATCATGGCATGATAATTATACTTTTTAAATATAAATTATTTTGAACACTATGGTTGGTGTGCTGATGTACAGCGTGAATTGAAAGCAGGAAAATGATTTAGTGGGAGCACAAAAAGGAATACAAACATAGGAACCAAGAAGGAAGCTTTCCTCTCTACCCTGAATGTAGCATAAATTGTGAACATGTTTATAAAGGGTTTATTCATGATTTCACTACAATATTAACTAGATCAACAGTAGTCCTTTATAATTTTGTATCTGATTTTTAAAGAAAGCATTACTCACGTTGTTCTTTAATATCCTTTGCTATTTTAACTTGTGAAAAAAAATTACATTCCAAAGTAACATTTAAAATGTAATTATCAAAGCAAGCTGTCTCAGCAAGATAATTTATTCATAACTCTTAACTCATTTAGATAGTCTTTCCAGCAAATAAGATGAATCAGTACAGCAGCCCAAACGTGTTCAGTGTATTTTTTAAAAATGATAAAATGGTATTCCAAATGGCTCCAGTAAAAATATATGCACTCGGCTTAGTATGGAAATCAAAGTTGATCACCCACAGAAACTAAAATATTGTTTAGAGGTAACTGCTGCAGTAATATTAGATATATACTTGCTAAATTCATCCGACATGTCTTTGTTCCCTCAAGCTAGCAAGTAAATATACAAGTTTACAGTTCCGTAATATTATAGTATACAAATTTCACATGTAAGGAGATGTGATAACATTAAAAAACTGCAGTTTTATTCAACTTTTCACTTTGTCTAAATATGGTAAAATACTCTTAGTGGAATACCAAATTTAAACTCATAAATAATTGGAAAAGCTGCATTCCTCATTTAAGGCTCTGCCTTTTAAACATATGCACTACAAAATACATAACATTTTCCTTATATTAGTCACTCGTCATTAAATTTATCCATAACTTGTTCAATGATGCAAAACTGAACATTATTTAAATGCATCCAAATATAATTTAAATGTATGCATGTATCTGTATGGTAGTGTTTCCATAACTTTTATTAAAAAAGTAGTCATTGTTTCATTACATTACAAATGCCAATCATCACAATAAAATCCAATATATTTCCACATAACAGATCACTGGGTTTCATAAATAGAAATATAATCCAAATATTCTATCACAGACCTCAAGGTAAATCAAGCAATGTTTGGAACTCCACATACATACTGACAACTACAATGTAATTTGTTTTTCTCAATATTCTTGCCCATTTTGCACAAATTTATCAATGTAAGAGAAACTGGTGAAATTTCTTGTTGTTACGTGTTAACATTACATTTAAATTCAGAGGAATGTCATGTTGAAGTATCATCTGCACTTTTGAACATAAGAATTGAGTTATAAATCTTCAATGCTGGACCAAGTTTAATGCTCATGATCTTCACTATATCCACTTGTGTTAGAAGAAGAAAAGCCTCCCCATCAATTGACTGCAAAATAAAATGTAAGAGTCCATCAACAGAGTTGAAAGTATGAAAATGTCATATCGCATGATTTATTTCTAAGAAATATTCCGAAGAATAAGTTCAAAATAAATATTCTGCTTTCAGTGCTTAAAGAAAATACTCATCTTGAAATTGTGCAATGGGATATTAACGTAAAAGGGTAATACTGTTGCTTGGAATTCTATTAAGGTTTAAGATGCAGAAAGAGGAAGCTCAACCGAGCATTTTAAGTCTTCATGTACAAGTATAATGTGGCACAATTTCAAGGTCTTAATAAAATAACACAATATTATACAAAAACTACTAGGAGTATGAGGTAACTTGATTCTACCTCTTCTTTGAAGAGCTTTGCCTGTTGATCACAGCCAGTGAGTGTCTGGACAAAGTTTCCCACCTGGAATAAATAAATAAAATTGTTGTAGTGATAAGAATATACTAAATGAACAAAATCTGTGCTATTAGTTCTTCTATCTATTACACTAGGTATTTGCTCAGTTAACAAAAAAAACAGAAATTATTAGAACTTGAGTAAATTTTGCCTATTTAACTGAGGAAGACTGAACATCTTGAGTGAGATTAACAATCTCCAGCTTCACAAAGTTCTTTAAATTTGTATGTTTTTGATCTGTTTGAAGTTTATAAGATCTTAAATAGTCTGAACAAAGTGGATGTGGAAAGGATGTTTCCTCTTGTAGTGAGACCAGAATTAGGGGGCATTTATTACCTAGTTCCATTACTTTAAGATACATGATTATTTCTTGTGGGATATTAGGCTCAGTATTACAGCACATATTAGCTACAATGAATTAACACTAGAATAACTGACACAACATATACCACTTAGACACCAAACACTCTGCTTAGCGGCTCTCGGGATTAATCTGTTGATGATTTTGTGTGGGCATCCTTTCCCACCTGGTTACAGTAGCTGAGATAAATACCAATAAAAGGTGACTGGTGACAGCACATCTTTCGCAGGCATCTCAGATGGTTTAGCCACACCATTTTGTAGATGTGACAGTTATGAGTATTTTGCCCAATTATAGATTAGATTAGATTACTTACAATGTGGAAACAGGCCCTTTGGCCCAACAAGTCCACACCGACCCTCCGAAGAGCAACCCACCCAGACCCATTCCCCTACATTTACCACTTCACCTAATACTATGGGCAGTTTAGCATAGCCAATTCACCTAACCTGCACATTTGTGGACTGTGGGAGGAAACCGGCGTATACACGGGGAGGTTGTGCAAACTCAACACAGACAGTTGCCAGAGGTTGGAATTGAACCCGGGTACTGTCCATCCTCAATTACCCTCGAGAAGGTGTTGGTGAATCCCACTCCTGAACATGTGCGTGCGAGTGTGTGTCTGTGTGGGTTTAACCCACTGTGCAACATTTTGTCGACTGAATGTCAGCCTGTTTTTGTTTCATCTCGGAGGACCGTCAGAACTGAATCCAAACTACATTCCTTTAATGCTTGTATATTGTCTAGTATAGAAAATGAGAACATAGGATACTTATTCCTCATGGCTTTGTTAGTCTGTTTCAACACAAAGTTACATAATTTTATCCAATGAACCACCAGATCGACTGAATGTTTTGTTCTAAAATAAATATTTGCTCCGAATAAGTTACATTAGGCAAATAATGTCAAACTAATTACAGACCAATCTGGAACAAGTAGTCATCTATTTATATTTTAACAAATAAGTTTAATCAAAAGCCAAGCAAAACAAACTTATGCAGCACTAAAAATGTTTTGTACATCTTAGAAACAAATATACAATCAAACAATGACAAACTGCTGAGATTCTTTTTCCGAATGTTATTTCTGATCAGTGTACCCTCTGACTGCGAAAGAGACTGGAAATAATTGAAAGCATGATCACGCAGCTTTACTTCACAACAATCCCAGCATTCAAATGGACTTGAAAGTACATTTCTAAACTGCTGCATTTCCACCACTTCTCTTTCTCTTCTTACCTCTTCAATACTCCATTTGGCCACTCTGCTGGCACTAATTCCAGCTACACCTGGAAGCAGCTTGCAATGTTGTTCCCAGCACAAGGACAATGAACGAGCTGGATGTGGGGACATGGCAGACATAAAGACGGACTGATGCAAGTCTTGTTGCAAACCATCTTTTGGAATGTCTGGAAATATAGCATTAGAAAAACAGTAAGGTTGGAATGACACATGCCATTTTTTTAAAGTATCCTTAAAATATTTGCTCATTTCAGAGTTAGTTTTGTTTGTATAAAACAAATTGTTATTTAATGAAACAATTGGTGTGTAGTTTTCAAAAGAAAAAGATTTTGCACAGAATCACCCAGCCATGCAGTGCTCATGCCCCATAACAGCCTCTGCCACCTTTCCTCATCTTACTCTATTAGAAAGAACCCAAAGGTTCCTCGTTTTAATTGCCTATCTTAACTTCCCTTAAAGTGCATCCATTCTGTTCATCTGACCTACTCCTTCGGAAGCTCTTTGGAATTGTGAAAAGAACTGTCAAAATTAGGGAGCAGTCAAAATTATCAAAAGGCCCTGTCAGAGGGGAGTACCGAAAGTATCAACGGGAATTGTCAAAATACTCAGGAAAGTATTAGGACATTTAATAAATCATTTAATAAATTTTGCAGTCATTCTTCATTTAAATAATATTCAGCTCCTCTATTAGTTCTGCCAAATTTGTTCCATATTTATTCAATTTGCCAAGTTTCACCCACTTATGTAATCTGTCTCCACCACTTTGTACTCTTTGTGTAATTCCCTGCCATTGACTTCCCATGTATTTTTGTGTCATCTGAAAACTCAGTGATAGTACATTCACTTCCCTCATCCAAGTCATTAAGGTACGTATTATAAATAATTGTGGCTGATCCCTATTCCTGAAAATGCCCCCATTATCCATACTTACTGGTGTTGTATTAGGTAGCCAATTATCTATACATGCTAATATATTATGCCTAACACCATGGGCTCTTATTATCCTGAGTAGCCTTATGCACAGTATCTTCCGGAGCACCTTTTGGAAATCCAAATATATTACATCCACTGGTTCCCCTTTATCTATTCTACCTCCTCTAAGAACTCTAATTTTTATTTTCAGATATGACCTCTCCTTCATGATGTCATGCTGACTTTGTTTGATAATTACTTTCTAAATGCTCTACAATTACATCATATCAACACATTCTAATATCTTGCAAATAGTAGATGTTAAGCTAAATGGCCTGTCTTTTTGTCTCCTCCCTTTTTGAATAAGGGTGTTACACTGGCAGTTTTCTAATTGTCTGGGACTTTTCCAGAATCTATGGATTGTTGGAAGATTACTCAAGTGGATAAATTATATCTGCAGCCATTTCCCTTAAACTCTTAGGATACAATCCAGATTATTTATTGGCCTTTGGCCCCATTAGTTTTCCTAATACTTTATTGCTAGCAATAGTTATCATGATTTTTTTTCTCCATCCCTGTTCTTTAGCATATTTGGAATGCTATTGGTGCTCTGGATATGAAAACTGATGCAAAGTATTTACACAACCATTTCCTGATTCCCCATTATTATTTCCCAGCCTCATTTTCAAAGGTCTATGATCTCTTTGGCCTTTCTCTCTCTTTCTTTCCAGATATTTAAAGCAACTGCTACTTTCTGTTTTCATGTTACTTGACACTTTGCCTTCAAAGTTCATTTTTTTTGCCAATATTATTTTGTAATCCATTTTTGTTGTCTTTTAAACTTTCTCAATCCTCTGGCTTACCACTCATTTTTGCCACTTTGTACTTTTTTGCTTTCTATCCTTAACTTCCTTGGTTAAGTATGGACAAATATTCAGAAAGTGGAACCCATTCCTGGCTTTTGATGTGAACATAAATATCTTGATACACTCAATGATGCCCTCTATGTGGGGAAACCAGCAATGTAGCAATCTGACAGTTCACTCCTTCTGATCACCAATCTACGTTTGAAAGGTGATGATGTGTTGCTGGCTCCTTACAAAAACAGTATTGCCATCTGTTTGATGGTCATATGGATAGCAAACTAACTGGTTTCACTCATGTCACCTGTTACAAACCAAGAAGCCGCCACATAAAAGGCTGAACTTAATGGAGGTAGCCTTATCTATCTCCTGCAAAGGTGGAACAACCCCAATGTGGCTATTTTCAGAAGATGCAACAAAACTCCATGAAAACTGGGCAGTTAATTGCCTGTTGTCATCAGAACTTTGACTTGAAGTGTTGATGCCCTGCCTCACAGAATGCCAATAGCTCTTCAGTTCTAGCCTCCTCCCACTTCCATATGCCACACTCCAGAAGGGAATTAAATTCAGCCCAAGGACTGCCTTAAACTGTGTTGTGGCTGTCACATTTTGTACACAATTGTCATGTGGAATTAATGATTAGAATGCCAATTTTGAATCTGAGCTTCAAACACATGCGGGGGGGGGGGGGGGGGGGGGGGGGGGGGGAGTAGTACCTAGACGCTTTGTTTCAGGAGGCGGTGACACCTGGTAGATTAAATACTTCAAATGCAATCAGTAATCAGGGACAGCAGGGTGGGATTGCAAGTGAGGCAGGTAGGTAGTTCAGGAACAGAGGAGTCTCAGCTCTTGACCCTGTCCAGCAGGTATAAGGTACTTGCTCCCTGTGTGGATGAAGAAAAGGGCTGCAGCTGACCACGGCACTGTGGTACAGGAGGCCATTCAAGGGGGGGGAAGCAAAAAAAAAGTGGTAGTTATAGGGGGTTCTATAATTAGGGAGATAGATAGTATCCTTTGTAAGCAGGATTGAGAGTTCCTGCATGGTCTGTTACCAGCCTGGTGTCATGGTGCAAGACATCTCTGATCGACTTGAAAGAATAATGGAGCAGGAGGGGGAGGACCCAGTTGTTGTGGTCCACGTTGGAACAAACAACATCAGCAAGGCTAGGAAGGAGGACCTGCTTGGGGATTATCAAGCACTAGGAATAAAGTTAAGGAACAGGTCCTCAAGGGTTATAATCTCAAGTTTACTACCTGAGCCACGTGCAAATTGGCTTAGGGATAAGAAAATTAGGGAAGTAAACACGTGGTTAAAGGAGTGATGTGGGAAAGAGGGATTCCATTTCATGTAGGATTGGCATCAATTTTGGAACAGGAGAGATCTGTACTGATGGGATGGCCTCCAAATGAACCAATCTGGAACCAGTGTTTAGCGAAAAGAAGGAAAGGGAAGGGAAAACAACAGGAAGTATGGTGATAAATGAAAAGGAAAGCAGCAGGTTAGCATGTGTGCAGGAAGGTTTAACTACAAGGCAGTCTGTGAAAGAAGTAAAAAGGAAGGATAACTCCGGAGATGCTATTATTTGAGATGTTGGAATTCACGAAGAGGTACAAAACCAGCAAAAGGGCATTTTATCTGAATGCACATAGCATTCATAACAAAGGAGATGAGTTAACGGCACAAATCATCGCAAATGAATATGATTTAGTAGCCATTGTGGAGACATGGTTGCAGGATGGTCACGACTGGGAGTTAAATATCCAAGGGAATCAGATTATTTGGAAGGACAGACAGGAAGGTAAGGGAGGTGGTATAGCTCTGATATTTACGGATGACATCAGGGCAGTGGTGAGAGATGATATAGGTTCTATTGAGTATAAGGTGGAAGCAATTTGGATGAAAATTAGAAATTCTAATGAGAAATTAAATAGACAAAGTCTTTTCCCTGGGGTGGGGGAGTCCAGAACTACACAGCATACGTTTGGGGGAGAGGGGAAAGATACAAAAGAGACTTAAGGGGCTATTTTTTCATGCAGAAGGTGGTACGTATATAGAATGAGTTGTCAGGGGAAGTGGTGGAGGCTGGTACAATTGCAACATTTAAAAGGCAACTGGATGAGTATATGAATAGGAAGGGTTTGGAGGGATATGGGCCGGGTACTGACAGGTGGGACTAGATTGGGTTCGGATATCTAGTCGGCATGGACAGGTTGGACCGAAGGGTCTGTTTCCATGCTGTACAACTCTATGACTCTAAAAGATCATTGACAGGTGTAGTCTATAGGCCACCAAATAACAACATCACATTGGGCAAGGCAATAAACAACGAAATGGTATGGCAATTATCTGGGGGATTTTAATCTACATGTTGATTGGTAGAACCAGGTTGGTCAGGATAGCCTTGAGAAGGAATTCATTGAATGTATCTGTGATAGTTTTCTTGAACAGTATGTAATGGAAAAGAAAGAAAGCTATCCTAGACCTGGTCCTGTGTAATTAGACAAAAATAATTAATGATTTCAAAGTTAGGGATTCTCTTGGAAGGAACAATCACAGTATGGTTGAATTTAGAATACAGATGGAAACTGTGAAGGTAAAATCTAATACCAGGGTACTGTGCTTAAACAAGCGAGACTATACTACGTTGAAGAAGGACTTGACTAAGTAGACTGGAAACAAAGACTTTATGGTGCATCAGTTGATGAACAGCGGAGGACTTTCAAAGCAATTTTTCAAAGTGCTCAGTGAAAGTATATACCAATGAAAAGGAAGGACTGTAAGAAAAGGGGTAATCTGCCATGGATGTCTAAGGAAATAAGGGAGGCTATCAAATTGAAAGAGAAGGCATACAAAGTGGCCAAGATCAGCAGGAAATAGAATATTGGGAAAGCTCTATAGGTCAACAGAAAGCCACAAACAGAGTTATAAAGAAAAGTAAGATAGATTGAGCTAAAAAACCTAGTTCAGAATATAAAGACAGAGAGTAAAAGTTTCTATAAATATATAGAACAAAAAAAGTGGCTAAAGTAAACACTGGTCCTTTAGAGGATGAGAAGGGGGATTTAGTAATGGGATATGAGGAAATGACCGAGGCATTGAATAGGTATTTTGTGTCGGTCTTCACAGTGGAGGACACTAATAAATGCCAGTAATTGACAGGGACGAAGATAGGTTAGGACTTGGAAACAATCATTATTATGGGAAAGGTTAGTGTTGGGCAAGCTAATGGAGGTAAGGGTAGACAAGTCTCCTGGCCCTAATGGAATGCATCCCAGAGTACTGTAAGAGTTGGCGGGAAATAACAAGTGCATTTGTGCAACTTCCCAAAATTTCTTAGACTTTGGGGCAGTTCCAGCAGATTGGAAAACAGAAAATGTGACACCACTGTTTAAAAAGGGAGGTAGACAAAAGAGGAGGAATTATAGACCAGTTAGCTTAACTTCTGTAGTGGGAAAAATGCTTGAGTCTATTATCAAGGAAGAAATAGCAAGACATTGAGATAGAAATTGTCTTATTGGTCAGACGCTGCATGTGCTCATGAAGGGAAGGCCATGCTTAACTAATCTTTTGGAATTCTACGAAGACATTATGAACACGGTGGACAACAGGGTCCCAGTAGGTGTGGTGTACCTAGATTTTCAAACGGAACTCAACAAGGTGCCACACAAAAGGCTGCTGCATAAGATAAAGACACATGGCGTTACGGGAAATGTATAAGCATGGACAGAGGATTGGTTAACCAATAGGAAGCAAACAGTAGGAATAAATGAGTACTATTCTGGTTGGCAATCAGTGTTTAGTGGTAGGGATCAATGTTGGGACCACAATAATTCACAATTTGCGTAGATGATTTGGAGTTGGAGAGATATGCAGTCTGTCAAAGTTTGCGGATGTCACTAAAATCAGTGGTAGAGAAAAGTGTGCAAAGGACTATGAAATTTTGCAAAAAGACATAGATAGTCTTAAGTCTTAAGTGAGTGGGCAAAGGTCTGGCAGATGGAGTATAATGTTAATGAATGTGAAGCCATCCATTTCAGTAGAAATAACAGTAAAAAGGACTATTACTTGAATGGTAAAAAAAATTGCAGCATGCAGCTGGACAGAGGAACCTGGGGATCCTTGTGCATAAATCAGAGAAGGTTGGTCTGCAGGTGCAACAGGTAATTAGGAAGGCAAATGGAATTTTGTCCATCATTGCGAAAGGGATTGAGTTTAAAAGCAGAGAGGTTATATTACATCTACACAGGGGACTGGTGAGGCCATACCTAGAGTACTGCATGCAATGTTTAGTCTCCTTACTTGAGAAAAGATATATTGGCACTAGAAAGGGTGCAGAGGAGGTTCACTAGGTTGATTCCAGAGTTGAGAGGGTTGGCTTCTGAGGAGAGACTGATTATGTTCATTGAAATTTAGAAGAATGAGGGAGGATATTATAGAAACATATAAAATTATGAAGGGAATTGATAAGATAGAAATAGAGAGTATGTTTCCACTGGCAATTGAAACTTGGACAAGAGTGCATAGCCTCAAAATTAGGGGGAGCAGATTTAGGACTGAATTGAGACAGAACTTCTTCACTTCGAAGGTAGTGAATCTATGGAATTCCCTGCCCAACGAAGTGGTTGAGGCTTCCTCAGTAAATGTTTTTAAAGCTAAGATAGATCCTTTTGAACAATAAAGAAATTAAGGGTTATGACGAGAGGGTAGGTATGTGGAGCTGAGGCCACTAAAAGATCAGCTATGTTCTCACTGAATGTTGGAGCAGGCTCAAAAGGCCAGATGACCTATTCCTGCTCCTAATTCATATGTTCTTTTACCCTGAAAATCATGCAAAAACAAGGTGAACTTCTACCTCCTATATGGACACCAGGTGAAAGGCAAGAGTAATGTTCAGCCTACCACCACAGATAAGATGGACAATTGAACTGTTTAATGTTTGCGCTACTGGTACACTTGGAACCATATCCCAGCATCAGTCTTTGCCTTGAAGGAAGAGGTGATGAAAACACAGCAAAATGGCAAAACAAATTTAAAAAAAATAAAAAAGCAAATAAAAATCAGAACAGTTTTTGCTGTTAATTAAAGGTAGAGTTATGGGCTGTTGGTGCACATTCTTTCTCTGAATTATTGAAGCAATTTGTAGAACCTGAGCTCTATTTGTTTCATTTCATTTCGCAAAAGACTCGAAAATAAGAGTGAAGTTTACTTCCTTACAGAGAAAAAGGAAAGAAACTTCTAATAGTGTCATCATAGAGTTCAGAAACTATCAGGATCAGAATAATCAAATTCACTTACAAATATTTTTATGGTCTCAGACTGCCTTGCTGTGCATGCTATTTTTATTTTAAATGGATGAATGCCTGTGTACCAATAACAGAGAAATGCAGTATAAGAACATTAGCTGTTTGTTTGTAAAGTTTGCTGATTGAATTTCACCCCTTATAAATAGACTTCTGAAGTTTCAAACAGGAAAAAATGTTTTTTTTTAACTAAATTAAATATTAAATATATGATGCATCATGAACTGCCAGAAATAACTCATCTTGTGAAGAAACCTGCATTTTAACTCACTCTGAAAACTGACTTTTAATTCCTCTTGTTGAATCTTATGATACTTAGGTGGACGACCAATCCTGGAAAAAAAAGATAAAGTGGATGTGTAAAGCAAGATATTAACCGCTGTTCATATTCATTCTGCTTCAACGTTGAGTGCATTTCACATCATTTTTTTTTTGTCAGCCCCATGAATGTGTATCATTGCAGTAATCGGGATAGCAGACAAATTCTGGCCATTAGCTGAAGCTGAATACCTGAAAACATGCTACCACAAAGTGAGTCACAAAAAACACAATTATCAGAAAATCAGTGTTTACCAAAACAAAATACAGAAAAAGATCATAGTACAGTGATCTTTGGCACTCAAGTGGAACAATGCACTGCTTACCAGCATGGATGATTTTAGATTTTGTGATGTTAAATATGTCTACAAATTAAGACCAAATTTACATCCTATTTTTAGTGAGATGGTTTATAATCCTGTCATTTTTTTCCAGCTCATTATTGGCAAGAAGTTGATGTGGTGCTCTTGGGTAAATTGTTGTTTTTCTTTCCCTCAATCACTTTATTGTTACAATACACTTTAATGTTTGTTATGTTATTCCTGAATTTGACTATGTGGCTGTGCAGAATATGTTTGCCTTTATTTTTAAATAAATACAGAGCTATGCTGAAATGCATCTATGTTCAAAAGTATGTGTTGGCGATGTACATCTGTACAATAAATAGTGTAATACAGACCAGGGATATAAGAACAGTTCTATTATAAGAAATTTCTCCCAATAGTCCAAGTGCTTAATAATGTGAAAATCTTTCCTAAAGTCTGAAAATAAAATGCCTGAATGAGATCACTTTGCTTCTTTGTGAAGGCAATTGACCGTGAGATAAGTATTTATTCACGTCTGAGCATTCCCATTGAATGCTTCCACTGAATTACTAAACCTTTTACTCAAATTATTAAAAAGAGGAATTATCATCTATCTATATACATACTATTGCTGCACATTGCAAATCAAGGATAACTTCACCCAGTATTTTATTAGGAGAAAACATTCTCATGCATTTTCTTGTTCATCATTGCAAGACTAAACCATATGGTCATTCAAAGACTAGATGTGAAATAGTACGAATAGTTGTGTCTTATAAAATGACTGGTAATAAAATAATGAATAAAATATTTTATCATGTCACTTGGAAACATTTTAAATTCCTAATTAGCAAGGCAGTTATCAAAGAATAACTGGGAATCATCCAATAGCCAGTAGAAGACACTTTTGCAAACTGCCTAATGGTTGCAGGATATTTTTTCGCTGTCTTAGCTAAGAAAAGTTTTGGAAAAAGAAAAATATGGGAGAGTGAGGAAGTTATCTCACCATTATAAACATCAATCAATAATCAACCTATTTCGCTATGGTTTGATGTTTATTTTAATCAAACTTTATGGCATTTACCGTTATTACCTCCCATGATGTCTTGATTTCTTCCTTCGACCAAAGGATAAGAGATTTCTTTTTCGGGAAGATCCTTCCACGTCTGATATCTCTATTTTCATCCGTGCTTGGTTCCGTTCAGCTAATGGGCAGCCTGACAAACGATGATGAGCAGTGAACTTCCCAGTGACATGCCCTGAGCCATCACAACCAGGAGTTGGGCATTTCCTGAGATAATAATGTGCACAAAATAGATTCAGTCAATACATTACAGAAATCTGTTTCAGTACATCTTATTGTAGAAAACATTGATGGAAAGTAAAATTCAAGAAGGTCGTGAGTATGCAACACGAAAATATAACGTATCTCTTTCACTGAAATTCAGATGAATTTTGTACTTCAGAATGTTCATGATGTACCAATGTTTTGACGTTTTTAACAATAACCATGGAAATCTGCAATTAAGTTGAATATAAATGAATACACAGTGTAATTGTAAATTCCACACATACAATCTTTATTTGTACCTTTGACACCTCCAGACTGCTTAATCCAATTGACTTAAGGCTGGTCCCCCAAGAGTCTACCCTTCATAAAGTTGCAGTCATCTAAAACATCTGTCCTAACTTGCATCAAGTCCCTGTGCCCAATGTAAATTGTGAGCCTCAGAGGATAGTTCCCTGGAGATTTAGATATGTACGAAATTCCATCACAATCTTGCAAGTGTTTCATGAAGATGTGACTGCAACTCTCTTGAGTAGCTATTAAAATCTACCATCACAACTACTCTACTGTGTTTACACCTCTTTGCAATATCCTTCCTTTACATCCTTCCCACACCTGGGCAGTCTTAGATTATACTGAACAATGTTAATTGAACACTTATTCTTAGCTCGAGCCAAATCAATGTTCCTGAACCCTCTGAAAGATCCTACTTCTCTGGCACCACAATGATTCCTGAACCAATAGCAACACCCTTCCTTCACTTTCTCATTTCCTGTCTTTGCTGAACACCTTGTAACCATATTTACTGTATATACGCATGAAAACGTTGATCTCATGTAAAAGTCAGCCCCTTACTTTTGGCCAAAAAACTTGTATTTTCATATTTCTCATGTAAAAGTTGACCCTACAATATCGCATTATAAACTTCTTACAAAGGAAACTGCATGTTCCCATTAACCCACTTAAATGAAATTGCATTTATTCATTCATACCAGTAACTCTACTCATGTTTACTATGTTGCATCTCTATTCATTCATAACTCTACTTAGCCCACTTGGTTTACTACGTCACTTTTTGATTCATTCATTCATTCAGACAGGCACTAAGTCTATTGGTACTTATTGCACTTTGTTCACTATATATCCAAAAGTTCATATCATTAAAAATCATTTTAATTGGGCCATAATAACTGAATAAAAGTGAGATATATTAGCTACATATTTCTTTAATTCTTTGACAAATGTGGTAATGTTGTTCAGGTTCATTTCATACAAGAGTAAATTGGAGGGAAATAGAAGTATTTGGTAGAAATGTTCAAGACGCTTACACAATCAGAATTTAATAGATGTTTCATTTTAAGTGTGCCATTATATCAGGTCATGATGATGTGATTTTGCAGGATTTCAATGTTAAATTTTCGTTCTGGTATATATAAATAAAGTTTACTACCAGTAATTCATTCTCGTTTCTCTTGCTTTTACCGGTAGTTATCCTTACCGTAATTCATTGTGTTTTTCTTCTTTACCCAGGATTAGTTGAGCGATCAAATTGACTTCTGCCAATAATATAGTATTTTGGACTGCAGCATGAATTTCAGCCCCTCGAACTCATTCATGTGTCATAGTTGACTCCATACGTTGAAACTTTAAAAATAGCCTTAAAAAATTCGACTTTTACATGAGTATATATGGTAACAACTGAGATAGCTCTCAGTTATCGCCATTGTATCATAATCCCATCAGACAAACTATGCCTTTGACTCCTCAATCTGACGAACCATGTTTCGTGCAATCACAGACATGGAGCGTAATCAGGTTTAGACTTCATTACTCTTTCCTTTATTCCAACTTACAATTCTCTATTTTAGTGCCAAGTGACTCCACTCACATTCTATACATGCTAGTATTAATTTCTCGAGTTCTCTCTTTGTTCTAAAACCTGTGCTGAGTTAGTTTAATCCTCACCAACATCACGAACAAAATGCCTAGCATGGAATTTAGCCCCGGCTCTATTCAGATGCAACTTGTCCAGCTTCTCGGTGCCATCTCCCCCACAGCTTAACCAATCTCAGGAATTTAAAGCCCACCCTTCTGCATAATCTATCCAGCTGTGAGTTCATCTGTCTTATTTTCTTATCTCTGTACATACTCGTATATGGCACAGCAAGTTTTATGTACAGAAAGTATGCTCTGCTTGCTAATTTTCTACCCATATCCTTCATTTTCCATTTACAGGACAATACACCCACCTCACCCACTTCTGATCATTATCACAAGTACCAATTTGGATCCTGACCTTTGGCTGTTTACCCTCCCCTAGAAAAATGTGGTTTCAGTCTTGGCTGACAGTGTCACTGGAACTTCTGCACTTTGTCAAATACCTACTGAATCTAACAGGTAGCAAATGTTTCCACCATGTTCTCAAAACAATTAATACCTCGAACTTAACTACCAATCAGAAATAAGTTAGGAGGCATGGAGTCAGGTTTCCTACTCAGGGGGAGTGACGAAAGGCTGGCCTAAATTTAATTATTCATTGTTATTTGATTTCACATCTTATCCGATTTCTTTAAATAGATTCTGTAAATAAACTGTTCAGGACAATGATAACACACTGGTGGAGGGAGTGCGGCTTGATCTCGGACCTTCTGGCACAGAGGTAGTGACACTACCACTGCATGTCAAGAGTGCTATTGGATCCTCCTTATGCTGTCTTCAGTCTGGCAAAAAAAAGGCATAAAAACCTTCCCACTCAGCAACCATTCCAAGATTAAATGATGTTGTTTGTAGAAGGACCCCACCCAGCCTAAGGCTCAGAAAAAGCAGATTAGTGTCCAGAATTGGTGCAGGATTTCAAAAGCTGCCTACCAGGCCAGTTTTACCTGCCTGGGGTCTGACAGTAAGATAGGATAAAACCATAACAAAAGATGTGAGTGCATTCAGAAAATGCTTTAATTGCACTATAATCTGCCTGTTGGTTTTATACTTAGGGACTGCACCTGGTTTCAAAGCCTCCTGTATGTTACAATTTATATAATCAATTCAAGTACAAGTTGTGAGGGAGGAGGCATTGGTGGAGGTTGCCTGATATTCAGCTCCTCAGCCCCTAGGAGAAGAAAATTCTGGCAATGACAGAAGGCTAGACCATTCCTCCATTCATATCCCACTAATACATCTGTACCACTTTTCATTCCAATGCAATTCTCATAGTAATTCAGCCGGCTGTGCCACTCATTGCACACCACTTCTAACCATTGGCCGTGATGCCCTCTATCTTGCAGGCACAGCCAGCATTGCCACCACCTCTGACGAGAAAGCTCCAGCTACCCCAGAACCTACCTCCTTCACCTCTTGAGGACGAGGGTAGCAAGGCGTCAGAGAAAGCATTGACAGATACGCCTGCTGCATCCTACACCAACCTAGATACTAACACCTCAGTGTCAACGTTAGGTTTCAAGAGTATAAGTCCACAATCTGATGAGCACCTCCATAATGTGAGTTCCACAGCCGGCCAAGGAAGGAATGCCCCAGGCCTCTGGCACTCTGGGGATACCTGGAGAGCTGCTCCGGCAAAGCGCCAGGCAGGAGAGGGCACTGTGATGTTGGCAATCCAACTGCACTGGGAGGATCTGGACTGGTTAATGGCTTGTGGACACAATGGTCCTTATCACCAAGAGGCTACATCAGTACAGCAGATTATGCACACTTCCGCCTGTCTCAATGTACAGCATGGCAGCGGGGTGTGACAGACAGACAGACACACACACACACACACACCCCTGCCTCACTAATGACATATCTACCATCGTGGTCTGGCTGACATGTGACTCCAGCACCTCAGCAACATGCTTGCCTCTAAGGATGGACAATGAATGCTGGCCTAGCCAGTGTTGCCCTCATCCTTTGAATTAATTTTTTAAACGGTGCCCCCACATTCTATCGACCAAACCTTCACAGTGAAAGACTCTAATATTGAGCAGACTCCTCTCGCCCTACTGCACCAAGACATACTGAGGGGGATAGAAGGAAGACGACTTATTGAAGACATTTTTATGGTTCAGGCTAAATAGCTAATAAACAATTCTTGACTTTATTTGAAGTATCTGTGCTTTAACCAGAAATCTGGTTGTTCGTCTCTCTCTGCGTAGCACCGAATTACATTGTGACAGTATCAGCATCACTTCATAACTACAGACAATGTTCCATGGATGGAGATCTATGCTGACTCTATTGTTTCATGGAGAAGGAAGACAAACAATGCATGGTGGCCTTGGGTCATGCTGATAACTTTGACACTCATCATGCCACCTCTTAATTTCTTCCTGGCATCTGTGCCCACAACTGTAACTGTCAATGAGTTGTCCAGCAATGTCTGCATTGGGAGGTGCAACACACAGGTAGCAATGCATCAGGATGGCCAGGGCAGAGGTCTGTGTCATGTACTATACATCCATCTTCATGCAGTGCTCCCCAGCATCAGTTGGTGCAGCAGCCCCCTCATTCACAGGTTGCCGATTACTCAGCCCAGTCTAAGTGTTGATGCAACCATTACCTTCCCTATTGCACACTTTCAATTTCAAAAGTGTCTGTGAATGCTCCTCGGCCGGTGGATTCCTGCCTCCTACTGAAGGTGTCGGTGTGCATCCATATTCAAATCCCTTTCCAAGCAGCTGCCTCCCAGAAACTTCACAGATTTCACACCTGCCCAGGTCCCTGCCCATTTCATTTCCTTCCCCACACCTGCATTGACCTCAACCTCTACCCCTGGCATATGAGGTGACCATGCCAAGTGTGGTCATACACTGCACTCCTCTTGAAGCCAGGATGCTCCTGGCTCAGGATGATCTCCCTCCCAAATTATCCCTTGCCCAGACATGCTTTACCATATTCCCTTTTGCAGGCCTTGTTGCCCACCTCTCCCCCCACAACTGTAATCCTCCATTACCCACAGCCTACAGGCCCACTCTGAAGATGAACTTGCTGAACCCCACTCCCGCTTCAATGGCCACCTTGCTACACCCCACCTCCCTCTCAGCAACTCCCCCTTTACCCTTAGTTTCTCTAACAGACCCGACCCCCTTGAACAACTTATACAGACATGCCCGAACAAGAAATGCCAAGATCCCTGAGTGGAAGTTGTACGTTTTCCCAACAGCTTTAGCCCTACCTCCCAAACTGGCGGCAATGGAGCTACAGGACAGACCATGTCCAAGTCCCCAGTCGACAGAGGCATGGAGCTCCTGATTGGAATCATCCTGAGCAAACTCATGAATATGCCAGTATCCTGGACTGTTATTGAAGACTGCCACTGACCTACTGCACTGAGTCTGCCTAACATCCCTCAGATCCCTGTGAGATTCTCCCCATGATAACACTACACTGAGTTTTAACTTTGACATATATGAACAGCATTTAAAAATTAAGGTAAAGTTGCTGTAGACTCACCAGACCATACTACTGCTCTCTCACTACACAGAGATGAGTATGGGTGGTTTAACCTAAGCATCAGGGTGTCTCAGGCAAGAGGAGAAGTTAAGGAGACTCCTTTATGGGAGCATCAGCTGGTGCAGGCATTGAACTCACTGTCAGCATCACTCTGCATTGCAAACTGGTATGCAACCAACCGAGCTAACCAGCCCTTGTTCATATATACACTTGTAATAAGGAAATTATTACTACTACTCTGTTATAGGCAATGGCCTCATGATTAAATCACTGTAATATTAATCCAGACACCCAGGTAATGTTCTGAGGACCTGGGTTCAAATCCTGCCATGACAGATGGTGGAAATTGAATTCAATAAAAAAAAAATCTGGAATTAAGCATCTAATGATGACCAGGAATCCACTGTTGATTGTCAGAAAAATCCATCTGGTTCACTAATGTTCTTTATGGGTGGCACGGTGGCACAGTAGTTAGCGCTGTTGCCTCAAGCACCAGAGACCCGGGTTCAATTCCCGCCTCAGGCGACTGACTGTGTGGAGTTTGCACGTTCTCCCTGTGTCTACGTGGGTTTCCTCCCAGTGCTCCGGTTTCCTCCTACAGTCCAAAGATGTGCGGGTCAGGTGAATTGGCGTGCAAAATTTCCCTTGGTGTTAGGTAAGGGGTAAATGTAGAGGTATGGGTGGGTTGCGCTTTGGCGGGTCGGTGTGGACTTGGTGGGCCAAAGGGCCTGTTTCTACACTGTAGGTAATCTAATCTTTCTAAACATGTTCGCATTAACCGAAATGAGATGTTCTATTAAAGGTTAAGAATCTGGTAGGTTGCTGAAAATCTTTGGATGGTTGGCTTATTCCTAAATTTAACATAGAATCCCTACATTGTGAAAGTCGGCACCTAGCCCATCAAGTGCACACCACCCTTTCGAAAAGCATCCCAACCAGACCCATTCTCTCACCAATCCCTGTAACCTTGCAATTCCCTTAGCTAATCTATCTATCTTACACATCCCCAGACACTATGGGCCATTCCACCTAAACTGCACATCTTTGGACCATGGGAGAAAATCCACACAGACAAGGGAAGAATGTACAAACTCCACACTGAAAGTCACCCAAGGCTGGAATCAAACCCAAATCCCTAGCACTGAGCCATTGTGCCAGCTCAACAGGTACTCACCGATGATGGGTGGTATATTTAGAACTTTTTGTATGACTAATAGCTTTCCATCCCGGAGTTGGACATCCTCTTTGTCCAGGTTCAGTTAAAGCATCCGATTGTTCTGGAAAAGAAATGGCAGCAGCACCTTTAAACAAAGTTCCTGATCAACTTTTTTTTTCCCAAACTTGTTTGTTGATTTTCAAATACAATGGTACCTTACAGAAACCTGTTTATTATTCATTAAACCTGCATGCTTTCTATGCATGTACAACTCACAGACTGATTGGTAAGTTGTCTACTGCACTGAAGTTCCTAAATCAGAATGAATGCAAATTTATAGCATTGTAAATAAATAAATATTCCTTTATTCTTTAACAAATACCACAGTACTACAGTTCTCCTTATAAAGAGGTACAGGTCAAGTTACAGGTAAACATTAAAATTACTAATGACATCTGGATCTGCAATAATAAGTACACAATGTCTTGTGGAATTAAAATAAAAGTCAGAACAACTACCTTTGTTAGCTTATACCTTGAAATTAATATAAAATATTTTGATATTGGGAGTTGAGGGGAACAAAGTCCACTGTACTCACTAATTGGAGGTTGGAGATAATGTCCTGTTCTGGCACACCACCCTGCAGGATGTATGTCTGGATTATCAGTATCTACCCAGTAACTGTAGGCAGAGGATGATCCATCAAAATAGATCTGCATAGAAAAATAATAGAAAAATATAAAACTTAAATGGATTTTTTTTAAAACTTTCATTATTAATTCATGAGATTGAATGTTTTTGGAAAGGTCAGCATATACTATGCTTGCTAACTGCCCTTTGAGAAAACAGTGAGCCACCTTTTAGAACACTGTCTGATGAGTTCAGTGCTGTTATGAAATGAGTTCCAGAATTTTGAACCGACAACAGGCAAGTTCAGCGATACACTTCCATGCCAGAATGGTGGCTGAAATAACTGCAGAGAGACCAGTTCGCATCACCAAGTTACCCTTTATTCACTAGCGCACAGTACATTGGCTGTGGCCAGCCAGCTTGGAGTCAGTCCTCAACTGAGGAGATTCTAATCCCTCAGTTGTACTCATCAGTCAAGGCTTTCCTGATTGTCCCAAGTTAACAAATCCAATCAAGAACCTCATAGTCATTGCAGTGCACCTGGTTCCCAATCACTACAGTGGCTTAGAGGAAAACTGATGTTGCCACATGTCTGCTACACTCATGATTCCAAATGATACAGGTTGTGGGTGGGAAAGACGCTGCCTATGTTACAGCAGTGTAAATTGTAGATAATACACATTGCTTCCACTCAAGAGTGTGGTGCTGGAAAAGTACAGCAGGTCAGGCAGCATCCGAGGAGCAGGAGAGTCGATGTTTCAGACATAAACCTTCATCAGGCATCAAGGCTTATGCCCAAAACATCGACTCTCCTGCTCCTCGGATACTGCCTGACCTGCTGTGCTTTTCCAGCACCACACTCTCGACTCTGATCTCCAGCATCTGCAGTCCTCCCTTTCTCCCCATATTTAAAAGTGCCAATTATTCCCAAATAAAAGCTTTTGAACTACCTTTAACTTATGCTCATCAACATCTACAATTGTAGATACACGAATCAGCGCTGGATTGCGTCTGTCTACAGCCTCCAGCTTCATGTTTCTCTGGAAACCATGTGGAGGGCGCTGAAACACAAGGAGATAAGATTTGACTATAGTTGAAACTTCAAAATTATTATACAAGATATAAGGTAAAATTGAATGTGTGAAAATCTTTTTCAAAGCACCTTTAACAACTTGAGTAAATATTAAAGCCACGTCACTTACAACTTTAAATGCACGAGCAGGAGCAGGAGAAGATCCAGTTTCTTCTAAATATTTGTCCCAAGAAAAATGTTCTGGATGAGGGTAACCTAGAATAAAAGAAAAAATATTTAAGTCTACAGTCCTCTTTTCATTGCATGCAGTTTTTCATGTTGGAGTCAGCAAGCTGTGAATGCTGGAACATTTAGGGAACAAATATATATGGAGGAACCTTAAATATTGGAACGAGATCGGTGGGCACTATTTCATTCGGATAATCGACTATTTGGTTAGTTGATCTTCCTCTGGGGCTCAGAGATTTCTGTGAAGTGTACTCCCCATTCAGGAGACTAGGCAGCAGCACATCATGTGTGAGCCCCCGTCTACCACCCGCTCCCACCGCCTGCCTGCCCCCAACCCCACTGCCACCCCCTGCCCACCTCTATCCCACAACCCCCACCCTACCCGTTCCGCTATCCCGTCTGCCCCAACCGCGTCCACCCCCACCATCCAACACCTGCCAATGGCTTCACCCCCACCTCCCCACATCTCCACCCCACCCCCCCCCCCCCCCCCCCCCCCCCCCCCCCCCCCCCCCCCCCCCCACCCACACACACACACACACACACACAACTTTTTATTGCAACTTTTTGACAGGTTCCACCTTTGCCACGTACAGGACAATGTTTGAGAGATCATCTGGAGAAGGCGGTGTTAAGGGTAGACCCTTGTATAGAACTCCAGGGAAAGTGTGGGAGGGAGAGAGAGTGAGAGAGTGAGAGAGAGATCAGGAGGTTAGTTATTTGGAGACGGTTCCTGGACTGTCCAGGACTGTTCTCAGCAGCATTTCAGTGAGCCGAGTTCATTTTTAATCATTGTACCTGTAAACAAAAGACGCCAGGGTTGAAACAGCTCTTTGACGTAATGTTTCTATCAGGACCTTGAGATCCCTTTTGGATAATCCAAAATTCAGATAATTGATATTTGGATAATCAAGATTCCTCTGCATAAGATGTTGCTACAGCTGACACCTTAAGGCTGCTAAATTCAATCCTGCCAAGGAACAAGGGCAGTGGTTGTAGCAGAAGTGTGGGATGGCTGCAGGTACAGTGAGGTGTTGGAGTTAAAGCTCAGAAACATCCTGATAGGTGTGTGGGGTTCTGAAGAAACCAGCAAGCAATTCATACTTCAGTGCATCCAAGAAGTGTGGTGTGAAAGGTTCCTAAGCTGAGCAAGGTTAAAGTTCAAGAATAAACAAGGAAAAACTGGCTGAGTGAAGTTAGCTGCCTATGAATAGCTGAAGCACACCTGCACCTCAATGCTGGAGTGTAGTTTCCAAAATCCAGAGGAACACGGATTCAGGAGAAGACAGTACACCAACAGAACATGAGCATTATTGAGGCAGTCCTTGGTGAAGCGATGTTTGAGGGAAGTCTCAAGCTAGCTCTTTAGAAGAGAAGCATTGAAATCTCTTGTGAAGTTTTAATGAGATATGATGACTGAAATCTAACTTTTTACTAATATTTGGGGATTTGCTGAAAAATCTATGGAATCTGTCCGAACTGCATTTGCTATTTGATGTGCCCAGTGGAGTTTTTGACTGTTACTCATATTAACTCCACATTAAATCTGGATATTAGAATATAAATTGTGTCGATATTGTAGATTGATTACTTTTACTCTTTGTTCAAAACCATGGAACCTGTGGCTTTATTCTCTGAGTAAGCACCTGGATCTTACACTTTTTCAAATTGTACAAAATAAAACTACTGGTCCGTCTCCAGATTGGAACATAAATTCAGCAGTCTGGTCCAGGATTACAACAGTACCAAGGAACAGACTTTTAGGTAGGTTTTAACTTTTAAGCAAAGCAGCGCGTCACTAATTAAATTTCCAACTTGAAAACTACAGGATGTGTCTCCAGATAACCTGAGACTACTGCCAGGGTCAATTATCCCATTATTCTTTGAACACAGAGAGGAATAGGGTAGACTATTGATGGGATGCATTGGCTGCAAAAGGAACATTCAAAACGTGATAGGACTTACCATTCTTTGGCTATCTTGTTTTCGATTTGATTTGATTTATTCTTGTCACATATATCAAGATACAGTGAAAAGTATTGTTTTGCACGCTAACCAGACCAAAAAAACCTTACATGAGTACAGGAAACAGAATGCAGAATGTATTCTTATAGGTACAGAGAAGGTGCAAAGAAAGATAAACTCTAATATATGAGAGCTGCATTCATAAGTCTAATTACAGCGGGGAAGAAGCTGTTCTTAACTGTGTTGGTACATGTTTTTAAACTTTCGTATCTTCTGCCTGGTAGAAAAGGGTGGAAGAGAGTAAAACCAGGGTGGGAACAGCTTCACTTTTTCCCCACAGTATACTCCATATGCAAATCACTTTTTCCACTTATGTAATGTATCAATATCTTTCTGTATGCTGTTTATATCCCCATCACAAACTGCTGTTCCACCAACTTTATGTGTCATCTGCAAATGTGGCTACGGTACATTCACTTTCTTCCTCCAAGTCATTAATAACTATTGTAAACAGCTGTGATCCCTGTGGAGCCCCACCAGTCACCAAACTGAAAAAGAATCTCTTATCCCCTCTCGCTGTTTCCTGCCCATCAATCAATTCTTTAACCATGCCACCATAATACCTCCAACACCATGGGCTCTTATGACTTAACATTTTGTGAGGTATCTTGTTGAATTCTTTCTGGAAGTCCATATACATTTACTGGTTCCCCTTTTTTTTCACTCTCATTGAGACTTCCTCCAAAAACTCTTATAAATTAGTCAGATATGACTTACCTTTCATGATGCCATGCTGACTCTTCTTGGTTGGATTATGATAAACCTTTGCCCTCTAGTTCTGGCCTCCCCCACTCCAGGGAAAAGACCTTGTCCATTTATCCTATCCATGTCCCTCATGATTTTATAAACCTTTATAAGGTCACCCCTCAGCCTCCGCCACTCCAGGGAAAACTGCCCCAGCCTATTCAGCCTCTCCCTAATGCTCAAATCCTCCAACCCTGGCAACATCCTTGTAAATATTTTCTGAACCCTTTCAAGTTTTCACAACATCATTCCAATAGGAAGGAGGCCAGAACTGTACACAATATTCCAAACAGCAATGTCCTGTACAGCCACAACATGACCTCCCAACTCCTATCCTCAATGGTCTGACTAATAAAGGAAAGCATACCAAATGCCTTCTTCACAATCCTATCTAGCGCGACTCTACTCTCAAGGAACTATGAGTCTGCACTGCAAGATCTCATTATTCAACAACACTCCCCAGGACCTTACCATTAAGTGTGTAAGTCCTGCTCTGATTTTCTTCCCTCATTGCTCACAGTTCTTTCTCCGTGTGTTCTCCACTTACCTCAACCATTTGGACTACAGATCAAATTGGAAGCTTTAGATTCTGAACAGTGAAGTGTTGATATTCTCCACTTACCTTGTGGAGGCGTCAGTTGTTTACCGTGCTGCTGACACCAACCTACAGGGTGGATGTATGGACTGCTAGCTTCACACCTAGTGAAGAAAATTGTTGAGTTAGAGGAAGATAATCTATCTGTTCTCTTGGTTTGTTGTTGCTAAAACAATTAGTACATTAGTATTGCTATTTTTAAACATTGGCAGAAAATGAAACAATCAAGATTTTAGTTGCAATTACGACACATTCTGAGATCAATAGATGTTAAATGTGAATTGTAACTGACAAGATTCAAGATATACATTAAGGTACTTTATGCCTGTACATAGGCCCATCCCTCTGGTAGTTACTTAGTACTCTTTTGGTATTAGCTTTGATATTGGTTTTACCAATAGAACCTGTAGAATACAAGTAAATACAAGTAGAACCAACATGTAATTACCATTTTTCAATCTCAGTTTAAAATTAGACAGGAGTTATATTCTAAACAGTGCATTGACCAAATGAAGTGAGAATCTATCCTAGACATTAACAGCTCAGCTACTACAACAACCCAAATCTAACACAGCCTTTTTGAGAATTGTTGAAATTCTGGCATTGGCATTTTCGGCAGCACAGTGAGTTCGCTCTGGGATTCCAACAGCCTGGAATTCCTTGAGGTGGCTTCTGCAGTGTCCTCCAGCCAGGGATTCCAACGGCCTGGCATGGTGGTTTACTTCAGCAGGAGGTTCAGCAATGAGTTATATCCTTGAGGTGGCGTCTCTATAGCCACTTTGGGATTCGAACAGCCCAAGATTCAGCGGCTACAAGGTTGGCTTTCTACAATGACGGAGAATGTGGTTACTGTCTTTTCCGCAACACTAGGAACCCCTGAACCATGAATTGAACAAAGGTGGTCTTAATTTATTTTAATATATAATTTTTGTTATTAATATAGGCAAGGAGTATGGCAACTTAAAACACTTTTCACTGTATTCTTTGTAAAGATACAAGTGACAATAAATTATTATTGTATTCTGATATTCCAAACATTTCTAATGATGATGTAACTGAAACCACGGGATATTGTAAGAATCAAATTATCTTAAAGATCATGGCTCTCACAATGGATAAAATGTAAGTGTCTACTCTCAATTGCTCACAGAATAAATTATTGACCTTAGCTGTGTTAGCACCAAACATCAAATGGAACCAGTGAGAATAGGAAATAATCAGTCAAACATCTCAGGTAACTCTTACTGACTTGAATCACCAGGTGGCTCAAGAGCAATAAGCCTGTTTAAATGAGGTATGATGCTGAAGTATGGAGTGAAAAGGCAAAAAAGAAAATCAGTTTTGTGGAAGAAACAACATGGACAAATCAAAAATCCCTCAGCATAACTCACATTTCCGTTGTCCATTTCTTATTTAAATAAACCTTCATCCATCCATGATTACATCCCATTTATATCCCTAATTTCCTTAAGTTGTCATGCACTGGCAGTATTCTTCTTTCACCGCTACCTTTTTACATTTCATTCCATAATGCCTTTTATGTGCCTTTTTGAGTTTATTTTCTTTGTAGCTTTCCCAAAATCTATGGCAAAATGAAAAGCCTACCAGTAATCATATGTGTCGTCCCAGTTGTCAAAATGGACCAGGAACCTGTTCTCAACTATATCTGTCACTGTAGCAACACAGATTAGAGATGGATTCATTCTATCAACTGCTTCCAGTTTCATTCCAGTACGAAATCCCGAAGGGGTAATCATCTGAAAGAAAACTTACAATTAAAACATCATGACATTCAATAATTTTGCCTAACATCAACTCAACTATTGTAAAATTGGCTCAGCTATTCCAACATCACTTTTTAAAAGTCACTTTCACTCGTTTCAAACTTCTTCATCACTACACAAATTACAAAAACCATGCAAACATGAGAACTATTGTAATCATAATTAGACTGTACGCATGTAAGTTTTAATGATAATTTTCATAAACTCCTAGGAACAACATCAATCATATTAAAGCACCTTCAGTTTCTGCCTTTTCCAAAACAATGATCTCATTCAATAATATACTTCTTTCAACTTCTCTTACCAACCATCTTCATGGCCTTTTTCTCTTATTCAGTGATTCACAGGATGACATCATCACTGACCAGGCGAGCATTTATTGCTATTCATAATTGTTAACAGTCAACCACATTGCTGTGAGTAACACAGAGGCCACATCAGGTAAGGGTGGTAGTTTCCTTACCTAAAGGACATTAGTAAATCAACCTTTTTTAACCCAACAATCGGCAATGGATTCATAGCCACCTTTAGACTCTGAATTTAGAACTTTATTGAAATCAATACCATCTGCCTTGGCGGGATTTGAACATGTATCTCTTGGTTAATGGTTCAGTGATAACACCACTAGGCCATCACCTCCCCACAAACATAAAGTCACCATTGTCCTACTCCCTCATTAGAGAGAGACAACTGGTAGTGGCTTAACTTCAGTCTCCACACCAGAGGAGAAACCAGAGGCGTCTCATAGAAAGACAGTCAAATAAGTTTCCATTAATGCTGACATATTCATGGGAACACGGGAATAATAGTCTCTGTTCAGCCTTTCTGAACTGTTCTTCCAATGAGTTACAACATGGCTAAAAACATAAGAACATAACAAACAAGAGCATCAAAAGATCACGTGACTCTTAGATCTTGCAATCTTCCAAGCAATATGATCATTGCTGATCTTGTGTCTCGATTCCACTTTTCCACCTGCTCCCATATTGTCCGATCCCGAGACACCAAAAATCTACTTCACCCTTGAACATACCCAACCATGGAGAATCCACAATTTTCAGGGATAGAAAGGTCTTATGATTGACATTGTCACAAGTGAGGACATTATTCCTTATCAAATAGCATACCCTTTTTCCTCACACCATGTCGCCGTGTTCCAGATTCCACAGCCAAATGGAACAACCTCTCAATGTCTACCCTGTTAAGCCCCTTAGGAATCCTGTATATTTTAAAAATATCACCTCTAATTGTTCTGACTTCCAGGGAGTGTAGACGTAATTTAATTAGCCTGCAGCTCAATTTTCCCACCTTTAATCCATATCCACTTATCTAATAAAAACTGTGAATTTTGATCAACCATTGCCTTTTGAAAAAAGGGAACTCGAGGTTTCTACTAACTTTTGCATGGAGAGCTGCTTCTTGGTCTCTTTCTGAATACCCTAGTCATAATTTTAATATTCTCTCACCAGGAGAACATTTGCTTGATAAAACATGTTTCCCATTATATAGTTATAAACTACATTACCCCTTAGTCTACTAAACACCCGGGGTATAAGGTAATGTTTGAGCCCTGGTGCTATCCTGGTGAACCTCAAATGCCAATGTATTCTTCTTGAAGATGCAGTGCACCCAATGTGCTCTCCATGATCGTTCAAATTAGTGAATGTGATTTCACAGAAACAAACTAAATTCAAATTGCAAAATAACATTCATTTAAGACTGTTCCAGCTGGCATTTCAACATTTGGTCTGGGATGAACAGAAATTCCTTCACTCAAACTTTTGCAAGTCTTTGGAATTCTCCACCCTGAACAGCCATGGATGCTGCAGTCATTGTATTTACAAATCAAGATAGATTTGTGGATACAAATGAAATGAAGGGATATGCAGATAATGCAGAAAGCTGTAGCTGAGGTCGAAGTTCAGATATGACCTTATTATTAAATTGTGGAGCAGATTCAAGGGACAGTAAGGCATCTACCTACCCCTGCTTCTTACATTCTTATATTCATTTGCAGGCTGATTAAAATGTTTAACGCTACATGAGAAAGGCCTTAGTATCAACCTGAGAAGAAAGCTATGTTGTTCAAACAGCCAAATGTAAGAAATTGCTTAAAAATAATGCAGTTGCTCACTGTATTTTGATTGAAGAAGAGTTGTTTTGGTGCAGCTTGTGACTTTGTTATCTTCAGATAATTCGGCCAGTTGAATTCTTCCTCTTTGTATCCTGAAATGTTAGCACCAATAGCATTCTATACTCAAAAGAATCAATCAATTCTGTACTAAACTGATTCCTTTCACTTAAATCATATCAAGCTGCACTGTAAATTTGAATTAACTTTCACATTTGTCCAAAGGGGTACTTGAATATTTTTCAAAAAAAATTTGCTAATTCTAGGTTTTGATATGATGCCATCTGGTGGAAAATGTCTATTTTTGTTCCTGTGGACAACGTCCCAAAGTCTTAACACAGCAGACACACAGTATTCTGATGTAGTCTAAAAGGTAATTTTATAAACAAAATCATGAATTATGTTTTCAGCACAGCATACATGCTTACTTAATGATAAAGTAAATCTTTGACAATCACAAGGTTTGTTCTGACTGACATTGTAATCGATGTGCTCTTATCAAACTTAGCACAAGTGGCATCAAATAAGATCATCAAACTTACTAATCAAATGATATAAGCCTTTGCCATATGTACATTTTCCCTCCAATACATAACTGTATTTCAGGATATTGTTTCTGATTCCATCAATAGTTTTATACCAGATCATTTCAATTTAACGCATGTCAGGTTATAGCCTAGTTTACTCATAAATACCCAAAGCGTGAGTTTAATGAGATTAATGCCAGAATATCTCTCACCTTTAGACAGATGTAATTTGTGACCTGTCTTCTCACACCATCCTGCCGGATGGATATCTGGAGAGTCCGCATTCACCCAGAAATCATGGCACTCAGAATAACCATCAAAATGGAGTCGCAAACGATAACCACAAACCTTCAGGAAATAAGACATTGTTATGATTATCCAGTTACAGGTAGCCTTTCCTGCAGTTCCATTATTAAATTACTTACTCTTAGCACTCTTGCTTTATCCTGTAAAGTGTATGTTACCTTACAAAAGTGATGGTGAATTTAAGCCAAGCAAACCAGGCACTTAATCCCATGCAGCTATCATTATCCCCAACAAGAAGCAATTATCATTAAGCAGCAAAGTCTCAGCATATCATTTTCCTGTGCAAGATCATAGACTCATCTTTTGAAACCACCAGGACAAACTAAATGATAACAACTACATTCTCAACTAGTTAAACAATTAAAGTATTTGTCACATACACAGATAGCATACTTAATAGTTCTAACTATTTCAACCAAGGATTAACACTGTGTTTTTAATCCTTACTGTGGCTTTACAAGCCTTCAGCTGCACTATAGTTGAAGAATAGATTAATGATTGATCCCAAGCTCTACCAACAATACCATGTACAAAAAAGATGTGTATCACACTGGCAAGACAAGAACTCTCTTCCTCGGAATCTCTTCCCCAATGAAAGAAGAGCAAACGCTTCACCTGACACCACATATAGTGAAATGGCTGAAATTAGGAACTCAGTGGGATTTAGCAAAGAGATTTGTATCCCATTACTCCCAAAGGGTTATGTTCTAAATTCAGTACAGATAAGTTTTATTGGTGGTTCTGGAACATTTGTTGACATAACTGCATACTGATAGCAGGAGCAACAGAAAAGATAGCCACAAGATCACTCGTACATGTATGAGAAGAGGTGGTTACAAACAAAGCCATGGGAACGTGCATTACTCCAATATTATTACTACATGACTTGAATTTTGAGTTGAGCTAATCTTAGATTCTTATAACCTAACACAAAAATCATAAATGCCAATTATAGTCAGGAATTCAAATAATCAATATTCATCATTGTACTGTCAAACCCTGTGAGAAAACTGAAGTAATGTCACAGCAACAAGGATTCCACAATGAGTTGGCTCAGGCTCATTGGACGAACTTCAATGTTAACAATAGGGCTGTTGTTCACTGGTGAGAGAATCACCAGCAGTAACCCCATCACCTCCCTCAGGGAAGGCCTGCCAGATTTAAAAGCACCATCAGACAGCCTTCACTGTGCTTACCAGGGGTGTAGGAGTCCCACTCACAGGAGCAGCCATCAGTCAGCAACTGACAGCTCTCCAAGATCGATCAACACCACTGAGATCAATGATCAGTAAGTCATCCACCAAGAATCATTGAAGGAGCCAGAGCAAAAGAGAAAGAGAGAGCAGTTGGCAGTTGTTGAGAGGGGTTAGGAATCATAATAAAAAGCAGGGGGTGAATTTCAGGAGGTCCCTCTTCTGAAAGCCAGATCCCTCAGCTGGGCAATGAATGTGCTTGGATGAAAATCCACCCCCCAGCCTCCAACAAATCCCCCACGCACTCACGCATCAGCCACCAGTTGAATGCTAGTGCAGGAGAGACAATGTGCTTAAATGGGCATCAATTGCCTAATTATGGACCACAATTGTCACTTTGGTAAGTAGTCCTTCCACAAGTCATCCCATTCCAGAAGTAATCAGGCAAAGGCAAAGACAGAAAAGTCCACCGTGCAGCCTCCTGCTTGAGTAAATGCTCCCCCTACCCATCTCTGAACAAACAGCAGGGGAATGGTGCTATAATTCCAGACATTGTGTAGATACACTGCCTTCTGGTGACAAAGACATAGCAATTTTGTTCGTTGACTTTGGCATGACTTGCTTCTTTTGCTTACCATGCTGAATCAAACAAATGCAAACAGAACATGTCTAAAGGCAGAAATCATTTCACATTTCAGAAGTTTTCTGGATCAAAATCTGATGATACAAATTTTAACGTTGCAACACTGAAAAGAGCTTGGGCCATGTTTGTTCAGATGTTCTGCAGGGACCCCTGGTGGCTGACCTGAAACAAATTCAAGTGTAACCTTTTTTTACAGCATCTTGTATCTGAATCAGGAGCTTTTTATGCAGTTGAAGCCTGGGTGCATGTGAAGCAACTTCAATGATTCATGCGCTTTCTACCCACACCCCTTATAGCCCTGCATTCCTTTTGGAATTGTGCGCTGTAATTAGCATTATTTTGCTTCATTCTGCCTACCAAATCTTAGTTCCTTGCATGAAATTCCATCTGCTTCTTACCCTCCCATCACGTTCCTCTTGTTTATCACCATCCTCCTCAAAGTTCACAATCCAAGATTTTTTGTTGCTTGCAAGTTTTGCAGTTATGCCCTGTATACCCAAGTCTGGCTCATTAATAAATATCAGGAAAAGTAGTGGTTCTAATACTGACCCCTGGAAAATCCCACTGTACGTCTTCTTCCGGTCTCAAAAGCAACAATTCCCCCTGGCTCTCTATGTTCGGTCAGTTAGCAAATTCACACCCATGCTGCTACTGTTCCTTTTACTCCATGGGGCTTTATCTTTGCTGACAGATCTGTTCGATGTCACTTTGTCAAATGCCTTTGGGAGTCTCCACACATCGTATCAACTGCACTACCCTCAGCAACCTCATCAAAAAGCTTGACCAAGTTATTAAATATGGTTTGCAAATAAGTTGCTGGACTTATTCTTAGCCCCTTTTTTGAACAGGAGTGAAATATTTGTAATTCTCCAGTCTTCTGGCATCACCCTTGTATCTAAGGAGGCTTTGAATATTACGGTCAGTGTCTCTACAATTTCCACCTTTACCTACTTCGCTCAGTATTTCTGGATGCCATCTCATCCTGCCTAGGTGATTTATCCAGCCTTTTTAAGAACTTGTGCACGACACAGTGGCTCAGTGATTAGTACTGATGTTTCACAGTGCCAGGAACCTGGGTTTAATTCCACCCTTGGGCGACTGTCTGTGTGGAGTTTGCACATTTTCCCCATGTCTGTGTGGGTTTCCTCCATGTGCTTGGGTTTCCTCCCACAATCTGAAGATGTGCAGGTTAGATGGACTGCCCCATAGTGTTTCGGAATGGCAGGTTAGATGGGTCAGCCATGGCAAATGCAGGGTTACAAGGATAGGGTAGGGGGAAGGGTCTGAGAGGGTTGCTGTTTGCAGGATCAGTGTGACTCGATCGGTTGAATGGCCTGCTTTAACATTGTAGGGATTCTATTTTTCATTTATCAATATTCAGCACATTCTGTCCATTGATGTCCTCTTTCAGTATGGCTTTGCCAGTAACTTTTGCCTTGGCAGATGCAAAATGTTCATTTAGTACATTAAGAATGCCCTTTATTTCCATGTATACATCTTCTTTTTAGTCCGTAATTGATCCTATTTTTCCTTTTAACTCCAAGTCCAACGTTAAAACAGTAAAACATGCACTGCATCACCAGTGGCAGTGAAAAATCACTGTGGCTCTAAACTTTTATGCCTCTGGTTTCTTTAAAGCTGCTTCTGGAAGAAATTTATCATTCCAACATGTCACTGGGGTTTGTGAGGTCCTTAACCAAGTTCCCCAATGAGGCAATCAAGTAAGAAGAACAGTCACTGACGCCGTCCCAGGTTGTTGGATTCCTATAAATACAAGGGGTGATAAACTGCAAGCACACAGTCTTCATGGAACAAGTAAAGGATGTTTTTTCAATGGGAAAGATTTCTATTCATTTAATGCTCACCCTTTTTATGATTACAAGTTGCTTGTTCTTCAACCCGTACATGCTTACAAAGTTAAAAGTCACACAACACCAGGTTAAAGTCCAACAGGTTTATTTGGAAGCACTAGCGTTCTGAGCATTGCTCCTTCATCAGGTGGTTGTCCACAACCACCTGATGTAGAAGCAGTGCTCCGAAAGCTAGTGCTTCCAATTAAACTTGTTGGGCTATAACCTGGTGTTGTGTGATTTTTATCTTTTTACACCCTAGTCCAACACTGGCATCTCCAAATCATGACATACATGCTTACAGCTTATTCTTCATGTGAACCTAGCCTTTGGAACAGTGAGTCTTCTCCTGCAGCTACCTTTTCCCTGTTATTGTATGTGTGTTTGTTCTACATGTATGTAGGGAGGATAGCAGAATAATTAAATATTGAGTTATCAAGTTCCTTCAATAATTGGCATGTGGTCACTTCGCAATATAATACCTTCACCACATCATCAATATAAACAATGTTGTCAGGTACCTTATAGGGAAGAATAAATTTTACAGGGATAGATGCAAGCTATTCAGGAAGAGAAGGTTATCTCATCAATAGTTTCAATGAAAAACTGAGCTTGAGAAAGGGTTTTAAAGGTGAAAAGTTATCTTATTAAAGATAGATTTAATTAAAAAAAAACTGAAGAACTGCAGATGCTGGAAATCAGAACCAAATAGAAATTGCTGGAAAAACTCAGCAGGTCTGGCAGCATTCATGGAGGGAAAGCAGAGTTAACATTTCGGGTTCAGTGACAAATCCTCAAAACATGGTTTGCACAAAAGACGAAAATAAGAATGCTGCAGGCAATGTCAAGACAGAGTTAAGAGGGTGGAGCAAGGCATGGAGGAGTTGGAAACAAGGATGAGAATTATAAATTTAGTGTGTTGCAAAACAGTCAACCAAAATCTGCATCAGAAAATTCATAGGATTTGCAAATACCTTCTGCACTCCTCTGCAGTTAAGGTCTCATAGAAGTTAAGGGATTTAATTCATATTATCTAATTGATACAATCTTCAACTTCCTATGTCAACTCACTAAATTATTTCTGCCGTTTACTGTCCTTTGTGTGTTGACAATAGTTTTGAGAAAAGTCATTCATTGCATTTGTCACAATAAATAAAATATTCAAAGATTAATGAAGTAATTCTGATTACACATACACTTGTCACATACTTGTCTCACAGTACATACAAATTCACGAATGTACTGTATTCTGAAATGAATTTCAGCTTGAATTTCAACAGCTCTCAGATGGATCATTGTCAGGGGACTCACTCATCAAAAAACAATCAACAGGAAACTCTAAAACTAAAAGCCAGCAAATATATTCAATAAGTGAAATGGCTCTTCAGGAACTGACATTTTTTTTCTGTTCTTTATTCCTTCACTATTTACAACCTGAACCTGTTCATTCCATGCAGCAGTTACTCAATTTTATAATTTAAATGTATAAAGGTACAATCAAAAATGAAATATTGCTTCCAGTACCTCAAACACGGTGAGTACAAAGTACATTGATGGATGCGTAGGATCAATACCTTCTAACTTCATTCCTGCTCTGAAACCATTTTTATTCAGTGGGAAGGACTGATACTGTTCAAAACAAGATAATTGCAGTTACATTGTAAAATAATTACAATATATTACCTTGACCGCAGTGAATTTAAATATTGACATCTAGCCTCAATAACATGCTCCTCAACTTTGACACTCAAATATATTTCAGTTAGTTTGTGATCACTAAAACAAAGAGTTGTCGTAAACATGGTAGTGCCTGTTCTGTAAACTTCTGTGGTTTTAAATAGATTACATACTGACATACAGCAACATCTACCACCAAAGGCAGAAGTTAGGAGTCTGCTGAATATGTTTAACTAAGCCTGCAGGAGTGAATGTTTTCCTTTTACTTAACTCCTCAGATTGGTACACTCAGGTTGTGTGCAATTCTGGTCTCCCTCCTACAGGAAGGCTGTTGTAAAACTTGAAAAGGCTCAGAAAAGATTTATAATGATGTTGTAAGGGTTGGAAGGTTTCAGCTATAGGGAGAAGCTGACAAGGCTAGGGCTGTTTTGCCTGGAGCATCGGAGGCTGACCTTACAGAGGTCACCTTATAAAATCATGAGGGGCATGGATAGAATAAATAAACAAAGTATTTTCCTTAGTTTGGGGGAGTCCAGAATAGAGGGCATAGGTTTAGGGCGAGAATGGAAAGATGTAAAAGGGACATAAGGGGCAACTTTTTCATGCAAAGCAGGGTGCATGTATGGAATGAGCTGCCAGAGGGAGTGGTGGGGGCTGATACAATTACAACATATAAAAGGGTATATGAATAGGATGGATATATGAACAGGAAGGGTTTAGAGGGATATGGGCCAAGTGTTGGCAAATGGAACTAGATTAATTTAGGGTATCTGATCAGCATTGACGAGTTGGACTGAAGGGCCTGTTTCCATGCTGTACATCTCTATGACACTTAGAGACAGTTTTGAATGTTTTGAAAGTTGTTTTATTTTCAATCCATTACGTACTTGAAGATATATAAAGTTAAGGAGAATCAAGCCAGCTAGTTCTTCATGAGTCAATCTCTTTTGGATTACAATCAATAACTTTCCGAAAGAGGGTTATGGGATTTGAAATTCCTTTTATTTTAACATTACCCATCTCTGTGACATATTCCAACGTGTAACAGAGTTAGGATCCAAGCTTAAACAAACTGTTGAGAGATATATATTATTATTCCATTTTTCAGGCATTCTTGATGTTGATGCCTTTCCCCAGCAAGCAGACATTCTTGTAATATTCTGGTTTCCTGGGTAAATGTTTGGTCATATGACAGAAACGGTACACTTTGGGGATAAGTGATATTAACAAAGAAATCTCAATCTCCTAATGTCGAGACGATCAAGATGCCATCAAAACAGAAGTCTTCAGCCCCTTCTTTGCAGAATGTGTTTTTCCTTTGTCTCTGATAGTTTTCTGCAGATGTAGTGATTGTTGCTCGTTGTCTTTAGGCTTTTTCCTAAGTTGAAACAGGACAGTCAGCAATGAAAAGTAAATGCTGATCTTGCCTGCGATACCTACATCTCATCGAGCCTGCTCCATTGTTCAGATGTTCATGATCAGATCTGATCCTCCATTTCAATTGAGACAGGATTTCAACATCCACTCCTGCTCATTTGTGATGTTAGAGATACCATACTCAACAGCAGTCCTGGCAGTATCATTAAGGTGTATGTCTAAGCTGATGGATGGTGTGCAAGAATTCTATGATGGTGCAAGCTCAGAGTGAACTCCTCCTCCTGCAACACTGCCTCTAATGTATCAAAGGCACTGTCAGTGATAGAGATGGCAAACATGAATTAGAACTATAAAGAAGGTAAGAAGTCATCACTGTGCACTCATCCATCTTTCAGCTGCTATTATATTAAGTCAATGTGACTGTGTGTTGTATGTCATGTATCTGTGTGATACACTGTGACCTCTTCAGTCTACAAATTAGAAATCTAGAGAAATCAAATGTCTGGAGACTTGTTGACCCACACAAATCACAGACTCGTCACTCACAGCACTCTAGAAAATCACAGAAGTAGTGAATGCAATGACATGGAAGGTTATTCTAATGGGCCTACATCAACTGAAGCTGAGAGCAACAATCTTTGGTTGTAACAATGAGAAGACTGCAGGAGAGAGAGAGTGATAAGGATACAAAAGGAAAATAAGTTGGTCAATTGGGAAGGAGTTCTCAAGCCTTTTGCACCAACAGTAAATTATCAATATTTTGGAGATCTTAAATGATCTCAGATTGTTTGATATTGGTGGTTTAGTATATACTTCTTACCTTGCCTCAGTCTACTGGAGTGCTAATTCTGGATTATCTGGAATCACCTGTTCCCTCAATGTCACTAACTCCTTTCAGTATATTATAATAGTTTGGAAACATGGAAGATACATCATTCTGATAAATAAACTGTTCTGTATTTGTGCTTTAAAATGTTTTGTCACAGTGTTATATCTCAGATCCATATTTATATCCAGTTTACCCATCTGAGGTGAGGCATTCTAATGGATTTATCTAAACCAGAAAATTCCAATTATGCTTTGTTCCTAAGTATTCCAGTGCAGAGAAAGTTAATTCTGACAGCAGGTAGGTGGAAGAAATCTCCCTCTCCATCTATAAAGGCCAATACTTGGTTTATTTCCAGTGGTTCCTCCTCAGCAGCTCTTGGTATGCATTTGACTGGAGAACCAGCGCTAGTTGTCTGCCTCCCACTTGCATTTTGCGTTTTCTTCTCTTGCAAGGTGAAAGAGATGCCAGAGTTTGATGAATTAACTGTGTCCAAAGAATTGATGGACAGCATTCATGGACGTCATTGTGTTGGGTTGGTTGTGACAGTGCATTAAGGCAAGAGAGTATCAGTGGTGTATGGTCAGATGAGGATTCGTGAAGATGTCCGAATGGAAAGGAATGGGTGCACCTGCCAAATGTGATGTTACATTGAGAAATATGCAGGAGACTTGGAAAAAGAATGAAGTGGTTCTGGGTCAGATGTGCTTTAGGATATTCTAAACCTGTCATGCCATTCATATTTCCAGGTTTGTTTGGGTCATTAAACCTCTTCTGTCATTGAACTCAAGAATATGGCACTGTACTCCTGTTGGTGACCTCCTCAGCAATTTCCAAACATGCCTTTTTGCCTGCTCTGGCTGACATCCTCCTCCCATTAATAGGGAAGACAGTCAGCCACAATTGAATGGCAGAGAAAACTCAAAGAGTTGAATAGCCTAATTTTGCTCTTTTATCCTATCGTCTGTCAGCAAGCCCTCACACCCATTACAACATCTCTAGCTGGGCCTTGTTGAAGGATTGAGCTGCTTTGCTATATTGTACATTCAGCGGTCCCAGTTTTGGCTCCATCAACACATTCGTAAAACATCGCTCCCTTTAAATGAAGTTATTCTGAGACAGTAGTTCAATAAGTGCACAGTCACTTTCAAGGATTTTGTTCATGTGCAATATTTATCCAGAAAGTGCGGACTCTCTGAAGTGCGCACAGTGTAGGCCTGTGCAGCTCAATGGAAACACTGCTCTGTCATGTTTCAAGTTTTATCCAGGCACTGTCCCTTAAAAAAGCAGAGCTGTAACAGCTTAACACAAGACACTGCCGTGGCCATTCATTTTCAATGTTCAGGAAACTCAAAAGTCAGATGCGAAAGCAGTGTCTGAATTAAAAAATGCTGCTGAAACATATTGGAACCATGCCACTTCCAATATGTAACTGGATCTTCTGTGACTCAGAATCTAGGAAAAACCCAAACTCCATCTCCATCTTTACACCAATAAAAATGAATAGATACTTAACAATTAACCTTCAGAAAGCACAGAAGTCATTATAATTTATTCATCTTATATTGCAACATACTGTGATGGAAACATATAGGGCCCCTTATTGTTTTGTAAAGTGAGGAAATGAAAAACAGGGAAACACTATAAGATCCACCAACAGCCTGCGATCTTACATGTTGTAATTTTGCAGGAGTTCTTGTTATGGGCAGTTGATAATGGTAAATGTACCTGGAAAAAGGATAAGTAGGTCTGAACTATATGAATATTGAGTCACATTGAATAAATTTCTTATGTTAGTCGATACTGAGGCTAACAAAAAAAAAGAAGCAAATGTGAATGATTATTACCTCACGAAAGAGCTTGACAGGAGCAGCAATAGCCTTTTCTTCTTCTAAATATAAAGTCCAAGACCAAATTTTGTTCTTTTCAACTACAGAGGCAGCTAAAAGAAAACAAATTAAAGATAAATGGTACTCACTTCGCTTCTAAAATTTCAAATGTGTATTTTTAGGAATTCAAAATAGATCTAAACACAGTTTACCCCTGGGCTGTTTCTGTGCGATAACTATTTTGAATGGGAATGTTAATCCTAATGTGAATTTAAGTTCTGCTTGTGAATTAATGACCTCACATTCAAAATCAAAAATATCTTCAAAATGAGTACAATTATCAAGTTCTCAAGATATAGGTAGTCTAGAGTTTTATTAGAAACTAATCAAATTTATTCTGCCAATATTATTAGCTCAACCAATATCTCAAAGCTTATCATTTAATTCATTGCTCTTCGTGGAACTTGGCCGAGATCAAATTGCCTGATGTGAATTCCAATAAAGCAGTCAACACACTTGAAAGAACTTATTGACTGTGAAGAAGCCTATGCTGCAGAAATCACTGAAGCAGACAGACCAGCAATGGATATGTGTGGGATTCGGAGCAGCAGCACTGAGGTTAAAAGGCATCAGTGAAAACCAAGGGATGCCAGAAACAGAATGGCAGCAGAGCTGTGGGGCAACCGGAAGTGATGGCAGTGAGGTTAAAAGAAGCAGTGAGAGTGGAGAAGTCCCAGAAATAATCAAACCAGTGGTAGAGCTGTGTGGGACTTGGAGTGGTGACAGTCAGGTTAAAAGCCGACAAGTCACAGAAACAAAATCAAAATGTGATGGCACAAGACAGCAGATAGGTGATTGGTGGGTACTTCTCTCTCATCTCATGACTAGATATTGATTTAAGTTAAGACAGTAAATACAGCTTAAGACCTTAACCTTTATAATTAATAATTTAGAACTCAAAACTAAATTTCTTCACCTGACACAGTTAAGGAGTTTTGATCGTCTGACATAAACAAGAAAAAGATTATTCTAGTTTATGCTTAATTAGGAGTATGGATAAATTAAAAGCAAATGTCCATATCCAATTTAGTTAAGATATGTCTTGACTATGATTTCTACAACCTGCACTACGTATAAAAACCTCAGCACTCCGAGCAATCGGAGTGACCGTGTGTTCAGGAGATTACTCCAACTGAAGCAATTTAAGCTCCAGTCTTGGAATTTGAGGAATAGCTGGGGCCACTGAAGTACACTGATAAGGCTGAGCGATTCATGGATTTGTGTTTCACGATGTGGTCATTCCACAGCTTATGGAAGTGCAGACAGAGGAGGAATAGCAGACCACCACTCAGAGGACCAAGCAGGTAGAGATGGAATCCCCTGTGTGTACCTTATCCACAAACCGTTTTTTGACCTGAGAAAACAGTGAGAATGACAGTTCTTTTGTGGAGGCCAGTTAGTGCCAATCCTCCATGGCGCTATGGGGGCGGTGGCAGCTATTTGTGAATGGAAGAGGTGTAGTACTGGGCTGGAAAATGATATCTTCAATCCAGACCATCAAGTGTCATTTGTTAAGGGTTAATTATCATGGCAATGGACAACTGAAAGAAATTGAAGTATGTGACAAGCCAGCCTAATGCAAAAACAGCCTGCTTTGATTGGGAGGTAACCACGTGCCATCAATGGAAAGAAGGCATTGTAAGACTCACTTGTATTTTTATATATAAGTGTGTACAGGTGTTATATGTGTGTGTGCATATATTATGTAGCTTAAGCTAATAGATTCACTCAATTGTTCATGCCTTTAATTTATTTCAGTAGATTCCGTTTATAAATATTCAGATTGATGAGCCTGTGTCTTGTGTTAATCTTGATCAGACCTTAAAGAACCCGTTAAGTACTTTCAGCTTAACAATACAGAAGGAAATGTGGAAGGGTAGGGGATTTGTTAGTGAGGAGAATAGACAGATGCTTCTATAGCCATAGATCTGGCTCCAGGATAGCGTGTTGCCTCCCAACTGTCAAGATCGTGGACATCACAGAATGGCTGCAAGGTATTCTGAAAGGGGAAAGTGAACAGCCAGAGGTTATGGTCTGTGTTGGAACCAATGACATCGAAAGAAACAGAAAACAGGTCCTGCAAGCATATGTGAGGGAGTTAGGCAGGAAATTGAACAGCAGGACTTAAAAAAAGTAGTAATTTCCAGATTATTCACAATGCCACATTATGGTAAATTTAGGAATAAAAGGCTCGAACAGTTAAATGCATGGTTGGAGAGATAATGCAGGAGGAGTTGAGACTATTCCTGGGGAAAGTGAAATCGGTCAGATCTGAACAGGAAGAGGTTCAACATCCCATGGAGAGGCTTACTAATGCTGTTGGGGTGAATTTAAACTAGACTGCAAGGAGATAAGACCTGTTAAGTACTTCAGAGAGGAGAGAACCTAAGATGGAATTAGAAGCTGAAACATGAGTAATTGAGCCTGGAAGGATGAGTAAAAGTTGGGTAGATAAGAAAGATGTGAGTTTAGCAAAGCTAAATGGAATATATTTTAACGCAAGGAGCCTGAAGAGTAAGACAGGTGAGCTAATGGCACAAATAGCTATTCTGTTGTACACCCATGAGCATATGACCAAGATTTGGCTGGAAGATGGTCAAAATTGGCAGCTGAATATTCCTGGTTATAGAACATTCGCAGAAGATAGAGAGAGTGATAGAAGAGGAGAGGTTGGTGGGGTGCGGGTTTGGGGGGTCCCAATATTAATCGAGCACCCAATTATGACAGTGAGGAGAGATAATATCTTGGAAGGATCATCAAATAAGACCAAATGGGTCGGTGTAAAATGTACAAGGGGTAAACATGCTGTTGGATGCATCTCCTAGGGCCCCAAACTGTCAGGGAGAGACAGAGGAGCAAATACATAATCATATTTCAACAACAATGCAACAATAGTGAGGAATTTTAATGATTTAAATATTACCTAGGATAATTTCAAGGATGGATCAAAATTCTTAAAACTGCATCTGGGAAAGTTATTTTAGCCAGCATATGGAAAGCCCAACAAGGGAGAGGCAAATTTGGAACTAATGTTGGGAAATGAGCCAGAGAATGTGAAAGGAGTATCTTTGGAGGAACATTTCAGCCATGGTGACCGGAACCTTGTAGATGTAGGATAAAGATGATCCAGTGGGAGATTGGAATTCTCTTAATGAAAGGACTTAATGAAAGTCACCCTTGGAGCAGTATTTAGATATGACAATATTTAGGCATTGATTTAGCCTCCAAAGCTATGGGCAAAAAGCTGAAAAACAGCATTAATGCAGTCTCACGTTTGTTGATCAACACACTAATAATGGGCCAAGTGGTCTCCAATTCTGCTGTAAAAGCCCATGTAACAATGTGCCTGTAAAAAATACATCAGTTATAGTGATATATAAACAGTGATGCACAAGAGTGACTTGCCCTCTAATTTTCTCATTATAAAAGTCTGACTGTCTTCCACTTGGTGCCAATTTGACTTCTCAGCTAAGATTGAAAACATTGCCATGTAGGGCATTTATAAAAGTTATCAGGATGATGTGAGACTTAGACCTGTGATTTTCAAATTCCATCATCCAATTTGCTACTTTGGACTTTCATGAGCTGATGTGGTTTTAAACAAGAACCAAAATCATCAATTTACAGGCATCTTTTGATCACATGTGGTCAAGTTTCATTGTGGATTTGACAACAGCCAGCTGAGCTAAAATTAACATTTAATCCAAAGGCAGGGAAGATCTCATGCAGGCATGGTTTTTTAAAAAATCTTCATCTCCTATTTTCTCTTTTACATTTGATGAGAATGTTTTCATATCCAACATGTGAACACTAGCTGCAGTTACAATGCAATGAACTTAGACATTTAAATACACAAAAAAAGCTTGTATTTCAAGAACGAAAACAGAAATTACGAGAAAAACTCAGCAAGTCTGGCAGCATTTGTGGATAGAAAGCAAAGTTAACGTTTCAGGTCCAATGACCCTTCATCAGAACTGATTGTAGCTAGGAAAAGTATGGTATTTATGCTGAAGGTGGGGTGTGGGGAGAAGAAAATAGTAAACCATAGGTGGAGATGGAGCCCAGAGAGAGAGAAAAAAAACAGTTGAGCAGACAAAGGAATGGGTAAAGATCAGCCTGAAAGATGATATACTTTTTTGTCTCTACTCAAGGAAACTTTGCAATTGGCTCCTTAAGGCGACAGTGGAAATTCGTTAAACACATTTTAATTTGAGGGAGATAAAGTCTAATGACAAAAAGGACACAAATCTTTATTGGCATCAACTCAGGGAGTTGAAAGTGGCCAATTCATCCCACCTCAACGAATCATATGATGGCTCAACAGATTTATATTTTGTTCTGACCACACCAAGTGCAATGCATCATTGATTGTGATCATGTGGCCATCAAGGCACCAAGTGCTCAATAACAGCCATTGATTAATTGCAAAGGCCTTCACTCCCTCAGTTGCCAGTTGATCTCCAATTGTTATAACTGTATCTGCACTCACTTCCCTGGCAGCTGCCATGACTCTTTCACTCTCCAGTAGTCAAGGGTTCTGCAGTTCTCTATTTACCACCACATGTCATGGATGAATTCTTGGGGACAAACAATATCCTTTGAAGAGATGTCTACTTCCCACTGAATACAGCACAGGACCAGGGAGAGAAATCAAGGGCCTTGGTACTTCTCCTTTCTCTAGTCTTGATAAATCTACACCCCGCTCAAATCCTCCCTCCAATACCTTCAACAGTGCAGCATTGGGAATCATAGTCACAATTGGATTGAACTGTTTTATATTGGCTTAGTCAAACTTTTTGTCTTTATACTTCATGCTTTTATTTATAAAGTTCATCCAATTGCACAGGTTTCATTGTGACAGACTTTACAACGACTGCTGTAAGAGACAACTACACATGCTTTAGTCATTCATATTATGCAACTGGCTCAGCTTCTTTGAACCAGACCCGAGCAATATTCGGACAACACATCCAAAGACCTGAAATTTGAAAGCACTGCAAACAACAATTCCATGTACAAATAAAATTTCTGGAACTGACTGGGACATAGTCTATTGGCCCACAACTCTTGGCTTCACTTCCAAGTTTAAAAATGGAAATAACTTCCAATAAACTAGCACCAACAATTCAGATACAAGGTTGTCCTATTTCTATCCAATACTAGTGCAATTTGTTAACAGACAAATTACACTTTGCATTGTGTGATAAATCTGCTTTCATTTCAAACTAAAACTAACCAAATTTACAAATGCCAAAATCGAGCTTATACTCAGAGAGTAATGCTGATGCTGAAAATCTGAACTATGAGTGCTGTAGATAAATTTGGTCACTAACCTCTGTCATTCTCTGCACAGACATCACCAGACATGTTGAGTACACTCAACAATTCATGTTACAATTGGGGCAAAAATAACTCTTTTTTGCCAGTCCTCCATGATAATATTTTTAACTTGTGCAATGACTCTGGGAATAACAAGGCTTGTATTCCAGTCCACTACCTCAATGAGTCGTCGTAGGGTTGGGAGGTTCATGCCAGATTTTTTTGAAACAGAGACCAGGATTTGGGGTGCGATACTGGTAAATAATAGCTGAAGCAAAATACCAGGTTCTATATTTCTCTGTCAGATGAGATTTCTTTGGATTATGACACTATTAAAAAAAACTATATTGGCTGCGTATAAGTTAGTGTCTGAGGCATATAGGCAAAGTTGCCAAATTTAAGGAAATAGCCTAGGTAAACCTACATTGAATATGAAAGGATTAAACAGATTAATTTGAACAGGTGGATACCAAGACTAGAAGCTGAAACCATGTACGAAGGTCTTAGTGAGATTCTTCGTTTAGAGGAATTTAGAAAAAAACTCACTACTTTCCAAATAAGAACTCATGTTGAAAACTGCAACTGCTAGACAGGCAACAATAATGGCTAATGATTAAGAATTTATGCATAAAATGAATTTGGAAGGGTTAGGAAATAGAAGAGTGGAAGGAAAAATTGGTAGTCACGAATGCCCCAAAGTTTGATACTCAGATCAGAAAGGGAAGTATGGAAGGCAGAGGAAAAAAGTGAAAGCCGACTTGGAAATTGAGACGGGAAACCCATGGGCCTTATTGGAACTCGTGAGACCAAAAAGGAAACTTTAAGGAACAACTGCTTAAGTGGGATTCAAACTCATGTCCTCAAAACATTGGCCTGGAGGTCTGGATTACTAGTCCAGTAATACTACCATATGCTACTGCCTCCGTGAAGATTAGAAATCTAAATTGTTGTCACTGTTTATGTTCCCATACTAAATCTTACATACAGTTTAACTTGTCAATGTAGTTGAGAAGGCAACTGAGGGTTTTGTGGCCTGCTTGGTTAAGACAGTTACTGCCTGAAGTTTTTCACTATGCCTCAGCACACGTGACAACAAATTCAATTCAATTCAATTCAAGTTTCATCCAGAATTACTTCAGTTTGATGGTGAGGACTTTAATTGACTTGAGTAGCATTAATTCAATTAAACAAGGAACATCAACTTTCAAAAATATAAAAACTCAATGCAAAATAAATTATATTGCATTTTTCTTAAACTCGATTAATTTGTTTCGATAGGAACAGATCATTGAAACTCAGAACATACTCGGTCTAGGGACTGGATAACTGGATTCATTCAGTCGACTTTGTCTACATTCCGTGTGACTGTTGTCATCCATGAAGTGTGCCCTGATATTTTTTAAATCTTCTTTTTTCTCATCCTGTTGTGGCATTCAAAGAAAAGTCAGATTTAGGTTTTGTCATATTTGCTAAATGTTTCATGATCAGAATGCAGATATCCTTTTATATTGATGAATGTCTTTATATTCATAATACTGTAAAATAATGTTAAAACATAAGCTCTGTGGAGCAGAATTCTGAGAAAGTGCACATGGAATCATGATCAAGAAATTTGACTTCATCTATAAAATTCAATTCTCATTCTATGATATATCTCTGACAGTGTATTCTTCACATTCATATTCACCTTCAACAACATTTCTACAGCTCATCTACAGGTAGGTTTATTTTTATTTATTTCTAAATTATTTTTATGTTACACATGAAGGGTTAGAGCTTTCAGTGAAAAATATGAATAGTCTAAAAATATATCAACTAACAACTGACTCTCTCTTCACTCATCATACCTGGCATGCCAGCCATATGAATAGGTGCACAAGCCATTATCACAATAGATGACCATTAAGGAGCAGATAGGGTAGAGTGCAAGAAACTACTTGTGCTAGTTAGGGAATCTAGGGCTGGAGGCAGTCAAAAAATTAGGGAAACTCTTCTGAATGCAATGTGTGGTAGAAGTTTGGAACACTGCCATGCCCAACAATCAAAGCTAAATTAATGACTAATTTAGAACTGAAATAATTAGATTTTTGTTAGCTGAAGGTATGAAGGGATATGGAGCAAAGACAGGAAATGAAGTTATTTTGCAAATCAACTGTGATCTCATTGAATAATGGAACAGGCTCAAGGAGCTAAATGGCTAACACCTGTTCCAATTTCCTCAGAATAAGGAGTTTTAAACTGACTAAAATAAAAACAGAGCTGTGGATGGCAGAAATCTGGAACGTTGACTTGGGAATACAGTGGTGTGTTGAACTGGCAGGTACCTGGAAGCTAAGGGTCATTTTAGGTGGAGTGTAGGTGCCGACATGTTGACTCAGGCCTGCTGCACTGCTGTAGCGACTCAAGCTGGAGGAACAACACCCCCTCTTCCATCTAATTACCTTACAGCCTTCAGGAGTCAACACTGTGTTTCACATTTCAGAATGTAAATACCCTCCTTTATGTTCCTTATCCTCCTCCCACATTCCTAGATCCTGCTTTGTATGGGTTGCTCACAGCACAGTCAACCGATTTTCAATCATTTACATATCTGATAGCACCATACCCAGCATTTATGTCTTTCTCAACCACCTCTTTGTTTTCCTATCCCTTTATCTCTCTCCAGGCACAACCTCCATGTATCCTTTTCTCTCTCTCTTTCTCCGACCCACCTTTCATCATCAGCATGAATACCATACATTCTCAACTCATTACTCATTCCCAGCTATTTTCAGTTCTGACATAAGTCACTAGATTTGAAATGTTAACTCTGCTTTTCTCTGTACAAATGATGTCAGAACTACCAAATTTCTCCACCTTTTCTGTTTCTGTTTAAAGTTTCAACTGAGTTGACTCTTACTTCCAATTTTTCTTCATCTCAATGGGTCATCCCAACAACATTCCACCTGGTGCATTATAAAGTGGAAATTGATTTTGAACTTGTGGTTTCTCTACATTACATGTTGGCAAGTGTTCACTTGCTCTGTGGCATGGCAATTCAGTAGACCACATTCATGTAGCTTACTACCAACATTTTAAAATGAGAATGAATATCACTTTTAAGTTATTAAAAGAAATTTTCCCAGAAATTAAACTTCTCTATTTGACTTGCAAATGTATTTTTTATCTTCCACATGTAATGAATCATGAAGGTATGTAAATGATCACTTTTGGATTTCTCAAACAGGGCCAGCTAACATATTAGTTGCTGTCATATGAATTGGTAGAGGGTACTAAAGGTCTCCTGGAAATGCTTGTCAGCACCTGAACACAAGCCAGAAAAGCAGCTATGATTTATATGCCTAGCAACAAAACAACCTTATAGTTAGGAACATGCTATGAATTAAAGTGTGGGGATCAGAATGTAGGATTTTCTATCCATTAAAATTAATAGACTCAAAAGCCTGCCCTGCTATCAAAATGTCATCCTGGCCAGCAAAGTTCTTTGTTCAAAATATATCTTCACAAAAAGTTTGCAATATGCATGGACCATGTCTATACTAAATACAAGAGAAAACATACAGAAATGTTAAGATAACCAACATGAAGAGACCACCTCCATTCATTAGGTGATGCATTATGCTTTCGAGTTCACAGATTTACTTCCAATTAGCAAAGTTCTCAGTGTGACACAACAACATTTTCTGTGTATTCTTGAAGGTATTCAGAAATACTTAAAAATTGTCATGATTTCATGCATAACAAAATTGTATCAGTTAAATATTGGATGAAGCATACCTACCACCTGCTCTGGCTCAGTCAACTCATAATCATATTCTTCATCTGATTCTGAACTAGGGCTTAGGCACACCTTCCTTTTTCTCTTTTTAACCCGTTTAAGTATTGCTCCAGCACTTCTCTTGATTGCTGCACTTCCCATTCTGAGCGATCTGTTAATCAATCAAAGCAAAATTGTATATTTTTGCTGTTTTTATAAAAACATATACAGAGGATTAGAAGATATGGTGCCACCTAACTGAAGTTGTTAAATTGACAATTTTATAATTAAACAAGTTAAATAGTTTTGAGAATGCCAAGCATATCCATCCATATCTCACCAGATACTGATCAATATAATTTTAGGTAGAAATCAGTTTGATGTATGCACTAGCCTCTGTGGACAATAAAAAAACTTCTTAATTTAAACTCACTGAAAACCTGATCACACCTTAAATCTTCTTACATACAATGAATCACTTTGTGTATAGTATATGACTTGGTTTAATGAGGAAGATCACAACTACTTTCCACAAAGCAAGATTCAACAAACAACTAATTGATTGATTGTTTAGTCAGCTTTTCATCACATTGAGACAAAAGCCTCTATTATTCCCTGAATAGTGCCTTGGGAATTTTAGCATCTTCCTCAATAGAAAGAAGCAGCTCAGTTTAACAACAACTCAATTTACCTTGGAATGGCAATCTAGAGTGTGAGCTTTAGGTTTATGTTTAGAGCTTGAATTTCCATGCCCCCTCTGAGTTCCAATAACTGTTCCATTTTCTGCTCATTTTATCTTATTCCATGAGAACAATTCAAGTTTAATGGTCAAACTACATGTCAGAAATTTAAGAATTGGAATTACATTCACTCTCAATTCCCTTTCCTCCACTGAGATTATGTTCAGTTTAGTGGATTTCTCTGTAACACTTAAAGCTTAAATGCTGAAATCATCAGAGTTGTCATGGTTACAGATAGTGTTCATTTGATGGGAGCATCCACACAGCTGTCTGATTTGTTTTTCAATTGCCAGCAGCCTGCTGGAAAATATTTCACATCAGTCTATGATCCTAGTTTGTGAAATCAATTCACAATGCGGTATATGCTTTTCTGTGCCAGGATATAAAATTATTGAAATGTTCCAAAGCAATTTAGGTTCCTTTTTTCAATATGCATTAATTTTTCAACCTTTCCATTAGTTTCTGTGATATTCCATTTGCTAGTCCATTGAGAGTCAATATTTCATTTTGAGTGACACCTTTTACTATGGGGTTATAACATAAGGCTGGGTAATTGAAATAGTTTAAGGTTTCAATGCACCAGGCAGATTAGGTCAGAGATTCATTTTTGTTGGTACTATACTTAGACATGTCTAAATGCACTGACCTACAACTTCAGGTTGGATCAGGACTATTATCCATGTTGAATTATACTTTAAATTGGGTGATGTCATATGACCAGTTAGAATCAATGATACTGAGATTATCAATTACCTGGCACTTTATTTGATCCATCAAATATGCCCTTCCATTATGTTGCAAAATTAAAGTTATACTCTAGCTATTATCAAAAATGAAAAGATCAACAGTATGAAGAATGTATCCAAATGTAACCATCTTACTTCTCTTTAAATTGCCGCAGGCAAAGCTCACTGCAAAACCTTCTATTGCTTCTGATTTCATTCACTGTATAAGAGTGACCACAGTTCACACAGCAGCAGGCACTTTCTATATGTGGCAGCTCATTCATGTAAGACATACCTGTCTGTTTCACTGTGAGAGAAAAAAATAATAGGAAAAATATATATATTAACTAAAAGATTTTTCTGGTAAATTGCTTGCATATGTGATATTCACCAGCAGAACATGCTCTTTATTTTTAATGACTGGCTTGTTAATGGCCCAGAATGTTCAATCAGAAGATAGTTATTGCTGAAGTATATCCTGGAAAATGTGCCACAAGGCTACTTGGAAATTGCAGCTACCTGGGATTTTCCTCGGAAATTTAAACTACCAACAGTCAATTACTCTGCATCTGGGACCCTCCACAAAAGTCTACAATTCTGAATTGAAGTTGCAGATGTAAGAGGGCTCCAATTCACTTACCTGAATAGTTAGCTACCCAAGAAAAGTTCAAACCTTGAAACCTACTCTAACTCCTGGATAACTATAAAACTGGCTCCTCCACCCAGCTAACCTGATAATACCCCAACAAAACCTCACCTAATCACACTCCAAACAAGTACCCCTCAAACCAAAACTGTCCGCATCCTAGCGCCCTGATCCCACCTCCCCCAATCTGAATACCCCTCAACCTGACCCACCTAAACTCAACATCTGTCCTGACACAGCCACCCCCAACGTTACATGATAACTCAACACATTCCAATCCAATATGCCCACAATGTAACACCTCCCAAATTGATCTGACCGCACCTCCCTCAATCTGATAACACCACAACCTGAACCCTCTCCAATTTGAAATCCATCCTAAACTTGCCACTGTCATCCCCTTTCCCTGCCCACCTGATGCACACTGACCTAACATCCCATCAACACAAAATATCACCAACAATTTGTCCTGGTCCATCCACATTGATGCTAGGATCAAGAAAACACACCAATGCCTCTAATTCCTCAGAAGGCTAAGGAAATTAGCTTTTGCACAATGACTCTTAACAATGTTATAGACATTCCATAGAAAGCATTCTATCCAGATGCACCGCAGCTTGGCATGGCAACTACTCTGCCCAAGACCGCAAGAAATTATGGAGAGTTGTAAATGCGACCCAGTCCATCACACAATTCAGCCTTCTTTCTACTGACTCCATCTACACTTCCCAATGCCTCAGAGAAGCAGTCAACATAATCAAAGACCCCTCCTACGCCAGTTATACTCTATTCCATCCTCTTCCATCAGGTAAAAGATACAAAAGTTTGAAAATAGATATTAACAGATTCAAGAACAGCTTCTTTCCCACTGTAATTGGACTTCTGAACAGACCTCTTCTATATTAGAGTTGATCTTTCTCGGCACTGCCTCTGAGGCTGTAACACTATTGATATCTTCCAGCTCAGCGAGCAAACCTACATCCAGAACCTCAACCTGAGCTACAAATCTTCTCAAACCTCGCCAACTGTAACACTATATTTTGCATTCTGTTCTGTCACCCTGATGTCCTCATGTAAGGTATGATTTGTCTGGATAGCACATTAAACAGCACTTTTCACTGTATCTCGGTACATTTAGCAAGAATAAATCAAAGAAAATCGACCCATCACCCATGTCATCCCTCCACCAGCCTGACACTGCCACTGTGCTGGCAGCTCCTGATAAACCTGACCTTCCAATTCCTTCCCCGCCATCCACAACCAGCCAACACCACAATGGCTACACCCCACAAAATAACTCAGCCTAATTCTATCATCCACCTACCTGTCACCGAATGCCTCACCCCTTGTCTTCCTAATTCTTCAGTCACCTCCAACACTATCCCTTCATCTGCCAGTGTCCCTCGAACTAGCTACATCAGCCAGTCACTCAAACAGCTGCTACCCTTACCTCTCGTCCATCTATCCTGCCTCCCTCACCTGCCCACTGGCCACCCAAATCCGTGCTGAACACAATTCCCTTCCCTCCATAGCCAAAGTGCCTTTGAATCTTTATACTCAACAATACAGCAATCACTGCTGCAGAAGGGAATCATCATTTAGCCTCAGGACTGATCTTGCACTGTGCTGGAGGCTCCAGAACTCCACATTTCTCAGGTAACCTAAAGCAGAAAATCAACTAGAAACCTGGATCTTCAAGGAAGGTAAGCAAAAATGGAATGGACAATCAAACTGTGATTGCCAGTGTTTGGAGGATTAGTGTTGATACAATGGACAGTGAGATAAGTGGGCATATGTGTTATATGAACAAACACTGGTGCTCCTGGAATGTGAGGCTGAGAAGTTTCTTTAGTTTTTAATCAACCACAAACATTCTCTGCTAAGTTAAGTTAAAAATTCTTAAAGTTTTTAATACATTTCTATCTGAGCATCAATTAGGATCAAAAATTTACCTTTGTGTTTCAATTTCACACTGTATTACCATCATTTTCTACAACAACTGGCATGCAATCTGACATTTAAAGGCAGTTTGAATGTATGGTCATGCAATCTTTAATTGTCTGGCATTTTTTTATTCACGTTAAAATGTTAAAATCTGAACATGTAATAAACAAGATGGGAGTCAGGAGGTTGAAACAAAAACAGAAAAGGCTGGAGAGACTCAGCAGGTTTGGCAGTGGACAGAAAGCAGAGTTAACATTTTGAGTCCAGTGACCCTTTTTCAGAATGGTGTTGTTTGGAGGATTTCTAAGTTTGGACTGATTTCTTTCTTTCTGACATATTTTCAGTGGCTAGTTTATGGAAACATTGGAATGAAATGAATGTTTAAGAAAATTAAAATAGCCCAATGAGATGTTGCAGCTTTACAATGATTTATATGACTGTGAATGAGGTGGTGCCCTCCATGCTGAGTTCCCTATTCCACTAAACTGCAATTGGGAACTACCAGGTAGGAAGCTTGGATGACAGAAGAACTCAGAGTAACTTTAGCAGCAAGCTGCTGCAGGATTCCTTCCACTCTCCACCAAACGTCCACAATACATTGACAGAAAATGGAGATAGATTATATTTTGCCTGCAGATTGTACAGGACTTCAGAAGGTCAGTTCTAAAGGATTTAGGGGGAAAAAAGTCTATGCATGTGAATCATCATTAAGATGAATGTAATAGAATATGTTAAGAGCAAGAGTTTAAATGTAGGGATATATATGCAATGCCACTTTTCTGTCCAGAAGAGAATCAGAATATTTCAGAAATGCCAGCGAACATTGTTGCTCGTTTAGTTAATTATTTTGCCTTTTATATTTGTTCTTTACAATGCATTTAAGCAATGACAAAAGTGTGTAATTGAGTGTTAAATTAATGTGTCACTGTTGTCGTAATAGGCAATAAAGAGAAAAAGCTCAACCAATCACATACACTACGATAATGTTCCAGGCACTTTTTTCCAATACATTGCTCGCAATGGATATGAAAAAAAAAGATATAATCCTGTGGTAAATATTGTACTATATGTAAGGTTAAAGAAAAACTGTTCTATTATGCTTTAATAAATGAAGTTTTTTTTTATTCATTCATCAGATGTGGGCGTTGCTAGTATTTATTTTCCATTCTGAGCCAAGTTAGCTGAGAAGTTCTGTTATTACTGAATTTGACTTTACAAAAGATAGTAGTTATAGAGTCATAGTCATAAAGACATACAGCATGGAAACAGACCCTTCGGCCCAACCCGTCCATGCCGACCAGATATCCCAACCCAATCTAGTCCCACCTGCCAGCACCCGGTCCATATCTCTCCAAACCCTTCCTATGCATACACCCATCCAAATGCCTTTTAAATGTTGCAATTGTACCAGCCTCCACCATACACGTACCACCCTCTGTGTGAAAAAATTGCCCCGTAAGTCTCTTTTAAAATGGCAGTCTTGAAACATCCACAAATCAGTGATGTTCTTGACTAAATCCTCTTTCGTTAACCCGTAATTCTTTGAAACAACAGTGCAGATTTTGTCACACGCAACCCATCAAAACTGGACAAGGCTCTGTTAAAATAGACTTAATGTTGCATTTCCATCTGCCTTTTGCTAGACTGCAAAACATAAATCTGACCCAGTCAGTAGCCTCATTAAAAATGTGCAAACTATGTTTTGATGATATCATCTGAACCTCAAAGGCATTTTTACAAAGCAACCCTAGCAAATCACATTGGTGCAAGTGATTGGCCTCAGTTCTGCATAGTTTAGTTGTTTCCTTCCAGCTATTTAAGTCACAGGATAGACAAATGGGATACACAGGAGTTAAAAAGGGGAAATGTTCAACTGTATTTAAGGGCAAAAGAGTAACTAGAGAGAGAATAGGGCCCTTTAAAGATCAACAGGGCTACCATCTATGTGCAGGACCATAGGAAATGAGTGAGATACTAAATGAATATTTCACATCGGTGTTTATTGTGGAGAAGGACACAAAGGCTAGGGAACTTGGGGAAATAAATAGTGATGACTTGAAAAATAAGTTTGTATTCGAGATGAGGAGATGCTAAAGGTCTTAAAACGCATAAAGGTAGATAAATCCCTGGAAGGTGATTAAGAGTTTCTCAGAACTTTGTGGAAAGCTAGGGAAGAGATTGCTGTTAAATGGAGCTGGATCAGAACTTTTTGCCTAACCTTGACAAAATTTGGAAACTGCTAAACTACCTTGCACACACTCTATCCTTCTGGATAGTTCTGTATTTTTATCTCCATGTGATACAGGCCTTCTTGTTGCTAACAACAGCAGTTATTTACCCTTGTTTCAAATATACTGAACTGTTCACATCAAGCTCTATTCCAAGGCTGTAAACCTTCACTAAGAAAATATATATCAATAAACTTGAGAACCCAGCCACCCCCCCCCCCATGCCACTCCCAGAACCGATCCCAGAACAAACCTAAAATTAAACTAAATCAATGTCCTTTCCTTCTTAACATACACAATATCAAAATACAGATCAAAATTAAATAATCATTTCTTCACCTTAGAACTAAGTATTAGCATATACACACATACACTTATATCATCACCATTCGTGACACAGCAGTCACTTAATTGGCAGCCCATTGACATCTTAAATGTTTATTCCTTTCACTATGAATACACAGCAGCAGCTATACATATGCATACTACATACATGATGCAGTGCAACTGACCAAGATTCCTTCAAAAATACTTTTGAAACCCACAATCTCTACCACCTAGAAGGATAAGGGAAGATGCATAACAACATCATCACCATTAATTTTCTCTCCAAGCTGCACACAATGCCGATTTGGAATTTTTGAACCTGTATTATCATGTAATCACAACCCAGGACTATCTTCCTGACAGCAGTGTGGGTATGCCTATGTGAGATGGGCTGCAGCAACTCAAAAAGACAGTCCACCACTGCTTCTCAAAGGCGATTACGAGCACCCATACCCCATGAGATTTTTTTTTAAATGACATAAATAATTACCTCGTAGCCTGGTAACAAACTGGAAATGATATAAAGCTGTTCACAGGGTTTTGATTTAATATAAGCTAAAAACAATTCTCCTGTGTGCCTCACATAAAAAATCTTGCTATGTGACAATATTGGATGTTAGACAAAAGTGTTAGGAACTTGTGACTTCTGCACCATATAAATGGTTCTCCACATTATCTGCTATAACATTTCACCAATGATTTATTGCCAATATGTTTAATAACTAATAAGAATGGTTTTCTCCCTTAAAGAAACAAAACAACAGATGATTTACATTGAAAGGTTTTTAGGCAGCTAAGCTATTTACAAATATCAATATCATTTTCATCTTCATAGAACCAGAATGGAATACTCCTTTAATTAGAATCAGGTGACTAATTAATTTGAACTATATTAACATAACTATGCATTAAAAGTAATTATCAAAGCTTTTCTAATTAGGTGGAAATGTAACAGTACGTAATTAAAAAAACATGATTCCAATTAGTTACGAGCACTTCACTGAATATTTAATGAGTAGACATATTAAAAACTAATTTCTAAATCAAAAACAGATTTGGTTTTCTTTCTTGTCATCCTGCTCCCCTCACCAATGTCCACAACAAGAGGAAAGTTCTCTTTGTGTACGCTTACAGCAAAATTATGGATTAATTCTTTAGTAATTGATTTAAAGCTTTGTTATAGTACACAGAAGAAATCTCCATAAGAGCTCACAATGAAAATATAATGGGCACAAATGTACACTTTATCACCAAAAAACATCCTGTAGTAGAACAATGTGCAGGTGATGGCATGGTGGTAATGTCATTGGTCTAATAATCCAGAAATAACAATGTCTGGGGATGCAGATTCAAATCCAAATGGTGAAATTTGAGTTCAATAACAATCTGGCCGAATGATGACTATGTAACCATTAAATATTGTTCAAGAGATCTATTTAGTTCACTTACTTAGGAAAGGAAATCTGTTGACCTTATCTGATCTGTTCTGGTCTGGTCCTCATGTGATTCTGGATCCCACAGCAATGTGCTTGCCTCTTAACTGCACTCTGAAATGGCCCAGCAAGCCATTCTGTTCAAAAGCAATTAGGAATAGGCAATAAATGGTGGTCTTACCAATGGTTCCCAGATCCCATGAGTAAATAAGAAAAATGTGTGATGCCAATGGCTAAGCCGTTAGCTACATCTTCCTCCTTCCTGATTTAAAATTCCCCCAAGTTCTGCATCATTCACTTGATTCCTATCTATGAGTGAAATTGTCTACGTAGCAAGATATTTTGATACCTTCACTCAAGTATTTATGGTTTCATGTACATAGCAAGCAGAATTATTCCTATGTTTGTAGTATTGTAAATTTAGTTAAATGGTATTTTATAATTGCTATGCTTATCATATTGCTAACAGACTGAAAATGAATTGTGAATTGTGTCTTTTTTGGAGAGATTTCCAGCTGTATCTTACCAAACTTATTAAGCACCTTATTACCACCTTATTAACGGCCTACCTCACCCCAATGGCATCTCTCACATCCAACTCTCCCTGTTTTGCCAAATGCCATTCCTGAAGCAATTTACTACTTACCAGGTGTGGGGCAAGATATCCCTGGATCCCATGCCATCTTTAAAAGGCCATTGTACACCTGGAATAGCACTGGCATTCTGAAGCTGCCTTGCCCAGTCTAGGATATTTTCTGAAGATATCTGAGAAAGGAGGAGAGGGCAGCTTGATTCTCTGATTAGGATCTGAAGACCCTGTTCAAAGAAGTGATGTAAAGTAGAGTCCTCTTCCTGGAGAACCAGCAGAAGAAACAACAGAGGAAATGACATCAGATTGGCACTTGGGTCTGTGCCTTCTCAACAGTCCAGTAGATTGGCCAGCAGAACCGGGAGAAGGTCAATGATGTTCCCCGCTCTGCACCAGAATATTGTCATACTCTTCTCTCTGCTACCTCTACTCATTCTATCTCTGCTACCACACCCAACTCCCACCAGGGCACATGATCTGGCACCCTCACTATAGCCATTCCTGGAACAGGTCTCACTCACCAGATACAGGCTGAGATATCCCTCAAGCCCATGCGATCTTTAACAGACTATTGTGCACCCAGATGAGCATTGGCATTCCAAAGTCACCCTTCCTGGTCAAGGCCAATGACAACATCTATCCCACTCACTTTTATCTCTTTCCTCCGCAAACTTCCAAACCACTAGATTAGATTACTTGCAGCGTGAAAACAGGCCCTTCAGCCCAACAAGTCCACACCGACCCGCCGAAGCGCAACCCACCCAGACCCATTCCCCTACATTTACCCCTGCACCTAACACTACGGGCAATTTAGCATGGCCAATTCATCTAACCTGCACACTTTTGGACTGTGGGACGAAACCGGAGCACTCGGAGGAAACCCACGCATACACGGGGAGAATGTGCAAACTCCACACAGTCAGTCACCTGAGGTGGGAATTGAATCCGGGTCTCTGGCGCTGAGAGGCAGCAGTGCTAACCACTGTACCACCATGCCGCCCACTAATTCTGCATCCCTGTGCACTGCCTCCTCACACCCTCAGAACATCTCACCACATTTCCACCAGCTCCACCAGCATTAGCAGCTATGTATGTCACTCTCACCTCACTCAATCACTCACTTTCTCTCATCTTAGAAGAAGAGAGCCCACAATATGGCAGAAGGTGCCTGGATGGATGGAAGACTGTTTCTGTGCTGTATAACTCTATGACTGTCTGGCATTAGACTGCTCATCGTCTATGTTGAGAGAATTCTGACCCTCAAAGGAGAAGACTGGGATTGCTCTTGTCGGGACGCCAAAACATCCTTGGGCAGTGAACCAAGTAGGTACCATACTGCATCTGTCACAGTAACCCTGCTGTCAGTCTCATTCATTGCACACTACTCTAACCACTGGCTGTGATACATTCTCTCTCTTCAGTTGTGCAGATACACAGTATATCTACCCCCCTCCCCACCCACCACCACCACTGTGTAATGCCCAGCTCCCCCAGGAGCCATCTCTTCATTCTTGACGTCTGAGAATTGAGAATACCAAGGTCTCAGGTGAAACATCAGCTCCATAACCCTCACGACCACAGCTCGGTAAGAACGTTAGCATTGGAAAGTGTGGGACCACAATCTGATGGGGAGGTAACGGTATAGTGGTATTATCACTGGATTATTCACCCAGACACTCAGCAAGTGTTCTGGAGACCTGGGTTCAAATCCCACTATGGCAGATAGGGGAATATGAATTCAATTTAAAAAAAACTTTGAATTACGATTCGACTGATGACCACAAAACGATTGGCAAAAAACGTCCATCCAGTTCACTAATGCCTTCAGGGAAGAAATCTGCCATCCTCACCAGATCTGACCTACTTGTGCGTCCTGACCCAGAACAATGCGTTTGACTCTCAATTACCCTCTAAAATTGCCCATCAAGCCATTCAGTTCAAGGGCAGCTAGGGACGGGCAAGAAGACCCTCAGCATGTTTGGCCAGTCCAAATACAAATACTCCCATGATCACCCAATGAACCCCCAGGGCTAACAGGCTTCACCGACAAGCAGGCTCCTTCCACCCAGCTGCAGAACCAAGAAATACACAAGGACGTAGTAAGAGGGTGACAAAGAAGAAATCTTACTCAGGGAACTTTGGTGGCACGGGGGAGAATGCACTATTTGATACATTTTCACAAATTGTACTGTTTAGATCTTGCATCTGTTTTTTTGTTTTTGCATTGTCTGGAATGTAACCACCAGAATTATGCAAAACATCATGTCCGTACAGGGTGTACTATGGATCATTGGCTGTGTTGAGAGATTGCAGCAGCAACTAGAAATAGGAGGAACAAGGCATATACAGGTCAATGGGTGCTGCTGACACCACTGCTCCTCATCCGACCACTTGCTTTTTCTTTCCTTGGCCTCAGTATCCAAAAGTATTAGTGTAAATGAGTTGGTCAGTAATGTCTAGGGCAAGGAGGTGCATAGCACATAGGGAGTTAATGCATTAGAATGGCCAGGATTAACGACCCTGTAGGTCTGTGTCCTGTTCAGAGCATATATCTGTACGTAATTTTATTGTCTTTGAAAGGCCCTTACATCGCTGAGTCCTGCAGTCCCCTCCCTCACATGTCAAATATTTTACCCCACCCACTCTTCCTGTGGTCTTAGCTATTTTTATACGAACAGGAACATAAGAACAAGGAGCAGGAGTAGGCCGTCCAGCCCTTCGAGCTCCTCCACCACTCAATAAGATCATGATTAATCTTGTCGTGGACTCAGCTCTACTTACCCACACTCTCACCATATCCCTTAATTCCTTTATTTTTCAAAAAAGTATCTACCTTAGCTTTAAAAGCGTTTACTAAAGTAGCGTCAAGTATTTCCCTGGGTGAGGAATTCCATAGATTAACAACCGTCTGGACGAAGAAGTTCCTTCTCAATTCAGTCCAAAACCTGCTTCCTCTAATCTTGAAGCTTTGCCCTCTTGTCCTAGCTTCACCTGCTACTGGAAACATCCTCCCTTCTTCTATTTTATCGATTCCCTTCATAATTTTATGCTTCTATAAGATTCCCCCCCCTCATTCTTCGGAATTGCAATGAATACAATCCCAGTCTACTCAGTCTCTCCTCATAAGCCAAACCCCCTCAACTCCGGAATGAATCTAGTGAACCTCCTCTGCAGCCCCTTCTAGTGCCAGTACATCCTTTCTCAAGTAAGGAGATCAAAACTGCACACAGTACTCCAGATGTGGTCTCACCAGCATCTTGTACAGCTGCAACATTACCTCTCTTGCTTTTAAACTAAACTCCTTTAGCAATGAAGGACAAAATTCCATTTGGCTTCCTAATTATTGTTCTACCTGCAGACTGACCTTCTGTGATTCATGCACAAGGACACCCAAGCCCCTCTACATATCAGCGTGCTGCAATATTTAACCATTCAAGTAATAATCTTTTTTTACTGTTACTCCTACCAAAATGTATGACTTTGCATTTATTAACATTGTATTCTACCTACCAGACCTTTGCCCTTTTCAATTCCCAGCATGACTGAAGGTTTCTTTCATGTTAAGCACCTCCTAGAATCAGATGAGCCTTCCAGCTTGACATCTATATATTGGTGAGATCAAATGGTGCTGCTCCTCATGAATGTTATTGGCTTCACACCTCCACAGGACCCCAACCAAACTGTACACATGAGCTTGCACCTGCCCAACGTTCTCCCACCACCAGCCCCTGGCATATGAGGTAGCTAGGCCAGATGCAGTCATACATTGGCTTCCACTTAAAGGGAGGATGCTCCTGACCATAGAGAAAGTGAGGACTGCAGATGCTGGAGATCAGAGCTGAAAAATGTGTTGCTGGAAAAGCGCAGCAGGTCAGGCAGCATCCAAAGAGCAGGAGAATCGATGTTTCGGGCATAAGCCCTTCTTCAGGAATGAGGAGGGTGTGCCAAGCAGGCTAAGATAAAAGGTAGGGAGGAGGGACTTGGGGGAGGGGCGTTGGAAATGCGATAGGTGGAGGGAGGTTAAGGTGAGGGTGATAGGCCGGAGAGGGGGTGGGGGCAGAGAGGTCAGGACGAAGATTGCAGGTCAAGAAGGTGGTGCTGAGTCTGAGGGTTGGGGCTGAGATAAGGTGGGGAGAGGGGAAAAGAGGAAGCTGAAGAAGTTTGCATTCATCCCTTGTGGTTGGAGGGTTCCTAGGCGGAAGATGAGGCGCTCTTCCTCCAGCTGTCGTGTTGCCATGGTCTAGCAATGGAGGAGGCCAAGGATCTGCATGTCCTTGGCAGAGTGGGAGGGGAGTTAAAGTGTTCAGCCACAGGGCAGTTGGGTTGGTTGGTGTGGGTGTCCCAGAGATGTTCTCTGAAATGTTCTGCACTACGTCAATAACCCCCTCCTGCATGACCTCTTTCCCATCCATACTGTACCATACCCTCCTTTGGAGATGCTGTTGAACCCCCTCCTTCCAATGATCATCCCCCCTTCCCCCAGCCTGCAGATCCCCAATACCAAAGAATAGCTTGCCAAGTCTCCTTCATGGGGCCTATTCCCCCAATCAATCCCCCCTTAGTTTCTGTGGATGGACCCAATAGAATGACTGTGGTCAACCATTTTGTGCAACCTAACCAGACAGCCCTAGATGAGAAGTGTCCAGACCCCTGACTGATGCCTGTGGATCTCCCCCATTCTCCTTAACCTAAAACTGGTTGCTGTAGAGCCAAAGGCACGACTGTGACCCCCTCCTTGAACTGTGAACAATCCAGCTGGATGTCTGATCATGACCAATCACTTAGATCGGTTATGAGAGTTGCTGGTACATGGTGCAGATGTGAGATTGACATAGCACATCGCTGTATAAAAAGATGTATGTCCCCTTGTCTGAAGAGTGTTAATCAGCAAGGCAACCTGTGTAATTGTGTGACTTCACTACTGACCCAGCATAGCTAGACAAGGTGAGTCATGGATACTCTGAGCATGTAGATGGGTGCTAAGTGAAGGACTAACAAAACAACAAGCAAACAGGCCTGAGATGCAGCCTGGTTTGATCCATTATCTGGGTACCTTTCCCTGCATGTGAAGTATCCTTGCAGCAGCCTCTCAATGCTACTTGCCCTTGGACCCTGCAATGTAAGTTTGCGCTATTGTGAATATCCTACACATGTATCAGAGAGATGGATAATGCCAATTTCCACAGACAACGTGTGCATGCAGCTGGTGCCCATGGTTGTGCCCTGGGATGTTGTTTGGCACTGAGCAATATTGAGGATCCTTGGAGTTGAAATTGCCAAGTATCAACTCTGAATTCCATATGGAAATTTCTTGACATCTAACATTTTTTTTGGAAAATGGAAAGCTGATTATTAGTGGGGTAAGCTGGCCCACTAACGAGGTGTTTGCCAAGCAATAATCCCCCTTATTTGGTGAGAAACTGGCCTTACTGCTCGCCAAAAGCACAAAGGATGGAGCAAGATGTTCCTGACGTCAAGATGCTCCTTGCGAGACTTTTCATCTGATTGTGCCACAAATCTCAGATCAGTCCATGTCACTCAGACCCTGATAAGATTCCGCCTAATGAAACACAAGAAACACATTTCACCACTCAAATCTGTTCTGAGAGATCTTGGTTCCTCTACGGCCTAATTCCATGTAGCCATCCATGCTCCAGCTCCTATAACATGTTTCGATAACAGAGATCCATCCACATTAAGTTTGAAATGAACAAATGAGCTAGCATTGATTACTGTTTGTGGAGCTGAAAATGTGTTGCTGGAAAAGCACAGCAGGTCAGGCAGCATCCAAGGAACAGGAAATTCGACGTTTCGGGCATAAGCCCTTCATTAGCTGCCTGACCTGCTGTGCTTTTCCAGCAACACATTTTCAGCTCTGATCTCCAGCATCTGCAGACCTCACTTTCTCCTTCTGTTTGTGGAACCCAGTTCCAAACTTTAACCACCCTTTTTTGCGCACAAGTGTTTCTTAATTTCACACCTGCAAGATCCAGCTCTTAATATGAAACATTCCAAAGACAAGAAAATAGTGTATTCTGTATTCTATCTGTTTTCTTGAGAATATCTTGAGAACATTTGGTCAAATTGCCCCTTAACTTTCTAAATTCATACAACCCTCATTTAAGTAGTCTCTCCTCAGAAGTTAAAAAAATTTGAAACATTATTATGACAAACCTACATTGCATTCCCTCCCTTGTCAATATATCATTCCTAAGGCATGGTGCCCATAACAACAGCTCACAGTTTGCCAAATGTGGACTACTTTGGGCTTTGTGTGCCTGAAGATGCAGTCTCAAAGCAGCAAGTTTCAAAAAGTCACTAGCAGAATTATTCTTTATTTTTTTTATCTGTGAACAACACGGTTTCCATGGTCTATCACACAAATATACAGAAAAGTCTAGGAAGTGTGGAATTATTGCTCATGGAAAATAAATCTTCTGCTCACTGGTGGTGAGCCTGAAGGCAGAAGGTGCTTTTAAATAGTTGGACAGGTGTCATACCTCAAACCCTTCATACAGAATCAAAAACACCAAACAAAAATCATTATATTGAGCAACGTTCTAAAATGTAGAGGTATTGTGGGTAAATGCAACAGCAAAATGTTGTGATACATTTTTTGAGATAATCTGCAACTTTGTGTAGGTCAAACTGTCTCTGAACTGTTTACATGCTCTTTTTATTTGCAGGTCAGGCAGGTGATCATCTGGGAACTTTAGTAAGAAAACTCCAAAGGGTATTCACCATGATGTTTTTCAGCTGCAGCAGGAACTCGAAGGGTGGGAGCTTGGACCAGGGGCCTACAGGGAGTGGTGAGTCACTGATTAGAGCTTTTTATATTTGAAATCAGAGAGCAGAGGTTTCTTGGAAAGGAGGGACTTCTTCTTTCTATTTCCATCCAGCTATATAAGTCTGTGTTTTCTAAATTCGAGACCCTACCTTTGTAGGGCCTCCCACCCAACCACCTCCTCTAACCTTAAAGACCAGGGACACATCAGGTAAGCGTCTCTTCTTTTTCACTTTGTGATAAGGGGACTAGCAAGTGCTGGGAGAGGAATGTTCCTCCGGCATGATGTCTGAGGTGAGGGACGCCGTTACTGTCCCATCCAAGTACATCTGCAGGAAGTGCACCCAACTCTCGCTCCTCCAAGACTGTAAGGGAACTGGAGTGGGAGCTGGATGATCTTCGAATCATTCGGGAAGCAGAGGCTGTGATAGGTAGGAGTTACAGGGAAGTAGCTAGGCACTCCTAGGCACAAAGAAAGCTAGGTAACTGTTCGAAGGGGGAAAAAACAGTCAGTAGAGTGATCCCCTGTGGCCGTTCCCCTGAAAAACATGCATTCTGTTTTGGATACTGTCGGTGGGGGGTACTTACCAGGGTTGTGCAGTGGGGCCCAGGTCTCTGGCACGGAGTCTGTCCCAGTGCACAGAAGGGAAGGAGGGTAAAAGGAGAGTGTTAGTCATTGGGGACTCGATAGTTAGAGGGTCAGATAGAAGGTTTGTTGGGAATGAGCGAGACGCATGGTTGGTGTGTTGCCTCCCGATTGCCAGGGTCTGTGATATCTCGGATTGTATCTTTGGGGTCCTGAAGGGAGAGGGTGACCAGCCCCAAGTCGTGGTCCATGTCGGCACCAATGACATAGGTAGAAAGAGGGATAGGGATGTAAGGGCAGGGTTTCAGGGAGGTAGGGTAGAAGCTGAGAGCTAGAACAAACAGAATTGTTATCTCTGGTTTGTTACCTGTGCCACGTGATAGCAAGTCAAGAAAGAGGGAGAGATATCAGCTGAACACATGGCTGTAAGGATAGTGCAGGAGGGAGGGTTTCAGTACTTGGATAATTGGGGCTCATTCTGGGGAAAGTGGGACCTGTACAAACAGGATGGTCTTCACTTGAACCAGAGGAGTACTAATATTCTGGGTGGGAAATTTGCTGGTGCTATTCAGGTGGGTTTAAACTAGCTCAGCAGGGGGATGGGAACCTAAAGTGTAGCTCCAGTGCACAGGAGAATAAGCGTAGGGAGGAGAGGGACAGGATTTCATGGTCACAGGCATGTGCTGGCAGACAGTGAAGTGGTTTGAAGTGTGTCTACTTCAACACCAGAAGTATCTGAAATAAGGTAGGTGAGTTGCAGCATGGGTAGGTACCTGGGACTTTGATGTTGTGGCCATTTCGGAGACATGGATGGAGCAGGGTGAGGAATGGATGTTGCAGGTTCCAGAGTTTAGATCTTTCATTAAGAACAGGCAAGGTGATAAACGAGGGGGAGACGCGGCCTTGTTAGTCAAGGATAGTATAACGGTGGCTGAAAGAACTTTTGACGAGGACTCGTCTACTGAGGTAATGTGGGCTGAGGTTAGAAACAGGAGCGGAGAGGTCACGCTGTTTGGAGATTTTTATAAGCCTCCGCAAAGTTCCACAGAGGTGGACGAGAGGATTGGCAAAATTATTCTGGGTAGGAGTGAAAGGAACAGGGTGGTCATCATGGGGATTGTAACTTCCCCAATATTGACTGGAAATGCTATAACTCTCGTACATCGGATGAATCAGTTTTTGTCCAATGTGTGCAGGAGGGTTTCCTGACACAGTATGTCGAAGGGCCGTCAAGGGGGGAGGCCACACTGGATCTGGTGCTTGGTAATGAACCAGGCCAGGTGTTTAATTTAGTTGTAGGTGAGCACTTTGGAGAGAGTGACCATAATTCAGTTATGTTTAGTTTAGCGATGGAAAGGGATAGGTACATGCCACTGGTCAAGAGTTATTGATGGGGCAAAGGCAATTATAATGCGATTAGGCAAGAATTAGGATGCATAGAATGGGGTAGCAAAATGCAGGGGAGGCAGACAATGGAAATGTGGAGCTGGTTTAAGGAACAGATATTACATGTCCTTGATAGGTATGTCCCTGTCAGGCAGGGAGGAAGTGATAAGGTAAGGGAATCATGGTTTACTACAGAAGTTGCATCTCGAGTTAAGCAGAAGAAGGAGGCTTATGTGTCGATGAGGCAAGATGGTACAGATGAGGCGATGGAGAGTTACAGATCAGCTGGGAAGGATTTAAAGAGAGAGTTAAGAAGACCAACAAGATGACACGAGCATTCTTTAGCAAATAAAATAAAGGAGAACCCTAAAGCTTTCTACAGGTATGTGAGGAATAAAAGGATGACTAGGATAAGAAGAGGGCTAGTCAAAGACAGAAGTGGGAAGTTGAGTGTGGACCCGATGGGGATCGAAGTGGTGCTAAATGAACATTTCTCTTCAGTTTTCACTCCGAAAAAGGAAAATATTGTAGAGGAGAAGAATGAGATATGAGATACTAGACTAGAAAAGATCAAGGTTAGTTACAATCAGGTTTTATCAATTCGAGAAGGAGTGAAAGTAGACAAGTCCCCTAGGCCAGATGGGATTTATCCAAGGATTCTCTGGGAAGCTAGGGAGGAGATACCAGAGCCTTTGGCTTTGACATTTGAATCGTCATTGTCTACAGGTTTAGTACCAGAGGACTGGAGGATTGCAAATGTTGTGCCCTCATTCAAGAAGGGCAGTAGAGAAGACCCAGGTAATTATAGACCAGTGAGCCTTACTTCTGTTGTAGGAAAAGTTTTGGAAAGGATTATAAGAGATAAGATTTATAATCATCTAGCAAGCAAAAATTTGATTTCAGATAGTCAACATGGTTTCGTCAAGGGTAGGCCTCGTCTCACAAACCTCAATGAGTTTTTTGAGAAGGTGACCAAGCAAGTAGATGAGGGTAAGACAGTTGACGTGGTATACATGGACTTCAGTAAAGCCTTTGATATAATTCTACATGGTAGGCTGTTGGACAAAATGCAGATACATGGAATTGAGAGTGATTTAGCGGTTTGGATTAGAAACTGGTTTTCTGAAAGAAGGCAGCAAGTGGTGGGTGATGGAAAATATTCATCCTGGAATCCAGTTACTAGTGGTGTGCCACAAGGATCTGTTTTGGGACCACTGCTGTTTGTCATTTTTATAAATGACTTAGATGCAGCATAGGTGGATGGATTTCTAAATTTGCAGATGACACTAAAGTTGGTGGAGTAGTGGATAGTTTGGAAGAATGTTACAGGTTGCAGGGGGACTTGGATAAACTGCAGAATTGGTCTGAGAGGTGGCAAATGGAGTTTAATGCAGCTAAATATGAGGTGATGTACTTTGGGAAGAATAACAGGAAGGCAGAGTACTAGGTCAATGGAAAAATTCTCGGTCGTGTGGATGTACAGAGGGTTCTTGGAGTCCACGTACATAGATCCCTGAAAGTTGCCACCCAGGTTGACAGTGCTGTTAAGAAGGCATAAGATGTGTTAGTTTTCATTGGTAGAAGGATTGCGTTCCAGAGCTGCAATATCATGCTATACAAAACGCTAGCACAGCCACACTTGGAATATTGTGTACAGTTCTGGTTGCCATATTTCGGGAAGGATGTGGAAGCATCGGAAAAAGTGCAAAAGAGATTTACCAGGATGTTGCCTGGTCTGAAGGGAATGTCTTATGAGGAAAGACTTGGGTCTGTTCTCATTGGAAAGAAGAAGGATAAGAGGGGATTTGATAGAGACAGGAGAAAGTGAGGACTGCAGATGCTGGAGATCAGAGCTGAAAATGTGTTGCTGGAAAAGCGCAGCAGGTCAGGCAGCATCCAAGGAACAAGTGATTCGACGTTTCGGGCATAAGCCCTTCTTCAGGAATTCCAGCAATACAGCTTTTCCAGCAATACATTTTCAGATTTGATAGAGACATACAAGATGATCAGAGAATTAGATAGGGTAGACAGTGAAAGTCTTTTTCCTAGGATGATGACGTCAGCTTGTACGAGGGGGCATAGCTACAAATTGTGGGGTGACAGATGTCAGAGGCAGGTTCTTTACTCAGAGAATGGTAAGGGTGTGGAATGCCGTACCTGCCATGTAGTTAGCTCAGTCACATTAGGGAGATTTAAACAATCCTTGGATAAGCACATGGATGATGGTGGGATAGCGTAGGGGGAACGAGCTGAGAATAGTTCACAAGTCGGCGCAACATCAAGGGCCAAAGGACATGTTCTGTGCTGTATTGTTCTATGTTACAATAGACAGTCTGAATGGAGCTTAAACAACTTAGCAAAGAGGATGACTGGTGAATTCACAAATGTACTTGCAAGCACAGCAAATAGCTCGAAGACTTACTGTAATAACCTTGCCCCAAAATACTATATTGTGCCATATACTGATGTCTCCATCCATGTGATTAAATTCACAGTGCATAGTAGTAGAATTAATTAGGTTATCAAATTTAGATGGAGTAATAGGGTCAGGTTTGTCCTCTTTTAAATCTGTCAAAGAATGGATAGAGTCACAATGGGCCTACGACTGTTTTCTATAATGCTATGATTCTTCCATCTCTGCATTCTTGTAGAATGAAGAGAAAGGTAAAGGGACCATGCCTGTGAACAAACGCTGTAGCCAATAATCCGCTACCCAATTTCAGCATGTGGTAAATGAGGCCAAAATGGTTTAGCCAAACTATCCATTCGTAACTGAGTCATTTCGGCTTGAAAACATATTGATTACTTACAGTTGATCTAAAATTGGAGTCTTATAACTTATCTCTACGGCCAGTGCTCCCAATCCTCTTCTGAGGGCTCTGGCTGGTTTTATACATTTTGCAATTTCAGTGCAAGTAGAACTGGACACAGTTAAAATGTTCATTTGACCATTATGGTAGAATTTAGGGGAGGTATATAGTGGTACTATCGTTAGACTATTAATACAGACACCAGTTAATGCTCTGGGGACCCAGGATTCAAATCCCACCATTGCATATTGTAGAATTAAATTCAATAAGAATCTGGAATTAAGAGTCTAATGATGATTATAAAACCATTGCAGATTGTTGTAAACATTCATCCAAATCACCATTGTCCTTGAGGGAAGGAAACTGCCATCCTTACTTGGTCTGGCCTACATGTGACTCCATAGTCTAGATTAGAATGGTGCTGGAAAAGCACAGCAGTGCAGGCAGCGTCCGAGGATGACTGTGACTCCAGACCCACAGCAATGTGGCTGACTCTTAACTGCCCTCTGGGAATTAGGGATGAGCAATAACTGCTGACTTGGTCAGCGATGCCCACATCTAGTGAATGAATTTTTAAAAGTTGCTGATGTTCACTATTGTGGCTCAAGCATAAACAATAACACTTGATAAAAATATTGGATAACCCCATCACATGTGAAACTGCTTGCTAGCAAAGGTGTCATTGTCTTTACCAGAAGGAAGAAAATTGTAAGAAAAGATAGAGGCCTTTGTTTTCCCATCTTCCATCCACAAGAGTCTCTAAAGGGCTAACAAAAGAACAATTCCAAAATATATGGACAAGAAAATAACTCTAAATGCACTGTACACTTAGATTGAATACAATGGCAAGTTGACTTTACGCTGAAACCAGCAGCACAATACATTTCCCAGTGGATATATATATATATCTTACATTCATTAGGCGAAGTTATACTCCAGCTAGCCTCACTGCAAGCATCACTCTCCGCTTTCGCTTTGGTCTCTATAGACACCTCTGACATTGACTCTGTCACAATACCTTCTGTGCTGATAACCTCCAGGACACCAAATTCATTCAATCGGAACTAAAAAAAAAACAAATACATTATTTAATGCTCATCCACCAAAATAACAGAGACACTTTAAAGCTTCAAAAATTGAACTAGTGCAACAATATAATGATACAGTATTTTGTTCTATTTAATTCCCTGTGATTTTAAAGAGAAATCAAAATAGTTTCCAAAATTATATTTTACTTCGGTTTCAAAAACTTACTGAATAGTATAAAATTAAGTTAGAACATAGAACATAGAACATAGAAAGATACAGCGCAGTACAGGCCCGTCGGCCCTCGATGTTGCGCCGACCGAATCCTACCTAACCTACACTAGCCCAATAACTTCCAAATGCCTATCCAATGCCCGCTTAAATGACCATAAAGAAGGAGAGTTCACCACTGCTACTGGCAGGGCATTCCATGAACTCACAACCCGCTGTGTAAAGAATCTACCCCTAACATCTGTCCTATACCTACCACCCCTTAATTTAAAGCTGTGTCCCCTAGTAACACCTGACTCCATTAGCGGTAAAAGGTTCTCAGTGTCGACCCTATCTAAACCCCTAATCATCATAGAACCAAGTTCTTGATTTAATTCCAATTGAAAAAGCAGAGAAAAAGAATCACACAATTAATGTACATATATTGGTTTCATGTAACTGATTTTTGATGCAATTAAAGAAATCATTGAACCATATCACATAGAGACCATTCAACCCACAGTGCTGTTTGAAAGAGTTACCTAATTAGTCTCAATCCTCTACTGTTTCTCCACCACCCGACATATGATTCTTCCTAAACGCATACCCAATTCCCTGTAGAAAGTTACTGTTGAATCTCCTGCTCAAGCAGTGCATTCCAGATCATAACAATTCACTGTGTAAAAGAACATTTCTGCTCCCCTTAACTCTCTGTGCCTGCTAGTTACTGACCCTCTGCTGATGGAAACAGCTTAGATCAACAAATTCATCAAAAGTTATTTGGAATTATTTCATAGGGCTTCATGAGATACTGTGATTCAGAATTAAAAAGGTATTAAATAGTTTTGTTTTTACAACCAATTCCATACAGAGCGCATGGAAAGCGCCGGTGTTTTTTTCTGACAATATTGTATGGTATAATTTCTGTAAGGTAAATGTAACCAAGCAATTCTTATTTTCTTATTAAATATGCTACTCTTAAAAAGTGGCTGAGATAATTCATTTTGAGGCTGATTCCCATAAGTTGATTTGGACAGCACTTATTCTCCATTACAAAGTGTACAAAAAAGAGAAAAACTAAGTTTTTGCTGTGTTTACAATATCTATGATTTCATAGGCCCTAGAGAGACACTAATGTGCATTTGTCTTCAATACATCTTTATCTGAAGTCATAATTCAAATAAGGCAGGAGGGGAGATTTCTGGTACCTACATCACTCTCCTGACATGACAGCTCAGACACAAAGGGTGACACAGTGGCTCAGTGGTTAGCACTGTTGCCTCACAGCACTGGGTTCAATTCCAACCTCAGTTTTTATGGAGTTTGCACAATCTCTCCGTGTCTGTGTGGGTTTCCTCCGGGTGCTCTGGTTTTCTCCCACAATCCAAAGGTGTGCAGGTTAGGTGAATTGGCCATGCTAAGTTGCCCATGGTGTTCAGGGATGTGTAGGTTAGGTGCATTAGTCAGGGGTAAATGTAGAGTGGTAGGGGAATGGGTCTGGGTGGGTTGCTCATCAGAGGTTGGGTGTGGACTTATTGGGCCAAATGGCCTGTTTCCACAGTAGGGATTGTATGATAAACAACGGTATTACAAGAAATTAGCAACAGAAATATCAGCAGAACAACATCTCAAATTAAAGGGTTTGAGAATGCTCAGTAAAAAGAGGGCTCAAGTACCAGTTGCAATTGTCTTCCAGACTGTGGGTCTTGGCTGCTCTGTGCAAGAGAATTTGATATGCGTAATTCTAAAACAACCCTTTGCACCTAGTCCACTTTATTACATCTTTAGGTCATCACCTGCATTAGAAATTCTCCAGTTTCATGCAGAGCCTACATGAGTGTAGCGTAGGTTCACGAGGTCAATTCCTGGAATGGACGGATTACCTTACACTGAAAGACTGAAGCGACTGGGCTTGTATACCCTTGAGTTTAGAAGACTGAGAGGGGATATGATTGAGACATATAAGATTATGAAAGGATTGGACACTCTGGAGGCAGGAAACATGTTTCCGCGGATGGGTGAGTGCCGAACCAGAGGACACAGCTTAAAAATATGTGTAGACCATTTAGGACAGAGATGAGGAGAAACTTCTTCACCCAGAGAGTGGTGGTTGTGTGGAATGCTCTGCCCCAGAGGGCAGTGGAGGCCCAGTCTTGGATTCATTTAAGAAAGAGTTGGATAGAGCTCTCAAGGATAGTGGAATCAAGGGTTATGGAGATAAGGCAGGAAGCGGATACTGATTAGGAATGATCAGCCATGATCATATTGAATGGCAGTGCAAGCTCGAAGGGCTGAATGGCCTACTCCTGCACCTATTGTCTATTGTCACCAAAAAGAAATCCTGCTTTATTAGTTTATTGGCGTCCTTTGAAGAAGTAACTTGTTCTGCTGATCTCATCTCATCCTCAACTCCACCTTCCTGCCTCTTTTCCATAACCCTTTAACCCATTATGAATTAAAGTCTTGTCTATTTCCTCCTCAAGTTTACTCAATGTCCCAGCATTCACCACACGCTGGGGTACTGAATTCCACAGATTCATGACCCTTTGAGAGAAGTAATTTCTCAACTCAGTTTTAAATCTGTTACCTCTTATCCTAAAACTATGACCTCTTCCTCTAGATTGCCCCACATGAGGAAACGTTCTACGTCAACTTTGTCAATCCCTTTAGCATCTTATATGCTTCAACTGGCTCTTTTCTCATTCTTCTAAATTCCAGACACAATAGCCCTAAATTACTCAATCTCTCTTCATCAGAAGAGGACATAAGGAGCCTACAAAGGCATATAGAAAAGTTAAGTGAGTGGTCAAAGAATTGGGAAATGGAGTATAATAGGGGCAAATGTGAAACTGTATATTTTAAGAAATTATATTATAAAAGCATATTATCTGAATCGTGAGGGTTGCAGGTTTCAGCGAGGTCTGGGTGTCTAGTATATGAATCGCAGAAGTTTAGTATGTAGGTCTAGCAAGTACTCAATAAACCAGTAGAACGTTATGCTTTATTATGAGGGGAACTGAATGGAAGAGTAAGATGGCCATGTAGTTATGCAGGACATTGGTGAAACCGCATCTGGACTACTATGTTCCATATTGGTTACTGTACATATGGGAGAATGTCAATGTGTTGGAAGTAGTTCAGAAAAGGTTTACTACACTAACATCTGGAGTGAGCAGATTGCTTTATGAGCAAAGGCTAGACAGGCTATGTCTGTATCCTCTGGAGTTTAGTAAAGTCAGAGATGGCTTAATTGAAGCTTTCCTGAGGAAACTTGACAAGGTGGATGTTGAAAGGATGAATCCTGTTGTGAAATAATCTAGAATTAGGTGTCATAGTTTAAAAAGGAGATGCTGATTTAAAACAGAGATGAAGCAATTTATTTTTCTCTCAGAGAGTTGTGTGCCTTTGGAATTCTTTTCCTCAAAAAGGCAGTGGATGCAAAATTTTCAAATTGTTTTAACAAGGAGGTAGATAGATTCTTGATTACCAAGGGGATTAAACGTTGTTGGAGATATGTAGCAACATAGTAATGAGGTTAACATCAATCAGCCATGATCTTATTAAATGGAGGAGCAGGCTCTTCCTGTTACTTGTTTGTAACTTCAGAAGCAATCAGCCAGTGAGTTATTGATCTACTAACATCAGGACATCATATCCCTAAAATTTCTTCAGAATTCAATCAACAGCTGATCAATGCATTTACTGCATTGTCCACAATGTTCCAAGATGCAGAAACAGTTTGGAAGACCTGTTTAAAAAGAAGCTTTACAGGTCCAGCAATTTAGGAACAGGACTATATCGCCATTAAGTGATATCATGGCTAATCCTTGGCATAATCTATTATATTTATCTTTGCCCATTTTTAAAATTATCTTGAATTAACAAAAATCTATCAATCTCAGATTTATATTTAACAACTGATCTACCATCAATTGCCATTTGAGGAGTGCAGTTCAAAATGTCTTCCACCCTCTGGTATTGAAGTGTTCCTTAATATCACATCTAAGAGGTTTGGCTCTATCTTCACGGTTATGTCCCCTCAACCTTGACTTCCCAAACAGTGGAAATAGTTTCCATTTACCCTATTTGATCCCATTATCCTTTGAAAGCTTCATCAAGTCACGATCTAACCTTTTAAATTTCAGTGGATTCTTGTTTGAAAAATTTCACTTTATAATTAAATCCTTAGAACCTAGATTTATCATTTTAGTGAATTGGAGGAAACCATATTCCGGTAGCTGGTAATATTGCCAAAATATAAAAACAACTTTCGTTATCCACGGTGAGCAAAGTAAACATAAATTTTGCTTCATATTCAGATCAACATTCCATCTAATGCAAGTCCTAATTTGTGAACTTATTAACCAAATTTGATCAGGTTTACTGATAGCCACACAGCTGCACAGCCTACAGTCATTTATTCGCAGGTTCACATACCAACAAAACAAGCAAAACTGGGAGAGATATTACCTTACTAAAATATCTCCATGTGAGACACTGTCTCAAAGAGGATCAAGAAAAAAAATCAGAGTGGTTACCAGGAGAAAGGGAAAGTGTGCTGTAACACAAAATGCCTCTGCTTGCTTGATGGATTGTATCTATTATTTAGTATATTTTGTAAAAGGAGAAAAGAATGAATATTTCATAATGTAGAGTTCAATCAGGAAAGCTCACCTTCAAATTGCTCCCAGGTAAGGTAGCAATGCCATCTTTCCATTCCAAAACACTGACCATGTCACATTTGTGTGCTCCAGTAGTCTGCGGACTAATTGCTGCAGTCACTGGCACAGCGCTGTCGGACTGTTGCCCTTCAATTGGCAAAGAAGCACCTTGATTTTCTCTGGAGAAACCCTGAGGTTTTCGATTATTCTCGGTTGCATTGACTGAATTTATATTTAGAAGAAAGTAGAGACAAACAAAATCTGGCAATACGTTTAACAAGCCTACAACAAATTTGCATTCCCTGACACCCTTAAACCTATAAATAAAACTGTAATAACTTTGACGCATGTTATATTCATAGTGAGTAACATTAACATTTTAATGTTTTTGTACTGACATAATCACATTTGTATTGTTATTTAAAAACAAATTAGAACAATTTCAATTGCTAAAACAATATACTTTTAGCCACGATGCCTGAATGATATTTGGTTTGAGTAATCAGTGTGCTTTGATCCAGACCAATTCAAATCCTACTGAAAATGGAACTAGAACTGCAATATTAAGTATTTCTTAACACAGGAATTCAATCAAAATCTTCCTTACGCCTTGTAATCTGTTTTTTTCATTAACCCACATGAGAATTTCTCCCCATACAATGGATTCCACTTGTACCAATGGAGTGATAATTTTTTAACAAAGCTACTCAGACTCCCTTTCCCATGTACATAATGATTTGAAGTCAATTGTTTCTTATCAAAATTCTCATAAGTTAAAAAACCTACCTTTGTCTATTCAATAACTGTAAAAGAGAATTTGATTATTCTTTCATTGGTGTTTATATGAGCCTTCTTAACTAAGAAAAATGCAAGTTACAGGACCACAATACCAACTTCAGATTATGTATCGTTGTCTGTATCAGTAAAATTTGTCTTCTTGTGCAAAACAAAAAAGTAAACTTGCCTACAATATATAACTATATCAACATGTTCCAAAATGTCCCAAATGTAAAATCAGCAGATGCACCCTTACACATTGCCTTTGGTCCTGCTACAAGATTTGCGGATACTGGGGTGCCATAGTGAATGAGCTGGAGAAGATCCTGGGAATTGAAGTTAAGGAGGACCCGGTATCCCTCCTTTTGGGGCTACTGAATCTGCCCTCTCTGGGTGAGCAGGGGAAGAGGTTATTTAACATTCTTACACATTGTGCGAGGAAGAACATTCTAATGATATTAGAAAAACCTCCAGCTCTTCCGGGGTGGCGCAGACTTGCGATGGAGTATGTCCCCCACGATTACCTGATAAGAATGGTGCACCATGGAACGGAGCAATTTTATAAAACATGGCGGCCCTTTCAAAATTACACAGACATGGACCTATCGACGGTACTGATTGGGGTCTTTATATAGCCACGAGGGCTGTATATGGTAGTCCGGGGGCCCTATGAGGTTGGGGGGAGGGGTGTTGGTGCATGGGAGGAGGCCTGGCAAATATGAGTATAATAACTGTTGCTCTCATAGACGGGAGCTTCACGAAGGTGTGGTGAGTGGAGTGATGTAATGTAGTGTAATGTAATGTGATTTTATTTTATTGGATTGCATTTAATTTGAGATAATTTTAATTTGGGTTAAGTTAAGTAAGAATGAGACGATTGTAACTTGAAAAGTACTAGGCAGTTTATTGTTAACATTGCTGTAATATTATTTCTACTGTTCTGTATTTCTGTACTTTTATAACTTTTCATTTTTTCTGTTAAAAGAGTAAAGCATTTTCAATAAACATATATATAAAAAAATTATCAACCAAAAACAAATATCTGATATGACTTGAATTTTAAGCCTATTTATCCATACTTGAATATTTTTACTTTTAATTCTTGTCCAAATATATTAGATAAACTTAAGGTATCATGGCTAAAATTGTACTGTTTTAGCAATAAATAGATCAATCACTACCTAGTGAAATACAATTTTTAAATATGTATGTTCATGAATGTTCTTTGTAATGCTAACAGTACAATACCTGGAATAATGAAGGCTTTAGTTGACAGGCGATCATTTTGAGTAGAGCTATTGCTGCTTACTACCTGTATGCTGACATCCCTGGGTGCAGTCACACTGCTAGGCAACAGGACCTCCAATCCCACTCTGCTATTCATGATAATGGCTCACCAGCTGTTTGCGACTGGCTCTGGAGTGAAGTTAGCAAAATTGAACAGTCACTCTTGTTCACAAAGTCACAAATTAGGAGTTGGTTGGTACTGCATCCTAAGCCTGCTCAGAACATTTGGTTTATTCAGAGCTTTACAAGTTATCAGATACAAAATTTTGAAGAGCTCTAAATTATGTCATATATAATGACATCTCTTCAGTTTTATGGGAATCTTTCTGGATAATCACAATTAGCAAAACACAACAATTCAATAGTGGGTTCAATTATCACTTGAAAATACTGGAAATAGCTAATAAACTGGCTGCATGTAGAGAGAGAAACAAAGTCATGATTGTGATCGGAATCAGTACCGAAAATGTTGAGCAGAATCTTATCAACAATGCAGAGGCCTGCTTTGGCAGCAGATGCTCAGGGAATTTTGAGAAAGACACACAGGCGGCTGACATGATGCACTCCACCTCCAGCCAATCATATCACAGACAAATGAACAATGGCAGCAGCAAATAGCCAATTAGTCTCAATTTTCTAGCCAACTGCTGCCAAATTGAAGGCTCCACTGGGTTCAGGTAGAAGATACAGCCCATGATCCAGGTAAAGTATGTCAGGTCCCTCGAAGCGACCTCCTGGCAACATGCTTGGGGACTGACAAGACCTCCTATGTTTAATCAACTGAAACTGGACCCCACGACCCAAGCAGCCTCTGCCACTGGGCCACAGTGTGGCCACTACAATAACGATCTGACAGAAAAATTTTAAAGAGCTTGTAATTCCTCAAAGGTCTCCTCACTTCCAACAGAGCTACTGGCTGAACAGTGCTGCATGCCCTTCTGTTGGTCCAGGTGGGGAACAGTTTCTGCCATCCTTAGCTCAATGGTGCTCTCAGATACAGCCTCCTAATTCATGACCACTAATTCAATACCATGCAGGAGATTATTCGTGGATTACAAGCAAATTTGGGATCTAATCTTGGTCCCAACATCGGAAAATCCTTAAGAATGGCAAGATTCTGCCTGCTTGTACTTTCTTTTATCCTGTTAGAAATTATAAACATGTTACTCATATATATGTGTGAATATTGAGGAGCTCTTGTGTCAAAATGCTCACCCCTGATTCAAGTCTTATCCAGGACTTTGGGGACATGGGTTCCAATTGCACATGTTAGAAGATAGAATTAAATTCAATAAAAATTTGGTATTAACAGCCTAATGATGACCATGAAGCCATTGTTGATTGTCAGGAAAAAAAAATCTATCTGGGTTCACAAATGCCCTGTATGGAAGGTAAGTACTGTTCTTACCCAGTCTGCCCTACATGCGACTCCAGAAATGTGGTTGATCCTTAATTGCCCTCTGGGCCAGTGTTGCCCCACCCTGTGAATTAATTTTAAAAACTTATTTCCAACTATACTCTTGCTACCAGTCAAGTGATATAGTGATTTACTTCTTCCAAGTTATAATACTATTTCTGCCTCACCATAGAAACCAAATGCAAATTGAGTGATCATTTTCCTGAATAGTTGAATCCACAATCATAATAACACTGAAGTTCTGACTGCTTGCCAATTTAATTTTCCATTCCATTCCATTCTCATTGTGTCCTTGGATTTCTATACAGTTTGAGTCAGCCATGGCTTGGAGATTAATAGTCTGGGTTAACGCTTCACCAAGTAATCCTGAGCACAAAGTTCTTGCTGACATTCAGTGCAGCACTGGGTGAGTGTTGATGGGTTATCTTTTGGATAAGACATTAAACCGAAGTGCTGCTGATGTTCTCAGATGTTTGGAAAATATTTCTTTTCAACATTGAAAAAGAATAGGGAAGTTATCCTCAGTGTTCTAGTAAATATTTGTTTCTCAGTCAACATCACTGTAACTAATTATCTGTTCATTGTTACACTGTTATTTTGGGAAGCTTGCTGTATACAGATTAGCTTCCTACTTTGTGACTGAAATTGTTGAATTGGCTTAAAGTGCCAAAAGACATTACATAAATGAATCTTGAGTAACAGCACCTTTTCTTTCTACTATATAATTAAGAGCCTTCTGACCATCTCACCTCGAGTTTAACAATTGTAACCACTGTTTCAAGTTTCTCTGAGACAGCAAGTGCTGATAATGGATGGCTACCTCAGCACAACTGGTATTTGAAGAACTATGGACTGGTATTTGTACTAGAAGGATGGACGGGTACATTTCCAGCAGGGTTCATTCCTGACATTTACCTGCCTTATTTTTCTACCCAGGCCATAAATGCTTCCTTACGCCAGATTTACCATGTAAAGGATAACCTCGTTTATCCTTTAACAATTAGCATTAATCTTTTACATGTTCAACAGTCTCACTATCAGCCTATTTTACCTTATTATTTCCATCAACTTTGCTACTTAATCATTTCATTCACTCTCCCTTTTCCTCCTTTCCTGTTCACCTGCAATATTGCTCCCCCAACTACAAACAAATTGCATTATAGAGAGCTGTTAACGAAAAGTCCCTAGGTATTCCACAAGACTAAAGTATAGTGCTAAGTCAAGTTAGGTCAGATGACCAATAGTGTGAACTAAATGAGCCATTTTAAGGAGTATCTTTAACAAGAGTAGGGTAGAGAGTTGAAGAGAAGTAGGGAGACTATCCTGGAGCTTGGGGCCTCACAACTGAATGTGCAACCACCTATGGTGGAATGATTAAAACTGTAGATTAAAACTGTGGATTATAAGGCCAGAATCTATAGCACAGATACCTCAGAGATTGAAGAAATAGGGAGACATGAGATCATAGAAGAATTTGAAAATAAAGAATCAAGCCTTGCTTGATCAGGAGCCAATATGAGTCATAAAGCACAGGGGTGAGAAAGAATTGAGGGTTTTTGCAAGATAAGAGTTTGTACGACATCACCTTTACAAAGGGTAGAATGTGGAAGATCAGCCAAGACTGCATTGAAACACTCAAGGCTAGAGGTAACAAAGGCACGAATGAGGATTTAAGTAGCAAAGCAGTTGGCACAGGGATAAAGTTGGGTGATGTAACAAAAGATGGAATTACGCTATAAGCATTAAATCATGAGCTAATTTAAAAGATTTCCAACATCTTCCAGTTGCAACGAAAGATTGTCAACCTTAGATCGTAATGCTGCTTTTATCTCCGCAGACACTGACTGAACTGGTGACGATTTCCAGTTTTTTCAAAAAAAAATTCCGATTTCCATTGTTGACAAGTCATATCTTTTTTCTCCTTCCTTATTTTATCCTCAATAATAGTATAACTATTTGGCCCAAAAAATAAGTGTTTGTCAACAACATTGTCCCATTTCATTATCTTGTCACTGTTTTGTCTAGCTATCATTTCCGTGATGTAAACAAATCTTTAATTGTTTTCCACTTTGCCGATTGATTTATAATCAATTATTATGAGATGTAATTGGCCACAAGGGAAATTTCAGAATTGCAATAAAGGACTATAAGGGCTTATAAAGGTGTTATATTAAAATACAGCAATTTTAAAATGTATTATAATAATTCAAAAATTCAGTAACGGTGTTTGCTGACTCTTGACTTGTTTCTGTAGTTAAACCACACATTGCATTGCTCTGTGGAATGAGATGATGTTCTACGTGCAATAAATCTTTCCTTTTCGTCATATAAATAATGCATATGGCATGAATTAACTTTAAAATATGTTGCTGGTCAATATCAACATGCACCTTGTTTCCAGCGTCCAATAAATACATTACCTGACAAATTAAATATTTCTTCACCGAATTTCTGAAAACGAATGGTAATAATGCTTTTCTTAAAAGTATATTACATACCCTGTCTGAAATGATCAGAAATGACGGCAGAATAGTATTCCAATTAAAGCAAACATTGAATCGCTGCAGTGTGAAAGGCTACAATGTTATTTGCCACTCCTGTGAATGTGATGATGATAAAGCAGTTAACAAAATAAATCATGATATTCAGATTTACCTGAGCGGGAAATGTCATGGCCATTCATTAGGAATTATCATTCATCTTTATTGACTAATAAAACCATGCATTAGGTTTTATTTCTTACCAAAATGGCGGAGCTGACAGCGAGCCAGAGAACAGAAGCCACAGTAAAATCCAGTGGGATATACTTAGATATATATGAACACCCTGAATTGAGATACAAGGGGTGGATCCACCGCCACTGAACCCCCCGCTTGTCTCTCCCTATGTACGCCTTCAATTCTCAGCAGAGACACAGTTAACCAGAAAGTTGCAATGAAAAAGGTATCAAATTCGCTAAATTGCTACTGCACACACTGCGCGGCACCTCTGAAGCGAATGTGTGCGGAGTTCCCATCGATTCCCTGAGCCCCTCGTGTAAATGTACACGATATTTAGTTAAAAACTGACACCCGCTGTAAAATAGAATGCAACTCAGAGGCAATGAATTAACTTGGCAGGAATGTAAGGGGGGGGGAACATAAAATAAAAGGCTGACGCAATTTGCACCCCCATTGGGATTCTTGCCTCTTTTCCCACTGAAGTCTTTTACGATATTTTACTAATAGTGAAATAATTGGTTTTCTTACCAATACAATGCTCACTTGCGTCTTAGCTGCGATACTGAGTGATGAGAGTGCGCATGTGCAATGCTCTCAATACTGTCACCCCTCCTTCTGCAGATACTCCAGCCTTTTGCACAATTTCTGGGACACATGGGCTTTACCTTCAATTCCCAACAGGTTCGTTTTTTTTTCTTTGTTTCACTTGAAGTTTAAACAAATTAAGTCTAATTTTTAAGAGTATTTGGAAATCCTCCGCCCACTGCATTGAACATGGGCAGGAAATGTGGGAATATAGGGCAAAAATGAAAAATTCAGAATCTCGTCGCTGAGAAAAATCTCTCTGATTTTCTACTTATGATTCAAACGGTGAGCTTCAAATTTCCTTGTAGCTAATAAAACCCCGATTTCCATACACTTGCATCACATTCATGGTCCATTTCATCTTAATTCCACACCTTCCCAATGTTTTCTTTCTCCAAGAAACCAGAAAACACCAACTCCTAACATGAAAATCTGCAAAAATATCGAGCAGCAAGTCACAGCTTGCTTCTCTGAGTCTTCATCAAACTCTGCTTTCACCGCAATGTCCCTGTATACTCCAATGGATGCTGCCCTCCTCCCACCCTTCATCAAAACCAGCCAATAAGCCACCAATCTCTGCACATCATGATGCCTGAATGCACTTCAGTCAACTTCAGATTTTCAAGACTTCATTAGGGAGTTCACAGACACATGTACTTAAATGTTTCTGCCTGAGTCAGTCAAGGGACATGGCCAAATGTAGTGCAGATCAGCAGCAATTAGTATATCAGTCCTATAATTTCTATAAGTCAATGTCTTCTGTGGTTAGACAAAAGGAGGGATGAAGTATGATGATTGTGGATGGAAAAGCATTTAATGGCAGTATAGGAACAGGATAGCAAGGTGTCTCCAATGAATGAATGGGAAGTGCAGAGAGCCAAAATGGTAAATAGTGAAGCAGCCATTGACTGGCTATGCAATAACGTACACTGCAGTCCTTGACATTTGGCAAGATGCATGTAGTGGTTGAGTTATAGCAAATGGTACCCTGTGAGTGTGAGCAAAGATGGTGGAATTTACTGTGATGGAGCACCAATCATTCACATTCGTCCTGCTACATTGTACACTGTTTAACTCGGAACATTGCATTGACTATGGGCTCTATTGCAGTTCAGGCTAGCTGACTCAGCTCTTCTACAGCCAGGGAAAAAAAACCTGTCTCCCATTCCATTTCAGATACTTGACAGTGAATGAAGGAAGAGCAAATTTCCTCAATGTGAGGCACTTTCTTTGGGATAATATTGCAGGACCACAGTGTCACGATATATAGCATCTGTTGTCTGGGCAGCAGTGAACACTTTCACCTCTTCTGCCACGAGATGGCTGTCGAAAAAGCCACTTATAAATACAGAAAACTGAAGGAGAAAAGTCACTATCCTTTATTGCAGGCCGAGTACCATGAACCACACTTAAAAAAAGCCAAATTCGGAGGAAAAGCGATCCTTTGTTTTCTTAAACTTTAGCATCCAGGACATAATTGGAGTCCATGCCCACAATTTTCTGATATATGAAGTACACACAGTTGACTTGTGTTTTAACTGCCAAAGTGAACACCCCCACAAAGATTAAAAAACCAAACGCACCCTGCAGTCGCCATCACCTTGCAGCTACAAGCGGTCTAAGGAACAAAAGATCTGAGCAATTTTAAACCTACAATTTCATTACTGCAATAAGAATAAGATGTGTAATAATTATGTTGTTTTCTTTTGAACAGCTATTTTCCTTTGGAAATCAAGGACATGAACACATTTTAACAAGATGTATAACATTGTTACGTTAGGTTGACAGCGATACCCACGGAGGTTAGACGAGGTTCAGTCTCTGGAGGCCATCTCCAGCAAGCCATCGGTTCACTTTTTCCAAGAAGTTAAGCTGTTTTTTTTAAGAAAACAGTGCCCACAAATCTTCAATTTGAACAAATTATTTGAATATCAACTTTGCTAAATAATAAAGTCTTCACTTTTCAAAAACCTTCCATCTTGTGTGGAACAGCCAGAAAACCACATTGACTACTTGGGTGATTAATAGATTCTTATTGTTTGACTCTTTGAAGCACTCTGATGGCACATGCATTCTTACTAATCATTTCATGATTAAAGTTTGGAATTCGAATTTAACACTTCCAATTTATAAAAATTCCACACGACAATTGCAACTTGAGATTACTAGCACAAAACAGACTCCATAAATTATCAAGAAAATGTCATAATTTCAGCTATTTCATCAGAGATCCCACCTGGAGGCCAAAAAAAAGGGTCAGCATAGGTGTAATTGGATATGAGCATCAGAATGGACACAAATGAGCTATGACAAGCATGTGAGGATGATACAAGACAGTCAACAGTGACATGATAGCAATCTCCTGACAAGAGAGTAGCTACAAGCAACAGTATTTACAAAATTCCTCAGTGTAGTTTACAGTTGGTGAGATTATTGATTTTGTAGGTTAAGATCAGAGGAATTTTACTGCATCTGGTTATCTACAACCTAACGAATACCCAAAAAAAAGCCTGTAGCAGATTATTCACTTTTCTTCTTCAGAAGTACAGACACATCTTCCCTGTATTTTTCAGATTTTCTAACATGCATAAGTGATTCTTCTGAATACAAAGTCTGCCACAAAGCAAAATCCATTTGCAGTTCCCAGTTGGTGCTCTGATAGCTAATCCCAAAGAAGGGAAAAAAGTTATTCAGAAAAAAAAAATCAAAGTCAATCTTGGAACAAAATAAAAGCAACACATTTTCATGTCTACTGGTGTCCTATTGGTATACATTTTAACATAAAAATCAACTTGTATCCAAGCCAATGATCGTTCTTGTGCAGACTTGATAGGTCAAAAGGACCTTGTTCTATGCTTTAGACCTCTGACTCCTCAACCAGCATTAAGCAAAAAAACTCTTATTCAGTTATCCACAAAAGTTTTGCTACTCGGAGTCAGAAGCTGGGCATTCTGCACTGTCTCATTTACTTTTGTACCAACTAGATACTCCAACATGTAGTTATCTCTGCTTAGCACGGTTAGGAAAACTTTCACTTTAATAGGAGAGCTATCCTCATTTGGTAGCTTAAGACAAAACAATAAAGTTCTCAAGAAATAAAATGACAAAAGTTGCAATAAAATGCTTTATTAAAACCATGCATATTTCAAGTATGTTCTCATGTAAAAAAAAACATGCATCTGTAAATGCTGGTCTGCACAAAGATCAAAAACCTAAATTAGAATAGTTTACCTTCAGTATAGGGGGACAGTTACACAAATTCAATTGCAAATAATGTGTCTATTACAACATATGCAATGTTATTTAGAAAGTCATTCCTGCCTAAAAAGGTCTTCACAGCTACATGTGAGCTTGACAAGATTACATTGTTAATATGTATAGTTTAGCTACACAGACACCAACTGTTAAAGATTGGGATTCATAAGCATTACATTAGATACTTCAGGGAGTATGATACACAATTATAGTCTTGTCACCTCCAAAGAAGTGCTTAATTGCCTACCGCACACAAGATCATGCCAGGGAGCCAAATTAGACAATTCAAACTTTTAAAGTTGACATGACTTGTATATTTTAAAATTAGAATTTTGGCACCAAAATGAAGTGTAACTATCAGGATGTTTTATGCAGTTCTTCATGCACAATACTTTGTGCAATATCCCAGCAATAAAAAAAAGTAGGAAATTAAAATCAAAGCTCCCTCAAATAGCACAATACACTTTGAAAAGGTTATCAATAGAAGCAGAAAAGCAACAGCCCTATTTGCACTTATTGCTCAGAGTAATTTAGAAGTTTATGTACAATATCCCTATACTGTACTCTACACTAGAAAAGAAAAATACCAGTTTGAAAAAAATCTGGAGTCTCAAGAGTTGTGTTTACATATACAGCTATTTTAAGGAAAACATCCAGCTCAAGTTCAACATTCATAAGGCAGTTGTTTGCTAATCCTTAGAGCCAGATCTAGACCTGGATATCGATCTAGATCGGGACCTAGATGCTGATCGAGAATGAGTGTTGGATGGAGATGCATTTGCTGATCTTGGCTTTGAATTAATTGGTGATGCAAGAAGTGGTGCTTCTCTTGATCTTGAGCGGGACTTTGAACGTGAACGAGACATTGATTTAGCATCTCCTTTACCATTTACTTGAGGGGATTTGGATCTGCTGTGTGACTTATTATTCAATTCAGATTTTGATTTGCTTGGTGATCGAGAACGAGAGCCCTTGTCAGACATGACTTTGGAATTACCTCTTGATCTAGATTTCCTTTCTGGAGACTTTGATTTGGATCTGGAATGGTCCTTGCTCTGAGATCTAAGGTTAGAAATACAAGGGAAAATTATTACTTAAAAGTACCCCCTTTTTTTGCATACCAAATTTAGCAAAACAGTTGCAAGAAATTGAGATAAAAAATCAAATCAGATTGAATATAAATGCCCTACAATAGTTAAAATGAGTTTACTTAGTAAATATATCAGAAAGTGCTTAGCTTGCTGCGCTAACTACTGTCTGGGCATTTGAATTATTCCAGGTCCCTAACTGTCCTATCAAACCACTTTTTTAAAAAAAAAGGAAAGTAAAATTACCAAAGGTTCCCATCTAACTGATATTCTGCAATCCTCAAATGAATATTCATATACTATTTCCAGCAAAGAGTGTGGTTTGAACCTGAAAGCAATCCTAATCTCATTGCTGCTGTCTATTATTGACTAGAGACAAGGTCCCAGAAGACAGGTTACATAGTCAATACCGTGGATGAAAGAGAAAATTACGTCAAAATATAATACTTAAACATAAGTTATAAGGTTCAACTAACAAATGGGCAGTGTTTGGGTAAAGACAAAAAAAAACCAAACACTTTTATAGTACTGAATTACAGAAACAAGACTATTTCCATATTCATTTGTAAATTTATACCATGTACTGCACAAATTATAAAATATACCAGCACATATCTATTTTGGGAAAGCAAATCTTTGCAGGACTTTTACCCTTTATGGTAAAGTCCCAGGGAGTGTTGCTGAACAAAGAAACCTTGGAGTGCAGGTTCATAGCTCCTTGAAAGTGGAGTCACGGGTAGACAGGATAGTGAAGGCATTTGGTATGCTTTCGTTTATTGGTCAGAGTATTGAGTACAGGAGTTCGGAGGTCATGTTGCAGCTGTACAGGACATTGGTTAGATCACTGTTGGAATATTGCATGCAATTCTGGTCTCCTTCTTATTGGAAAGATGTTGTGAAACTTGAAAGGGCTGAAAGTATTAACAAGGATGTTGCCAGGGTTGGAGGATTTGAGCTAAAGGGAGAGGCTGAACAGGCTGGGGCTGTTTTCCCTGGAGCATTGGGGGCTGAGGGGTAACCTTATAGAGGTTTACAAAATTATGAAGGGCATGGATAGGATAAATAGGCAAAATCTTTTTCCTGGAGTCGGGGTGTCCAGAACTAGGGGGCATAAGTTTAGGGTGAGAGGGAAAGATATGAGAGAGACCAAAGAGGCAACTTTTTCACGCAGAGGGCAGCATGTGTCTGGGATGAGCTGCCAGAGGAAGTGGTGGAGGCTGGTACAATTGCAACATTTAAGAGGCAGTTGGATGGGTATATGAATAGGAAGGGTTTGGAGGGATATGGGCTGGGTGCGGGCAGGTGGGACTGGATTGGGTGGGATATCTGGTCGACATGGACGGGTTGGACCAAAGGGTCTGTTTCCATGTTGTACATCTCTATGACTCTATAACTCTACACTGGATAATAATAATTGATGTGCCAATTCCGAACTTCAGTAATCAGTGCAGGGTAGTTAACTAAGTAAATAAAGAACAGGATATTTAGATAGAAAAGGCAAGTAAATTTTTTTGTGGCTAACTTCAAGAAAAATCTTCACGTTCCTGATGGTTGATCAAACATGTAGAATTAAGTAACATTTTTTCTGGTAATATATAAAACTTCCAAAAGAATATCTGCATGCCTTAATAACCATATTATGCTGAACTCAATTCAATTTTTTTTTAAATATAGTCAATTCTCTTTAAGCCTCTACCAATTTAAAAAATGTCTCAACTCTCCTGAAAAGTTAGCAAATTACAAGTAGGAACTTCAAAATAGTTAACTACAAAACTAACTCACCTCACCACCCACCATAATTCAAAAAAGACCGAAAAGCAGAACGTTCACAAAGTTCAATACCAAAATAACGAGGGATACTGGACCCAAAACATTAACTCTGCTTTCTCTCCACAGATGGTGCCAGATCTGAGTTTTTCCAGCAATTTCTGATTTTGACCCAAAACACATGCATTGTTGTGAGAATACACCAATCCTAATGCTCAATGTTTACCATAGAACAATGAGCCACAGATGAAAATTTCCCAAACAGGCAAATACCCTAAGCAACAAATAAGACCAGAAGCAAATGTATCGATTCCAACAAAATAAACAATGACAAAAACAAGGTTTACATGTTTAAAAATAAGGCAAACTAACAAATATGAGAGCAAATAAGATTAAGTTTGTTAGTTAACAATCAGGTTGCCTGAGTTCAGATTATGTGCAACATACCCACACTATATTGAATTTATCAGAATTCTGCTCAAAATTCAGTTATACAACAAATGTACATCATGCCATTAAATATGTTTTTAAGTATAAAGCAATATATTGCAGATGTCAGAAATATCGAGAGAAAATGCTTAAAAAACTTCAACAGGTCTGCCTGCATTTGGGAGAAGGAAAAGAGTTAATGTTTCAGGTCATGACCTGGATACAGAAATGTTAATGTTTCTACCTTTACAGAAATTGTCAGACCTGCTGAATGTTTGTATTTTTCTTCTTTTTTAAAATTATACCTGCCCATACTTAATATAACCAGGGCGATTTTTCACAAGTTCACTGAACAGTATTACATACCTTCAGTAATAAGGCTACAATTCAATTCACCCCCATAACTTTAAATCAAGATCCATCACAGAACAATTGTGTGTGAAGTTATACATACCATGCAGAATTTGCCTTCTCAACAAAATTCAGCCATTCAATAAATTTACCTACCGAGAACGTGACCTGCTCTTTGAAGCACTGCCAGACCGACTTCGACTGGTCCTACGACTTCTGCTACGTGAATGACGATGGCTTCGGGACCTGGACCTATATATTAAAATATTACAAGTGATAAGGCAGCAAACTAACAGGCATTTCTTTTTGTCAATTATCATGCATCAAAATATGCACCTTCATTCCAAGTTTCTCAACAAATATTTCCTGAGAACAGTAAGTTTTGTAAAAATGAGAATATTTTTAAGATACACAGGGCAGTTTAACATCAAGATGAAAGGTAGCAATATGCTGCTACCGCATGTGGATCTGACAAACAAAGTTAATTTGTCCTCATATCTCCACTGGAGAAGACGACGACTGGCTTCAAATGCCCAAGACAATCAGACATGAAATCTTGACAAAAAGAGAAACGGAGAAAGAAGCCACACTCTCGACGGTATCCTTTCACAAACAGCAATGTGATAATAACGACATCTTTTTTGGTAACATTGGCTTGAGGGACAAATATTGAGCAAGCTATTGGGGAGAACATTTCCAATAGTGATACACGATCTTTCATTTCAAATAGAAAGGACAGGGCTTTTATTTAAACTTTATCTGAAGGACTGCACTTCAGACATTGCAACACTCCCTCAATAGTGTGGTGCTGGAAAAGCACAGCAGTCAGACAGCTACCAAGGGACAGGAGAATGGAGGTTCGTGCATAAGCGCTTCATCAGGAAGGATACCATATGGCTTCTTTCTCTGTCTCCCTTTTTGTTAGGATTTCATGTCTGATTGTTTGGACACTTGAAGCCGGTCGTTGTCTTCGCCAATGGAGATATGAAGACAAATTGTCAGATGCACATGCTGCAGCAGCATACTGCTACCTTTCATCTTGATGTTAAACTGCTCTGTGTATCTTAAAAATATTCTCATTTTTACAAAATGTAGTGTTTGCAGGAAATGTTTGTTGAGAAACTTGGAACGAAGGTGCATATTTTGCTGTTTGTGCTCAGTTGGGGTTTAGACCAACAATCTTCTGAATCAGAGACAAGAGTCCGTTCACTAATGTTATCAACAACTACACTGTCCAACTCCTGATTTTGAATATTCTCAAGGAATCTAGACTCAGATCACAAGGTTTAGCAGTAGCAGTGACACCACTTAATATGGAGTTCAAATCTCAAATCAAACCTCAAGTCATAATCTAGCTCAATGTGGTACTGAGGGGCTGCGGCACTGATGCAGGCCACATTTATCAGAGAAGACAATAAACGTGACACTAGCCTGTCTTTTGAGGCAAGCAAAAAAAAGGTTAGAAACATAGTCCTGAGATATCAAGCCAACAAATTTTCTTCAACCAAACATCAGCTAAGCAGATTTCCTGGTCATTAAACTCACCTGGAATAATGATATATAAAAATTGGCTGTAATATTATCCGACAAAATCCTGAAGCTGTGAAAGATGCAATGAACGCAACTTGCTTCTTTCAATCGTGATGTGGAGGAGCCAGTGTTGAAAATCACAACACCAGGTTATAGCCCCACAGGTTTATTCACAACCACCTGATGAAGGAGCAGCACTCCGAAAGCTAGTGCTTCCAAATAAACCTGTTGGACTATAACCTGTTGTTGTGTGATTTCTAACTTCTGTCAATCAATCTATGCTTAGATTAGATTACTTACAGTGTGGAAACAGGCCCTTTGGCCCAACAAGTCCACACTGACACTCCAAAGCGCACCCATCCATACCCATTCCCCTACATTTATCCCTGCACCTAACACTACGTGCAATTTAGCGTGGCCAATTCACCTAGCCTGCACATTTTTGGACTGTGGGAGGAAACCGGACCACCAGGAGGAAACCCACGCAGACACGAGGAGAATGTGCAAACTCCACACAGTCAGTCACCTGAGGCGGGAATTGAACCCAGGTCTCTGGCGCTGTGAGGCAGCAGTGCTAACCACTGTGCCACCGTGCTGCCCATCATGCTACCGTGCCGCCCATAAATTCAACTTTACCACTGTCCTACACTACTTAAGGCAGCCAGGTCAATTTGATAATACCATTTTGGGTGACTGAACTGCACCAGGGGAAATCTAGATGCAAGAGTTGTACAGTCCAACTCGTCTGCGCCGACCAGATATCCTAAACTGACAATGCCATTTGTCAGCATTTGGGACATATCCCTCCAAACCCTTTCTACTCATGTACCCATTCAGATGCCTTTTAATTGCACCCAACACCTCCTCTGACAGCTCGTTCCACACCACACACAACATTCCACATGAAAAAGCTGTCCCATCTCACCTTAAACTTATGCTCTCTCGTCTTGGATTTCCCTTGCCTAGGGAAAAAGGCCTTATCTATTCACCCTATTAATATGCCTCATGATTTTATGAACCTTTATAAAAAGGTCACTCATTAGCCTCCAAAGCTCCTGGGAAAAAAAAATGTCCCAGGCTATACAGTTCTCCCTTTTCCTCAAATCCTCCAACCCTTGTAAATCTTTTATGCACCATCTCTAGGCTAGCAACATCTTTCCTCGTAAATATTCTGAGCGGTTTTCTTGATTGTTCTTGTTCTGGAAAAGCTTTCATATTGCTGTAACTCAGAATGCATGACTTTCTCACACACTTATTTCAGTCTTCTCTCTCAGTTTCTAAATGCTCCAACACCGCACCCTCATTAGCATTTCTGAACAGTAATGCCCTGTGTCTGGCTCTTCAGAATTTATCTCTGCACTTCTTCAGTTACTTAATTTAGCAGATGCAAATCCCTGAAACTAAGCACAGCTCTTCCCGAACTTTAGTTAGGACCACTCTTACTTATCGTAGTTCAAACTTTGCCATTTAACAGACGGGGTTTGGCACAAGTAACTTGTTACTGACTTCATCTTATGGATCAAGGAATCTGAAACATATATGTAGTCATAGAGATATACAGCACAAACTCTTTGGTCCAACTCGCCCATGCCGACCAGATATCATAACATAATCTCGTCCATTTGCTAGCACGTGGCCCATATCCATCTAAACTTTTCCTATTCATATACGCTTCCAGATGTCTTTTAAAATGCTGCAATTGTACCAGCCTCCACCATTTCCTCTGGCAGCTCATTCCATACATGCACAACCCTCTGCATGAAAAAGTTGCCCCTGAGGTCCCTTTTACATCTTTTCCCCATCTCACCTTAAACCCATGCCCTCTAGTTCTGGACTCCCCAACCCGAGGGAAAAGACTTTGTCTATTTACCCTATCCATACCCCTCAGGATTTTAAAAATCTCTATCAGGTCACCCCTCAGCCTCCGATGCTCTAGGGAAAACAGCCCCAGCCCATTCAGCCTCTCCAACCCTGGCAACATCCTTGTACATTTTTTCTAACACTTTCAAGTTTCACAAAATCCTTCCAACAGGAAGGAGACCAGAATTGCACGCAATATTCCAAAAGTGGCCTAACTAGTGTCCTGTATAGCCCCATGGACCCCCAACGCCTATACTCAATACTCTGACCAATAAAGGAAAGCATATCAAACTCCTCCTTCACTACCCTATCTACCTGTGACTCCATTTTCAAGCAACTAGGAACCTGTACTCCAAGGTTTCTTTGTTCAGCAACACTCCCTAGGACCTTACCATTAAGGTATATAGGTCCTGCTCTGATTTGCTTCTCCAAAATACAGCACCTCGCATGCATCCAAATTAAACTCCATCTACCACTCTTCAGCCCTTTGACCTATCTGATCAAGATCCCGTTGTAATCTGAGGTAAACATCTTCACTGTCCACTATACCTCCAATTTTGGGGTCATTTGCAAACTGACTTAACTATACTTACGTTCACATCCAAATCATTTGTATAAATGACAAAAATTAGTGGACCCAGCACCAATGCTTTTGCACTCCACTGGTCACAGGCCTCCAGTCTGAAAAGCAATCCTCCACCATCACCCTCTGTCTTCTACCTTCGAGCCAGTTCTGTATCCAAATGGCTAGTTCGCCCTGCATTCCATGAGATCTAACCTTCCTAACCAGTCTCGATTTCGGAACCTTGTTGAATACTTTACTGAAGTCCATATAGTTCATGTCCACCATTCTGCCCTCAATTCTCTTTGGTACTACCACAAAAAAACTCAATCAAGTTTGTGAGACATGACTTCCAACGCACAAAGTCATGCTGACTGTCCCTTATCAGTCCTTGCCTTTCCAAATATGTGTATGACCCGCCCCTCAGGATTCCCTCCGACGACTTGCCCACCACCGACATCAAACTGACCGGTCTATAGTTCCTGGCTTTTCCTTAACACCTTTTTTAAATAGTGGTAACACGTTAGCCAACCTCCGGTCTTCCAGCACTTCATCTGTGACTATCAATGATACAAAATCTCAGCAAGGGGCTCAGCAATCACTTCCCTAGCTTCCCACAGAATTCTTGGGTACACCTTATCAGGTCCTGGGGATTTATCCACTTTTATACATTTCAAGACATGCAGTACCACCTTCTTAACAGACATTTTTCAAGAGATCATCATCTATTTCCCTACAGTCTATATCGACCATGTCCTTCTCCACAGTAAACACTTGCAAAAGATTCATTTAGTATCTCCCCAAACTCCTATGGCTCCACACAGACTGTGTTACTGATCTTTGAGGGATTCTATTCACTCCAGAGTTACTTTTTTGTTCTTAATGTATTTATAAAAATACTTTGGATTCTCCTTAAATCTATTTGCCAAAGCTATCTCATGTCCTCTTCCTGCCCTTCTGATTTCCCTCATAAGTACACTCCTACTGCCTTTCTACTCTAAGGATTCACTCAATCTCTCCTGTCTATATCTGACATAGGCTTCCTTCTTTTTCCTTAATCAAAACCTCAATTTGTCTAGTCATCCAGCATTCCCTATACCTACCAGCCTTTTCTTTCACCCTAACAGGAATATACTGTCTTGTTATCTCATTTCTAAAGGCTTTCCATTTTCCAGCTGTCCCTTTATCTGCGAATATCTGCCCCCAATCAGCTTTTAGAGGTTCTTGCCTAATACCATCAAAATTAGCCTTCCTCCAATTTAGAAGTTCAACTTTTAGATCCAGTCTATCATTTTCCATCATGGTTTTAAAATGAATAGAATTATGGTCGCTGGCCCCAAAGTGCTCTCCCCCACTGACACCTCGGTCACTTGCTTTATTTCCCAAGAGTAGGTCACGTTTGACACCTTCTCTAGTGGGTACATCCACATACTGAATCAGAAAATTTTCTTGTACATGCATACATTTCTCTCCATTTAAACCCTTAACACGATGGCAGTCCCAGTTTAGGTTTGGAAAGTTAAAATCCTCTACCCGAACCACCCTATTATTCTTACAGATAACTGAAATCTCCATACAAATTTGCTTCTCAATTTCACTCTGACAATCAGGGGATCAATAACAACCCCAATAAAGGTGATCATCCCTTTCCGATTTCTCAGTTCCACCCAAACAACTTCCCTAGATCTATTCCCAGGAATATCCTCCCTACGTACACCGGTAATGCTATCCCTTAATCAAAAATGCCACTCCCACACCTCTCTTACCCCCCATTATATCCTTCCTATAACATTTGTATCCTGGAACATTAAGCTGCCAGTCCTGTCCATCCCTGAACCATGTTCTTAACCATGCCCTGAGTTCACCTGCCCTCCCTGTTAGGCCTCTTGCATTGAAATAAATGCAGTTTAATTTATTTGTCCTATCTGTTTTCTCCACTTTGTTCCTAGCTGCCCTCATTGTTTGACTCACTCCTCTTTCCAACTGTACCAGTCTCAAATTGATCTCTTTTCTCGATATTACCTCAAGTCCCATACACCACCTTACTAGCTTAAATCCTTCCAAGCAGCTCTAGCAAATCTCCCCATCAGTATATTAGTTCCCTTCCAAATCAGGCACAATCCATCCTTCTTGTAAGGTCACTTCTACTCCAGAAGAGATTCCAAAAACATGAACCAGTCTCCCATGCACCAGCTCCTCGGCCACGCATTCATCTGCTCTATACTATTCCTACCCTCACAAGCTTGTAGCACCAGGAGTATCCAGATATTATTACCCTCTAGGAATTAGTTTTAAAAATCCCGCCTAACGTTCTGTATTCTCCTGACAGGAAGGGAAAAGGATGAGATTCTATGTCGCTCGTTCCAATGTGTACAATGACCTCCCTTTTGGAGGGTATCCTGCACCCTCTTTTGAGACATCCTTGATCCTGGCACCAGGGAGGCAACACACCATTCTGATTTTTCACTGACTAGAAAGAGTCCCCTATCACAACTGATCGCTTGGAACGCCCCCACCCCCACCCCCATAGGCTCTAAAGTAATGAGGGCTGTCTCGATAATAGAAACTTGGCTGTTCATGCTATATTCCCCGAGAATCCATCATCCCCTACATTTTCCAGAACAGCATATTTGTTTGAAATGGGGATAGCCACAGAGACTCCCGCATTACCTACCTGCCTTTCCTGGAGTTATTGATTGTATCTGAGGCTTTTCTCCTTTCCTTTAACTGCCATCCATCACACCTCCTGGCTCTTTTAAATTCCTCACTGTTTCTGTCATTCCAACCAATGCATTCAATCTGATGAGATTCACAACCAAACACTTCCTATAGACATAATCTTCAGTAACATGTAAACTCTCCCTAAACTCCTACATCCAACAAGAGCATATCACTCTACTAAAGGCCATCTTTGCTCCTTCACGATCTACAGAAACAGAAAATATTAGTCCTTTTGATCTTAAAAAAAAGTGCTCCTTTTGTCCATCCTTCTTCCTTATATCTGGATGTAAATCTTGCTAGGAAGGTTGCTCCATACCAAATGCAGCAGTCTCTATTATGACTTGGTCAAATATTCCCGCTATCAGTGGAAATAAAGCTTTCAGCTACCATATTCTTAACTTCTCAAACCCATTTCTCCCCACCTTCTAAGAAGAACTCCATACCTTGCTTCTACCACAAAGCTTCAACACTAGGAACTTAAAGAAAACATAAAAGGTTGGAGACAAAAACAAAATTTGCAAAACAATCCAGGTCAGTATCACATGGAAAAATTATCCACAAGCCAGAATCCATCGTTAGAACTCAAAGCAACATTATCTTTTTTTATATATATAGAAGCTAATAGTTCCACTATCACATTTTTATTCACAGCTTCCACGTCTAATTTTCTTTGTGTTGAACACTACATAGGTGGCATTGATGTGCACAAGATCTCGGGGATATTACAAACAGTCATAAAAAGTAGTAACTAAAAGTTCCATACGGCAAACCAATTATCAAACATGCAGGCATTTCTAACTTTACAGTAAGATCAAGCAAATATTTCTCCGCTAACATGCGCTGAAAAGAACACTCACCGGGATCGACTACCAGAAGAGGAACGTCGATTACGGGGGCGGTCTTCAACCAATCGAATCTTTCTTGCATTGATTTCAGTGCCATCCAGCTTGTCCAAAGCTCGTTTCATATCAGAGTATGATCTGAATTCAATGACTCCTTCATTCATCCGCTGCTTATGAGCATCTGCATAGGTCACTTCTCCTGCTTGTCTCATGAAATCCTTCAAAAATGAAAACAAAAAAAAAGTCAGAGAAGAAAGAAACTGCAATTTCAACATTTCTTGAAAATTCATATGTAGTCCCAAAATCTACTTTTAGGTCTTGCCAGCTGCAACGGCTTGAAAGATTTTCGACGATCAGTCTGAACTCTGTACGGACAGGTGGCCCATATTTCTCCCTTCCATTTCTTCGATATCCGTAACCACCACTGCCTTAAGAGGTTCAACAAAATGTCAGTGAACACTTAACTTACAACAAATCTGTAATATTTCACATGAGAATGAAAACAGATCAGACTATAAAGTAAACTCAGTTAATAATTACAATTTCATAGATTTTGCATTTACACTAAATGCTACAATTATGTTACCATGCATGTCTGCATTTATTTTGCCAAATATTAAAACTAAATATTACATCATGTACTTACATTCTAGCAGATTTTAGAAGTTTGGTACAACACACATATGGTAACAGGCACCTAGTTCAGATTAACCAGTAATGTCTAACCCTTGGCATCCTCATCACCCAGGGTCTAATGGCAAAGGCAGCTGTCGTCATGGCTTCCATTAGGTCAGCCAAACGCCAAAGGCTACATATTGTAAGGTAAAGCCAAGGTCAATCGGAACGGGCAGACATCTTAGCCTCACTGGATTCTTTCAATTAAAAGATCAAGGTCTCGTTAAAAAGGTTTGGATGAACACTTACACAATTTAAACAATGTTATATAATTTAAACAATAAAATGCCATTAGAAATATTTAAAAGCAAATTCAAAAGTTAAATGCAAGAATATGTTTAAGCAAGATATTAAACTACTCACTGCGACCTCCACCACCACCATAACCACCGCCATAACTTCCATCACGACGTGGTCCTCTTGCATGTTCCACAATTATGCGCTCGCCACAAAGTTCTTTCCCATTCAGTTCATAGACCGCATCGTCTGCATCACGTGCATCTTCAAACTCAACAAACCCATACCTGAAACGAATCAATTAAAACACTGTAGAATGTTTTTGCACAATGAACATTTTGCACATGGATATCTACCAGAGAACCTATCAGTAATTACTATACCCTCAAAGTGGACCAAAGTTGAAAGTTCAAAAGCATCTGCAAACCAACTCAGAATGTGGAAAATTAATAAGCCAAAAAAAGAAGATAGAAGTGCTAGTGCTGCTAAATTTAGCTACAGCTAACTTTCATTTTAACCGGCACCCTGATAAACTGGCAAAAAGTATATACCTGAAATACCAGAAGTTTACCATACTACTATTTTCGTCAAAATGTTCAAATAGTCAGTTGAGGGTGCAAGTGAGAAGGTTATATGGTGTCAAGTTTTATTTAAGGCAAAGTTGCACCATGAAGTGATTTATACTGTAAGTATAACAGTGATGTTTTCCAACCCCTGCATTATGTTTCTATTAGAGTCTGTTTTTATTGACTATATGGACTTTAAATCAAATATTCCAATTGAAATTAGTACACTCGTGGTGCTATAGTTGTCAATTAATAAAAAGCATGTCATACAACTTTAAAAATCATTAATCAATGCTATGAAGTGAGAAATTCGTTTTGAGAGATTTTGTCACAATAATCTCTCTGCTTCTCGGAGAGAAGGCTTATGTTCCAATCCTGTCTGCCTTGGAGATGTGCTATAACATGTCCAAAAAAGGGAAACTAAAAACATCCTTAACATTTACAGCAATTTTCCCTCAGAATTATTAAAGCCAATGTCAGCTCTTTACACGAAAATCATTTAGTCCTGTACCACGAATAGACAAAGTCTTTTCCCTGGGGTCGGGGAGTCCAGAACTAGAGGGCATAGACTTAGGGTCAGAGGGGGAAAGATATAAGAGAGACCTAAGGGGAAACCTTTTCACACAGAGGGTGGTACGTGTATGGAATGAGCTACCAGAGGATGTGGTTGAGGCTGGTACAATTGCAACATTTAAGAGGCATTTGGATGGGTATATGAATAGGAAGGGTTTGGAGGGATATGGGCCGGGCGCTGGCAGGTGGGACTAGATTGGGTTGGGATATCCGGTCGGCGTGGACAGGTTGGACCGGAGGGTCTGTTTCCATGCTGTACATCTCTATGACTCTATGAACATTCAAGCCCAAAAATGTTCCAAATATCCACTGCCCTTTTAAAATATTCATTCTTTCATCATCACTTTTGATAGGAAATTTCACGTTCCAACACTGTTGAAAATTTCACCTAGACATTCCTTTGTTATTTTGCCAATTAGTAACTCAATATACTGCGTAGGAGAGCGAGGACTGCAGATGCTGGAGATCAGAGTCAAAAGATGTGGTGCTGGAAAAGCACAGCCAGTCAGGCAGCATCCGAGCAGGAGAGTCGACATTTCAAGCATAAGCTGTTCATCAGCAATGAGCTAATGTCCCAGCACCACCTTTTTTTGTTTCTAAATTAAGTGCTCTGAGTCAAAACAAATTTCTTTTCCTTCACAAACATTGTCATAGAGTCATACAGCACAGAAACAGACCCTTGGGTCCAACTAGTCCACGCCAAGCAAAACCCCAAAGTAAACTCATCCCACCTGCCTGCTCCTGGCCCATTTACGTCCAACCCTTTCCTATTCATGTGCTTACCTTTTAAACGTTGTAATTGTACCCACATTTACCTCTTTCTCGAAGTTTATCCCAAACGCAGCACCCTGTGTTTTAAAAAACTGCCCATATCTTTGTGAAACAGTGCACGGTGGAACAGTGGTTAGCACTGCTGCCTCACAGCACCTGAGACCCGGGTTCAATTCCCGACTCAGGCGACTGACTGTGTGGAGTTTGCGTGGGTTTCCTCCGGGTGCTCCGGTTTCCTTCCACAGTCCAAAGATGTGCGGGTCAGGTGAATTGGCCATACTAAATTGCCCGTAGTGTTAGGTAAGGGGTAAATGTGGGGGTATGGGTGGGTTGCGCTTCGGCAGGTCGGTGTGGACTTGTTGGGCCGAAGGGCCTGTTTCCACACTGTACGTAATCTAATCTAAATGACAATTCCAAAGTTAAGTTCTACTTTTTGATCGCAATTTGGATCAAAAAACTGAGTTTGAGATTAGTGTGGTTCTGCTGAACCACTTCCATAACCGCAGGTTTTGCGAGATTACTACATTCTGGGACGATTTAAAAGGGCACAATTTGCAAAAAAGGAAGCGCCTGGGCTGTCGTGTTAAAACCCGAAAGCGGGGTGGGGGAAGAGAGTGAACGATCTACCACTGAATGCTTCTCTGGTTGGCGAAACCCATGTGGAGAGCAGCAATTAGTAAAAGGCGAAATTTTGACAACTGGTCATTTGCACTGGAAAACAAAGAAACCGTCTCACGTTTCAGAAAGAGCAGAAGCAAAGGTTGCTCCTTAGGTGACATTTGCGTGAGAACTGCATGGAATGGAATTTCAATGGTAAAGCAAATGCAAACGATAGGCGGAAAAAAAACAAAAAGCCCCCTCCCCAAGCTGGGAACACCCCCACCCCAACATTGTCCTTCCACCCAGCCCCTCCCCCAAAGCCACGGCGTCCCCCTTTGAGCACCACCCCCCTCCCAAAAGCCGTGGCCTCTTCCCCTCTCCACTACCCCCCACCCCACCCCCACCCCACGAGCCGCGGCCTCTCTCTCTTCCCCCCCCGCCGCTCCCCACGAGCCGCGGCCTCTCTTCCCCCCCCCCCCACCACGAGCCGCGGCCTCTCTTTCCCCCCCCCCCCCCAGCCGCGGCCTCTCTTTCCCCCCCTCCCCAGCCGCGGCCTCTCTTTCCCCCCCCCCACCACGAGCCGCGGCCTCTCTTCTCCCCCCCCGAGCCGCGGCCTCTCTTCTCCCCCCCCGAGCCGCGGCCTCTCTTCCCCCCCCCGAGCCGCGGTCTCTGTCTCTCCCCTCCCCCCCCGCGAGCCGCCATTTTATCCCAATCCACGCGGCACCCCCTTCCCTCCTCTCTCCCCGAGGGGGAGAAAAACCGAAGGAGAGCGCCGCATTTCCACCGCCGCCTGACTCTAGACACCGCACGGTGGGGGTGGTCCGGCGGGTGGGGGCGGGGGTGTGAAGGGGAATCGGGGCCTGGGAGCGGGTCGCCTTCCCGCCGCCACCGCGGCGTCTCTCACCCGTTCTTCAGGTCCACCTCCAGCAGTTTGCCGTAACCCCTGAAGAACCTCTCCAGGTCCTTCTCCCGAACTTGGTAACTGAGCCTCCCGACGTACACACGCGGCATCTTTCTTGGTGTTTATTTATAATTTCTCTCCCCGCCCCTCCCCCTCCTGGCTCGCTCCGACCGACTCCGCCGCTTTATTTCTCTTTGTGCTTCTCCTGTGACGTGGAACACCACTGCACGCTCCCTCTCTCCCCCTCCCCGCGGAAAGACTCTCGCCGGAAACGTCACCCAGACCTGCCGTCATCGCTTGCTGCGCGCCCTGCCTTCTGGGTATTGTAGTTCTTCCATGGCAAACCTCGCCGCTGCTTGATCTGCCTGCGCTTGTGGTGGCACTACGCAGACCCATCTCCCGTCAATGAATGCGACCAGACAGGAACAGCTTCCCCCTGCAACAAAATCTGAAACCGCCCGAGAATGTCACCAGTAAAGATCAAAGAACTGGTCATGCTGGAAATTTGACACAAAGATGTTGCTGGAAAAAAATCTCAGCAGGTCTGGGAAATAAACTCTTGACATCCAGGGTTCCCTGGACTTGCTGACAATGCCCTTCACTCTTAGAGGAACACAGTGGCCATGAATTCTCATTACATTACTTTTAAAAGACTCCCATTTTCCAAATGTACACTTGCCTGCAGGTAAGTGCTCCCAGTCTATGTTTGCCAGATCCTGCCTAATGATGTTGACTTTGACATTTAGACACTTAGAGTCATACAAATATACAGCACAGAAACAAACAGCCAGATATCCTAAATTTGGTGAAAGTGAGGACTGCAGATGCTGGAGATTTGAGTCGGGAGTGCGGTGCTGGAAAAGCACAGCAGGTCAGGCACCATCCAAGGAGCAGGAGAATTGATGTTTCGGGCAAAAGCCCTTCATCAGGAATGGAATACCTCCATTCCCAGATCAGAAGTGGAGATGTTCACTGATTCACAATATTCAGCACCATTCATGACTCCTCAGGTACTGAAGTAGTCCATGGTCAAATACAAGATCTGGACAATAGCCAGGCTTGGGCTGACAAGTGGCAAGTAACATTCAAGCCACACAAAGGCCAAGCAATGACCATCTCCAATCAGAGACAATCTAACCACTACCCCTTGACATTCAATAATTTTACAATCACTGAATCCACCACTGCCAACATTCTGGGGTGTTACATTGGCCAGATACTCAACAAGACTCACCTCATACGCACAGTGGTGAGTCAGAGGTGAGGAATACTGCAATGAGTAACTCACGTCCTGACTCCCCAAAATGAGTCCACCATTTACAAGGCATAAGTCAGATATGTGATGTAATACTCTCCACTTACATGGATGGGTGCAGTTCCAACAACACTGAGGAAGCTGGACACCAAACTGGAAAAAGCAGCCTGCTTGATTGGCACCACATCCATAAGTGTCCACTCTCTCCAGCATCGACGCTCAATAACAGCAATGTATACTATACAAAATACACAGCAGAAATTCACTAAAAATCCTTAACATGTTCCAAACCCACAACCATTGCCATCTAGAAGGACTAGGGCAGATGATACATGGGAACAGCATCATATGCAAGTTCCCCTGCAAGCTACTCACCATCCTGACTTGGAAATATTCTCTGTTCCTTCAGCGTCACTGAGACAAAACCCTGGAATTCCTTCCCTGACAGCATTGTCGGTTAATCTACAGTAGATGGACTATAGGAGTTCAAGAAGATAGCGCAGCATCACCTTTTCAAGGGCAACTAGGGACAGGCAATAACTGCTGACTAGCCAGCAATACCCATGTCCCACAAGTGAATAATTCTCTAGGATTAGGTCTAGCACGTCCCATTCTCCTAGACTATCTACATATGGGTGGCATGGTGGCACAGTGGTTAGCACTGCTGTCTCACAGTGCCTGAGATCCGGGTTCAATTCCCGACTCAGGCGACTGACTGTGTGGAGTTTGCACGTTCTCCCCGTGTCTGCGTGGGTTTCCTCCGGGTGCTCCGGTTTCCTCCCACAGTCCAAAGATGTGCGGGTCAGGTAAATTGGCCATGCCAAATTGCCCGTAGGGTTAGGTAAGGGGTAAATGTAGGGGTATGGGTGGGTTGCGCTTAGACGGGTCGGTGTGGACTTGTTGGGCCGAAGGGCCTGTTTCCACACTGTAAGTAACTAATCTAATCTATACTGGCACAAAAAAAAGCTCTCCTGGATGCACTTTAAAAATTCCACCCCTTTGAATCCTTTCACACAAAGGCAATCCCAATGTTAGCAAAGTTCAAATGTTCCACAACTACAACCTTGTTTCTCTGACATTTTTCTGTGATTTGTCAACATATCTGCTATTTCTCTTGACCTTTTGGAGCTCTGTGATGTAATCCCAGCAAAGTAAATCACCCCCGTTTTTTATGTTAAGCTCTACCCAGATGACCTCATTTGAAAACTGTTATTGTACATCCTCCCTTTTACTGCAGTGATAGTTTCTTTTATCCATAGTACAATGCCTCTACATCTCTTACATTTCCCCCATTGCGCTTGAAACTTTTTTACCTTGGAATTTGAGCTGCAAATCCAGTTCTTCTTTCAGTCATGTCTCAGAGGTTGCAACAATATCACATTCCCACATGCTGGTCAATGTTATAAATTCATCTGTCTTACCAGTCAAGCTCCGTGTATTAAAGTAGATACAATTTAGCTTTCTGGACCTTTTATGTGCCTTGTTCTGCCCATATCTTCTCCACCTATAATTCCTTCTATATTTGACTATACCTTGCTCCTGATTTTACATCTACTCTGTGCCCCATTCCCCCTGCCAAATGAGTTTAAATTCTCCTGAATAGCACAAGCAAAACTTCCAGCAAGGATATTGGACTATTCCAGTTCAGGTGCAACTCATCCAGCTTGTACAAGTCCCACCTAACTGAGAAGCTGCCCCAATGTAAGGATTCAGAAAAGATTAGCATAGCACAGCAAGGTACAACATGGAAACAGACCCTTTGGTCCAACTCATCCATGCTGACCAGATATCCCAACCCAATCTAGTCCCACCTGCCAGCATCTGGCCCATATCCCTCCAAACCCTTCTCATTCATGTACCCATCCAGATGCCTTTTAAATGTTGCAATTGTACTAGCCTCTGGCAGCTCGTTCCATCCACTTACCACCATCTGCATGAAAAGTTGCCCCTTAGGTCTCTTTTATATCTTTCACCCTGAACCTATGCCCTCTAGTTCGGGGCTCCCCTGCCCCAGGGAAAAGACTTTGTTTATTTATCCTATCCATGTCCCTCATGATTTTATAAACCTCTACAAGGCATCTTCTCAGCCTCCGACAGTCCTGGGAAAACAGCCCTAGCCATATGTCCAGCAGTCAGGGCGATTACATATAAGCAAGAAAATTAATGCACCGAAACTAAAACTATCTCACTCAGACTTGCAAATCCATTCATTTGGAGAATAATGTCTGCAACTTCTTTGTTCAAAAATCAAGAGCAACAAACCAGAAGATACTACAGTTTAGTTAGCAAGCATCTTACTTATGATAGATGTTAATATTATTAAAGGCTGCCTAACAGGAACCAGAGTAGGCATAAAGTGGATAATTTTCTGGTGGCAAGATACAATGAGTGGTGTACCACAAGGATCAATGCTAGGATCCCAATTTTTACAAATCATAAAATTATTTTAATGGAGGGGAGAAGGTCTGGGTTGACAAGGATGTCGCCAGGGTTGGAGGATTTGAGCTTTGGGGAGAGGATGAATAATCTAGGGCTGTTTTCTGTGGAGCGTTGGAGGTGGAGGGGTGACCTTACAGAGGTTTATAAAATCATGAGGGGCAGGGGTAAGGTAATTAGACAAAGTCATTTCCCTGGGTTGGGGGAGACCAGAACTAGAGGGCATAGGTTTAGGGTGAGAGGCAACTTTCTCATGCAGAGGGTGGTGTGTGTGTGTAGAATGGGCTGGTGGAGGCTGGTACAACTGCAACATTTAATAGGCATCTGGATGGGTCTATGAATAGGAAGGGTTTGGAGAAATATGGACTGGGTGCTGGCAGGTGGGACTAGATTAGATTGGGATGTCCGGTCAGCATGGACAAGTTGGACCAAAGTGTTTGTTTCCATGTTGTACATCTCTATGACTCTCTGACACCATAATGATCCAAAAATTTAAAACCCTCTCTCCTACTCTATCCTTTTAGCCATGGCTTCATCTGACCAATCTTCCTTCTCATGTACAAAGTAGCACATGGCACCGGAAGTTACAACCTTAGCAGTCTTCCTCTTTAATCTATCAAACTGTTGTAGAACCTCATTTCTTCTTTACCCACAAAGTTGGCATCAATATATGCCATGACTGCTGGCAGAATGCCCTGCAACTGCTCTGAGACATCAGTGACCTTGGCACCAGGGAGGCAACATACCATTCAAGAGTCTCATTTGCCACCACAGAGCTATCTGTCAGTTCCCATTACAATCAAACCCCTGATCACTAAAACTTTCTCAATCTTTTTCCTCCCCTGCTGAACAACAGAGCAACTGTGGTACCACAAACTCAGTTGTTGTTGCTTTCCCCTGAGAGGCCAAGGGGTTCTGCAGATGCTGAAGATTGTAGTCAAGACTAGCATGGTGCTGGAAAAGCACAGCAGGTCAGGCAGCATCCAAGGAGCAGGAAAATAGACATTTCAGGCAAAAGCCCTTCATCAGGAAAGTGCATCTACTCACTGGTCTTCCTGGTAGTCACCCAATGTTTTTCTAACTATGTAGCTATTACTTGTGACCAGCTCGCTAATCATGCTATCGTTTCTCAGTATCATGGATGCTCCATAGTGAGTCCATCCACAGTTCCAGCCACTCAATGTGGTCAATTAACTGCTCCCCCCACTGATGCTGCCATCTTCAGTGATCTGTGCACATATATATCCAGGTCTCTCTGCTCCTACACTCTCTTTAGAGTGGACACCCAATTTTATATTGTCTTTCAGTAGCCATCTTACCAAAGTACATGATCTCATTGTGCCACTTGTTTTGTCCATTCCACCAAACAGTCAATGACCTTTAGAAGTTCCACATTGTCCTCCTCATAGTTTACAATTCTTACAAGTTCCATGTCATCTTCAGACTCTGGCAATTTAGTCATTTTGTCACTTGATCTCTCCAACACCTGACTCTCATAAATCCTCTTTTCACAGTTCTGATGAAAGGTTACATAACCAAAACATTAATTCTGTTTGTATCTCCACAGGTGCTGCCAAACCTACTCTGCATTTCCAACTTGTTCTGTGTTCATTTCCAGTCTTCAGCTGCTGCAGTGTTTTGTCCATCAACCTGAGTCTCTCAGTCATTTTCAGTCAGTCCTGGGCTCTGATTTTAGCTTTCGATGGAAAAATATAGAAAGTTAAGGAACCTTTCTTCCCAACACATAGATGAATATCATTTAATAATCTGCAAGTAGTTATTGACGAAAGAAAAGAAAAGGTCATTTGTTTTATACACTTACTTGTAAACTATATTATACATTTTAAAATCTATTTTCGACATGATTCTCTAACAAAGACTCCCATTGTTTAACAATTGGTTTCAGTCTTGTGATTAACACTTTGCTACTAAACATCCTTGGTATTAACAACCTACTCTTTACTTCTAATTCTAAAATATAGCTATGCAGTTTAAATAAGCAGCAACGTTAGCAGCATTCACAATTGTTCCTTCTATTAAAAGTTTTAGGCAGAGAAGAGATTTAATCAAGTTTGTGTCTTACTGCACGTGTCAGAAAATTTGCCAAATTATAATTCTTCCAAGTTCCATGTCATCTTCAGACTCTGGCAATTAAGTCATTTGCCATTTTATATGAGTTTCAGAATGAGTGAAAAAAAAGTTAATTTATATTACCTAGACTGCTGTGAGCAATTGTACCTCTTGTAGATAAAGCTTTTTGATTTTTAGTTTTCAATTCATTCAAGTTGAATCAAGATTTGGAACTTGTGGAATGTGTCCTTTCATGCAATGACAGGATTAGCATCCTAAGAAGCAAAGGCTGAAATTACAGCTGGTGGTATTAAAAAAAACGTTCATTCATATTACATTCCTTTATTATTTTAATGACATGCCTTGGTCAGCTTTTCAGACTTGTATGCCCCATAAGCCTGCTAAGTCTTCATCCATTCAGCACCAGACCTATGTAAATGAATCCTTTCCCCAAATGCATATACCTAGCAAGACAAATCTATATGAATTGCATTTATATTCAAAATAGGAAAAAAAAGAATATTTGGTGCCAGTTATCCAAAAAAAATGAATGTGACATTGCTGTCTGAATTTTATCTTAATACTCTTGAATTCTAACGATAGTTTCTCCTCAAATTCTAAAATTGAAATCATTTATTTGCATATTACAATATTCAAATGTTATTTCCTTAGTTTTGGATAAGAGTTGTAGCATACTTCACGCTAACTCAAAGAATTGTGGGTTGAAGGCCATTCCAGACACACGAACCTAAAGTTTAGGCTGGTACTTTGGTACTGTTTGATTTTGCCTCCATCCTAAACAGAATTTGATTTTGTGTTAAGCAGTGGAAACTATAGCAGACACGTTGGCTACATTCCCTTCAAATACAAAGTATTGGCCAGAAAAATAGAAATGCTCAAATAGTATCACTCAATTATTTGAGATTACTAGGAACAGAATTACCTAGACAATTTTAGTTGTTTAATTGCTAAACCATCATTATTATCATTGTGTCAAGAATCAATACTGGGGGGAGCACTATAATATTGCGTCACTGTAATATTCTGGATATCAGGTGATATAGCTCATGATGATTACAAAAACAATGGCAGGGAAAATGCCCTTTAATGTGAGAACTCACGGGATGGAGGTAGAACATCTACAGAGGCTAAATTTGATCAGGAGGAAGTGAGGACTGCAAATGCTGGGGATCAGAGCTGAAAATGTGTTGCTAGAAAAGCGCAGCAGGTCAGGCAGCATCCAAAGAGCAGGAGAATCGACATTTCAGGCATGAGCCTTCCTGAAGCAGGGTTCAAGCCCGAAACGTCGATTCTCCTGCTCTTTGGATGCTGCCTGACCTTCTGCGCTTTTGCAGCAACACATTTTCAGCTCTAAATTTGATCAGCTTGGGTCTGGAAAACCTAGGTTGAATTAATAATATAATTATATTATTGATGTCTGACTAATAAACTTACATTTCAGTAACATATCTAAACATAACATTCAAGCTCAAACCTGAATCAAGAATCATTAATTGATTTTAAAAGATTTCCTAAAACAGTATTTCAGATAAAATGTTAGAAGGAAGCTCCCTTTTTAAGTGGCTGTCAAAATTCATGGGAGTTCTCTCCAGTGACCTGATAAAAATTTAGCCCTTATTTAACATCACAAAAAACAGGTTTGATCATTTATATTATTCCTATTTGTGGGGTCTTGTTCTGGCTGCTGAATCTGCCGACAATAGGGAATCAACATTCAAAAGCACTTCAGAGTTCTGAGGAAGAGTCACTGGACCTAAAATGTTAACTCTGAGTTCTCTCCACAGATGTTGCCAGACCTGCTAACATTTTCTAGCAATTTCTGTTCTTGTTTCAAAAGTACTTCATTGGCTTTGAACCATTTGTGTATTGCATTTTTTTTTTAAATTAAGGAAACTTACCTTATTTAAAAATTAAAAATCCCATCAGTTTTTGCATTTGAAAAGTTTATTAAAAACTGTTGAATAAAGAATTTTGATAAAAGGTTACAGATCTGAAACATGAAACCTATTTTCTCTCCACAGATTCTGCCTCACTGTCTAATGCTTCCAGTGTTTTCTATTTTTGTCAGTTATTTCTAAGTCCTTTATGAATTTGGTTCTGTTCTGTTGGGTTATGTGCCAATTTCCTGAGAATTAGAGGGGAATTAGTCTTGACAGGTTATAAATTCAAAGAACATAGAATTGGATAAATACCTATTCTGCAACCACTGTATGAGTCAGTGAGCAATCATGCAAGCATTTTGGGATTGCAATGTTTTTAAATGTGAAAACCTGTATGTGAACTGATTTATTTTAGTAGGAAGAAAGACAATATTAAACAAAGGATGCAAGTCTCAACAGAATGTCAGAGTAAAGGGATTTGAGTATTCATACACAGTTAAAGGTAGCAGAATAGATTGAGAACATGATTAATAAAGCATTCTGTATCCTATGTTTTATTATTAGCAGCATAGAGTGCAAGAGCAAGGAGGTTATGGCGAACTTTTAAACGAAGATAGCTTAACCTCAGCTCGAGTATTGCATCCAATTTTGGGTAATGTACTTTCGAAAGAAAGGGAAGACATTGCAAATATTCAAACAAATATTTCCAAGATGATGAACAGCATTTATGAAGATGGATTGGAGAAAGTTGGACTATTTTCTTTTGGGTGTGGATGATGAGCAGAGATTTGGTACAGGTATTCAAAGTAATGAGTGTTGTACAAAGATAGAGTCATAGAGATATACAGCATGGAAGCAGACCCTTCAGTCCAACTCATACATGCCAACCAAATATCCCAACCCAATCTAGTCCCATATGCCAGTCCCATTTACCCTACCCATGCACCACATGATTTTATGAAGCTGTATAAAGGTCACCATAGATTGAGAAAAAATGTTCCCATTGTTTATAAAACTGTTTATAAAAGTCTTTTGTAAAATATATGATTTGAAAACCATTAGCAGGATTGTGTCAAAGCCACTGTGAATTTATGAAAGATAAATCATGCTTAATAAATCTACTGGAGTTTTTGACAATAGAACTTGTAGACTAGATAAGGTTGTGGCATGTTTGGAGTTTTAGAAGGCTTTTAAAAAGATCCCACAGAAGGGGTTAGTGGGCAAAAACAATGGAAGTGAGATTAGGGTAATATATTGGCGTGACTTGAAAATTGCTTGATAGACAGGAAACAGAGAGTGGGAATAAATGGCTCTTTTTCCAGAAAACAGACAATGAATATGGCAAAGAATACTGCTTGGGCCCCAGCCATTGACAAAGAAAATGAATGACCTGGATGAAGAAACAAAATGACGCCTATCCAAATTTGTTGAAGACATGAAACGGGCAGGATTGTGAGTTGTGAGGAGAATAAAAGAATGCTTTGAGATGATTTAGACAGTTTGAGTGAACATATAAATGCGGCAGATGCAGTACAATGTGGGTAAATGTGAAGTTATACACTGTGTTGTGAAAAACAGAGTATATTTAAACAGTGGTGTGTTCAGAAATGTCAATGTACAAAGGGGTCTGTGTGACCTCGTACACCAGTCAATGAAAATAGATGGGTAGGTACAGCAAGAATTTGGGAAGCATGGTACTGATTGCGTGAGAATTTGAATTCAGAAGGATGGATATCTTACAGCAGTTTTACAGGATCTTGTGAGACCACACGTAGGCTTCATGTGCAGTTTTGGTCTTTTATTTAAGAAAGAATACTTACCATGGAGGAAGTGCAATGGACATTCACTAGGCTACTACTGAGGAAGACAGAACTGCCTGAGACTGGTTAAACTGGGCCTTGAATTGAGAAGGGGATATTTTAGAGGGGATCTGATTGAAATAAATAAAATTCTAACAGGGCTGGACAGACTAGATGCAAGAAGGACACTTTCCTGGTTGGGGAGTCCAGAACAAGGGGTCACAAGCAGACCAACAAAGGGGTCACAAAAGGGACCAAGTAGATATGATGTAAAACATTTAGGATTGAAATGAGGATAAGAATCTTCACTCAAACATAGTGAATCTGTGGAATTCTCTCCCACAAAGGCTTTGGTAACAAGTAGTTTAATATATTCAAGAAAAAGGTTCATAATTTTTTTATATATTAAAAGCATCAATGGGTATTGGGAGATGGGGGAATATAGTATTGAGATAGGGCCATGATCATATTGAATGGTGGAGTAGGCTCGATGTGCCGATTGGTCTACTCTTATTTTCTAAAAAATGATTAAGAACAAAAGGGCACAGATTGAAAGGAAATAGCTCAAGAAGCACAAGTAACATGATGAAATATACTTCTTAATGCAGCGAGTGGTTAATGTCTGGAATGCACTGCCTGATAGCATGGATGAGGCAGGTTCAATTCAAAATGGAAATAGACTGTTATCTGAAAAGGAAGAATGTATGGGCCTGTACCGAGGAGTCTTTTTCCATGCTGTGTGACTCAATGACTCTATGGTAGAAGGCAGAAGAATTACACTAAGGAAACCGCTCATTTACAGTGCTGGTGCAGGCATGTGATATTATAAATTTCAGGACTTTAATAACTGTTCATAGATTGAAAACATTAAAGATAACTCATGAAAAGAAGCAGCAATAACTCTGTCTGGAATAAACTATTAAAGACCATGGACAAACCTGTACAGGAATTGAGTCACATCTGGGAAAAGAGGGAGTTGAAATTACATGAACAAAACTGCTTTGACAACTGCTTGATAACTGGCTGCTTTATTGCCATAAGAATAACTGATTGACCTGCAGAAGAACTTAAGGAGTTAAGTGCAGGAAAGCTATGTCTTTGAGTAGACAGTTAATGCCAAATGTAACAAGGGACAATGAAGCTACTTCTGATAAGAAGGCAAACTGCAGACTTGCAATAATTTGCATGAAAGGACTTTGTAAAAAAAACTTATATAATATCACATAGCCTGATGAACAAAAATCTGTATAATAGTCGAACACCAGAACTCCCCCTCAGCAGAACTGCAAAGAACAACACTGCCCAAGAATTGAACCCTTACAGAGACAGACACTATTGGTAAAATTGTGGCTGAGTTCCACCATTAATTGGGAATGAGCCAATTTGGGTTGTGAGGCTTAACTTGCTTACTTGAGCAATCTTATTTGTTTGCTACATGCGATAAAGTTTACATAATTGTTTTTCAGTACTTGATTGTCTATGAGATTTCTTAGTAAGCAACTGAATTAAAGGTAACTTGTGGTGATTTAGCCACAATATAGACATGATGGACCAAATAGTCTCTTTCTGTAGTACAAAATTATGTAATTCTGTGAACATTCAATGGTTAAAGAATGTCTAGGCTGTCAATTGTAGTTGCAAGGAAATCATGATAAATCAAACTATTCACTGTAATGTAAAACATAACTGAATGAGTAAGGGCTTGATGTGGATTAGTAATAATCTTGGATCAAGCTAATCAGTAACATATTTTGACTTAGATACTTGGACCGTCTATTTGGTAAACGGAATTGTTGTCATTATTCCCTTTCGGATGATAGTTTCCAACTCCCTTTGGAGAGTCCCAAAGATAGACATAATTCAAGGCAGAATTTTACTATATATAGATAATCATAATTAACATCAGAAAATGCAAATCTTTGAGGCTTTTATTAGGTTCAAAGCTTTTGAAGACCAATCCGCCATTTGAGCACAAAAACCAGTAAATGTTCCCTATAAAATTTACAGCGAACTGAGAGGTTGTTTGACATTTTTAATTATTCTTTCATGAGACATGAGTCACTGGCTCAAGCTTGAAGGACATTGAGAAGGTGGAGCTGAACCAATATCTCTGAAATTCTTCCTAGTATTTTTTGATATAAATGAGGTACATTGTTTCTAATTTCTCTAGCCAGTGTGTGGATTTCCGAGGTCTTTGCCTGGCATCAAGTGGAGAAAGCAGAAGTAAACGCATTGGCATAGTGTCAGCATTGAGAGTTGTTAAGAGTCAACCACATTGCTGTGGGTCTGCAGTCATGTGAAGGCCATAAGGATAGCAGGATTGTTTGCCTAAAAATTATTGGTGAGCTAATTACATTTTTTTTTGACAATTCAATAGTTTCATAGTCACTATTAATTATACCAATTTTTAATTTCAGGTTTAAGTAAATGACTGAATTTAAATTCCCCAATAGACATGCTGGAAAATGAATTTCCATCTAAAGATATTATTCCAAGATTCTGAATTAGTATCTTCTCATGTAATCATTATGTTACTGTCATATTGAGTTCTGGGTACAATCACTTGTGGCGTATGATTTGGGGTAATTTACTTACCCATGAATTTAAGCTGAGTCTGAGGGCCTGTCTAACTTACAGAGGTTGAAGATAATTCAGTAGAAAGTCTTAACAAGAAGACCCTTACATAATAGTGTAGCTTGATGTATTAGAACAAAAGATGCATCTAACATTAATTAGCCCTAATTATAACCGACAGAAGTCAGACAATGTCAATCTATCTCGATCAGGACCTCATGCAAGACTGCCTATTTCTCCAGCAAAGATAGTATTACATTGAGCAGAGCCAACATCGGCATTAACTCTTTCAGAGTCATGACCTTATACAGCAGTTACCATATGAAGTTCCTTGTTTCTGTTCTACAACTAGTTCAAATTTCCCTCAATACCATTTTCTTGTTTGCAAAAGAAATGGAGAACTCATGGACATTCTGCTTTTCCCAAATAAGGAATGGTTAACAGACAGCAATTATTTGAATTTATAAATAGTTGTATGTACTTTCATGCACCACAGAGTTTTTGATCTCAACTCTGTAGTTATGTGGAAGGACTGAACAGATGGCAGGTGCTTCTCCAGAGGGCAAACAAAATTTGAGCCAAGCCAGATTACTGCCTGATATTTCCTGCCGCTGAGACAGAGTGCTGGGGCACAGAAGTCGAAAACTCAGCTCATCTTGGTGTTTATTCAATGGACTACAATGCATGAAGGAATGGAGAGAAATGAATTTGAAACAAAGAAGCATTGCAGCATGACTTTTATGGAGTCCTACTTATATTGCACATTGAATATTAACATTGAATAAAGTATTGTAGTGTCCCTTCATTGAATATGTTACATATTTCTGAACCAAGTAGTTAAAATGTAGTCAACATGAAAACGTATTCACATTGATGAAACAATGTTTACTTTTTGACTCTCCAGTGCATATCATTGTACATATCAGCAACTGTGAAAACCAAATTGGGTCATTTGTTAATGACATACCCATATAGGATCGTATCATTTATTCCTCAAAACTGAGATGTACTGGATTCCAATTCAGTAGTAAGACTACTTACTCAGAAAATTTGATTTGATATAGTTTATTACCTAGATAATGAAAATTATTGTTTTGTGTGCTATCCAGGCAATTGATATCTTATATAAGTACATCAAGGTAATAGAATATAGTGTCACAGCTACAGAAAAGGTGCAGAGAATGTTAAACCTTATTATATGAGAGGTCTGCTCAAAAGCCTGATAACAGCAGGGCAGAAGCTGTTCTTGAATCTGTTAGTACATGTTTTCAAACTTTAATATCTTTTGCCCCGAAAGAAGAGAGTATAACCAGGGTAGATGGGGTCTTTGATTTTGTTGGCTGCTTTCCCGATGCAACATGAATTATAGACAGAGTCAATGGATGGAAGGCTGGTGTGGATGATGGATTGGGCTATGTTCACAACTCTGTAATTTCTTACAATCTTGGGAAGAGCAGTTGCCATACCAAGCTGTGATGCATCAGGATAGGATACAATCTATGATGTATCCATAAATATACAGTAGAATCATTGTGGACATGCCAAATTTCCTTAACTTTGAGGAGATAGAGGCATTGCTGAGCTTTCCTTGCCGACATGGATGGACCAGAAAAGATTGTTGGTGATATTTACTCCTGGCAACTTGAAGCTCTCAACCGTCTCCACCTCAGCAACATTGGTACAAACAGGGGTGTGTTTTCTACTCCACTTCCTATAGTCAATGACCAGCTCCTTTGTTTTGCCGAAATTGAGGAGGAGATTGTTGTCTTTACACCATGCCAGTAAGCTCTCTTTTCTGTGTACTGTCTCATCATTGTTTAAGATTTGACCCTCTCCGGTAATGCCATCAGCAAACTTGTAAATTAGGTTAGAGCATCAGGGGATAATTTTTTGTGAATTAAATTTGATGTTATGGTTTTGACAGATCTTTTTCCTTGAGATTTTAACTTGACATCAATCGTCATATTGAAGGAATTAAACACTCACGTAGAAGTACACACAAACACAAAATGTTTTTGATTAAAATTGATTAGGAAAATGAATTTATCGTTCATCTTATGCCTAATGAATAAATGCCTATGTTCTGATGGTCTATATGGATCATAATTAAAATTGTTCTGCCATTACAACTAATTCAGAGCATATTTCCATTTGTATGTTACATTGGCACAATTTTGAAAATAAAACTCTGCCTAAAATGTGTCTCACATCTGTCCCATATTGTAGACATTCTAAAAGTTTGAGAATCGGAAATTCCCTTTTCAATCCAGTGGCCTATATTGCACATGTGGATACAAATTCAAATATTTATTATTTGTATTAGGTGTAAACAACTTGTAAATCTATTTATACAAATGGATTTGCATTTTGTTACCTTCAGTGCACAGAGGAAATAATATATCCAATAAAAACCAAAAGAATTGTGAATGCGTAAACCAAAAAAAAATCGGTGGAAAAGCTCAGCAGAACTGGCAACATCTCTGAAGAGAAATCCTGCTCCTAGACTGCACTCCAACAGAGTGGTCTGATTTCTCTGCACTTACTGTTTCTGAAATAATTTATCCAAGTGAGGACAAAAACTGATTTAGGTATAATATCCATGTGTCAAACAGTATTTAATACTCACTGTTCAATAACATTGATATAAATATCTATTTTATGGTTTATGTGGTTTCGAATATAACTTTCAAAGGTAGATATGAGATATGTACACATTATAGTAATCACAGTTCAGAGATATGTTTTGGGAGTTGGAGTTCCATTAGTTTAAATGTTTCAGTTTAATTCAGTGAACACTGGTAAGTTAAGGAACCCAGTGACTTCATCCAATCAAAGAAGAAATTGCAAATAAGGGATAATTGCCCTAAAAGGCCAGTTTGAGGATAGCTCAGAGCCAGCTACATTGTCATGGAGACAAGTAGCTCTTAGGAAAGCTGTCTGGTTTCAGTTATCTGTGTTTTTTAAAATTGTGCTTTTGATCTTGTGTACTGAAGATAACTGAGATAGTGGGTGGCACGGTGGCACAGTGGTTAGCACTGCTGTCTCACAGCACCTGAGACCTCGGTTCAATTCCTGACTCAGGCAAAAGATGCCAAGCTGCATGACGTCTTCAGCACCCCTGCAGACGGAGCGCAGCGTAGATACACCTGGTCACGGGCAGATGGGTCTATCCGCACAAGGATAGATTACCTGTTTGTGTCCCGAACGCTCTCGGTCAGATCCACCGACGTCAAGCCGGTGTTCTTCTCTGACCACTGCCTCCTGCTGGCCGACTGTCACCTACAGGACGAGCAGCGGGCGGGTAAGGGAACGTGGAAGCTGAACACAAAGCTGTTGACCCCAGGAAACATTGAGGAGCTCAAGAGGGACTACGCAGGTTGGAGAACCGTGATGCCCCTCTTTGAGTCTCCAGCAGACTGGTGGGAAACAGTTAAAGGGAACATCAAGAGGTTCTTCATCCTCAAAGGTGTTCAGGAGGCGAGAGAGAGGCGGGGAAAACTGTCCCAGCTCCAGGAAAGTATGCAGAACCTGCTCCTGCTGCAGACGATGGGGGTCGATGTCACAGAGGACCTCAAGGAGGTGAAGGGCCAGCAAGCCTCGCTCTTTGCCTCGGAGGCCTCCAAGATAATCTTCCGGTCCAGGGTCCGCTCGGTGGAGCAGGACGAGACGTGCTCATGTTTCTTCTTCCAGAAGGTGCACAAAGAGAGCTCTGTGCTCAGCAGCCTGAAGGAAGAAGACGGCTCGACAACGTCATCTCAGGCTGAAGTCATGAGGATCAGTAAATCCTTCTATGCCAGTCTGTATGACGCGAAGCCGACCGACAGCGCGGCCTCCCAGTCGTTCCTGTCGTCTATCACGGAGGTCTTAGACGACAGAACACACGAGAGGCTGGACCAGCTGCTATCTCTGGACGAGCTGACCAAGGCCCTCGAGTCCTTCGAAAAGAATAAAACTCCCGGAAGCGATGGCTTACCGGTCGAGCTCTATTCCGCTCTGTGGGACTTGATTGGCCAGGACCTGCTGGAGGTGTATGTCAGTATGCTTCGGGCAGGTACCATGAGCGAATCCATGAGGAAAGGCATCATCACCCTCATCTATAAGCGGAAGGGGGAGAGGGAGGAACTCAAAAATTGGAGACCGATCACACTGTTGAATGCAGATTACAAAATCCTGTCAAAGGTAATTGCCAACCGGGTCAGGTCTGCTCTGGGGTCGGTGATTCACCCTGACCAAACCTGTGCTGTGCCAGGCAGGAAGATCGCTGAGAGTCTCGCATTCCTCAGGGATACGATCGCCTACGTGCAGGACAGAGGGTTGGACGCCTGCCTGATCAGCCTGGACCAGGAGAAAGCCTTTGACAGGATATCACACATGTATATGAGAGATGTTCTCTCCAAAATGGGCTTTGGGGAGGGAATCTGCAATTGGATCAGACTGCTCTACACCAACATCGTCAGTGCAGTCTCAATCAATGGGTGGGAATCAGATAGCTTCCCAGTCAGATCTGGAGTCAGGCAGGGCTGCCCTCTCTCTCCAGCCTTGTTTGTGTGCTGCATAGAGCCATTTGCCGAGTCCATCAGGAAGGATGCGAGCCTGAGAGGGGTGACTATTCCGGGCAGCGGGGGCCTGCAGGTTAAGGCCTCCCTGTACATGGATGACGTCGCCGTTTTCTGCTCGGATCCGCTGTCCGTGCGCAGACTCATGTGCATTTGTGACCAGTTCGAACGGGCCTCGGGGGCCAAGGTAAACCGAGGCAAGAGCGAGGCCATGCTCTTCGGGAACTGGGCCGACCAATCCTCGATCCCCTTCACCGTCAGGACCGACCACCTGAAGGTGCTGGGTATTTGGTTCGGGGGGGCTGGGGCGTGCGCCAAGTCTTGGGAGGAGCGTATCAGTAAAGTGAGGCAGAAACTGGGCAGATGGAGGCTACGGTCGCTCTCCATCACGGGAAAAAACCTGGTCATCAGGTGTGAGGCACTGTCATTGCTGTTGTACGTGGCACAGGTCTGGCCTATTCCTAGAACCTGCGCCGCTGCAGTCGCCCGGGCCATCTTCCAGTTCATATGGAGTTCAAAGATGGACCGGGTCCGAAGGGACTCACTACACAAAGATCTGGGCAACGGGGGAAAAAATACACCCAATGCCACCCTCACCCTGATGGCCACCTTTGTGTGTGGCTGCATCAAGCTGTGTGTGGATCCCCGGTACGCAAACACCAAGTGTCACTACGTACTGAGGTTCTACCTGTCCCCGGTGTTGCGAAGGATGGGCCTGGCCTCGCTGCCGCGGAACGCTCCGAGTAGTTGGACCGTTCCGTACCACCTGTCCTTCGTGGAGAAATTTCTGAAGAAAAACACCTTTGACCACAAGTCCATCAGGAAGTGGTCAGCACGTAGCGTCCTCGAGACCCTTCGGGAAAAGGAGAGGACGGATCCTGTTGAGTGGTTCCCTGAGCAGACTGTCAAAGCAATTTGGCAGAATGCCTCATCGCCTGAACTTTCCAACAAGCACCAAGACATGGCTTGGCTGGTGGTGAGAAGGGCTCTACCTGTGAGATCATTTATGCATGCCCGGACTCTCAGCCGCACCGCACGCTGCCCTCGAAGCGGCTGCGGGGGGGACGAGACTGTCACACACCTCCTTCTGGAATGTGCCTATGCAGAGGAAGTCTGGAGAGGAATGCAGTGGTATTTGTCGAGGTTCGTCCCGAGCAGCGCCGTGACGCGGGACTCCGTGCTCTACGGCCTGTTCCCCGGGACGCACACCGAGACGAACATCAAATGCGCCTGGAGGATCATCAACTCGGTGAAGGACGCTCTCTGGGTGGTCCGAAACCTGTTGATCTTCCAGCTGAAGGAGTTGACCCCGACTGAGTGTTGCAGACTGGCACATTCCAAGGTCCAGGACTACGTGTTGAGGGACGCGCTGAAGCTTGGGGCAGCTGCCGCCAAGGCGCGGTGGGGAAAGACCACCGTTTAACATCTGCCTGTCGAAAGAAAAGCAGGGGGCCCATGCAGTCATTTGGGCTCTGCTGACGCCTTAGCTCAATATGTGAGTGAGAGATGCACAGATCTGTATGGAATAATGATAATTCGGAGCTGTGTATGTAAATGTGGAAATATGAATGGCATTACCTAATGTACAGTGTATCAAATTATTCTATGCATATTTTATGAATAAAGTATATTTTTGAAATTAAAAAAAACTGACTGTGTGGAGTTTGCACATTCTCCCTGTGTCTGTGTAGGTTTCCTCTGGGTGCTCCGGTTTCCTCCTACAATCACAAAGATGTGTGGGTCAGGTGAATTGGCCATTCTAAATTGCCTGTAGTGTTAGGTTAGGGGTATGGGTGGATTGCGCTTCAGTGGGTTGGTGTGGACTTGTTGGGCCAAAGGGCCTGTTTCCACACTGTAAGTAATCTAATCTGTAAGTAATCTAATAAATTGGCCAAAATAAATGACAGTTACTAAAACCTACACTAGAAGTTAAGTAAAATGTTAACTTATTGTTGACTGCATGGCAGAATCTCAGTTTGAATTTTGAGAGAGAACAGAAGATTGCCTAATTTTAAATCAGTGAGAGAATCTACAGTAGGTCTCACAGTGTCTTATTTCTAAAGAACATAGTCAGCAGATTAGCTTTGGCATCCTGAAAAGTAACCAGAACAAAGGACTGAAGCATCTACAGTAGAGGGTGAAGGAAATAACCAGAGGTGAGGTAAATACTCTAGAGAACTGAAGGATACTTATGGAATCAGATTTACTTTATTTATTTATTTCTGGATTTACAGAAATAAATAACTTGTAAAGGTGATTGTGATTTAAGAGAATTCTTGGTGGAAGAAAGAAGTATATCTGTGCACATACCATGCATAATTATAAACCGTACTAATTTAGTTGTGCTTGTTTGGTTTATACTTCATATGTAATGGAGTTGGTTTTGATAGAAAAGTGAAATCTTGTAGTGTTGCTCTGTTGATCATAATAATGTGCTGATATTAGGATATTACCTCACAAAGAGCCAAAGACACTAGCAAAGTAAAAAGAGAACGCGATAAATAAATGCCACACAACCATGGATATTTTGCCTTGTTTTAGTTGGAGACGTCTCCCATCAAAACATCATTGATGATTTCATCATTGATGATTTCAAAAGGCCATCAAAAGCCTTTTTTAAGAAGTAATCCCATTAGTAGGGTATAGCCTTTATATCAGGAGATAGGACATCATAATCCTTGCCACTTGGCAAAAGCATAAAAAGTAGAATGAAATGCTCCCAAACTCAAGATTGGACCCACTAGACTTATTAGGCGAAAGTGAGGACTGCAGATGCTGGAGATTAGTGTCAAGATTAAAGTAGGGCTGGAAATGCCCAATGAAGGGATCCTGCCCGAAACGTCGATTTTCCTATTCGTCGGATGCTGCCTGACCTGCTGTGCATTTCCAGCACCACTCTAATCTTGACGCTAGACTTATTGTCTCAATCCGCCACAAACATTGCCCACATTGCTGAAATCCTGATAAGATTCCATCCATGTAAATCTTTTTATTAGAGCATGCAAGAGAGTTTCACATTTTGGCTGAACTCATGGAGGAATCGATTGTCGGCTCATGTCATCCATTGCCCAAGGTATCCCCACTCTGAAAACCAGCTTGGAAAGGATCAAATCCAGGGATGTTATAACTGAGACTCCACAATGGGAATCAATGTTCAAAGCCATTGCAGCTTTGGTTGAAGCTCAAATAAGCGTTATGCAAACTGTGAGCTTGTGAGCTCTTCGCCAGGAAGGCAGTAAATCTGTTACCTTGCCATCTCCCCAGCTAATGCCAACTGTGGTATGAGAAAGCCAATGGGTCAGAGTGCCCTGACAACAGCTCTGCTGTCTGGAGGCAAACCCTCAGAGCCTCAAGCTCCCAGTTACAAGATCTCAAATAAGCTGCAAAATGCTGATACTGTGCTGAAGTTACAGGAAGAATATTTCATAAAAGTTGGATTAGATTACTTACAGTGTGGAAACAGGCCCTTCGGCCCAACAAGTCCACACCCCTACATTTACCCCTTCCCTAACACTACAGGCAATTTAGCATGACCAATTCACCTGACCCGCACATCTTTGGACTGTGGGAGGAAACCAGAGCACACCCACTCAGAAACGGGGAGAACATGCAAACTCCACACAGTCAGTCGCCTGAGGCGGGAATTGAACCCGGGTCTCCGGCACTATGAGGCAGCAGTGCTAACTGCTGTGCCACCGTGCCGCCCAAAGTTGTACAGTCAGTAAAATAATACACTTTACTAAATAATATAAAATACAATGGGATATATCAATACCATTGTGATTGGAATTAAAATCAACACATTTATTACATTTAACAGTTTTGACCTAAAGTTTATTTTTCTCACTACACATCAAGGTTTGCGTTGTCAAAATTTAATTGGCATTGAGTTCGGTTTAATGATTTCAATATCTTTAATGCCAAAATAAGTGAATAACTAAAAGGGGAACAAAATCTTAATGCTGAGGGGATTTTTTTTTAAAGGTAAAATTGATTGAAAGGTGCCCTGATCTGTTAGATGTCGTGCATTTTGTTGGCATTTCTTTATCTTGTTCTCACTTGTCTACATTCAATCCTTCTCCATCTAACAGGAACTCCACTTGTTACTTTGTCTCCTTCATCCCTGATCCTCTTTGCAATGAATCATTTTGGTCCTCTTTCTTTGAGCCATTTTTAGGGAACTCACTGTATTAATCAAGGCATCAGAATCATTTACTGGAATTTTACCAGCAAGTTTGGGGTCTCAACATCAGCATCAAATATGGATCCTTCTCTCGGTTGGGTCAATGACAAATCTTGGTAGTGATCCTCCAGGGGCAGCAAATCAAAGGGCTAGTAGCTCTGCAGACTCAACCGAAATGTCACCTGCTGAGGCTGCAGGGAGAAGGTGAGGACACCATCATATTGAAACATTCTCACAGTTAAATGGAAATCTTTTTCTCTATGCCTTGGCCAGAGAAGTGAATCTGGTGACCAGAAGCATGAACCACTTGCTGTCCCCTTTGGGATATTCCATTGTTACCATTTGCTGCCTCTGTGGACAGTGCAGACTCTGGAATGGAAAGCTCTCACCACCCTCTGAACCCCCTCCCCCAGAGGCTTCTAGATGGCCACCTGGTGGCAGACTCCCCACATGGTCGGAGGCTATGTTGAGGTTTGTAAAGTACCAGGTGGATGGTAAAATTGTCAGCAAAGGGACAACTAAAGTACCATAATTAGCCATCCACCTCCAGTTAGCTCTTTGGAATGGTTTCTTTCATTTAGTTTTTTTTAAGTTTGTATCAGGGTGACCAACATCAAAGGGAGGAAAAGTAAGGAGCCCACTGAGCAGGATGTGCTTTCTACACCAAACAGCAAGGGGTTTGGTGGGAGAGCTGTTCATACCACAGGAAGCAAAAAAAGGAATAAGTCTCTGAAGAATATAGGACAAACACACCCTGGCTGCACAAAACCCGGGACAAAGGAAAATTGTTTCAATTATGGGATAATTCTGTAAAATTTGGGATGGTTGGTCATCCAGATCTTGACATTTGTCTGTTGCATCTCTTCAAGGTAGAACTCCCTTCATTGACTTGCTTCAGTGTTTGGGCATTTGTCCCAGTGTTCCAAAACAATGTTTTCAACAATCCTTGAATATGTTTTAAACAGTCCCTTTAACTTAAGGTAAATGGAGTCATGAAGAGGATCATGTGTTCTGTTCCTATCTTGATTGCCATGGAGACAAAAAGGCCCAAATTGACACTTGCTGAAAACAGGGTGAAAATATTCAGATTTGAAGAGAAACGTAGGACCAGCTGGGCTGACACACTGTCTCCGAGTTCCTTTGAACAGTGAGAAACAGAATTAGCAAAAGGAATCGAGGTCTCACATTGATAAAGGACAATGATGTCAGCAGAGACAATAAGTCTGCATGATCGCTGTGAGCTACAAGGCATAAAGTAGGCACTCTCTGGTTGAAGAGTTACATTCCATGATAATCTAAAGACTGAAAAATTTGCCCTCAAGATAGGGAGAAGAAATCAGTGGCATGGGCCTGACTGCTTCTCACCAGTTCGGAAATTCTTGGAAAGCTGAGGGATGTGTCAACAGTTACTTGACATGACAATACTGTAAAATGGGGAGATATGAACTAATTGGAAACTGGGAGTGACTATTGTGTTTCCTCTCAAGGCCATGTTATGACAATAGCTCAGAAATCCCGGTGTGTTTTTTTTTAGTTATTAATTCCAAAATGTATTTTATAAAAGAGCGCTGCTACAGAAACAAAATAACTGCAGGTATGAATTCAATGGCTGGCTGGCAGAAATTCATTTTGGCACCAATGGGATGAAACACCTAAACATGTCAGAGAAACTTCAACCAAAGAGAATGAATTGCAATGTTGAGGAGCTGACAAGCCCTGACTCAGCAGCAAGTCAGACTCTGCAGATTGTGCCTGCAGTTTGGGACTCAGTTTGTGTTTTCCCCTTTGAAGAATACATATGGTCAAGATTCAAAAAGCCAGTTTCAACTCCACTGGAGTCTGCTAAGTGGGACAGAATGTTTCCTAAGCAAGGGCAGGACTTATACAATTTAAGGTAGGCCCTTGGGTAGTTTTATAGAACAGAGAGACCTATGAGTTCAGGAACATAATTTGAAATTTGATAGACAGAATGGTTAAGAAGGCATTTAGCTTGCTTGCCTTTCTTGCTCAGACCTTTGAGTATACGAGTTGGGACACCATGTTGTACAGTACATTGGTGAAGCCTCTTGTGGTGTCCAGTGTGCAGTTCTGAGAGGGTTTATAAAAGATTTACCAGGATGTTGCTGGAAATGGAGGGATGAATTATGAAGATAGGCTGGTTAGACTGGGACCTTTTTCACTGGAGGGTAGGAGGTTGAGGGGTGCACTGATAGAGTTTCATAAAATCACGAAGAGCATAGATAAGGTGAATAGCAAAGGTCTTTTCCCTAGCATGAGAGTGTTCAAAACTAGGGGGCAAATTTTTAAGGTGAGAGGAGAAAGATTTGAAAAGGACATGAGGGACAACTTTTTTATTTAGACACAGAGTGGTTCATATGTAGAATGAATTGCCAGAGAAATTGGTTTGATGTAAGTACAGTTACAACATTTAAAAGACATTTGGATAAGTACAGAAATAGGAAAGGTTTGGAAGGATTTGGGCCAAACGCAGGAAAGTGGGACTAGTTTGGTTTGGGAATATGGTCAGTGTGGACTAATTGAACGAAAAGGTCTGTTTCTATACTGTATGACTCTGACTCTATGTGTACCAGCTTTGAGTGCAAATTTGCTGTGAAAGTCATAGTCAAAGAATGACCCTCTGCTCAAGCCTGTCTTGCAGATAAAGACCTTTTCTCATTTCAATGGATAGAATCAGTTTTCTGGCAGCCAGACGAAGTAAAAACAGAACAGTGAAAAGTATCTCTCTCACCCTGAATGCTGGAATTCAACCACAGTTGAAAAGAATCAGAACCCCAGAATCTCAATGGATCTTCAAAACTAAAGATCATGAACTGTTGAACTGTTAATGTCAGTGCTACTGATAATCTTAACTGCAATTCGCTTTTTGAGAATATTTCGGAGATAGATCTAGACATAATTTTTATCGTTTTGAACTAATTTCTTATTTCTAATCTGTATGCATATAGGTTGCATTATTCATTCTTCTTCCATCTAGTAATTAATAAACTCAATCTTTGTTACTTCAAGAAAGCCCAATTAAGTTGGCTACTTTTATAACACAAGTTCATTAGATTTGGGAGAAAGGTATCCACAAAGGAAGGGATCTATTTTTAAATAGTATTGTGACTAACTGAGGGGGTAGGTTTATAAAGAAGGGGACTCAGTGCATTTATCCTCAGCTGGGAGCTTAATGCTTTGGGGTGTTCCATCTGGAACCATAACAAACTGAGGAACCTCAACCATAGTCTGAGCATGACAACTGTAGTCCTGTGGAGAGCATATTGTAAAGTACATGTGGCAATCAGTCATGTTCCTTCAATACGTAGCATTTTCTCTATAATTTAGAGCATAGGTTGCCTACTAGATAATGTTTAGTTGATGTTTCTTTTAATTTGTTTGTTCAGACAAAAAGTCTAAAATTGCAAAACTAGGTTTCAAATTTTAGGTTCATCACTGGGAATTGATATCTTCTATTTAAAGTGAACAATCTCTGCAGAAATTATAATACTATTCATCCTCCTTCATCATGGTATTCCAAATTTAGTAACAACATACTGGTGTGGAAACTCCGGCATTCCTCATTCTCTGCCAAACTGTTTCTGGGGCTTTCATTAGCAAATTCTCCACAACCGTCTGTCATTCAAACATATGTGGAATGCGTAACAGATCGAACATTACCCATATCAAGTCTTGATTGTGACCCAACATTTCTGCAAACCTGACTGCTGCACTGCTTACAACAATCAATTCTGAAAACAGCTTATTCCCTTAGCTGCCTTGTCTTGCAGATTGAAGACTATTCCATCTTGATCCAATTTCCCACTTGAGTCAAACACTCTGTCACCTTCTGTCACACAATCTGGTAGCATCACACAGCCTTTCATATCTCAAGTTACCTCTTATTGCAATATAATTTACTTTAGGTTCACAATATTCTATCTGATGACATGCTGTCTTTGGAAGGATTGTTTAGTTTGCATATCAGACAGCACCATTTGTGAAGTGCAGCCCACCTACTTCCAGGATTTGGCCAATACTGCCTTTAAACTGGATTCTAAATTATGGGTGGATTGTCCTCACCATTTAATTCCTCTTCCTCTGATCAGCATCCTATAACAGAAACAAGACATCACAGAGGACTGAGAAAAATGCCTTTGGATATAAAGTAATGAGAATTCTCCACACTGATATATTGTTACATTTCTACATTAGTCTACATTTAATACATACAAAAGATGCTCCTGGCTCAGAAATTAGTGTGTGATTGCTTTCTTAACTGCAATACAAGACAGAACAATATCCTATTCACCTACAGCTCTATCATGGAGATTTCATTTGCCTGTCAGAGTTGTAGCCAAATTTACTGGCAGTGCAATGCTACACAATAAGTTTAATACTGATATTTGCAGAATAACACATTATTCATTTTTGTAATATTGTCCTACCTCAGGAGAATCGTTTTCAGCTCTGAAACTAAAGTATTCTTGTAAAAAATGTCTTTGTCAGAGAAGATAAAAATCAGTCGTCAATGTTTTCAGTGAATGAAACTCCATCAGGTAGCATTTACAGCCTGATGTAAACCAGCACTGAAAATAGGCGTCTGGAGGTAGAAATCACTAAAACAAGACCATAATCAGAAATATTTTCTCACAGTTTGGGCAATAGGTACCTCCTCCTGTATATCATGCAAGGTATGGGGTCATTCTTTCAATGTTGAAGTATTGCACAAATTGAGCTTTACAGACCAGATAGAAGCCCCCGGCTCATCTTATCCACCTGGTTATCAAGCTCCTATCTTCGCTAGTCCCACTTTCCAGCACTTCACTCATAGTATTTAGATGAATACTGAAAGTTAGACTTCTTAAATGTTCTGATGATTCCTGCCTCAACTATCCTTTCAGTTCCCCGCTGCCCTCTGGGGGAAAAAAATATTTAAATCCTTTCCTAACTTCCTGCTCCTTGTCTTAAATCTGTGCTCTCTGATTATTGACCCGTCTGCTAAGGTTAATTGTTTCATCTACCTACCCTATCAGTGCCCCTCATAATTTGATGCATCTCAAATATGTTGCCTTTACTCCAGGGAAACCAACCCTAGGCTATCTAGTCTCTTTGAATAACCAAATCTCCCCAGCCCTGATAACATTGTGATAAATTATTGGTAGTGTTGTGTATACATGAGTAACGGTGGCTTTATTTTCTTTCCGAAGATTATCAATAACTATGATACCTAACCAGCAATAGAGACACATACAATCCTAACAATTTCAAACCTATTGCTGAGTGTTTAAATCTTTATGTAATTGTCATTTGAAAATTAAATGTTTAAATGCTGTTAATATTGTTGCCAAGATAGATCCCCCAGTGGAAGCTTATTTACAGTCTTGAACTCCTATGGTGAGTGTGATTGTCATTAAACAGGATCTGGAGAAGTCTATATGTGTATGCAGCCAGCCTCCATCCATGAAACCTCAGCACAAATACTCCCATGCACTTGTGGAGAAATACAAACAATCCTGCATATTACCAAAAAGTGTACCTTCCATAAACTAAATGATTGACAGATCACCTTAAATGCAGCAAATGAGGAGACTACCATTTTGCATCAGCAATTTTGCACTCACTAAATAAATAATAATATCCACTGTTGTTTCTTTTTTCAGTTCCACTGCTTTTGTAAAGAGAACAATGCAAACTCAGACAATCTTGGAGTTATAATTTCACTGAAGCAGTCCGTCAGGTTGAAAAGAGTAGAAAGTTTTCTTGAAACAGCTAAATGTTTTGGCTCCTAAACAGAGGTAAATGAAGTTATCAATTTTTGAACAAAGGGCTAATGGTCATTAAGGCAAAAGGTTTCCCACCATGACTTTAAACACTTTTTGAAGGCAATCTGCTTCTCAGCACCTCTGTTAATTAAAATTTATTTTTGGCTATTTTTGCAGAGTTATCAGCATCTATTGTCTGGCTGAGATTAAAAAAAAACCAAGAAGGTTCAAGTTTCATCAGCACTCTGAAGTGCATTAGTGCTACAATTGGGCTTCATGCCCTTGGGTTGGAGAGAGAGAGAGAGAGCTCAAGTGAGATGGAGACAGAGAAAAAAGGATTTCTCACTTCTGCACACTAGCAACAATCATTGCAAATTCTATTTACATGTCACTGGTGGGTTGGGACAGCATCAAGGTCAGTTACAGGAACTGGTGGTCAAAGGCTGCTGATGCAGTCTGTAAATGAAAAGCATAATTATCATTTGGATAGATTATTAGAGGATAATCAAACCTTTCAGGAATTTCAGACACAAAGAGCATAATGAATAATTTGATATCAAGTTCCTGGAATGTACAATTTAATTAACAGCATGATTATTATCATTGTCATTACATGTGTAATTGACAGTAAGCTCTGATGTCAGTGCATGTACAGTTAAAGGCAGAAATGCAAAAGTTGCTGCCAGGAGGAGCACTGCACCATTCTTCACAGATACAGTCAAAAACAAACTAGTACATTTGAAGCAAACTTAAATTTTTGTAATAAACTATTCTGACAATAATAATGTTTGAAAAAGTTAAGCCTTAATGAACTAAACAGAACTGATTTTTTTTAAAATGTGGTGTGCTGTGTCATAATTACTGCTGAACAGTCTGAACATCTCATTTTAGATGTTTGGAGTGACAATTCCTCCATTCCATTTCTTAAAATAAATAAGATAACATTGAACTTTAGTTTGTTCATACTTCACATTTAATTGTGACCCCAATTATCAGTCCCAGTCATTCTCTATAACAGTATTACAATGTGGCTAAGAACCATTGCTTTTTATTTTCTGCTTAGCACTCCCTGAGAATTCTTCAGTCTGATTAGCTGTTTAGATTGCTTGTTGAATTCACTGTCCCTGGACACCAAACATCCCTTTCAGCAGCACTATAATTAAATTGACATCGTAACAGTGGAAATTAGTGCTCCTTAAATCTTTGTGGAAATATCTTTGAGTATAGTCAATTTGGAAAATTCTGGTTGATGTTCCACTATCCAACAAACATTATCGGTAAACTACTTCAAAATAGTAGAAAACGACTCCCTGCACTGGTTGACAATTTCATTGTCTGCAACTTCAGCAGAAGAGCTGTAGAGCAGCTGTGCCAAATTGTAAAAGGCAAAATAAGAAATGTTCTGAACAAAGATCTGGATTGACACCTTCAAATAGGTGCCTGATGATGACGACATTGTCTTGGGGGAGACAGTCCTCGTAGTAGTCCCATGGATGAATTTCTGGTGCATGGAGCAAGCTGGTGTTGGAACTGAACCCCGCACAATGCAATGCAGGCCCTCATCTCAGCAGTATCTGCACAGGAGGGTAACAGCAAGATTGATCAAAGTGTGATTGCGAATATCAGGATCCATGGACATCTATGCCAGAAAAAATTGACCTTTTGCACAGAACAGTGTCTTTTATCAGTAGTTACATAATTAATGACGTACAATGCCTTTTGTGAAAAGTGAGATGATTAGACCTCCCAACAGTGTTTAATATTCTCATCCAGCCTACCCTGACAGATTAGATTTCTCAACTGTTGGTAATCAGGATTAATATTAATATAAACTGTGCATAATTTTCAAATTGGCAGCCCAAAAATTAATCATCAAATAGCTTCTAATTTCCATAAGACCATAAGACATAGGATTGGAAGTAAGGCCAATCGGCCCAACAAGTCCACTCTGCCATTCAATTATGGCTGATGGGCATTTCAATGCACTTACCCACACTCTCCCCGTATCTCTTAATTCCTTCGAGATTAAGGATTTATCAATTTCTGCCTTGAAGCCAGTTAATGTTCCGGCCTCCACTGCGCTCCGTGGCAATGAATTCCACAGGCCCACCACTCTGGCTGAAGAAATGTCTCCTCATTTCCACTTTAAATTGATCCCCTCTAATTTTAAGGCTGAGCCCATGGTCCTAGTATCCCCACCTGACGGAAACAAATTCCCAGCGTCCACCATTTCTGGACTGAGTCATGACAGTCACATATTATCACTGGGACTTGAGCAAGGTAAAAGAATAAAATGTCATCAGTTGCATTGATCTGAAACCCAGTGTTCTTCTTAAGGTCTTCCTTTCGGCCAGTAACAGAAAAGGAAAATAAAAGTAATTACCTTATCCTCAGAAAGATATCCATATCTGCACATGTTCTGTGTTGCTAAGTACAAAGCAGTAGATGCTGCTTTCAGCAAAATAAAAGCAAGTGCTCATTAACAAATTAAATTTTAAATGTTGATTGAAAAGGGAATATTCAGTTCAACAATTTAGACTTGTTTGACTCAGCTGCCTTGATGTGAGAAAGTTTGTATGTTCGACTCTTCTCATGGTTTTTCACTTATAATCATTTCGTTCATTGCAGTCTGGAAACAATGCTATTTTGTTTTGTCTAATAAACTTCAGATGAGATAGGGAATCCCCATTGACTGTGATGCACCATTGCTAAGCCAGAATCAATACTAACAAATAAAAATAAAAGACCAATAAAATGGATATATTGTTGGGCTTGATTCAAGCCAAAATTTGAGGGTAAATTACTTTATGCTGACCGCATTAAGGCTCACATCGCAAAATCCTAAACCCCACTCTCAATTTTCCAGATGTTAATGATGAGGAAGTCATACTGTGCAAGGGTAGCTTCCCTAAATATATGCCCAGTGATTCCATGCCTATGGCCTGCTAATAGAAAATATCTGCTTTGACTATCAACTGTTATTTCAGTGTTACTTTTCTTGATATTTGCAGTCAATTTAAAAAATAAATTGAGGGTGTGGGTATTGCAGACAAGGGTAACATTTGTGTCAGTTCCTAACTGAGTGGCTTGCGAGGCAAGTCTGAAAATAGTGTAGCTCTGAAAATGATCAGCCAGTCAGGCAGCATCCAAGGAGAAGGAGAGTCAATGTTTCGAGCACAAGCTCTTCATCAGGAATGTTGAAGCGTCAACTCTCCTGCTCCTCAGATGCTGCCTGACTGGCTGTACTTTTCCAGCTTTTTGACTCTGATTTCGGGCATCTGCAGTCCTCACGTTTTGAAAGTCTGAAGGTACTTCCACTGTACCCTGCCTGTTTCAAGACTGCTGTTTTGGAAAATGTAGGGGGTGATGGATTCTCAGGGGAACGAAGCTCGAATAGCCAAGTTTCTGATATTGAAACTGGCTGTAATGCAACAAGGTGTACGCCGGGTTCCAAGAGATCAATTGTGTTTGGGGATTCTGTAGTCCAAGGTACAGATATACGTTTCTGTGGCCAGCAGTGAAAAAGCAGAATGGCGTGTTGCTTCCCTGGTGCCAGGAATCAAGGATCTCTCAGAGACGGTGCAGAATGTTCTCACGGGGGAGAGGGGCCAGCAAGAGGTCATTGTCCACATTGGAACCAACGACATAGGAAGGGAAAAGGTTGAGATTCTGAAGGGAGATTACAGGGAGTTAGGCAGAAACTTAAAAAGGAGGTCCTCGAGAGTAGCAATATCTGGATTACTCCCAGTGCTATGAGTTAGTGAGGGCAGGAAAAGGAGGCTAAAGCAGATGAATGCATGGCTGAGGAGCCGGTGTGTGGGAGAAGGATTCACATTTTTGGATCATTGGAATCTGTTTTGGGGTAGAAGTGACCTGTACAAGAAGGACGGACTGCACCTAAATTGGAAGGGGATTAATGTACTGGCAGGGAAATTTGCTAGAGCTGCTCAGGAGGATTTAAACTAGTAATGTGGGGTGGGGGCAGGGGGAACCAAGGGAGATAGTGAATAAAGAGATCAGTCTGAGACTCGTACAGTTGAGAACTGAAGTGAGTCAAGCAGTCAGGGCAAGCAGGTACAAGGTAGGATTAATAAATTAAACTGCATTTATTTAAATGCAAGGGGCCTAACAGGGAAGGCAGGTGAACTCAGGGCATTGTTAGGAACATGGGACTGGGATATCATAGCAATTACAGAAACATGGCTCAGGGATGGGCAGGACTGGCAGCTTAATGTTCCAGGAAGAATAGAAAGGGAGGCAAGAGAGGAGGAGGGTGGCATTTTTGATAAGGGATAGCATTACAGCTGTGCTGAGGGAGGATATTCCCAGAAATACATCAAGGGAAGCTATTTGGGTGGAACTGAGAAACAAGAAAGGTATGGTAACCTTACTGCGATTGTATTATAGAGGAAAATTGAGAAACAAATTTGTCAGGAGATCTCAGCTATCTGTAAGAATAATAGGGTGGTTATGGGAGGGGATTTTAACTTTCCAAACATAGATTGGGACTGCCAGGGTTAAGGGTTTAGATAGAGAGAAATTTGTTAAGTGTGTACAAGACAATTTTCTGATTCAGTATGTGTATGTTCCTACTCAAGAATGTGCAAAACCTGACCAACTCTTGGGAAATAAGGCAGGGCAGGTGACTGAGGTGTCAGTGGGGGAGCACTTTGGGGCCAGCGACCATAATTCTATTAGATTTTAAATAGTGATGGAAAAGGATAGACCAGATCTAAAAGTTGAAGTTCTAAATCGGAGAAAGGCCAATTTTGATGGTATTAGGCAGGAACTTTCGAAAGCTGATTGGGGGCAGATGTTCGCAGATAAAGAGACAGCTGGAAAACGGAAGCCTTCAGAAATGATATAACAAGAATCCAGAGATGATATATTCCTGTTAGGGTGAAAGGAAAGGCTGATAGGTATAGGGAATGCTGGATGACTAAAGAAATTGAGGGTTTGGTTGAGAATAAAAAGGAAGCACATGTAAGGTATAGACAGGATAGATCAAGTGAATTCTTAGAAGAGTATAAAGGAAGTAGGAGTATACTTAAGAGGGAAAACAGGAGGGCAAAAAGGGGACATGAGATAGTTTTGGCCAATAGAATTAAAAGGATTCCAAGGAGTTTTTACAAATGCATTAAGGACAAAAGGTTAACTAGGGAAAGAGTAGGGCCCCTCAAAGATCAGCAAGGAGCCTTTGGGTGGAGCCACAGGAAATGGGGGAGATACTAAATGAGTATTTTGCATCAGTATTTACTGTGGAAAAGGATATGGAAGATATAGACTGTAGGGAAATAGATGATGACGTCTTGCAAAATGTCCAGATTACAGAGGAGAAAGTGCTGGATGTCTTGAAATGTAAAGGTGGATAAATCCCCAGGACCTGATCAGGTGTACCCGAGAACTCTGTGGGAAGCTAGAGAAGTGATTGCTGAGCTTCTTGCTGAGATATTTATATCATCGATAGTCGCAGGTGAGGTGCCGGAAGACTGGAGGTTGGCAAACGTGGTGCCATTGTTTAAGAAGGGTGGTAAGGACATGCCAAGGACCTATAGACCAGTGAGCCTGACTTTGGTGGTGAGCAAGTTGTTGGGGGGAGTCCTGAGGGACAGGATGTACATATATTTGGAAAGGCAAGGACTGTTTAGGGATAGTCAGCATGATTTTGTGCATTGGAAATCATGTCTCACAAATTTGATTGAGTTTTTTGAGGAAGTAACAAAGAGGATTGATGAGTGTAGAGCGATAGATGTGATCTATCTGGACTTCAGTAAGGTATTCAACAAGGTTCCGCATGGGAGACTGATTAACAAGGTTAGATCTCATGGAATACAGGGAGAACTAGCCATTTGGATACAGAACTGACTCAAAGGTAGAAGACAGAGGGTGGTGGTGGAGGGTTGTTTTTCAGACTGGAGGCCTGTGACCAGTGGAGTGCCACAAGGATTGGTGTTGGGTCCTCTACTTTTTGTCATTTACATAAATGATTTGAATGCGAGCATAAGAGGTACAGTTAGTAAGTTTTCAGATGACAACAAAATTGGAGGTGTAGTGGACAGAGAAGAGGGTTACCTTAGATTACAACAGGATCTGGACCAGATGAGCTAATGGGCTGAGAAGTGACAGGTGCGGGTTGTGGACGAGATGCGTTGGAGGGCATCCACCTCGTGCTCCCGCTAGGAGGTTGTGCAATTCATCAACTTCACCAACACATTCCACCCTGACCTTAAATTTACCTGGACCATCTCTGACACCTCCCTCCCCTTCTCCATCTCCATTAATGACGACTGACTTGACACTGACATTTTTTACAAACCCACCGACTCTCACAGCTACCTGGATTACACCTCTTCCCATCCTATCTCTTGTAAAAATGCCATCCCGTATTCCCAATTCCTCCGCATCCGCCGTATCTGCTCCCAGGAGTACCAGTTCCACCATAGAACACACCAGATGGCCTCCTTCTTTAGAGACCGCAATTTTCCTTCCCACATGGTTAACGATGCCCTCCAACGCATCTCGTCCACATCCCACACCTCCGCCCTCAGACCCCACCCCTCCAACCGTAACAAGGACAGAACGCCCCTGGTGCTCACCTTCCACCCTACAAACCTTCGCATAAACCAAATCATCCGCCGACATTTCCGTCACCTCCAAAAAGACCCCACCACCAGGGATATATTTCCCTCCCCACCCCTTTCCACCTTCCGCAAAGACCGTTCCCTCCATGACTACCTGGTCAGGTCCACGCCCCTCTATGACCCACCCTCCCATCCTGACACTTTCCCCTGCCACCGCAGGAACTGTAAAACCTGTGCCCACACCTCCTCCCTCACCTCTATCCAAGGCCCTAAAAGAGCCTTCCACATCCATCAAAGTTTTACCTGCACATCCACTAATATCATTTATTGTATCCGTTGCTCCCAATGCGGTCTCCTCTACATTGGGGAGACTGGGCACCTCCTAGCAGAGCGCTTTAACGAACATCTCCGAGACACCCGCACCAATCAACCACACCGCCCCGTGGCCCAACATTTCAACTCCCCCTCCCTGCCGGGGACATGGAGGTCCTGGGCCTCCTTCACCACCGCTCCCTCACCACCAGACGTCTGGAGGAAGAACGCCTTATCTTCTGCCTCAGAACAGTTCAACCCCAGGGCATCAATGTGGACTTCAACAGCTTCCTCATTTTCCCTTCCCCCACTTCATCCTAGTTTCAAACTTCCAGCTCAGCACTGTCCCCATGACTTGTCCGGACTTGTCCAACCTGCCTAGCTCCTTTTCCACTTATCCACTCCACCCTCTCCTCCCTGACCTATCACCTTCATCTCCTCCCCCACTCACCCATTGTACTCTATGCTACTCTCTCCCCACCCCCACCCCCATCCTCCCGTAGCTTATCTCTCCATGCTTCCGGCTCACCGCCTTTATTCCTGATGAAGGGCTTTTGCCCGAAACATCGTTTCGCTGCTCTTTGGATGCTGCCTGAACTGCTGCGCTCTTCCAGCACCACTGATCCAGAATCTGATTTCCAGCATCTGCAGTCATTGTTTTTACCACGTCTCATTGAAGGCAAAGGATAGGAAGGGCAAGATTCATGAACTATGGATGACAGGAGAAACTGTACAACTAGCCAAGAGGAAAAGGGAAGCGTACATAAGGTCTGGGCAGCTAAGAACAGAATGGGCCCTGGAGGAATATCGGAAGAGTAGGACAAGTCTTAAAACAAGGAATCAAGCGGGCTAAAAGGGGTCATGAAATAGCTTTAGCAAGCAGAATTAAGGAAAATCCCAAAACATTTTATTCTTATATAAGAAGCAAGCGGGTAACTAGAGAAAGCATTAGTGCACTAAAAGATAATGAAGGAAGGCTGTGTGCTGAACCTGAGAGAATGGGTGAGATTCTGAATGATTACTTTGCATCAGTGTTCACTGAGGAGAGGAACATGATGAATGTTGAGATTAGTGACAGAGTTTGATTAGTCTGGATCACATTGGCATAAGTAGGGAAGATGTATTGGGTAGGTTAGAGGTTATTAAGGTGAACAAATCCCCAGGACCGGACGAGATCTATCCCAGGTTGTTGAGGAAGGTAGGGGAGGAAATAGCTGGGGCCCTGACAGATATCTTTGTGGCATCCTTAAATACAAGTGAGGTGCCAGAGGATTGGAGAGTTGCTCGTGTTGTCCCCCTGTACAAGAAAGGTAGTAAGGATATTCCGGGTAACTACAGACCAGTGAGCCTGATGTCGGTGGTGGGCAAGTTGTTAGAGAGGGTACTGAGAGATAGGATCTGTTTATATTTGGAAAAGAATGAGCTTATCAATGATAGGCAACATGGTTTTGTGTGGGGGAGATCGTGCCTTACCAACTTAATAGAGTTCTTCGAGGAAGTGACCAAGTTGTTAGATGAAGGAAGGGCTGTTGATGTCATTAGTAAGGGGTTTGATAAGGTTCCCCATTGTAGACTAATGGAGAAAGTGAAGTCACATGGTATGCAGGGTGTTCTAGCTAGGTAGATAAAGAACTGGTTGAGCAACAGGAGACAGAGAATAATAGTTGAAGGGAGTTTCTCGAAATGCAGAAAGGTGATCAGTGGTGTTCCACAGGGGTCAGTATTGAGGCCACTGTTGTTTGTAATATACATAAATGATCTAGAAGACGGCACTGTTGGTATAGTCGGCAAGTTTGCAGATAACACAAAGATTGGTGGAGTAGCAGAAAGCATAAGGGACTGTCAGAGAATACAGGAGGATATAGATAGACTGGAGAGTTGGGCAGAAAAGTGGCAGATGGCTTTCAATCCAGACAAATGAGAGGTGATGTATTTAGGCAAGTCTAATTCTAGAGCGAATTATACAATAAATGGAAGAAACTTGGGAAAAGTTGATGGGCAGAGAGATCTGGGAGTACTGGTCCATTGTACCTTGAAGGTTGCTGCACAGGTGGATGGAGTGATCAAGATAGCATATAGTATGCTTGCCTTCTTTGGACAGGGTATTGTGTATAAGAGCTGGCAAGTCATGTTAAAATTGTACAAGACATTGGTTCGGCCGCATTTAGAATATTGTGTACAGTTCTGGTCACCACATTATCAAAAGAATGTGGATGCTTTGGAGAGGGTGCAGAGAAGGTTTACGAGGATGTTGCCTGGTATGGAAGGTGCTAGCTATGAAGACAGGTTGAGTAGGTTAGGTTTATTTTCACTAGAAAAAAGGTGATTGATGGGGGACCTGATTGAGGTCTACAAAATCATGAAGGGTATAGACAGGGAAGATAGAAACAAGCCTTTTCCCAGGGTGAAGGATTCAATAATGAGAGGTCATGCTTTCAAGGTGAGAGGTGGAAAGTTTAAGGGGGATAAATGCAGCAAGTATTTCACACAGAGGATGGTGGGTATTTGGAATGTGTTGCCAGCAGAGGTGGTTAAGGCAGGCGTGGTAGATTCATTTAAGATGCGTCTGGACAGATGCATGAGTAGGTGGGGAATACAGGGGTTATAGATACTTAGGAATTGACCAACAGGTTTAGACAGTACATTTGGATCAGCTCAGGCTTGGAGGGCCAAAGGGCTTGTTCTTGGGCTGTAAATTTTCTTTGTTCTTTGTTCTTTGTTCTTTGTGGAATGGTGAACTTGGCTCGAACAATCACATAGGCCAACCTCCCATCTATATGTTTTTTCTACAACCTCTACCATCGGGGAGAAGGTACAGGAGCCTGAACACACGCACCAGCCGGTTTCGCAATAGTTTCTACCCTACTGTTGTTCAAATACTAAATGGACTCACAAACTCCTAACATTTGCCTGTACCTGTGTTTTTGTTTTTGCTGCTGTTTACCTATTATTTACTATCTATGCTACTTAGCTCTGTGATCTGCCTGTATTGCTCACAAGACAAAGCTTTTCACTGTGCCTCGGTACATGTGACAATAAATTCAATTCATTTCAATTCAAATCCCCCTGGGTGCACCATATATTTCACAGCTATTTGTTCTTAGGAAATGACAGTGGTATTAATTTCAGTCACTTGTGAATCTTTAGCACTCCTGTATTATATGTTTTGATCAATTCTGTGTTGGGGAAAACACGGACCGTAAGATAAAGGAGCTGAATTAGGCCATTCGATCCATCAAGTCTGCTCCACCATTCTGTAGTGGCTGATATATTTCTCAACCTCATTCTACTGTCTTCTCCCTGTGACCCTTGTTCCCTTTACTAATCAAGAACCTCCCTTTCTCTCTTTCTTAAATACACTAAATGACTTGGCATCCTGAGTCCTCTGTGGCAGTGAATTCCACAAATTCATACTCTCTAGTTGAAGAAATTTCAGTTTTAAAAGGTCGTCCCTTCAATCTGGGGATGTGCCATCGAGTCCTAGTCTCTCCTACCAGTGGAAACATAGTCTTCATTTCCATTCTATCCAGGCCTCTCAATATTCTGAAAGTTTCAATGAGATCATGCCCATCCTTCTAAATTCCATTGAGTAGAGACCAGGGCTCTCAAATGTTCCTCATACGACAAGCCTTTCATTCCCCTGGACCATTCTTCTACACCTCCTCTGGATCCTCTCCAATGTCAGCACATCCTTCCTTCGGAATGAGGCCTGAAGCTGCTCACAATATTCTAAATGCGGCCTTAAGCAGCCTCAGCAGTACGCCTCTGCTCTTGTATTCTAGCCCTCTTGAAATGAATGCAAACATTTCATTTGTCTTCCTAAGTGCCAAATGAACCTGCGTGTTAATCTTAAGAGAATCCTGAATTAGGACTCCAAAGTCCCGTTGTGATTCAGATTTCCAATCCTTTCTCCATTTAGAAAATGGTCGATCAAAGTGCATGATCTCACACTTACCCACCTGCCATTTCTTTGCCCACTCTCACAGCCTATCCAAGTTCTTCTGCAGCCTCCCCATTTCCTCAACACTACCTGTCCCACTGCCTATTTTGGCCCTCAGTTCCTTTGTACAGATCGTGATTGGTAATATGAATAGTTCTGATCCCAACACTGACTGCTGCAAAACTCCACGAGCTTGGTTGCCATCCTGAAAAACATAGAACACTACAGTGCAGTACAGGCCCTCTGGCCCTCAATGTTGCACCGACCTGTGGAACCAATCTGGACCCTATCTATTCGACACTATTCCATTTTCATCTATACATTTTTCCAATGACCATTTAAATGCCCTAAAGTTGGTGAGTCTATGACTATTGCAGACAGGGCGTTCCATACCTGAGTAAAGAAACTCTACTTTCGGAGAACACAAACTACCTCTGCCATCTGTCCTACATCTATCACCCCTCAATTTAAGGCTATGTCCCCTCGTGTTAGCCACCACCATCCAAGGAAAAAGGCTCTCACTGTCCACCCTATCTAAATCTCTAATTATATTATTTGTCTCAATTAAGTCACCTTTCAACCTTCTTCTCTCTAACAAAAACAGCCTCAAGTCCTTCAACCTTTCCTTATAAAACCTTCCCTTCACACCAGGCAACATCCTAGTGAATCGCCTCTGAAGCCTTTCCAAAGCTTCCACATCCTTCCTATAATGCGGTGACCAGAACTGTATACAATACTCCAAGTGCGGTCACAGCAGAGTTTTGTACAGTTGCAACATAACCTTGTGGCTCTGAAATAAAATTCCTCTACCAATAACAGACCATATGCCTTCTTAAAAACCCTACCAACCTGGGTGGCAACTTTGTTGGAGCTATGTGCATGGACTCCGAGATCTCTCTGTTCATCTATACTGCAAAGGATCTTAACATTAGCCCAGTACTCTTTATTTCTGTTGCTCCTTCCAAAGTGAGTCACCTCACACTTTTCTGCATTAAACTCCATTTCCCACTTCTCTGCCCAGCTCTGAAGTTTATCAATGTCCCTCTGTCACCTGCAGCATCCATCTGTAGTACCCACAACTCCACCGACATTAGTGTCATCAGCAAATTTACTAACCCATCCTTCTACGCCCTCATCCAGGTCATTTATAAAAATGCGAACAGCAGTGGCCCCAAAACAGACCCTTGTAGTACACCAGTAGTAACTGAGTTCCAGGATGAACATTTCCCATCAACCACCACCCTCTGTCTTCTTTCAGCTTGCCAATTTCTGATCCAAACCTCTAAATCACCTTCAATCCCATGCCTCCATATTTTGTGCAATAACCTATCGTGGGGAACCTTATCAAACAGTTTACTGAAATGCATATACACCACAACAACCGTTTTTCCCTCATCCACCTGTTTGGTCACCTTCTCAAAGAACTCAATAAGGTTTGTGAAGCACGACCTACCCTTCACAAAACCGTGTTGACTATGTCTAATCAATGTGGTCTTTCTAGATGATTATAAATCCTATCTCTTATAACCTTATCCAACACTTTGCCCAGACCGAAGCAAGGCTCACTCGTCTATAATAACTGAAGCTGTCTCTACTCCCCTTCTTGAACAAGGGGACAACATTTGCTATCCTCCAGTCTTCTAGCACTGTTCCTGTAGACAATGACAACATAAAGATCAAAGCCAAAGGCTGTGCAATCTCCTCCCTGGCTTCCCAGAGAATCTTAGGATAAATCTCATCCAGTCCAAGGCACTTACTTATTTTCATACTTTTCAGAATTGCTAAAACCTCCTCCTTGTGTACCTCAATGCCATCTAGTCTAGTAGCCTGTATCTCAGTATTCTGTTAAACAATATTGCCTTTTTCCAGAATGAATACTGACAAAAATGATTCATTTAGTGCTTCTCCATCTCCTCAGAATCCATGCATAACTTCCACTACTGTCCTTGATTGGCCCTAATCTTACACTAGTCATTCTTTTATTCCTGATATACCTATAGAAAGCTTTAGGATTTTCCTTGATCCTATCTGCCAACTACTTCTCATGCCCCCTCCTGGCTCTTCTTAGTTCTCTCTTTAGGTCTTTCCTCGCGAGCTTGCTATTCTCAAGTGACCTAACTGAGCCTTCATGTCTCAGCCAAACATAAGCCTTCTTCTTCCTCTTATCAAGAGATTCAACTTCTTTAGTAAACCACGGCTCCTTCGCTCGACCACTTCCTCCCAGCCTGACAGGTACATACTGATCAATGACCCGCAGTAGCTGTCTCTTGAATAAGCTCCACATTTCAATCGTGCCCATCCCCTACAGTTTCCTTCCCCATCCTATGCATCTTAAATCTTGCCTAATTATAAAGTGAACATAACCAAATTGCAGTCACTATTACCAAAATGCTCACCGACCTATAAATCTAACACCTGGCCGGCTTCATTACCCAGTACTAAATCCAATGTGGCCTTGCCTCTTGTTGGCCTGTGAACATACTGTGTCAGGAAACCCTTCTGCACAAAACCTGACCCATCTAGAGTACTTGAACTATAGTATTTCTAATCAATATTTGGAAAGTTAAAGCCCCCATAACAACTCTCCTGTTACTGTCACTCCTATCCAGAATCATCTTTGATATCCTTTCCTTTCCATCTCTGAAACTATTCGCGGGTCTATAGGAAACACCCAATAGGGTGACCTCTCCTTTCCTGTTTCTATCTTCAGCCCAAAGTACGTGTCATCAAACGTCCTTTCTGCCACCGTAATAGTGTACTTGACTAACAATGCCACACCTCCCCCTCTTTTACCATCTTCTCTGTTCTTACTGAAACATCTAAATCCTGGAACCTGCAATAACCATTTCTGTCCCGCCTCTAGCCATGTCTCCAAAATGGCCACAACATCGAAGTTCCAGGTACCAACCCATGCTGCAAGTTCAACCACCTTATTCCAGATGGTCCTGGTGTTGAAGTAGACACACTTCAAACCACTCTCCTGCTTGCTGGTGCACTCTTGCGACCAAAATGACCCCTTTATCACCACCCTCTGCTTACCTACGTCAGCCAATCTTAAATCCATGCCACTGTCTTGCCCCTAACACTATGTGCTCTTATCTTATTTAGCCAGCTCCTACTTGGCATCTTGTCAAAGGCCTTCTGAAAGTGCAAACATTCATTGACTCCCCTTTGTTTAACTTGTTTGTTACCTCCTCAAAGAATTGCAACAGATTTGTCAGGCATGGTCTGCCCTTGACTGGGGTGTATTGAGTAGAACATTTAGTCTTGTGGAATTTCGAACTCTGGTAACTTAAAGGAACTTTCAGCTCACCTGTTCAAGATAAAAAAAATTGTGAGAAAAGAAGAATTGCAGAATTTTTATTTCAGCAACTTCTACAATGGGTAAATGTATTTTAAATCTAAGTGCATGGTCCCAGAAAGGGCAAAACACAAAATGGAGGAGATGCCCATTATGTTACCTTGGTGATGTTGTTGAACATCTTTTGCAGGAATGAAATCCTGATGTGGAGAAGTTACCATCCAATGCCACCTTTCAGATGGTATGAGTAATATTTCTGGATGTCATGGAATCCAGAGGTCTGTGTCTGCTGCCTTGAATCTCCTCCCAGATGAATTAGAGATACTTTATTGAATGTTCTTTCCCTGAATGAGTTCTGGGCTGCACTATTTTGGCCATAAATAGAGCACGTGTGGATTTCTCCCAAAACTGTTTCCCACTTGAAATAACTGCAAAGAGGCGAGTATCCTGTCACCAAGTCAGCCTTTATTTACTTGGACATAGTACACTGGCTGTGGCCAGCCAGCTCAGAACGAGTTGCCTGAACTGAGGAGATTCTAATCTACTAGTTGTGTTGATTAGGGTTAAGGTTATGGTTATGGTTAGGGCTAGGGCTTTCCTAATTTATTGAGATTATTAACCTGCCCAATGACCTCAGTCAATGAGGTCAACCTGGTTCCAGTCACTACACCACGCTTTCTCTCTGCCTTTACTTTTAGACACTCCTTAAAACCTACTCTTTGACCTGGTTTTTGGTCACCAAACCTAATGACTTATTTCTTAATGCTCACATGAGACATGTTGAAACTTTTCACAAAGCTAAATGTTTAATACATATCCAAGTTATTTTTGTTTGCAAGAATAATAAAAATCTAAGTCAGTTATGGGGTGATATTATTAGAGTCCTGTAATATGCATGTGAGGAAGTTAAAATGCCACAGAGGGGTCAGTTCCATGCTTTACTTCTCTTTCAGGACACATTAGGGACTCAAGATTTAAACATTCCACTGCCAAAGAACTTACTGCAGTATCAACTGAAAGCCTGTACTCTTACAATACAGACAGAACATCTCAGTAGGTGGGAGGCTGACTGTATCTCAGAAATGGAGCCTAGTGGAGCCACACTTGTAGATTCCCCTGTAGCCTCAGACAGAGGTATTTGCCCTTCCCAGACAAGACTGATAGCCTTGGCCTCAACCCTGTTAAAAGGCCTCCTCCTCCCATGGTCTTACTTCCCCTCCATTTTAGCATAGGTATGTGAATTCCCCCATTGAGAATAGGCAAAACCCTTGTGTTTTAATCTCTTCCCATCAACGCATGATCATGGAAAATACAATAATCAGTCACTGTAATCCATTCACAAGTTATCACAGGACATCCACATTCATTGGGTTTTGTGATTTCATAGTTACCTATCTTAAACTATGCAATGACAAATTGACCATTGACTGATAAACCTTTTGTTTAGGCCCTATAAATATACTGTCTTTGTGTGTAGGGCAGAGATTCATGCAGAAGTGCCACCACACACGACTACTTTGGGGACATTTTGAATCTCTTGCTGGCTGTCCAATAATAAAGCATCTACCATTGTACAGAAACTTGTATCGTCCAGATTTGTGGAACAAAATATATATCAACAAATGAACCATATACTGTTTCTCTGTTCACTGATTGTTCTCATTTCTAGTACTGAGGAATTCAGGCTGAGTTGTTTTCTTATCAACTGCACTGGAATTGCTAAGTATCAGGTAGTTCTTCTATAACGTGATGGTTATGTTCTTGAGCACCCCTCATTATAGAAACATTGCACTTTTGGAACAAGTGTTGGGAATGTAATTGCGTTACAGCACGTTTTAAAAGTCTGCACTTTAGAAACCATGTCCCTAATTCCTCAACTGTGTTATAACGAACTTGCATTAACGAAACGTGTGCTATAGCAGAATGACCTATAATTCAGCTTCTTACATGTATTTGTGCTCATGCTTGTTTCAATGGCTATAGCAAGTTAGCAGATGCAGAGGCACCTGTATATATCATCTCTGCAAGTCATCAATGACCACTTTCTTTTTAACTGAACGGAGCAAATATGACGTAAATCACATTGAGAAATTTTCAACCTTCAATTCAACTGGCTTCAAAACAAAGCTTTTTTACTTTTCTACACAGCAGCAGAGGCTCTATTGAGCCACTAGATGGAGCTATGAATTGTAATGGGTTACAATGGGTTTTCTGAATTGGTCTCTGCCCTTGGAAGTGTGACTGCATGGAAAGAGAAAGACTATTCTACCTCTTGGAACCATGAAAGGACCATGTAAATTCTATTTCATTGCTGACATTGCTCCCTGTGAATCGACTTGTACTAAGCCCCATTCAATTATGGACCCAAACTGACTTCCGGTCAAGCAAAATCTTGATTTCAAATCCCTATATCAATCTCCTTAGCACCACAACACTCCAAGATATAAGCACTTTTCTAATTCTGGGTTCCTGAGCCTCCATGCTTTTAATCACTTCACCACTGCTGGTCTCACCATCAGTTCCCCAGGTCTCTAATTCTACAATCGTCAAAATGCCACTATCTCACTTTCCTCCCCTAAAAACCTCAGTCACTCGGAGAAAGTGACAATTGCAGATGGCGGAAATTAGGGTGGAAAAGTGTGGTGCTGGAAAAGGCTAGCAAGTCAGGCAGCATCGGAGGAGCAGAAGAATCGATATTTCAGGCATAAGCTCTTCATCAGGAATGTGGGGGTTATTGCAAGGTGCTGGGAGATAAATAGGAGGTTGGGGGTAGGGGTGAGGTTGCTGGGAAGGTGATAGGTAGATGCAGGTGGGGGGGGTGATGGTGATAGGTCAGAGGGGAGAGTAGAGGAGATAAGTGGGAAGGAAGATGGATAGATAGAACAGGTCAAGAGGTGCTGAGTTACAGGTTGGATCTGGAATGAGACTGGGGGAGGAGAGATGACCGAATTGGTGAAGTCAACGTTGATGCCGTGTGATTGGAGGGTCCCAAGGTAGAAGATGAGGCGTTTTTCCACCAGGCGTCGGGTGCTTCCGACTTGATGGTGGAGGTCTCCGCTCCACTCCCAATTCTAGCTCTACACAGGTCCTAGCCCCCAGCTTGTCATGTTTTGACCATTCCCCCCAACCCCTGACCTCCCCCTCACTGAGGATGAACGATCAGTCCTTCATAAATGTGTCTTACCTTTTCCATCAGGACTCCCAACCACCCTCCAAGGACCCCTTCTCCCACCTCCAACATATTCAATCCACTTGGACACACTGTCCTGGTCTGCTACCTGCCCTCGACCTCTTTTTCTCCAACTGCCACCGTGACATTGACTGCCTCAACCTGTCCATCCCCTCACCCATTCCAAACTTCCGCCCTCGCAATGCGCAGCCCTCTACTCCCTCTGCATCAACCCCAATCTCATCATTGAACCAGTGGACAATGGAGGTGGGGTGGGGGGGTGGGGTGCGGGGCGCGGTGATAGTTTGGCACACTGATCTCTATACCTCTGAAGCCAGGCACCAACTCAGACACTTCCTTCTACTTGGTAAAAACAAGGACAAAAACAAACAACACCAATCATCCCCATTGCCCTGTGGCCCAACATTTCAACTCCCCTTCCCACTCTGCCTAGGAATTGCAGGTCCTGGGCCTCCTCCACTGCCGCTCCCTCACCACCCAACACCTGGAGGAAGAACGCCTCATCTTCCGCCTCGGAACACTTCAACCCCAGGGCATCAATGTGGATTTCACCAGTTTCCTCATTTCCCCTTCCCCCACCTCACCCCAGCTCCAACCTTCCAGCTCAGCACAGTGTCCATGACCTTGTCCTACCTGCCTATCTTCCTTTCCACCTATCCACTCCACCCTCTTCTCTGACCTATCACCTTCATCCCCACCCCCATTCACCTATTGTACTCTATGCTACATTCTCCCCACCCCCACCCCCCTCTCATTTATCTCTCCACCTTGCAAGCACCCTGCCTCTATCCCTGATGAAGAGCTTTTGCCCGAAACTTCGATTTTCCTGCTGCTCAGATGCTGCCTAACCTGCCGTGCTTTTCCAGCACCACTTCAATCTAGACCCCACTTCCTTCTACTGCCTCCTTGGCCATGATCTCAACTCCCAACATCAAACTATCATCTCCCAGACCATCATCTTAAAGGATCTCTCATCACCAGTCACCAATCTCTGTCCTGGAACTTCACACAACCTGGTTCTACCTCTTATACAAAATTCACAAACCTGTTTGTCCAAGCTGCTCCATCGTCTCCACTTGCTCCTGCTCCACTGAACCTATCTCCTCATATCTTGACACTGTCCTGTCTCTTTTGGTCCAGGAACTCCCCACATATATTCGGGAAACCACCCAGGCCCTCCACCTCTTCCATGACTTTCGTTTCCCAGGTTCCCAATGCCTCATCTTCATCATGAACATCCAGATCCTATACATGTCCATCTGCCATGACGAAGGCCTCCAAACCCTCCGTTTCTCCCTCTCCCACCGACACAACCAGTACACCTCCATTGACACACTCATTTGATTGGTGGAACTGGTCCTCACCCTCAACAACTTCTCCTTAAAATCCTCCCACTCCCTTCAGATCAAAGGGGTAGCCATGGGCACCCACATGGACCCTAGCTATGCCTGTCTCTTCGTTGGATACATGGAACATCCCATCTTCCGCAGTTACACTGGCACCACTCACCACCCACACCTTTTCCTCCACTACATCAATGACTGTATCAGCACCACCTTGTGCTCCTGCAAGGAGGTTGAACAATTCATCAACTTCACAAACACCTTCCACCCTAACCTCAAAATCACCTGGACCATCTCAGACACCTCCCTCCCCTTCCTCTACCTGGACCTCTCCATCTCCTTGCCCAGTGACCGACTCAACACAGACATTTACTTCAAACCCATCAATTCCCACAGCTATCTGGACCACACTTCCTCCCAGACCCCCCCACCCCCGCGCCCCGTGAAAATTCTATCCCTTATTCCCAATTCCTCTGCCTCTGCTGTATCTGCTCCCAAGAGGACCAATTCCACCAAAGCACATCCCTGATGGCCTCTTTCTTCAAAGACCGCAATTTCCCCTCCAAATTGCATGACGATGCCCTCCAGCGCATCCCCTCCACTTCCTACACCTCTGCCCTTGAACTCCACCTCTCCAACGCGAAAAGGACAGAACCCCCCTTTTACCTCACTAATCCCCAAATACTGTGCATCATCCTCCACCATTTCCGCTACCTACAATCAGAGATATATTTCCCTCCTCACCCTTAAAAGCATTCCAAAGAGACCATTCCCTCCATGACTCCCTCATTAGGTCCATGCCCCACACCAATCCACCCTCCACATCAGCACTTTCCCTTGCCACAGCTACCCCCTCACCTCCAGCCAAGGCTCTAAACGATCCTTCCACATCCAGCAGAGATTTTCCTGCATATCCAAATACCTCATCTACTATGCCCTTTGCTCTCAAATGTGGGGAACCTTTCAGAGAACATCTCTGGTACACACACAGCAAACAACCCCACTGCCCTGTGGCCGACCACTTCAACTCCCCCTCCTACTCCCACTCCACCAATGACATGCAAGTCATGCGCCTCCTCCTCCACCAAATCCAAGCCACCTGATGCCTGGAAGAAGAACACCTCATCCACCTTGGGACCCTCCAACTACACGGCATCAATGTCGATTTCACCAGTTTCGTCATCTCCCCTCCTCCCACCTCATCCTAGATCCAATCCTCCAATTCAGCACTGCCTTCTTGAAATGTCCGACCTGTCCATTGTCTTTGTCACCTATTTGCTCCACCCTCCCCTCTGACAATCACTGTCACCTCCCATCTGCATCTACCTATTGCCTTCCCTGGTATCTCATCCCCATCCTCCTACTTATCTCTCAGCTCCTTCCCCACCTCCACCCCCACATTCCTGATGAAGGGCTTATGCCTGAAATGTCGACTCTCCTGCTCCTCAGATGCTGCCTGACCTGCTGTGCTTTTCCAGCACCACACTTTTCAACTCCAAGCTTTCAGTCCTCTGACCTAACCCCTTCTTTCGTGTCTTATTTTAAAATTCTCTTGTGAAGTGCCTTAGGACATATATTTAAGCGTGTTTAACTAATTAAAAGTTGTTGTTTGCTCTCTAAGTTACCTCAGTTCAACTCCTTAAAATAAAGGAAGCAATTGGCATTCATCTTCTCTCCCAATGCACAAAGATTAATTGAGAAAAATTCAAGAATGTCTTCCAAAGCTTATGTATTTATTATTGACTGAATCACTTCATTAATGGATCATTTTCCATACATTTAGGCATTTTCAAGTTAAGCAGTTAATAATCTCGATCATGATATTTATAATACTTTGTCTTGTTTCTAACCAATCTTTTTCAACTTACTTTTAGAAAAGTTCATTATACAGCATTGTTTTAACTCTGAACAGGAATAGCCACCCTTTCTAAACTTGTATTTTAAATCTATTTTTAAAATATTAAGAATTTTTTAATTAAATATAATTAGTAAAGATTACATTTAACAAACAAAGAGATTCTTAATATTTTAAAGTAGGTCTTTTCTCATTTTGAAAGTTTATGTCCCTTTGGAGAAAGAGTTCAAGAATATCGCATAGTGCAAGATTTCAAAATCAGCTCGTTCTTTTCAATAGAGATAGAGTGACTTTTAGCCTCTTCTGCCATTTACCAAGGGCATGGCTGATCTAGATAAGCAATTTTTGCTCCATATCTCTTGCTATCCTTATCAAACAAAATTTCAATTGATTTAGGCACTGTGCCCTTTCAGCAGAATGAGTTTGAGATTTCTATCACCATTTGTATTGGAAAACGTCTTTCTGACTTCTCTGCTAAAATGTTTCGAACTAAATTTAAATACAAAATCATGGTTTAACTTCACCGAACATGGAAGCAGGCAATTCGGCCCATTGACCCTCCAAACAGCATCCCACCCAGACTGACCACTCCTACCCTTTCCCTGTAACTCTGCATTTCTCATGAGCAACGTAACACGGCTGATCGACCTAGCCTGCACATAGAGTCGTACAGCACAGAAACAGGCCCTTCAGTCCAACTCGTCGATGCTGATTAGACATCCCAACGTGACACATCTTTGGACTGTGGGAGGAAACCGGAGCGCCCGGAGGAAATCCATGCAAACATGGGGAGAATGTGCAAACTCCACACAGATATGCACCCAAAGCTGGACACGAACATGAGTCCATGACTCTGTGAGGCAGTAGTGCCAACTTCTGAACCATCATGTCATCTCTGTAGAACACTTATTTTAAGTATAGGTAGTTCTTCTATAACGCAATGGTTGCGTTCTTGTGCAACTCTGCATTATAGAAACATTGCACTTTAGAAACAGCACTTAAAGTGTTGCCGATGTAATTGCCTTACAGCCAACATATTGTTATTTACCTCAAGAGGGTTGGAATATAAAAGCACTGTTGTGCTACTGAGACTTTATAAAGCTCTGGTTAGGCCCCATTTGGAGTACTGTGTCCAGTTTTGGTCCCCACACCTCAGGAAGGATATACTGGCACTGGAATGTGTCCAGCGGAGATTCACATGGATGATCCCTGGAATGGTTGATCTAACATACGAGGAATGGCTGAGGATCCTGGGATTGTATTCATTGGAGTTTAGAAGATTAAGGGGAGATTTAATAGAAACATACAAGATAATATATGGCTTGGAAAAGGTGGACACTAGGAAATTGTTTCCGTTAGACGAAGAGACCAGGACCCGTGGATGCAGCCTTAGAATTAGAGAGGGTCAACTCAGAACAGAAATGCGGAGACATTTCTTCAGCCAGAGAGTGGTGGGCCTGTGGAATTCATTGCCGCAGAGTGCAGTGGAGGCCGGGACGCTAAATGTCTTCAGGACAGATATTGATAAATTCTTGATGTCACAAGGAATTAAGGGCTACGGGGTGAATGCTGGTAGGTGGAGTTGAAATGCCCATCAGCGATGATTGAATGGCGGAGTGGACTCGATGGGCCGAATGGCCTTACTTCCATTCCTTTGTCTTATGGTCTATATTTGAAATGTTGGCGGTTGAGATACACTGCCTCTAATTCGTCAATTGCGTTACAGTGAATTCACGTTAACGAAATGCACATTATAGCAGAATGACGTATACCTTGGTTAGATCACCATATCCAATTAAATTAAAAGAAGACGGGCCAGATTTTGCAGCCTGTCTGCAGAATTTAAAACTTTCATTTCTGACATAAAAATCTGCTTTATCTGTACTGTATCGCTTCTAAGCACAATATATTTTAATTAAGTCCAGTCACCTTGAGATAGCAAAAACATTCTATTAGACTTGTTGATTATATTTTGTACTTGTTCAACTGTCTTCTGTGGTTTCTATACAATGAAGGTGATTGGGTTATTCGGAGGTCAATTTAGCTCGTAGTCAATCATCTCAAACCCTGAGCATCAATGAAGTTCTCTCTCATGATGTATCCTCAGCCCAACTATTTTCAATTGCTTTATCAATAATCTTGCTTTCATTTTAAAATCACTGGCAGGGTTATTCTCTCTTAATTGTCCAGTGTTTAGTCCATTCATTATTCTGTAAAGAATTAAGTAATCTGTGTTATTGTGCAATTAGCTCTAGTCAACATCCAGGTTTAGTTTGATATGTAAAGGGTAATAATGTACACACCATTTAATTCACAACCAATAGCCATAAGAAATGCAAGAGAATCTAATCATCTCCCCTTGACTTTAAATGGCAGTCCCATAGTCAAATCTGCCATCATCAATATCTTGAAGGTCAATGTTGTTCAGAAACTTAATAGGTCCAGTCACACAAATAATGTGGTGACAAATGCAGGTCAGAACCTGGGTGTTCTGTGGTGAATAGCTCAACTTCCAGCTCCTTACCATCTACAAGGCACAAATCAAGAGTGCAAAGGAATATTTTGCATATATTTGAAGGAGTTCAGCTTCAACAAACCTCAAGAAGCTCCATCCATCCAGGATAAGGCAACTAATCTGATTGGCATCCCATCCACCAGTATAACTCCTCCATAATCAATGTGCCACTTACAATAGTATACACCATCCACAAGATGCACTGTAGCAATTTGCCAAAGTTCCTTCCATAGGACGTTCTAAATTATGGCAGCTACCGCTTAACAGAAGGTCAATAAGTGGATGGGAAAATCATGAGCTTTGATTTTACCCCAAGACATGCAGTGGTGTTGAGAGTGATTTTTTTTCCACAAAAAATGTACTTACATCAGTCTGGAAAGACATTGGACTTACCAAACGATTCAGCCATGTTGGGTATGAATTTCAGTGCCAAATTCACGTTTGTAGTCATAATGAATTGACTAATTGAATTAAACATCAAGTTCCTTTAGCTATTGGCTATCAGACTGCATTGGAAACAAAATGTCCATTGTTAGAGGTGATACTGCAATGGGCAGAACTTGGGGCACAATCTTGAGTTTAGTAATCGCAGCAGTAACAATGACTAATTAGTCAAGGTCAGGGGGAGGTGGCAAGTGCTGCATGTAATCATTGTAACATGGAATGTATAAATATCCTGTACTTTACTGGAAGAGGGTGTGTGTGTGTCTTGTAGTCTGTCTTCAGAGATCTCTCTCATGCTGTGTGGCTGGGAGCTCCGAATAAAGATTGATTTGTGCTGCTGAACGTGGGACTCAGACTTCTCTTTAAAATCACTATCCAACAATGGGGCAGATCCATCACATGAAACACACAAAAACAGAAATTGCTCGATTGAGTCCAGTGACCCCTCTTCAGTTCTGAAGCTGCTCCAGCAATTTCTGGTTGTGGGTGTGTGTTTCAGATCTCCAGCATCCGCAGTTCTTTGTTTTATTTAAGCTCACAACAATGGTTCATTTAACATGCCTGAAGCAACGTGCCATTCATCCAAATGGACCTGTTCTCTGCAAACAAACGGAATCTCACCAAACCTTTCTCCATTTAACATCTTTTTAATATTCCCATGGTGTCTTTTGTTTGTGTTTTTACTTTGTAGTCTGAGTTTCATCCCATTGTTGTGCTATAGATAGGTATTGAAGCTCAACATGGATGAACAGAATTGATAGTTGAGGCAGTAGTTTATACAGTCAGAATTGTAGCCTTCATACACATGGCAACCAAATAAGAAAAATGAGGGGCCTCATGGAAAACTTATTATTTAGTAAAGTGTAGAAGGGAAAGTCTGATCCGACTATGATCAATACTTGAGTAATTGAGATTACATATCATACGTGTAGGTATACTGAAATTATAAGTGCAACTAACAAACTAACATTAAGAAATTTAGACAAATGGCTGTAGATAGTAGAGAGAAGCCCGTAACCCATCTGCAGGGTGGATTGAAGGGTAAATAGTATTAACACCAAGGACTTAATGACGTATAACGAAGGGTATAAACAGATAACTCATGGAAGGACACTGAAAACAGATAGCATTGTAAGGGGGCAATTGCAAAACATTACTTAGTCATTATGACTTCTGGAAAATAAACAATTGCAGCTTCACAAGGTAACAAACAGCACCCACACAGAATGATGCAGCTGGCAAATGTCTAGGGAGGAGCATAATGGTCAGGGGGAGGTGGCAAGTGCTGCATGTAATCATTGTAACATGGAATGTATAAATATCCTGTACTTTACTGGAAGAGGGGGTGTGTGTCTTGTAGTCTGTCTCCAGAATCTCTCCCATGCTGTGTGACTGGGAGCTCCGAATAAAGATTGAGTTGTGCTGCTGAACACGGGACTCAGATCTTCTCTTTAAAATCGCTATCCAACAATGTGGCAGATCCATCACATAACTGATATTCAGCAGAACGGAAGATGGGATATTCTCTGTGCTATTACCTGCAGCAGTTCCATTTAAAGTGGCTCTAGATGTCTGACAGAATAGCGGTAAGCTCCATGTTAACGTTACTGGGTATAGTGAAGAAGTTAGTGGAGCAATTAATAACAAAATTAATTTCAAGATCCATGAATGAATTTAAATCTATCATTTGAAAACACTCTTCCTTCCTGCTTTAACTAATTTTATGCTTGTCTTTTGTATTGCTACTTTTTTGTTCAAGACCACAGGGCACATTTTTAAGGCAAGAGGAGAGAGATTTTTAAAAAAGACATAATTTTTTTATGTATGGTTTGCATATGGAATGAACTTCCTTAGGATTAATTACAACATTTAAAAGACATCTAAATAGATACATAAATAGGAAACGTTTAGAGGGATATGGGCCAGGAGCAGGCAGGTGGGATTAGTTTAGTTTGGAATTATGTTTGGCATGGTTTGAAGGGTCTATTTTCATGCTGTATAAGTCTATGACTCAATAATGGAGCTGCAATCCTTTACAGAGGGAGTCAGCAAGCAATCTACTCTCAGCCTTTCATATATTTGATGTGGAAATCTAGAAAAGGCCTGGCTAATTTTCCCTTGAATTTTCTGACATCCCCCGCCCGCTATTTAGCCAATGCCCTGGCTATGAATCAGAAACTCATGAAAAACTGAGAGTATGAGTTTTATTCTACCTCAAAAGCTTTAAACATGTCTATACTATTTTCATAGGTCTTATTCTTGTATTCTCTGGGTAAGTGAGATCTTTTGAGACGTTATTTGATGCTGTTCTTGGTATTTCAGAGATTGCTGTGAATGTGTTTCAAATCACAACATTTTTGTTTGAGAGGATTATAGATTTCTCAGACTGACTTTTGCTTTGGAAGCAGACAGGTTCACTGTCAAGCCAAAACCAGGTGTTGATCGCACTCCTGCAGGACACTGGAGTATCTGCCCAAGTTGGAAAGCTAACCCACCCAATAAGCGCTACCAGCCAAATCAAAAGGTTGGCAGCTCAGCAACTGATGCTGCAGAACCAAAACAATGGTCTCTCCATGGTGAGGCACCATCAAAAAGCACACGAGTGCCATTGGAGAAGCTGGGGCCAGGCCCTGCAGATTGAAGCAAGGGAGCTGTTACTGCAGCAAGTCAAGAGTAGCATTTCTACCAAATACAACTGATACAATAAAAACGAGACTGTGTTCCTCCCAAGGTGCTACATAGACAGCACAAACTACACAATCGTATACAACATAAAGTGCATAAGAAGTGTAACACACACAAGATAGCGCACTAATTCCTGACACGTCAAGACAATAGGCACCGTTGAGTACAACTTACAGAGTTAAAAAAATGATAATTAATAAAACATTGTTTGAGCAGCAATTTGAAGTCTTGCAAAGAGTTCAGATGGAAGAGAGTATGATCATACAGTGTTGAGAAACCTGATGGCTGGAGGGAGAAGAAACTGTTGCACAATCTGGCCGTGAGAGACCGAATGCTCCAGTATCTTCTGCCAGATGGCAGGAGGGAGAAGAGTTTGAGTGAGGGATGTGTGGGGTCTTCCACAATGCTCTTAGCCTTTAGTATGCAGCACTGTTTCAGATGTGCATCAGCCCTTACCACAGAGGAGCCCTGGGAGGCAACAAAAAAATGAACCTCAATTGAGTCATTAAATAGATCAGATGGCCAATCTATGGGGATCCATAACACCACGTTGTCTGTTGTCTGTTACAGCAGGGTGAAGGACTTTTCTCTCCTGATATTTTGCTCCATTAAACTGTCAGCCTCCTCCTATTCCATTGAAATGGGGCTTTTGAGCCCAATAGCCATTGGAGGTCAAATGCGTCTCAGACACTGAGCTTTCAAAACAACAAAAGCAAGAAAGTAACTTTACTGCAGATGTGAGTCAGATGGTTAGTTGCAGCAAACAATATCACAAACATCTCCTGAAGATTTCCTGCTGATGATTGGCAATTAACACTCCACTTGGATCCTGCAAGCCTATTTTTAGATAAACACTCAGTATTGATATTATTTCCACAACTGAAGATAATACATTCCATCAAGGTGAGGTATCCCTGGCTCCCAAGCTGATCATCCTGGAAAAGTTTCTCTCGCTCTCTGTGACAGGAGAGAATGGATATTGTCTGAGGCCATTTGGCTGTGACAATGATTTCTCCATTTCTTAATTAGATTATATGGTGATGGCTATTTAGTGTCAATGTTCTAATGTCCTAAATTCTAATCCTTTTTTAATAGTATTAGTCTTATTGAAAGCAGCAGTTTGATTGTAAAGCAATTAGAATAGGATATAAGCTGCCTGAAACTCTGTATTGTTGGAGAAACCTCAGTGTCCCAGTACAGATTGTCTTTTCACTACTTCAAAATAAAGTTCAACATTTGACCAAAAAGACCCTGTGTTAAGACTGCTTTAAAATAGTTTTAAGATATTCCACAAAAGTCAATCTGTCTCTGGTGGACGAGAAAATTTCAGCTTTACAAATGAAATTAAAATGCTGTCGGGATTTTGTTTCACTTTACAGGGTTGAATTCCATTGCTTAAGAATCTAACTGCAAATAGATCATGTCAATTTGTTAAATGGAACATTTTCCAGTGCACAGCTACTTAATCTCTATTGACAGGAATTTTAACACTGATAAAGCAAAAACTTGTTCATTGTTGCACCTGATCCTGTTGCAAGGTTGGATTGTGTGATTTCAGGCAATGCTGATGTAACTGTTTTAAATGCCTTAAATTGTGAAGGATTTCACAGAGGCTCTGGGATGTGCTCCTCAGACTCCCTGAACAACTGGAATGGGGAAGAATAATTATCTTAAAAATTCTCAGAGATATCTGTGCCGTTATGGGTGCAACAGATACTTTTGTTTGGGCTTTAGTCGGATATATAAAAGGATGATAATTTTTCTTAACAATGTATTTGAAGTAGTCTAAGAAATTAGAAAAATGCTGATATTGACATAAATGCTGGGTAAGTGAAAATTGTTCAAAAATGTTGAAATCAGGCAAGGGAAAAATAAATGGTCAACTATATCTTCATTTAAATATGGCAAACAAAAGAGAAATAATAAAATGTTTGAAATGGTTATTCATAACGCAATATGGTCACCACACACCTCACCTAGTGACACTTGCATAGATCATGACCGTATTCTCTGTGCAGCGATGACATTATCCACAAGTAGGCTACTGACGATGGGTCAGGAAGCCTTGGGCCCCGGGCAAGTGGGGGGTGCTAAGGCTAGAAGGGGGAGCAGATTGGGGGGAGGAGTGGTCTATATCAGGAGTAGAATCAGACAAAGAGAGCAGGGGTGAAGGAGCTTGCACCAGGAGTGAGGGGGGTGGGGTGAAGCTCTATAGGTCAGGAGGCCATGGCAGCTACAGTGTATCGTTAGACAAGGCCGTGATGCAGACGTATGTCCGGGAAGGTCAGCACTGGAGCTGAGAGGACAGAGCAGCAATGTTTTGAGTGTTAAAGGGTACAGTTCCAAAGCTGCATACACTTTTGCTCCTCTTTGTCAGGCCCAGCTTCTGAGGCCTAGTTCACTTTCAGCTGAAACTCTGGAAGTATCATCTTGGAGACTACAGCGGCCTCTTCCATTGCTCCCATAAAAACACATGGCTAGCCTTTCCACGCATGCATACCCTTGGAGCCACCCACAGAAGAAATCTGCTGCATTCGTAACCTAAAATATTATGGGATATAGAACTCTGCATCAGCCAGTTGAGATTTTAAATAAGTCATGAAGGATGATTGGATGAGATTGAACGAACCTGCCTGTCAAACAAATAACCTATTAACGAGCCGGTGATATTCTGTAGGAGAAACTGAAGGTATGACTCATTTCCAAAAAAAGGTTTTATGATTCATTGGGATACTTTTGTTATTTTATGTAATATAGTGTTGCAAGATGACTGGAGTTTAGCCAGTTCTCTCTAATCTATCACAAGTATTCACTTATCCTCAAGGAAGCATCATCAAAAAATGTCACTGTATATTTATATGAAGGGCAACACCTTCTGCAGTTTTTGCTTTCAGTAGAGCAATTACATTTCCTGTGTAATTTTCCCAAAGATCAAAAGCCTATCCACTCGGTTGGATGTCAGCTTCCCAGATAACTTGTTCACAAGGCTTTGAGAAAGTTACAGTGGGCAAACTCTTTAGTTCATTCTAGTCCAGTCCTTATATTCTTAATTTTAGACAAAAATTGATAATTGAGACATGTATGAGAATTCTTAGAGGCATGGCATTCTAACCAGAACTTCATCCATAAACACATCAATTTAGATCCTATCTACCCTTGAAACAAAAACTGGAAATGACATCACCAACCTTAAGAAACCAAGGCCTATAAATAGAGAGAGGTGGGACATACCACCAGCACCTCACCAGAGACTCTCACTGATGATGTTTCCTAATCATGGTGACGAAATGTCTGAAATCAAACCTTCCAGCTCAGCGAGCTAACTTAAATACTTACAGTGAAACATTTCCAAGGGGTATTACTATAATTGCAGTTGATGTTATTGTTGGATAAGTCAGATCCCAGAGTGAAACAGAGAGACCATATGTTTTAATTTTGCAATTTACCATGTTGGTCAGTCACTGAACATTTTCAGAAGAGGCTACTAATGTACTTTGAACCGAAAAATGTCCAAGGTGATAAAACACAAAAGAGGATGAAACCAGAACCGATCTTTATTCAAACAAAAGCAAAATACTGCAGATGCTGGAAATATAAAGAAAACTACAAAGTGCTTGAGAAACTTGTCAGGTCTGGCAGCATCTGTAAACGGACAGAGACAACACTGAGCCCAATGTGATTTCTTTTTTTCTTTCTCCACACATTCTGCCAAAACCACTGAGTTTCTCCAACACTTTGTCTTTTTTTAATTTCAGACCACCAGTCCCTGCGCTCTATTGCTTTCATTTGAGTGTTTAATTCACTGCCATTTCTTCCAGGGTGTGTTCCATCTCAAATAGTTCTGTTCTCCTCTTCAACAAGATTTCTGTTTAATCTTTCAGTGTGTTCACCTTTGTTGCTTTCTAACTCCTCCCTCATGTTCGATGTTTGCTGAAACTCACTTTCATGGTCACATCTCCTTCCTGAGTGATGTCTTCAGTTCCATTTCACCCCACATGGATTCCAACTGAAGTTCCATTCTTCATGCTTCAAATCCAATTAAGATTACAGCTAAGACATGACGCTCTTCAGACAGCTGCTCCTGCCACATCCTGAGATTCAAACTCAGTGCCATGCACTGCCATATGTAAACTCTTGACCTCTCTCTTTATCACAATTACTTCATGCTATCTCAAAGCACTCCAAGTCTATTTCATCCTTTGTCTCATTCAATACTTTAACAGGAATGATTTTCTCTTCCTTTCAGGTGTTAAAGAGAACAAGCTACAAAAACTGGCAGCTACCAATGTTCCTTTCTTCCCTCCCTTTCTCTCCATGCTATCCCTTACAGTAATCTCAGCTCTTGCCACATATTCACTATATCCTCTGACCTTCTCCTGTGTAATGCTGAATAATCTGTGCTCAGCAAAGGATATGGTTTTATCGCTTTATGCCCCATATCCATGAATTTCAGGTTAGACCTGATGTAAAACTGTTCTCCCATCACCTTTGCCTCCATGCCCACTTCTTTGGATGGGAGTTCTCTCCCCTTTCACCTGTCTCAAATAGAGTCATAGAGATGTACAGCATGGAAACAGACCCTTTGGTCTAACTCGTCCATGCTGACCAGATATCCTAAATTAACCTAGTCCCATTTGCCAGCATTTGGCCCATATCCCTCAACCTTTCCTATTCATATACCCATCCAGATACATGTTAAATGTTGTAAAAGTATCAGCCTCCATAACTTTCTCTAGCAATTCATTCCATACATGCACCACCTTCTGTGTGAAAACATTGCCCCTTAAGTTCCTTGAAATCTTTTCCCTCTCACCTTAAACCTATACCCTTTAGTTTTGGATTCCCTACCCCAAGAAAAAGACCTTGCCTATTTACTGTATCCATGCCCCTCATGATTTTATGGTCCTCTACAAGGTCACCCCTCAGCCTCCAACACTGCAGGGAAAATAGCGCCACCCTATTCAGCTTCTTGGTATAGCTCAAACCCTCCAATCCTGGTAACATCCTTGTAAATCTTTTCTGAACCATTTCAAGTTTCATAACATCCTTCCTATGAGAGGGAGACCAGAATTGCACACAGTATTCCAAAAGTTGTCTATCTAATGTCCTGTACATCCATAACATGACTTTTCAACTCCTATGCTCAATGCACGGACCAATTAAGGCAAGCATAATAATGTCTTTTTTACTATCCTATCTACTTACGCCTCCCCTTTTAAAGCTTTTAAGTGATTGCCAAAGAAGCAAAAGTGCAGTAAGTAGTTAGGAATGTTATGAGGCAGGTTTAACTGAAGCACTCACGAAGGCATTGGATGAATATTGAAACAAAAATAATGTGAAAGGGTATGGGGATAAAGTAGGAGATTGGCAGCAGGCAACAATATTACTAGGTAACCAAATAGCCAACATGAAATTTAAAACATATTCATCTTTTTTTTCATCACTACAGTGATACTGTTTTGTATAATTTTGAGTTGTGACCTGCAACTGCATTTCCCTTAACAGGCACACAACTGTTGCAAGGAACATAATTTTCCACTAGATTTCAATAAAACTACATTAATATAGTCCTATGTATAAATTGCCATTTCTCCAAAACAGAAAGTAAAGCAAGGGCACTTCCTGTAGAAAGTTTTGCAGAGAAACTGCATAATGGTGCTGTTGTACACTTCTTGTTAGTCTTGAGAAAGCTAAAGGCAACACTTGTTTTCATTATGTGATTAAGTGGCACAGAAATAATGTCTGGCCTTCGGCATGCAGCTGGAATGCATTTACAATCATCTGAAACCATGTCACAAGAAATGCATCTGTAGGTAATAAGTAAAACATTTCTTTTTGGAATCCGTATCATTTTGTAAAAAGTGCATTGTTGAGTTTACGGATTAGGGCCAAGACAAATACAGTCCCTACGCAGTTCATATTTGGCCACATTGTGATTTCTTGGGGCAGTTTGGTACTGGAATTTTCAATAAATGGCAGCTTTTAACAGAGGTGGTCAAATAGCAGTCATTCTAAACTGGTGCTGGCCTCATGAAAGGCTGGTTTGTTTAACATTTTCTTCATATTGCTGCTTGCATTGCAATTTTAAACTAACGACATTTACAAATTATGAGAGTAGGAAGATCTTAGAAGTTATGAGCAGGACTTTTGCCAGAGGCCTCAGAAAATGGAGGTCACAAGCCCAACTTGTTGGCACTGGGTTTGGTTGACCTATTTCCCCAGAGGTAGCCTCCAAATACACCATATCCGAGTGATAAAAAGGAGGAGCAAAGCTAATTAAGGACCAAAATTTATACATGGACTCAGAGGTTGCAGTGTTGAATAAATACTTTGCAAAGGAAGAAGATACCATCCACCCAAGAGGAGAAAATTAAGATTGATATGTGGGAGGAGTTGAATAGGTTGTGTGTACTTAAGTTAGCAATGCATTGGTACCAGAGAAGATGTATTCAAGAATACAGAGGGAAGTGAAAATGGAAATTGAAAGATTATTGCCAGTGCCTCTGCAATCTTCCTCAGAATTAAGGTTTGGAATGTTGCAAACATTACATCCTTGCTCAAAAGAGTGTGTAAGGATAAGACTAGCAACTACAGACCAGTCAGTTTAACTTTAGTGGTTAGGGAATTTTTAGAAATAATAATTTGAGGCAAAATTAACAGCAATTAATGTGAACTAATTAAGCTTTTTTATGAAAAACAAGTTAATAACGTTTAACTAATTTATAGGAGTGTTTCTGATGAGGTAACAGTGAGGGTTGATCAAGACAATGCTATAGGTAGTACACATGACATTTCAGTTACAAATGACGCATAGCACACTTGTGAGAGAACTTGGAGCTCATGAAGCAAAATCTGTTGAACAACAGGAAACAGTAAGTAATGGTTAATTGATGTTTTTGAACTGGGGAAGGCCTGTAGTGAAGTTTCCCAGGGCTCAGAGTTGGTTTGTAACTCGTGCTTTTCATGATATATGAATACTTTAGACATTGAGACAAAGGAGACTATTTCAAAATTTACTCAAGAGATGAAACTTAGTAACATAGTTAACTGCTAAGAAGATAGAGCTGCAAAAAGGACAGACAAATTTGGGTAGGCTGATCTTTTGTAGTGAGTAGCACCCCTGCCTTTGAGCCAATGCCTGAACTAGTGTATTGGTGTCCCTAGCTCTCGACCAGAAGGTCTGGATTCAAGTCCTGCCTGTTGTGGAGGTGAGACACAGCATGTCAGAACAGGCTGATGAACAAACACACAGGAGAATAATATTGCAGCTTTCAGGGGCTATTGCTGAGTGATGGTGGAGTCTCTATCTCTGGGCACAATGTTCTAGTTTCCAATCCCACAGAGGTGTTTCATAGTTGACAGGTGATGTTCAATGCAGAGGTGCTGGAAAAAAAGAGAAAGACAATGTAAAATAAAGAGTACAACTTTACAGGGGTGGGGGGTTGGGGAGGAGGCAGAAGCAGAGACACTAGGGTGTATCCATGAATAAGCCATTAAAATATGGTAGGACAGGTTAGGAATGTAGTTAATAAAGTACACAGTATCTTGGATTTAATTATTAGGGATTAGTATTATTAGTATTAGTATTATTACTTAATAATTAGTATTATTAAGCATAGACAATAAGAGAAATGAGGGGATTGAACCTACATAAGATGTTAGTTTGGTCTCAGCTGGACTATCCTGTCTAATTCTGGATGCTGCACTTGAAGAAGGCATTGAAGAGGGTGTAGATGAGGTTTAAAACAATGATTTCAAGGCTGAAGAATTTCACTTGTGAAGATAGATCAGACAAGTTGTGACTGTTTTCCTTGGAGAAGAGCAGGCTTGGGAGGAGACCTGATGGATGCCATTACACGATAAATAGGGAGAAAACATTTCTGTACATGAAAGGATCACAAATGAGAGGGCAGTGACTTTGAAGTAATTAGTAAAAGATGCAAAAATGTGAACCAACCTTTTCATACTGCTAGGGGTCTGGAATGCACTGTCTGAAAATTTGATGGAAGCAGGTTCAGTTGAGTATTCTAAAAGGAATTGGGTATTTATTTGAAGAGGAAGGATTTGCAAATCTATGGGAGAAGACAGGAGAATGGCACAAGGTGTGATGCTCATTCGAAGAGCTGTCACAGACCAGATGGGCCGAAGGTCCTTCTTTTTCCTTGTAATTTCCTGTCAACTTAGAGAAAAGGAGAGGATGTAACCTTGCCTCCACCATTTAGCAAGTAGGAAGTTCAAAGCCATTCCAAAACTTTCCCAGCATCCAGAAGCAACCCTGACCCAGGTCCCTTTGTTTACCTGACTCCTCACCTCCTAGCACACCAGTCCCGAGCTAGAAATGGCACTGCAGCACAAAAGGTGGGCACTCGGTTCACCCTTCATGAATCAGTAGATGGTGTTGAGAAAATAGGACATCACCCTTTCTAATAGATAATGATCAGTAAAACGTTTGTATGCTCAAGTCAGAACAAGTCACTTGAGCCAAAAGGATTGTGTACACTGCTCATTTTCGTTTTAAAGTTTAAAATGAATTGCGTGCTAGACTAGGCAATGTACTTCTTCAGACTTAATACTGAAAGATATTCTCAGTGTGACCAGTACTTAATTTAATTATCAGGATCAGTGATTGATCCCAGAAGTTAATTAACAAGACTATACAACAGAGCACCAAGGCATGAGTAATCTTCTTAGTATGGCCTAACAAGCATTTTAATTTCCTCAGAAGTGGGCAAACCTTTTTATATTTGTTCATGGAATAAAAGCCAGACTGGCTGGGCCAACATTTATTTCCCATACCTAATTGCTCTTCAGAAGATAGTTGTGACTTATCCTGAACCAATGCAGTCAGCTTTTTAAAAATATATCGGTACACAATGTTGTAAGGAGTTCAAGGATTTTAATCAATTTTCTGTCCGCAAGAATATTCTGTTTTTGATTGCCATCATAAGCTTATCTATTTTTAGACTTTGCAATCAATAACTACACTTTTTTTTGGGCTATTCAAGATCTATTTCTCAACGGCAATAATTCTCAGGTAATCATTCAATATTAAACATGGCAAGATAATGTCTATACTTCTGAATGAACAGAAGCAGGTTTTATTTAATATTCCAATTTTTAATTCATAGTGGGAGAGAACATCTTTCTGAAACTTTATGCAGCTTATGGGGGGATTGATTCCCATGGACTGCTGATTGTGGAGGGGTTCATGTGTTTGGTGATGGAATCCTGCTGGAGTGGGTAGAAATGACAGTGGATGATCCTTTGAATGTGGGGGTGGAAAGTGAGGTCAGAGGGAATGCTATCATTGTTCTGGGTGAGGGTGGACTGTAGGAGATGGATTGGACATGCTTGGGGACTCTGACAACCATACTTGGGTTGGGGTGGTGGTGGTGGTGGTGGGGTGGGGTGGGGGGGGGGAGGGGGGGGGGGTCCTCCTTCTTCCATAACTGAGGACATGTAAGAAGCTCCTGAGTAGAAGGTGGCTTCATCAGAACGGATGTGATGGAGACTGGGAAACTGAAAGAATGGAATGGAATCCTCACTGGAAGCAAAGTAAGAGAAGGTGTGGTTGAGCTAACTGGCAGTTGACAGGCTTGTAGTAGATATTGATGGATAGTATGTCCACAGAAATGGAACTGTGAAGTCAAGGAAGGGAAAGGAAAAGTCAGGAGGTGGACCAAGTGATGAGATAGAAGGATGGACATCAAAAAAAAAATTGGTTAGTTTTTCCAATTCTAATCAAGAACAAGAAGCAGGACCAATGATATTATCAATCAACTGGACAAAGTAAGGTGTGGATGGAAACAAAATTAGGATGCTGGAAAAAGGAATGCTACACATTCCTCACAAAGAGACAAGCATAACTGGAACCCCCTTTGACTTGGAGAAAGTGAAAGAAGTTAAGGGAGAAGTTGTCCAAAGTGAGAATGAGCTCAGCCAGGCAAAGGAAGGTGGTGATTGTTAGGAACTGTCCAGCCCTCTTTTCAAGGAAGAAGTGGAGAGCTGTCAGGCTGTCCAGGTGGGGACTCATCATATAGAAGGACTGTATATCAATGGTGAAGATGATGCAGCTAAAATTGGAAAAGTGGGTACTGTGGAACAGATGTAAAGTGTCAAAAGAATCACATCAGAAAAAAAAATCAAGAAACAGGACTGCCCTGATGGAGACTCTGCAGGTCTTCAGCTTGTTCCTGCCCAATGTGTATTCCTTGCAACTCGTGAATCTGTTTTCCCTCTCTATCAGTCTCCTCCCACTTGCTTTTGACCCATTCTTCTTACATCCCTCTCCTTCCCCAAATACAGAGAAATGTCTTGTCAATTTTGATCTCTGCAGACCAGAGCAGACCCATTTTCTCCTTTTCATGTCTTCATTGCAGTGATTTTACATCTCCATTTCACCTTTACCACTCAAAGCTTTTCTCCAGCAGTGAGGACTTGTCCTTAATTCTGGCACTAGGCAGGCACAGACTTTGAGTCTCATTTTTCTGGTTGCAGGGAACAGTATCTATCCTCCAAACTATACTGTCACCTACCTATTTTCTAACCTTACTTGAATGGTTCTTTGTACCACAGTGCTATGGTCAATTCGCTCATTCTCTCTGCAGTCCCCATTCTTGTCCGCACAACTTGCAAAAACTCCCACTGTTGGAGAATTGTGGGGGCCAATGCTCCTCAAATGTAACCCCAAGTCCCCACACCTGTCTAATCTATACTCATATCCTTCTGTCCCTGATTACAGATTAAATTTGAAGTACTGTACCTAGTCTGGGGGGTGTGACAGACCCCTGCAGCAAAGTACTCAGGTACATTTTCCTTCCCCTCTTGGTACAATCTCTGTAGCTCCTCAAATCCCAAGTTCCTTGAGTTACAAACACTTCCTATAGAAGTCTTCACTTAGTTATTCTGGATCCCCTGCTTTTTACACTTTACTGTACTTTGTTCAAAACAAACACACCAATATCAATCTTATATGTAAACAGTCTTTTTTTCCTTAAAAAAAAGAGAAACCCTGGAGAACAAAGAACACCACAGTGCAGGAACAGGCCCTTTGGCCCTCCAAGCCTGCGCTAATCCATATCTTCTATCTAAATCTGCCGGATATTTTCTAAGGATTTGTATCCCTTTGTTCCCTGCCCCTTCATGCATCTGTCTAGATACATCTTAAATTACACTATCATTCCCACCCCTACCGCTGGCAACGCATTCCAGGCATCCACCACCCTCTGCGTAAAGAACTTTCCATATGTATCTCCCCTAAATGTTTCCCCTCTCACTTTAAAATGAAACACAAACTGAAGATGTTACTTTAGCAGTGGGTCCACTTCTTTGTGCGAGGATATGCTCAACAGCTATATTTAAAGGTCTAATTAACCCTCGACTTGATATTGAATTAGCTTTGCCACATACACAAATGAGTACAGTGAAAAGTTTATGAGTCACCAGTTACAGCACCAGATTAGTTACAAACGTACTTAAACATAGCTTCTTCAGTTACAAGATTAGTTAGTGTAACATATCACCAACACACACGCTATCTTCGGTACACAGTACATAGGTACAATCCATACTTACAGAAAAGAGAAATGAAGGGAAAAAAAAGTTACATTACAGCTGTATGAGGTATATCTAAAAATTAAACTTTTTACTCTTCCATGCCTTTGAACAGGTAGATGTCATTTAAAAGTCATATAATACTCTGAATTACAAATGGGCTGAGCACAACTGCTTCTCCTGACAAAAATCATTCCATTCATTGCCAGTCTAACCATGCCCTCGAACATTTTCCTTAACCAATTTCATGCAACTGGATTTCATGGAAGAGATGCTACAATTCTCATTCACTTCAATTGCTGGTTCAACAATCAAAACTCACGATGGCACAGTCGTTGGCACTGCTGCCTCACAGCGCCAGAGACCCGGGTTCAATTCCCACCTCGGGCAACTGACTGTGTGGAGTTTGCAGATTCTCCCTGTGTCTGAGTGGGCTTCCTCCGGTTTCCTCCCACAGTCCAAAGATGTGCAGGTTAGGTGAATTGGCCATGCTAAATTGCCCATAGTGGTTGGTGAAGGGGTAAATGTAGGGGAATGGGTCTGAGTGGGTTGCTCTTCGGCAGGTTGGTGTGGACTTGTTGGGCTGAAGGGCCTGTTTCCACACTGTAAGTAATCTAAAAACAAAATGAAGCTTAGCCTCTTGCAGCAGACATCAAATGGACAGAGCATTGCACCACCTTCTCAATATCAGCCAAAAAAACACAGAAATCAGTTTCATACTGCAGTAATAGAACATAAAATTAAATTACAGGTATAGCATCAATTAATTTACAAATATTCTTTACAAAAAAATTGCTTAATCAAAGCTACGGCCTCAATCAAAGCAGCTGGTGATTATTCTTGTCACGGTGAGTTTAATTTGTATACAATGATCCACTCATCAAGGTCCTTTATGTAGTTACCAAGCTCCTGCAGAGAAATGAATAAAGATACAACAGTCTGGAGTTGAGCCAATCACAGGCCTTTGCTTCAAGTGTCTTCAAATCACCATTTCACCAGCTCCTTATTAATTAGCGTCATCTACTCTGCCCCTAACTCATTGTTATCATTTTAATCATTGCTTCCATTTTGGGGTGGTAAATCTTATACACACCCTTTGTGCTTTATTATAATTGCTATGCCAGAGACTGCAGATGTCTTGCATGCTAACCAGTGCACCAAGCTAATCTGCAAGCTGAAATGGTTTGAAAGGATTGATTGTGATTCAATAATGAATTACATTTATTTGAATTTTGGCAGGAATTCTTTACAAGAACGTAGTTCGATAATCTATTTATAAAATCTAGAAAATCTGTGGCTGGTTTTAAGAACTGATAAGGGTGCAGCTAGAGATGAGTGAGTCTATAATTTTCTGCTGTTAAACAGAAAGCAGACCTATTTGCTAGCTCCTTTCCAATCCAAAGCCATTTTGAAAATAAGCTGAATCAAGAGCAATAATTTTTATATCTGTGATGTTGAGTAGCCAACATCAATTCCCACACCGGCTGGGATAACCATGAAGGATTCTCCTTCACAACCCCTCCCCTCGCCTGAGCCATAGTGTTCCTCAGGTTTAACCACCAGTAATTGTCTTTCTCTTTAATGAGAGAGCAGCTCTATGACAGCTTTACCTTTACCATATTTTCTGTTACATGACATTACTTCTGTGCTCATTGAGATAGATCTAGAAATTCCAGACTGGGTATCCACAAGATGCCGGGATCATCAGGAGCAGCAGAATTGTATTTCGTCACAATGTGTAAGCTCAAGACCTTACATATCTTCCATCCTACCATTACCACCAAGATCAGGGATCAACCATGGTTTAATGAAGAGTTTAGGAGGGTATGCCAGGTGCAGAACCAGGCATGGCTAAAAAGGAAGTGTCAACCTGGTGGAGCTACTTGCATGCCCAAGAGTGGAAACAGTATGCGACAAACAGAGCTAAGGAATGCCACAAACCAAATGATGAGATCTAAGCTCTGAAGTCCTGCCACATCCAGTTGTGAATGGTGGGTGGACAATAAAGTCATTCACCGGGGGGGGGGGCAGCTTCATAACTATCTCCATTTTTAATGATGGGAGGAACACAGTACATAGGTGCAGAAGACAAGAATGGAGCACTTGCAAGCATCTTCATCCAAGAATACTGAGTGGGCAATCAACCTAATGTCAAGAATTGACTGAAGAAACTTAATATTGTCAAGGCCCTGTCACATTCTGACAATAATATTAAAGATCAGTATTCCATAACTATCTGCACCTCCGAGCCAAGCACTTCCTCTACAGTCACAACACTGGTATCTTGTTCTCGCTATGGAGGGAGTATAATTAAAATTTACCAGACAGATTCCTTAGATGGCAAGACTAAAGTATGAAGAGAGATCAATTATGACAATGTTTACTGGAGTTTAAAAGAATGAAGGAAGGGATCTTATAGAAGCCTACAAAATTCTACATTAGAGTTCCAGGGTAAATGCAGGAAGGATGCTACCAAATACACATCATTCTGCTGTAACATATGTTTGATTCACACAAATTCGCTATAACATGATTGACAAATTGGGGACACTTTCTAAGGTGCGAAGTTTTAAAGCATGTATTGGTTATAATGTTATTTCGGTCCTATTAGTTTAAAAGGGACTGCTATAACACGATTTTCTTATAACGTGGGATTGCATGAGAACGGAACACAACTGTTTGTATTAGAGAGTCCAGAGCCATTTTGGAGAGGAGGAGGAAGAGACACTTCTTCACCCAGGGGATAGTGAGCCTGTGGAATTCTCTGCCACAGAAAGCAGTTGAGGCCAAAACATTGAATGTTTTCAAGAAGGAGTTAGATATTGTTTTTAAGGCTAAAGGGATCAGAGGACAGAGGAAGAGAATGTAAACTGGACACTGAATTGGATGATTTAGCCGTGATCATATTGAATGGCAGACCAGCTCAAAGGGCAAATGGCCTATTCCTCCCCCTATTTTCTATGTTTCTATCTACCTGGAAAAATATGCTTAAAAATAACGGTGTGGCTAATCTTGTTTTAATTATTTATGCATAACTGATACAGCAGTTACAGGGTTAACTGCCAATATCCAAAGGTTACGGTCTGAGTTGGACTGTGCTACTGATGGCTTTGCAAATACAACATTTCTTTCACTACCACACCATTTACAAAAGAAATGCAAAACTTGCGCCCACACCTCCCCCCTCACTTCCCTCCAAGGCTCCAAGGGATCCTTCCGTATCCATCAAAAATTCACCTGCACCTCCACACACATCATTTACTGCATCTGCTGCACCCGATGTAACCTCCTCTACATTGGGGAGACAGGCCGCCTACTTGTGGAACGTTTCAGAGAACACCTCTGGGACACCCACACCAAGCAACCCAATCGCCCTATGGCTAAACACTTTAACTCCCCCTCTCAGTCGTCAAGGATATGCAGGTCCTTGGCCTCCTCCATTGCCAGGCCACGGCAACACGACGCCTGGAGGAAGAGCGCCTCATCTTCTGCCTAGGAACCCTCCAACCACAAGGGATGAATGCAGATTTCTCCAGCTTTCTCATTTCCCCTCCCCCCACCTTTTCTCAGTCCCAACCCTCAGAATCAGCACCACTTTCTTGACCTGCAATCTTCTTCCTGACCTCTCCGCTTCAACCCCTCTCCGGCCTATCACCCTCACCTTAACCTCCTTCCACCTATCGTATTCCCAGCACCCCTCCCCCAAGTCCCTCCTCCCTACCTTTTATTCTAGCCTGCCTGGCACACCCTCCTCATTCCTGAAGAAGGGCTTATGCCAGAAACGTCGATTCTCCTTCTCCTTGGATGCTGCCTGACCTGCTGCGCTTTTCCAGCAACACATTTTTAAGCTCTGATCTCCAACATCTGCAGTCCTCACTTTCTACTACCTCACCATTGCCTTGCATTGAATGAAATGTTGGTATTTATGCGCTACATACAATTAAAAGCTGCTGCAGATATTTAGGATGAGTAATTAGTTGCATATGTACCATTTTAATAGTGATAATTATTCATTACTAACAGTCAACCCATCTGGCACTGAAAATTAATATGAAGCCTCACTTTAAGGTTTTAAAATTTTCAGGAAGATTTTAAAATGCTACATTTTAAGAATGAATTATCTTTCCTTCTTATCCCCCTCCCACCCCGGATTTCTATTTATTTCTCTCCCACATAGTCTCAACTTTTTCTGATCTGATTTATTTTCTAAACCTAATGTGAAATTGCACTCATCCCATTTTAATTCTCCCTCCTCCTCAGTTGTTGCTGTGTTTATTGCCCCACCCTTACTTCTTAGGTTAAGGGTTTACTCTATTGATTGCTTTGTTCAATCAGGTCCAAGGTGTCTTATTTACCTCAGGATCTAAGACCAGCTTGTATTTCAAAGCATACCGTGAATAAAAATTGCTTTGAGCTAAAGTTGAGGAGTTATTTAACTCCTTGCTGATATTTGCAAAATCACATTCTGGTCCATTGCGCATAATTTCTTAGTTCTTGAATACATTCTAAAGTGTAGTTTCCTGAGTGTGAGGATCATGAATTTATTCCCCTAATCAAATACTGAAGCATTTACTTGGGATTTCCATGCCAAAGTGCTGACCCTGAGAATTTATATTAAAAACACAATTCAGGAAATGCCTGGAATAGCCCTAGCATTACTGTTTGAAGCAGACTGCTCTATTTTTGTGAATATGATTACACAGTCAAACATAGGCACTTTCTTGAGTTTTCACAACATACAACAAATAATGATTTGATGAGGAGAAGTTTTTTTTCACTCAGAAGGTGGTAAACCTTTGGAATTCACTCCAACGGAGGTCCAAACGATCATCGTATGCACGTGCTCAAAGAGACAAGTCTCTCATCATATTTTTGTTGCTGATTTTCATTTCCAAGAAATCCCACTACAGAACCTAAACATTGCCAGATGGAGACTAGAAGTTGAAAGTTTTCATCTTGCACTCACCAGAACCAGGACTCGAGAAACAGACTTGGGGGTTAAAAAAGGAGGCACTATTTTATAAAAAGGAGAAGAGGGTACTGTTTGGTTGAGCAATAATTGACATGAAGATAAAGAAAGAACAGTTAACCGTCAATTGTAAATCTCAGATCAGGCAGGTAAACTGTGATTGTTCATGGCATTGCCATGAGGTGTAGCAGATTTTGCCTGTACGCATGACCTCTTTAATCAAAAAAGATGATATCTATGCACAAATTATTTTTGCCCTACATGAGGCAGAATGCTGTATATTTATGTATCTTGCTTCTACATACACAAATGCATCACATAGGAACATGCAAAAGGAGTAGGGCATTCAGATAGTGGGGCCTGCCCTGCCTTCAATACATATAATGGCTGACCATCGTTCAATGCCTTTTAGCCACCCCATTCCCATAAAGCTTGATACTATTGATAATCAGAAATCTATTAATTTCTAAAGGCACGCAAAGACTGAGGTTCCAGTGACCTCTGTTGGAGAGAATTCCAAAGGTTTACCACATTCTGAGTGAAAAAAAATTCTCCTCATCAAATCATTATTTGTTGGGTGTTGAGAGAACTCATGAAAGTGCCTATGTCCTTTGCTCTTGGCCCTGAGCGTGTGCCAGATCACCCTGAAAGGGATACTATCGCAAAAATTTGAACAGGTAAAACTAGCTTTCTTACAGTGCAACTATGCAGTAAATCCATGGGTGGCTTTCTCCACTAAAGTGAAGCTGCAGGCAAGTGAAAAAAGATGTTTGGTCTACCACAAGAAAAGGGTAATGTGGTGTGATTTCCAATGCCAATGTGATGCCTTTATATGGGCTGTATGTCCCAACAACTTGTGGGCCACTTTACACAATATTACATAGAATCCCTACAATATGGAAACAGGTCCTTCAGCCCAACGAGTCCACACCAACCCTCCAAAGAGTAACCCATCCAGATCCATTTCCCAAACCTATTGCTTGAAATTTCCCCTGACTAATGCACTGAACCTACACATCTCTGTGTGCTATGGGCAATTTAGCATGACCAATTCACCTAACCTGCATATCTTTGGATTGTGGGAGGAAACTGGAACACCCAGAGGAAACCCATGCAGACACAAGAAGAATGTGCAAACTTCACACTGACAGTTGACCAAGGATGCAATCAATGCTGTGAGGCAGCAATGCTAACCACTGAGCCACTATGCCACCGATTAACCATTCACATGCTTCATGTGCTCAACCAACCCATGCTTACAAGCTCCAGAAAAGTATATTCATCATCAGATATGACTCTGCAGTTAGATTAATTAACCTGGATGGTGCTAAAGAGGTACATTGGAAAGCAATTTCAGATCATCACCCAGGCCTGCAATGTGATGCATTTGCATGTGATGAAAGTTATATTGGATGTAGATTTGCTTGCTGAGCAAGAATGTTCATTTCCAGATATTTCGTCACCCTAGGATGGAAGTCCTCAGATGGTTGTGTTGTCGCCTTCCTCGTCCATATGTAAGGATAGTAGTGAGAGAGGGTCATGCCTTTTTGTGGCTAGTTGGTGTAAAAGACATGACTCTCTCTCACTAGTATCTTTACATATGGATGAGGAAGAACGCCACTTTGACTGGGCCAACACATCCATCCGAGGACAAACCAAAGAAAGACATGCACGAGAATTTCTAGAAGCATCGCCTTCCATCTGGAACTCTATCAACAAACACATCAAGTTAGACTCCATCTATCACCCCTGAGAAAAAGAACAGGAAGTAACTTCACCACAGGAAATAACATCACTACAGGAAATGACATCACCAACCCAAAGAAACTCAAGCATATAAACAGAAAGCCTGTATTTTCAGCAGTGCTTCGCCTGAGGCCCACTGAAGATGTTATCTGGTAGGGTGGTGAAAAGTCTGGAAATGAACCTTCCAGCTCAGTGAGCAAATCTACATCCAAAACCTCAACTTGAGCTACAAATCTCAAAACACACTAATGCAGAGATGGTTTTATGTGGGCAAATGGAATTTTACATGCATTGCACCTTTCTGAAAAAAGAGAGACGTCATGGAGACAGGCAAACTCTGCAGTATCCCCATGGCAACACTATGACAATCAGCATCTACCTGTCTGTTCTGAGCATTAAGATTGACTGTTAACGGTTCTTACTGTATCTCCATGCCAATTACAGCCCAGCCAATCAACATCCTCTTCCCATTCTCTATAAAATCATGTCTCATTTTTTTTCAAGTTTTTCTTGTGTCCTAGTTCTGATGTGTGCAAGATGAAAAGCTTCAACTTCTAGTCTCCTTTATCTATGTTTAGTTCTCATTACCCATTATTGCTGGTTTCCCCGTATGCTGGCTAAAATCTAATGCCTACACAAATAAACTCTCTAAGGGTATGTCATTGGGATTTCCTATAAGTGTAGTGTAGGATTTACAGATAATCTGTCAAAGTACAGCAGCTAATCAAGGGAAACCCTGATAGAAAATCATCATATAAAAGTTTGATCCATAAAAGTGATCTTTCCCGTCACCAAAAAAAAGTACTAAATTATCAAAACACTGTTGTCACCAAAATTTTCTATTTCTGACATTTAAGATAACCGAAAGTGTACCACTTTTCTCTGCAAAATAGAAGACCAAGAATAGATTGATTTCCTACTTTTAAGTTTAGGATACAGTATCATTGAGCAGAAGTGTTTGTGCCTTGTGAAATAATTACAAATAAACCCAATGAACAATTTGGGAGAAACCTCTTAGAGTCATTCGAATTTGGGGCTCACAACACCACCACAAGAAGTAGTTGGGCAGACTCCATGTAATTAAACAAAAGTTAAATACAATGACACGGTGGATATAGATCTGCTGGGTTGAATGACCTGTTTCTTTTCTGTAAAACCATGTGACATAGAAATCATAGAATGGTTAAAAGCAATAAACTATCTAATATTCGCATCATTTTAGCTGAGGTTATCAGTTTACCTTACCCAGAATCCCAATAACAAATTGGTTACAGTTCCAAGGAGGCTGAGGAATATCAGAAACAGAGAAGGTCTGTAGTAATATGAGCAGTCAGCATTCACATCTCACACAAATGACAGCCTAGCATAGTCCTCCACACAGACGGACATGGAGGACTCTGTCGAGGAGGGCCATGGATCTTTGAAATTGGGACTGTATTCCAATAAATAGCACACAAGCCATCATCCACAAATACAGTAAGAGATTAAGTGTTGCATTTATACTGATACCTTGTTCCAACTCCTCAAATCCCCACATCACCCAAGAAAGGCAGCATTGCATTAGGTAGGAGCTAACCCTAACCCCATTACCTATAGCTCACATTGAGAGGGAATCAGTTCTGTGTCCATATGAGATCTTTGAGGGTCTTATGATTTATAGCCCACTGGTCACTTGGTCATTTCTATGAAGCAGAAATAATTAGATTAGATTACTTACAGTGTGGAAACAGGCCCTTCAGCCCAACAAGTCCACACCAACCCGCCGAAGCGCAACCCACCCAGACCCATTCCCCTACATTTACCCCTGCCCCAAACATTAAGGGCAATTTAGCATGGCCAATTCACCTGGCCTGCAGATTTTTGGACTGTGGGAGGAAACCGCAGACACGGGAAACTCCACACAGTCGGTCACCTGAGGTGGGAATTGAACCCAGGTCTCTGGCACTATGAGGCAGCAGAGCTAACCACTGTGCCACATAATCAATCTGTAATGCCTAATGACAAGATCAAAATTGCTTGTGACCAGGGTTTTTATCCCACACAGTGGTTCATTGCATGCATTTCAAATGCATGCATGCATGTATTGTAATTACAGATGTTTTCAACCTGTACTGTTAGAGAGCCTGATTAATGCAATTGCCCCTTGAAGGGCCTCACATCACTCAAGTACAGCTTGTGCACTCAGGCAAAAGGAAACAACTTACTCGCACACTCTGGATGTGGTCACATTTCCAGTTGTGTTGTGCATTTGTGATGTGAAAACAAAGGGCAGTGCAAGTCATGCTTGGCACTGTGAGTCACAGACTCCAATGGGTAATCAAGGGCACTCTTGAATCTGAACTTTCCTTTCATCCTTGAACTGTCTATTGATCCCGTCAGTACTAAGCTTTCAGACATTCCTATGCACCTCCTTAATTTACAATTCTACCTCTCAACATTACCCCAGAGCCCTGGCCCGACAGCTTACACACGTGAATCATTATGCAGCACAGTCACTCTGCTGAAATCAGTTGTGAATGTCAATGAAACCCTGCTCCCCGGTACAATCATCTCCCAAGCTTATATGTTAAGTTGCCTCTCTTCACAATTATTTTGCCCTCTTCTCCAATCCATAAAACTTACTTCCCCAACATTCCTTCCACAGCAATGGCCCCGGATAACAACCCTTAACTTTCACTGATCTGATCCCAAGGACACATTGTGACAAATCCCTGACCAACAGGGAGGCCAGCCCTGTCTAATGAGTGACCAGACTCCTGACCGATCTCTGTATAGTTCCCTGACTAATGCTGGGATGGTTACACTAGACCTGCAATGCTGACCTCAGCCCATTCTTAGAGCCTGCAGTGACAGAGACATCTTAACCTGAAGCACCCCAAGCAGCTGACTGCCTTCATCCAACCCCTGGACTGATATCAGCTATTTCTCTTGGCTATTTGCGCCTGGACCCCTTGACTGAAGGAAGATCCTTCCTTGACTGAGCACTATTCCCCCTCAGATTGAGGCATGGCCCTTTGGTTGAAGCACAGCAAATGTGTTTGCCACATAAGCTGTTGGCTCATTGTGAAGATATACAGCAATATGTCCACCCCACCTTGACTTATCAACCACAACAAACTGCCTGCCTTTGTCTGCATGGTATGACAAGACTGAAATACTACTGTGAGCTGTTCAGTTCCAAATGAGGGGGCAAAGTGAAAAAATGCGAGGCAAGGCAGAGTTGCTATGAGTATATTGAGGTTGGTGCAAAGCAAGTAAGCACTAAAAAAGCAAATGAGGAGCCCTGAGATGCATTCTGTTTGAATCCCATGCTCAACGTGTCCTGGCAGCAACAATGCAATGAAAGGTGCCTATATGCTCCAAAGTGCAGCACAGTGGTGGAGAACTCCTTTGTAAGTGGGCCAGAGGTGTGCCTTGAGAATTCAGAGAAGATGGTACATGTGTGATGTAGATCTCTATGGATGCGTGAGTTGGGCAGGCAGTCATTACCTATGGAGCTTCCCTGGAGATCTTGGGTTTGCTGTTCACACTACAGGCTCGGAGGGCAAGCAGAGTGCTGAAGTAACCAGGTACCCCTTTGACTGTCATGACAAGAATTGTCACTATCTAGTTTTTCTCTGTCTCATGAGCAAATCGGAAATTAAGCATAATTCAGCAATAATTGCATGTTAATATATACAAATAGGCATCTCACCACTCATTAGCAATACTCTTGCCTTGTTGTTCAAAATGTGGTTACAGAACCTAACTTTTTTTGTTCAAAATTGCAAACCCATGTTCGGACAAACTCACAATATCTTCCCAATGCCCACAATGACTTATCAATGCCCACAACCTTTAGAGACAGGCAAGCTTCCAGCCATGCAAAATGTAAGTTGCAAAATGAAACACGTTATTTTACATGCTCCTTTACAGAGCTTTATCATTGTTATATGTTCTGCCCTTATAATAAAGCTAAGGGGTTGAACAGTATTCTAATCCATTTGTCTGACTTGAATCATTGATACTCTGGGCAAGAAGTGACATATACCTCATGTTTTAAAATGTGTAAGATGACTGTTTTGGGCTTGAATTTGAGCTATACTTGACAGGAATATTTTTAATGTCCCTTTTAACGAATGAAGACAAAAGCAAAATAGAAGTTGACTGAATGAGCATTGGTTTTCAGCATTGGTTTGTATTTAACTTCTAATTATTATAATTAGAGAAGAATAGCACTTTGGATACTTACAAAACAAAGCTGTAGACAGACTTCAACAAAAGGAACTGAGGAATCAGATTAAAGCGTTTGTCTTTCTGTAAAAAGGTTCTTCTCAGGAAAATATATTACCGCTCAAGTGTGTATAGAGATTGATGCTTGTAACTATTGAAACAGTAAAAAAAACCTTACATGTGACTAGACAGTAATTTTCATGGAAGGGCCAGTGAAATCAGGGTAAACTGATGATATTGGCTCATTCTATTTGTGATCATTAGGTCAAACCTTTTGTAAATAATATCCATTTGCTGTTTATTTATTCTTTCCTGAGATTGTCTTAACAAAACTGCGTTTGTTATTTGTTTGTAATTGTCCTTGAACTTGCTAATAGCACTGATGATGTTCCCTAGCCAGGGAACGAAACGTTTGCAGCAAAAACTTCCAGCTCGGCGAACAGAACCACAACTTGCTAAGTCTTGGCTGACTAGGCCATTTCAGAGGGAAGTTAAACCCATTGCTGTGGGTTTAGGTCACATGTGAGCCAAACCATGGAAGGATGACAGATTTCTTTCCCTAAAAAGATAGTAGTGAAACAGAGGGGTTTTTATAACAATTGACAATGGTTTCTTAGTCACCATTTATATTCTGGACTTGTTAGCTGCAGTTAAATTCCATTAGCTGCTCTGGTCTAATTTGAACCCATATCCCCAGAGGAAGAGTCACTGGGCCTGAAACGTTAACTCTGATTTCTCTCCACAGATACTGCTGACCTGCTGAGCTTTTCCAGCAACTTCTGTTTTTGTTTCTGATTTACAGCATCTGCACTTCTTTCGGTTTTCATTTCCCCAGAGTATCAACCTAGTCCTCTGGATTATTAGTCCAGAGACACTTGCACCACATAATTGCTTCCCTGCTTAACTGACCATATTATCATTTCAGGCAATGAATATCACCCAATAAATTTGAAGTAAATACTTCAAAAATCATTAAATCACAGTAGTATCAAACATCAATGACACAAAACACTAGAATATAGTTTCATTTAAAAAATTGATAGGACTTAAAATGACCAGGACAACTTTTGCTTTAATGTTTTGATTATCAAGACACCTGACACAAAAGGAAACTTGAATGTACATCTTTTTCAACTGTGTGCTTCAATCCTTCCAAACACACTTCTGCCTCTGCCACACAATCAAATAGCTTTTTAATCAAACTCTCAAATGACATCCTATGTGACTAAGACATTGTTTAACTAAATCCCCTCATGTTTATTGACTTATCTGCAACCATCGACTCTGTTGATCAAGTCATTGTCCTGCAAAGTTTTTCCATTCTTATCTAGCTGAGAGGAATGACACTGATCTAATCTCCTCATTCCTAATCAGAGAATCATCCACAACTGATCTTCTTCCAGTTCCACACCAATACCTCCAACGTCTCACATGAATCTCCCTCTGATATCTTCTTAATTTTCACTACCTGTTTCTCTTAGTAACCTCACTCAAAACATGCATGCTTCTGCATGCCTTTGGATGACAATTTCCCACCCTCATCTCGAAACGGTTACACTGGCGGTCCAACATCCAGTAGGTGAACAGAAATTTCCACCAACTCAATTATGTGAAGATGATAGGTACTGTCTTCAACGGCTACCACAAACACTATTGCCCATCAGAAGCAACTTTCTTTTTTCTGGAAAATGGACCAGACGGTTTGCAACCTTGACAATATTTGACCTGAGGTGAGCTTCTCATTCATGCCAACACTAACAGCAGCAATTTCCACCTCTGTTCATCACCTCACTTTGCCCTTGCCTCAACTCATGCTCACCTTACTGTTGACTTCACTATTCATCTCCCATTTTGCTTTCTCAGTGCCTTTGTTGGGAGGTTAATAGAAATCTCTGCTACCTATTGTGAAATTGTTTCAAGGTTGTTTAGCCATCACCCACTTGCTGGTATTTATCAGAACACCATCAAATAATATTTTGATATTTACAATTCTCATCCTTATTTTTAAATTCCTCCATGGCATCCCCTGTCCACATCTGTACTTTACTGCAACCGTAGACCTCAGGTGCCTCTCCTATTCTAGTCTTGAGCATTCCTGATTTTGATTGTTCCACTATTAGTGGTCTTGCCCTCAGTTGCCAGAACTTAAATTCTGACATTCTGTCCCTAAATCTCTTGATTAACACAGCTTTTAGTCATACCAACATGATAGCGTGGTGTCAAATTCTGTTTGATAAGGCTCCTATGAAGTACTTTGCGATACCGCAATATAAAAACACAAGTTGTTGTTGTCACTCTCTGCAGGTATATACATTAATTACTCTAGTGAAAGGCTCCCAGGTGGTTGTAGAAATACTAATTATGGACGATCATATCACAGAATTAGGTCAGTCAACTCATTATATGTGGGCCAGCTCTTTGTGAGAGCAATCCGAAGCTCAGTTGACTCTCCTGATTTCACCCTGGCTAACTTCTCTTCATTGTTTTTACCTTCCTATGTGCTGAAGTTGACCAATTTAAAGATGCGGTGATCTCTACCTCCACCTTCTTTGTGGCAAGATATTGCACACACCAAAAGCTAACGCCATAGATAGGTTTCTACTAAACTGCCTTCTCACTTCATGAAAATTAAAAATGCGATTCCTCATTCTATTAAAATACTTCATGGGGATTCAAGATGGCGGCAACCCAATAGGTCCGAGTTTGCTGAGCTCCGCCCAGGCCGCAGGCAAAGTGGGGTACCCACCCTCCTCTCATGTTTTAAATCACTTAAAATAGCTTTTTCCCAGTTCCTACAGCCATTTTGCACCAAACTTTAGCAGTTTGGTACACTTTAAAATTACCAAAGGAAAAGGATCATGGAGTTTGCAACAGGTAGAGAATTCCCCCTCCCCCCCAGCAACAGATGCATCAGCAGCCGCCCCAGGGGACTCACCTGCAGAGGTGAGTCTTATCTAAGAGTTTATCAAGCTCCGAGGGAAGATTGATGCTTCATTGGAAGAAACCCGGTCCAGGTGGGAGATCGAGAAACTTGGGCAGCTTGTTGGCGGGGCGGAGCAATGTGCCACAATTTTCGAGGTCATTGAAAGAATGTTTGATAGCTAGGCCTTACTGAACAGGAGGAGGAAGGCCAGCTGGTGGATTTTTTGGAGCAATGGCTCCCAGAAATGCTGAAGCTGGAGTCGGGGCTGGGCCATGTGCAGGTTGAATGGGCCCACTGGGTTGCTGATTGCAGGCCCGTGTTGGACCAGCGCCCACGCCCGGTCCTAGTGCGACTCCAGCACGACAGGGACAAGCAAATGCTGCTGGAGGCCTCCAGAGCTTTGAAGAAGGATCCCCTAGCTATGATATATAAATGATCCAAAATAATGCTGTTCCAGGACTTCGCTCTGGATTTGTTACGTAAGAGGAAGGTCTTTGATGAGATAAAGAAGCATTTGAAGGATTTAAATATTCAGTACTCCTTGAGACACCCGGCAACACTTCGCCTCAGTCATGGAGGGTCTGTGTAGAACTTCGGTTTACCAGAAAAAGCAAAAGATTTCTTGGATGCTCTTAAGTAGAATGAAGGACTTGAATTATATGGATAATTATTTTTCTTCTTTACCCCTCTCTTTTGTCTCCTCCTTCCCCCTTTTTTCCTCTTATCATTTCCTAGGAGGCTTGTCTTTTAACTTTTATATATAATTTGCTTGGTTTATCTGGTTGCTGGGGGATGTTTTCAAATTTTGTTTTGGTTTTCCTTGAATATTTTCTGGGATTGTAATTTTATATATATGTTTTCATGATGCTGCTTTGTAAAGAATGCCTAGGGTAATAATATGGAGAGAATGGGCTGGATGCCCACTTTTAATTTCCTTGTAATAAAATGTACTTGTTCATTTTATTTTGCGATGTCTGGGACAAGGGCATAGCTCCAGCTGGAAGGAGTTATGGCGGGACTATTGGATTGTAGGACAAGGGGGAAAGTCCCTTCTTTGCTATGTTTTATGTTATTAATTTTTGGGAGTAATATTTAGTTGTTTTGTAAAGGTTGTTTTTTTTAAACTTATTTGAATTGTTTACGGTTTTTACTCAATGTCTGTTGTGTGAGGATCTTCCTCCTGGGAGGGTCTCGGACTTTCATGGCTAGTCATTTGTTTAAATGGTGCGCCTGGAATGTTAAAGGGAGCCACTCGCCAATAAAAAGGAAAAAGATGTTATCAAGTCTTAAAAAAAAGAGAGGGTTGGTGTAGCCCTTTTACAGGAGATACACCTAACTGATAAGGAGCACTTGAAGCTGCAGCAGGGAAGATTTGGTCAGGTGTTCTATTCATCCTTCAACTCCAAAAACAGGGGAATGACCGTTCTTATTCGGAAAAAATCTTTCATTCCAAATGTTAGGCCAGATAAAAGATGAGTCTGGATGGTTTATAATACTTAAAGCTCTAATATAGGGAGAGGTGTCCAGGATTTTGAATGTATACTGCCCTGGCACATCCTTTTAAATTCGTAACAGATGCATTCTCCAGACTGATGGCCCTTGGGGTACGTCATATAATTATAGGGGAAGATTTTAATTGTATTATTGATCCTGAGGTGGACAGGATACATAGGAGCTGTGCAGGCATATCTCAGGGATCTAGGCAGCTGGTTGATCTGAATAGGGAGTTGGGACTGATAGATGTGTGGAGGTGTCTTTCCCCTGAGGGTAGAGATTTCACTTTTTACTCTAACCCACACAAGTGCCACACCAGAATCGATATGTTTTTTGCCCCTTCAACTTTTCTGAATTTGATACTGTCCTGTAAAATAGGGAATATAGCTATTTCTGATCACGCAGCAGTCTATATGGAGGTCAAGATTAGCGGTGATAAGATAGACTCCCGACACTGGTGTATGGACCGTTTCCTATTGAAGAATAGTAAGTTCATAGAATACTTCTTGCAGGAATTTAAAGCTTTCTGGGACATTAACATAGGTACGGCCAGTAACCCAACAGTGATGTGGGAGACATGCGCGCGGCTTAATTATTTCGTATTCTACGACCCGGAAAAGACAAAAGGGAGAACAACAGCATCTGCTTGAGGCTCGCCTGAAGGCAGCCGAGTCAGCATATGCTGATAGGCCATTGATAATAAAATTACAGTGGAACACAGCCCTCAGGGCTACTGTGAATGTTACTATTACTCAAACAGCAAAGATGGAGATATTATTTGCGAAGCAGAGATTATTTGAGTATGGTGATAAGCCAGGCAGGTATCTAGCATACCTTGCCAAAAAGAATAAAGCTCCCCAATCAATTATATCTATTAGAGATAGTGCTGGTACTTTGACTTGTGACCGTAAAATATCAACTCAGCTTTTAGATAGTTTTATTTTGAGCTGTACCAGCCAGAGGGCTGCATGGATAGAGGGAGGAGGATGGAGTCCTTTTTTAAGAATCTGGATCTTTCGGGCATAACCTCAGAGCAGGTGTCTTCTTTGAATGCCCCCCTGACAATTCAGGAGGTGCAGGAGGTGGTGAGGCAGCTCCAGAGTGGTAAAGTGCCTGGACCAGATGGATTTCAGGCTGAGTTTTATAAAGAGTTTATAAACGAGTTGGCTGGACACTTATAGACATGTCATTTAGTCAGAGTTGTCTCCCGCCCTCGCTGAGAGAAGCAAATATCTCTCTTATCCTCAAGAAAGGGAAAGCCCCAGACAATTGTACCTCGTATAGGCCTTTATCCTTATTAAATTTGGACTTTAAAATTCTCCCCAAAGTGCTGACAATAAGGCTGGAGAAGGTTTGCCATTTATTATAAAAGAGGATCAGGCAGGGTTTGTTAGGGGTCGCAGATCTACTAGTAATATCAGAAGAATGCTAAATATGGTACAAGTCTGCCAGCAAAAAGCAATCGGGGACCAATTATCTCCCGAGATGCAGAGAAAGCGTTCAATTGGGTAGAATGGCCATACCTTTTATATACTATGGAGCGGTTTGGTATTGGAGAGGTTTTTACTAAATGGGTCACAGTTTTATATAATGATCCAAAAGCAGTGGTGATTACTAATGGCATAAGATCAGATAGTTTTAGTATTGGCAGAGGTTGCCATCAAGGATGGCCTCTTTCTCCACTATTATTTACACTAGCGAATCAAACCACTGGCAGAAGCTATCTGAACTGATCCCAGTATAATGGCCCCGGAGGTAGGACCAGGCAAGCATAAAATTACTCTTTATGAGGATGATGTTCTTTCTTTTCTTAAATGATCCTTTGACATCTGTGCTCTGCTTAATTCAAGTGGTTAATTTATTTGATGAAAACAAACTACTGTGGATGCTGGAATCTGAAACCAAAAGAGAAAATGCTGGAAAATCTCAGCAGGTCTGGCAGCATCTGTAAGGAGAAAAAAGAGCTGACGTTGCGAGTCTAACTGACCCTTTGTCAAAGCTAGCTTTGACAAAGGGTCAGTTAGTCTCGAAACGTCAGCTCTTCTTTCTCCTTACAGATGCTGCCCGACCTGCTGAGATTTTCCAGCATTCTCTCTTTTGGTTAATTTATTTAGTGTGTTTTCAGGATACAAAATTAATTTCACAAAATCAGAGGCCATGCCAGTAGGGGGTCTTTACCAGCATATCTTTGCGGATGGACCTCGCTTCCCCTTTCGGTAGTCACTGGGAGGTTTCCTTTATTTAGGTATTTTTATTAGCCTGGTATTCGGACAGCTATTAAAGCTAATTATATTCATTTATTAGAAAAAATAAAGCAGGATCTCCAGCGTTGGGAATATCTCCCGATAACCTGGTTAGGAAGCTAAAAATCACACAACACCAGGTTATAGTCCAACAGATTTAATTGGAAGCACACTAGCTTTCGGAGCGCTGCTCCTTCATCAGGTGATTCACCTGATGAAGGAGCGTCGCTCCGAAAGATAGTGTGCTTCCAATTAAACCTATTGAACTATAACCTGGTGGTCTGCGACTTTTAACTTTGTACACCCCAGTCCAACACCGGCATCTCCAAATCCTGGTTAGGAAGAATAGTTTTGGTTAAGATGAATATCCTCCGATGCTTATTATACCCCATGAGAATGCTTCCCCTGATGTTGCCGAGACATGTGCTGTGGAAGCTTTATAGTTGGCTTGGTTCCTTTGTTTGGAATCATAGACAGGCCCTTATTAAATTAGATAAATTACAGCTCCCACAAGTAAGGGGAAATCTGGATTTCCAGATTTTAGGAAGTACCAACTGAGCTCTCTGCTATCGTATATGGCTGACTGGGTGTCTTGCAATTCACGGTCAATTTGGCTAGATATTGAAGCTTCCCAATCAAAATGCCCCCTCATCAATCTATTGTTTATGGATAAGATGAGAACTGTCATGGATCATTATAAAAGCCCGATTGTCCAAAATACAATCAAAGCTTGGAGGATGATACAACAAGGTGAGGGTAATTTACAAAAAAACTTCTCCCTATACTCCTATAGTGTGAAAGCTGGGATTTCAGCCAGGTCTGATAGACACTGGATTTAAAATTTGGGAGTCCAGAGGAATCTCCTGCTTGAGAGATTTATTTGATGTGGAGGTCATGATATTCTTTGAACAGTTCTGTCAGAAGTTCAGGTTACCCAACAAGGATCTCTTTTGATATTTTCAAATACGAGATTTCATACAAAAAAAGACCACATTGACGACCAATCCTTACAAATCGGAATGGAGAGTGGAGAGTGCTTTGGCCAATGGGCGCACCCTACAGTATTCTCTATCACTTGCTAGGTAATAATGTTTCGAAGGACATGGTACGGCTATATAAAACCTGGACTCAAGAAGTAGGGATGGAAAGTCCCTTAGAGATGTAGGAGGACATCTGGGAAAATGCCAGGAAGATCTCTATCTGGAAGAGGACTCGAGCTATTCAATTGAAGATACGTCATAGGGCCCATATAGCACCAGAGCGATTTGCAAAGTTTAAGGCAGGAGCATCTCTGATGTGTCCTAAATGTAAAATAGAAGTTGGTACTCTCATTCACTGTTTGTGGACATGTCATACGATTTGTAGAGCTGAAAATGTGTTGCTGGTTAAAGCGCAGCAGGTCAGGCAGCATCCAAGGAACAGGAAATTCGACGTTTTGGGCAAAAGCCCTTCATACGATTTGTAGATACTGGGACAGGGTAGCGAATGCCTTGGCAAAGATATTGGGAACCACAATTAGGTTAGACCCTATGTCTCTCCTTTAAGTCCCTCTCTAGATGGATATGGGAAGAAATTATTTTCTACCCTCGCCTTTTGTGCAAGGAAAAACATACTAGCAAACTGGGTATCCTAAAGTTCTCCTGGACTTTCAAACTGGCATAGGATAGTTATGGAATATATCCCTCTTGACTTCCTTACAAATATGGTGCAACAAAAAACGGAATTGTTTTATAGAACATGGCGGCCCTTCCTGAGCTACATTGATGCAGATGTATCGGCCATATTTTCTAGGGCCTTTGTTTAGCCATGGGGACTATGTCTGTCAGTTCGGGGGCCCCTGGAAGGAAGAATCCCATATAAGTACGGGTTTCGTTATGACTTGACATAATTTTACTTTGATTGCTTGCTTATTTATTTATTTGTTTACTTTTTCTCCTTTTTTGGTTGCTAGTTATTTACAACACTGTAGTTATTTTTGCTAACATATAGAGTTTTTCTTTTTATATCTTATTTTGTGTCTTGGTAGTCTGTAGAATAGCTTAGTAGTTAGCTTTTTTTTAATACTGATATTGTTACTATTCTGTAAAGAGATGACACTATTTTGTATTAGTTTTGTAATTTTGTAAAAAACCTAAAAACTTTCTTTCCAATTAAAAAATTTATTTAAAAAAACTTCATAATTTAAAAATAAATCTCCTCTTTGGCATCTTTGCTCAACTGAAAAAAAAAGCCTCAGTAGGTCAACTCACAGAGTCACAGAGTCATAGAAATGCAGAGCACGGAAACAGACCCTTCGGTCCAACTCGTCCAGGCTGACCAGATATCCCAACCTAATCTAGTCCCACCTGCCAGCACCTGGTCCATATCCCTCCAAACCCTTCCTATTCATATACCCATCCAAATGCCTCTTAAATGTTGCAATTGTACCAGCCTCCACCACTTTCTCTGGCAGTTTATTCCATACACGTAACACACTCTGCTTGAAAAGTTGCCCCTTAGGTCTCTTTTATATCTTTTCCCTCTCACCCTTTATCTATGCCCTCTAGTTCTGGACTCCCACACCCCATGGAAAAGACTTTGTCTATTTATCCTATCCAGGCCCTCATGATTTTATAAACCTCTATGAGGTCCCCCTCGGCCTCCGATGCTCCTATTTCCTGACAGTTTCTAATGCTGGCATCATCTTATTGTGTACATTTTTCTTGGTAATTATCCCTTTTGAATCAATTCATATTCAGTTTATAGTTATAATTTATAGTGTTACAGGGAAGTCAAGTGCAGATGATGGCACCAAAGAAGCTTTATTTTTAGAGATGGAATTTTCAGAGAACGGTTACACTATAACAGTTAACAGTTACAACTATAGCTTTGGCACGTAGATATGAGGTCCAACACAAATTCTAAGGGAAATAAAAATCTCTGGAAGATGGAAGTGCGCCTCTCTTCCACTAAAAGGTGCAACCCCAACTTTGGATTTACAAAATTTAGCATCAATGAAAGCCGCTGTGCTTTATTTGTTGGGTTATTACATCCTCAGAACAACTAATTAGCCAGATTTGAAGCTGACAATTCAACTAATACAATTTCACACAAAAGGAAGCTTTTAAGGGTCTCTTGAATATTGTCAGCCTGCATGTTCCTTTTGAGATTATATAGAATGTGTATAATGCAGTCTGTGTGACCTCATTTTCCATAAACTTATTATTTTGATCATTAAAACATTTAGTCTGAAGGACAGACAGGCACAACTGAATTATTAATTGCCTGAATGCTTTGAAGGAATGCAAGATGCTATGTTACTCTATTTCTCTCTCTCTCTCTCTCTGTCTGATGGATTCTTCCCTTGTTTTCTGTCAGTGTTTTTTTACAGCTGGCTTGTAACAGCATTGGCAACATGCCTGAGAGCAAGTCAACTCATCGTAGGGCACAAAGGGCCTGGGAAGATCAAGACAACTGGGAAGAGAATATTCAAACCACATGAAAATGGATTTATTAAATTTCTTGTTTAATCAGAAATGTGACCAGTTCCGAAAGCAGCAATACCCCATACTTTGTTATTCTGTGTAAGTCAGACCTTGTTATACTCAAACTGTCACGTTGTTCAGATCAGGACTTACCATCAGGACTGAGTTATACACCTGATTTTAGTTTCCGATTCACAAAAGCATAATTCAAGCAATTGTATAGTTCAAGAAAGAGCTATGGAACTGATTATAAGAAGCAATTTATGTCTCCCCACATGCAGAAGCTTGACAGAGGCAGAATTAAAATGGAGTTTGCTGATTTACTGCTCCATCCCGACCAATGTGATGTCAATGTTTTTGAAGGCAGCTTAGGCACCTGCCTCATCCACTTGTAGGAAACATAGTCCTCCAACATTCATAGGAGCTCCATAGCATTCTAACCCTGAATTGAACAGATTGCTTACCTAAGCACCCTGCTCAACAAAATATGGTCTGCAGCGAGCAGATTTCCTGGGGATCAAATGGAGATCAAGATCCCACAATGAAAATGTAAACCTCTGCTGTCGTCAATCTTTTTTCCCACTCACTTGATGAATTCCCCAGCAAGTGATCCAAAAGTTTCTGGGCTACCTAATCTCAATAATTGGCCATTTGCCTCCCAACATCACTTTCCACTCATTTGGAAGGGTATCTAACTGGCAGGCTCTAGACATTTTCTAATCAATCTGTTTGGAGATGTTATTATACATTTGTAGAGCAGGTTGGACTTGAATCTAGGCCTCCTAGCTCAGGTGTAGGGACACTACCACTGCACCACAAGAGTCATCAGCTGGCAGGACCTAAGTGAGACCATACCATTGAGACGATGTAGATTTTACACTAATACTCCCAGGCTGTCAATTGCTCACCCAGTGAGCTTCCCACCCATAATCTGAAATTCTTCCTTGAGAATCTGAAGTCTGAGGATTGAGACAAACTTTGAGATTTTCTGCATAGAAAGAAGGTGACAGAGAGATAGCTAATGGAATGGAAATGACAGGGAAAAATAAGAATTAAGTTGTTGCAGCAGGATATGGGTAAACAGATAAATGAGTAAGGTAAATGTAGAAATTATCTAAGCTTGTTCTTAAAACATGAATAATTATGATTGATGATTAGATTTTCAGATACAGAATGAGGTAGAAATCGTGGCAATATTTAAGGAATAATAGGCTTCACAAATTGTGGATGAATGAAAAATTAAGGAGGCTACCATAGCCCCCTCATCTCACTGTGTTGGATTATAAACAGAGACTGACAAATGTGGTAATTTTCAGTATTCATTTCTTTGACTGTTCCATGTATTTGATCAGTTTAACCTGGGGGTGGTCACTTCAACAAAGAAACTAAAATGAGGCAAGCTGGTGTAAGTGCAAGAGTGCAGATATTTAAACCAAAATTGAATGAAGCTCCTGTTACATAAGCAACTGATGTATTTTCTTTGCATATCTCAGAGGCATAAGTAACATTAGAAAAGCTAGGCTAAGTCATTTTTGGTGGTGCAATAAAATTTCTATAACCCAAAATCTTGGATGACAGTAAATAGTAAGCATGATACCAATGAACTGTAAAAGGACTTGGGTACCTTAACAGAATGTGTAGACCAAAAACAGTTGAATTGTAATACAGTGGTGGGGGTGATACATTTTAGCAAAAGAGTTAGAGGTGGATTACAGAACCATAACAACGCTAAAAAGTCTTTCTGCCTCAAATTCATATATTCATAAGAAAGATTGAGGATTCATTTTCAAAGATCTTTGAGAGAATTGACAGTTAACAAATCAAATTCAGTGCCGAGAGAATAAAGTATTGAGTAACGAGACAGGGAGGTTATGTTGAACAGTTAGAAAGCTCTGGTTAAGACACAGAGTGTTGGGGCTGTTCTGGTTATGTCACTTTGGACATTGTGTGGAAGAACATTTTTCTTTCAGGCAGAGGATGCAATGATTTGAAAATCATTGTGTATGAAAGTAAGAAATGTGGAAATGATTATGATATCTAAAGAAAATTGAATTGACACTTGATAGGGCCAAAATTGCTGTGAATCTGGTGTCATATGTGGCCAGACTGGGTGATGATGATAAATTTGTTTTGTTAAAAGGAGACTAATGAATAAGATGGATTTTGACAAAATCAACAGTTAGTTGCATGGTCACCATTAGACTACTTACTTTATTGAATTCAAATTTCACCATCTGGCATGGCAGGATTTAAACTCATATCCTCAGAACATTAGCCTGGAATTTTAGATAACTAGTCCAGTGACATTACGACTTGCACTTTCCTTCCTGTAAATTGTGAGGTAATTTCTTCTATTTGTGTTATGGTTGGCTCCATCTTCTCCCTCTGTTTTACATGTCCAGGCAACCTTACCATTGCATGGAAAGCCTATTTGGTTTTGTCACATATCTGATTGGAAAACAGAATCCATATAAACCTTTGACTGTTTAGTTAAAAAAAAACCTTTAGATTTGTGACCAAATTCAAGTGTATATTCTGGACATCACTATATGAATAAATAAATTTCCCTGAAGAGACATGAAATGGTGGTAATACTTTGGTTACTGTAAATATTATAACTATAGATCAGAAAATAATTCAACACTGAAATGTAAACACAAATTGAAAATGAAGCCATGCACTGAACAAATAATTCTAAAACTATAAAATCTGTATATTTTACGTTTTTTCTATTTCTATGATATACAGAGGAGAAAAATGTTTAACAGCAGATTAATATTGTGAAGTGACTAATATATCCACAGTTTGAATCCAAGAGAATATTCTACATTCAATTTTGAGTTAAAATATGACTCCACAGTAATGAAAATACATAAAAGTTTCAGTTCTTCTGTGCTACAAATAAAATTCTCTGTCCAGTGAGAATCAAGTTAATCAGGCTGCAAAACAAAGTTCAATCAGTAAACTTGGCAGGTCCATTATGCAAACCTGTTTGTTATCATGTAAGGTACACAATTAGTAAATAGAAGCTTCCTCTCAATTCTCCAACCTTTAATTAAACAATAATGTCATCAAAATGTGTTTGGCAAAGCTTTTATTGTGTTTGGGGAAAGAACAAAAGATGGAAGATGACCACAATTTGAATTGTTGTGATGTTATTTGTGGCTTTTAAATTAATGTTATCTGATTGGATTTGTGCCTATTCTGTTGGATGTTAAGCAGACTAAACAAAGAGTCTTGCAAAATATTGATCAGGGTTTTCTGAGATTTTTTTGCCCACTTTTTACATAGATGGGGGATTGCAAAAAAGGTTCCATTTGTTAGAGGGAGAAAGCTCCCATTCAAATTATAAAATACATTCTTTTCTATTTGACTTACAATATGGCTGTACTGGCGGCTTACAATGTGTCCCAGTCAAGCAATGATCCAGTTCTAAAATGCTCATCTTGATGTTTGCATCCCTCGGTGGCCTTGTCAGTGCTCATCTCTGTAAGGCCTTCCAGCCCGACAACCTTTGGAGATACTTCAGGTCAGCTAATTCTGGCCTCTTGTAGATCCATGATTTTAATCACTTTGCCAGGCAACTGAGATTCAAAAGGGTGTCTGATGGTACACCTGATTTTATATGAAAGATCCACACTCCTTTTCTGTCTCTGGATCGAAAACAGCTTAGTCATGGAGAAACAAAAAGAAGGAAGCAATACACTCGCCATTTGTTTGTAATATCAGGGTGTGTGTGATGCTCAATTTATGTATTTGGGTAACAAATTATACATGTTGCATCAACATTAAAGGAAAGAAACCCTGAAAGCTATGACCAACCTCCAAAATAGTGCCTATGCTTTTACTTTCCTGTATCCCTCTGTCTATTTTGAAGCTTGAGACATGCCTTCTCATTAAAAATGGGAGTTCACTTACTGGAAGCCACTATCTGTTCTCATCCTCTGCCTTAAATTATATGCTATTTTCTCCTTCAATTAAACAATAAATAGTATAATGCCCTCCGGTTGTCACGACATACAATCCCCCGCAGCTAGTAGCAATCAAATCACAATGGGTCTGAGAACAGGCAAGTACAATTGAGAGACTTTCAGTGCATTCATTTACGTAAAGCTTTTGGAGGAAACACTGTTGGAAGTGAACAAAGTGATATGAGTATCTTGCAGTGCCTTATATTGATAAGATGGTGAAGTAATTTACTTCATGAAAATGGAAGTGCTTGTAATTATAACCATGCTTTTCACACTGCATTCTTTATCAGCACTTTCTTCATCTCATAGTCCCTTGGTGGGGTAATAACATTCCTTTTTGCACTTTGCTGGTGGTGGCAGAAACAAACCTGACTATATCCTTTCACATGATTGGAAACTTCTTTTTGGGCCATTACTGTTGTGGAAAAGATCTTGTCTTATTTGGATCAGTAGTTCCTCCAACCACATCAAGAATTTTGCAGCTCAGAGTTGAAAATTGTATTTCAAATTGTGCACAAAATAACACAACTTTTGAAATGTATGTGTAGCACCTTCGTACCAAATCTGCATGTCCCCATCTTGCGCGCGCACACACACACACACACACACACACACACATCTCCCCATCCCAGCGCCAATCCCCCCCAAGGGGAGACAAAATAGTATTAATACCAGCAATCCACTCATAAAAGGCAAATTAAAATAATTTGGAAAGTTAACTTGAATCTGTACTAATGGTCGGAAATACCATCCATCCAACATTCTTTTTCTTGAGTTCCACCATATTGAATGGTCTAATCATTATATCATGAAAGTGATGCATGTGTCAGTGCCTGAATAATCTATGTTTCTCCAAACTGTCTTGGATTGCTGGTTGTCTTGACATTCTATATTCAAGGTTCTGAAACTTGCACATGTGTAGACTCAGTCTGAAAACCACAATTTAAAATTGTTGACTTACTTCCCCAAATTAGATTTCACTTTAATTTCTCTGGAAGAGATGAACATTTCACTGTGAACCTTCTTTGAAGTTGCAGTGACCCTAGATTTTCCACTGTTGGCAAACTAAACCATAACTGGAGTCAAGTACCATCTTTGGCTTCAGAATGAAATATGCAGTGATTTTGGAGCTAATCACATTTCACATTTGGCTCCAAGACGGGTTAGTCCCACCACTTCAGAGTTGCAGTCTTATTTACGGCTCTGCATGAATGAAAAAACACAGTACATACTGTATTTCAATTCCAAGTGCAGGTATTTTCCAACTTACTTCAGACTAAATTCTCTTTGTACAACATATACACTACATGGGGAATTTTGCATGGACATTTTCATGTATTTTTGTCATGTTGCACTGATTCAGTCATTTTCAGAATATCAGTAATATACACACTCGATCTGCAATTCTGATTGCAGAACCACTAGCAGAAAGAAAAATATTAGAATCTTAGAAATTTATAGCAAAGGAAGTGATCATTCAATGCATTGTGTCATTTTGACAGAGTTGAACAATTAGTCCCACTCAAGACCTGCAAATGTATCTTTTTCAATTCCCCTTCCAGAGTTACTATTGAATCTGCTACCACCACCGTTTCATATAAGACTTTGAGTGCTGCAATTGAAAAGTGTTTGTGTGTGACGAAGGACCTGACATTGTTCAGAAGTGACAGAAAACAGCAGTCAATCTCTAACAGTGTTCTGCTGTAAGTGTGTATCATCAAAGGAAGAGGGATCTGGGTCTTGGTAGTCTGAATTACATCCCACATTGAGTGTGACTGACAGGAATCAAAAAAACTAGGCCTTCAAACTGCAGCTGCAGCAGCAAACTTAAGCAGTGGCCATGTATCAATGGCTGTTAGACCAGGCAGATCACTCCTTTTCCAACAGCGACACTGAAGGTGGGCAGCAGCTGGAAGTGAATAGATGCAGGCCTGAGCCCTGGGCATGACCTTCCATTCCCAGGAAGCTAGGGCCCCACCCTGAGGCACCATGATGGTCAGAGAGGACAAACTGACAGGGCAGCAGAGGAGCAAGTGGGATGAAAGAACAGTAGCTGAACAGACCTCCTCTACAGACCCCACCAGAGGAGAAGCTCCGCATTATCAGCCCCACTTCCACCAACATCTCACCCTCACCCCAAGCCTACCTAGCCCTGTCATTCCAAGTGTGCTGACATTGACAATGCTTCCGGTGGCTAGTCATGGCCAGGTGGCATCATGTGCCATGTCTCTGCATGGGTGGGAGCCACTTTGGTGTAATGGATAATCACTCTGTTACAACAAGATATTCTAAAGAGTTACAAGTCAATATGTAAGAAGTGAAATATCTTCCCTTTGCTACTTTTACTTCTGTGCTTTCTGGTTTGAAACACAGAATTACAGAAGTGTTATAGTGCAGAAGGAGACCATTCCAACCATTATGTCTCTAGCAGCTCTCTTAAACAACACTGTATCTTGTTACATGTCACAACAACAATTCAATCAACAATAAAATAAGCATCATGACTTTGTGCTATTGTCTTGCCTTTTCCTAATACCCTTGCACATATTAAATAATCATCAAATGCCTCTTTGAATGGGTCAATTGAACTTACTGCCATCAGGGCGCTGCATTCCAGCTACTCTGTGAGAAAATGTTGGTTCCCTCACATCACATTTGCTTCTTTTGCAAATCCCATGCAGTCTGTTTCATCTCATTCTTTTTCCTTTGACAAGTGAGAACAGTTTCTCCCTATGTAAACCATCAAGCTAGATTTTGCACAACTCTTTCAGATCTTCTCTTCGCTTTCTCTTCTCCAGTTAAAACAAACTGTTATAAACTCTCCAATCCATTCTCATAACTGAAACATTTCATGCCTGGAGCTATTCTCATAAACCTCCTCTGCACTCTCTCCAATGTCTCCACATCTTTCCTATAACATGGTGTCCAGTACTCTGGCTGAGGTTTACCAAGTTATGTAATGATTTGGGGATGCTGGTGTTGGACTGAGGTGTATGAAGTTAAAAATCACACAACACCAGTTTATAGTCCAACAAGTTTAATTGGAAGCACACTAGCTTTCGGAGCGACGCTCCTTCATCAAGTGATAGTCAGAGAGCATGCTCCGAAAGCTAGTGTGCTTCCAATTAAACCTAATGGACTATAACCTGGTGTTGTGTGATTTTTAACCAAGTTATGTAAGTTCAACACACCTTCTTTTTCCTGTACTCTATCCCATTCATCAGTGGAAACAGATTCCCATTAGCTATTCTATCAAAATCTAATGATTTTGAACACATTAACTGAACAGATTGATTAAACATGGAATTTAAAAATGAATGCTGTTACAGACGGTCGAGAAAAGTGGGATCACTTTCTCCCTTTTCCACCTCTTCATTGATTGTGTTTTAAGAGGTGTCTCAACACCTTCCACACTTTCAAAAACAGAGACAAAGCAGGATTTCTCATAGCTTAAAATTTAAATAAGGAATAAAAATGTGTTTTCTCAACATCCAAAATGTAAATGTAACTACACCCACGCAATCATTCACACAAGGCACTCACACACAAGAAAAGGTGATTAGAAGAGATGAATCATGCACTTAGATTTCTTAAAGAACCAAAAAACAAGTCACTTCAGTTATCAAGACGGTGGTTGGACATGTGGCGGTGCCAAAGTTTCCTTTTTCATTCTCAGAAGACAATGGAGGGTGGACATTGCTGATCATTAACTCATAGCAGCCTCCTCCAACCAACAGTATGTTTCTGGCTCTGCTAGTGGAATTGTGCTAAAATTCCAGGATCCAGCTTTAATTTTGCACGTAGTTTTGTCTCTACAGCCAGAGTTACCAGGTTCATGTTATTGGTGGTCTTGCAGACACAAAATCAGAAACTTGTTGTAATTGTCATTGAGTCTCAGTCAAGCCAAGGGGGAATAGCCTTCACTCAAGGGCTCTCAGCTCAATAAGTCAAGATTATCCTCTGATACCTGTCCAGACGGGACTCAGGATGGTTAAAGTCAGGATCCTCGCCTCGTAAGGGGTAATGTTGGGCAGTCTGCCACTCATCTTGAGTCTTTCATCATAGAAGGAGATAAAGGCAGGAATTACAAAAGATGAAAGCGCATGGATTAGCTCTTATTTTTGGTACAGGTGAGGAGGTGGCCTGGATGAGTGAGTAGGCAGCATAGAGGGTACAAAGGGCTAATGTTGTCAGGGATTGATGCGGGTAAGAATGAGTTGGGAAGATGTTACAAGCAATAGTGAGAGTGATAGAGCATGAGCTTTGGTAAGAGGTGAGCACAGTAGCAGAGATAGCGTGATTGTGAGATGTGGAAGGGAAAATATTGGAAGATATCCTGGCAAAATGGAGAAAGGCATTGACCTGCTTTCTAAAGAGCTGAGGCTGCTTTAACCTGGTGAGAATCTCAGACTTGACTTGCATGGATTGGTGTCAAGCTCTGCTCTGCTGGACATGAGAGAGAAGGTCCTGCATCAGCAACCCCCATTCCATCAGGACCTCCAGGACTCTGTCCACAAAGCAGGACATCAGTTATCCCTCGTCTGCCATGTCCAGGGCAAATATCAGCATCTGTCCAGGGCAGCTTTGGAACAGCATTGCTGGTCCAAGTTTACAATGCATGTTTAAAGCTGGGACAAGTGCAAGAGATGCCAGTATTTCAGTGGATATCCGTTGACTGCTGAGTTTTTCAGTGAACAATACATGGTGAGATGGTGTGGAAATCAGTTGTGAGAGACACCTAGGGACATGATAGGTAATTAATGAGAGGTTTAGTAAGAGAACTTGCTAGTTCTTGTGGCAATAAACTCTCCAAAAAAAAACAAATGCAACTCTAACTTAACCAAAAAAAGATAATGTTAGCCTCTAATAATTGGGGCTCATTAAAAATCAGATAATCAGATAGGCGGGAAATTTTAAAAGAATGTCTGGAAAGAATCTAAACAATAGAAGGATATATTTGGTTTACAGCAGTGTCAAAATAAAGTTGAAAAGGTCTAAGAGCGTGGAAAGTTTTGGGAAGCAAACAAAATAAACCAATCACTGATAAGGAATGTGTCTGTTATTATCATGTTACAGCTAAATCTGGGATAGTTGGAACTATTCTCCTCAGGGCTAAAGGTTCACATATGTTTTGAATTTTGTAATATCTGACAAAGCCTGACATCAGATGTTTTCCATTTGTGATTTTTATTGTTATTAACCAATGGCTAGAATTTTTCAAGCATTGAACAAATCACAAATAATTATTCACTTTGATAGTAAAGACTGTGAATTAAGCAAAAAGGTTGAATACTCTACAAAATAAGGCAACTATTTACGCATAGACCTACGTGTATGGATACATGTATATAGGACACGTATGTGAGAACAGATCAAAGAAGTGGGGCCAAAGGGATAGCTCTTTTGAAGACCCGGCACAGGAATAGTGGATTGAGTAGCCTCCCAACAGATTATGCTCACATGAACGAGAAATGCAGTATACGTGACCCTGTCTTCCCACCCCCATCCATGATCCCAATCCTCCTAACAATGCTAAATCACCTGAAGCTTAGGTGTCTTTTTGTAGTTAATGTGGAGATATATTGTGACAAAGGTTTCTCAACCCAGTATAGGTTAAGTTGTAATAGTTACAACAGTAGTATGCATGTACTTGAAAAGTTATGAGAAGAGATAATTGGTCAGAGAGAAGGGGATGGATAATGATGCAGGGTAGACACAACAGTCTTAGAGTCATAGAGATGTACAGCACAGAAACAGACCCTTCAGTCCAACCCTTCCAAGGCGACCAGATATCCCAACCCAATCTAATTCCACCTGCCAGCACCTGGCCCATATCCCTCCAAACCCTTCCTATTCATGTACCCATCCAGACGCCTTTTAAATGTTGCAATTGTACCAGCCTCCACCACTTCCTCTGGCAGCGCTTTCCAAACACATACCACCCTCTGCGTGAAAAAGTTGCCCCTCAGGTCTCTTTTATATCTTCCCCCTCTCACCCTAAACCTATGTCCTCTAGTTCTGGACTCCCCTACCCCAGGGAAAAGACTTTGTCTATTTATCCTATCCATACCCCTCATGATTTTATAAACCTCTATTAGGTCACCCCTCAGCCTCTGACGCTTCAGGGAAAACAACTCCAGCGTGTTCAACCTCTCCCTATAGCTCAAATCCTCCAACCCTGGCAATATCCTTGTAAATCTTTTCTGAACCTTTCAAGTTTCACAACATCTTTCTGACAGGAAGGAGACCAGAATTGCATGCAATATTCCAACAGTGACCTAACCAATGTCTTCTACAGCCGCAATATGACCTCCCAACTCCTGTAGTCAATACTCTGACCAATCAAGAAAAGCATACCAAACGCCTTCTTCACTATCTTATCTACCTGCGACTCCAATTTCATGGAGCTATGAACCTGCAATTCAAAGTCTCTTTGTTCAGCAATACTCCTCAGGAAGTTACCATTCAGTGTATAAGTTCACCTAAGATTTGCTTTCCCAAAATGCAGTACTTCACATTTATCTAAATTAAATTCCATCTGCTGCTTCTCAGCCCATTGGACATCTGATCAAGATCCCATTGTAATCTGAGGTAACCTTCTTCGCTGTCCACTACACCTCCAATTTTGATGTCTTCTGCAAGCTTACTAACTATATCGCTTTTGATCACATCCAAATCGTTTATATTAATGACAAAAAGTAGTGGGCAAAGCACGAATCCTTGTGCACTCCACTGGTAACAGGCCTCCAGTCTGAAATGCAACTGTCTACCACCACCCTCGCTTTCTTCTACCTTTGAGCTAGTTCTGTATACAAATGGTTAGTTCTCCCTGTAGTCCAGGAAATCTAACCTTGCAAACCAGTCTCGCACTTGTCGAACCTTGTCGAATGCCTTACTGAAGTCCATATAGATCACATCCACTGCTCTGCCCTCATAAATCCTCTTTGTTACTTCTTCAAAAAACTCAATCAAGTTTGTGAGACATGATTTCCCACTCACAACGTCACATCCCTAATCAGTCCTTGCCTTCCCAAATACATGTATATCCTGTCCCTCAGGATTCCCTCCAACAATAGTGGGAGGCACGGTGGCACAGTGGTTAGCACTGCTGCCTCACAGTGCCAGAGACCCAGGTTCAATTCCTGCCTCAGGTGATCAACTGTGTGGAGTTTGCACGTTCTCCCCGTGTCTGTGTGGGTTTCCTCCTGGTGCTCCGGTTTCCTCCCACAGTCCAAAAATGTGCGAGTCAGGTGAATTGGCCATGCTAAATTGCCCGTAGTGTGAGGTAAGGGGTAAATATAGGGGTATGGGTGGGTTTCGCTTCGGCGGGTCGGTGTGGACTTGTTGGGCCGAAGGGCCTGTTTCCACACTGTAAGTAATCTAATCTAATCTAATATAATCGCCTACCACCGACGTCAAGCTCACCGGTCTATAGTTCCCTGGTTTGTCCTTACCACCTTTCTTGAACAGTGGCACAACGTTAGCCAACCCCCAGTCTTCTAGCACCTCAGCTATGACTATCAATGATATAAATATGTCAGCAAGGGGCTCAGCAATCACTTCCCTAGCATCCCATAGAGATCGAGGGTACATCTAATCAGGTCGGGGATTTATCCACTTTCATACATTCCAAGACATCAATCACTTCCTTCTCTATAATATTATAATTTTGCAAGATATCACCATTCTATTTCCCTACATTCTATATCTTCCATGTTCTTTTCCACAGAAAACATGGATGCAAAATACATGTTTAATATCTCCCCCATCTCCAGCGAGTCCACACAAAGGCCACCTTGCTGAGCTTTGAGGGACCCTATTCTCTCCCCAGTTACCCTTTTGTCCTTATTGTATTTGTAAAAACCTTTTGGATTCTCCTTAACTCTATTTGCCAAAGCTATCTCATGTCCCCTTTTGTTCTTCTGATTTCCCTCTTAAGTATACTCCTACTGCCTTTATACTCTTCTAAAGATTCATTTGATCTATCTTGTCTATTCCTGACATGTACTTCCTATTTTTCTTAACCAAACCCTCAACTTCTTTAGTCTTCTAGCATTCCCTACACCAACCAGCCTTTCCTTTCACCCTAACAGGAATATACTGTGTCTGGACTCTTGTCATCTCATTTCTGAAGGGTTCCCATGTTCCTAACCATGTCTTGAGTTCATTCGCCTTCCCTGTTAGGCCTCTTGCATTGAAATAAATGCAGTTTAATTTATCAGTCCTATCTTGCTCTCTGCTTTGTCCCTGCCTGCCTGACTGACTTGCTTCTTTTTCTCAGCTGTACCAGTCTCAGATTGATCTCTTTCCTCACTATCTCCCTGGGTTCCACCTCCTCCACACAGCCCCATCCCCCACCCCCCCGCCCACCTCCTCCACCACCTTACTAGTTTAAATCATCCCAAGCAGCTCTAGCAAATCTCCTTTTGCCTTCCTATGTCATTGGTTCCGATATATACAATGACCTCCTGCTGGGCCCTTTCCCCCTTGAGAACATTTTGCACCCTCTCTGAGACATCCTTGATCCTGGCACCAGGAAAGCAACACACCATTCTGCTTTTTCACTGCTGGCCACAGGAACTTCCATCTGTGCCTCAGATTAGAGAGTCCCCTAACACAATTGATCTCTTGGAACCCGACATACTCCTTATTGTATTAGAGCCAGTTGCGATACCAGAAACCTGGCTGTTCTTGCTTTACTCCCTGAGAATCCATCGCCCCCTACATTTTCCAAAACACCATACTTGCTTGAAATGGCGATAGCAACAGAAGACTCCTTCACTACCTGCCTAACTCTCTTATCTTTCCTGGAGTTAACCCATCCATGTGACTGTATCTGCCACTTTTTTTCCCTTACTATAACTACCATCAATCACATCCCCTTGCTCTTGTAAGTTCCTCATTGTTACTAACTGTCTGTGCAATTGATCCATGCGATCTGATAGGATTCGCAACCAACAGTATTTATTGCAGCTATAATCCTCAGTAACACCTAAACTCTCACTAATCTCCCACATCTGACAAGAAGAGCATATCATCTACTAAGTTTTTGCTTCTTCCAATCTACAGATTCAGAAAATAGCACTCTCTTATTCCTCTACAAAACACTACTCCAGGCTAACTTAATACTTATAGCTTATATTTTAAGTTTAATCAAGACACATATCTCAATAAAACATATAATCAAGAAAGAACCCACTCTACTCACCACTGCGGACTTTCTGTAAGGCCACACTTTAAACATTCACTTATCTGTCTCTGTGCTGTGACCTCTCCCAAACAGGTTCCTCCAAGATCAGTTATGAATTTCACTGTTTGTTAATTTTCCCAGACACACTCCGATGTCCAGCGATACATGAATTCAAACAACAAAGACAGTAACTGCACAGGTACACTATTGTGTCAGTTAGCAGTGTGGGTCTCTCTCTCTCTCTCTCTCTCTCTCCCCTATCTTGACAGATTAACTTTAATAATTCTTTTATAATTTTCAGTTTGTGCTCAGTAAATAGCTTTTGTTTTCATCATGATGTGAATTTTTCAATCAAAACTGTTTGTTCCTGCTCCCTAAGGGTAAACCATTTTTTTTAATGTATAAGCTATTGTGCGAGTCAGAGTAAAAGTGGAAAATTACAGCCAAGGCATTTAAATTTGACATTCAAAAATGTACAAAATGATTTGTTCTTTCTGAAATTGCTTTTATTCTTTGTCATGTAATTCAACTTTATAATTCCTGTTTTATTTTGGTTTTTGGAAATTAACATTGGCCCCAAGAAGCTGTTTGATAATACAAGGACCGAAGTCACTAGTGTGAGCAGCTATAGGTTCCCTGACAGTAGTTGCAATTTTGGCAGAGTAATAAAAATAAATAAAAGTCACTTGTCAGAATGGTACTGGAATAACTATGGAAGATTTTAATCTATATATGGATTGGACAAATCAAATTGGCAAAAGTGGCCTGGAGGATGAGATCATAGAGTGTGTTCAATTTCTTAGAACAATACATTCTGGAATCTATCAAGGACATGGCTATTTTAGACCTAGCAATTTGTAATGATGCAGGATTTGTTTCTTCATATTGGGGATTCTCTTGGTGAGAATGGTCATAACAAGACAGAAATCCACATTCAGATTGGGGTTGAGAAATGTATGTCTACAGTTCATTATAGCTGAAAATGTGTTGCTGGAAAAGTGCAGCAGATCAGGCAGCATACAAGAAGCAGGAGAATCGACATTTCGGGCATGAGCCCTTCTTCAGGAATGAGGAAAGTGTGCCAAGCAGGCTAAGATAAAAGGAGGAGGGACTTGGGGGAGGGGCATTGGAAATGCGATAGACGGAAGGAGGTAAGGTGAGGGTGATAAGGTGAAGGCAATAGGCTGGAGTGGGGGTGGGGGCGGAGAGGTCAGGAAGAAGATTGCAGGTTAGGAAGATGGTGCTGAGTTCGAGGGTTGGGACTGAGATAAGGTGGGGGGAGGGGAAATGAGGAAACTGGAGAAATCTGAGTTCATCCCTTGTGGATGGAGGGTTCTTAGGCAGAAGATGAGGCACTCTTCCTCTAGCCGTCGTGTTGCTATGGTCTGGCGATGGAGGCGTCCAAGTGCCTGCATGTCCTTGGTGGAGTGGAAGGGGGAGTTGAAGTGTTGAGCCACGGGGTGGTTGGGTTGGTTGGTCCGGGTGTCCCAGAGGTGTTCTCTGAAGCGTTCCGCATGTAGGCGGCCTGTCTCCCCAATATAGAGGAGGCCACATCGGGTGCAGCGGATGCAGTAAATGATGTGTGTGGAGGTGCAGGTGAATTTGTGGTGGATATGGAAAGATCCCTTGGGGCCTTGGAGGGAAGTAAGGGGGGAGGTGTGGGCGCAAGTTTTGCATTTCTTGAGGTTGCAGGGGAAGGTGCCGGGAGTGGAGGTTGGATTAGTGGGGGAGTATAGACCTGGCGAGGGAGTCACGGAAGGAGTTGTCTTTTTGGAATGCTGATAGGGGAGGGGAGGGAAATATATCCCTGGTAGTGGGGTCCGTTTGGAGGTGACGGAAATGACGACAGATGATACGATGTATATGGAGGTTGGTGGGGTGGTAGGTGAGGACCAGTGGGGTTCTGTCCTGGTGGCAATTGGAGGGGCGGGACTCAAGGGCGGAGGAGCGGGAAGTGGAGGTGATGTGGTGGAGAGCATCGTAGATTATGTCTGGAGGGAAATTGCGGTCTTTGAAGAAGGAGGCCATTTGGGATGTTCGGTATTGGAACTGGTCCTCCTGGGAGCAGATGCGGCAGAGATAAAGGAATTGGGAATATGGGATGACGTTTTTACAGGGTGCAGGGTGGGAGGAGGTGTAGTCTAGGTAGCTGTGGGAGTCAGTCAGTTCACCTCCTACACCTCCTAGACTACACCTCCTCCCACCCTGCCCCCTGTAAAAACGCCATTCCCTATTTCCATTCCTTCATCTCCGCCGCATCTGCTCCCAGGAGGACCAGTTCCAATACCGAACAACCCTGATAGCCTCATTCTTCAAAGATCGCAATTTCCCCCCAGACGTGATCGACAATACTCTCCACCGCATCTCCAGGACAGAACCCCACTGGTCCTCACCTACCACCCCACCAACCTCCATCTACATCGTATCATCTGTCGTCATTTCCGCCACCTCCAAACAGACCCCACCACCAGGGATATATTTCCCTCCCCTCCCCTATCAGCATTCCTAAAAGACCAATCCCTCCGTGACTCCCTCGTCAGGTCCACACCCCCCACCAACCCAACCTCCACTCCCGGCACCTTCCCCTGCAACCACAAGAAATGCAAAACTTGCGCCCACACCTTCTCCCTTACTTCCCTCCAAGACCCCAAGGGATCCTTCCATATCCACCACAAATTCACCTGCACCTCCACACACATCATTTACTGCATCCGCTGCACCCGATGTGGCCTCCTCTATATTGGGGAGACAGGCCGCTCACATGTGGAACATTTCAGAGAACACCTCTGGGACACCCGGACCAACCAACCCAACCACCCCGTGGCTCAACACTTCAACTCCCCCTCCCACTCCACCAAGGACATGCAGGTCCTTGGACTCCTCCATCGCCAGACCATAGCAACACGACGGCTGGAGGAAGAGTGCCTCATCTTCCGCCTAGGAACCCTCCAACCACAAGGGATGCACTCAGATTTCTCCAGTTTCCTCATTTCCCCTCCCCCCACCTTGTCTCAGTCCCAACCCTCGAACTCAGCACCACCTTCCTAACCTGCAATCTTCTTCCTGACCTCTCCGCCCCCACCCCCACTCCAGCCTATCACCCTCACCTTATCACCCTCAACTTTACCTCCTTCCACCTATTGCATTTCCAACACCCCTCCCCCAAGTCCCTCCTCTCTACCTTATATCTTAGCCTGCTTGGCACACTTTCCTCATTCCTGAAGAAGGGATCATGCCCGGAATGTTGATTCTCCTGCTCCTTGGATGTTGCCTGACCTGCTGCGTTTTTCCAGCAACACATTTTCAGTTTTGATCTCCAGCATCTGCAGTCCTCACTTTCTCCTAAATTTCATTATAGACTATATTGAAAGAAGGCACTCTTGGCTAAACTGGAAGGAAAATAGGTGAAAAGATAAAACAGTAGAGAAGCAGTGGCAGACAAATAAGGAGATATGTCCATACCTCTCAACAAAGATATAGTGCTGAAGCTTGCAATTTTTGACTTGGTCCAAGATGCAGCATGTTTTTTGGAGGCTTTTTACCTCAAAGTCAAGTGAGATCTCTCACTATATCTTACCAAAAGCGTTACAATATTGCCTACCATGACCTCACAGCTTCTGTCTTGGTTTTTGAAGGTAGCCCATTGCTTACAACTTTTCCCAACAATAATTTGTTCCAATCTATTCAACTCAGTTCCCATTGAATATGACTTCAATGCCCCCTGGACGTAGGTTGTTTGGCAATCTGATTTTCTTAGTTGGGATTGACATTGTCCTTCATCATCCTAAATCTTATGATACAAGTGATCACTGTCTCCTAAATGTTCCTCCAATGTAACTTTTTCTACTTGGACCACCTTAATTCCAAGGAACAGGTCCATGAGTGCATACTTCCTTATTCAACCGGATACATACTATTGTCGGAAATTTACATGAACACTCTCACAGAATGCTTGCCACTCCCTCTCTCTCTCTCTCTCTATATATATACCCCTTAAACTTACTGTCCCATTATAACTACTGTGTAAAGTTGGGCATCTCTCCGTAAATATCCTGCAAAAATGTTCTTCGATATCCTTCTGACTAGTAGGTGGTCCAGAGTCTACACTGTGCAATGTAATTGCACCTTTTTTGTTCCTTAGCTCTAGTTAAATCAGTTCTGTCCTTGAACATTCTGGGACCTTCTCTTTCTCAATCCTTAATCAATTCTGCCACTGCTCTTCATTTCCTTCCCATGCCATCTTTTCTCAGTACCTTGTAGCCAGATATATTTACCACCCAGACCTGCTTTTCTTTGGGTCAGGTTTTTATTTTACTGTTAGACCATATTTCCACATGGCAATCTGCATCTCAAACTTGCCAATCTTATTTACTGATTTAAGAATGAAAATACTCATGCTATTACTATTACAGAAATAGAACTGCTAGTGCAAGTTGGCCAAGAGATGGAGCTATTTAAGTTAGGTGTATAAGTACTGCTGATGTTAGAGTATCACATAAAAGGTGTGGAAGGGTGGACAGAATAGAAGAAAAGAGATAGAAAAGCAATTTGTTAATCATTAGTAATGCAGCAAGAAAGGTATAATAGGGAGACAGAGAGCTGCTTGCTGGAATAATGTTATAATTGCAATATTAATACAAAATAAATGGGCAGTACTTCACACAATATGGGTTGGAAGGCAGTTGAACAACGTAATTCCATTGTACTTTTTGCAAGTGTAATCACTTTAATTGGGTGAGGGTTTCCCCAAGCTGTTGCACAAACAATGCCCAATGCAATGCCATTCCTTAAATGTATGGGAGCTGCTTCATCACTTCATAAATAAAAGTGATATTTTTCATTTCATGGGAGTTTGCTTAAACTTGCAAAAACTATCAACGTAGAAAGAAAGGTCAGGAACACACAAGAAAAGACGGAGATGAAAAGCAGAACACTATAGGACAGCCAGTCCAACATCTGCTATTGGGAAAATGCCGGAATCCATTAAGGAAGTAATAGCAGTACATTTAGGAAATCGCAATACAATTAAGCAGAGTCAAATAGTTTAATGAAAGGAAAACTGTGTTTGACAAATTTATTAGAGTTATTTGAGGGTTTAATGATTTAGTGGGTAAAGGAGTATCAGTAAGTGTAGTGTGTTTAGAGTTTATAATATATTGATAATATATTAGTATAAATAGAGGATTAGCTAACTAACAGAAAACATAATCAAGAAAACTGAGTATTTTCGGGTTGGCAAATTGTAACTAGTAGAGTACCATGGGTCCCAACTATTAAAATGGATGAATGGACAATATGTACTGGAACCAGATTTGCTGATGATACAAAGATAAAAAGGAAAAAAGTTATAAGTGGGACACAGTATCTGCAGAGGGCTCCAGACAAGTTAAGCAAGTCGATAAAAATTTAGCAGAAAGAATATAATATATGAAAATGTGATCTTGATCACGTTGGCGGAAAGAAAGGCAAAATATAATTTAAACAGGGAGGGGCTACAGAATTTTATGGTAGAGAGGGTACCGTTATACATGAATTGGAGGAACCAGTATTGGAGTGGGGTAGACTAAGTTCAAAATCGCATAACATTAGGTTATTGACGAACTGAGTTATTTGGAGGCACTAGCTTTCAAAACGCTGTTTCTTCATCAGGTAGTTGTGAAGCAGGACATAAGACACAGAATTTACAGCAAAAGATTACAGTGTCATGCAGCTGAAAGGATATATTGAACAAACAAGGTTAAGTCTTTCATCTTTTAGAATGGGTTAATTAGTTTCAGTTCTTCAATATATAAATCCAAGAACTTCCTTTAAGTCACATTCTCAAGATAACTTCAGGTTTTATAACAAAAGGTGCCATCTCAGTTCAGATAATGCTTTAAAGATGTTAGGTTAAAGTCTCCCTGTATCCCAATCTTGAGTCAGATGTGAACTTGATATCACATGGATTGACTACTTGTAGGTTATGCATTTTTTGAGCAAAATAGAATGTATATGCAAATATAAATTCACCATATAAACTTATGTGTGTGTGTGTGTGCGCGTGCAGGAGAGAGAAACAGAGTGAGTGTGCACATGTGAGTGTGTGTGCATGTGAGAAGTGTGTGTGCTTGTGTGCGCGCAAGCTTGGTAAAATAATGTGTGTGAGTGTGATGGGGTATTAGCCTATGACAGGGTGCATTTGTGGGCGTATGCAAGGGTGCTCATGTATGGGAGAGGGTCTGTGTGTGAGAGTGAGTGTATGGTACAGTGGAGTCACCTGTAGTGTGACGTGAACCCAAGGTCCCAGCTGATGTCATCCTCATGAGTACCGAACTCCAAATAAACCTGTTGGAATGTAACCTGGTGTTGTGTGATTTTTAACCTTATGGTTCCAGTGATCCAGGAATCTAAAACTGTCTTGACTGGAGCAACTCTTGAGCAACCATTCATCTGTCTTATTTTCCTATTTCTAAACTCACAAGCGCGTAGCACTAAAAGCAATCCAGAGATGATGATTATTGGGGTCCTGTTTTTTAAATCTACTGCTTAACTTCCTGAATTCTTAATGCAAGACCTCATTCCTCACTTTGCTCATATCATTTGGACCAACATGGACCACAACATCTAAGTCATCACCCTCCCCGGTCAGGATGCCCTCCAGTCATTTGGAGTCACATATTTGGCTGTCGAAATGCTTGTCTGCTCCCCTAACTGCAGAATCCCCTATGATTATTGTTCTTCCTTTCTTTTTCCTCACCCCCATATACAGTCAAGCTGCTTGCGGTGCCAGAAACTTGGCTCTGACTGCACTCCTCTGAGGTAACAGCACCCACATCAGCTTCTGAAAAGGAATATTGGGTTAGTGAGCAAGACCCCAGTGGACTCCTGCACTACCTGCCTGTTCCTTCTGACGGTCAACCATTCCCTCTCTCTTCTAGTCTCTTGAGTTGCAGTGTGACCACCTCTCTAAACATGCGATCCACATAACTCTCAGCCTCACGGATGTGCTATTCATAGTCTCCAACCACTGCTCAAGCTCCGAGAACCCGAGCTCCAGCTTCTGCAGCTGAGAGCACTTCTTACATGTGGTCATGGTCATCTAAGGAATCATCAGGGGATCATGTATGTTTGGTAAGCTCTACCCCAGAGAGAAGTGGAGGTTGAGTAATTGAATACATGCAAGTATGAAACAGACATATTCTGGAAATATAGGAGTCAAAAATTGGGGAGTGTTTTCAGAAAATTGGAGCTGAGGCCTAGATCAGATCAACCACAAATGTTCTGAATAATGGAGCAGTCTTGATGAGACATATGATCTAGTCCTGCTTTGATTTCTGATACCACAGTATATGCATTACTCTGTCCAAAACGGTTTTCATTGCAATCTACATCTATTGATCTCAGATTAATAGTTCTGATATAACAATATAGTCAGTTTTAGTATAATGCAGTAGTTCAATCCCATGTTATAAGAAAATCACGTTAATACCAGCACCATTTAAACTAATGGTGCTGGAATCATGTTATAACTAATACACGCTTTAAATGTTCATGCTTTAGAAACAGTGTCCCCAATTCGTCTATCGTGTTGTAGCAAATTTGTGTTAATGAATCGTGCATTGTAGCAGAACGACCTGTGCCTCATAAGACACCATAGGGTACAAGAAAATGAGAATCACAGAAAATCTTTATTTTTCAGCTATCAATTGGACTAACCAGTGTCACTAAAGAAGAGATAAAATTGCAAGGAATTTTCTAGCAATAATCAATGCGTGGCTGGTAGCAGAGTGGCACAGCAGATGCTGTATGAAATTTGACAATTAGCAAGCTACCAGAATTGATGGACTGTTAATTTGGAAATGAGGGAGTAATAGTTTCATTAATCATTAGTTAGTTTTTGTTGCAATATTGTAATAAAAGTTAAGACCAAAAATAAGAATTTGGCTCGGTAAGACAATAAATAAAGAAGGATAGAACAAAGTAAAAAATGGAAATGGAATCTGGACAGTTAAACAACAAATAAAAAATGAGAAATTTTCAAATTTATTTTAAGCGATACGGGAAGGAATAATGTTTCTTTTAGACAACAAACAATGGACAAACATAGTCAGATCATGAAGCTAGTCATGGAGATGTACAGCACGGAAACAAACCCTTCGGTCCAACTTGTCCATGTCGACCAGATATCTAAACCTAATCTAGTCCCACTTGCCAGCACCTACCCCATGTCCCTCTAAACCCTTCCTATTCATATACTCATTCAGATGCCTTTTAAATGTTGCAATTGTACCAGCCTCCACCAATTCCCCTGGCAGCTCATTCCAGACACACACACCACCTCTACATGAAAAGGTTTCCCCTTAGGACCCTTTTATATCTTTCCCCTCTCACCCTAAACTTATGCCCTCTAGTTCTGGATTCCCCCATTCCAGGGAAAAGACCTTGTCTATTTATGTCCCTCGTGATTTTATAAACCTCTATAATGTAATCTCTCAGCCTTCGATGCTCCAGGGAAAACAGCCCCACCCAATTCAGCCTCTCCCTATAGCTCAAACTCTCCAACTCTGGCAACATCCTCGTAAATCTTTTCTGAACCCTTTCAAGTTTCACAACATCCTTCTGATAGGAAGGAGACCAGAATTGCACGCAATCTTCCAATAGTGGCCCAACCAATGTCCTGTACAGTCACGACATTTACCTCCCAATTCCTGTCGACAATGCTCTGACCAATTAAAAAAAGCATACCAAACACCTTCTTCGCTATCTTATCTACTTGCGACTCCACTTTCAAGGAGCTATGAACCTGCACTCCAAGGTCTCTTTGTTCAGCAACACTCCCCAGGACCCTAACATTAAATGTATAAGTTAACCTAAGATTTGCTTTCCCAAATTGCAGCACTTCACATTTATCTAAATTCAGCTCCGTCTGCTCCTCCTCAGCCTATTGGCCCATCTGATCAAGATCCCATTATAATCTGAGGTAACCTTCTTCACTGTCCATACACCTCTAATTTTGGTGTCATCTGCAAACTTTCTAACAATATCTCCTATGTTCATATCCAAATCATTTGTATAAATGACAAAATGTAGAGGACCCAGCACCGATCCTTGTGGCACTCCATTGGTCACAGGTCGCCAGTCTGAAAAACAACCCTCCACCACCACCTTCTGTCATCTACTTTTGTGCCAATTCTGTATCCAAGTGGCTAGTTCTCCCTGTATTCCATGAGATCTAATGTTGCTAACCAATCTCCCGTGGGGAACTTCCCTTTCATTTCTTTCCCTTCTCATCCTAAATCTATGCCCTCTAGTTCCGACTCCCCCATCTCAGGGAAAAGATGTTATCCATTATTCCTATCCTATTCTAGTGTCTGAGTAAAGAAGTCAAAACCAAACCAAAGTCTAAATAAAAGTATTTGAAGGCTGAGCATTGATTGGCATATAAAATCTTTTTATGCACATCCAAAGTACTCCCTGTGACTGATCTTGGAAGAGCAGTAAGAGTGTACTTTGCCTTCAGGTTCACAAAGCCTTGTGTCAGCAGTGGTGCAGGAAGTACCCTTCCAATCATAGAATCCTTTGTGTGGAAGCAGTTCATTCAGTCCAAGAAGTCTACACTGATCCTCTGAAGAACATCCCACTCTGACCCACCCCAGTAACCCTGCATTCCTCATTGCTAATCCACCTAACCTGCAAATTCCTGGACACTGTGGGCAATTTAGCATGATCAATCCACCCAATCTGCATATCTTTGGACTGTGGGAGAAGACTGAAGCACACCACATATACATGGGAAGTATGTGCAAACTCCACACAGGCAGTTACCCACAAATGGAATTGAACCTGGGTCCTTGGTATTGAGAGGCAACAGTACTAACCGCTAGGCTACTGTGCTCAGTAATGGAAATGTACATTTCACATGTCAAAAATAGCGGATAATCTTTCACAGAGAGGACTGAAAATATTCCAGATCCATCCATTTTGGCCCAAGAATCAATGACATACGTTGAGTTCAGTAAAGCATCTGTTATTGCAAAATCGCAAAGAAATCAATGTCTTGAGGGCACCTTGGCCAGATGGAACAACCAGCATGGATTTAGAATCTACTACAGTGCTTGAAGGAGCAACACAACTCATGAAGAAGTTGACCAGTCAATGGACATAATTTCCACAGATTTGTATAAGATATTTGAAAAAATTTCTCAGGCCTTTAAAAATGGTTAATGCCTATGGAATTAATTGCAATCTCACGAATTGCTTTGAAACTTGCTATTTTACAGAAAAAGAGGAGGCAATGATAAAGAAGCAAATAGGAGGTTATGTCTTTTCAAGGTATGGTAACTATAGTACTGCGTTCTGTTTCGTAATTGTAAACAATCATCTGCTCATAAAATCCTGCAGAGTCAAATGATAAATATGTGAGAGATTGATCACACTCTAAGGATTGTGGACTAATTAAGTGGACATGATAAGCAATGGAATATTGATTTTAATGCAGATGAATGTAATAATATGCATAAAGGAATATGAAACAGCAATCTATGAGTGTATCGGTCAGTGATGATCATTGCCAAAGGTGCAAAAAGACTTTAGTATGGTTTTTGATTGATTAGTTGGAGTGAACAATCATTGCTAACAGTATCACAATCAGGCAAATGATTTAATCTCAAGAAATTTGATTATTACAAAGATAATTTTCCAGCATTTTCCAGACTAATGTTGCCACATCTGGACTATTCTGTTTAATGATAGATGCTAATGAGGACACAGTTTTACATGTGATGGAAGACTACACCCCAAATTCCAAACAATTTCTGCAGAGAAATGATCAAAAAAATCCTGAAACATATCACATTTTACCATTTGCTGCTGGACATTAGGGTAGTGAACATATCAAAGCATGTGAACAGCACAGACAGAATACAAGTGTCTCTCCGAGGTGCCCTTCGTAATGTGGCCCTTCAACTTTAAAAAAGGTTAATCTGCTTATGTTGATCATCAATCCAGTTTAGTCCAGATCAGTTCTGCATAAACAGCCATAAACTCTGGGCTTGATTTAAGTGTTTTCTTAAAAAGGTACAATTCGCAATGCATATTGCAGGATTTGCATTTCACGGTATTTATACTGCCAAGTTCATGTCAGACTGTCGTCCACTTCAGATTTATTGCAGCAAAACCTGGCAAAGTTGAGAATGGTAAACAGAGGGCTATGTTTGTAACTCTTGTAAGAAAGGGGTCAAGTCTAAAATTTATTTCGTTTGATTTATAATGCAGAAATGGTATCTTGCAAGTAAAATTCCTATTCCTTCGCCTTGTGCAGATGCTCATTTATAATTTAGTCCTTCATCTAAAAAAGGAATCAAAAAATCAACTTCAGTATACTTTTTAATAACATAACATTCCTTTAAATTACAAACTTTTTTTCAAACTTAGCATGAATTTTCTGTCTTTCATGTCTTTTCTTTCCCTAGTTTAAAAATAACTGTTGATGCAATCAAGTTGAGCCTACACCACCATTATCAGTACTGACATCTTTAGTGCATTGGCTGGCTGGGACAAAGGGAATAGAGCTCAGCCTGAAGAGAATTTTATTCCGGGATGGATCTCAACCAGATGGCATCAAGTCAGATTCTTTGGGGACGGACTCAGCTGCTGCATCTTATATTTTTCAAAGCCTCGGAGGGTAAATTAGTTAGTGTTTTAATGAAAAGCCATACGAATGTTGTTGTGCCAGTCTGTGCCGGCCATTCTCACTGGAACAGCCTGTGACTCAGCTGTCTGAATTTCATTTAAATTAAAAGCTTCTTAGTTTTTAGGAAAGGTTAAAAAGTACATAATGTTTAGTTTCAGACTGCAAAATGGAGCGCAATTATTTTCAGGGAACTGGAAACTGTTTTTAAAGAGGAAAAATGTCTTAAAAAGGCCTATAATTTTACATTTCACTGAGATTGCACTTTTCAAGACTAAATTCTTGCAGGCGAAAGAAGAAATAAAAAGGAAATAAGAATTGTTCACAGCTTTTGATACATTCATCCTGATACTCTCAAATGCAGTTTAAATTCTCTTTTTATCTGTTTAGGATCTGGTGATGATAAAGAGCACAGATAAAACATTGCAAACATGATAAAAACAGAGTGAATATGATAGTTGTCTGGAATGGTGTTTGAATTTGATGAGAGTACCACAGACTCAGCGCTTACAATACACACACAAAATATTCTTAGGCTTTGTAAGCATGTTATAATATTCTATTGATCTGTAAGGGAAGGAGCGAGTACTTGAGAAAAACCCAAGCTATCTAGCTATAAAGTCTTCAGCTGTTCTTGGATGTTTTATAGAAGTATAAACAATCATATTTAGATTTTCACATGAAATTAAAGTTAAATCTGTCACATGAAACATAATCCCCAGACTAAAAATATGTAAGAAATGTTGATTCCTCTCAATTCCAGAGTTAAATATGATGGAATAATCTCTTCGGAATTTTTCTTATTTCTTTTACATGCCAATTTTTAAAGTGTGATTACTGATTGGTCTAAGCCTCTGAAATACTTTATTAATGGACTTGAAATTGTGAATATGTCGAGACAGCAAGTTGGCACTATTGCTGTTGAGTAGCACCAATATTAGAACAAGTAGAAGTCTGAACTTCTTCACATTTCTAAAAAAGCCCACCCACAATGCAAGTTGAAGAATAGAATAGAAGTAAACTGATATTAAGTGTGATGGATACAAAATCATGGGTGGCACAGAACTTAGCACTGCTGCCTCAAAGCTCCAGGGAGCAGGATACAAATTCCAGCCTTGGGTGACTGTCTGTATAGTTTACAAATTCTCCTGCATCCTCATGGGTCTCCTCCTGCAATCCAAAGATTTGCAGGCCAGAAGTAACCATGATAAGTGCAGAGTTACAGGGATGGGATGCAATGCTCTTTGGTGGACCAGGATTTATAATGATTCTCTGAATTGAACTGTGGAAGGATTAAGTTTTGAATTGCTTATAAAGATTGTAAGGCTAGCACTAGTGCTTTCATTTAGTAATTCTGATAAGGAAAAATGGCTCGCTAAAATACAGGGCAGCATGGTGGCTCAGTGGTTAGCACTGTTGCCTCACAGCTCCAGGGTCCTAGGTTCGATTCCAGCCTCAGATGACTGTGTGGAGTTTGCACACTGTTCCAGTGGGAGAAAGTGAGGACTGCAGATGCTGGAGAATGTTAAAAAATGCGGTGCTGGTAAAACACATTTCGGGCATAAGCCCTTCCTCAGGAATGAGGCTGGTGTGCCAAGTGGGCTGAGATAAAAGGTAGGGGGGAGGGGCGCTGGGAATATGATAGGTGAAAGGAGGTGAGGGTGATAGGCCAGAGAGGGGGTGAGGACGGAGAGGTCCGGAAGAAGATTGCAGGTCAAGAGGGTGGTGCTGAATGGGGGGGTTGGGACAGAGTTAAGGTGGGGGGAGGGGAAATGAGGAAACTAGAGAAGTCTACATTCATCCTGTGTGGTTGGAGAGTTCCTAGGCGGAAGAGGAGGCGCTCTTCCTCCAGGTGTCGTGTGGCCAGAGTCTGGTGATGGAGGAGGCCACAGGACCTGCATGTCCTTGGTGGAGTGGGCGGGGGAGTTAAAGTGTTCAGCCACGGGTTGGTTGGTGCAGGTGTCACATTGGTGTTCCCTGAAACGTTCTGCAAGTAGGTGGCTTGCCTCCCCCATGTAGAGGAGACCGCAGCGGATACAGTAAATGATGTGCGTGGAGGTGCAGTTGAATTTGCGACAGATATGGAAGGATCCATTGGGACCTTGGAGGGCGGTGAGGGGGGAAGTGTGGGTGCAAGTTTTGCACTTCTTTTGGTTGCAGGGGAAGGTGCCGGGAGTGGATGTTGGGTTTGTGGGGGGTGTGGACCTGACGAGGGAGTTGCGGAGGGAGTGGTCTCTCTGGAACGCTGATAGGGGTAGGGAGGGAAATATATCCTTGGTGGTGGGGTCTGTTTGGAGGTGGTGGAAATGATGGAGGATGATACGTTGTATCCGAAGGTTGGTGGGGTGGAAGGTGAGGACCAGTGGGGTTCTGTCCTAGTGGCGATTGGAGGGGCGGGGCTCAAAGGCGGAGGTGCGGGAAGTGGAAGAGATACGGTGGAGAGCATCATTGATCACGTCGGAGGGGAAACTGCGGTCTTTGAAGAAGGAGGCCGTTTGGGTTGTTCGGTAATGGAATTGGTCTTCCTGGGACCAGATGCGGTGGAGGCGAAGGAATTCGGAATATGGGATGGCATTTTTACAGGGGGCAGGATGGGAGGAGGTGTAATCTAGGTAGCTTTGGGAGTCAGTTGGTTTTAGTAAATGTCTGTGTTGAGTCGGTCGTCCGAGATAGAAATGAAGAGGTATAGGAAGGGGAGGGAGGAGTCTGAGACGGTCCAGGTAAATTTGAGGACAGGGTGGAAGGTGTTAGTAAAGTGGATGAACTGTTCAACCTCCTCGTCGGAGCACGAGGCAGCACCAATAGAGTCATCGATGTAGCGGAGGAAAAGGTGGGGGGTGGTGCCAGTGTAGCTGCGGAAGATGGACTGTTCTACATATCAGCGAAGAGGCAGGCATAGCTGGGGCCCATGCGGGTGCCCATGGCTACTCCTTTGGTTTGGAGGAAGTGGGAGAATGGGAAGGAAAAGTGTCTGTGTGCGTTTCCCCCGGGTGCTCTGGTTTCCTCCCACTGTCACAAAGATGTTCAGGTCAGGTGAACTACATCACCATTATTAGTTGAAAAATTTAGAATACCTCGTATGACTGCAACAGTTCAGGAACTTGACCCAACATCACATTCTCAAGGGCAAATACACTAACATCCTATGAAGACATAAAACAAAGTATGGATTAACAACACGTGTGCTTTAAAAGCATAAAGGTGAAAGGAGAAAGTTGTGTCAAAAGCAGCCAATGATTTCCAGTTTAAAGATTTGTCAAAATAATGAGTTTAAGGGAAGACAATGAAACGTGACTTAATTTCCATACAATGTGATGCAGAATAAAGCAAACTGAGAAGACAAACATATTGCTTTAACCTTTTTTTCTAAAAGTTTCAAATATTAATTTTAATGTCCACTCTGCAAGAAGACTTTACATTTCCTATTTTTCAGTGCATATAAAGTTAATACCCAAGTGTAACAGAACAAGACGTTTTTCATCTCTGGTTATTTTTATCCGATAACTATATTTTAGTGGCTATGATGCAAAAACTTCACACTCTACATCATGTTCAGCAATAATTTGTCTTAATATGACCATATCTCTCTCTCTGAATTGGCCCACATCTCAATCCAGTCATCAGATATCACTTCACTGCACAGTTTCGTGGATAAACAGTAGCATGTGATTAAGGACTATTTAAGATCATAAACGAGCCTATTTGAAATGTTTGCATTATGCATGAAAAGGGGTCTTTGTGTCTGCTCACTCCCCCCCAAGCTGCTGGATAGGTCATATGTAATTCCAGAAGCCCTCATATTTCTGGGGATTCTTCAGGGAGGTTACAAAACATTAACTTTGCAGCGTTTCATCACGTGGCGGAAGTCAATGGCAATTGCAGCATTTCTCTCTCTCTCGCTCCTGCAGTAAGGAATTTGTTGCATTGCTGAGAAAGAATTGTGGGATTAAAACTGGAGGCGCCGCGATCTCATTGGGCAGGGTAGGAAGCAGGCGAGTGGTTTCAGTACGTGCACACACTGTGTGTGTGTGTGTGGTAAAGGATTCGCGCAGTCTGGCCGTGAGCTCGCGTTCAGCTTTACGGTTCAACCCCTCCCTCCCCACGTTACTGGAGCTGTCAGCGCGAAAGGCGAGTGGTTTGATCGCTGATCACAACGTGCTGTTTCCCCGATGCTGCAAACGTCGCCCGGGCTGCAAACCTGCCGAGCTCCTGACGCCACAGGTACGGGCTGAAAGCGCACATTCCCCATCGCTGTGGCAGCTACCTGGTCTAACCTCAGCCCAGCGCTGTGTCTCTATCCTCTCCCCCCACTCACCCCGTAAAAGGCAATTCGAGGGACTGCATCTGGTTCTTTCTCTCTTCCCCCGCCCCCCTCCCAATCCCTTTAAAAGGCAATTCCAGGGACTGGATCTGGTTCTTCCCCCCCCCCCCCCCCCCCATCCCTTTAAAACATAATTCCAGGGGTTGGCTCTGGTTCTCATCTCTTCCCCCCCCCCCCATCCCCTTTTTTAAAAGGCAATTCCAGGGACTGGATCTGGTTCTTCCCCCCCCCCCCCCCCCCATCCCTTTAAAACATAATTCCAGGGGTTGGCTCTGGTTCTCATCTCTTCCCCCCCCCCCCATCCCCTTTTTTAAAAGGCAATTCCAGGGAGTGGATCTGGTTCTTTCTTTCCCCCCCCCCTCAAAATCCCTTTAAAACACTATTCCAGGGGTTGGCTCTGGATCTCATCTTCTGTCTTCCCCCCCCCCCCCAATCCCTTTTTTAAAAGAATTCCAGGGACTGGATCTGGTTCCTCCCCCCCCCCCCCCCCCAATCCCTGTAAAAGATAATTCCGGGGGTTGGGGGGGAGGACTGGAGCTGGTTCCCTCTGCCCCTCGCCCCAGGCGATCGCTTTTACGGCTGTGACCGATGGTGAGCAGGAGGAGTTGTGTATTTTTCTCTCTGTAACCGGGATGGAGCAGGCACGGGTCTAGCGCTCAGTTACAAAGACTTCAGGTAACTTAGCGCAGACAGTCGGGCTCGATCCCTCTCTCTAACGATCTGCCTTTATTTTGTTTTTTGGATCCCGCTGTTTGCTGGGTGAGGCAGTGCAGCCACAGCATTCCCCAGGCTGGGGGCAGTGCAGCCACACTGGCTCCGGTGGGAATCAGAGCCGGCCTCTGGCTGGGAGCGCTGGAAAAACGACTTGTTTTAGGCACTTTCCTCTTGTGCTTCGTGTCATTTGCGGGAGTTCCCACCCCCCCAACTCGATGCAGTGTTCCGATGGGTGTGACTGTGAATGTTGTAGCAGTCAGTGGTGCCGGCAGAAACGACAGGCACTTTGAAGTGCAGCCATATCCACAGAATGGGGGGAAAATAACAAAGAAATTTCCACCTATTAAAGTATTGCTTCTAAGCTGCTGCTAGACTGTTTCAGGGACGAATACTCATACAAATTATCATCCTAAAATCGCACCAACAAGTGAATCACTACCAATCCTCTTGTTACTTGGTAGTTTGATTTTTTTTCCTTAATTATTCCAAATCTATTTTTTTAAGATTAGCCTTAGTAAGCAGCAGGGAGCAGCGTCTGCTTTGCGCTGACGTGCTGTCTGCATAGTTACAGGGTTAGTAGGAAAATGGTAACTAAAAGGACTCCAGAAGCGTGTGAAATGCCAGGCTGGATACGCTGGGCTATAATGCTTGCTAATAATTCCATATAATACCTTACTATGGAATTTTTGTGTGAAACGAAACGACCTAATTATTCAGTGATAATAAATCATGAATGGTAAACTAAATATGACTGACATGACTATTTGCAAAGGTTGGTAGGTCATGCTGTAAATGTAAAGGCCATGTATTTTTTGAATGGTGTGGATATCAAAATATTGAATAACTTCTGGGTGAAATTTCAGCTTTGTCTTAAAAGGATGCAGCTATGCAGTTTGTACCTCAGTGTTGTCGTTAGGATAATTTTTATTTATCGGTGACCTTTTTTTATTTACAATGGGATTGAATACATAGTAGATTTATTTTAATTATAGTGACTTTATGCTTTGAAACTGCATGTTTTCATTTGAGGCTGAGTTGGTAGTGCTGCTGCATCCAGAGCCAGATATTGTACATGCAAATTCCCCTCCAGATGTACAGTAATTAGGCTGGCTGTTCATTGCAGTATTGGGAGAGTGCTGCATCGTTGATGGCATTGTGCTTCAGATGAAGACTCTTCAGTTGGAAGAGCACAGTCTATTCGAACTATTTGAACAGTTTGATGCATCAGTCATCTATACCAAAGTCAATTTAATTCAAGTTTATTCACTTTATTTGCTGCTTTGGGAATCTGACTATGCACAGTTGTCTAGCTCTCTTCTTGTAAAATGAGTGACTGCAAATGTGTAAAGAAGGAATTTGAAGTGAGATCTGTTGCAGTGTTTGGAGTGTACAGTGTATGAAATGCCCATACACGGTAAATGCAAAAAAAGCTTCATATTTCTCCAAGGAAAAAAACGTCCATTTAAGTTTGACAGCATTAAATTTATTGCTTGTCTCGTATATTGTTTGTGCCAGTCAGATTCTGCTCGCAGTGTTTCCGGGGCCATCTTTATAGTTAATTGTAACATCACTGCAAATGCAGATTTGATACTGTCAAACAGCACTTTTTTTCTCTACTGACCATTCAAGAACTTGATTGAAATGTGTACATGTTGCAAATTATTTGTTTGGTTTGTATAGACAGGGATTAACCAGAACATGATGTTTTTCTGACCATGCTACAAAGTGTATTATAAATGTTTAAAAATTGTAGCATATTTCATGAAGTATAGAAAACAATATCAGGGAACCAGATTTCCAAAACTCACCACCAAAGAACTGCAGATGTTGGAATTTAAAAAACCCAGAAATTGCTGGGAAAAATCAAGCAGGTCTGGCAGCATCTGTGGAGCAAAACCAGAGTTAATGTTTTGGATCCAGTGACCCTCCTTCGGAACCATTCTGAAGAAGGTACACTGGACCCAAAATGTTACTTCTGCTTTCTCTCCTCAGATGCAGTCAGGCCAGTTAAATTTCCTAGTTGTCTGCAGTGTTCAGAACCATTAAGTCATTATTCTTGTAGCAGTTCCTACAGCCTGACTGGCACTGCCTGCCTTTGTGTTGCTTGGTAAAAATATGATGTGGTGAAGCTAACTCAATAATTATGGAAAGTACCTTCATGAATGCTTTGCACAGTTTTAATGCAAAAGTCTTTTCTGCCTGCTGCTTGGAGTTTATAAACTCATGTAGCTGCTGAATTACTGCTTTCACACCAGGGCTTGATAGGATAGTAATCCTTTACATTGTGCTAATGAAGTCAGTTCTGCACCCCAGAATTCTCAATGAAAGTTTGCTTCTCTATATTTTTCTCATTGCAGGTATTCAGACTGGAAAATGGAGTAATCCAGTACCATGAGGTGCATTGTAACTCATGGCAACATTTTGTGAAAGTTCGTAACAAAACAGCCATTGTTATGGTCCAGTCATATCAGAACCAGATAATGCTTTTTGTTACAATATGGAGAGGTTCCAAAACAGTTCACAATTAGAAAGTTTGAAGTGTAAGTTTTTATTGGCAAAACAGCAGGCATTTTACGCACACCTTGGTTAGTTTTGTCTTGATGATTTGACAAGGATTTTTTGTCCATTTTAATTCTTTGCATTTTGGTGTCATTGACAAAGCCACCACTTGCTTCCCATTCTCAATTGGTCTTGAGAAGCCTCTTGAACTGCTGCAGTTCAGAGGGTAAAGGTGCACCCAGTGTTGTTTGGAAGGGAGTGCCAAGATTTTGATCCCACCGATGGATGAATCTAGGACAGTGATATAATTCAAATCATGATGGTTTATGACCTGGAGGTGAACTTGCAAGTGGTGATATTCCTATGTTTCCCTTATGCTCTTAGGTAGTGGAAGACAGACATGAAAGTAGCTCTTGAAGGAGGATTGGTGAATTATTGCAGTACATTTTGCAAATAGTATGTTCTACTGTCGTGTGTCAATGAAAACATAGTAAATGTTGAAGATGTAGTTGGATGTCAGTCAAATGGGTTGCTTTGGTTAGAGTCGAGCTTCTTGTGGTGTTTGGAGCCGGATTCGTTCAGGCATTAGAATATTCCATCAGACTCCTGATTTGTGCCTGTAGATGCTGGATAGGCTTTGAGGAATCTGAAGAGGAGTTACTTGCTAAAGAATTCCTAGCCTCTGTTCATTTGCAGTCACTGTTTATATGGCCGTGTCCAGTTAAGTTTGTTCAGTGATGACCCTCAGGATGATGGGGGATTCAGCAACGCGAGCACCACTGAAATTAAAGGGGAGTGGTTAAACTTTCTTGTTGGAGATTGCTGTTGGCTTCAACTTGTTTGGTCTGAATATTATTTGCAATATTCAGGCTTACACTGATAACTGGCATGTGAGCATGTATTGCTTCAGCAACTGAGTAATGAATGGTTATTGATGAAACAATTGAAGATGGTTGGGCCAAAGAACGTCTGCAGCAGTCTCCTGAGATTAGACTTCACCAAATACCACCATCTTTCTTTGTCATCTGTATGACTCCAACCATTGGAGAGCTCCCAATTCCTTTTAATTTCAATGATGTTAGGACCCCTTGGAGATGAACCTTTCAGCTCAGCAAGCAAGCCTACATCCAAAACCTCAACCTGAGCTACAAATCTTCTCGAAACCCCTTGGTGCCACACTCAGTCAAATGTTACCTTGATGTCAAAGATTGTCACTCACTTTGCTGCTTTAGTTAATTTTATTTTGACCTGGTTTAGACAAAAGTTGTAATGAGATTTGAAGCTGAGTGATCCTGATGGAACCACGACTATCCATTGGTTAGCAGTTTATTGCTGTTTAAATTCCATTTCATAGCAAGGTCAACAATATTTCTATTACTTTGATTATTTGTGAGTAGACCAATTGGATGGATTGAATATATTCTGTTTTTTGTGTAAAAGATGTATCTGGGGAATGTTCCATAATGTTTGGGTCAGTGATTAGTTTATGTCTAGTTAGTGTGTTAATTCTGGAGCAAATGTCTTCAATACTATTTATAGAATACTAAGGCCATTTGGCTCATGAGGTCTGCACTGTACTTTCAAAAAGCATCCCACCTTATGCTTGTTACTTCATTTACTATATAAAACCTAGCTTCCACACTACTGGGCAATTTAGCATAGCCAGTCTATCTAACCTGCACATCTTTGACTGTGGTAGGAAGCCGGAGCATCCAGTGGAAACTCCCACAGATGTGGGGAGAAGATGCAAACTCTAAACACAGTTGCCCCAGGCTGGAATTGAACCCAGATCCCTGGCACTGTAAGGCAGCAGTGCTAACTACAATGACACTACTGAACTATTGCTGGGGTATTGTTGGACTCATGACTGTTGCAGGATCTAGTGCTTCCAGCCATCAAATAAAGGCAAAATGTCAGATGTTGGAGATCTAAAATGTAAACAAATTGCTGAAAAGGTTCAGCAGGTCTGGCAGCAACTATGAAGAGACAAAATCATTTAACATTGAGTCCAGTCTTTCTACTTTTGAAAGAAGAGTCACCCTGTTTTTCTATCTCCACAGATGGTGCTAGACCCACTGAGTTTCTCCAGCACCCCCTGTCTCTTGATTATCACATTAAGTTAATCAAATTGGTTGAACTGTGGCTTGGTGATACAGGGGAGTTCGCAAGGAGACTAGGAGGATCATCCACTTAGTACTTCTGGCTGAAGATGATTGCAGATTAGTCGGATGTTGGTGGGACTCTGAATATTCATAACTTCAAATGGTTCTCTGGGGTCTTCTACTTTTACCTGAACTGGCAAAACAGTGCTTCTGTTTAAAATCTTGTTGAATCTACAGAAGTCTCCACATACTGTTTCATTATGTTCTGTAGCTACATTGATTAGTTTGAAGCTTGATGGATCAAGTACTTAGTCAGAACTGGAAGGACAAGAAATCAGGGTAACACTGTTGTGCAGCATTAAGGAAGTGCTTCATTTATCTAAGATGCTGTCCTTTGCCAATTTTCAACCATCCATTGTTGACTGCGGTGCATCTAATTGATGATTTTGAGATTTAGCTATCTGTAAATTGGCTGCCTCATTAACTTGTGTAACAGTTTCTTACCAAAGTAATTTATTGTATTGAGGCACTTGGCATTTCTGAAGAATGTGAAATGGAACATTATAAAAATATACTTTTTCAAATTGTCAGCAAGATCAACACATTTCAGCGTAGTTCCTTGTGTCTACTACTAAAAATAGCCCAGAGTATTGAAGCCTTTTCTGCATCTGCATCCCCACTATAATATCCACCATTAATATCTGTCCTAATGAACTCTAACCTTCAGATGGGGGAAGTTGAGCATGAGGCCTTTTTGCCTCTTCCATTTCTTGAGGCTGAACTATTCTCTACAATATCTTCTACAGGTCAATGTGTATATCAAAGTCCAAATATATACCTGGGCAATTCTAAGTCTTTTGAGAAAAATAGCCAAACTAAATTGGCAAACTGTAGTTGGAAGAACTAGTGTTTCTTCATGTAGCAATGTTTTAATTAACTTTATGTTTAAATTATGTGAATGTGTTATCACAGTAAAGTGTGGGTTTTGCTTTCTGACAAAAGAGCAAAGTGTTAATTGCAGTATAACTTGAAATAGCTTGCTCATTGTGGTGGTGTACGTTAATTGTTCATTTTTATGAAGCAAGTGCTTATACTCAAAATAGACAGGCTTATGAATACTTGTTTAACTTAACTGCATTGAGACTTGCAATGCATTTCACTAACAGCATTCCAATTCAGTCAGATTTACAAAGTTTTATTATCCATCAAAAAATAGACCGAGCAATTTGGAAGCATAGGATCTGCTTTTTGGTATTAAATGACCTGTCAAGATTTCAGTAAAGTGTGTACTCGTTACCAAAATGGCATCAGTTTGTTCCCAGCTTGTAAAGGTTAAGAAATTGACATGGTGCCCTTAGTTTTTTTATTATTCATTTGTGGAACTTGGGCATCACTGGCTGGCATGCATTGATAGCCCATCCCTAATTTGCCTGAGAAGGTGATGGTGAAATGCCTCCTTGAATCGCTGCAGTCCACTTGCTGTGGGTTGACCCACAATGTTGGTAGGGAGGGAATTCCAGAATTTTGACCCAATGACTGAAGGAATGGTGGTATATTTCCATGTCAGGATGGTGATTGGCTTGGAGGGGAACTTGAAGATGGTGGTTTTCCCAAGTATCTGTTGCCATTGTCCTTTCTAGATGAAGTGGTCATGGATTTGAAAGGTGCTGTCTAAGGATCTTTGAATTTCTGCAGTGCATCTTGTGTATAGTACACACTACTGCTACAGAGCACTGGTATTGGAGGGTTTGAATGTTTGTAGATGTGCCAGTCAAGTGTGTTGCTTTATTCTGGATGGTTTCAAGCTGCTCGAGTGTTATTGGAGCTGCACCCATCCAGGCAAGTGGGGAGTATTCCATTGCACTCCTGACTTGTGCCTTGTAGATGGTGGATAGACTTTGGGTTGTCAGGGGGTGTTAGTCACCATAGTGCCCCTAGTTTCTGACCTGCTGTTGGAGCCACTTTGTTTATGTAGTGAGTCCAGTTGAGTTTCTGGTCAATGGTAACCCCAAAGATGTTGACAGTGGGAGTTCAGTGATGGTAGTAATGTTGAATGTTAAGGGGCGGTGGTTAAAATGTCTCTTAGTGGTGATCAATCACAGGAAATGCAAAGAAGGGGCCTAATGCACCTTTTGAGGACCCCTTGTGGAAGAATGGTTTTTTGAGGCAGATCATACCAGCAGCAGTCAGAAATTAAGATCATTCCTTTAAAACATTTTGGGAGGCTGCAGTGGAAAAGGTAACATTTGAAAACGGGGAGAAAGTGAGGTCTGCAGATGCTGGAGATCAGAGCTGAAAAATGTGTTGCTGGAAAAGCGCAGTAGGTCAGGCAGCATCCAAGGAACAGGAAATTCGACATTTCGGGCATGAGCCCTTCTTCAGGATTTCTGAAGAAGGGCTCATGCCCGAAACGTCGAATTTCCTGTTCCTTGGATGCTGCCTGACCTGCTGTGCTTTTCCAGCAACACATTTTCAACATTTGAAAATGTACTAATATGAATGTAGAGCTGGAAAGAGGAGGATTGCATTTCGGGACCTCATTCAAAAAAAAACAAACTGCAATTTTTTTTCTCTGGATATACTACAATGCAAACTGTTTGGCCACTCCTCTCGACCGGAGAACAAAGTAGATGCATTCAGATTTTCAGCTTCTGTTGTCAACTGCAGTCTCCATTTGTGGAAGTACCCAGGTGCTCAAGCACTTGCTCATTAACATCATTGTGAAATATTTAGGCTCAATCTCGGCTTGATTTTAGTTGAATTAGTAAAAGTATAATATGCTTATTTTACATTACAGGCAATCTTGTCCGTAACCAGCACTTTTTAACAGTTACACTTTTTAATATACTAGATCCTTGGAAATTCTCCAGGGAGATGCGCCTTTATATTATGAATTTTTGAAACCAGATTGCACTTCTAGGCTTTGTTAGAATGAATTAAAATCTTGATTTAATGAATTATTCATTTAATAACATTTAATTACCTTTGTTCTAATTCAAGTCACAATTACTTACATTTTGGTGCTGCCTTAACATGATTGAAATTGTTTTGTAGGCAGTACACATTTAGTAGGCTGTTGTTTTCTTCTGGAAAATTAATGGTCAAATGATATGCAAATCATGATGTTGAGCCTACCGTATTGGATGCCTCCCCCTTTTTATTATCTGATCTTCTATAGGAAAGAATAGGGAGTGTGGGATTTGAAAGACTGGACATTTAGCTCTAAGGTGCAAATGTGTTGCTGGTCAAAGCACAGCAGGTTAGGCAGCATCTCAGGAATAGAGAATTCGACGTTTCGGGGACCTGATGAAGGGCTTATGCTCGAAACGTCGAATTCTCTATTCCTGAGATGCTGCCTAACCTGCTGTGCTTTGACCAGCAACACATTTGCAGCTGTGATCTCCAGCATCTGCAGGCCTCATTTTTTACATTTAGCTCTAAGGATCAGCTTTGGAAAAGCAAGCTGCCTAAGTGAACAGCATGCTCCTTGATATGCTTCAATCTTTCTCTTGCCATTTGTCTCTGGAGTAAACTAATGATTTTCATATGCAGCACCAGTCTCGTTTTGAAGCAACCCTACACAACTGAGTGGTATGTGCATTGGGACTAGCCATTACCTTGAAGGTTATGCAGGATACCCAAATAATATTGCTGCCTTCTCCATGTGGTGTTTAAATCCAATAGTGCCAGACTATTCTATTCAAAATAAAACATAGTTCATCTTACAACATTGACAAATAATATGGTTTGCCAGAAATCAATGGGACAGTAGGTGACAAAATGAAGATGAAATCTCTAGAAACTATTTTGTGTACAGTCCAACAGTTACATGATTCACTATCATGTTACCAAATCTAGATTTTGTGGTAGATGCAATTCCAATGTCGTAAGTCCTGTTGATCTGAACAAATTATCTAAAAAAAGTATTTAGTGATATTTCACACTGAATTTATAACAAATGGATACAACATAGTGACAAGCCATTTGTGTTTGTTGAAAGAATTGGTAGTCTGAGACTGGTGTTGGTTTCAGACAGAATGCAGTCTTAAAAAAGACTGCCTGTCTGAAATTGTTATTTATTTCACTCAGGACTTCCTGAACACACTCAAAGCCAAATAGACACTGCACTGCAATCAGATGAGAATTGAGACTGCCCTCGTGTCTATTTGAGTTTTGAGTCTGGACTGATGTGACCACTTTAAAGATGCTGGAAAGTCATAATCGCAACAAAAACACACTTAGATGTTTAGAATGATAACTTAAATGTTAAAGATTGGATTAACATAACTTGCAAAAATCTGTTTGAAAAGATAATTTGAAAAATGGAAAACATAGCTATTTTGAGAATTTATATGCAGCAGATTTAAGAAAAACCTACTGTTGTAGACATTTGTTTTGGCTTATTGCTGGTTAGATGACGTGAATAGCTGAAAAATAAGTGCAAAGCCAAGGATTCTGCAAATTGTTACAAAGGAGGCTGAATAAGTTGCAGAAACTGCTACAGAGCTGAACAAATTCACTTAAAGTCTGCGCATCATCTGTCAGCAGTGTTGATCTGTGATTTCATTTGACTTCTCCATGTTTGTGGGTGCTCCTGAGAATATGTGCTCTGATTCTATTGTACTTTAAGTCATGTGGGTATTGAGTAAAAAGTAACATCTGTCACAAGTTACTGTCATTGTGGATTGTTTGCATGCTTTATAAATCTGTGGCTTCACTTCATGTGATGAAGGAGAAAATTAGTTTAAGTATAGCCTATTAGATACAGTCAAAAAGCCTTGCCGCTTTATATTAACTTCTACTGTTGATTAACTTGTTAAAGTCCAATTTTGTACGTTAATTGATTTAATAGAAAAGTAGAGCATTTTCTACCTGTACGTTTTTAAAAAATCTCTCTCATTTAATGGTGATGTTATTCACCACTTTCTTTTTATAGAGACACATTTCCTGAGGCACTGCTCAAAGAGCAAGGCAAAATAAGTCCAGTATTTAAAATTTTGTACTGCATATTATTATTCTCCTCTGGTCAGGAGTGCAGTGGCATAGTGATTATATGACCGTTAAATAATCCCGAACCCTTGCCTAATAATTCAGTGAATGAGTTCACATTCCACCATATCAAAGTGAACGTTTTTGAATTATGTTTTAAATCAACCTGGAATAAAGACTGCAGTAAAATCGACTATGCAGCTGTTGGATATGAAAAGAATATGAAAAAATTGTTCCCCACTATTTGTGGTTGACTCTTAATTGCCTCATTGGTTTCAACAAGCTTCTAAAAAGAATAACAAGTTGAATTAACTTGTGGACTTGGCATTGGATTAGAACATGATGAAAGAACTGTCTACCAAGTGACCAAAAGCCAGGTACTCCTCAACAACCTTTGGAGATGAGAACTAATTTTGGGGAACGGTTTGATTTGAGATTCTTACAGCATTATCTCAACTCCTCCCAGCCTCAATATCGTTCATGATTATATCCTGTCGACTGGTAGGGCAGACAGTGGTTTCTTATTTGAATGGCTGTTGCATTAACGTTTTGGATCCTGAAGTCTCCTGGCTTCAGATCAGTCACTTCCAAGGAAACCTACTCAACATGACGATCTACCATCTGTCCTCTGTTCATGTATCAGTATTCTCAATGTTCCTTTGGACAAAACACCTGTAGCCAGAAGTGAGACAATCAGTGTTAAAATATAGTTGAAGGCCATTTGGTGCATCCTGTCTCTACTTGCTGTCCAAACGAACAATTCACCTAGTTACCAGTGCTTTCCTCCTTCCTGTAACCCTATATGCTCAAGTGTCTCAATTTGAACCTGCCTGCATCAGACTCCAGCAATGCATGCCAAATCTTAAACTACTTGATGTGTGAAAGAGTTTCTTAATATTCAAATGCTTCTGTTACCTTTTTTAAAATCTATCATTTTCATGAGCAGGAATGGCTTACTCTTATCTGTGTCCAGGCTCTTCCGATTTTTGATCTTTTTCTAATTCTGTCAAATCTGCTGTCACAGTTATGGTGGGACTGCGATAGTGCTAAGGGTTCAGATGGGGAGGAATTTCTTACGTGCGTACAAGACAATTTTCTGATTTCTAGTAAGTAAATCCACACACTGAAGGTGCGAAACCTTTCCACCTGTTGGGGAAATAAGGCCAGGCAGGTGACTGAGGTGTCAGTGGGGGAGCACTTTGGGGCCAACGACCATAATTATTTTTGTTTGAAAATAGTTATGGAAAAGGATAGACCAGATCTTAAAGTTGAAGTTCTAAATTGGAGAAAGGCCAATTTTGACGGTATTAGGCAAGAACTTTCAAAAGCTGATTGAAGGCAGATGTTCTCAGGTAAAGGGACGGCTGGAATATGGGAAGCCTTCAGAAATGAGGTAACAAGAATCCAGAGAAAGTATATTCCTGTCAGGGTGAAAGGGAAGGCAGGTAGGTATAGGGAATGCTGGATGACTAAAGAAATTGAGGGTTTGGTTAAGAAAAAGAAGGAAGCATATGTCAGGTATAGACAAGATAGGTCAAGTGTAAAGAAAGTAGGAGTATACTTCAGAGGGAAATCAGGAGGGCAAAATGGGGACATTAGATAGCTTTGACCAGTTGAATTAAGGAGAATCCAAAGGGCTTTTGCAAATATATTAAGGACAAATGGGTAACTGGGGAGAGAATAGGGCCCCTCAAAGATCAGCAAGGCGGCCTTTGTATGGAGCCACAGAAAATGGGGGAGATACTAAACGAGCATTTGGCATCAGTATTTACTGTGGAAAAGGATATGGAAGATATAGACTGTGTAGGGAAGTAGATGGTGACATCTTGCAAAATGTCCAGATTAGAGGAGGAAGTGCTGGATGTCTTGAAACTGTTAAAGGTGGATAAATCCCCAGGACCTGATCAGGTGTTCCTGAGAACTCTGGGAAGCTAGAGAAGTGATTGCTGGGCCTCTTGCTGAGATATTTGTATCATCGATAGTCACAGGTGAGGTGTCGGAAGACTGGAGGTTGGCAAACGTGGTGCCACTGTTTAAGAAGGGTGGTAAAGACAACCAGGGAACTATAGACCAGTGAGCCTGACCTCTGTGGTGGGCAAGTTGTTGGAGGGACTCCTGAGGGACAGGATGTATATGTATTTGGAAAGGCAAGGACTGATTAGGAATAGTCAACATGGCTTTATGCGTGGGAAATCATGTCTCTCAAACTTGATTTTGTTTTTTGAAGTAACAAAGAAGATTGAGGGCAGAGCAGTACATATGATCTATATGGACTTCAGTGAGGTGTTCGACAAGGTTCCCATGGGAGACTGATTAGCAAGGTTAGATCTCATGGAATACAGGAAGAACTAGCCATTTGGATACAGAACTGGCTCAAAGGTAGAAGACAGGGTGGTGGAGGGTTGGTTGTTTTCGACTGGAGGCCTGTGACCAGTGGAGTGTCACAAGGATCGGTGCTGGGCCCTCTACTCTTTGTCATTTACATAAATGATTTGGATGCGAGCATAAGAGGTACAGTTAGTAAGTTTGCAGATGACACCAAAATTGGAGGTATAGTGGACAATGAAGAGGGTTACCTCAGATTACAACAGGATCTTGACCAGATGGGCCAATGGGCTGAGAAGTGGCAGATGGAGTTTAATTCAGATAAATGTGAGGTGCTGTATTTTGAGAAAGCAAATCTTAAGCAGGACTTTTACACCTTTTAATGATAAGGTCCTAGGGGGTATTGCTAAACAGACCTTGGAGTGCAGGTTCACAACTCCTTGAAAGTGGAGTTGCAGGTAGATAGGATAGTAAGAAGGCATTTGGTATGCTTTCCTTGTTCAGAGTATTGAGTACAGGAGTTGGGAGGTCATGTTGCAGCTGTACAGGACGTTGGTTAGGCCATTGTTGGAATATTGCATGCAATTCCAGTCTCTCTCTATTGGAAAGATTTTGTGAAACTTGAAAGGGTTCAGAAAAGATTTTACAAAGATATTGCCAGGGTTGGAGGATTTGAGCTATAGGGAGGGGCTGAACAAGCTGGGGCTGTTTTCCCTGGAGTGTCAGAGGCAGAGGGTGACCTTTTTATAGAGGTTAAGAAAATGGAGGGACATGGATTGGATATATAGACAGTCTTTTCCCTGGGGTCAGGGAGTCCAGAACTAGAGGGCATAGGTTTAGGGTGAGGGGAAAGACCTACGGGGCAACTTTTTCATGCAGAGGGTGGTACGTGTATGGAATGAGCTGCCAGAAGGCGTGGTGGAGGCTGGTACAATTGCGAATTTAAGAGGCAGTTGGAAGGGTATATGAATGAATAGGAAGGGTTTGGAGGGGTATGGGCCAGGTGCTGGCAGGTGGGACTTGGTTGGGTTGGGATATCTGGTTGGCATGGACAGTGTGGGCCTAAGGGTCTGTTTCCGTGTTGTACATCTCTGACTCTATGAACTCTCTCCTGTCCAGGGAAAACAGTACTAAATAAACTAATTTACATAACTAAAGTTCTTCATCCATTTGGCCATTCTTGTAAATCTCCTACACTCCCTGTGTATTGTCTTTAGATCTGCTCAATGTCCCTTTTAATAAAAATTAAGGATACTGTATGCTTTATTAACCATTTTCTCAATTTGTCTTGCAACTTTCAATGGTTTATGAATGTATGCACCCAAGCCCCTCTGTGCTTGTACCCCTCTCTATTGTGTATTGCCTCTCCTACTGTTCCTATAGAACCAATCATTTCACATTATCTGCATTAAATTCTGTTATTTGCTTGTCCAATCTAGCAACCTGTTTGTCCATTTTGATGTTATACACAATCCTCCTCTTCGTTCACAACCCTTCCAAATTTTACATTATCTGCAAATTTTGCCCTCAAGGTCAGTTTACCTTTAAAATGTCCTATATTAAAATCAGTTGTCATTTTTGATCAATTTAAATAAGCATTAAATACGTTCTGCATGAACCAACAGGACAAATACAGTCTTGTTTATCTTCGTCCTTTCTTAATTCCATGTTAAATTGTTCAGTAAATTGCAATGGTTTACTAATTAAGTCGAGGTGAGAAGGTGCATATGTCAGCAAGTGATTACAATCTGCAATAATTTTGACACTTAGCCAAGATTTCTAATACCAGAAAAGGAATGACACTCCCTGCTTGTCTGTGAAAGTCAAATACTTCCACAGAACCTTCACTGATCTACACAGCATGTTATTGAGCACCTTCGAGGATATACATCTGTGTAGACAGTGGAGCTGAATATCAAGCTGCCATTTTTTTTTTAAAGATGCAAAAAAGGATGCATTTAGGCCATTTCCATCTGGTTATGCCAGACAGTGTTTCAATGCGACCTGAGAGAAATGGGTGTGTCACCTGCAGCTGATTTTTGCTGATGGGCATACACAAAGACACAAGCTTTAGAAGATGTTTGAATGAATTGTAATGTAAATACGGTAGATGTTCTGTTAATTGTAGTTACACAAAATCAACACAGCATTCAATCTGACATTGTTAATTCTCTTTAAATGCTTACGAGTTTCTAATGATGGTTCCAGCATATTTGATCTGTGCCTTCATTAACATTGTTTGATTTTAAAGTGAGGGATCAAAATATAATTTGAGAATCTAAATCAGAGGCAACTGTCACAACCTCTGTTCTCTAGAATGCACTTTGCTGAGTTCTTTTTAGAAGAACAATGTTTGTATTCTGGAATGAGTGGTAAAATCAGTTAAACTAGCACTGGTGTCACTAATGGGTCAATTTGATCCAATGGGATGCAGCTTGAAAACATTGAAATTATGTTAACATTTGACTCAAGTCTACTAGATAGTCACTGTGACCAAACTGTTGATTTGTAGACGTTGACTTGCAAATGTAGATAGACAAAATTACATTCTCTCCTTCCTCCCTTCCCCAAAACAGGGGGAAGTCGTTCCTGTCCTCTATCACGGAGGTCTCAGACGACAGAACACGTAAGAGGCTGGACCAGCCGCTTTTTCTGGACAAGCTGACCAAGGCCCTCGATTCCTTCCAAGAATAAAACTTCCAGAAGCAACTGCTTACCAGTCAAGCTCTATTCCGCTCTATGGGACTTTATTGTCCAGGACCTGCTGGAGGTGTATGTCAGTATGCTTCAGGCAGGTACCATGAGTGAATCCATGAGGAAAGATATCATCACCCTCATCTACAAGCAGAAGGGGGAGAGGGAGGAACTCAAATTGGAGACCAATCTCACTGTTGAATGCGGATTACAAAATTCTGTCAAAGGTAATTACCAACCGGGTCAGGTCTGCTCTGGGGTCGGTGATTCACCCTGACCAAACCTGTGCTGTACCAGGCAGGAAAATCGCTGGGTCTCGCACTCAGGGATACAATCACCTACGTGCAGGACAGAGGGTTGGACACCTGCCTGATCAGCCTGAACCAGGAGAAAGCCTTTGACAGGATATCTCACAGTATATGAGAGGTTCTCTCCAAAATGGGCTTTGGGGAGGGAATCTGCAATTGGATCAGACTGCTCTGCACCAACATTGTCAGTGCAGTCTCCATCAATGGGTGGCAATCAGATAGCTTCCGAGTCCGATCTGGAGTCAGGCAGGGCAGCCCTCTTTCTCCTGCCTTGTTTGTGTGCTGCATAACCATTTGCCGAGTCCATCAGGAAGGATGCGAGCCTGAGGAGGTGACTATTCCTGGCAGCGGAGGCCTGCAGTTTAAGGCCTCCCTGTACATAGATGACGTCACTATTTTCTGCTCTGATCTGCTGTCCGTGTGCAGACTCGTGTGCATATTTGACCAGTTCAAACAGGCCTCGGGGGGGGGGGGGGGGCAAGGTAAACCTGAGGCTATCAGCAAAGTGAGGCAGAAGCGGGGCAGATGGAAGCTACGGTCACTCTCCATCGCAGGAAAAAAAAACCTGGTCATCAGGTGTGAGGCACTGTCATTGCTATTATATGTGGCACAGGTTTGGCCTATTCCCAGAACCTGTGCCGCTGCAGTCACCCAGGCCATCTTCCAGTTTATATGGAGGTCAAAGATGGACCGGGTCCAAAGGGACTCACTGTACAAAGATCTGGGCAATGGGGGAAAAAATACACCCAATGCCATCCTCACTCTGATGTCCACTTTTGTGTGCTGCATCAAGCTGTGCGTGGATCCCCGGTACACAAACACCAAGTGTCACTACGTAGTGAGGTTCTACCTGTCCCCAGTATTGCGAAGGATGGGCCTGGCCTCGCTGCCGCAGAATGCTCAGAGTAGTTGGACCGTTCCACATCACCTGTCCTTCGTGGAGAAGTTTATGAAGAAAAACACCTTTTGACCACAAGTCCATCAGGAAGTGGTCAGCATGTAGTGTCCTCGAGACCCTTCGGGAAAAGGAGAGGGCGGATCCTATTGAGCGGTTCCCTGAGCAGACTGTCAAAGCCATTTGACAGAATGCCTCATCGTCAGAACTTTCCAACAAGCACCAAGACATGGCTTGGCTGGTGCTGAGAAGGGCTCTGCCTGTGAGATCCTTTATGCACGCCTGGACTCAGCCGCACCGCACGCTGCCCGCGAAGCAGTTGTGGGGGGAACGAGACTGTCGCACACCTCCTTCTGGAATGTGTCTACCCAGAAGTCTGGAGAGGAATGCAGTGGTGTTTGTTGAAGTTTGTCCTGAGCATTGCCGTGACGTGGGACTCCGTGCTGTACAGCCAGTTCCCTGAGACATTCTTCAACTCTGAAGGACGCTCTCTGGGTGGTCCGAAACTTGTTGATCTTCCAGCTGAAGGAGTTGACCCCGACTGAGTGTTGCAGACTGGCACGTTCCAAGGTCCAGGACTATGCATTGAGGGATGCACTGAAGCTTGGGGCAGCTGCCGCCAAGGCGCGGTGGGGAAAGACCACCGTGTAACATCTGCCTGCCTAAAGAAGAACAGGGGGCCTGCGCAGTCATCTGGGCTCTGCTGACACCTCAGCTATAAATGTAATTGTACAGACCTGTAAATAGGAATGATTACTCTGTTTTAGTATGCAAACAAATGGAATGTTTATATATGTATGACATGTTCAACTGTACAGACCATTATTCATAAAATAAAGTATATTTTTGAAATAAAGAAGTGTTTGTGAAGTTTGGCAAATGTATATTTAATATCCAACACCTTTTGTGAATATTAATGTTTTAGCTTTATACTTCATAGCAGAATTTCCAGGCTTGACTTTTGAGAATCTCAACTGCTCAAGTGACTCCAGGTCTTAAAGCTCAACAAACTATAAACCTGGATTTGACTCCAGCTATATTTATCCAACAGCTGTCAGAAAATTTTGAAGGAAAATCAAAATCATCTGTTTTTTAATGAGGATTTATGATCATCCTACTTAGGCAGTCAACATTTAATTTAGTTTGCTAAGCGGTAGTACATATTACAATAATTAGATAAAGCAAGTATACACCTGTCATTATTGGGGATGGTTCACTGATACCACAAGGGACCCAGGCTGTTGGCACACTCTGTTGGTCTTGCTTGAGTTCTCAAAGCAGCGTCCTGCTCCTGAGCTGAGATGTTAACAACTTCTTCCCTGGCTTTTCTTCTGGTCCACTTTCCGTCTGGAAAAGACAGCTGAGGGCTGCCCAATGAGGAGCAATGTCTACAAGGATTGCCTGATCACAACTGCTCTCTGCCCCAAAAGCAAGTTTGATATGCCCTGTTTCTAGGTCCTGGCAACTTGTACTTATTGATCAATTGTCTGAATCCCTTTGGACAATGACCACCACGTTGGATAACTGTTGTCACCTTGCCCACCTCCATTTGATGGTTGAGGGAAAAAAAACATTTTGACTGGGACAACACATCTATCCTGAGACAGGCTAAGCAAAGACATGCCAGAGAATTCCTAGAGGCCTGGCACTCCAACCACAACACCATAAACTGATCTAGATACCACATCAACCTCTCAGAACAAACAGGAAATGACGTCCCCACAAATCCCAGGAACCCAATCTAGGGTAAACATAAATAAAAAGTAGGAGACGACAGCTTTGCTTCACTTGGAGGTCACCACTGTTACCTAGCCAGGTAATGAAATGTCTGGATATCAAACCTACACCCTAAACCTCAACCTGAGCTATAAACCTTGCAAAAACCAATTTTGGTGTAATTATGTTTGTGGTTTGTTTGGGTTATTTTTCTAAACTCAAGTCGGAGCCCCAAGAGCAATAAAATTTCTGCCATCAGTGAAAATGCTGCTTTTCTTCACTAAAATATCAGTGTATTATTGAAAGATACACTTAATTTCATTTATCAAGCTTTAATAAATCATGAATAAAGTCTTTAAAATTGACACATTGGAAAAATGTTTTTTTTAGGTGGTATTATAGCATTGGGTATTTTTGTATTGCATCTCATTTTAAGTGTAAGTTTAATTACTAATTTGGAGAAGATTTTACTTTCTGCACAACACATGAAGCTCTTTCTTAATCTAGAGCACTAAGTTAATGACCAGTGAAAGATGTATTCTTTGGGTCAAGTTTTTGTTTTATAACCTAGGTTTGTTTGGTCAGGTATCCATTCACTGATTATTTTAAAAATACAAATGGAACATAGTGAGGGTAGAATGTTTCTCCGTATTTGGTAATGAGTTCTTTTGATTATGGGTGTATTTTGAGGGATCTCGAACAATTTTCCTGAATTACTGAACGAGGTGTTGTTACTGAGGAGAAAGCAAAGGACTGTCTGAATTGGTATACTTCATTTTGTTCTATTTTCCTATCGTCCTTTTTAATTCTTCCTGCCATGGCATGCCATTTTCCTTGTGCTCCAATGGGATAGACTTTACTAGGCTACATTCCTTGCATGCAGCTTCCCTAGTGAGGGCTATGAATTGGTTGATCAGATGTGTAGAGGTCAGTGTGTTAACATTTGTTGTGATGCCACTTTTCCTATAACAATTTTTGATCCCATAAAACTACTTTTGCATTTGCCAAAAGAGACTATTTTATGTTAAAAGGAAGCAAGAAAAGCAATAATTTATTCAGGTAACTTTTTCTTTTCATTTGGGCAAACCTCTGATTCATCGGGTGAATGCTTTATTTCAACTAAAAGCACCACTCCTGCTCTGGGGTCGGTTGTACTTTTTTGACATCAGACTTTGTGCAAATTTAAGAGTTTAGAGGCCCTTCTCTAATTTGAAGATGTTCTCGAAACAGCAAAAAAAATGAAACCTGTCATCAAAAGTTGTTACATTATTCTGCAGTCAGAAGATTGGAGTCCAGCATATCTGCCAGCAAGCTTCAGCATATAGAAAAGCCTGCGTTTAGTCCAGACTCCTAACATGAGTTGATGTATGAATCGGTTCAGTGGACTTCCCATTATTCCCACTGTCAGTGACTAATTCTAAATTTTACTGATCTTACTCTAATATGGATAATAAATCACTAAACTAGCATAACATTTGTTGCTCCTGTTCATTCAACACTGATGTCCCATTTACAGTACAGACCTAAAGTGTAAGAGGTCAGAAGGTGATCTTATTGAGGATTATAAAATCATGAAGGGCATGGATAAGGTGAATGACATTGGTCTTTTCCCTAGTGTAGGGAGAATTCAAAACTAGGGGGGTTATTTTTAAGGTGTGAGGAGAAAGATTTTAAAAAGAACATGAGGGGCAACTTTGTGCAGTGTTTGGTGTGTGGAATGAGCTGCCAGAGTGGTGGCTGCAGGTGTATAGGTAGCTACAAAATTTAAATGACGTTCTGATAAATTCATGAGTATGAAAGATTTCTAGGGATATGGGCCAAGTGCAGATCAATGGGGCTAGTTTGGGAACATGGTTGGCATGGACTGGTTGGATTGAAGGATCTGTTTTCATTGTGCTTTTGCAAGTGATTTGAAGATATTTGCTGCTTTGAACTCGTGTGAGCTAAAGTTATGAGGGCTGTTATCACTGTGTAGACAGACAGGTGATAACTGACTTAATAGATGGCTATCTAACTGCTTAATTGAAGCCTAACTGCTTCTGACCTGTCTTGATACTCCAGCTATACCAGATTGAGAGCATGTAGCTAGATCTGGCTTTTATAAAATGCATGAATATTCCATCACAGTTGATCTCTAATGGTATTACTGTGTATAGAATTGGTATTATATGTGACATTTGCTTATCAAGAGTTATTGACCTTATAATAAAATACACTTCAAAATTTAATGTTGCCCTTTATTTAAATGTGCTGACAGCAAAAAATGAGCGTAACTTTAAGAAAAATTGTATTTTTGTATTGTGCATTTTAGTTAAGAATACCATCTCATTAAGGATGGGCTGGGTCATGGTGTGGCAGTGTTGTGACCAAGTCAATGAGCTAGTAGTCCAGAGCTTCATGCAATGGGTTGAATCTCCCCATAGAAGATAGTAAAACTTGAAATCTGAAATTAACAGCTAACTTAAAGGTGATCATTCAACCATTGTCAATTGTCACAAAATCCCATCTAGTTACAAGTATTACTGGGTCTGGCCTTCAGGCCCACAGCAATGTGGTTGACTATAAATTGCCCTCTGTATTGAATTAGAAAGGCAATAAATTCCGGATCCATTAGGAATGGATAACAAATGCTCATCCCACTGTCAGTGACACTCTCATTTCATGAAAGAAATAAAATCTAAGATTGTGGCTGTCTCAAACAACTTTTTGAAATTGCTTATCACATTTGATTCCAATTAGCAAATAAACAGTATTAGAAATTAAACTGTAAATATGGCTTGCATTTGAGCTTCCAGAAAAAGTCTACTTAATTGGTTAGGTAATGCCTCAGGGTATTTGTGCTGGTCTGGTGATATTCCAGAAAGTCTTGTGGAAGAAAATGGGGCAAAAATGTTGATATTACACTACATGATGGATATGTTTGTCTTAAACCATTTGAGGTGACTTTGATTCAGCATTTAATGTAGTGTAATGCTGCAATTTGAACTGGAATGAAATGGTACAGCTAGTTCTTAGTGCTAAATTATGCAAACTAATTTAGATACTTGTTCCAGATTATTAAAAATCTTATACACCAAGGTGGGCACATATATGAGTGAGATAATTCCAAATGCTGTTATGAATGCTGATTTGTTTTACAATATAATGGTTATCCATGTCCATAATACCTACTTGTGGTCATACGATTGTCAAGTAACAGGAACATTATAGCTGCCGTGTGTTGTAACGATATCAAGATATGGGCCAAATTTGAGGCCATATTTCTTCCCACCAGGTGATCAAGAAAATTGGAGAAGTATTTTTTGGGCTGATAGTGTATTTTCTTGAAGTGGTAGAGAATTTTAATTAAAAATTTGAGAAACTATATAGTTCAGAAGATCTTGTTGTTGAATTAATTTTTTCCCATCAAAATAACTTGCTCTCTATTAAATGTTTTCAAATCTCTATTTCCTGTAGTAGATTTCTTATTCTGAATTTAGCACACAAACACCTTGCTCTGTTAAGCTGCTTTGTTCATGTTGCGGCTGTACAAAACATTGGTTAGGCCACTGTTGGAATATTGCATGCAGTTCTGGTCTTCCTATTGGAAGGATGTTGTGAAACTTGAAAGGGTTCAGAAAAGATTTACAAAGATGTTGCCAGGGTTGGAGGATTTGATCTATAGGGAGAGGTTGCATAGGCTAGGGCTGTTATCCCTGGAGGTTGAAGGATGACCTTTTATAGAGGTTTATAAAATCATGAGGGCCATAGATAAGATAAATAGACAGTCTTTTCCCAGTGGTGGGGGAGTCCAGAACTAGAGGGCATAGGTTTAGGGTGAGCGGGGAAAGATATAAAAGAGACCCAAGGGGCAACTTTTTCACACAGAGGGTGGTACATGTATGGAATGAGCTGCCAGAGGAAGTGGTGGAGGCTGGTACAATTGCAGCATTTAAAAAGGTATTTGGATGGGTATATGAATAGGAAGGGTTTGGAGAGGTGTGGGCCAGGTGCTGGCAGGTGGAACTAGATTAGTTTGGATATCTGGTTAGCACGAACAAGTTGGGCCTAAGTGTCTGTTTTCGTGATGTACATCTCTAGGACTCTGACATTGTGGTGCGAAAGTCTCCAATCCACTTGTATTACAGGATGCTAAGAAAATAGGAGGCCTCAACTTCACTCATTGCCACCTAATCTTGATGGTTTGGTTTGTTTCTATCTGAATGATGTCTGTGCTCTTTACTATGGGTGTCATCTTCAGCTCTTGTATTTGTTTTCCTCCCCCCACAATTCCAAACTTCCTAACAGTACTTAGGAACCCTACTGTGCGTCACTTAAGCTTGGCAGAATGTTGAAATCCATTGGGCATGATATCTCATCAATCTGCCCCTGTTACTTTCGGAAATAAACTGTTTTCATTTTGCACGTTGTGGCTGTAATTGGTGTGAATCATCAATTTCTGGCTTTGAAAAATGGACTGGGTGTTTTCCTATTGAGCTCTTCATTGCACAGCATGCTCTAACATATGAGCAAGTGATTCTGAATCAATTCCTGTTCAGTTTTGTGAACAAGATCTTGCATAAGCTCTGCTCCTGTGCAGAGTTTGAAAGAGTGTTGAATTACTGCTTTTAAACCTACAAATGTTGAGGTAACGGGAAGGATGACTTGCATTAAACATGATTCAGTAACATCTCAGTCCAATTATTAAACACTTTAAGATATTCTTTTATTCTCAAATGTTACATGTATGTTGAACAAGTAGCTCTCGTTATAGTGTGACTTCACCATAGAGTACTATTGTAGCTTATGAATTTACATCAATAATTTTGATCTAGGCTATGGAAACAACTATGATAAATGCTACTGAGTGTTACCCAGGCTGAATTAAAAAGATTCCCTAGAAGGTAAATGGACTGATTGAACAAAGGATTGTCAGGTTGTATGAAAATATTGTGTAAAATTCAGTTCAGACTACACTTATCAGTCACTAAAATGTTATCATAACCACTATCAAGTGGTGCAAATACCTAGTGGGCTTTTTTGAAATTTGTTCATGGGATTTGGGCATTGCTAGTTACGCCAGCATTTATTGTCCATCTCTAATTGCCTAAAAGGAGTTAATTGCTGTGGATCTGGATCTTATGTTGGCCAGATCAAGTAAGATGGCAGATTTCGTCCTGAAAGGACAGAAGTGACCAGATAGGTTTTTACAACAATTGATATGATTACACATTTGTCATTAAGCTAACTTTTTTAAAAGTTCCAGATCTTTAATCCATTCACCACCTGTAGTGGTGGGATTCAGACTTGTGACCTCTAACATTAGGCTGGGTTTTTGGATTACTGTTGCAGAGACACGACCACTACACTACTAATGGCCCCTGTTCTCGAGCACTACTTGCTGCTTAAGATATACTTGACTATTTCATGAGACAGCTCTGATTAGAAATTATTGCTGGTTAATATTGCAGTGTCTGATTTTTGATGCTCAGTGTTCTGATCTGCTTGCCTTCCATAAGTTTAAAATACATCACATTGTTAGGTTTTCTCAGTCATGCTTTGATTTGCTTCTTGCAGAACAGAACTTGACATTCCATTTCCCTGCAGAACACTGTTTTATTGCATTATTGTGTATCAATGAAAGCAAGGATAAAACTGCCTCAATTCAGTGCTATACCTGGAAAGGAAATAGAGTTTGAAGGTATCAAGTGTCTGACTCTCTGATTGTAGAGTCGCATCCACATTCCACAGCATCAATTAAAGCGTCTTCCCAAAATTTTATGGTACAAAACCCTGCATTGAATTTATTTTGCATGCATGTAGATATCAGCTTTAATGATTATTGTAATCCAAACCAACCACGTCCTCTGCTTAGAAAAGCAAAGATAGCAGGGCCATGGGAACACCACCATCTACAAGTTCTCTTCCAAGCCATTCACCATTACTAACTTGTAATTAGATTGCTGTTTCTTCATTTTTTTTTGCTGGGTCAAAACCTTGGCATTCTCTCCTTAACAGCGCTGCAGGATCCTGACACCTCTAGGACTGCAGTAGTTTAAGAAGGCAGCTCACCATGACTTTCTAAAGGTTAATTGGAGATGGGCAATAAATGCTGGCCTAGCCAACAAGGTCCACAGTCCATGAATGAATTCTCTAAGTTTATGTGCACAATCTTGTATTGTGGTACGTAGCTAAGCGTCCCAGTTGACTCTTGGGCATGGCCCCAAGCCCCAAGCACAGCTGGTCCTGCAGAGCCTTGTGACCTAACTCCTGGGAACAAAGGCCTGAATCATCTCCATTCATCACCACCACCACCCTTTCCACCAGGTCAAACTTGACCTCACTCTAATCAACTTCTTCTCTTCTAACACCTCTTACTTGCTTCAGTTCAAAGGTATGGCCGTGAGTATCCTCATGGGCCCAAATAATACCAGTTGCTTTGTGGGTATGTCGAATATTCCTTGTTCCAGATCCTACTCTGACCCCACCACAACTCTCTTCTGGTACCTCTATAATATCCTGTTTCCTGCCTTCATCCAGAATTGGAAACGTTTATCAATTTTACTTCAAATTTCCACCCTACTCTCCACTTCACCCGACTTTTGATCCACCTTTTGACTCCTTTCTTTTCTCAATCTTTATTTCCATGTCTGGGGATAGCCTGGTCACCAATATCCACTACAAACCCATCGACTCCCACCATTCTCATGTCCTGCTTCCTGTCAAGACACTTCTATTCTCCCAGTTTCTGTCACATCTATTGACCAGAGGGTTTCCCAAATGTTCACCCTTCAAGGATTCCCAGCACCGTTGTTAACAGGGCCCTCAGCCGGGTCCAACCTATCTTCCACACTTTGGCCCCCACCCCTTTCCCAGCCTCGCAGAACCTTCTGCAACAGCAGAAGATGTAACACCTGCCCACTTACTTCCTGCTCCCCATCAAAGGTCCCAAGCACAACTTCCAGGTGATGCAGCACTTTTTTGTCGCGACCTAGTTATTTCATCCTGATAAGACAATGCCCTGTCACCAACCCTTTCAAGGCTCTGCTGCAGTATCATTGAATGTGACCTAATAAGATCTCTTACTGTATCTTGCCTCTGATCACTTGATGCTTGGCACTCGACTGGAAGCAAGCTCCTCTGTTGTAAGCTAACTGCTTAATGGTTGCCTAAATCTTGTGCTGGAGGAATGTAATGGTTGTGTATAAAAGTATTCTTCTAATAGTATCTGTTAGACTCTTGAATAATACAGAATCCACTGCCTTTCTTGCATTGCAGAGGATAAGTCTTCCCACATTAGTTCAAATACCCTGTTGGAGATATGCTCACACTAGTATATTTAGCAGACAATATGCTCCTGGTATTATTTTATTTGATAGCTTTAGTTTAAGGTGCTGGAATGTTACCTACTGGGCCTCTAACTCCTGGTTAACTCAGTGCTTGAAGGCTGCTGACCTACTGAAATATGCTTTGACATCCTTCGGTTCCAGCTGTTTACTAATCAGCAGCTTCTTCAGAGGTACTGTGAAACATCTCTAAGCAGGCAGGATTTGGACCCTGGGCTTCTGGCTCAGAACATAGAACAGCATAGCATTGGAATGGGCCTTTCACCCCAATATGTTTCAAACATGATGCCAAATTAAACTAATCCTTTATGCCTGCCCTTGGTTCATATCTCTCCATTCATTGCATATTCAATGCTTATCCAAAAGTCGCTTAAATATCATATGTCTTTAACACCACCTTTGGCAGTACCTTCCACACTTTTACCACTTCCTGTGTAAGAAGAACTTACCCCTCACATCTCCTTTTGAAATTCCCCCTCTCCAATAAATGCATGCTGCTGATTAGTTGTTACTATTTAAAAAAAAACTTGAGTTACTCAGAGGATTGAGGGCAGAGCAGAGGATATGATCTATATGGACTTCAGTAAGGCGTTCAATAAGGTTCCTGGGGGAGACTGGTTAGCAAGGTTAGATCACCCTGAATATAGGGAGGACTAGCCATTTGGATACAGAACTGGCTCAGAGGTAGAAGACAGAGGGTGGGTGGTGGTGGAGGGTTGCTTTTCAGACTGGAGGCCTGAGGCCAAAGGTACGCCACAAGGATCGATGCTAGGTCCACAACTTCTCATTTACATAAAGTGATTTGGATGAGCTGCAGAGGTATAGTTAGTAAGTTTGCAGATGACCCCAAAATTGGAGGTGTAGTGGACAGTGCAGAAGGTTACCTCCAATTACAACAGGATCTTGATCAGATGGGCCAATGGGCAGAGGAGTGGCAGATGGTGTTTAATTTAGATGAATGCAAGATGCTGCATTTTAGAAAGGCAAATGGGAGCAGCACTTGTATGGTAAGGTCCTCTGAAGCATTGGTGAACAAAGACCTTGGAATGCAGGTTCATAGTTGCTTGAAAATGGAGTCTCGGGTAGGCAGTCAACCCTATCTGTGCATCTCATAATTTTATAGACATTGATTGAGTCTCCCATCTTCCCTTCCTCTACTCCAGAGAAGAGCTGGAGTTTTTCTAGCCTCTTGTTTATAGTTCGTACCCTCTAATCCAGGCTGCATCCTGGTAAACCTCTTCTGCACCTTCTCCAAAGCTTCCATCTTGCACCTAGAATTGAATGCCATCTTCTAGGTGTGGCCTAACCAAAGTCTTATAAAGCTGTAGCATGACATCCTGACTCTTATACTCAATTCCCCCCAATGTATCCTTTGACAACCATTTACACTATCCACAACTCCACTGATCTTTGTATCATTTGCAACTTACTAAACCACCTATACAAGTTGTTTTCTACATAATCAACAGTACTGTCCCAGTACAGATCCCTGTGGAACACCAATAGGCATGGACTTCCACCCTAAAAAAAAACTCCCTCCCACCATTACCCTCTGCCTTCTATGACCAAGCCAGACCTGAATCCATGCAGCCAAGTCACCATCGATACCATCTATCTTAATCTTCTGGATGAGCCTACCATGAGGGACCTGGTCAGAAGCCTTACTAAAATTCATTTAAACAACATCCACTGCTCTACCGTCCACAATCACCTTTTGACTTTTTTGAGCAGGTGACAATCAAGTTAGTGAGACATGACCTGCTAAGCACAAAGCTCTGCTGACTATCCCTAATTAGGTCATGCTTTTCCAAAGAATTCCCTCCAATAGCTTCCAAACCATCGATGTGAGACTCGCTGCTCTGTTTCCTGGATTATCCCTAGTTCCCGTCTTGAACAGCTGAACAACATCAGCTACTCACCAGTCCTCTGGGACCCCTCCAGTGGCTAATGTAGATACAAAGATCTTGGTCAAGGCCCCAGCAATCTCCTCTCTTGCCTGTCTCGATAACCTGGGGGAGATACCACTGCATCTGAAGAGACCTCCACCTTTGGTTCCTGAGTGTTCTAGTGAATTATATACATCTGATTTCTGATATTCCACTGATTAATTTTGAGGAGGTTACAATTATTTGTGTGATAATTGCCTTTTGTGTAATTGTGATGACTCACTGTCAAACCTTGCATTACAAGCCTTATATTAGAACAGTGATTACATATCAAAAGCGTTTCATTAGGTGTAGAGCACTTAAACACAGTCTGTGATTTTTGAAAGGCACTGTCCAAATGGAAGTCTGTTTTAAAAATCTAATCCGTATGGATAATGCATGATTGTTTATTAATCAGTGACTCATGGTCTTTAAGTGTAGTGCTGCATCTGACAGCACCTCTTTATCCTGTGGTGAAAGGGGAGAGACAGACAGACACAACAAGAGCAGTCTCCAGGGTTGGGGAGAAGTGTGGATTGTTTTAGGAGTCAGTGAAAAGAGCACCAGAAGAATGTGGAAGTCTGAGGAACATTACATACAGCACCATTGTGAATATGATATCTATGTTAAGCAATTAAATATACTGAGTTTGCAGCTTGTTTTCATGGTCACTCGGAGACCAAAACTAAAGAATAGCGGTGGATGAATAGTAATTTGTTGAAGGGAAATCCGTTACAGCTGATAAGCTTTAGTGTGGTGAGAGGGTGAGTCTTCACTGAGGTTTGATTGTCTGTAAAGTTATTGCTGGTATAAAGGGGATGGATTTATGATATTTTATGATAATATTACAGTAATTCTTGTGGTGAAATATTGGTTCTTTTTCCTTTCATACAATAAACTTCTATGCTCTATTATTGTAGCACATTGAATAGATTCTCAAGCTGCCACCAGTCACTGACCTCCCAAGATGCACAAAGAAAAAGAAAACTTAGGATCAATCAAGTCAAGTTCTACTTGGGATCTGACTTGACCAATCTTGCTATCAGCTAGGATAATTGTACCTCAGAGGTACATGGATGTGATGTACTGTGAATTTGTCTTTGAAACCTCAATATTGAAATACGGTGGCAGAGTCTTGGTATCCTGGCTAAAATTTAACCTCCACCAAAATTGGATTAAGTAGCCACTTAGCCTTTAAGTAGATGGGGATGGGTAGGTGAAACCTGATGTGCAAATTGATTGTATGGAAAAGCTGCAATGGTGATTTTGTGAGTTGTTCAGTGTGAAATGTTTCTGGAATGTACCAAGCCTATGATAAATGCTAAATAAAAATTATTTCCATTTTTCTACTTTAACTGTGTTCCTGTCAAAAAATTGAGTTAGGTGATTTGTTTGATAAGAGACCCGTTATATCAATAACAGCAATAACAGGAGAAAATTACTTTGTGCTTGCAAGGTGAATCAGACAACCAGGAGGCTCACTTAATTGATATGCCCATCACTTGGAATGGAAAATAAACTCTTCTATTCCTCCAGAGAAAGTCCATTCTTGAACATTTAAATTGTGGTTCGCTGGAAGCAAAATGATTTGGACAAAGATTGAAATGAGAGCGCTTCAAACAGGAAATGCTGCAGAACGTTTTGTGGTGAAGGGTCATTATTTGGAAACTTGGACACTAAAGTGGCAGAACAATGTACACTTCAAATTTGATGGAATTAAAAAGGGAAGGACATAGTTTTAGTTCCGTTTTTGACTTCTATGAATGGTATTTGTTGGTCCAGACACTTGGTTGCATCTTTTGAAATCGTTTGAAGTGAATAGTTCAGTGCACTAGAAGCTGAGGTAGAAGAATAAGATATTTGGGCTGTTGCCGAGTACCCAGGTGACCTAGAAAACCAGGAGTTAGAATAGAAACAAGTTCATTTTAGAAAGGTAAGTTTTTTTTTCCCTTGATGCAGAAGTACAGTATTCTGTGAGACTCCCATGATAGCCACTCAGTGATGCTGACTCCATGAGCTGAGGACATTTGTGGAGAAGCAGACAGAAGAGGTGGATTTGCGTGGGGGCGATTTGGAGTAGGCTTTAAATGAGCAGTGAGAGTGGAGAGCCCTAGGAGAGCAAGTCAATATCTGTTAGATATTGATTCAAATTAGGGTTGAGTACAGGTTTAAACACTCTGCATAGACAATGACTATCTTTAGAACTTCAAAACTGAATTTCTTTGCTTGACAGTGTCCAGAGATGCAGGTTGACTGAAGTAAACAAGAGTAAGATTTTATTCTAGCCTATACTTGAGCAAGGTGAAATAAAAGCAAACACATTTATTCTCTTCAGTAAGGATTGGCTAGGATGCTCAAGCCTATGAATGTGCAAATCATTCAGTGGGAAATCCTGGTCACAACTACAGCTCCGTGCCCTCTGTTTCCTGCTGTACCCAGTTCCCTGGGATCCATGTGTGCCAGTGGTTTCTAGACAGGAATTACAGGGTCAGCTTTAATTTTTTTCAGTTACATGTTGCTTTCCAGGCATCCCCAATCTGGTCCCTTTTGAGATTAGGATCAGCCAAGGTATCAGGTCTGGAATCAGTGAATCTGAGGAGGCTAAGTTTTGGAATTCACCTGCATTTAGTTATAAAATGGCACCAAATTCTTGTGAAATTGTGGGTAAGCCAAACATCTTTTCTTCTGTACTGAGTCCAGTATTATCCTAAACCAAGGCATCTTTGGAATAATAGTAAAATTGCCATCTTTGGTCTAAAGAATCTGATTGATCCCAGATGTGCAGTCTGGGAACAGGAAATCCTTTTCATATCTTTGCAATAGTGATGCCGTAATTTTGTTTTGCAGGAGCTGAGACTAGTGGGAAACCAGTCTGGATTTTTCTTTATTGCTTTTAAATGAGTGGAAAAATAAAGCCATCGTCTCTGTTCCCAAAGTGCTTGTCTGGCCTGGGTTTTGTAATCAGTGAGAACAATCTCCAGTCTGATTATGAAGCCACACGGACATTTTAAGTATCATGGTTGGAGTGCAAGCTGAACTAAAATTACCTGTAAAGTTTTCAACTTGAAGAGAAATGCAGTTTATTTTCAGTTCCTTGCATAAGGTTGTTTACACTCCATTCCTCAGTTCTGGCCTATAAAATGGAAAATACTTTTGCTGCAAATTCAGCCAATTTTCTGCTCTTATTGGGCATTAGGTCACTACTTTTGCTTAGTCTTCTGCCTGTCCACTGTATGTTATCGGCCCTTCCATGTTAAAAATGGTCGATTCAAATTTAATCAAGTTTTCTAATTGGTACTCCTAACAGAGATTGGAACTTTTTTTTTTAAAAAAAGTAACTGCTGCAAACCATCCATGCAAATATCTGCATGCGGCTAAGAAGCAAAGCTTTACATCATTTTCGTCCAAAGTCTGAGGCCGTGACCATTGTGAACTAGACAATGTTTGCCATCTCTTCTCCTGAAGCTGACATCTCATTCTACTGTAGACACCTAAGTGAAACATGGAAATCTGGAAATTGCTGACAGTGAATTTATTACACTAGAGGGTATACTTTTGAGTTCTCAGAACTCAAAAGTAATTAACTGGAAGTTATTGGTGTGACAAGAATTTTCACTGTGCTGTAAAGTCTTGAAAATGTTGTACCTTTTATGAATGTTGTATAACTGCCATTTTATTCTATATTAAATTCATAATTTCTGCTGAGCAGCCTTCCTGACCCTGAAAGTGTAACTTCATGTGTTGAATGACAAGTACCTCCATTGTGATAAGAAATCCTATACTCTTTAAAACATGTATTTTTAAAGTTTATTATTTTATCTTACACTTTTAATCTCTTGTGCATGTCCCTGTCAATTTTCTTTCATTATCTGTAAAATTAAAAGTGAAGGTCTTAATTTACTGATCACGAATCCTGTGTTTAAATGGTCGAGCATATGGCAGCATAACTCGCCCTGGACATTGGAATTGTTTAGAAATATCAACGTGCAGAACTCTCTCATTGAAAGAGTAGTATGTGGTCTGTTTCTTGAGACTGGTATTGCATTTCCACTAAATACGACAAATTTCTTTTGGGCATGGGAATATGTGCAATATGTTACTTGAAATATATGCAACTGAAATGGAACTGAAACTGGATTGCATTTCCCCTATCAGTTTTGCAGTGCTTTGATTTAACGCAATAATAGATGTGTTGATGTATTCTTATGTGCCGGTGGATTTCTTCTGGTAAATGAATGAAACAATAG